>NC_057349.1:39697074-41047074 GCF_016509475.1 Prionailurus bengalensis
CAGTCTAATTGTTCCTAATGAAAGCCACAGAAACAGATACACACTTCAGAAACACAGCGCCACCAGGAGAACCTGAATACAGGGCCAGCTGATCCGCCCAGGCTCTCCTGGACACAGGGAGCAAGCTCCGGCTAGAGGGTCACATGGTGAACACAGAGAGCCGGCCTGCCCACAGCCAAGGCACCCACTGTGTCCCTCAAAAGACAGTGTAGAATAATGGCTGAGTTAGTAGTTACAGAACCACTTATTCTGCGACTTTTATTAACCTACCTAGACTCTTGGTTCCTCATCTGTCAAATGGGGCTAATGATCCCCTTTGTCCTGGCTATTCCCTCTGCCTGGACCACTCTTCCCCTGGATACTCAGGTAGCGCCCTCTCCTTCTTCCTCAGGTCTCGGCTCAATTTTCACCTTTTCAGAGAGGCTTTTCCTGACCTTCTTGCATCAAATAGAAACCCCTCCCCTCATCTCTAAGCAACCCCCATCCTGGGTGCCCTGCCATATCCCCAGTGCCTGGACCAAGGCTTAGGCAGAGGGAATGTTCTGTAGGTACAGCCAGGAAGGATGAATGAAGCACGCCTACCCCCATAGAGTTGTGAGAAGACGAAGTGTTTAGAACAGGGCTTGGCCAACATCAAAGATGCGAAAATGTTAAACCTTATTAGGAGAGCCTCCTACTGAGAGAGCCTGCCCCATACCAGGATGCCCAAAAGGAGTTGAGGGCTCAAGGGGCTCAGCCTTGTTGGAAAGACAGACAAAAGCCGCAGGAACTCCGTGGTGCTGCAACGAGGCATGAGAACCTGGCAAATTTGGGGTGTGGCTCAGCACTGCCAACAGGGAGGATGCAAGACAGGACAGTGCCAGGAAAGGGGGCTGGACAGGAAAGCAGGGCAGATCAGGAAGAGCCTGTGGCCACAGCAGAATTCGAGTGGTGACTTAAAGGCAATGGACTGCCATTAAAGGGGCTAATCTGGATCAGAACCTAGGTACATAAGCAGTTGGACTTTGGGGGGGAGTAAGTAGAGAAAGGTAGTCAAGAGGTTTTTGCAACAACCTTGGGGCGTCTGGCTGGCTCAGTTGGGAGAGCGTGCAACTCTTGATTTCGGGGTGGTGAGTTCAAGACGCATGTTGGGTACAGAGATTACATATATATAAATAAATAAATAAATAAATAACAAATAAATAAATAAATAAATAAATAAATAAAGGAGATTCTTGCAATAACCGAACGAGAAGTTCCAAGGGTGGCTTTTTACGAAAATAGAAGAAATGCAGGAAACAAACTGACTGGAGTTCAGTGGCCGAGGGGATGACAGGGGAGGGACAGTCCAAGGATGACTAGGGATTCTGGCTTTGGCCACAATTGGGTGGAATCTGATTAGGAGTCCAAATGAAAGAACAGATTTAGGGGAAAAGGGTTCTCTGTTTCACATGTTGCTTTTGAAGTGCCCACAGAGAAGTCCCGTACCAGCTGGACATAATAAATAGGCACCATTTATAGAGTCCTTCCCAAGGGCTTGGAATGCCTAGTGTCTATTTTCATCCTCACAACAATCATTTATAGTAGGCATTAACAACCCATTTCACAGATAAGGAAACTGAGACTGAAAAACAGTGTAAAGAAATTTCTAAGGCCCACAGCCAGCAAGCAGCCCAGCTGGGATGTGACCTTCCGGTCATGTCTGATGACGTCCTCCCCTCTCCCCCACCTTCACCTTGGTGCCTAGAGTCTGGACACCTGGAGTATGCACTTGTGATGTCCGCAGCACAGGCAGCCCCATTGTGGACTGGATGCTGCCACCTGGGGAATGTCAGATGAATGGAATGCAGAAAACACATTTAAGGGGCAGGTGGAGAAAGAGGAACCAACCATGGAAGGAAACAACAGTCCGAGAGGGCAGGAGAGAACGGAAGGAAGCCCAGGGGAAGACCTGAATGAAGCCAGATCACGATGCTGTCAGAGGTCGGCTGGGCCGGGGCCCCTCCCTCAAACCGACGGAATGTCAGACCCACAGGGCCCAAGCACCCTCCCACCTCCATTGACACATTGTTTCTTTAGGTATGTTAATGTTTAGGTATGTTCTTTAGGTATGTTAACCAGAGGCCACTGGTTAAAGTTGAGCCTTCCCTGGCTCTGGGACCCTTTGTGTCTGTTCAAATCAGCTTGCATATCTTTGCTCTGACCCATTATGTATCGATTTGATTTTATAGTTTACATCAGAGGGAACAATCTTAATTTCAATTTCTGGGAAGTTTCTTCCAGGCTGACCTCCTGCGGTGTGGAATGCAGCACATTACATCAGGCCTGCATTACACAATGGCGCTGTTAAAGTACTCAAACCTCAGTGTTCTTACCTATAAAATGGGGATAATATAAGCTACCTTGGAGGGATGGTTACAAAGGAGAGAGAAGTGTACCTACTCATTTACAGTAATGTGCTGTTCTATTATTAAGTTGATTCTGTTTACTGTTGGACTTCATTCCTCATTATGTGGCAAGTTTCTTAAGAGTTCTGATGCCCCTATGAGGACTTTAAGATACAAAACAGATGAACATAAGGAAGGGAAGCAAAAATAATATAAAAACAGGGAGGGGGACACAACATAAGAGGCTCTTAAATATGGAGAACAAACAGGGTTACAGGAGGGGTTGTGGGAGGGGGGGATGGGCTAAACGGGTAAGGGGCATTAAGGAATCTACTCCTGAAATCATTGTTGCACTAGATGCTAACTTGGATGTAAATTCAAAAAATTAATTAAAACAAACAAAAAAAAAGAGTTCTGATGCCCCTGTTTCTACTCCCAGATGTGGATATCAGAATCTTTAAGTGTGGGGCCCAGGTTCTGTATGTTTGTCCAGGGCTGAGGGCTACAAGCTGGCCTCTAGCCAGGAATCACTCTCTCCTTCCCCTGTTGTCTAGAGATCTTCATACTGAATTTATCAGTCTATCGGTAAACTGCCCCTTAGCAGGCAGGTCTGTCTATCCCGTGATCGGAAATTCTCAGAGGGCCACCCTCCTCCTGGATGGAATGTGGTTCTTCCCCAGTCAACTCTATTGACTCAGGCTTCTTCGTCCATTAAAATAATCTCATTTTCAGAGAGCAACCCAGAGCTTTCTAATTTATTAATTTATTCACTCATTTGCAGTTGCCCCCTTAAACTCTCTACAGCATGAATAATTGGGAATTCAGGCAAAATCTGGGGTGGGGCTAGAAGAAATGGAAAGAGAAATTCAGAGGCACCTGGGTGGCTCAGTGGGTTGAGGTCCAACTCTTGATTTCAGCTCAGGTCATGATCTCATGGTCAGTTGTGAGATCGAACCTCATATCAGGCTCTACCCTGTGAGCCTGCTTAAGAGTCTCCCTCTGCCCCTCCCTGGTTCAGTCTCACCCTCTCCCTCTGCCCCTCCCTGGTTCAGTCTCCCTGGCACATGCACTCTCCCTATCGAGAGAAAGAAAGAAAGAAAGAAAGAAAGAAAGAAAGAAAGAAAGAAAGAGGAAGAAACAGAAATTCAACACGAGCTCACCCGGTCTCCTCTGGGTATTAATAACTGCTCCATAATGAATAATAACAACACGAACAGTTAGATAGTAATCACTGTGTCAGGCATTGTTCTAAGTGTTTTACGTACATTAATTATTTTAATCCTCAAATGTACTGTTGTGCCCACTTCACAGAAGAGGAAAGTGAATTGACTTACCCAAAGTCACACAGTGTAAAAGGTACAGGCAAGAACTTGAACTCCAACAATCTGGGTCCAGGATCAGGATTAACAATTTAACATAAGGTAAGGAGTCTCGGGCTGGGTGCGCCAGAATCAGAGACCACGGAAGAAGGCGGCCCCTGATGCTGTCCCAGGCCTACGGAGGAATCAGAAGGAGGAGGGACAAGTCCCAGAGAAACTAGACTGGGGGGCGGGAGGGATGGTCACAGCTGACCCCAGGCCAAAGGCTTCCTGGATTCCCTGGCAGAGTTATGAGGAACATGAAAGGGAAATTCCTCCAGGAAAAGAAAACATTTTTGAGGGTAGTTGGTTGTTGTTGTTTTTTTTTTGTTTGTTTGTTTTGGGGGTTTTTTTGTTTTGTTTTTTTTGTTTTGTTTTTTTTTTTGTTTTTTTGCCTCATCTCTGATTTCAGACCCAGGGTTTCTTTGCTGAGTCATGGAGGACATTATGAAAGGCGTGGGGGCAGTACAGGACTGCCACCTCCCCACTCCCAGGGACAGGCTGGGGGCTTCTGCAGCCCAGCTAGCTCCCTGCCTCTGGAAGGTTGATGCCAGACAGCTCCCATTCTAGAAAAAGTTCACCAAGAAGCAGCAGTTTTTACTGCTTGTCGTCCTCAAATTCCCAGGAGTCTCCTCAATGAATAAGAACATTAATGAACGCTTGAATCATAACGAAGTAATAAGTAAGTGACTCAACAAACATTTACCGATCCTCTTAATGAAGGTTTTGGAATCAGACACCCTGGGGTTTGGTTCCTGGCTTCTGCCACTTATGACCGTAAACAAGTGAGAGTCTCAGTTTCTTCAGCTATAAAATGGGGACTTCTGGGGCACCTGGCTGCCTCAGTCGTTAGAGCATGAGACTCTTGATCTCAGGGTCGTGGGTTTGAGCCCCACGTTGGGCACAGACAATACATACGTACATACACACATACATACATGCATCAAATGGGGATATTTATTTCAGCCTACAACCTTGAGGTGAGAGGCAAATGAGGTAAGAGAGAGCAAAGCTCTTGGCATGCAGTGGACAGTCCACAAGTGGTATCTCGGGGTGCCAGGCACTGTAAAGGGCCAGAAAACAAAGAGGAATACAACTCAACCCTGTAGGAGTCTGCAGTCTGGCGGGAGGGGAACAGAGATGTAATGAATCCACACTGCCAGAAGCTAGAAGAGAAGCCAGTTCCTAAGGCCAAGGACACAGAGGCAAATGACAGCCACCAAGCCTGGGTGGGCACGCCCGGAAGTTCGACTAAAGTCTCTGGTCCAGGGTTTCTCAATCACCCGCAGCTCTGGGAAAATGCAGATTCCCATTCAACAGTTGTAGGTGGGGCCCAAGATTAGGTATGTCTCTCTCTCTCTCTCTCTCTCTCTCTCTCTCTCTCTCTCTCTCTTTTTTTTAGGTAATCACCAGGCCCATCGTGGGGCTTGACCTTCTGATCCTGAGACACCTGAGATCCTGAACCAGCCAGGAGCAACCCAGTCCACCGGCCCCATTATGCACTTCGAACCAGCTCCCACAGCAGGTGCCAGACCATGGGTCACACTTTGAGTCCACGCAAGGCAGTTTTAGCTGTTGTCACTCACCTACTTTTCTACTATTCTTTGTATCCATTTTAGGGCTACCTGCTCCAAGTGACTTGCAGAACCCTAATAACTAGACAGCTAACGGAGTCCCCCCATCTCCTCCCCCCAGATCTCAGAATCAGGCTCAGATACACCCTGCTGACTCTTAATGACCACTAAGGTTCATATCCTTGAAGGTGGTTATTTATTTGCTGCCTCGAGCCCTCCCCTTTCCAGGCCAAATCATCCAAATGCTTCCGATGTTTTCACATCCGGTATTTTGTAATGAATTCCCTTGAAAAGGTCACAGACTTGTGAGAAAGGACTTTATTTATGAGTCTTTCAGTAACATAACCATCCTCATTCCATCCTAGGGGGTGGAAGACAGAAGGGTGTACTAGAAAAGATGAGCATTTTTTGCCGATTTAACACAAGATTCCGATAACAAAGATAACACTTAGCTGACAGAAAATAGGGTAAGAATTGTCACCAATTCAAAGATTATTTTCTTTAATTTTTAAAAATCTTTATGTATGTATGTATGTATGTTTATTTTGAGAAAGAAATAGTGAGCGTGTGTGCACAAGTGAACAGGGAAGGGGCAGAGAGAGAGGGGGAGAGAGACAATCCCAAGCAAGTTCTGCACTGTCCGTGCAGGGCTCGGACTCACGAACCGTGAGATGACCACCCGAGCCAAAATCACGAGTCGGACACTTAACCAACCAAGCCACCCAGGGGCCCGTCAAAGATGATTTTAGATGAATCGCTGTACCAGAAAACACCAAATGCCCTAAAATCTTATGGCTCATATATGGAAGAATCTTTGATGGAGGTTTTTCCAAAATTGACAATTATCCCAATATTTATAGGACATTACCAATAATGATTTGTAAAGCTGAATGAAACTTTTCCAGACTATCAATAATTTTTAAAAAAAAAACTTCCAATCAACTATGCTAGAGAAACACTGGGTTATCTTTTTTATTTGCTCCATGGTAAAGATTACAAAATCATTGTCATAGGAGAATGCAACCAAAGAGGATACAAAAGGTGTCATAGAGGAGCATCAAGCAGTTCACATAAATATTATGTTATTTTTCTGGATTTTGTGATGTTTGGGCTTTAACAATGTTTCCTAGTATGTTGTGATTTCATCACAAAATCTAAATAAATATGCACTTTGGTATCTTTAGTATTGTGATTTTGTACTGTCCTTCTTAAAGAGGGCCTCTAAAATTGCAGAAGCTTTAGACCCAACAAAATCTGAATCTACCCTGGGTATCCTGGGAAGCATGTGGGCTCTGGGGTCAGACCTGGTCTTAAATCACAGATCTTGGGGCACTGGGGTGGCTCAGTCGGTTAAGCGCCCGACTCTCAATTTCAGCTCAGGTCATGATCTCACAGTTCATGGGATCAAGCCCCGTGTCAGGCCCCGTGCTGACAGTGCAGCACCTGCTTGGGATTCTCTCTCTCTCCGACTGTCTCTGCCCCTCCCCCACCCCCCCCCTCTCTCAAAACAAATATAAATAAACCTAAAAAAAAAAAAAATCACAGCTCTGCCAGTTGCTGGCTGTGTGCTGTGTGGCCTTTGACAATTTACTTAACTTCCCGGAACTGTCTTCTTCTCCTTTATCTAGAAATGGAATGGTAATATCTGTCTTGTAGGCTTCTCTGAGGGTTACATAAGATACTGCATGTAAAGTGGCTATTATGTGGCCATCACAATGACCTTGTGGTAAAGAGACAATAGAGACAGTGAGAGGTTCATTTGAGGTCACCCAGCTGAGGAGACGTACTTTAGAAAGAATCTGGATTTCAAGTTTATATTAACAATCTTCCTTTCTCTTATCTCCCACCCCTTTCAAGACAGGAAGTAAAAAGCATCCTGTATTATCACTGAGCTCACCCGCGTTTTTCACCAAAGAGAGGTCACAGAGCTTTTCGCCACCATGTAGAAATGTGTGATGAGCACCCCTCTGACAGAGCCTGTGGGAAATAATGAATCAGATGAAATTAAGAAATACTTGGCCTTTTGTTGAAATCACATATTTGGTTACCAGTTTTGTGTTCTCCTTTTTCTACCAACTCAAACAATCCCAAGATTCTTCTCTTTTTTTCCACAAACGTGTGCCAGTTTATTCACAAGCCTTGTCTCATTTCATGCTTGCAGTGGTCCCACGTAACAAGCAGTTGTGACTCCCATTTTGTGGATGAAGAAACTGAGGCTCCGGGAGATACAGCACCTTGCCCGGATGTGACTCCTGGTCTGTCTCATGCCAGAGCCCAGACCTTTAATCATTGGGCCACACTGCCTTCCTGCCACTTGCCCCCACTTGTATTTTTCTGTACGGTGGGATTAGGATTTGGGTGTATTCTGGAATAGGGACGGACAATCAGAGGATTCTTGTGACTCCCTGTCTCCATGGACCTTAGCATTGCCAGCCCCACCAAACTACTCCTATTTCTCTGTATCTGTCCTACTGGCACATGCTTTTGATCCCAATGCTCCCAACAGAGTAGAACAAAGAGCTGTTTGCCTCTCAAAGAACCACAGGGTGGACGTCATAAGACCTCGGTTCTAATCTGGTTGGTCCACCATCTTGCCCTTCGGCAAGTCTGCTGATCTCTCTGGACCTCATCTGACGCACTTTAAAAATATGGTAGGAAAGAGATACTTCCAGGATCCTTTACTATCCCAACATCCTCTAAGTGAGTCCATCCGGTAAACACACATGCAGGTAATGAACATGTTCCTGCTGATTTTCTGAAGATTCCCCACCGAGAACTAGAAGGTCTTCTTTTTATAGTGCATCACGAAGGCTGCAAAGGAGATGTGGCCACAGAGTTTAGATAGCCCTGGCTCTGAATCCCAGCTCCACCAGTCCCTGGCTATATGGCCTTGGGCAAGCCCTTAACTTCCTGAAGTTTCCTTTTCCTCCTCCATAAGATGGTAGTTTCATAACGGTCCCCTTCCCAAAAGCTGTGAAGATACAAAAGATGAGGCCTGGAAAGGGCTCACTACCGTGCTGGGGACTCAGCATATGGAGGCCATTATGGTCATCATTGTGTACCATGTGCTCAGGCGTCCTCTTCTGCTTTCGACCGGGGACATAAGAACCGAAGGGGGAACCTCAAAGACACACTGAGATGGAAGGGCCAAAGGAGCAAGGGACACGGGATGGACAGATGGTGTAACTCCAGATGGCTGCACATGGCTGATCTGGGGAAGAAAATGGCTCAGCCTCTGCCCAGCCCCACCCGTGTGTATCTGGGCAATGTCAATGAGACACTGGGCTGGAAAACGCTAGAGAATGCTAAAATATCCAAAGTGGGAATTACAGATATTTCTGCAATGCATCCCCAATTTTCTATCTCAGTGGGCAATGCCAAATCCCTGGGCTACAGCACAGAGTCTGTTCTTTCCTTCTCTCCACCTGGCACCATTCCTAATCAGAATTTCATTCTCCATTCAAGCAGTCAACTCAAAGCCTCCAATTCTTCCAGCATCTGAGAGCTCAGCCCATCTGCTCTAAATCCTTGAAAAGAAACAAATAAACTGATAAACCAAACAACATTCCTACCATTTCTCTCTTAAAAAACAAAACTTGGCATTTATTTCTAATATTGAAAAAATGGAAACAATCTAACTGTCCAACAATAGAGAACTCATCAAATAAACTGTAACCTTGTAATAGTTTATACTCTAATACGGTAAGGTACTATGATAGAATATCGTACTACATGATATATAATACCATATTACACATTACCACTGAATACCAAGGGCGACCACAGCTGTAGAATGGAGTGGTGGTTACCAGTGTGAGCCCCGGAGGTGGACCGACCTGGGTCTGACCACCAGGTCCGTCACACACCAGCTGTGTGGCCTTGACAAGTCTTTCTCTGCCTTAGGTGTGCAACGGAAAAATGACAAGAATAATAAACAGAGTTCTGACCCCGCTGTCAGACTTCCTGCCTGGTTTAACTTCTGGCTCTGTCACTTCCTAATTGTTGTGCAGTCTTGGACAGGTTAATGAAGCCCTCTGTTCCTCAGTTTCCTCATCTGTAAATAGGGTCTACCACCCAGGGATTTTGGGGGGTGAGGATTAAGTGAGATAGCAGGTGAAATCCTTAGAAGAGTACTCCGCACGGCGGGTATGATGTTTATCATCCCCCTGCTGCCATGCCACCTCTCTTGCCCGCCAAGTGATTCCTAAATATAAACGCACATCCACACTGCCTAGAACATACCACCCTGAAAAAGAACACCTGAGCTCCTCCAGATGTGCCACATCAACCTGTATCCAGCCCACGTGGGCCCCTTGGCAGGGGTGTCTGTCAGAGGTAAGAACGGGTTAAGCAGGCACTGGCCCTCTTCCCTCTCACAGGAGCAGCTGGAGGGTGCTGGGGCTCGCTTTAGTCCGGTGGAAAAACAACAGCCTGAGCTCAGGGCATGGTGAGCCACGTGATGGTGCCCGCTGCCCTTGAGCTTTACTGGAAACCCACCGGCTGTCTGCAGAGGGCTTCTGATGGAGGGTCCCAAGTGCCCCGGTTACCGCTCCACAACAGCCCGACTTAGCTGGGGGGTCACAGAGAGGCAGCCACCTGTTGAACCACAGCACAGTTCATTTCCCATCTTAGTTCTTCCTCTGGGTAAACCCTGGCACTATTATCAATTTAACCCTCAAAAGGGGGGTGGGTGGGTGGCCAATCTGCCATTTCTCTTGAGCCTAACTGTCAATTTCCCACGGTTCTTGACTCCCAACAGAACTAGGACAGTTCACATGTCCCGTTCCACTTTGCAAAGGGTTAATATACACATGATCCTGTTAGAAGGTGATGGTCATCATCTAATATGAATAATGCTTGGACAGGTTAGGATGTCCTTTCCCCTCCACTAACTGACCTCATCTTCACAAGAACACTGGGAGCCAAACTGGGGGAGCTCCAAGATAGGGGAAGAAGGTAAGGCCAATGGAGGTACAGCATGTTGCCTGGCAATACAAGGGTGGCCTGACCTCGGCGAGAGCTGGGCCTACCTCCTCAGCGTCTGAGGCTCCAAACTAGGACCTGCCAGCACGTCTGCAGGGGCCTCCGCTTCTGGGGGGAAACTCAAGGTAGACAGTGCCCTGACACAGGGACACATGCCACACAGCCGAGTCTAAACCCACCTGGGAGACACAGTGGACACAGTGGACAGGACAGAGGCACCCGAGGCCTCTGGCCAGCGTGGTCTGTCCTTGCAGGCCCTTCCCCAAGGGCAACCAAAGGCAAAGCAGAGGCGGTGTGGTGGGTAAGGGAGCAAAACTTAAGGGAGGGGGCCAAAAAGGTTCCTATGTCAGGGGCAAGGGCTGGGAAAGGTGACTTCTTCCACCAAAGGGAAAGTCACCAGGCCAGGTCAGGCCCCCTCTCTACTCAGTTGCCTCTTGCTTTTTTTTTTTTTAAGTACCCACAGCTCATGGGCCTTTCTTTGTAGATGTGTTAGTTTTTGGTCCAGGGACAATCAGGTCTCGTGGTTTGGACGCCATTGTCTTTAAGGTAGCTGTGCACACCCCTGCTGCACCCATTCTGCTTTGATCTCATGGTGAGCTTCTCAGAGTCTGACTTTTCTTTCCAGCTCTGGGTGCAGGTGAGGGGAGCGGGGACAGATGCATCTCCGTGGCTGCTGGATGGAATTATGACCCTCACTTTATGTATGAGGAAGCCGTGATAACAAAACCGTGCTTTGTAGATGAAGGGTGTCACGCCATACGCTCCCTGGGGTAGACACCCCGGGGGTGGGGGGGCTGACGTCAATAACACCTCCTGGCCCCGTGGCACGGAGCACAGAGCCTCCCCATCAGGAGCCTTCCGCACATGCCTGCATGTGGGAATCCAAGGATGGGTGAAGCTGGGGACACGGGGCAGCGGTTCCTTGCAGGGTCTGCCTGCCAAGAGGGGATATTGGAAGAACTGTATGACAGTTGTAGGTGGCAGAGCTGAGCGGAACCGCTCACATCTTTACCCAGTCCCCCACCTAAAAGCTCACATTTGCAGAATGACTCACTGGGATGAGGGGGTCCAAACTGTGGCCCTGAAGTAAGAGAATCTCAGGGTCAAAAGGGGATTCGAAGGCACCTACTTGCCTACCCAAATTATTCACTTTCCCCACAACCCTAGTTCCCAGAAATTTACATTTCAAAGACCAATAAAATTTCCCCCAAAATTTTGGAGACCAAAAAGTAAGACTATTGCCAAGTAAGGTTATTAGGGAAAAAACCTATAATCTATATATACCATATTTCATAAAACGAAGACTGCCTGAATACCAAACCCTTTGAGAGGACTCAGATTAAAGGATAATGCTTTCTTTTTAACCTAATCTTTAATCATAATAATAATAATAAAGTCTACACCCAACATGGGGCTTGCACCCTGAGATCAAGAGTCACATGCTCTTTCAACTGAGCCAGCCAGGTGCTCCTAAAGGATAGTACTTTCAATGGAATGCATTTAGTTACACAAAAAAACCCAGTACACCCTCTGATGAAAACTAGTTTGGAATCACAGCCCTGTACCAGCCCCTCAATGATCCGTGCAGCACTTGTTAAAATTTCTTTAGTGGTGGGAGCTCACTATTTCTGAGATGGCCCAACTTATTTTCCAAAAACTCTCACTACTAAGATTTTTTTAAATATACAAATAGGGCCACCCCGGTGGCTCAGCTGGTTAAGCATCCGACTCCGGCTCAGGTCATGATCTCTCAGTTCATGAGCTCAAGCCCCACGTCTGGCTCTGTGCCGACAGCTCAGAGCCTGGAACCCGCTTCAGATTCTGTGTCTCCCTCTCTCTCTGTCCCTCCCCTGCTTGTGCTCTGTCTCTCTCTTTCTCTCAAAAATAAACGTTAAAAATATATACATATATACAGATATATTCTTTGTTTTAAATGTTTATTTATTTTGAGAAAGAGAGAAAGAGAGAGAGAGAGAGAGAGAGAGAGAGAGAGAGAGAGAATTCCAAGCAGGCTCCGCGCTGTCAGCACAAAGCCCGACACAGGGCTCCATCCCACGAACCATGAGATCATGACCTGAGCCAAAATCAAGAGTCAGACGCTTAACCGACTGAGCCACCCAGGTGCCCCAAGATACACTCTTATAAAAAATTAATCTGTTAGGGGTAATGTTTCAGTAACTTTGGTCCCTTCACTCCACTCCATACTTTGCAACCACCTGCAGCACCAAGTCCATTGAGGCCAGGTGAGTAGTAAGAATAATAGCTAAAACCCCGACTGCCCACTATGAGCCAAACACTGCTATGGGGTTAATATGTATTCATTCAATTACTTCCTAGACCAACCTCATGGGGTAGGTATAAGTATTATTCCTCCTTATGGAGTTTTAGGAAGCACAAAGAATAATTTGCCCAAGTAATGGCCAAGTTCACACTGCAGCTCCAGCAGCCAGGTTCCAGAGCCCATCCTTCTTTCTTTCTTTCTTTCTTTCTTTCTTTCTTTCTTTCTTTCTTTCTTTCTTTCTTTTTTTTTAATGTTTATTTATTTTTGAGAGAGAGAGAGAGACAGGGTGTGAGTGGGGGAGGGCAGAGAGAGAGGGAGACACAGAATCCGAAACAGGCTCCAGGCTCTGAGCTGTCAGCACAGAGCCCAACGTGGGGCTCGAACCCACAAACCATGAGATTGTAACCTGAGCCACAGTTGGATGCCCAACTGACCAAGCCACCCAGGTGCCCCCAGAGCCCATCCTTCTTAACTATGGCACTTGTAGGAAGACTTCCTGACAAATCCAATTTGAAGGCAAGAAATACATTCTTCACATCCCTCCTCCTCCCATGGCCCCTGCCCCAGTTCAACTTCTCCTTCAATTTCCCCTGGATGGCCACAGTAAACCCAACCCGTATCCCAGCCTCCACTCTCTGCATCGAATGTACTCCCTCCAATCTCGCACACATTTAAGTTGCTGGTTTAAACTTATTCTCCACATAAAGGTAGTTACGCTCGATTAAAGAAAAGTTGGGAAATATGGACAAGCAGAAAGAAAAACAAAAAGAATGCAATGTTATTCATAGCCTTACCAACCACCAAAACCCCTCTGTGAACATTTTGATAATATTCCTTCCAGTCTCTCTTTTGTAATACATGAAGCCTTTTCATCCATACGTGAGATTTTTTTTTTTTCAAAAACTTGGCTATCACCACACTAAATCTATAATTTTAGTGAAACTTGTGGGCATTTTTCACATTATTAAACAGAAAGCCGTTAATGTAAGGTTAAGCTCCGGTCATTTTAATTGTTGCTCGAAAATTTCCACAGCTCCTCCCATACCTATCAAAGAAATTTCAGATTCCTTAGTTTGGCATTCAAGGCCTTTCCAAAGCTCCTCCCATTCCTATCAAGTAGATTTCAAATTCCTTAGTTTGGCATTCAAGGCCCTCTATAACCTATTGCAGTGTTTTTGTTGTTTTTAAAGATTTTAAAGTAATCTCTACACCCAACGTGGAACTTGAACTCGCAACCTTGAGATCAAGAGTTGCACGCTCCATAGACTGAGCCAGCCAGGAGCCCCTACTGCAGTGTGTTTTACCTCCCATTTTCCCATACCCTGGCCCCCGCCCCAACACACATTCTTAGCATATGGGATCTCCACTGCTTGAACTCTCCCTACACCCACCCACTGGGCCTTTGCTGATACAAGTTCCAGATTTTAAAGGACACATCCACTTTGATCGTTCTATGCCGAAAACGAACCCCTATTTCACCCTTTCCCTACCCCAACCTCCACCATCATTGGCTCAGGGCAAATACCTTGGAGTTATCCGTGACTCCTTTTTTTCTCACAGTTCCCAATTCCAATCCATTAGCAACTTCAATAGGCTTTGCCTTGGAATACCTCCCTTTGCAGCACCTGCCCCCTGACCTAAATTCAAACTGCCCATATTTGTCACCCAGGCGAATGTAATAGCCTATATCTAGAACCTCCCTGCTTTTCACTCTGGCCTCCATGCACGCTGCTTCTGAGGCAGGAGTCAAAGGGTTCTTTAGAAAAGTGAATTAGGGGTGCCTGGGTAGCTCAGTCGGTTATGTGGCCAACTCTTGATCTCAGCTCAGGCCATGATCTCACAGTTCATGAGTTCGAGCCCCTCGGTGGAGCCTCACCTCAGGCTCTGCACTGGCAGCACTGAGCCTGCTTGGGATCCCTCTTTCCCTACTCGTATTCTCTCTCTCTCTCTCTCTCCCTCTCTCAAAAGTCCCCAATGGCTTCCCATCATATTTAGAATAAAATCCAAAAGGCTGAACCCCATCTCCTTGACCTCATTTATTACCACTCCTACTTTCCTTTACTACCCTCCAGCCACTGAACACTTGAAACGTGATTGCTCTCAACTGAGATGTGCTTCTGAGTGTAAAATACACACCAGATCTCAAAGGCTTAGTAAAAACAATACAAGATATCACATTAATAATTTGTCTATTGGTTACATGATGAAATAACATTTTAGATGTATTAGGTAAAATAAAATGTTATTAAGGGGCGCCTGGGTGGCTCGGTTGGTTGAGCATCTGACTTTGGCTCCGGTCATGACCTCGCGGTTTGTGGGTTCAAGCCCTGCGTCAGGGCTCTGTGCTGACAGCATGGAGCCTGGAGTCTGCTTCGGATTCCTGTGGCCCCCTCTCTCTCTGCTCCTCCCCAGCTCGTGCTCTGTCTATCTCTCTGTCTCTCTGTCTCTCTGTCTCTCTCTCTCTCTCTCTCTCTCTCTCTCTCAAAAGTAAATAAACATTTAAAAATATTTAAAAAAATAAAATATTATTAAAATTAATGTCACTTGTTTCTTTTTTTTTTTTTTAATGTTTATTTATTTGAGAGAGAGAGCAAGCAGGGGAGGGGTACAGAGAGGGGGAGACACAGAATCCGAAGCAGGCTCTGTGCCGACAGCAGGGAGTCCGACGCAGGGCTTGAGCTCAGGAACTGTGAGACCATGACCTGAGCCGAAGTCGGACGCTTAACCGACTGAGCCAGCCAGGTGCCCTGTTCTTTCTACTTTTTAAAATGTGGCTACAAGAATATTTAAAATTATACATGTGGTTTGCCTTGCATTTGTATTTGGCAAAGCTGCCCCAGGACACTGGTTCTCCACCCTGGCTACACATCGGAATCACCTAAAGAACTTATAAAATACCGGTGCCGGGGCTCCATCTCCAGAGATTCTGATTTGATTGGCGTGGAGTGTTGCCTGGGCGCTGAGATTTTTAAAAGCTCCCTCAGACGATTCTAATGTCCAGCTAGGACTGAGCACCACCACAGCTCTAGATATTCTCACGGATCCTCACTCAGGTCTCAGCTCGAACGTTACCGCCTCAGAAAGGCCTTCCCTGACCAGCCCCATTCAAAGGACTCCATCACGCCCAGGCATTCACGTTCTATGCCCAGGTCCTGCTTTCTCTTTCTTCATAATTTTCCCACGGTCAGACATTACATACTCATTTGTTCATATGCTTAGGGTGTGACCCCCTATCAGAATGGAAGCTCTCCAAGGGCAGAAAGTGTGCCTCACCTCTGCAGTGTTTTCAGTATCTAGAACAATGCAGAGCGAGCAGAAGCTTAATAATATTTGTTGCAAGAGGGGCGCCTGGGTGGCTCAGTCGGTTGAGCGTCCGACTTCGGCTCAGGTCACGATCTCACGGTTTGTGGGTTCGAGCCCTGGGTCGGGCTCTGTGCTGACAGCTCAGAGCCTGGAGCCTGCTTCGGATTCTGTGTCTCCCTCTCTCTCTCTGTTCCTCCCCCACTGGTGCTCTGTCTCTGTCTCTCAAAAATAAATAAAAATGTTAAAAAAAATTTTTTTAAATAATAATATTTGTTGAAAGAATAAATGAATGTTCAGGCCATGAATGGACCCACGAAGCTGAGGGCCCTGACTGCTGGTAGTAGCCACCAGTCATCAAGCTGGCCACATCTCAGCAAGTCACTATAAACAATGGCCATGTGACATGCTGGGCATCACCTAGCTTTATTCCTCTCTCTTATCCTCCCCAACTCCCTCCCTGTATAAATTTGATATGTTTCTGGAAGATAGTTGGACTGTAAGCACCAAACATTTAGGGGCACTTGTGTGGCTCAGTTGGTTGAGTGTCTGACTTTAACTCAGGTCATGATCTCATGGTTCATGGGTTTGAGCCCTGCGTCAGGCTTTGTGCTGATGGCCTGGAGCCTGATTGGGATTTTCTCTCTCCCTCTCTCTCTGCCCCTCCCCTATTCACACACACACTCTTTCTCTCTCTCTCTCTCTCTCTCAAAAATAAATAAACATTTAAAAAGTGTTTAAAAAAATACTTATATTTGGGGTGCTGGGTGGCTCAGTCGATTGAGTGACTGACTCTTGATTTTGGCTCAGGTCATGATCTTGTGGTTCCTGGGATGGAGCCCACGTCGGGCTCTGCACTCATAGCATGGAACCTGCTTGGGATTCTCTCTCTCCCTCTCTCCCTGCCACTCCCCTGCTCGAGTACACTTGCTCTCTCTCACTCTCTCTCCCTCAAAGTAAATAAATGTAAAAAAAACCTCATATTATCAGCAAAACTAAAAGGCAACTGACAGAATGGGAGAAGGTATTTGCAAATGACATATCAGATAAAGGGTTAATATTCAAAATCTGTAAAGAACTTATCAAACTCAACACCCCCAAAAACAAAGAATCCAGTGAAGAAATGGGCAAAAGCCATGAATAGACACTTCTCCAAAGAAGACATCCAGGTGGCTAACAGACACATAAAAAATGCTCAACATCACTCATCATCAGGAAAATACAAATCAAAACCACAATGAGATACCACCTCACACCAGTCAGAATGGCTCAAATTAACAACTCAGGCAACAACAGATGTTGGCAAGGATGCAGAGAAAGAGGATCTCTTTTGCACTGCTGGTGGGAATGCAAACTGGTACAGCCACTCTGGAAACCAGTATGGAGAGTCCTCAACAAATTAAAAATAGAACTACCCTATGACCCAGCAATTGCACTACGAGGTATTTATCCAAGGGATACAGGTGTGCTGTTTTGAAGGGGCACATGCACCCCAATGTTTATAGCAGCACTATCAACAATAGCCAAAGTATGGAAAGAGCCCAAATGTCCATCGACAGATGAACAGATAAAGAAGATGTGGTATATATATATGATGGAATATTACTCGGCAATCAAAAAGAATGAAATCTTGCCATTTGCAAATACGTGGATGGAACTAGAGGGTATGATGCTAAGCAAAATTAGCCAGTCAGTGAAGTCATATGACTTCACTCATATGAGGAATTTACGATACAAAACAGATGAACATAAGGGAAGGGAAGCAAAAATAATATAAAAACAAGGAGGGGGACAAAACATAAGAGACTCTTAAATACAGGGAATAGACTGGGGGTTGCTGGAGGGGTTGTGGGTGGGGGGATGGGCTAAATGGGTAAGAGCCATTAGGAAAGACACTTGTGGGGATGAACACTAGATGCTCATACATAGGGGATGAATCACTGGAATCTACTCCTGAAATCATTATTGCACTATATGCTAACTAACTTGGATGTAAATTAAAAACTTAATTAACTAATTTTTAAAAAGCCTCATATTCTTCTAGGAATCTAGTCTAAGGGAGCCAGAGGATAAGAATAATTACATTTACTTGGATAAGCATCTCAAAATTATACATAACTTTTAAAGATAGGGAGGAATGCTCACTATATTAAGTCAGAAGAGAGAAGAAAAAAAAAAATCTGAGTAGAAAAAAAGGGTTAAGAGGGTTAAAAAAAAACCAAAACCAACCAACCAACCAACCTGGCTAGAGAAGATTAATTCCCACTACATTAAAGAATCAATGCATGGTTGGGACGGGGCAGTGGGGGAGTGGAGGCATGTTCTGTCTCTTGATCTGGCATTTTGTGCGTGTCACATTGACACCGGTGATTTGTGTTCCTGTTTTATGCCCAGAGAGAAATTTTCTAAAACATTACTATTGGTCATCTCCACATGGTGGAATTATGGGTGATTTAATTTGTTCTTCTAAAAATGTTCTATATTTTCTAAAATAATGTGCTATATTTCTCTTTTTTAAAATGTTTTATTTTATTTTTGAGAGAGACAGACAGACAGAGTGCAAGCAAGGAGGGGCAGAGAGAGAGGGAGACACAGAATCCGAAGCAGGCGCCAGGCTCTGAGCTATCAGCACAGAGCTCGACACGGGGCTCGAACTCATGAGCCATGAGATCATAACCTGAGCCAAAGTCAGCAGCTTAACCGACGGAGCCACCCAGGCACCCTACTATATTTCTATATTTACAAAAAAGTGAAAAAATTGTAAACTTCACTCCTAATAGAAATGAGCATGCCTTATTACAGGCTTTTTGCAAAGCAATTTATTAATAGGTATCAAGGCCTTTAAAAACATTCAGGGGCAGCTGGGTGGCTTAGTCGGTTGAGCGCCGACTTCGACTCAGGTCATGATCTCGTGGTTTGTGGGTTCGAGCCCCACGTGGGGCTCTGGGCTGACAGCTCAGAGCCTGGAGCCTGCTTCAGTTCTGTGTCTACCTCTCTCCCTGCCCTTCCCCCACTCATGCTCTGTCTCTCAAAAATAAATAAGCATTAAAAAAATTTTAATTTAAATATTCAAACCAGGAATAGAAAATGTTTGGGAAAAATCCACAGGAAATCATTAACAGTGATCACTTTTGTGGACTGTCTGAGGAAAGAGGTGTCAGGGAACTTTTACTTTTTTAATTAGTATATTTCTTCACAGTTTATTTATTTAACATAGAGTATGTGCTACTTTCAGAATCACACGCAGACACACACACACACACACACACACACACACACACACACTAGACCAGGATTCCTAGACCAGGAATCCTATCTCTAGAAATCTATCCTTGTGTTTTGCTTTTTTTTTTAAATTTTTTATTTATTTTTGACAGAGAGAGAGACAGAGCATGAGCGGGGGAGGGGCAGAGAGGGAGGGAGACACAGAATCTGAAACAGGCTCCAGGCTCCAAGCTATCAGCACAGAGCCTGACGCGGGGCTCGAACTCATGAACTATGAGATCATGACCTGAGCCGAAGTCGGATGCTCAGCCAACTGAGCCACCCAGGCGCCCCTAGAAATCTATCCTTAAAAAATATTACTAATAGAGGGGCGCCTGGGTGGCGCAGTCGGTTAAGCGTCCGACTTCAGCCAGGTCACGATCTCGCGGTCCGTGAGTTCGAGCCCCGCGTCAGGCTCTGGGCTGATGGCTCAGAGCCTGGAGCCTGTTTCTGATTCTATGTCTCCCTCTCTCTCTGCCCCTCCCCCGTTCATGCTCTGTCTCTCTCTGTCCCAAAAATAAATAAACGTTGAAAAAAAAATTAAAAAAAAATATTACTAATAGATAATCTGAATAGGCCTATATCTATTAAAGAAATTGAATCAGGGGCACCTGGGTGGCTCAGTCAGCTGAGTGTCCAACTCTTGATTTCAGCTCAGGTTATGATCTCAAGGTTCATGAGTTTGAGCCCTGCTTGGGATTCTCTTTCTCTTCCTTTCTCTCTCCCCCGCTCATTCTTTCTCTCTCTCTCTCCTTCCCTCTCTCTCTCTCTCTCTCTCTTAAAATAAATAAATAAACTTTTAAAAAAGTGACTCAATAACTAAGAAGTTTCCAAAATAGAAAGTACCAGGCCCAGATGGGTTCACTGGCAAATTCTACCAAACATTTAAGGAAGAAATTATACCAATTCTCTACAATCTCTTTCAGAAGATAGAAGCAGAAGGAATACTTCCCTATTTATTCTATGAGGCCAGCATTATCCTAATACCAAAACCAGACAAAAACATTATGTATGTGCTGCCGAAGCGAGCACCAGACAAAAACATTATCAGAAAACTACAAACCAAATCTCTCATGAATATAGATGCATAATTCCACCACAAAATACTAACAAATTGAATCCAACAATGTATAAAAATTATACACTATGACTAGGTGAGATTTACCCCAGATATGCAAGTCTGGTTTAACATTCAAAACTCAATTAATATAAAATGTCATATCAATAGGCTAAAGAAGAAAAAAATCACATGATAATATCAACAGATGCAGAAAAAGCATTTGCCAAAATCCAACACTCATTCATTATAAAAACTCACAGCAACTAGGGATAGAGGGGTACTTCTTCAACTTGATAAAGATCATCTACCCAAAACCTATAGTTAATATCATACTTAATGATGAGAAACTCAGCTCTCCCACTAAGATCAAGAACAAGGTAAAGATGTCCCTTCTCACCAGTTTTCACCATTGTACCTGAAGTCCTAGCTAATACAATAAGACAAGAAAAGGAAATAAAAGACATACAGATTAAGAAGGAAGATTCAAAACTGTATCTGTTCACAAATGACATGACTGCCTATACGGAAAGTCTAAAAGAATCAACAGCAACAAAAATCCTCGAATTAATAAGCAATTGTAGAAAGGTTGCAGGATACAAGGTTAATATTCCAAAGTAAATCATCTTCCTATATACCAGCAAATGGAACAAGTGGAATTTGAAATTGCCACTTACATTAGCCACCTGCTCCAAAATAAAACATTTATTTATTCTTGATATGAAATATCATATGAACAGGGGTGCCTGGGTGGCTCAGTCAGTTGAGTGTCCGACTTCAGCTCAGGTCATGATCTCGCAGTCAGTGACTTCGAGTCACGTCGGGCTCTGTGCTGATAGCTCAGAGCCTGGAGCCTGCTTTGGATTCTGTCTCCCTCTCTCTCTGCCCCTCCTCTGCTCACACACTGTTCTCTCTGTCTCTCAAAAATGAATAAACATTAAACATTTTTTTTAATAAAAAGAGAAATATCATATGAACAGACCTCAATGAGAAAAACTATAAAACTCTGATGAAAGATATCAAAGAAGAACTAAATAGAGAGCTATTTATTTCATGTTCACGGGTAGGAAGACTAACTATTGTCAAGATGCCAGTTATTCCCAACTTGATCTGTAGATTCAACACAATCCGAATAAAAATTCCAGCAACTTATTTTATGGATATCACCAAACTGATTCTAAAGTTTATATGAAGAGACAAAAGACCCAGAATAGTCAACTCAGTATTGAAGGAGGAGAACAAAGTCAAAAGACTGACAATACCCAACTTCAAGACAGTGTGGTATTGGTGAAGGAATTGACAAAAAGGTCAATGAAACAGAACAGAGAACCCAGAAATAGACCCATAAATATAACCAACTGATGTCGGGGGCACCTGGGTGGCTCATTCAGTTGAGTCCAACTCTTGATTTCGGCTCAGGTCATGAACTTAGAGTTCGTGAGTTCGAACCCCACGTTGGGCTCCCCCACTGATAGTGCAGAGCCTGCTTGGGATTCTGTCTCCCTCTCCCTCTGCCCCTCCCCTGCTTGCACTCTCTCTCAAAAATAAACTTAAAAAAAGAAATACATATATATATATGTATACACACACACACACACACATCCAACAGATTTTTGACAAAGGAGCAAAGGTATACAATGAAGCAAAAAACTTCTTTTCAATACATGGTGCTGGAACAATTGGACATCTACATACAAAAAAATGAATTTAGATATAGACCTACATTATTCACAAAAACTAACTCAAAATGGATCATAGACCTAAACATAAAACTCAAAATTATAAAACTCCTAGGAGATAACATAGGAGATACCTTAAATGACCTTGGATAAGGTCATGATTTTGTGGATAGAACACCAAAGGAATGATCCATGAAAGAAACAATTACTAAGCTGGGCTTCATTAAAGTTAAAAACTTCTGCACTTGATCTTAGCCAAAAGGCCGAGAAGCGATAAAAGTTAAAAACTTCTGGGGGCCCCTGGGTGGCTCAGTCAGTTGAGCATCTGACTCTTGGTTTCAGCTCAGGTCATGATCTCACGGTTCAAGAGTTTGAGCCCCACCTCGGGGCTATGTTGAGGGCTCAGAGCCTGCTTGGGATTCTGTCTCCTCTCTCTCTCTGCCCCTCCCCTGCTCTCTCTCTCTCTCTCTCTCTTTCTCTCTCATGCCTGTGTGCACACACTCTTTCTCTCTCAAAATGTTTGCTTAAATAAATTTTAAAAAACTTAAAAACTTCTGCTCCACAAATGACAATGTCAAGAGAATGAGGAGATGGGCTACAGATTGGGATAAAATATTTGCAAAAGATACATCTGATAAAGGACTGTTGTCCAACATATATAAATTCTTAAAGCTCTACAATATGAAAATTAATAATCTGAATTAAAAATAGGCAAAAGTCCTGAACAGATACATCACCAAAGAAGATATACAGATTGCACATAAGTATACGAAAAGATGCTCAACATCGTATGTCAGCAGGGGAATTAAAACTAAAACAAAGATGAGATACCACCTGTATAGGAAAAACCTCACAGTCCTCCTATATATTTATCCCTTACTCTCACATGACTACCACACTCACAATGCTTCTGACACCAGATGTGTGGGGGTTTTTTCCCTACACCAGGCAATTCTGCAACACCGACTGGGTGTCCTGTAATTTACCTCAATTCTGACACTATCCAGTCGGAGATACGGTCAGATCCCACAGGTGAAGGGCTCACTCCCACAAGACTTCCTCCACTTCAGATGCCAATCACAAGTCGTAGGTACCCAGGTTACCCACAACTTTATCCAACTGTCTACAGATCGAAGTTCCCATGATCTCCTCCTCCTTGGGTTTGATTAATTTGCTAGAACAGTTCACAGAACTCAGGAATATATTTACCAACATTTACCAGTTTATTAAAGGATATGATAAAGGATACAGACGACCAGCCAGGTGAAGAGATACATAAGGTGAGGTCTGGGAGAGTCCCAAGCTTCTATCCCTGTGGAGTTGGGGTGCACCACCCTCCTGGCATGTGGATGTGTTTACCCACCTGGAAGTTTCCCAAACCTCATACTATTGGGATTTTTGTGGAGGCTTCCTCATAGAGGCATTAATCATTAAGTCCATTTCTATCCCCTCTCCCTTCTCTACAGAATGGGGGGATGGGGCTGAAAATGCTAAGCTTTTAACCATGGTCTTTATAGTGACCAGTTCCCACCCAGAAGCCATCTATGAGCCCACCCAGAGTCACCTCATTAGAGCAAAAGGCATTCGCATCACCCAGGAAATTCGAAGGGGGATGTAAGATCCCTATGTCAGGAACCTGGGTCAAAAATCAAATATCAGAACAAAAGATGCTCCTAGCACTCTTATGTCAGGAAATTACAAGGGGTTTAGGAGCTCTGTGCCAGGAACCAGGGACAGAGACCAATATGTATTTTTTCTGTTATTTTACACCACCGCACACCTATTAGAATGGCCAAAAGCCAGAGCACTGACAACACCAAATGCTGATGGTGCAGAGCCACAGGAACTCCCACTCATTGTTGGTGGGAATGCAAAATGGTGGAGACACTTTGATGACAGTTTGGCAGTTCCTTACAAAACTAAATACATTCTTGCCATAATTCCAGCAATTGTGCTCCTTGGCATTTACCCAAATGAACCGAAAACACGTCCACACAAAAACCTTCCCGTTGGTGTTTACAGCAGCTTTATTCAACTTGGAAGAAATTAAGATGTCCTCCAGTTGGTGAATGGATAAACAAACTATGGTTCATCCAGACAGTGGAATAACATCCAGTGGTTTAAAAAGTGGTGGGGGAGGGGCGCCTGGGTGGTTCACTTGGTTAAGCTGCCAGCTTCGGCTCAGGTCATGATCTCAGTTCGTGAGTTCGAGCCCCGTGTCGGGCTCTGTGCTGACAGCTCAGAGCCTGGAGCCTGCTTCAGATTCTGTGTCTCCCTCTCTCTCTGCCTCTCCCCATTTGCATTCTGTCTGTCTCTCTCTCTCTCTCAAGAATAAATAAACATTAATAAAAGATTTTTTTTAAGGGGGAAAAAGGCTTTCAAGCCATGAGAAGACATGGAGGAAACTTAAATACAGATTACTTAATGAAAGAAGCCAATCTGAAAAGACTACATATTGTATGACTTGAACCACATGACATTCTGGAAAATGCAAAACTATGGAGAGAGTGAAAAGATCAGTGGTTGCCAGGAGCTAGTGGGGAAGGATAGATGAATAGATGGAGCACAGAGGATTTTCAGGGCAGTGAAACTACTCTGTGTGATATGACAACAGTGGATACGTGTCATTACACCTTTTGTCAAAACCCATAGAAGGTACAACACCAACGGTAAACCCTAATGAAAACCATGGACTTTGGATGATAATGATAATAATGGGACAGTGATTAGAACAGATGTGCCCCTTTGGTGCAGGATGTCAATAGTGGGAGAGGTTGTATATGGGTGGGGACAGGGAACATATAGGAACTCTCTCTACTTTTCGCTCAGTGTTTCTGTGAACCTAAAAAACAAGTTTATTAATTTAAAAAATTACTTATGCATAGGAATATAACCCTTTGATTATTTGTGATAGCAAAAACGTGTAAGCAATCTTACAGCCTGAAGGCAGAGAAACAGTTATAGGAATTACATCCCACGACCACTCAGTTCTAGCTGTGAAGTATTTATAATGAGCACGGCAAATGCCGAGAAATTTAAAGAAAAAAAAAGCTGGTATATATAATTGTATGAATGGAATGATAAAATCATGCATTGCAAAAAGTCCAGGAGTAACGTGCTGCAATGTTAGCAGCGAGTTGTCTTTGGGTTTCAAATTTTGCTTTTATTAGTGTGTATTCTTTTTATTTTTATTTTTTTAAACATTTATTTATTTTTGAGAGACCGAGACGGACAGAGCATGAGTGGGGAAGGAACGGAGAGAGAGAGAGGGAGACACAGAATCCAAAGCAGGCTCCAGGCTCTGAGCTGTCAGCACAGAGCCTGATGCAGGGCTTGAACCCATGAACTGCGAGATCATGACCTGAGCCGAAGTCAGATGCCCAACTGACTGAGCCACTCAGGCGCCCCAAATGTGTATTCTTTTCATTTTAAAACTCGGGAGAGAAAACTTAAAAATACAGAAATCGATAGCAAACAGAAATCACCCAGAACCCCATTACCTGGAGGTAAGAGAGATCACCTTCAGTTGTGAGACAGTGGGTGATTTTCTTTTCTTTCTGTTCTACTATTTGTAGATTTTCTACCAGGAGTAGGAAATTTAACGTCCTTTAAAATAATCCTCTTAGGGGAGCCTGGCTGGCTCAGTCGGTAGAGCATGAGACTCTTGGTCTCGGGGTCGGGAGTTCGAGTCCCATGTGTGGCATAGAGTTTACTCAAAACTTAAAAAACTAAAAACTAGTAATAAAACAAAATCATCCGTTTCAGGCATCTGTTCTAAGGCCACCAACAGACTCTCCGCAGAATCTTCCAGTTTCAGTGGGTCTCTCATCTCTGCCTGTGCTCTTATTTGTGTCTGTTTTAGCATGGGACATAGTTTCCTCCATGCTTACTAACAGTGTGCTTGCATTTCCCTCACTTATTGCAAGCAGAGATGAGTCTTACCCTTTTTTATATTCTAGCTCTGTATCAAGAAATTTACCGGGGCCCCCGGGGGGCTCAGTCGGTTAAACATCTGCCTCTTGGCTTTGGCTCAGGTCATGATCTGAGCTTGAGCCCCCCTCAGCTCTGTGTTGACAGTGCAGAGCCTGCTTGGGATCTTCCCTCTCTCTCTGCCCCTCTCTTGCTCGCTCTCTCTCTCTCTCTCTCTCTCAAAATAAATAACTAAACTGAAAGGAAGGAAGGAAGGAAGGAAGGAAGGAAGGAAGGAAGGAAGAAGGAAAGAAAGAAATTTACTTATTAAATGTCGCTGGCCAGTGTCTTCGTGTGCCCTCCCCCAGCCAACACAGTGGATGCTCAAAGAGGATCCACCTTCTTTTAGGGGAGTTTAATGGCCTAAATCTCTCCCAACTTCCTAGCTGGACTGTTGATCCATCTCTGCTTCCCACAGACCAGGACACAAAGGGCAGGGCATTTTTTCCCAGAAGGGCCCCAGTCATAATGCACCTTTGTATGAAGAAGCAACCTTTGCACTGGCTCCAATTAGTATTTTCAGAGAAATCCGTTTATCAGATTAAATAGTTGGCACTAACACGCAGAATCTGACCCTGGGACAGAGATATAGGAAAACTGAGGTGGGGTGGCAAGTGGGGGTGGGGGCAGAGCAAAGATCTGGCTGGTGGGGAACAAACAGTGTGAGTGTTCTGGGGTAGACGAGGCAGACTGGGGGCAAGACAGGCAGGAGGGCAGGGACTGGGTTAGGGCAGCCCAAACTCGGGAGACCAATAAAATAAATTTCACCTGCTTTACCAAAGAGCTCAGAGCCACAGTGTGAGACAAAACCCAGGGGCAGCAGGAGAACCAAGCAGGACACCAAGAACAGCCTCAATCTGTCATTTTAGGATTTCAGGTGATCGTTTCTTTTCTGTCCCTAATGATGACGATATCCACAATTATATAGTGCCACTGGTCTATGCTTTTCAATTTTTTTTTTTAACGTTTTTATTTATTTTTGGGACAGAGAGAGAGACAGAGCATGAACGGGGGAGGGGCAGAGAGAGAGGGAGACACAGAATCGGAAACAGGCTCCAGGCTCCGAGCCATCAGCCCAGAGCCCGACGCGGGGCTCGAACTCACGGACCGCGAGATCGTGACCTGGCTGAAGTCGGACGCTTAACCGACTGCGCCACCCAGGCGCCCCTGGTCTATGCTTTTCATTGTATTAACTTGATCAACCTAAAAAACCAGAAGAGATTGGTATCACTATCTTTATGTTACAGAGGAGGAAACCGGCACAAAAAGATTAAGTAACTTGTCCAAGTTCCCGCACCCAGACGTGGACAACCTAAAGTGTGAACCTATCAGAGCCTGTGCCCAGCCATGCCAACTGCTCCCCAAGTGCTAAGAGGGCACAAGGAGATCTTCCCTTCCAAGATGAGGCCCCTGGGGCCTCTGCTCAGCCCTTTCGCTTTTCCTTTCTGGTTCTCCAGGAGGAAGCAAAAGGGCTGGAAAGCCTGGAGCACTGAGGTGATTTTTACTTGCCTTCAGGACCGTTTAAAGGTGACCCATGAACAAGCTCTTAAAAGAAAGAAAGAAAGAAAGAAAGAAAGAAAGAAAGAAAGAAAGAAAATGAGATCCTCCCACCCCTAACTGTGTCCTATTCAAAAGCTCCCCTTGTATCAGCCTACCCAGCCATTGAGTTTAGTTTAGCCTTGCAAATAACCTCTAAGCAACTCCTGGAGCCCAGAGAAGTTCAGGCATTTAAAAAATACTTATTGTAGGGGTGCCTGGTTGGCTCGGTCAGTAGGGCATGAGATTCTCGGTATCAGGGTCATGGGGTCGAGCCCCACATTGGGTGTAGAGCCTACTTAAAAAAAAAATACAGGGGCGCCTGGATGGCTCAGTCGGTTAAGCGTCTGACTTCGGCTCAGGTCATGATCTGATGCTTCATGAGTTCAAGCCCCACATCGGGCTCTGGGCTGACAGCTCAGAGCCTGGAGCCTGTTTCGGATTCTGTGTCTCCCTCTCTCTGCCCCTCCCCTGCTCCTGCTCTGTCTCTCTCTGTCTCTCAAAAACAAATAAATATTTTTAAAAATAATAAAAAAGATACTTATTGTATACTTACTATGTGCCAAGCACTGGTCTAGGTGCCAAAATAATTTTGGAGCTGAAAGGATTATTACAGTAAACAAGATGGCAGGAAAATTTGAGGGTCTCCTCAAGCAGGGATGAAACACATGGGACGACTGAGGTGACTCCCCTTTGCTCCATGGCCCAGGCCTTTCCAAGCTAGGAACAGGTCAGGAGTGGCTGATGTAAAAATGTCTCTGAGACAGGAGATGATTAATAGAGGGCTTTCAGACACACTGACACCACAAGATGGAAGGGGCCTGGATCCCTGAGCCACTCCTTGGAGGTTCTGAGGTGAAAACAGCTGTCCAATGTTATGTAACCTGTTACAGTAAAGTCTGTCATGTTGGGAGAATGACAGACAACAGTTCTGGTATGTTCGGTGGAACTGTGGAAATGGGCGTCCCGCGGTCTGGGAAGCCCACCGTGGTCACCCTCTTCCCCACAGGGCTCATCTCTTCTGTAGCACCTTGTTTGAATTTCTACAATGGCACTTCTAGTGGATGTTTTAGGGTCAGGCTTCTATTGGACAGTTAGCTCCTTAAGGGTGGGGCTTAAGTTAAGCCCATCACTCAGGTGCTCAAGAAACTGAGATGATTCGGTGGGGAGAAAGGAAGAACAATGTAGCTTTGGACAGAACGTCTAAACTGATGATAAGATACCCAAGTGGTCCTACTCTGCTAGCATTTTATTTTTTTAATGTTTATTTGTTTGAGAGAGAGAGAGAGAGAGTGCACGTGCATGCGAGTGGGGGAGAGGGAGAGAGAGAATCACAAGCAGGCCCTGTGCTAATAGAGATCAATGCAGGGGCTTGATCTCACGAACCATGAGATCATGACCTGAGCCAAATTCAAGAGTTGGACACGTAACCAACTGAGCCACCCAGGCGCCCCTCCGCTAGCATTTTAAATCAGGGCTTCAGGCTCAGGTAAGAGGTTAGAGGTACTTTGGAATGTCAAAAAGTGTCAACATTGAGAATTTTTTTTTAAATTTTTTTTCAACGTTTTTTATTTATTTTTGGGACAGAGAGAGACAGAGCATGAACGGGGGAGGGGCAGAGAGAGAGGGAGACACAGAATCAGAAACAGGCTCCAGGCTCCGAGCCATCAGCCCAGAGCCCGACGCGGGGCTCGAACTCACGGACCGCGAGATCGTGACCTGGCTGAAGTCGGACGCTTAACCGACTGCGCCACCCAGGCGCCCCAACATTGAGAATTCTAATAGCAGAAGAGATCCTGGAGCTCAAGATCATGGTAGCCAGGCACTGTGCCGAGCTCTTTTCATCGTTATTTTACTCCATTCTCAGAGCAACTCCAGGAAGTAGTTACTATGATTGCAACTTCAAAGACGAGGAAGCCGAGACTTAGGTTATAATGGTCACATACTGCTAAGTTGAGAAGCTAGAATTCAGATACAAGCAAGGGCAACACAATAAGCATAATCATAATCATAAAGACATTGATTTACTTTTTTTTTAATTTTAAAAAATTTAAAAAAACCTTTTTTTAGTAGGCTTCATGCCCAGTATGAGCCCAATGTGGGGCTTGAACTCATGACTGTGAGATCATGACTGAGCTGAGATTAAGAATCAGACCTTTAACTGACTGGGCCACCTCAGGTGCCTCTCAGGTTAGTATTAGTGAATACCTAGGATGCCCCAAATAATTTAGTACCTTTTTTAAGTAAACTCTACACCCAACATAGGGCTTGAACTCCTAACTCCGAGATCAAGAGTGATGTGCTCTACCAACTGAGCCAGCCAGGTGCCCCTACTTTAGTACTTTTAATACATTTATATCTTGCAACCATCCTATAAATAGTATCTACAAATGCAAAAGTATATAGCTCTACTAACCAACTAAGCTCTTAACCACTACAGCTTTAAGTAAGCGTTTGGGGACACTCACTATTAAAGGCTAGAAAGATGATAATTTGCAGAACACTTCACAGTTTGCAAAGTGACTTCACATATCTTACGTCATCTGATTCTCACAACACGATGAAGGGGGATGGGGAAGGCAAGTGTTTTGATACTCAATTGAAAGATGAGGAACCTAAGACTCCAGGATACAATCAAGATTAGAACAGAGGCCTTATGACTTCGAATCCAGGCATCATTAAAAGCATAAGTAGAGGGGGGCTCCTGGGTGGCTCAGTCAGTTGAGCATCCAACTTCAGCTCAGGTCATGATCTCACGGTTCACAGGTTTGAGCCCCTTATTGGGCTCTGTGCCGACAGCCCAGAGCCTGGTGCCTGCTTCAGATTCTGTGTCTCCCTCTATCTCTGTCCCTCCCCCACTGTGCCTGCATGGTCTCTCTCAAAAATAAACATTAAAAAAAAAACCTTTTTTTAAGTTTAAGTAGAAAAGAAATAATACATAGGCTGAAAGTTAAATGATGGAAATAATATGCTAAATAAATACTAAATGAAAAGAAGTTTATGCAGGGGCGCCTGGGTGGCGCAGTCGGTTAAGCGTCCGACTTCAGCCAGGTCATGATCTGGGGTCCGGGAGTTCGAGCCCCGCGTCGGGCTCTGGGCTGATGGCTCAGAGCCTGGAGCCTGTTTCCGATTCTGTGTCTCCCTCTCTCCCTGCCCCTCCCCCATTCATGCTCTGTCTCTCTCTGTCCCAAAAAAAATAAACGTTGAAAAAAAAAATTAAAAAAAAAAAAAAGAAGTTTATGCCAAATATCAACATGGGATAAAAGAGGGGCACCTGGCTGGTTCAGTCTGTAGAGCATCTGACTCTTGATCTCAGGGTCATGAGTTCAAGCCCCACATTGGGCATGGAGCCTACTTAAAAACAAAAACAAAACAAAAACATGGGATAAAATAAACACTAAAACAAAAAGTATTATGAAAGATAGGCACCATGTGATTTGAAAACGTGCCATGGGGGCGCCCAAGTGGTTCAGTCTGTTAAGCATCCAACTTCGGCTCAGATCATGATCTCGAGGTTTGTGAGTTCAAGCCCCACATTGGGCTCTATGCTGACAGCTCAGGGCCTGGAGCCTGCTTCAGATTCTGTGTTGCCCTCTCTCTCTGTCCCTCCCCAACTCATGCTCGGTTTCTGTGTGTCTCTCTCTCTCAAAAATGAATAAACATTAAAAAAATATTTTAAAAAGTGCTATAATAATTTGTTTCCTAGAATACAATATTCTAAATCTATATATCCCACACTAAAAAACTTTAAAACATATAAAGCTAAACTTGACAAAACTGTAAGGAGAAACTGATAAATCCACATCAGGGTAAGAGTTTTAATACATGTTTTAAAAGTATATTTATTTGTTGGGAATGCAAGCTGGTGCAGCCACTCTGGAAAATAGTATGGAGATTCCTCAAAAAACTAAAAATAGAACTACCCTATGACCCAGCAATTGCACTACGAGGCATTTATCCACGGGATACAGGTGTGCTGTTTCGAAGGGACACATGCACCCCAATGTTTATAGCAGCAGTATTGACAATAGCCAAAGTATGGAAAGAGCCCAAATGTCCACTGATGGATGAATGGATAAAGAAGATGCGGTATATATATACCATGGAGTATTACTTGGCAATCAAAAAGAATGAAATCTTGCCATTTGCAACTACGTGGATGGAACTGGAGGGTAAGATGCTAAGTGAAATTAGTCAGAGAAAGACAAAAATCATATGACTTCACCATATGAGGACTTTAAGAGACAAAACAGATGAACATAAGGGAAGGGAAACAAAAAGAATATAAAAATGGAGGGGGACAAAACAGAAGAGACTCACAAATATGGAGAACAAACTGAGGGTTATGGGAGGGGTTGTGGGAGGTGGGGATGGGCTAAATGGGTAAAGTGCACTAAGGAATCTACTCCTGAAATCATTGTTGCACTATATGCTAACTAATTTGGATGTAAATTAAAAAAAAATAAAAAAAATAAAACAAGTTAATGAAAAAAATGCTTTTTCAACCCAAAGACACAGGTTGTTAGATTCTAGCCATCCTAATGGTGTGAACTAGTATCTCGTGGATTTGATACATATTTTTCTGATAACTAGTGATGTCAAACATCTTTTCATGTGCTTACTGGTGATTTGTATGTCTTCATTGGAGAAATATCTATTCTGATACTATGTTCATTTTAAAAATTAAGTTATTACTTCAAAAAAAAGTATATTTATTTGTGTTTGAGAGAGAGACAGCACAAGCAGAGGAGGGGCAGAGAGTGTGTGGGAGACACAGAATCCAAAGCAGGCTCCAGGATCTGAGCTGTCAGCACAGAGCTCGACACGGGGCTCAAACTCATGAGCCGTGAGATCATGACCTGAGCCAAAGTCTGACACTTAACTGACTGAGCCACGCAGGCGCCCCTTAATGGAAAATTTTTAACAACTAGAACTAAATGAAAATACTAGATTGTAAAACTATGGGATGCCTACAATCGGACCCAGCTCTTCTACTTCCAGGTACCTACCCACCCAAGAGAAATAAAAGTTCATGTCCACAAAAGATTTGTACAAGGATGTGCACAGTTGCTACATTCATAATAGCCCCAAACTGGAAATAACCCAAATGTGCCTCAAGAGAGAATGAATAAACAGTGTATATCCATCCATATATTGGAATAAAGTGGGTAATAAAAAGGAACAAATTAACTAATACACACAACATGTGCTGAGTGACAAAAGCTGGACACAAAAGAGAATATACTGTACGATTCCATTTAGATGAACTTCTAGCCAAGTACAGTTCTAAACAGATTAACTCCAGTGGTGAAGGGCAGACAATCCATAATGAGTCCCATGGAACTCTCTAGGATGATGGAAATGTCCTGCATCTCACTTTGGATGACAGTAACATGGGTATTTACATTTGCTAAAACTCAAAAAACTGAAGATGTTAAGATCTGTGCATTTTATGATGTGTATTGTCAGGAAGGAAAAAAACATACAGGATGCAACATAAACATAGGGAAACATACAGCCTTAAGCACACATATTGGAAAGGAAAAAGATTCCAAATTGGTCAACCAAGCTCAGAACTTAGGAAGTTAAAAAAAGAGCAGCAGAATAAATCCTAAGAAAGGAGAAAGCAATAAGGGTAAAAATTAATGAAATGGAAAATAAATAGTAGTGAAAAAGTTGTATGTTCAAAGTTGTATTTTGTATGTTCAAAATAAAATAGACAAAACTTAGGTAATATTGACCAAGAAAAAAGACACAGGGGCGTCTAGGTGGCTCAGTTGGTTGAGCGACTGACTCTTGATTTTGGCTCAGGTCATGATCCCAGGGTTGTGGGATCAAGCCCCGCATCTGGCTCTGTGCGGCAAGATTCTCTCTGCCCCTCCCCCCCAAATAGAAATAAATAACTTTTAAAAAGAAAAAGAAAAAAGATACAAATAAACAATGATGGAGATTTAAAAAGTGATATATTTAAGGCTACAGCTGACTTTTAAAAATGAGAAAAATATGAACTTTATGCCAATAAATTTGAAGCAAGCTAGACAATATTACAAAAGAATATAACTTATCAGAACTAACCCAAGAAGAAAACAGAAAAGCCCATATAGTTCTGTATGCAGAATAACCACATATTTTATTATCCAAACCAGGATTTCTTTCTTTCTTTCTTTCTTTCTTTCTTTCTTTCTTTCTTTCTTTCTTTTTTCTTTCTTTTTCTCTTTCTTTCTTTCTCTTTCTTTTTCTTTCTTTCTTTCTTTCTTTCTTTCTTTCTTTCTTTCTCTTTCTCTCTCTCTCTCTCTCTTTCTTTCTCTCTTAGAGAGAGAGCGCATGCAAGTGGGGAAGGGGCAGAAGGAGAGAGAATCTCAAGCAGGCTCCACGACTCGCACGGAGCTGGATGCAGAGCTCAATCTCATGATTGTGCGATCATGACCTGAGCCTAAGTCAAGAGTTGGACCCTTTACCTACTGAACCACCCAGGTGCCCCAATGAACCAAGACATCTTTAAAAGTGTTTATTATCGGGGCGCCTGGGTGGCGCAGTCGGTTAAGCGTCCGACTTCAGCCAGGTCACGATCTCGCGGTCTGTGAGTTCGAGCCCCGCGTCAGGCTCTGGGCTGACGGCTCAGAGCCTGGAGCCTGTTTCCGATTCTGTGTCTCCCTCTCTCTCTGCCCCTCCCCCGTTCATGCTCTGTCTCTCTCTGTCCCAAAATTAAAAAAAAAAAAAAAAAAAAAAAGTGTTTATTATTAATAGACATGTCAGGGAATAGGCAAAACCTGGCATCAGCCCAGGGAAACCAGGATGTATGGTCACTTTACTTATAGCCATAAGCAAAATGTAAAATCTTCTAACAAAGATGATACCAGGTCTAAAAGGTTTCCTAGGAATGCTCAGCTAAACCTTCACAAAAGCATCAATTCCAATTTTATGCCATTTTTCTTAGAGGTTAAAAAAGAGAAATACTCTCAACTTATTCAATGAAGTTAATAAAATCTTAATTCTAAAATGGACAAATATAGTATGAGAAAAAAAATTTACAGGTTAATATCACTTAGGAGCATAGATGCTGATCAAGCTGGTTCAAAATACAACCAAACCAAAGCAAATCCAGCAGTATATTAAGAAGATAATATATCATGTCCCAATTCAATCTGTTTCAGAAAGGCAAAGAAAGTTTAACATGAAAATGTTCCTGTAGGGGTGCCTGGGTGGCTCAGTTGGTTGAGCGTCCAATCTCGATTTTGGCTCAGGTCATGATTCCAGGGTCATGGGATCGAACCCCAAGTCGAGCACTGCACTGAGTGTGGAGCCTGCTTGGGATTCTTCCTCTCTCTTCCTGTGCCCCTCCCCCATTCATGCTCTTGCTCTCTCTCTTTTCCTAAAATAAATAAAATGAAAAAAATTTTTCTAATAAAAATGAAAAAAGTAAAAATAATTTATAGCATTTACACTGAGAAAAAGAAAACCCATGAATCATCTCAATAGATGTCGAGAAAGCATTTGATAAAATTCAACACCTCTTAAAAAGTATTTACCATGGGGCGCCTGGGTGGCGCAGTCGGTTAAGCGTCCAACTTCAGCCAGGTCACGATCTCTCGGTCCGAGAGTTCGAGCCCCGCGTCAGGCTCTGGGCTGATGGCTCGGAGCCTGGAGCCTGTTTCTGATTCTGTGTCTCCCTCTCTCTCTGCCCCTCCCCCGTTCATGCTCTGTCTCTTTCTGTCCCAAAAATAAATAACGTGGGAAAAAAAAAAAAAAAAAAAAGTATTTACCAGAAACCTATAGCAATCATTGGCAGTAGTAGTAAACCCTGAGAAGCACTTCCTTCTGAGGGGACGGGGGTGGGTAGAGGGATGGGCAAAGTGGGTGACATGGTGTGGGAGATACAGGCTTCCAGTTATGGAATGAACAAGCCATGGGAGTAAAAGATACAGCGTAGAGAATATAGTCAATGATATTGTAAGAGTGATGTATGGCGTCAGATGGTAGTCACACCTGTGGTGAGCATAACATAACCTATAAACCCATTAAATCACTATGTTGTACACCTGAAATTAATGTGACTTTGTGTGCCAAGTATACTTCAACGAAAAAAAATAGGGAGTGACCAGCTGTCTCAGTCGGAAGAGCATGTGAGTCTTGAACTCAGGGTCCTGAGTTTGACGCCCACATGGGCTTAGAGATTACTAAAATAAATACATAAATAATCTAAAAGAAAGAAAAAGGAAGGAGGAAAGAAAGAAAGAAAGAAAGAAAGAAAGAAAGAAAGAAAGAAGCAAAGAAACAAAGAAAGAAAAGAAACAGCATTTCCTTCAAACTCAGGAACAAATTAAGGAGGCCAGCTGTTCCTGCTTCTGGGTTGACATTACACTGGAGGTCCCAGCAAAAGCAGAAAGCAAAAGAAAACAAAAGTATAGAATGAGACAGAAACAGCGATGTCATTATTAAGAGATGATGTGGTTGTTTGGATAGAACCTCTTCGGATCCACAAATCACTAATATCAATTAGGGGAATGACAAGCAAAACTCAGAGGATGTCAGTCGTGTTTGTTGGAGGGATGACACCAAAAGGGAGACACAAGAAGTGTCCACGGGGTTGCTGATGTTGTATTTAAGTTGCAGGGTGGGTATATGACAGGTTTAGTTTTATTACACTGCTTTGTAATTTTTACATATATACACACATGTCTTCAGACATACGCATTCATATTTTTGTATCACAGAATTCATAATTCAATTTAAAAGTTTAAATAAAATGTCTTTTTACTTTCTATATTACACATTGATGAGTTGTTCTATTCTTTTACCATGCAAATGTGAAAATTCTGTATCGGGAAGAAAAAAAATGATTAAAGAAAGAAACAAAAGCCAATGAACAGAAGCTGGGTGGTTTGATGGATGGGCTGGTGGGTGGCAGTGAGGGTGGTTAATAAGGCCAAGTCCAATTAACGTCAGGACAAGGGCTTAGTCAAGAACTGAGAAGAGGCTGGAAGATCTGGGGAGGGGGGCAGGGAAGACCGATAGCAGTGACCTTTAAGAGGGCAGTTTTTATAGGCTGGCAGGAGGCGGAGCCCAAAAGCAGAGGGTTAAATCGTGAATGAATAAATAGCAAAAAACTGGAAACCACCCAAAGGCCTAACAATCAGGGCCTGGTGAAACAACCATAGCACCATTCATAGAAGAAATGATGCTGTGTCCACACATAGACGGGCTTACAACATTAGGTGACGTAAAAAATTTCAGGACACAAGATAGCGTTTGTGCAGATCACAATCATGAAGGACATGCGTGTGCTGTGAGGAACCGACAGAATTGGACAAGATCAAGTCATGTTTGTGGAGGCTGTTTGAAGGCTAGGGGATTTTTTTTTTCTTTTCTGGAATGCTGGCAATCAACAAACAAAAACATGTAATGTTTCTTTAAAATCAAAACAAGGATGGGGTGCCTGGGTGGCTCAGTCGATTAAGTGTCCGATTAAGCGTCCGAATTTGGCTCAGGTCATGATCTCACAGTTCGTGGGTTCAAGCCCCTCATCAGGCTCTGCACTGAGAGCTCGGAGCCTGGGGCCTGCTTCAGATTCTGTGTCTCCCTCTCTCTCTGCCCCTCTCTCACTCATGATCTGTCTCTCAAAAATTAAAAAAAAAAAAATCAAAAGAAAGGCTGATGAAGAAATGGAGGGAGCAAGGGAGGCCACTCAGTGGAGAAATCTGATGGTGACAGGAAGGAATGAGAAAGGAGAACAGCTGGTGATGGGGAGGAGAGGGAGATGCCGTCTGTTTCCTTTATTGCTGATATTTCTTTTTTAATTAAAAAATTAATAATCCTCCTTTTAACAAATTCAGCCTAGAAGTGTGGGGTGTGTGTGTGGGGGGGGGGGGGGGGTGTGTGTGTGTGTGCGCGCGCGCGCGCGTGTGTAGTGACAGAACCCTCTGCCCCATCCCTGCCCCCCACTGTTAATAGTTAAGTGTAGCTTTCCAGAGCTGTACCATTTTCTATTATATGCAGCTCACTGGTTTTTAATTACAGAGTGAGACAGGCTTTCTAAAGTAGAGCATGAGAGGGAGTAAACAGAGAAATCTCCCATCCTCCAGAGCTAACTTCTGTGGGGAAGTGTCCTTCCAGACTTTTTTTGTCTGTGTGCATGTAAATGTTTATGTATATGTATATATACATGTATAGCTTTATGACTGGTTGTTTGTACAAAAGCAGGAACATTTTCTACCCGTCGTTGAGCGGTTTCACTCTACAATATGTCATGATGGATCACTCCCAAGTCACCACACAGAGATTAACCTCATGCTTGAATAGCTCCCTAATATCCCACGTCATACAGCTGAAAGGTAAGCTTCAGAGAACACAAGAGCATCGTTTTCCCTACAACTGGCAGGGAAGGAGATACAGAGACAAAAGATTCAAGATGGTGGGAGGCACTGCTTGGAGGCACTAGGAGCAGGAAGCAAGCAGACAGAGAGGGTTTTCTTTCTGCCCCCTTCTCTTAAGCCAGAGTCCCATCCAAATCTAGCTAAACCACACAGAACTGCAGGGGGAGGGTTGTGATTTGAGCCCAAGTGATAAGGCCACTGCTGGGGACCCAACTTCCTTGAGCGATCTGTACTTCCCCCAGTGGCGGCTAGCCTGAGCCCACTTATCAGAAATCTTAAGGGGAGCCCCGGAACAGCCGTTCTCTAAGTGTGGTCCCAGAGCCAGCAGAAGCAGCATCAATTGGGGAAGAGACTAGAAATGCAAATTCTCTGGCCTCAGAATCAGAATCAGATTCCTGGGGAGTGGGTCTCAGCAATCCCTGTTTAAGGAGCCCTCCAGGGGATGCAGATGTCAGGAGGGCAACTCTGAATACCTTTGTTCTAGAATGTGGCTTTGAGTTTGACCCATCCCACCCTGTTCTCCTAGGAGAGGCAGAGAAGTCAGCCCTGATGAGGCCAACTTCTTCTTCACAGGTCTGTGAGTCTAGAGGCTGTAGGCAAAGTCATCGAGGGACCTAGGTAGACCCTGGAACTGCCCTCCCCTCCCTGTGACACCACCTCCATCTCACCATCACCCCCCCTTTAAAAAAAACCACCACGACAGAAAGGGAGGGTGGCAGTGCAAACCCACTGCTTTCCACTCTCCCTTAATTGTGTCCCCTCCCAGTTTAAGGGAACCCCTCCCCTGGGGCACTGCCTGCCCTTCGAGGGATGGAGGGTGGAGGAGGCAGAGGGGAGAGCAGCTTTGAGAGTTGGGGAGGAAATGGGATGTGGCTTCGGTGTGGCTGGGCTGGGGGAGGGAGTTGGAGGGAGAAGAGAAAGGAAGGGAGAGGAAGAATGTCCTCATTTCACCCAGCTGCTTCTGCCTGCACCTGTTCAGCTGAGGCCTGAGGAAAGACACCAGTAAATGAAACACAGCCCCACCCAGTCTAGAGGGGCCCCTTCCCACACTGTCTTGGGGCCCGGGTTAACTGACAGGAAAACTGTGAATGGGTTCAGGTGGCTGAAATGAGGGGCTAGAGGAAACAGCTGGGCTCCTCTAGGGGGTAGAGCAACTGTCTACTGTCACCCCCAGGTTCTCAGAGTTTTGGACAAGGACAGAGTTTTAGAGGGGGGTTGGGCAGGTGGGGACCAGGTCTGAGACCTGCAGATTTCCCTCGGACACTGAATAGGACATCATTGCAGAGAGGGAAGTCTCAATAGAAAAACAGTCCATGCCCAAATAGAGTAGGTTCCCTGTTGCTAAGCCCTACAACATTCCATGATATTCTTTAGCACTTTGTGGGCAGTGACCGTCATTAAAAAACAAAATTGACAGGGTGCCTGGGTGGCTCAGTCGGTTAAGCATCCGACTCTTGATTTCAGCTCAGGTCATGATCTCAGGGTTGTGAGATTGAGCCCTGAGTCTAGCACTGCATTGAGCATGGAGCCTGCTTGAGATTCTCTTTCTCCCTCTGCCCTCTCCCTGATTCTCTCTCTCTCATTAAAAAAAAAAAAAAAAAAAAAAAAAGGCTTCATTTATAGAACAGTTTTAGGTTCACAGAAAAATTGAGCCGTGAAAATTGACAAGAAATTTTTAAGAGTCTCCTCTTGGTCGTTACCCCAAGAAACGTACAGCAGCTGTTTACTGAAGGAGTCAATCAATCTATCATTTTACACACATCCAATGGGGGCTTTCTCAAACTTATTATGAATCACTAGGAGGTTTATTAACCAGGAAGGCTCTTAATCTCCCACCCAGAGATTCTGATTGAGGAGGTATGGAGGGAGACCCTGGGTTGTGCATTTTTGATATTTTTGACACACTCCACAGGAGATGTTGACGTATTTGACACACTGGCCCCCATAGTGAGAAACCCAGGATTGGTGCAGGGTCCAGGGCCAGAGGCCCTGATAGGAAGGCAGGAAGCAGTGAACATAAAAACCCAAATTCACCCTCCCCCCCAAAAAACAACCCCAAATCCAAATCCCACCCGCCCCCAGCCCAAGAACTGAGGACACAGTATATGGATTAATGTACACTGAGGCAGTGGGAAAGACAGGCTCACAGGCCCTGAAAATCACTTACTAAAATGCTCATGCCACTGAGATCCCTTCTAGACCAGCAAAGACTCAGAGCAAGGAGGAAATAAGCCAGGAAAATGTCTGAGAATCATCTTATTGTGAGGCCTTGAGCAGGATAAACTTTCTGTGCCTCCTTTTCGTCATCTGCAAAATGCGGCTCATGATGGTCCGTACCGGGTAGGGTTAAAAGAACACTACTTGTAAAGAGTTTAGAGTAGTGCCTGGCACAAAATAAGCACTAACTAAATGAAAGTTGTCACTGTTAGGACAAAGAGGGGCCTGGATTGGCAGAGGGGAATGGAAAGGTCCAGAAGAAAGCCCTGAGTCTGGGAGAAAGTAAGTGTCGTCTTGAGGATGAATAATGCGGGTGAACAGAGGAGCCACATACAAGGAAACGCAGGATTAGGGTGGAACGATGAGGTGGGGGTGTTATGGATTGAATTATGTCCCCCAAAATGATATGTTGAAGTTTTTTTTTTTTAATTTTTTTTTTAACGTTTACTTATTTTTGAGACAGAGAGAGACACAGCATGAACGGGGGAGGGTCAGAGAGAGGGAGACACAGAATCCGAAACAGGCTCCAGGCTCTGAGCTGTCAGCACAGAGCCCGATGCGGGGCTTGAACTCACGGACCGCGAGATCATGACCTGAGCTGAAGTCGGCCGCTTAACCGACTGAGCCACCCAGGCGCCCCGAAGTTCTTTTTTTTTTTAATTTTGTTAACATTTATTTATTTTTGAGACAGAGAGAGAGCATGAACAGGGGAGGGTCAGAGAAAGAGGGAGACACAGAATCTGAAACAGGTTCCAGGCTCTGAGCTGTCAGCACAGAGCCTGACGCGGGGCTCGAACCCACGGACCACGAGATCATGACCTGAGCTGAAGTCGGACGCTTAACCGACTGAGCCACCCAGGCACCCCAATATGTTGAAGTTCTAATCCCCAACACTTCAGAATGTGACCTTACTTGGAAATAGGGTTTGTTGCAGATGTAATCAACATGAGGTCATACTGGAGTAAGGTGGGCTTAATCTAATATGATTGGTGTCCTTATAAGAAGAAGAGACACAGAAGAAAGATGGCCATGTGAAGACACAGGCAGATTGGAATGACCCAGCTACAAGCCAAGGAACACCTTGGGATACCAGAAGGTAGAAGAAACAGAATCCTCCCCTGTAGGCTTTGAAGGGACATGGTCTGATGAAGGGACATGGACTTCTGGCCTCCAGAACTGTGACAGAGTACATTTCTGTTGTTTTAAGTCACTCAGTTTGTGGTCCTTTGTATGGCTGCCCTAGGAAATGAATACAGGGAGCATTTGTATTCTATGTGATGAGCAACATGGAACCACTCTGGCATCTTCCACAGGAAAATCATTCTTGATGAATAAACCAAAGAAACATGAGGGTTCATATCAAAACCTGCTCCCAGTCTTAGCTCATTATTTTAAAGTTTATTTTGAGAAAGAGAGAAGGAAACACAGAGTGAGGGAGCCTGAGCAGGGGAGGGGCGGGGGGGGGGGGGCAGGGAGAGAGAGAATCCTAAGCAGACTCCATGCTGTCAGCCTAGAGCCTGATGTGGAGCTCGAACTTACGAATCTCGAGATCATGACCTGAGCCAAAACCAAGAGACAGATGCTTAATCAACTGAGCCACCCAGGTGCCCCTTACCTCATTTTTTAAATAAGCTTTTGCTTAAAAGTCCTTTGTCCAACCATCAAAAATGTTGGCTTCATCAAAGACAAAGAAAAATTAAGGAACCATTTCAGGTTAAAGGAAACCTACAGAGACATAATAACTGAATATAACCCATGATCTGGGCCTTTGTTTTTTTGTTGTTTTGTTTTGGCTAAAAAGCATATCATTGGGACGACTATGATATATTGAATGAGGACTGTAGACACTAGCATTGTGTCAGTGTTAATTTCCTGGGTTTTATCATTCTATTGGGGTTATGTAAGAGGAGTCCTTATTTTAAGAATACATACTAAACTATTTAGGAGTAAATGGACATTATGTCTGCAACTTACATTCAAATAATGTGTGTGTGTGTATGTATACATATACGATAAATATCATATATATATAATCGATGGAATGATGAAGCAAATGTGATGGAATGCTAACATTTGGGAAATCTGGGTGAAGACTGTATGAGGATTTTTTGCACAATTCTTGCAACCTTTCTCTACCTGGAATTGTCAAAATAAAAAGGTAAGGGGCAAATAGTCCGTTGACCGGTCCTGTGACTCTCTGAGCTTTCTCTACTGAGCTTTCTCTAACCCTCTGAAGTTTCTAGAGCCCAAACACTGAACTAATGTGATGAGAGAAAGAATTCTGAGAACTTCTGATTTCTATGTGTTGGGATTCTACTTATGCCTTCGGCGGTTACTGGCTACTAAAACGTGGTTAATAGGGGCACCTGGGTGGCTCAGTGGGGTAAGAGTCTGAAGTGGGTTCAGGTCTTGGTCTTGCGGTTCGTGGGTTCGAGCCCAGCACGTGGGTTGGTGCTGACAGAGCCTGGAGCCTGCTTCAGATTCTGTCTCCCTCTCTGCCCCTCCCCCACTCTCGCTATACGTGTGTGTCTCTCTCTCAAAAATAAACACTAAAAAAATGTTTTAAAAACCCAACGTGGTTAATTAATGTGGAATTCCTTATGTTACAAGTTATTTGCAAAATTTTTTTCTTCTTCTTCTCATTCAGTTTTACCTGGGACTGGACGGAGCCAGTCTCTAGCTTCTACTACATTGATTATATCCTCATTAATATCCTGAGACAGGTGAATCCAGGCTTTTTTTTTTTAATGTTTGTTTATTGTTGAGAGAGAGAGAGAGAGAGAGAGACAAGCATGAGGAGGGGAGGGGCAGAGAGAGAGAGAGAGGGAGACACAGAATCAGAAGCAGGTTCCAGGCTGCAAGCTGTCAGCCCAGAGCCCAACGTGGGTCTCGAACCCACGAACCACAAGTTCATGACCTGAGCCAAAGTCAGACGCTTAACCGACTGAGCCACGAGGCGCCCCTCAGGCTCTTTTTAAACTCTTTTCGAAATGGGAAGGAATCTCACCCTCTCTCACAGCCCAATCCATTACTGGTCAGTTCTGACCATTAGAAAATTCCTCAGCCTACTGAGCTGGAACCTCCCTTCCTGACACACAATGGCATATGAGCTCTGGTGTGTCACAGTCCTTCTAGAATATATAAATTCAATGCTTCAGGTCCAGCTTGACAACCAGAAGGCAGAGGGTGCTTGCTGGGCATTCTGTTCACACAGCCTCAGATGGAATCAGGCTTTTTCAAAACCGAATTACACAGTTGACTCACAATTAATTTAGACCCTACTTAAACCACAGTTTTCTCTGGTATATCATGGTTAACAGCTACTGGTTATCACCATCCAACATCACATTATGTATCTGAGTTTGCTCAGGGTCAGTCAGTCTCCACCATGAGAATGTAAATTTCATGAAGGCAGGGGTTTTGTCTTGTTCTGACTCCCCAGCGCCTAGAATGAGTCCAGGCCCACAGCATTCAATGAACATATGATGAATACATGAATTCAGCATATCTACAATATGTAAAGCATAGAGCATTCATCTCGTATTTGCATAATTTATTTACCATTCACACCCAGTCCACTAACAAGAGGAATTTGAGGATATTTGCTTTGCAGAGGACTTTTAACTTCAGAGTAAACTTTGTTCTTGTTAGAATTTATATATTTTTTAATTTACATCCTTAGTTGGAGCCCGTTGGGATCCCCAGCTCTCTCGACCAACAGACATATCAGCTATCCCTCCAAGTGTCAAGCCATTCACTCAAGAGGACCCTCCACTACAGTCACCTGCTCTCCTTGCTATTCTTCAAGCACTCCAGGAAGGTTCTTCTAGTCCCAGGACCTTTGTTTCGGCTATTCCTTCCCTCTGCTGCACTCCCCGGCTCCAGCTACATCACCCAGTTCTGCACCTTCAAACCACCGTTCAAATGCTGTCTTCTCAGGAAACCTTACACTGGTCATCCTATTTAAACAGTAAAATGTCACCATCTCCAGCACTATCGCCCTTGCCCAGCTCTATATTTTAACTCTGTCAATACTTCTCGTTACCTTTTATTTTTTTTAATTTTGGGGGCGCCTGGGTGGCTCCGTCAGTTGGCCGTCCGACTTCGGCTCAGGTCATGATCTCGCAGCTCGTGGGTTCAAGCCCCACATCAGGCTCTGTGCTGGCAGCTCAGAGCCTGGACCCTGCTTCGGATTCTGTGTCTCCCTCTCTCTCTGCCCCTCCTCTGCTCGTGCTCTGTCTCTTTCTCTCTCTCAAAAATAAACATTAAAAAATGTTTTTTAAATAAATTTTTTAAAAAGTTTATTTATTTTTCGAGAGAAAGAGAGACAGCAGGGGAGGGGCAGAGAGAGAATCCCGCCATACGCGTGGAGCCTGACACAGGGCTCAATCTCCCAAATGGTGAGATCATGACCTGAGCCGAAATCAAGAGTTGGATGCTTAACCAGTTGAGCCACCCAGGCACCCATCTCATTACCACCCCCCCCCTTTTTTTTTAAGTTAGCATTACTTTTAAAAATTAGAACCTTAATATAAACCAGTAAAAAATGGGTCTGACTGAGCCTTGGGCAACCCCTGGGAAACCACCCCAAGGTGGACAGGAGTGAGTAGCCCAGCCCCCACCCCAACTTGGGCAGGAGTGAGGCAGGGTGGGGCCTTCTCAGAGCCAGCCTCATGGGGCAGAACACTGACTGGAAGGGAGGGCCAGGAGGGACACAGAGGGGACAGCCTCTGTTTGCTCAGAACAAGCGAAGGCGCTCAGCTTCCCAGCCTAGCTGTGTCTCATTGCTCTTTCTTTGCCCCGGACCATGGCAAAGCCTTTCCCACAAGTCTGCTCCAGGCGCCTTAAGGGCAGGCTCACCAGGCCACCAATGAACAAGGGGCACTCTTATTACCTTTTAATGAATTTCTGACTCTGCTTAATTTTTGTGCATACCGCTTGCTGTCTGTCCTACCACTCCTACCCCTTGCTACCCAAGGGGAAGATTTTTTTTGCCTGTTTTGTTCTCTGGTGTATCCCAAGGACACAGCATGTAAAAGATACTCAATAAATATTTTCTGAATGAATGAATGAATGGGCAACTGCTCTGGCCCTAGGAATGTGTATGCCACCAAGATGGGACAGACCTCCCTTCCTCCAGAATGGCACCAGTCTAGAAACTAACTCTATCAGTGCACAGTTTTTTTAATCAGTAAAACAAAATAAAACAAAACAACAATAATAACCCTATTTCAAAAAATATTTTAATGGCACTGGAAAATGCTCATCTTACATACAACGTGATCCCGATTATAGGAAAGTAACTGTCTACATGGAAACAAGACTGGAAAGAAATATACCAAAATGTTTACAGTGATCATTTCTAGATAGTAGGATTATGTTTCATCTTCTTTATATTTCCCAGAATTTCTAGAATAAGCAAGTATTTCTTGTACAGGAAGAGTTCCAATATACGGGTATTTGTTGCCCTCACTGTTATACCACTATCTAGACTGGGCCACATATGTCCTCACTAAGGCAGTGAGAACCCAGGTGACACTTTCCTGAAATTGACCCTGCCCTCAGAAAGTTTCCATTCTAGTTAATATCAGTAACAAATATATACACACGTTCACTTTATTTTTTTAATGTTTATTTTTGAAAGAAAGAGTGAGATGAGAGAGAGAGCACGCGTGCACGCGGGGTCGGGGAGAGGCAGAAGATCCGAAGCGGGCTCTGTGCTGACAGCAGACAGCCCGACCTGGGGCTTGAACTCACGAACCGCGAGATCATGACCTGAGCGAAGTCAGTTGCTTAACGGACTGAACCACCTAGGTGCCCCTGCATGCATTCACTTTAATCCGAAAACAACTCTATGAGGAAGGTACCACGATCACCTTCATAGTATGGATAAAGAAACTGAGGCTCAGAGAGGTAAAACTAACTCACTCAAGGTTACCTTTCTGAGCCTGGTCATGGATCTGAGCCTGGATTTTGAACATAGGCGGTCCCGTTCCAGAATGGAAGCTCTTAACCACCCCACTGTGCTCTACAAACTCAAACTAGCAGCTCCCAAGGAATGATGACAACAAATGAGTAGGGGTGAGGGTTATACTAGCAAAGGTGTTTGATATACATGACTTCATATAGTTCTCGAAACTACTCTGGGAAAAAGAAATTGTTTTCATCTCCCTGCTATAAATGAGGAAACTGAGACTCAGACGGGGGTCTGGACCTCTGCTGTTATGCTTCAAGCTTACTAAACATTCTGCCCTCCAGTTCCTTCTGTTACAACATGGGGATAATAACAGTTGTTACCTCATTGACTGTTGGGGAGTACAAAGTGAGAAACAACAGATTCAGAGAGAACAACAGATTCAAAAGCACTCATTGTCGGCCTAGCGTATGTTAAATATTTCATAAATGGGGGCGCCTGGGTGGCTCAGTCATTAAGCGTCTGACTTCGGATCCATCTCTTTGTCGTGATCTCACGGTTCGTGAGTTCGAGCCCTGCATCCGCTCTGTGCTGACAGCACAGAGACTGGAACCTGCTTCGGATTCTGTGTCTCCGTCTCTCTCTGCCCCTCCCCTGCTCATGCTCTGTCTCTCGCTCTCAAAAATGAAATAAACATTAAAATTTTTTTTAACTTTTAAATATTTCATAAATATTAGTTACTCCTCACATGATTATTTTTTTAAAGATTATTTATTTATTTATTTATTTTGAGAGAGAGAGAGAGTGAGCAGGGAAGGAGCAGAGAGAGAGGGAGAGAGAGAGAGAATCCTAAGTAGGCTCCACACTTTCAGCACAAAACTGAATGTGGAGCTCGAACCTACGAACCATGAGATCATGACCTGAGGCAAAGTCAAGAATGGAATGCTTAACCGACTGAGCGAGGAGCCACCCAGGCGCCCCTACTGCTAGCATGATTCTTGATTCCAAAGTTCACGCTCTTTCAACTACAACAGGTTGGCCTGCTAAGTGAGCAAAGGAGAGGGATTAATTCTAAGGGATGCCATCAGGACATGTTTGCTGAATTAATGGAATCACAGTGGAGGCGCCATCCGAAGGGGCCTTGATAGAGCAGCATTTCACGAGGTAGAGGAGGGCAAGGGGATGCCCTGAAGCACGTAAAAAGGGCCAGGTTTGTTTCTGTCCCTTGCCCTGGCTCTCTCCTGCTCTGCAGCCTGCTCCTCTCTGGCAGCCCTCTGCCTCTGTTCCTCACTGTGGCCTTCTGGTTCTCCTGTCCTCTCTGCCCTGGGTCCCTTGCTTCAGCTGTTTCCTTAATCAGGGCCCCACAGCCTCTGCAGCAGGGAGTGGGAGCCCGGGCCCCTGGGATGGCCCCTGATAAACAGCTGGAGTCCTTGGTCACAGAATCTGTCATCTGCAAAGGAAAAGCAGAAACAAACCACCAGAGCCGGGGTGATGGTTGATAATAAGTCACACTGCAACTGGGGGCCCCTCCATTCTGTCCTCCAGCCTCTGCATCTGGGGCCTCCTGCTCATTCTTCAAGACCCAGAGCAACAGTGCCTTCTCTCCACAAAGCCTTCCTTGACTGAGCCCTCACTCCCTACCCCCTGCAAGTTTCCATTGCACGTAGCACAGAATCCACCCCTGCCATTTATTACATTAAGTGGAAACTGCTCAGCCTGGGAGTTCCAGAAGGCAGGCATTTTGTCTCATGGGCCTAGCACAAAGCTTAGGAAACGGTGTGGGAATCCTGCAACAAGTAAGTAAAATATGGGTGGACTATTATGCAGGCATTGGAAAATATATATATTGACAGGGAAGTCTGTTTGTTAAAATGTTCTGTAGGTAGAAGTCAAAGCCTGGGAATTTTTCATTTTTCCAAAATAATAATTAACACTTTATATTTCAGCCATAAGATGTTCACTTGAGAGGGAAATTTCATTTGACTTGAGAAATCTAAGAATGTATTTTTTCCTTTAGTTATTTTTTTTATATATGCAAAACAAAATAAAAGAGGTATCCCCCATTACTTTTAAAAATATTTTAACTAGAGGGGCGCCTGGCTGGCTCAGTCAGTAGAGCATGCGAATCTTAATCTCAGGGTCATGAGCTCAAGCCCCATACTGGGTATAGAGATTACTTTTAAAAATACTTTAACTACATATTAAATGTTAAGGTTTTAAAATCATTTTGATTAATCAATGAGATAGTTCAGTCATGTTCCAAAATGTACAGATTAGATTTTCAGGCACACTACTCCAGATTTCCAAGCAGTCATTGTAAATTGCAGCCTATATCTGGTCCGTGTATCATTGGTATGGATTTGTTTTATACAATGTCAGATATTTAAGTAAATTTACACAGTACAAAAAATGACGTATCCAAAAAAAAGGGAAATGCAACATGGGGCGTGCAAACGACCCTAACTTTGTAAAAATAAAAATGGTTACACATAAACAATATTCTATGGTCTGATTGCAAAAGAATACACCTATGAGTGTACATGCACAGAAAAAAATGGTTCAGAGGACGCACACCAACTCCTAACACTGGTTTTCCCCAGGGATGGGACTTGGGAGGGTGGGGTGCAATTGGCACCTTTACCTCTTCGTCTTCCTGTCTGTAATTTTTTTTTTAAGTTCTAATTTTTACTTATTTTGGGAGAGATATAGAAAGCAATCAAGGGAGGGGCAGAGAGGGAGGGAGACAGAATACCAACCAGGCGCTGTGCTCAGTGCACAGCCCGATGTGGGGCTCGGACTCATGAACTGAGATCACGACCTGAGCCGAAATCAAGAGTCGGACGCTCACCTGACTGAGCCACCCAGGTGCTCCTGCAACGTATTTGTAAAATGATAAAGCTTGTTTTACTGTTATAATTCTTCACTATTTAATAGGTTTCAGAATTAAATATAAAAATTCGCTACTTACAGAGCTTTAAAGAGCTGTTTACATATCTGCATGACAATTATTTCAATAATAATGATATAAGACCAGAAAGAAACACACAGAATGTAAACCAGGGCTGTCTTTGGGTGGTAAGAACTACAAATGATTTTTCTAACTTTTCCAGTTTTTCTATATCGTCCAACTTTTCTATTCTGAGCAAGTATTCATTTTCTCATTTTTTCAAAACCTTCAAAATAAAGGCTGAATGAACAGATGAATGTAAGAATGAATGCATGACTTTCCCAAGGCCTGCTCTGAGTCCACATTTGATCCCACATGCAGGAGATTCTTGGCTATCTCTCAGTCCTCCCTTGCTCCCTTGGTAGGACCCTGTCCACAGATGTGCATGGTTCAATCCTCTGTCCACAGCGCCCTCCCCAGATCTGGACGCCTGTGTGGCGGTGGGGGGCTGGAGCAAGAAATCGCGGGCTCTGGTCAAGACAGGCATGGCTCCCACCCGACCCTGGCCTCTGCCTTCCAATGCCCCCAACTCTACCTGTTTGCCTCCAAAGACTGCTCAGCTCTCAGAATCCTCCCCTTGCCCCCAGATTTTGTGACTGTCCCTTGCTTCAGAATGCCCACAGCATAGAGAGTCTGGACTCCAAGACTTCGTACTTGCGTGTTCTGTTTCCCCTCACTCGTTTGTTGGACCCATCTTTATTGAGAGAGTATTATATGCAGTGACAGGCACTGCTGGAACACAAGGACCAGGGCCCGAAGGTGTTAGGCACAAGACGGTCGTCTTTCACATGGGCTGAGTTAAAGAAGGGTGGAAGGCCAAGAAACAGAGCCTGTCCTCAAGCAGTTCACAGTCTAGAAAGGACAAGAAGCAGTACCCACACTTAACATCGACTAGGACAAACCCCCCAGGAGGCAGGTTAGGTGGCGGGAGCAGCAGAGTGGATTTAAAGTGAGCCTTGGGGCGTCTGGGTGGCTCAGCAGGTTATGCATCTCTTGATTTTGGCTCAAGTCATTATCTCACGGTTCATGAGTTCGAGCCCCACGTCTCTCTCCGCCCCTCCCTCACCCCCTCTCTCTCAAAATAAACTTTAAAAACCAAAAAAGTGAGCCTTGAAAAATGGCCACGTTTGGACAGATAGGGTAGACAGGAGGAAGACCAGGAGTATTCCAGGAAGGGAGGACAACGAGAGCAATGTGATGGAAGCCGGAGCCCCACAGGATGGGTCAGGCATGCCGGGTGGCAGGAGTTGGGTTGTAAAGGCTGATCGTGGGTCAAGGAACTAGAAAGGTGGGCTGTGCCCAGAGGCTAGGAAAACCAGAGCATCACGCTAAGTTGAATTTGATTTCACAGGCTCTGGGAAGCCTCTGCTGGTCTTTGAGCAGCAGTGCTGTGGAAATGCACAGTGATCCAGGCAGGTGCTCAGGAAGGTCTGAGGCAGGCAGGCAGCCACGGGAGTAGCGAAGAGAGGCAGAGGGGAAATCGCAAACCTTGTTCCCACGTGCACAGCGCATCCTTAAAGGAAGAAACTCACTGGCATTGAGTGCTGACCGTGAGCACATCGTTACTCTACTGACTTCAGTCCTTGTAACAGTCCTGTGAGATGAGCTCGCGTGATCCCACAAGTTAACTTGCCCATGGTCACCTTGCTAATAAGCAGTCCAAGCGATGTGAATGCACAGGCCAAAGCACCCTTTCTCCATCTCCACTTTCTTTTAAAGGGATCTGTTATATTCACCAGCATCTAGCACTGTGTTGGCTCAGTACACACTAGAATGAGTGAATCAAGCAACGAGTGAACAAATGATTGGATCCCAGGGTGGTAACGAAAGCCTCTTGGCACATATCAAAAGGGTGGAGGTGGGGAAGAGATGTAAGGGTAAATGGAAAATAAAACAAACAATCGTTTTGTTACCACTTCCTCTGGGGCCGGGTCTCGGTTTTTAACAGTGTGCAGTGAGGCCCATACAGTCTGGCACACGCACATACACACAGACACACAGGGAGCTATTTATTTACTTCCTCTGTGAGGGGTAAATAAAGATCAGGTCAAAACAGGCCCCCCCAAACTGCCAGGGGGGTCTTCCCCAGGTGTTGATGCAGCACTTGGCTGACAAAAGTCACAGGTGGCCGCCTGCTCATGTCACCCTACCTCCCTTTATGCATGTGTGGGTCTCGCTCATCGGAGAGGCCTCACGTGCAGTGGGGAAGTAGGGGGTGGGGTGAGGGGAGGAAGGCAGGGCAAGGCTTCCTCTCTCCTCCTCCAGTACAGGCCTGGGCAGCAAAAGGCACCCACCCATCCAAAGGAGTCAACAGTGGCAGGGCAAGGACGCTGGCCTAAGAGCTGGCACAGGGTGCCGGAGGCCCCTGCTGGGCCAGGCAAGCCACCCTGAAGGTGCTGAGTGTTGCAGGGAGTTGCTGGGCAGCGGGTATATACCAACCCACGTAGAGGTATAGTCAGTCCTCGTTATTCGTGGATTTTCTATTTGCAAATTTGCCTACTCGCTACGATTTATTTGGAACTCCCAAATCGACACTCGTGCTGTTCTCGCAAGTCATTTGTGGACATGCACGGAGCCATGAAAAATTCGAGTCACCTGACGCTCAGGTTCTTAATTGAGGTCACATAGGGCACACTCTGCCTTCTTGTTTCAGCTCCCAAGCTGTAAAAATGTATCCTTTTCAGTCTATTTAGTGCCACCTTTCCCCGCATTTTTTGGTCTTTTTGTTGGTTTCGCTGTTTAAAATGACCCCCAAGCATAAGGTTGATGTGCTGTCTAACGATGCTTAGCACAAGAAGGCTGTGATATGTCTTCCAGAGAAAACATGTGCATTGGATAAACTTTGTTCAAGCATGAGTTATAGTGCCACTGGCTGTTGAGTTTGATGTTAACGAATCAACATTATCTTTTAAGTAAAGTGTCTTTAAATAGGAACACACACAAAACAAGGCATTCAATCGGGCGCCTAGGTGGCTCGGTCATTTGAGCATCTGACTTTTGATTTTGGCTCAGGTCATGATCCCAGGGTTGTGGGATAGAGCCTCACAGTGGGCTCCACACTGAGCATGGAGCCTGCTTATAATTCTCTGTCTCCCACTCTGCCCCTCTCCACTGCTCAGGCTCTCTGTCTCTAAAACACACACACATCCACACACACAGGGTATTGTATCCGTTGGTGAAAACATTGTGACCAGAGGCCCAAAGGAACCGAAGCCTGTATTCCCCTAGGAGCAATGGCTCAGTATTCACTAGATGAGTGTTTGCAGCAACTTTATAACTACCGTGAATAACGAGAACTGACCATACCTCAGGATTATAATAACTGGGCAGCCGTATCTTTGGGTACCCATAGATGCTAGTCGACATCTTCTCTATCTACCACCATCTACTGAACACCCGCTAAGTACAAAACCCTACACTACAAACCAAAAATACAGAATGCCAACAGGGCCCTTGCCCTCTCACCGACCACAGAGGTAGGGGCACGTGCCTCAAAAGGTTTTACGTATTTAATTGGCCTAGGTCCCTGGGTTTGGTGTCGGGGCCTAAAATTTCTGTCTATGTTTGGGGCGCCTGGCTGCCTCAGTCAGTGGAGCGTACGGCTCTTGATCTCGGGGTTGTGAGTTCAAGCCCCACAATGGGTGTGGAGCCTACTTTAAAGAAAACAAAAAACAAAAAACAACTCCTGTCAATGTTTTCATCATAATGGCAAACACCTGGATCATAATAAGAGCTGAACACTTGCTGTGTGTCAGGGACTGTTCTGAGTACTATGTGCACACCAAGCCCCCTAAGGACCGTGTGAGGTACTAGCATTTTCCTCATCTCACAGATAGGGATGCTGAAGCATGCGGCGGGGGGTGTAGAGAGTTAAAAATTCACCCAGACTACACAGTCACTGGGAGGTAGAGACAGAGGGGTTTATGTCACTGCCAAGTGACAAGAAAGTGAGAAGACAGACGGCAGGGTCGTCTGGGTGGCTCAGTCAGCTAAGCATCCAACTCTTGATTTCAGCTCAGGTCATGATCTTGCAGTTCGTGAGTTGGAGCCCTGCGTCGGAATCCACACCGAAGGCACGGAGTCTGCTTGGGTTTCTCTCTCCCTCTCTCTCTCTGTTCCTCTCCCCCTTCACTCTCTCAAAATCAATAAACTTAAAAGGGGGGGGCACCTGGGTGGCTCAGTCGGTTAAACATCCGACTTTGGCTCAGGTAGTGAGTGATCTCACGGTTCCTAGGTTCGAGCCCCACTGACTCTCTGCTGCCAGTGCAGAGCCTGCTTTGGATCCTCTGTCTCCCTCTCTCTGCTCCTGCCCTGCTCGCGTTCTCTTGCCCTCTCTCTCTCTAAAAGACAAATGAGCATTAACAAAGAAAAAGAAGAAGACAGACTGCCTCCTGTGAGGACCTCAGCCTGTCCTCTGATGAAGAGGGGTTCCTCTCCTTTGCCATGCCACTGACACTGTCCAGTAGCAAGACAGCAAAAAGGAACACTGGGAGGCCACTCAGAGGGCCAGGCAAGAGCAAGCAGGGCCTGAACTAGGCCAGGGAGCCAGGGCAGTGCTGTGAGGGGGCAGGGGCATGGTGCCTCTCTTCCTGGACTAGTTGGGGGAACAGCAAGGCCAACAGGGGCCCAGAGAAGAACCTCAGAGACCAAAGGCCCCAGAGAGGAAGTGTCCCTACACAGATCTCCACTTCTCACACTACCCCCTTTTCTGGAGCAAAGAGATGCATTTGGCGAGCTGGGGTCACAGGCCCCCAGTTGGGAGGGACCCCACCCAAACTGGAGCACTGGAGGAGCAGCCAGGGTTGGAGGAGGGGGCGACAGGAGATACCTCCCCTCAGCTTGGGTGAGAAGTCACAAACCTCACCAACTGAGAAAACGCAGATTCCACACTGGTATGTGAGAGAGAAGTGAAACCCCAACTCCAATGCTGCTCACCCCCTCCCCACTGGCACCTCCGCCCTTCACCCCAGCCCACAGTGCTCCCTGCTGCCCCCAAGATGGCAGGCATCCAGCTCCAAGGTGAGGGCCTGCCACATGTTTCCATGGGCCCCCACCGGGCCTTTTCAGCTCGGAGCCACAAAGCTGGCTCTCTTAAGAGCTATGAGCACCTAGTCTGTCCTCAGTGGGGACCAGGGGAAACTGAGGGCTTATGTGCTCTATGAGATAAGGAACCGTGCCTGCCTTGTTCTTTTCTCTTTTGCCCACACGGAGCACAATGCTGGGTGCATCCCTGGTAGGCACCTAATACACAGATCTGGGTGGGTGCATGAGGGAGCACTGGATCCAGAAGACTGCCTTCTGGCATCAAGCTGCTGGGAGAGTCACATGATTTTTGACAAAGCTTGACCTCTTGCTACAACTCTGTTCACTTTCCATCCATCTCAGACTGACACTGGCCTTGAAAGCTCTGGAATTCTGTCTCTCACCCTCTTGATGTCTCCACTTCCTGATGCTGGAGATAATGATTCCCTCGCTGAAGCGTGAGGATATGACCCTCCTCTACCCCTTCCCAGAACAGAAGGGCCCCCCCGAAAGGGGTGAATATGGTGCTCTTTGTTGAACCTCGCCCTCCTCCAATGGTGCCAGTGGGACAAGGGCTCCATTAAGGACCTCCAAGGGCTATTGGTGAGGGCAAGGGAGACTCGGACCCTCTACCTTTGACCAGAGATGAGGCAGTCTAGGGGACAGCGTATTAGCCTCTCTGCCTTACTCCTCACCCAGAGAGAATTCCATCTGAAAACACGTTTCTTAGAGCTTCCCCGTAGAAAGCCATCCTCATCATGTGACATCAGCTTTCTCGTCCGGCCCTTCTCCATCCACTGACAAAGGTTGTTAACTGCCCAACCCCCCAAATCCAATCCCTACACCTTTTGTACTAGAAGCCCCAGTATGTAGGATTCCCAAACTCTCTCACAGCTCAGTGTGGCAGGTGGCCGACCTTTGGCCACAGGGATAGGTGGGTGATCTGTCAATTTTTCAGTCATGTCCTGCAAAGGAAGGGCAGTGCCCCTCCCTCCCCTTCCTCCCCACTGGCAAGGTCTTGGACCCCAGACCCAGGAGATGGTGTGGTGCACCATCTTCAACATTCCAGTGCGTGGAGAAGCAACAGCGTGGGAGGAGCTTGGGTCTTCAACACTGTCAAGAGATCAGATCACCTGCCCAGACTTGTATGTGAGAAATTTCCATTTTGTTCGAACCCTTGATTTGGGGGTCTCTGTTACAGCAGTCTAACCGCCCCCCCCAACCTGTCCGAGTCCATTCTTTGGTGCCAGGGTGCTGATGGGTACAAGGTGTGTGAGGGGCCTTCTTTCTCGTGCATGTCCTCAGCCCTTCAGCTCCAATCACCTAACTCCATGAGGTCTGCTTGCCCAAGTGCCAGAGGGGCCCTTCCAGGTAGATAAGGCACCCCGGATCCCCGCCCGTTTAATGCAAAATGGAGGCAGGAGGTGAACGTCTGTCTCCCTCCCTCAGAATACAGTGTTTTCTTCCCTCAAACTGGCCATTTTCCGAACTATCCATTGCTTTTGAGAGAAAAGCCTCTTCCACACTCAGGGGACCACCGCACCTTGTCCGGTCCACCCTGTCCTATGAGGAAGACGGTGAGGAGGCGCTGGGGATGCCTGAGCTTCAGATTGGGGCCCGAGTCTCTGCTTTCCCGCTTCTCAGCTGTGTGGCTCTGCACAATGTCTTAGCCTCTCTGGGCCTCCGTGGGATAACAATCATTGTTCACAGGTTTGTGGAGGGAATCCAAGGTTACACACGTGTGAAGTCCCTGGTGCCACACGTGGCACGTAGCAGGTGATCTGTGGCTGTTGTTATTACGGAGGTAAGTGTGGGAATACCGAGGGCACAGCTGGAGCAGGGGCTTGACCCACCTCCCCGGTGAGGGGTGCCGGGAAAGCAATGGGGGAGACACGCAGCGTGGAAGGTGAGAGCATGGCAGAGCAGGGAGAGGGCGGAGGACACAGCTGTGCTGTCTATCAGCTGCCTCCAGCTCACGCGGTCCCTGTGCCCCATCTCCCCCGGCTCCACCCAGCACTTCTGCCGGGGTTGGCCACCCTCCCCACTGCTACCACTGTCACCGCACCATCAGCTGCTGTTTCTTGCCTCATCTTCCTTCCTGCCCCTGATAGGGCAGAAAAGGGGACGGGAAGCAGCTGTTTTGCCCAGCAACCTCCCTACCCTACAGGCTGGGGTGGCCAGGGTGGTGGTTGAGAGCCCAGGAGCTGCTGCCAGTCAGGCTGGGTTCTGTCCCCTGCTCTGGTCCTTAAGAGCTGGTGACCTCAGCAAGTTATGTGGCTTGTCTAATCCCCCAATTTCCTTGTCTGCACAATAGGGATAGGCGGGCTGCTGAGAGGAAGGCATGAGACCACGCGTGGTGAGCGCCTGGCCAGGTGCCTAGCAGGCGCCAAGTGGCCGATATACGTTAGCTACCCTCAGGGCTGGTTTCGTAGACATGTGGCCTATGAGGTCACACAGAGACCCATGCTCAGAAGGGCCCTCCCGCTTGGTTTAATGCTCTACCGGCACCATCTTGAAAGTCTTCATACTTTAAGCTCTGTGCCCCACATGGGGCTTGAACTCACAACCCCGGGATCAAGTCACGTGCTTGACCTATAGGGAGCCAATCAGGCACCCCAAAAGTCTCAATAATTTTTTAACAAGGGGCTCTGCTAATTATGTAGTTGGTCCTGGCTATTACAGCATCTGTTTATTGAGTCTGCTGGCCGAGGAGGTGGCTGCAGAAGGGAGGAGAGGCCCAGCAGTCTGCTGGAGCTGGGGGGTATTGGAGGGCCGCGGGGACTCAGGGGAGACATTTAAGTACAGTGATGTGGGTCCCCGGCAGGTTGCCAGCACTTAGACTTAGGGTAGTGAGACCTCCCCCCCATATATACCCTCACTGGGCACTGGAGCAGAAGGAGTGCCCTCTCCTCAGACAGCCGGGCCAATGGGGCAGCCTCCAGAGCGCCCACCATTACCTCCCTCTTCCAACCATCCCCTGACCAAGGGTGAAGGCTTACCTCGGGCTGAGCACCGACCCAGGCCCCTGGATTTGATACTCTGGATGCCCAGCTCAGAGGCCACGTACATGCTCAGGAGTATGGGAGTTCTGTCGAGAATCTCTACATCTTTGGGCTGTTAAAGTACTATGTGATGGGAACCAGTGCTGCCCTGAAGCCCCACAGTGCCCAGGTCCAGCTGAGTCCTGCTGTTCAGGTTGGGACTAGTATGGGAGTGGCAGAGAGGAAGGTGTGAATTACTGCTCTGGGTGGCCCAAGGGGTTGGGTTGAGATAGAAAATATCTGCTCCTTCTATTGCCTTGATTTAAAATCCCAGGTCAGCGTGTTTGGAAAGTAGCCTGGAGGGTCTGAGGCTGTGACTGGAACTCTCAAGAGACATGGGGCCTTGCAGGGGTTCCTTAGAGCTGGAGGTACTCCTGAGCATTATGATGAGGGATCATCCCCCAGAGCTTCTAAAAACCACCTCAGGAGGCACATCTCATACCTGCTGTCTGCTCCCCTTCTGGACTGGGAGATCCCAGAGGGCAGGGCCCACCCAGAGGGAGGGCTGACCAGATAGATGTTTGCAGACTGGGCCATTAGCACCCATGCACATCCTCCTCCCCATCCATCCCACACCATCCCAGATCCTGCCTCAGCTTCCCCAGACTCGCCACCACAGCCTGGCGCTCTTCTGTTCCTGGGCCCACATGTGAGTCTGAGGGTGGCCGAGGCTGGCAGGTGGAGCTGGGCCCTGGATGAGGCCCCTCTGCATCCGTCTCCGGCCACCTGTCCTGAATACTCACTCCCTTCCAGACAGCTGGAGAGCGCCCCGGAGTCTCTGGTTAAGGGGGGGGGGGGTGTGGGAAGGTTCTAAGGGAGCTAAGCCAAGGCTGAGGGGAGGCCCTTCTAGCGGATGGGGATGCTGAGTGTGCACGCATGGGGGTGGCTGGGGGAAGGCGCTTGGGAGAAGTGGGAATTGGGGGTGGGATCAGAGAATGGAATGTGGAGTTCATTCTCCTGGGGGCACAGCTGTTTATTTTGATCTTCCCAGTCAGCTGTTGCATATTCCTTATATTGGGGCTCAATCCAGACTCCACCTCCTTCGCTGTTGCTGAGCTGGGGAAGGCAGATATTGTGGGATACAGCCCTACTCCCTGCGCTCACTACCTTACTTTGCCCCTGCCCCAAGCTGCTCAAATAGACAAGGAGAAACCAGATCCCTCAAAGAAATGCCTGTCCCACACTTCAGAGCCACTGTGTGCCCATCCATGGGTGACGGGGGCTTGAAAGTGAGTCGTCTAACATCAAGGACCCCCCCCCCAATTACCATGACACCCTGAGTTGGCCACCCCAGAGTTGCCTGGATATTTCAGTTTTATTGATGCCACAGGACTTGAAGGGTCAGCAGTCAGTGCTTCGCTGGGAACATGAGGCAGAGGCAGTGGTCGCTCCCCAGGCCACACCAGGATCTCCCCTGGGCTGTCACACCAGGTTCCTCATGGCAACTTTTTACTTGGCGTCTACTATCTCTGAAAAGACACTAAGAAAATAAGACTGGGGGTGCCTGGGTGGCTCAGTTGGTTAAGCGTCCAACTTCGGCTCAGGTCATGATCTCGCAGTTCGAGAGTTCAAGCCCCGTGTCGAGCTCTGTGCTGACAGCTCGGAGCCTGGAGCCTGCTTCGGATTCTGTGTCTCCCTCTCTCTCTGCCCCTCCCACACTCAAACTCCATCTCTCTCTCAAAAACAAATAAACATTTTTTAAAAATTAAAAAAAAAAAAGAAAAAGAAGACTGATTTTCTATATACTTAGGGAAACATGACTCATGCCATCACATTTTTCATGTTATTACAGAACCAGAACGTTTAGAAAAACGGAAAAAAAGTAGGAAAAAAAGCATGCATAGTTCTACTGCGTCAAAAAACAACCACTGCTGGGGTGCCTGGGTGGCTCAGTTGGTTAAGTGTCCAACTCTTGGTTTCAGCTCAGGTCATGATCTCGAGGTTCGAGAGTTCCAGCCCCATGGAGGCCGCACTGGCAGTGGGGAGCCTGCTTGGGATTCTCTCTCTCCCTCTCTCTGCCCTTCCCCCTGCTCATTCTCTCTCTCTTAAAATAAATTAATTAAACAAAAACAACAACCACTGCTAACATTACAGTATATTTTCTTCTAGTCTCTTCCTGTGTGTGTGTGTGTGCATGTACATGTGTGCGTGTAAAATATATAGTTTTACTATATTGTTTGTACAATTTTGCATCCTGATTTTTCCCTTAATACTACTACAAAAGTAATTTTTGTGGTAGCACATATTTTTTGCAATTGACATTTTAATGGCTACCTAATATTCTCTTTATTAGATATGCCATACTTTACTTAATCATGTTCTATCGTGAAGCATGTTGGTTGTTCCAAATCTTTGTACCTAAGTGTTACTGCCTATAACACTTTGATAAAAATTGTCACAGAGGTTTTTTTCCACATTTGGAATTATTTAAAATTAGGACAGAGCCTGGAAAGCAGAATTACTAAGGCAGAGGGTCAGAATATCATGGAAGCATGGGCCCTCTCCCCCGAAGGAGGCATGTGGTTCTGATATCTGTAGCCAAACTGCTTTCTGAAAGGAAAGTTTACCACATGCCAAGGCCACCAGCTGGGCAAGAACATGCCCACCATGTAGGTCAATTAGTGTGCAAGGACACCACTCACTCACTCACTGATAGACATCTTATTATGAGCATAAGCCATGATGCCTTTTCTAGACTCTTCTCTTTTGGTTGTCAAGCATCCAGCCTTCTTTCCTACAGCACTGCCACTTCCTTTTGGGGGATCTCCTCTTCCCTAATGCAAATCCAGGAGCCAGCCTGCCTCCCTGCACCACAGATACGGGAGGGGCCGGCCCGTCCATTCCCACCATGCGTGGCCAGGCAGAGGTAACCACTCATTTTTCTGCAGGACCCTCTGCCCAGCCCTCAGGCACTTTTATCAGTTTCTGTCCATTTCCAAACATGCTTTTCCAGCCTTTTTTGGCGTGTCTGAGTTCCTAACCTTCTTCCAATAAATTCCGTTTGCCTCATATTTGACGATCTATTTCTGTTGCTAACAGAACTTTGAAAATACTCAGTGAAACCTCGCCCACTTCGTGTTTTTCCAATTGCAAGTTAGGACACTCTACCGGGTCATGAAGTCATGAAGCTAATCATGACCAGCATTAAAAAAAAAAGAAAAGAAAAGAAAAGAAAAGAAAAGAAAAGAAAAGAAAAGAAAAGAAAAGAAAAGAAAAGAAAAGAAAAGAAGAAAGAAACAACAGAATAAAAGAAAATACAAGACCTTATCTGAAGTAAGGGTAAGTATTGCTTAGTGGAACTTGTTTGTTTGATATACACATACATGTGTGTTTGTACGTGGGTATATAAAATGGGTTAAAATGAAAACATTTCTAGTTTTGAAAAACAGTCCCCCAACTGAACTTGAGTTACTTGAGAACAAAGAGTGGAGCGATCTCTCCTAGATGTTTTTATATTTCTCCCCACATCTTTACTACCCAGGAAAATGTACTTCCTTGCCAAGAGAATGATATATTTCAAGACCCACCCACTACTTTCTCTCTATTCACAGCTTGACATCTTCTCTTACCCTTTTCTTCTTTACTTAGTAATACTTAATGATAATGGCTATCTTTTCCTCCTGAGCTTTACATTTCTATTAATGGCACCAACATTCTGCCAGCCACATGGGCTGAAACATTCTGGGGTGGTCCTGACTACTCTCATTTATTGCGGGCATCCATGGTAGCCTAGTAGGAGAGATGGCCTGCAAACAGAAAACTATGACATACTTCATCTTAGAAGGATGCCTGGTGCTCAACTGGGGAAGGCAGAGCAATTTCACAGGGCAGATGATTATTCATACCTTCCTACCAAAAAATTACTAAATTCTGTTGTTTTTACCTTCAAAATATTTTGCCAAATCACCCCCTTGTTTCCATATCTACTGGCCTCACCCTAGTTTCAATCCTTGTTACATCTCATGTAGACTCTTTCTTGCCAATTCTATTCTATTACTGCCCTAGAAATCATCTTAAAACAGTCTGACCGGGGCGCCTGGGTAGTTCAGTAGGGTTAAGTGTCTGACTCTTGATTTCGGCTCAGGTCATGATCTCATAGTTCATGAGTCCTGTGTCGGGCTCTGCATTGAAAGGGCGGAGCCTGCTTGGGATTCTCTCTCCCTCTCTCTCTGCCCCTCCCCACTCACAGTATTTGTCTCTCTCTCTCAAAATAAAAAAATAAACTTAAAAAAAAACAGAACAAAAAACAGTCCAGGGGCACCTGGGTGGCTCAGTCGGTTGAGCGTCTGACTGTAGCTCAGGTCACGATCTCACGGTTCATGGGCTCGAGCCCCACATGGGGCTCTGCACTGATAGCTTGGAGCCTGGAGCCTGCTTCAGATTCTGTGTCTCCCTCTCTCTCTCTCTGTCCTTCCTCTGCTTGTGTGTTCTGTCTCTAAAAAATAAATAAACGTTAAAAAAAAAAAAGGCCTGATCATGTCACTTCCTTGTTCAAAAGCCTTTAGTGGCTCCCCATTACCTACTAAATAAAGTCCAAAGTCCCCAACCCAACGCTGTTGATTTGGCTTCTTCACCAATCATTCTATGTTCCACTAGGGCCACAGGATCTAAACCAGTTCACAAATTCTCCCTTTCCAACCACGTATCTGAGGCCAGGTTTTCTTCATATATATCAACCAAAATAACACACTGCAACAAATTAAAGCAGAAGCAGACATGATAATCCAGCTGTCTTCTATTAAGTCAGGCATTAAGGAGATTTGCAAAAATGTAAAATAAAGCCACACTTCTCACTAATTTTTATTTTATTAAGTAGGCTCCATGCCTAACATGGGGATTGAACTCATGAACCCTGATGACCCCGAGATCAAGAGTTGTATGCTCCACCGACTGAGCCAGCCAGGTGCCCCCACTCCACTAATTTTTAATAATTTAATAATATAATTATTTTATAAAAAATAGGATGCTACATTCACACGCAGTGAGTTTTTTTTACTGTTACTTTAAATGAATTCATATCCTTTTAATTTCTCATTTAAAATTAGAATGTCAACAACCACAACCTTCAAAAACAAAAATTCTTTGGGATTCTCAATAATCTGTAAGGGTGTAATGCCCCAGGCCTCTCCATTCTTTTTTTTTTTTTTTGACGTTTATTTATTTTTGAGACATAGAGAGACAGAGCATGAACGGGGGAGGGTCAGAGAGAGAGGGAGATACAGAATCTGAAACAGGCTCCAGGCTCTGAGCTATCAGCACAGAGCCCAATGTGGGGCTCGAACTCACGGAGTGTGAGATCATGACCTGAGCCGAAGTCGGTCGCCCAACCGACTGAGCCACCCAGGCACCCTAGGTCTCTCCATTCTTTACAGCCATTCATGTCTCAACCTCTCTGGAGTCTTTAAACCATTAAAAAATAATAATAATAACAAGAAGTGACATAGTAAAAATAATTATTGTTATAAAAATAATAGTGATTCTAGAGATAGCCACTATTTTAGAAAGAAGCAACCACAACACAAAGAATAAGTAAGCCTAATGATTGTCATAGAAATAGGAATCGAAAATGATTATTTCTACAGTGTGGCTCTCAGTAAAAAAACTCAGATATTCAAAGAAGTAAAAAATTACAAAAACCACACCATTTAAAATTGCTCCTGGGGATGGGGCGCCTGGGTGGCTCAGTCGACTGAGCAACCGACTTTGGCTCAGGTCACGATCTCATGGTTTGTGAGTTCGAGCCCTGCATCAGGCCCTGTGCTGACAGCTCACAGCCTGGAGCCTGCTTCTGATTCTGTCTCCCTCTTTCTCTCTGCCTCTCCCCCACTCATGCTCTTCTCTCTCTGTCTCAGAAATAAGTAAACATTAAAAAAATTTATTTTAATAAAATAAAATAGCTCCTGGGGCGCCTGGCTGGCTCAGTCGGGAGAGTGTGCGACTCTTAAACTTGGGACTGTGAGATGGAGTCCCACGTTAGATGTAGAGATTACTATAAATAAATAAATACATAAACTTTAAAAGAAAACAGCTCCTGAATCATTTCTCCTGAAGTCCAGTCCTCTTTTCTTTTCTTTTTTTTCTTTTTTTTTTTTCAACGTTTATTTATTTTTGGGACAGAGAGAGACAGAGCATGAACGGGGGAGGGGCAGAGAGAGAGGGAGACACAGAATCCAAAACAGGCTCCAGGCTCTGAGCCATCAGCCCAGAGCCCGACGCGGGGCTCGAACTCACGGACCGCAAGATGGTGACCTGGCTGAAGTTGGACGCTTAACCGACTGCGCCACCCAGGCGCCCCAACTCTTTTATTTTCTCAAATGGTATCTCTGAGAAGAAATTTCTGGTTAATCCACCCAAAAGCAACTGCTCCTTCCTCCAGATTCCCCCAGCACTGCCACTCAAACCTTTCCTGTGGCCCAGGGAGCCCATAAGAACCCAGGAGCAAATGCCTACCGAATTCCTTAATGTGCCAATTTAACTATCACAAATTCAATTGTATCCACTGGAAGGGATACTAATCAACCAGAGAAACTTAGGTATTATTTATACAATGTGATCCCTTACCTCAAGCTCAACATCATGTTCTACCAAGGACATGGCCATCTGTTCCAACGATAACTGTCTATGCTGGACATTCTCAGAGATGCGGGGGAGAATGCCTAAACTATGTATCCTGTGTTTTATGAGCAGTTTAAGGAGACTTTAATAATAATTTTGAGGTGGATTTGTTTTTACACTGACCTTGAACCCAGCACTGCACAGAATGTGGCTCTGCTATAAATGAGGAATGAACAAGACCTCTGAGCCTGACAGATGTTGTTGGAGGGACATTCCAGGTGGGTGAGCCCAGGATCCTAGGCCTGTGCAAGCCTGTCCTCTGCACAGGGCATGTGGCATCCTTCCTGGGCCAGGGTGGCTGCCCATTTCTGGGTGGGGTATCTCGAAAGTAAAGTTTGCAGGGCCAGCACGAGGACGCAGCTTAACCACTGACTCCAGAGATGTGCCCTCAGCCACTACCCTGGAGCCACACCCTGATCAAAGCCTGAGACTGGGGGACAGAAAGGAAAGGAAAAGGAGCGTTGGAGGGGGAGCTGGAGGAAAAACTGGTGTGCACCACCACCGCAGATGGGGCGGCTGTGGTCGGGCTGATTCATCCAGGGCTCCCCAGATAGGTCAGGGCCCCAGCCCCACCTAGCAAAGCTCATATCGCCACCACCCACTCCTGCTTCCTGGATCTTGTGTGACACCTGACCTGCCTGCTGGGGCAGGGCTGGGTCATTCTCGCTCCTTCCTTTCCTTCTCGCTTGGCTTAGTAGACAACCTTGAAGCTCTGGCCAAGAGCACTGAGGGATGGAGAAGGCCCTGGGATTGCCTGGGGTACGTGTACCCACACCATCACAGCTCCACACAGAGATGCAACACACAAATACACCATCACACAAGGAGGCAGCCCAGGCATGTACCAGCCTGCTCTGTGTGTCCTGATGCTGTGTTCAAGACAGCGTCTCAACAGGACCTGGGGTTCCCCCTGGGAACCTGGGGTCTTCTCACACTCCCTCTGGCGGGTGGGCACACACTCAAGTGCACACACACAAGCACACACAACGTGCAGGAAAAGTCTGACCCGGGTCGGAGTTCTTTCAGCTACCAGGCTCTCAGAATGGACTGGCTGTATGACCTCAGGCAAGTTACTTAACCTCTGTGCCTCAGTCTCTTCATCTGTAAAATAAGGGAACCTCGCAGGATTCTTGGGGAGAGTGAGAAATGAGTCAATAAACACGCATATTTTTTATAAACGTACTGACCTACTAACGGTACATTCTCTCCACAGGCATTCACAACAGTCCCTGGCATATGGAAGTATTGTGCAAAAGATATCATTATCTGCAATATGTTTGCTGCCATGTGCCTGGGAAGAAATGAAGGTTCAGAGAAAATCCACACAACAGATTCCCGCAAGGAATGCCAAAAATGACTCCCAGAAACTGTGTCAGAGGAAAGGCAGGGAAGAAGCAGGACTTTCTGAGGACGACCCAGGAGGCACTAAGCTCATGTCCAGTGGTTGCAAAGAGTTTTTTTGAGTTAGAACTCAAGAGGCTGGGCCCAAGCAGAAAAAGACTGTCTCCCTGGAGACAGAGAGACCCAAGAGAAAAACTCAGCCTGGTCCTAGAGGTGGAATCAAGTCAATTCCAGGAAAAAACAGAGGTTGCCTCTAGCACCAGCAGGTACCAGCACCAGCTGACTAGAAGGAAAAGGGAGAGGGCCTGGTAAAAACTAGAGTGTTCCAGACTCTGGCCTATGCTCAGCTACCCGGTACTTCTGAGAGTCTGTAACCCCAAGATCCTCTCTCACTGTGATGAAAATAGATTGCACATGTGAACAGCCTCCAAGTTTGTGGTTCTGCAATAGATACTGTTTAAAGAAAAGGGGATGGAGCTGGAAGGAAGGGGAAACACAGCCTTGACTCTCGGGGGCCTGGTGTTGGGAGGAAGCAGGCCTCCCTCCTCTCCATAATCCAAAGACAGCTTGTGATAGCCACTTGCCAGAGAGGCGTAAACCCTCCCCTGGGTCTTATCCAGAGCGGATTCCTCGGCCCCCAGCAGTGAGCTTAGGAAAGAGTCTGTGAAGGATAGACAGATGCCTTCCTGGGGACAGGCAGCCTGGGGGCCCTCTGCGCCCCCATCCTTTCTCCCCCGCGCCGGCCCCTCTTCCCACAGCCTCCAACACTTCCAGCTGGAGCCTAAGGTCTGCATCTGAGGCCCTGCTCTGCTTCCTTTCCCAGAACTCAGAGCCCCCAGGGGAGGGGCAGGAGGAGCAGCCTGGAGGGAAGAGAACAGAGGACAGGAGGGAGGGCGAGTTGGAGCAGACAAAGCTGGGGCCAGAACTGGGAGTTTCTGGGACAGTCCCAATTTCAAGTATTCTGTCCAACTGTCTGACCACAGGCCAGAACTTGTGGGCTGGTATTTATTGCAGAAGAAAGGATGAAATGGAGTCATAGGTAGGACAGTGAGGAAAGGAACCAGGGCTGTCTCTTTGTTTTGGGATAGCCCCCATGCCCACTGCCAGCAGCTCAGGCTGGAGGACGATGAGGAGGACAACATCCTAATGGAGGTGTCACTTATGGGGACTTATGACCTGTTTGGCACTCGGCAGGGCTTTGTGTGCATGATGTATACATGTGGTCCGCACCCTAGTGCACAAGGTGGGCTCTGAAGCCTCGGCTCCTTACTCTGTGTAACTACTGTGTGCCTCAGTTTCCTTGTCTGTAAAGACATAATAGTGCCTCCCTTGCAGAGATACCGTGAGGACAAAAAAAGATAGTACTTGTCATATAGTATGCATTCAAGGAATATCAGCCATTATTATTATTATTTTTTTTTACTTTATTGTTTTTTAGGGAGAGAGAGAGTGCACAAGCTGGGGAGAAAGGCAGAGAGAGAATCTTAAGCAGGCTCCGTGCTCAGCACAGAGCCCAACGTAGGGCTCGATTCCACGACCCTGGGATTGTGACCTGAGCTGAAATCAAGGGTCAGACACTCACCCGATTGAGCCACCCAGGAGCCCAATATCAGCCATTATTAACCCCCACAATGACCCAGCGAGGTAGGGACTAGAGTCATACTCACTTGACAGATGAGGAAATCAGTTTCACGCAAGCAGGAAGGAACCAGGCTCAGACTCAAACCGGTGTGGTTTCTCTAATGGGTGCTGACTGTCTTGACCACTCCACGAGAGAAAGCACAGAGGAGGGGTTCTGTGCACAAACCTTACAGCCAAATGGCCAAGTCAGACTTTCAGCTCAGCCCCTGACCAGCTGTGTGAATAGAAGCCAGCTGCTTAACCCTTGTGCCTTGCTTTGTTCATCCACACAGTGGGCATCCTGCCTCATAAGATTGTTGGAGGGGGATACAGGAGTTATGAAATATTTTGAACATTACCTGTCATGGCCTCTTTCTCTGGGCCTGCCCTCCATGGTGCCCTCTGGCCACAGGGCTTGTAACTGCACTCTGTCCCTGTGCACACTGGGCCCTGCCAGCTGGTGCCTGGGCCACTGGCTCTACGCCTTTCTAAGGGCCTAAGGGGGCACCAAGCAACCCCTCTCCTACCCCTTGTTCCTAGACAAAGCCTGGGCCTCTGCTCTCTCATCTTAGGATGGCTGTCTCCAGGGAATTTCAAGCAGGGTGGGAGAAGTGGCCACTGAGGGCAAATGGTTTCAGAGCCACAGCTTTTGAGGCCCCTTAAAGGATATGACATGGCATGCCTTTGAAGGGTATGAAAAGCCATGCCCACGAGGGCTACTGGCCTGGCCCCCTGCTCTCAAGGCATGGGTCCTTCTAGCTCAAGGGCAAAGGAAGGTCAGGGATAGGGAAAAGGTGTGGGAGGGAGGGGCTCCAGGGTGGGAGACTAAGAGTGCATTTTATGGGGGTTGCACTGGGTCAAAAGTGGCTCCCTGGGCCCTGGTGTGGGATGGGATTGGGGAGAGGACCCATGAAACCAGCTGGCGGCTAAAGGACCAGATGGCGCTCTTTACCCAATTTTAGCAGTCCGTGGACAACACTCTGGGCAACAGCCCCACCTGGTGGACAGACAGGGACCATCATGGGCCAAGGAGCCCGGCCAGCCAAGGGATGACCCAGAAGGGGGAAGGAAGCCGGTGAATAATCACATGGGAGGTCTGGAGGTGTTAGAAGCTTTGAGGTCTTCTCCTAGCTTAACAGAAGCCCCTCCTACGCATGTGCCCTAGACTCCCTTAGATGAGGAGCTCACTTCTTCAGACGAGGATTAGGCAATTATTTGCTAGAAAGTTCTTATGCTTTTTGGAAATCTGCCTCTACCAGTCCCCCACCCCTACCTGGGGGCTTCCAAAGGCACCCTTTCAAATATTTGAACACAGCTATAATATCCCTCCTAAATCTTCTTATTCAACCATCCAGAGTTTGACTTCAACCTCTCACCCACTATATCTTTTCTTCACATGGTGATCCTTTGTTAATATATTAATTTCCAAGGAATCGCTTCCAATTCTATATCTAAGCCACCCCTACCCTAGCAACAGCGTTTTAAAAGCCTCTTTGGATCTCAACCTCCTACTCTTCAGGGTCTGATATACGCTGATGCTCTGATTTGGGGGTTAATTTAAATGTCAAGAGCACAGGCTGTGAAATCAAATAGGCCAGTGTTCAAATCCGGGCTCTGCCACTTACTAGCTGTGTGACTTTGGTGAAGTTTCTCAGCCTCTCTGGGTTTCAATTTCCTCGTCTGTAAATGGGGTTAGAGGTATTTACCATCTGGTGTTGTGCTGAATGTCAAATGAGATAAGGCAAGTAAAACCCTTGGGACCGTTCCTGGTTGAATAATGCAGCTCCTAAGTGGCCATGATAAGCACATTTCTCTGAGTTTAGGGCTGGAGGGAATGCTTTGGGGAAGAGAGAGGTGAAAGAGCAGAGAAAGGGAGAAAAGAAGGCCTTCTGAAGTCACTCGGCCTTTACCAACCAGTGAGAATCCCAGGTGAAATCCAACAAAAGGGTACCTTGCTCTAGTCCCATTTCCTGGGAGGCTTCTGGCCAACCTCCCTCACTCCCCACCGCCACCACCACTGTAACAGGGGCAGGTCCTGACAACTCTTTGAAACTCGGAGGGTTTAAAATTTAAATGTCTTTGAGGGCAAGAGAAACACACCAAAATAAACATACCTACTTCTGAACAGAGAAAGGGAAACTTGGCAGGCGCCCCAGAACTTTCCCCACCCCCAACCCTCCCTAAACTTCCTCTTGTGGTTTCTCAAGAGTACAACCTGTTCTCCTCGGCCAAGAAAGCGCCTGGGCAGGGGGCTGGGCATGCCAAGGGTTCCACCGCACCCTGCACCCTACCCTGTGACGAGGGAGAAAAGTATGTGTGGCAGAAAAGTTGCCTGGAGGTCTATATAGTTCTGAATGTCACAACCCGCTAACCTGTTATCTTGATGTGGCCACCCACTACCCTTAACTGCCAGCATCAGCACCCATCCCCCCCCCCCCAAGACAGATGCACAAGGTGGTTTGACTGCAGGCATAGGACCGCTTCAGGCCTCCCCAGATCCGTGCAGAGGGCTCTAGTGAAAAACCTAGAGTTTCAGAAAGGTAATGGAAAGGTGGCTGGAATCCCATGGAACCTCTGCCCTGTGGCCTGGCTCCCATCATGGGCAAGGTCCCAGCCTGCTTGGAGGGATGGGGTCAGATACACAGATGTGGCTTTGGGGTACGGCCTCTGTGGGGAAGACAGGGGAACATCTTAAGACTGCTTCTGCTACTTGACCATGTTCCTTACTCAGCTACCAAGATGGACTGTTCCTTTTGGAATCTTCAAATATAAAAGTCTCTGCTATTTTCAAAGATTCCCAGCAAAAGAGGTATCTTGGTTTCCCACATCCCCAGATTCTGGCACATCACATCCATGTTGCTTTCTTCCTTGCATCACACCTGTTTGTTCCTCTCAGTGAGTGAGGCTTATTCAAGAAATCACATGCACTCGTGTGTGCACACGCGCGCACACACACACACACACACACACACACACACAGGGCCATAAGGAAAGCATACCAGCTCTGTGTAGTCCTTACAAACCTACTCCAGACCTGCAGGGGCTCCAGGTAAACCATTACCAGCACCAATGCTCAGCTAAAAGGTTTCTCTCCTCTGTACCACCCAAGACACAGGACCTTTTGGAAACTCCTAAGTCCCTGGCTCAAGTGGACATTCTTTTTTTTTTTTTTTTAATAAATTTTTTTAACATTTATTTATTGAGAGACACAGAGCATGAGCAGGGGAGGTCCAGAGACAGGGGGAGACACAGAATCAGAAGCAGGCTCCAGGCTCTGAGCTGTCAGCACAGAGCCCGATGCGGGGCTCGAACTCACAAACCGCGATATTGTGACCTGAGCCAAAGTCAGACGCTTAATCGACTGAGCCACCTAGGCGACCCATCAAGTGGACATTCTATGTGGTCAATCAAGGAGGCAGGCTAGTCTGGTGGTTAGGTACAGGGGCTCCCAGGTCACGTGCCCTGGGTTTCAATCTCAGCTCTGCCATTTATTTCTCGTGTACTTTTTTTTCCTAATGTTTATTTATTTTGGGGAGAGAGAGCAAGCAGGGGAGGCGCAGAGAGAAAGGGGGATAGGTGATCAGAAGTGGGCTCTGCATTGACAACAGACAGCCCGCCGTGGGGCTGGAACCCACGAACTGTGAGATCATGACCGGAGCCAAAGTTGGACGCTCAACTGACTGAGCCACACAGGTATCCCTCTGGTGTACTCTTTAGAAAAATGATTTATCGGGGCACTTGGATGGCTCAGTTCGTTAAGCGTCCAACTCTCGGTCTTGGCTCAGGTCATGATCTCATGGTTCATGAGTTCGAGCCCCACGTCGGGCTCTGTGCTGACAGTCAGAGCCTGCTCAGGATTGTCTCTCTCTCTCCCTCTCTCTCTGCTCCTCCCCCACTCACGCTGTCTCTCTCTCAAAGTAAATAAACTTAAAAAAATAAAAGAAAAATGACTTATCTCCTCTGTGCCTAGATTTCTCATCTATACAATGGAGATAAGCCTACTGCTTACCTCATAGGACTTATGATTAAATGAGACATTACACCCCAAACATTTAGTACCATATTATGACAGTACTATAGAAGTGTTAACTGGTATTCTGAACCCTTCAGGTAAGGAAACAGAAAAGAGGAGGCACTTAGGACCACGGAGATCATGGTCTCAAGGACTAGGACCCTACCGGAATTCTCAGACATGCTTTTGATTCCAAATTCCAGGCAAAGTGGAAGTTCTGGCTTCTACTATCCCCAACATCTAGCCTGTGCAGACAGAGTTATGACCATAGCAAACAGGTGGTGAATGAATTCATCAGATGTTGTGTCAGTCATCCCTCCAAGGAGCCCAGGGACTGAAAGAACAGAAGATTCTGAAGGAATGCATTGGGAGATCCAGTTCTCTTCACCCATGTCTGGTCCCTAAGAGAACTGAGGCGGGGGGCATAGAGGAAACAGTGGAAACAGCCCTAGAGTCCAAAGATAAGGAGTGGGTACCCCAACACTGCGTGGATGGATTCTTAGGGACCAGCTCAGACACATGCCTTTCCCTGAATTCATCGTGTTCATTCCCACCTCTTCTTCATGCCTAGATGGTGAGTTAAAAACAGCAGGAATGCCTTCTGGGTCCTCATTGTATCCCAATGCCCAACACCACGGTCAGGGTTCAGTTCAGCTCTGTAGAAGGAACAAGTGCCCCCCAAAGACTTCCTACCACTTCTCTGCCTGGTGACTATCCATCACTCAGAATCTAACTCCATGTCCTCTTCTTTCTGAAGTCTTGCTAGCCGGCACAGCTTGGTGCTTTGTCTCCGTTGTTCCATGACCCACACTAGTTATAGAAGAATAACATCATGGCGCCCCTCAGCATTCCATAAACCCTAGACACAGAGGAGGTGCTCGGTGTTCGCAAATGAAACCATTATGCTTCCTTAGTAACGGTAACCAATTTCTGCAGGTAACTGTCTTGGCAATACATTAAAAGACACAGAAGAGGCTTCTGTACCCATCAGACACACCAGACGGACGAACACTGAGGGCTCCCTCCTTCCAGTCCTGTCCTCTGACCTCCCCTCTCCGTTCTGCCTGGCAGGAGGACTCGAAGGCTCCTTGCCCACGTTGGTTCTGCCTTCCTACTCGCCTCCCGCCCCTATGTCTGGAGTATGAAGTATGAAGAACCACAACTCAGTGAAGGCCACTGGGCTTCTACATCAGCTTGGAGAGGGGCTGCACGGACAGAGCTTGGGGCTTTGGGGGGCTACTCTGCCCTTCAAATACGTACAGAACGGCTCACTCGGAGAGAAAGTGAGTCTACCTTTAGGGCAACAACGGGGAGGTGATGACAGAGCGGTGACCTCCTTAACCCACCCATCTCGGACCCCTACCCCAGGCGTCCAGCCTGAGTTTGGAGGCCCCAGAGAAAGGTGAAGACGCTGACACCCCATCTATCTAGGCTGTGCCAGCCTTCAAGCCTACCTCCATAGCAGGTGAGCCCCCCGGAGCAAGGATTGTGGCCTCACTGTCCCGCCGCCTCGGGCTTCCGTCTTTGGGGGGGGTTGGGGGTCGCCACCTCCAGCTGTGCCGAGGGGCGTGCACCCCTCCGCCAGGCGCCTCAACACAACCAGTCTCCACCCCCGCAGGCGCCGCGTGTTTACAAAGTCCGCGCGGCGGATCCCGAGTTTAAAGCTGGGCAGGAAGTGGGGAAGAGGGGGCGGGGGAGACAAAGGAGCTGGGTGCCGGGTTCAGCTAAAGTTTGGGCCCCGACTCCTCCCCGCGCTGCGCGCGGCCCGCCCTGCAGACCCCGACCCACGTGCCCTAGGTGAGGGGGCGGGGAACGCCCCCAGGCTCAGGTGAGCGGATGGGGCGAGTGTGGCGCAGGTTCCCAGATCTCTGTCTTCTAGGCGTGCGCCTTTCGTCCACGCGTGGCGCAGGAAATGAACAGCAACTTTATGTGCTGTTTCTTGACTTACTATATGTCTGGCACCGGGCCAGACCCTTTGTGTGTATTAGTTCATTTTCTTTTCTATCAATCCCACCCCAGTTTCACAAGAGGGGACTGAGGCACAGTAAGGTTAGGTAATGTGCCCTGACTCACATCTGGTGAGTGTTAGGTTTCAAACCCAGCGTCTGCGCCCTCCCAGGTACTCGCAGACGGAGCAAAATGAGGCGCGGTGCGGTCCCCCGTCCCTACACGGAGAACCCCCACCCAGAAGTGGCTGATGAGCGAGTACAACACAGAAAAACACGAGCACCGCGTGGACGTACCGCTCTGGGGAAAGAGGCAGGCACCGGATAGATGCCCGCCTCCGGCGCCTCCCGGCTTGCCCCGCAAATACCTGCGGATTGAGGGGGAGAAGGCAGCGGGATGCAGAGGAAGACCCGGGCTATCTGATCGTAAGGCTCTAGTTCCAAGTGGGCCACTGGCGGGCTGCGGGGCCGTCAGCACAAAATAGGGTTTCCCCAAATTGAATCACCTGGAGAGCTTCACAATACCGATTTCCAGGCCCCTTCCCCAGGGAGTGAGTCAGTGGGACCGAATGGGATCCAGCTAGGTGTTGCTAACAATCAGCCAAGTTTGGAGCGTTCCAGGAATGTGCTCTTTATGAGAAACGATTTCACCAGAAACAGGTGTGAGACCGAGGACGCATCTTCTTGGCCAAATCAGAGGCTCACTGGGTAGGCAAGAACCCACCACTCACAGAAGGTCACGTGAGCTGGGGGCCTCAGATACACACACCCCACCCGCCTAGGCTTAGGGAAGCCCAGAGGGGTGCACGCCGCCACGCCCCGCTCTCCCCGCCCTCCCCGCTCTCCGCGCGCTCCACGCCCTCCCCGCTCTGCGACTACAAGTCCCATCCTGCCCTGCGCTCGCGCACATTACGCCAGAGCAAGATGGCCGACACGGCGGCCACTGCCGGGGCCGGTGGCTCCGGAACGGTAAGCGCGGGAGGCGCGGGGCCAAAGCCGAGAGAGTCTGGGCATTCTGTAATTCCCCCCTAGTGTGGGCAACAACCTCATAGCTAGAAATCCAGCCCCGCTCTGAGCTCCAAGTGGAGGAGGGTCTTTCAGGCCGTACATGCCCCCCTCCTTGGGACTTGGCGGCGGCCTCCTGAGTTCGCCGACCTGTGTACTGATTGGCTCCCTTTCTGTTGGGGGTTGGGAACCCGGAACACCTCCTGATTGGCTCGAAGACGCCAGTTTCACCTTCTTATTGGCCAGCCAAACTTGGGAGGGATTCCCGTTTCAAAATATTTAGCTTTTCTACTTTTCTGTGCTGTTGTCGCTTGCCTTCCACTCCTCAGCCTCGTCTGGTGCTGTTTTAATGTTTATTGTTAGTGAAATGGTGTGGTGATGGGAGGAACAATAGAGCATTTTTTTCTAAGAGATAGACATGAATTCAGTCCCATCATGCATTTTTTTTTCAGCTATATATTCTGATAATCTGCTAAAATAGTAAAATATGGATATTTTGTGTTATTGGAATTTTAAGTTTAGGGTACCCCCTTGGTACTTGATTACTCAGCTGGCTGAGATTTGTAAGTCTAAACGCCAGAGGTACCACCTTTCATTAAGCATTGATAAATAAATATTTAGTTAGAGAACTTTTCTTACCATTGATGATATGTGAACTACTTCATTGCATCCTTGTCTTGTAGGTGAAATTGATTGATTGATTGATTGATTGATTTTAATGGTACTGATTTGCAGAGATCAGGAAGTAAACAGTCCACTAATCCTGCTGATAACTACCATCTGGCCCGGAGGCGAACCCTTCAGGTGGTCGTGAGCTCCTTGTTGACAGAGGCAGGGTTTGAGAGTGCCGAGAAAGCATCTGTGGAAACATTGACAGAGATGCTGCAGAGCTGTAAGTACCAGGAAACGATCGGCCCTCTTCAAGTCAACCAGACATCTTGTTCTGTGTCCTGCAATGTGATGGTGTAAGAGAGGGTTTAGGAATAAGAAGAACACAGTAAAGTGACTTACAGGCTTTAGAATCAGATGGACATGGGTGTAAGTTGTTGCTCTGCCCCTTCATAGCCTGAGCAAGTCACTAACCCTCCTGAACTTCAATGTCCTTATTTGTGAAATAGGATAATAATTTGTATCTCATGGAGTTGTGAGTATAAATGAGGTGCATATGTAAAATATATGATGTTAGGAATATTGTAAGCTCGTGATGATTTGTAGGTGCTGTTACTGCTGTCTGTTCTCTGCTCAAAGAATTTATAGTTTTGTTGCAGAGCTATGATTAATTCCCATCAAATAGATGCTACACACTGCATAATCAAATGCTATAGTATGTGATTCAAAGAGGGACGGTAAAGAAGTTTTATAGAATGGAAAAACACTTTTATTTTTTATTTATATTTGAGAGGGGGGGTAGGGGCAGAGAGAGAGAGGCAGCCTCCAAGCAGGCTCCATGTTGTCAGTGGAGAGCCTGACGCAGGGCTCAATCCCACACACGTGGGACCATGACCTGAACCGACATCAAGGGCCAGATGATTAACCAACCGAGCCACCCAGACACCTCTGGAAAAAAACACTTTTAGAAGGAAACATGTTGGGGCACCCGGGTCACTCAGTCAGTTAAGCTTCTGAGTTCGGCTCAGGTCATGATCTCACGGTTCATGGGTTTGAGCCTCGCGTTGGGCTCTGTTCTGTCAACTTGGAGCCTGGAGCCTGCTTCAGATTCTGTCTCCCTCTAACTCTGCCCCTCCCCTGCTCACATTCTGTCTCTCTCTCTCTCAAAAATAAGTAAAAACATTAAAATAAGTAAATAAATAAAGGAAACATGTTGAGGTTTAGGAGCCTGGAATGGTCTCACATAGCCTTTTCTGCTTATGCCATGTATTTCCCTGCTTGGGTTTTATTTCGGGTGGGAGGGATGAGGTAGGATAGAATGAGAGATGAGGGTATTTAAGGTGTCTTTTGAGAGATCAACACTTACGAATGTGAGAGAAAAGTTTAGGCAGGGGGAGAAGTTAACCGCAATTCAGGCCAAATAAAGAATTGGTCACCTCACTAGGGAGCTCTGGAGCAATTGTCCTCCATCAGAGTAGGCCACATCAGGCTGAAAAGGCCCTGCCTTTGTACTCAGATCTTGATCAGGCACTCAGTGTGGGCTGCCCCAGGAAGGACGTGGTCTGGGGTGAGTGGCTCTCTGCAGCTGATGTTTGGAACTTTTAAATACCAAATGTTTTGGTCTTACGACCTCATTAGACTCTTAAATATCGAGGACCTGAGGAGTTTTGTCTACATGGGCTTTATGTAGAGAGATTTTTGACACATTAGAAAGTAAAATTGAGAAAATTTCGAACATAGACATATGCAGGCCCACATTCCATTATCCCTCAGACCCATGATATCATCATCATAGGCCAGATAGCCTCTGGAAAACTACATGAGAAACGAGAGTAAAAAAGTCAAAGAATGTCTTCACTTTATTATAAACATAGTTTTGGCCTGTGGACTTTGGAAAGGATTTCAGGGCTGCCTGGGGATTCCCAGACCACATGTTGAGAACTTTTGTCCTAAAGGAATGGACTAATAGTTCCCAACAGAGAAGAATTCAGTTCTTTTTTTTTTTTTTTTTAATGTGTGTTTAATTTTGAGAGCGAGAGAGCGTGAGTGGGAGAGGGGCAAAGAGAGAGAGAGGAAGACACAGAATCCAAAGCAGGCTCCAGGCTCCGAGCCATCAGCACAGAGCCTGACACGGGGCTCAAACTCACGAACCACGAGATCATGACCTGAGCCAAAGTCAGACGCTCAACTGACTGAGCCACCCAGACGCCCTGAGAATTCAGTTCTTGAAAAGATCTTGGAATTCAGAGTTTAAAGGTCATCATGGTTGAGGTCGTTCTTTCTAATACCACTGGGCAAGAGGCCTTTTTTTCCTCTCAGAAGAAATGGTTGCCACTGAGAGGGATGAAGCTGAAGTAGCTGTGTTGGAAAAATGTGAATATTGAAGCTAAAAGGTCTGAAAAGAGCATAAAAGTCTGCCGCTTCACTCCAAGGAATACCAAGGATAGATGGCTTATGCCGGGGTCTTGCTGAGACTTGGGCACCTCCATGTTGTCAAGAGCTCTGGATACGGAGGGAACTAGAGGGTATTATGCTAAGTGAAGTAAGTCAGTCAGAGAAAGATAAATATCATATGATTTCACCCATATGTGGAATTTAAGAAACACAACAGATGAACATAGAGGAAGGAAAGGAATAAGATAAAAGATAAAAAATAAGTTAAGAGACTCCTAAATACAGAGAACAAACTGAGGGTTGCTGGAGGGGAGGTAAGTGGGGGGATGGGCTAAATGGGGAATGGGCTTTAAGGAGGACACTTGCTGGGATGAGCACTGGGTGTCATAGGTAAGAGATGAATCACTGAGTTCTACTCCTGAAACCACTACTACTCTATATGTTAACTTGAATTTAAATTTTAAAAAATAAAGATAAAAGAGCTCTGGATACAAAGTTTTAGGATTCGTGTTAGTAATAAGCATCAGGCAGAGTGAGATCTGTGGACCCATCCCTGGAAAAGGGCTTTTCTGTAGGTAAAGTGCAGCACAATTTCAAGAGCTTTGATGGAATTACCCACCCACCTCCAGAGCCCATTTATGGAGCCCAGCTTCATACCTCCCCTTTTCCCTGAAGGACTTTGATGTAACTCTGTTTGTTTGTTTTTATTTTAAGATTTTATTTTATTTAACTTTTAGTTCTTTTTTTTTTTTTTTTTTTTTTTTTTTTTAGCGCTTCTTTATTTTTGAGAGGGAGAGAGAGACAGTGCAAGCAGGGGAGGGACAGAGAGGGAAACACAGAATCTGAAGCAGACTCCAGACTCCAAGCTGTCAGCACAGAGCCTGACACGGGGCTCAAACCGCGAGATCATGACCTGAGCCAAAGTCAGATGCCTAAACAGACTGAGCCACCCAGCTGCCCGTTAAGATTTTATTTTTAAATAATCTCTAATCCCAACGTGGGGCTTGAACTTAACCCTGAGATCAAGAGTCGCATACTCTACCAACTAAGCCAGCCAAATGTTCCACTAACTCTTTTTTTTTTTTTAAGTTTATTTATTTTAGAGAGAGAGAGAGAGAGAGAGAGAGAGAGACAGAGCATGGATGGGGAGGGGAAGAGAGAGAGGGAGACACAGAATCTGAAACTGACTCCAGGCTCCCAAGCTGTCAGCGCAGAGCTGGGCACGGGGCTTGAACTCATGAACCTCGAGACATGACCTGAGGCAAAGTCAGAGGCGTAACCAACTGAACCACCCAGGCACTCCCATAACCATTTTTAAATGAACAATTCAGTGGCATTAAATACATTCACAGCTGTAAATACATGTACAACTGTACAACTGTCAGTACTATCCATTTCTAGAACTTTTTCATCATCTAAACAGAAACACTGTATCCATAGCTTTGACTCCACATTCCTCCCTCCCTCAAGCTCCTGGTAACCTCGAATCCGCTTTTCATATCTGTGGATTTTCTTTTTTCTAGGGACCTCATATTAGTGGAGTCTTAAAATATTTGACTTTCTGTGTCTGACTTATTTCACTTCGCATAACATTTTCAAGGTTTGTCCATGTAGCATGTATCAAAATTTCATTCCTTTTGAAGGCTGAATAATATTCCATTGTATGTGTGGACCCCATTTTGCTTAACCATTCATCAGCTGATGAGTAACGGGCTGTTTCCACCTTTTGGCCATTGCAAATACTGCAGTGAACATTGGTGCACAAGTATCTGTTTTCAGTTCACTTGGGTGTATACCCAGGAGTGGAACTGCTGGCTTTTATGATAATTTTGTACTTAATTTCTTGGGAACTGAGAGTAAGATTTTATGCCTTTGATCCTTTCCTAGACATTTCAGAAATTGGGAGGAGTGCCAAGTCCTACTGTGAGCACACAGCCCGGACCCAGCCCACACTGTCAGATATTGTGGTCACGCTGGTCGAGATGGGTGAGTACACCTCCAGTTTCCAATTCTTCAGTGCAACTGAGATGGAGTTAGGAGAGAAAGAAGAGTCCCCAGGAGTCAGCCACGTCTGCCGAGTGTTCTTGAGTTCCCTCGTGAGTCTCCTGGTTTGCTCTTAGCTTGAGAGAGGGCTCCCTCAAAAGAGGGTTCCTCTGAACCCATTTCACAGATCCCCTTCTTCCCTGTTGGGGGATTCTGCTGGAGCTGCTTTCGAGTGGCCGCAAAGCCCTCAAGCTGGGAGTTGAACCTTTTCCATTGCTGTATGACTTCCCCTTCCATGGTCAATAGCCAGTGGTCTGGGCAGTGATTTTAGCTTTCCTGTTTCTTAGGTTTCAACGTGGACACTCTCCCTGCTTATGCAAAACGGTCTCAGAGAATGGTCATCACTGCCCGTAAGTGCCTGTGAACTGAGGTACTCAGCAAGTGCTCAATTAATAGTCGTGGAATGATGAATTCATTGAATAGGACGGAGATCGGTTTGTAGCTACTTGCTTGTTACAGGCTCGCTCCCTTCCATTATCTGGGGCTGCCTGCAACATGATCTCTATTTAGATTAACAGGATTAGGGTGCAAAATTCAGTCACCAGAAAAGTAAACCATCTTGGAGGTGTTGCTGTGGTTCTTGTGCTTTAGCTCCAAAAGAGGGCCATTTGAAAATGCAAAAGTTCTCATTCTTCCCTAAATCAAGAAAACGATGGCCTGTAGGCCTAATGTGGGCCACTGCCTGTTTATGTAAATAAAGTTTTATTGGAACACAGCCATGTTTACGTATCATCCATGGTGGCTTTCATGCTATCATGGCAGAATTAAGCAGTCGTCACAGACCATATGGCTTGCAAAACCTAAAATATTTACTCTCTGTTCCTCATGCAAAAAGTTTGAAGACCTCTGTCTTCACTAAACTGGGTGCCATAAACTGACTTGGGAGTAACTAGTTTGGGCTTGTAGGACCTTAGGGAGAATATACTAGATTTTTTTCAGCACTCTTTTCATGCTGGCACCCTTTTAGAAAGGGCCATTTTCAGTCCCCTCTTGCTTCCAGTAGCACACACTGACATACCCTGGCCCAGTGTCTGTCTTTGTTATCTGGGTTCTGTGAAAAGACTGTTCCTAGCCCACCCAACTTCCTTAGTTCCTCAGCGTGCTTCCTTATATAGTGCTTGCAACAGCCACCCACTCACCTACCTATGAGGCATGATGGCAGATGGCTGTATGTGGGACTGTCTCCCCACGCAGATCATACAGCAGGGCCGGGCATTGTGGGGGTGACCTTCTCAGGTCCTCAAGGCATGAAAGGACTTTTATAGATAGAAATACAAAGTGCCTGCTCTACAAGGAGAACATCGAGGTCCAGCATTTACTTTGAGCAAAGGAGGGACGGGGTAGAGACTCGCGGCCTGGGGCGGAGGAGTAACCGCTTGTGACTCTGTTGCAGCTCCAGTGACCAATCAACCAGTGACCCCCAAGGCCCTCACTGCGGGGCAGAACCGACCCCACCCGCCGCACATCCCCAGCCATTTTCCCGAGTTCCCTGACCCTCACACCTACATCAAAACTCCGGTGAGTGATTTGGCCCCCCTATTGGCAGGGGCCAATGCGGATGCAAAAGTAGTCAGTTCCTCCTGACTGTCAGACTGGAGTCCAAAAGTTTGTTGGCAAAAGGTAGTTCAGAGCTCAGAATGTCCTTCCTCGTTGACAGACAATTTGGCAAGGGAGAATTATGTTCTCCAGCGTTCAAATATGTTTTCATTTGCCAAACTAGCAGTTTCACCTCCCCTTGGGAAGGTGTGGTGTGCCCAGGGGTCTTCCCATACTTCTTCTGTCCTCCCCTCCACACCGTGCACTAATGCAAATGTGGCCATCACGCAGGCTGTTGGGGCAAGTTCTCCAGAACATCTCTCCACACCTTAGGAATAGACGGCCACCCACCATTGCAACACAGCCATTTTCCTTGACCAGAAGTCTCTGTATTAGTGTCCTAGGGCTCCCTGCTGTAACAAAGTGCCACAAACTAGGTGGCCTAGGACAACAGAAATACATTGTCTTATGGTTCGAGAGGCTAAAAATTCAAAATCAAGGTGTCAGCAGGCTCACCTTGTAGGAGAATCCTTCCTTGCCTCTGCCTACCTTTGGGTGGTTTGTGGGCAGTCAGTGGCGTTCCTTGACTTGTAGATACATCATTCCAACTGTCTTCACGTGGCATTCTCTTTGGATCTCTCCTCACATGGCCATTTTCTTATAAGGGCACCAGTCACCTTGGATTAGTACCACTGTACTCCAGTATGACCTCACATTAACTGATTACATCTTGCAATGACCCTATTTCCAAATAAGATCATATTCTGCGGTACTGGGGTTAGAACTTCAACAAATCTCTTTTTAGGGGAGAACACTGTTCAACCTACAGCAGTCCCTCACTCTTTTATAGTGTATCTCGGTCAGTAAAAATATTAAGTACGTATTCCGGTATTTGCTTATTACACAAATATTATAATGTAACACTATACCAAAATAATATACATTAAAAGATTATCTCATCCATATTAAAGGTTCAGGAAATGTATTACCTCTTTTATAATGACAACCATGGGATTGCCTCTGCTTTTTATTTTTTGAAATCTTTGTTTAATACTTGGTGGACTAGTAAGTTGGAAGTCTGATTCTTTTTTTTTTTTAATTTATTTATTTTTGAGGGGAGGGGTGGGTGACGGAGGATCCAAAGCAGGATCTGCACTGAGAGCAGCGAGCCCGATGTGCAGCTCGAGCTCATGAACCATGAGATCATGACCTGAGCCGAAATCAGACACTCAACCGACTGAGCCACCCAGGCCCCCCTGGAGGTCTGATTCTAAAATTAGTTTGTTTTGGTACTTTTACAGCTCTCATGGTTGAAAAGGGCACATTACAAAGATATGCAGCATCGTCAGCTGCCCTTAAGAAATCATAAAACTCCTCAGTGCACAGAGCCAGCAGAGGCTTCCTCTTCCCTGAGCCAAACTACCAGGGACACTGTGGGTGTCTTTGGAAGGCTGAGAGGCAGCCCCTGCCCCTTTCTGTCCCAGCTCGGTTCGCAAAAGGCGCTGACATGTAATTCTTCTCTGTTGTAAACTTTCCACTTAGTTTGTGTCTGATGATTAAATCTAAGTCATTTGAAAAAAAAAAAATCATAAAACTAATTTTTATCATTCTCATCTACAAATTATTTCAAGAATATCTTTTAAAGCTTCCTATTAAATGTCCAGCTTCTTGAATGTCAAACAGTCATCTTAAAAATAATTGTAAGATCTTGAGGCTCCTGTGGGGGGGGGTCTCAGTCGGTTAAGCATCTGACTCTGGATTTGGGCTCAGATCATGATCTCGTAGCTTGTGGGTTTGAGCCCCACATCGAGCTCTATGCTGACAGCGCGGAGCCTGCTTGGAATTCTCTCTCTCTCTCTCTCTCTGTCTCTGTCTCTTTCTCTCTCTCTCCAAATAAACAAACACTTAAATAATTGTGGGATTGTGCATTTTAATGTGTTTAACAAGTATGTTCACAATCCACTCATTTTTTTTTACTTGTTTCTGTGTCTAAGTGTGGACAGGGGAACTGCACATATAGGTGAATTAACTTGAATTAACATTGCACTTGAATTAACATTGACAACAGTGGGAATGATTCCAATACCTTTTTTTTTTTAAGTAAACTTTTACTGAAGTATCACAAATACACAGAAAAGCACAAATAATAAATATACAGTTTGGTGAAGTTTTAAAAAGTGCACATACATGTTGAACTAGTACCCAGAGCTCAAAAAAAAAAAAAACAAATAAATAAAACCACCAAAAACACCATAGAGGCCAACTGACTGGCTCAGTCAGTGGAGCAGGTGACTTTTTTTTTTTTTTAATGTTTATTCATTTTTGAGAGACAGACAGACAGAGCACAAGTGGGGAGGGAGGAAGGGCAGAGAGAAAGGGAGACACAGAATCTGAAGCAGGTTCCAGACTCCAAGTTGTCAGCACAGAGCCTGATGCAGGGCTCGAAATCACGAACTGTGAGATCATGACCTGAGCCGAGGTCGGACGCTTAACTGACTGCGCCACCCAGGCGCCCCTACAATGCCTCTTTTAAAAATCCTCTCTCCATAGCACGAAAAGTAGGTGCTTTTTTGGTCATTATTAAAATGTCAGCTTTCCCATTACAATTTAAAATGTTTTGGCTAACTTCTCATTCTGATGGGATCTTGGTCATTTTTCACTGTGTGATGTGATTGCCAAAGAGCTCGTAATTAGGAGCGGGAGGAGTGTCAGCCCACCATTTTCTTGTTCATTTACACTTACATTAATATCCTTAGTGTTTCTTGGAGGGACTCTTTTGGGACAGCGTATCCATTGTGTGAGGTTTGCTTTAAGAAAACAAGGGGATACTGAAGCAGCCACTCACATCCTGTAGGAGGTCACCTTCCACCTGTGGGGCTGGGTGCTCCCTGTCAGGGCTTCCCTGAGGGGATTACCCTTCCTTCAGGATGGCGTCTCCTATGCCTTATGTCACAGCAGCTAAGTGAAGGTCCAGGGGCAATCACTATAGTAAATGTTCATATGTTTCTAATTTTTAAACTTCAAAATAAATTAGCGATAGTTTCATCATTTTCGTTCTGCCCCTCCACTGCCCCTGGTGGGGGGGGGGGGGTGTTTCGGCTTTCATTGACGTCACTGGGTCATTGTGAGGGTGGAAGGACATAGCAGCAGCAAGGATGGTCCATCGATATTAATCTTTGCTGTTTCTGTTTTTGCTGTTCTCTTTATAGACGTACCGCGAGCCCGTGTCAGACTACCAGGTCCTACGGGAGAAGGCTGCGTCCCAGAGACGAGACGTGGAGCGGGCACTCACCCGTTTTATGGCAAAGACAGGCGAGACCCAGAGTCTCTTCAAAGACGACGTCAGCACGTTTCCATGTGAGAGTCTCTCCCCTCTGTGGACCCTGTCTTGTCACTTGAAATAATCACACCATCTTCCTTTTCTCTTGGCATGGTAGGAAGAAATGAAGGCTCTGGCTTTGTCTTAGGTGCCCCTTGTTCTTTGCACTTCTGGCTCCTTCTCCCAGGTCTTCAGGGCCTGTCCCTAACTGATAAATGCAAAATGTTACGGCCTCTGTTGGGATCAGCTGCTTGAGGTTGAGTTTAAGCTACTTCGAGGATGACTCTGAACCCCAGGTATCAGAGAGATTCATACAGTAGAAGCAACAGCCCTTGTAGTAGAAGGGACATTGGCATCAGGAGCGGGGCACTTACAGAACCTCCCCCAGTCTTTGCCCTTCATGTCCCTGCAGTTTTCATCTCCGCACGGTCACGACACCGTGTGCCCACATTACTTCATCTCCACGGGCTTCGCTTTTCTCAGAGGTGAACAGAAAGATTGGTTTGGGCGACTGGTTCAGTTAGTCCTATTGAGTGCTCGCTGCCTGCCTGGCCCTCGAGTACTAGCCGCTAACAGTTCATAAGGGCCAGACGCTGTGCCAGTCATCTCTCTTATATTATCTCATTAAATCCTCTCGTGAGCCAACCTGTGAGTTCAGAACTGTTGTCCCCACCATCGTAGGAAGCCGAGGCCTATAGAGAAAAGAAATGAGGTCATCTGCCCCAAGTCACACAGCTGGTGGATAGAATTCAACCTAGCTCTTTTGGACCACAGGACCTCACGTCTGAGCCGTAGCCAAAATAATCTTAGAGTGTCTTCTGCTAATCACATTCTGCCATAGAAGTACACATAGGTGGTTTCTTTTTTTTTTTTTTTTTAATTAAAAATTTCTTTTCATCAATGCTTTTTGGAAGAACTGGAATGCTCGCTTACTGTTAGCTCAGTGGATATACTTACATGCAGAGAGTTCTCAAGTCCAGTATTTGGACTTGAGTCCTTTACGGTGAAGAGATCGATATCCCTGCCCAAATATGAGGCTTAGCGGGGCTAACTGACCTGGGGTATAAGATCACTAAGCTAGTGCTTTGCTCAGACGCAGCCCCATTTCTGTCTGAGTCTGGTTCTACTTGGTAAAAGTGGGCTCTGAGGTCATATTGCCCGAGTTGAGATGTCGCTCTGCCGCTCTCTGTGTGCTCAAGGAGATCGCTTTTCCGTGCCTTAGGTTCCTCCTCATCTGTGAAACGGGGCTGGCAATTGTACTCAATAGGGTGGAGGCGAGGATTAAAGATAACGTGTAGGACGCGGCATGGCCCGCGCTGAGTGTTTGGAGCGCGTTAGCCGTTACTGTTACTCGTTGCTGTTGGTGGGATTGTCAGGCTCTCGGCCCGCTGCGAGGGCGCCGTGACTGGAATTGTGCCCCTCTTCCGATTTCCCAGTGATCGCTGCCAGGCCTTTCACCATCCCCTACCTGACAGCCCTCCTTCCTTCGGAGCTGGAGATGCAACAGATGGAAGAGACGGATTCCTCGGAGCAGGATGAGCAGACAGACACCGAGAACCTCCCTCTGCACATCAGCACGGTGGGTCCTGCTTCTACCCACTTCACGGTACCCCCAAAAGTCGCCCGTGCTGCCCTCAGCCTGTCACCCCGCAAGCCTGAGATCAGGCTCGTGATGATCTCTTGCTTGAGAGACAAGTCCATGCCCTGGGGATTCATTCATTCATTCATTCATTCATTCATTCACCAAATATTGAACAAGTGTCTGCCAGCCAGGCACAGTTCCGGGTGCTGGGGAAGTAGCAGGAGACAAAATAGACAGCATTTCCTGCCCTCATGTAGCTAAGGAAAAATTATAAATTAGGAGATAGGAAGTAGTACAGTATGAGGGAAGGTCACCTGAGAAGGTGACATCAGAGTGAAGACCTGAAGGGAACAAGGCTTGTACAGATCAGGGAGTAGAGTACTCCTTGTAGAAGGCACAGGATATGCAAAGGCCCTGAGGTGGGAGCTGTTGTGTTGCAGGATAGCAATGCCATCAGGGTGGCATGAACAAAGGGGAGCTCCGGGGGGGGGGGGGGGGCAATGCCTTAAAGGCTGTCTTAAACACTAGGCTTTTGCTCAGTAAGGTGGGAGCCATTGGGAATGCTGAGCGGAGGAGGGTCGGCGTCTGGTGTAGGTTTGTTAACAGGGTCAGTTGGGTTGCCATGTTGAGAATAGACTGTGGACGGTAAGGGCAGAAGCAGAGAGACCAGTGAGGAGGCTCTGCAGTAAACGGAAAGGTGGTAGTAGAAGTGAAGATAAGGAGACGTGGTCACATAGATGATTTGGTCGGATTCTAGACTATGTTCAGGGCAGAGCCAAGCGATGGTTTGGGTGTGAGATGTGTGAGAGAGAGAGCCAAAGAGAAATGCAAGGTATTTTGCCTGAACAACAGGCAAGACGGAGTTGCCTTCAGCCAAGATCGGGAAGACCTGGGTGGGACAGGGATGGGGAAAAGGCATGGGTTCTGGTTAAACAGGGGAGCTTTGAGATGCTTGTTAGACAGCCAGGCGGTGATGTCGGGTGGCAAGATGGATATAGGGATTGCCGTGTGGGGAGCTGTTAAGGCTAGAGATGGGAATTTGGGGTCATCAGCGTGTAGATCGTGTTTAAAACCATGAGAGCGCCTTGGGTGTGGGTGAGGTGGAAAAGGACAAGAAAAATTTGACTCCGTAAGTATAGACTGTGCCGTCCATTACGGTAGCCACGCGTCTATTTACATTGAAATTCGGGGCGCCCGGCTGGATCAGTCTGTGGAGTGTGTGACTCTTGATCTCAGAGTTGTGAGTTTGAGCCCCATGTTGGGTATAGAGATTACTTAAAAATAAAATCTAAATAAATAAGTAAACAAAGAAACTTAATGTCAGTGATATAAAACTAAAAATTCAGTTTTTTAGTCACATTGGCCACTTTTCAAATAGCCTCCTGTGGCTATGGCTAGCCTACAGGGCAGTGCAGATGGGAACGTTTATGTCATTGCAGAAAGTTCCACTGGACAGCACTCATATAGACAAGCGTTTCAAGGAATTTTGCTGTAAAGGGAAGGAGAAGAATGGAGTGGTGGCCAAAGGGGAAACATTAAGGAATTGAGAGAGGTATATTTATTTTTGTTTGTTTCTTTAAGATTAAAGAAACAACAGCATGTCAGTACGCTGACGGGAATGATCTGGTAGAGAGGAAAAGTGGATGCAGGAGAGAAGGAAATATTTTGGAGTGATGTCCTTTGGTAGGTGAGAGGGTAAGGGACCTAGGGGACGAGGCGCGGTGGCGGGGTTGGCCTGGTTACGGGCATTTCGTTTCCAGGGGAGGAGATGAGAGTGCGTGGGCACAGAGACCAAGGCAGGTGAGATGTGCTCCTCCGAGCTTGTGGGTGTTGTCATCTGGTTAGCCGTGTGCTGTGCTCTGCACATAAGAGGCTGAGACCCCACTCGTGTTCCTGCATCTTTGCGAGAAAGAGCCAAGTAGAGCCAAAGAAGGGCTAGGAGGTCAAATGCCTTTAAGGCCTGCGGGACCCTGTGGTCAGCCTACCATAGTTACATCCATCCTTTAAGACTGGCCCTGGCTTCGGAGCAAAGGATGCCTTGGCGGTTGTCGTTGGACCAGGCATTCCCCGTGCTCTCTAAGATTCCATGAGGCCTGTGGCAGCCAGCAGCTCCAGAATGCAGGGGCAAGGTGCCTACGCTCTCTCTGTGATGTGCCGATGAGCCTCCTTGCTTGGACACACGTTTCTTTAATGTTGGATTATTCCTTTCAGAATTAGGGCTGGAAGCCCATGGCTTTACATAAAGCAGAGGAACTTGATATTCTACACTTCTGTCTTGGACTCAGTTAATTTGGTCTGAGATATGGTGATGGGGTCATGGACTCAAATGAGGTTCACCCTAGGAGAAGGAGGAATCTTCTAAGCAGACACCACCATCCTTTTGTAAGTACAAAGCAGTTAAAAGGGCCCGCAGATGTGTTATCTGACGCCCCAGGTCATGACATAGACAAGGTCATGGCAGTGAGTGGACCGGGGCTGAAAGAATGCTGGGAGCTGCCCGTGGACTGCGGGGTGGCCGAGAGGTCAAGTCAGACAGCAAAGACTGGCCTGCCTTCAAATCCAGACCGCGCTGCTTTCCAGAGACTGTGACTTTGGTGGCCTTACCTAACGTGAGTCTGTTTCCTCACAAGTTCAAGCAGGAATAGGAACACCTAACTCAGCAATGAACATCAGGTGTCCAGCAGCTCAGCTCACGGCACTCGCTGTTTCCCTCACCACCTACCCCGCCCCCACTGTTTTAGGCTGTACAAACACTTGCTCTTCTGTTAAAAGTAAATACATGAATAAGAAGACCCCAAGGAGAGGATTCTAGCAACAATTTATACACAATCGATTGGACTTGTCAGTGTTACTTTGTTGAACTGGCGCCCATAATCCTATGTTTGAAAATTCACGATGTAGAAAAAAATGTTTGGTAAGAATTTCTTTATGCCATCCGTGTTCCCTGTTCATCCACTCTCTCTCCTACAAAGCTGCCAGTGTCACCAGCTTTGTGTGTCCTTCTAGAGACATAGTCTCCTCATTGTTATCAACACAAATAGCAAACCACGAACGGTTTTCCCTTCCTGTTTGCCCTTATCGCTGTATCTCGGTGATCATTCCATCTGTGTACAGCAGGCTGTTTCTTTATGGCTTCACATATTCCATTGAATGGATGTAACCATCGAATTTAACCAGCTCCCTATACACATCTATGTTTTCCGTCAATAGCGTTTACAGACATTGTTACAGTGCATTAAATAGCTAGTATTGTAAGTTATTCTTTTACGTGTCAAGGGCGGCACTTCCTTCAAAGACTGTTGCCAGGGAGTTGCTTCCTTTAACCTGGTTCTGGTTTTTCCCATCTGCTTGAACATAAAGGGACTGTTCGTTTTAAATTAGTGTATAAGAGAATTTTCTTTTCTTGTACGTTTGAATTAGCGGCCTTCTGCCAACGCCAGATACCAACATCTCAACTTTTGCTCTTTTACGAACAATGTGCCATTCATTTACTCAACAAGTATTTGCTTAGTGCAGGTGTGTGCCCGATAGTGTTGTGGGTGCTTGTGGGACCTCAGCCAACAGAGCAAACAAAACATCTGCCTTTTGGAAGCCCGTGTGTCAGCAGTGGGGCGACAACAATAAACGTAATATATAAATAAATCATTTACTGTATATTAAAGATGAAGCTGCTATTGTCGGCACAAGGGGACCAAGTAGGGAAAGATCCAGGGTGAAAGATGGAAGTTTCAGTTTTAAATAGCGTGATCAGAGTGGACATCACTGAGAAGGACACATCTGACAGGAGACTTGAAGGAAGTGAGCAAGTGAGCCCTGTAAATATCTGGGGAAGAGTGTTCTGGAAAGGGAGCAGCCAGTGCAAAGGCCCTGAGGAACAACACAGAGGTGAGTGTGCCTGTGGCTGTGGCTGAGGGAGGCAGAGGGAGAGAGGCAGAGGTCAGACCAGGTAGGACCCCGCAGGCAGCTTTAAGAGCTGGTCTTTAATTGGGTGAGACGGGAGTGGTGGGAGGGCGTGGAACAGGCGAGGGACATGTCTGACTTCCCTAGGGATCGCTGACTATGGGGAGGTCAGTTAGGATGCTGCTGCAGTGGTCTTAGAGAAAGAGTGTGGGTCCAGCAGGGCAGCTGCAGTAGAGAGGGTGGTGGTAGTCAGCCTTACTTTGAAGGTAAGGCCAACAAGTTATCCTAACAGATTGGATGTGCGGGGGGTCTGAGAAAAGCAAGGATGACTGTGGAGTTTTGGCTTGAACAACTAGAAGGATGGAGTCGCCATGGAGGACTGTGGGAGGACAGGGCACAGGGGAAGGGCCGGAGTTCAGTTTCTGGCACAGAAGCTTGAGGTGCGTCCTTGACACCGGGTGGAGATGTCGAGGGAGCAGGTGGCTATGCCAGCCTGGGGGTCAGGAGAGCAGCGAGGGCAGAGAGGCCCATGTGGCAGTTGCTGGCGTGGACACGGCGTTGGAAGGCGAGAGGCGCCTCGGTCACCCCCAGGACGTGTGGGGCTCACCAGAGCTCACGTGCTCTGGCCTCCACAGGCTCCTGAGGGACTCTTCCGCTCCTACCTTTTTTAAGCAAATCTCAGTCAGTTTGGTACTTTACTTTTATCTACTCCTGTCCCTCCCTATCTCAAGGCTGCCTGTCCCTGAAGGAGGCAAGAAAGTGGCATTTCCAGCTCTACTTGGGAGAAGAGAAGCTGTTGTCCCGTGACTCGGGACCCACATCCTGGCCTTGTGAGACAAGTGAGCCGAGTGGAGAGGACCTAGTGGCCTCCAGCAGAGGTCCCCAGGGCTGGCTTTTCCACGCCCGTGACTCTCCCCTTCCATCCATATTATCTCAGGAAACACTTTAAGGCAGCGTTGAAGTGAACTTTCAGCAACTTTGAGGATAGAGCGGTTGTAGTAAAGAGAGGACAGTAGGGAAGTAAATCAAGGCGTTCAGAACTTCAGAAAGATTGGGAGCCAAACATCCCAGGCAGGTCTGGTCATGGTCAGACCTTGTGTCCGGCGTGAGCTAGGTTGACCTTGGAGCACTCGCTTTCAAGAGAGCCTCCAGAAGGTCCACAGTCCACAGTGACTCTAGGTCACTTTGTGGTCCCACCAGACCAGGTGTTGGAGAGGGAAAGCCCAGGGACCCTGATTGGAACTGGGTCTTCGGGGAGAACAGAATTGGTGGGAGAGTGAGGGGTGAGCAGCCGAACCTAGAAGTGAGCCATTTTCTTCAGGCTCACTAAACCTGGACAGGAGTCCCTGTCCTAGGCCTCCTGCCCCTTGTGGGAAAGTCTGCTGTTCCTTTTATCCAATCTCAGCGTCCTCTACCCTGCTGTCTCCTGACAACAGAATTTCCTGGTTGAGGTCAGGCCCTCTTTTTGCCTCCATTACCTGACAGGAACCTCAGCGGCAGAACCCTTGGCCTGTCACCAGGGGGCGCAGCCCCACCAACTTCTACTGGTCACTTACAGTCTCTCAGGCCTGAGTTCTAGGTCATGCCCTCAGTATGGTTGTGTGATTTTTCTCCCCCTTCCCCTACAGCCTGTGCTCATTTTAAAGAACTTGGAAAATAGAAGAGCGTATAAATAAGGAAAAAGAGAATCAATCATCCATATTCCTAGAACCAGTTTCAAATGTTTCAACCTATTTTTTCTATGTCTACACACATTACAAATAAAATGTTTTAATTGGGATCACGTTGGATACATGTAAACCTATAAACTTTTCTCCCAGATCGCTTTCCTCAAAAAGCAAACAGCGAAAGACCTGACCCACAGGTCACTGATGGGGATTATCGTTGCTCTTCCCGTGTTGGTTCCTGCATATGCCCTGCTTTGCCTTGGCCAGAACCCTCAGGGCTCAAGAAGTTTCTGGCCTCTGCTGCAATATGATCATTGGTACCTGTTGCAGGTACCAGACATTTGAGAATATGGAGGAAATTGATCATGATTTTCATTCCATTTGGTCCGGGCGATTCCCTGTGCACATGATTTGTTCTGGCCCTGTGTCCTGCAAAGCATCAGGGGTCACTTCTCTTTGTCTTTATCTCCCCACAGACTGGGTTTTTTCCTTGAACATCTAACTGTTAGCCCCTGACTCCCTGCCAAGACTCTATTCTAACTCATGTCCCTGTCTTTTCGAGAGGCTCACAGTTTTGTGTTCTGTGCTCCCCTGTGTCCAGGCGGTTGGTCTCGTCTTCCTCTGATAGCCGGTCCCTGCCTGGGCCTCATCTCATCTGGGTCAGGGATAGGTGCATTAGCAAGAAAGTGGTCCCTGGGCTTCTAATTGCTTGACGAAAGGGATGTTAATAGTAGTTCTTACGATGGGCATGATCTCTTTCCTTATGCCATTGGTATTTTGCTTTATTTCGGCTTTTGCTCAAAGGATGATTCTGGAGCCGAGAAGGAGAACACCTCTGTCCTGCAGCAGAACCCCTCCTTGTCGGGAAGCCGGAATGGGGAGGAGAACATCATCGATAACCCTTATCTGCGACCTGTGAAGAAACCCAAGATTCGCAGGAAGAAGTGAGTTGGAGGCTGGGGTGCAGAGAGGCTTGTCTGGCCAACCGAGGTGGCCTTCTCTCCTCCTTGGTAGGAAAGAGAGGCTCCCCAGCAGGTCTGAAACGTGGGAAAAGCTCCTCTGGTGAGAGGAAATCTTTTCCCTTTTCCTCACCTCACTCATCCCCCCTCCCCCAATGTACCTCTTATTGCAAAGAGGTTGAGCATCCTGCAGCTGGGGGACAAGCCTTCACAGCCCTGGAGCCGTCCCCCTTAAAAGACGCAGGTGGGGCCCCCACCGGGCAGGCTCCATGGATTCTTCTTCTTTCTAGGTCCCTCTCGTGAGCCGAGAAGGAAGCCTGCCTTGTACAGAGACGCGGACACCACTCTCTCGGGGCCGTTAAAGCCACTCAAGGAAGAAGAGAGGGTGGCCTCCTCGAGGTCAAGCCCAAGCAGCTGGACGTGACTGGGCATGATTTTAATAGCAAACTCAATATTAAGATTACCTACTTTCACTGGATATTTGGGTGGAGGAAGACGGGACGGTAATGATCAGCTTTTCCTAGTCAACCTGGCCATACTGTGGGGCTCAGGAACAGCCAGTGACTTCAGTTATTATCACAGGACTTGATTCCTTTGAAACCTGGAAGGCCAGGGAAGGTGGCAGGAAAGAAAGGGTTCTTTGCCTGCTGTGCTTCCTGCCAGAAAGACCGCTTGCCTCGTTTGTAGTTCAGGATACCTGGACCCCTCTTACTGACTCACAGGTAACTTGTGGCACCAATTTATTGCCCCAGAACCTCAATCTTACTTCTCTCCTCACCTGGGCTCCAAGTGCCCTGCGAGCTGATGGAAGGTGACTTTGTCCTCCCTCAGCCTGTTGGAAACAGGAGGCCCACCCATCACAGTCTTGATCTGGGGCTGGCAGGAGTCAGGAGGCGTGTGCAGGCATGTTAAAGGCAGAGGAGAATAAGGGCAGCACTGACTCTCACCGGCACTTGAACGCTCCCATAAAGCTGGGCAGCACTCTCTCCTGAGAGATTTGTCACTTATTATCCCTCTGGGGGATGCATGCTTGGGAACTACCAAGTCCTGCCCCATCTCGGGAAAAGAAGTTTTCTCTGACAAGAGCCTAAATCAGTGGCTGTATTATACTGTGACTTGTAGAAGAATCACCGATTGTAAACAATAGGAAAGGGATTTGATGGCGGGGGTTGGGGGAGGGTGAGATCTTGAAGGATGGGCCTGGCCGATCTGCTGGAAGGCTGGTGTGTTCAGAGGGCTGTGGCCCCACCTTATGGTGGAGGTGGGCTCAGAGGAGCCTGCAGGCCAAGCCAGGGTGTTCTTCCAGAAGCAGGTCTGAATCTGTCCAACCTCCTTTCCTCCTGGGGAGAGAAGACTTTATCCTTGATGTACCCTACAAACCAAAAAAAAAAAAAAAATGTTAAGGAAAATGCTGGGCAAGCTGATACCCTTTGGCTGGTCTCCAAAGGAAGAGATTTAAAAATCAAGTCCAAAGAAGAAAAATGCCAGTGACACCTGGAAGTTAACACAGGATGACCAAGGCGTTCCCTGAGTTAGTGACCTAAGGTCCATATTGAACTTTCCTTATGCTCCTCTTCCAGAGTAATCTCTCCATTTTCTATGCTCTTGGTGAATTTGAAAACTTGAACTTGACAGCAGCCACCATGTCCCTCTGGCCTCACTGTAGCCCCAGGCACTCCATCCCATTGTCTGGAAGGAAAGAGCTGCTTGTTAGTGACTGAAGACGACAGACTAAGGAGACATTTGGGTTCCCCACCTCTGGACCAAGGAAGCGTTTTTCAGGTTTGTAATGGCCTGGAACTCTTCCAGCTGGCCACAGTCAGATTGGGCCTATGCTGAGTCTGTGGTTCAGGTCTTGGCGATTCTTGGGCTGTGGAGTTTAAATACAGTTCCAGGTATGAGCTGTGGCAGATACAGGGCTGAAACCTTCCCGGCTTCCTGTCCTCTGCTCACAGCGCCGCCATCCCAACTAGCATTTCTGCAGTTCCTGTTTTGCCATGACTGTCCAAAACTAACACCTGCCCAGTACCTGCCCAGTGCCTGCCCAGTGCCATGATGCTGAGGACGGATGGTGGGTTGGGGCCAGAGTTGCCATTTCTGCTGTAGAGATTTCGGAGTCCGTCACTCTGTTTCGGATGAGAGGTCCTGGGAGATGATTAGACAGCTGGAAACATTGACCCGACTATTATTGTGTAAAAACTGTGCATAATTCTCAATGTGTATTTATAAATTTCTATTTTTTATAACTTTGGGAGACTTCTTGGAGGGAAAAAGTAGTAAGCAGAGCCAGATTAAGAATGTGATTTATGAGCTCTAAAGGTCATAAATAAAAGGTCCTAATAAAAACTTTGCAAATGAAACAGAATGATATACTTTGAACTTAATCTGTATTCAGAAGTTCCAGCAGTGAGTAAGACTGTAGACAGATAAGGTTTAGTCCTTCTGTTGAACCAAGTACCCCTGGGAACTATATAAAACTTCTATTTTGGGAATTTTCAAATACAGAATGAGGAAAGTATATATGCTTTCCCTGAATATCCTTCACCCAGCATCAACACTTACTGACATCTTTTCAGTTCTGTTTCATCGATCTCTCCCACTTGTTTTTCCTTTATTTTTTCTTCCTAGAGGTTTTTTTTTTTTAAAGCAAACCCAAGACCTATGTCATTTAGGTCATCATGCATCTCACTCTGATGGACCTTTTTTCTTTCTATTTTTAAAATTAGAGATTCACAGGGTATTGGCAAAAGCAAAAATGTTCAGGGGCACCTGCATGGCTCAGTTGGTTAAGCATCTGACTTGGGCTCAGGTCATGATCTCCCGTTTGTGAGTTCAAGCCCTGCATTGGGCTCTCTGCTGTCAGCTCAGAGCCCGCTTCAGATCCTCTGTCTCCCTCTCTCTCTACCCCCCTCCCCTGTCTCTGTCTCAAAAACAAGCAAACAAACAAAAATGTTCAGGGAGGTTCCATGTACACTTTGCCCAGTTCCCCCCAGCGGTAGCATCTTGTATAACAGGTGCAGAATCAAACCCAGGAGATTGGCATTGGTACAACCCACAGAGCTTATTCGGATTTCATCTTGTCCTGTGTGTGTGTGTGTGTGTGTGTGTGTGTGTGTGTGTGCGCGCGCACGCGCAGTTCTGTGCAGTTTGGTTATGTGTGGATTCACGTTAACAATCACCACAATCAAGATGCAGAACATTTCTGTCAACACCGCTACTCCCATTATGCTGCTTCTCCATAACCACATCCACCTCTCCCCCATCCCAGACCCCTGGTGGCTACTCTTCTGTTCATCTTTATAATTTTATATAAAGATTATTAATATATAAATGGGGGCACCTGGCTGGCTCAGTCAGAGCATGCAATTCTTGATCTCAGGGGTCGTGAGTTCAAGCCCCATGTTCGGCATAGAGTTTACTGGGGAAAAAAGAGATTGTTAATATAAACGGAATCATAAAGTTACAGCCTTTTAATTTCACTCAGCATGTAAGATAGCCATCCGAGGTTGTGTGTTTCAGTCGTTCCTTTGGTTTTATTGCTGAGTCATACTTCTGGTATGGATATACCACAGTCTGTTTAACCATTCGCACTTTGAGGAACATTGAGACCTGTGTCCACTTTGGGCCTATTATGAATAAAGCAGCTAAGCACATTTGTGTATAGGTTTTTAGGTAAACATGAGTTTTGTTTCTCTGCAATAAACATCCAAGAATGCAATTGCTGGGCCCTGTGGTAACGGCACACTTAACGTTAAAAAGAACTGAAACTCTTTCCCAGAGTAGCTGTGCCGTTCTGCATTCCTCCTAGCAGTGTATGAGTGATCCAGTTTCCACATCCTCACCAATATTTGGTGTTACACTTTTTAGTTACTTAGCCCTTCTGATAGGTGTGTAGTAATATCTCACTGTGACCTTAATTTGTATTTTTCTAATGGCTAGATGTGCTTATTTCCTAGCTGGTGGAATCCATTTGAGTCTTTTGCCTGTTGAATTTGAACTATCTCATTGGATTGTTTCTTTGTTTTGAGATTTCCTCATTCTAGATACAAGAACGTTGTCAGAGGTGTGGTTTGCAAACACTTTGCCACTCCACAGCTTGCCTTTGCGTCCTCTCCACAGGCTCTTCAGCAAAGCACAGAGTTTTTAATTTTGAAGACCAATTTATCAGTGTTTTCTTTTATGGGTATTTTTCGTTTTTTGTATAAAAAGGTTTTAGGTTTTAGGCATATTGAGTTTTTTAGGTCTAAAATCTATTCACCAAAGCCCTAGCTCCCAAAAATCTTGCTCTATTTTTTTGTAATGTGTTTATAGATTTATGTTTTACATTTTAGTTCTTGATCTATTTTGAGTATATTTTTATCTAAGATGTGAGGTTTAGGGCCACCTGACTGGTTCAGTCGGTGAACCATGCACCTCTTGATCTCGAGGTTGTGGGTTTGAGTTCCATGTTGGGTGCAGAGATTATTAAAAAAAAAAAAAAACCTTAAAAAAATTTAAAATACTTAAATAATATAAAATAATATTAAATATTTATATTTTTAGGGGCGCCTGGGTGGCTCAGTCGGTTAAGCGGCCGACTTCGGCTCAGGTCACAATCTCACGGTTCGTGAGTTCGAGCCCCGCGTCAGGCTCTGTGCTGATGGCTTAGAGCCTGGAGCCTGTTTTGGATTCTGTGTCTCCCTCTCTCTCTGACCCTCCCCCATTCATGCTCTGTCTCTCTCTGTCTCAAAAATAAATAAACATTAAATGTTAATATTTAAACAAATTATAAATGTTAATATAAAATATATGCATAGATATTTAAATTTAAATATAAATAATTTTATGAATATATATTTATAAATTTGTATTTATATTTAAATACTAAAATATTAAAGTATTAAATGATAAAAATAATATTTTTTACATCTTTAAAGAATGAACTCAAACCCTTCATATCTTTTTTTTTTTTAAGATATGAAGTTTGAGTTCATTATTTCGCCTATAAATGTCCAATTGACCCAGCACCTTTTGTTGAAAAGCTACTTTCCTTCATTGAATTAATTACATTTATACCTTTGTCAAAAATTAGTTTTTTTGTGTGGGTTGGTAGACTTTTATTTAAAAAAAAAATTTTTTTTAATGTTTATTTTTGAGAAACGGAGCGTGAGTGGGGAGGGGCAGAGAGAGAGGAAGACACAGAATCCAAAGCAGGCCCCAGGCTCCAAGCTGTCAGCACAGAGCCCGACGGGAGTCTTAAACCCACGAGCTATGAGATCATGACCTGAAGTCAGACGCTTAACCAACTGAGCCACCCAGGTGCCCTGATAGACTTTTTTAATTTTTTTGTTTTTGTTTTTGTTATTTGTATTTTATTTATTTTAGAGAGAAAGAAACAGAGCGCAAGCAGGGAAGGGGCAGAAAGAAAGGGAGACAGAATCTGAAGCAGGCTTCAAACTGTCAGCATAAAGCCTGATGTGGGGCTTGAACTCACAAACCGCGAGATCATGACCTAAGCCAAAGTTGGATGCTTAACCAACTGAGCCACCCAGGCACCCCAAACTTTTTTTAAAACATAATTACCATGTCGATATCATTCTTAACAAATGAACAGTGATTTCATTATTTCATTTGAGTTCATATTCAAATTTTTCCGGTTGTCTAAAAAATGTTTGTTTTTAATAGTTGGCTTGCTTGACTCAAGATCAAAATAAGGGGTGCCTGGGTGGCTCAGTCAGTTAAGCGTCAGACTTCAGCTCAGGTCATGATCTCACAGTTTGTGTGTTCGAGCCCCACATCAGGCTCTGTGCTGACAGCTCGGAACCTGGGGCCTGCTTCAGATTCTGTGTCTCCCTCTCTCTCTCTGACCTTCCCCTGCTTGTACTGTCTCTCTCTCTCAAAAATAAATAACATTAAAAAAAAATCAAAATAAGATCCACACACTGCACTTGGTTTTCTCATCTCTCTCTTTTTTTTTGTTTATTTTTTGAGAATGTGGGTGGGGGAGGGGCAGAGAGAGAGAGGGAGACACAGAATCCAAAGCAGGCTCCAAGCTGTCAGCGAAGAGCGCGATGTGGGGCTTGAACTCACAAGCTGTTAAGATCATGACTTGAGCAGAAGTCAGACGCTTAACTGAGCCACCCAGGCACCTCAGGTTTTCTCGTCTCTTAAGTATACACCAGTCCCTCGACTGTTCACTGAGAAGTATGCCCCTTCCTCGACCCCACCTCCATCAGCACCCCAGTCTAGGCGGGGGGCAGGGACACTCAGCAGGCCCCTTGTCTTTGTTTCTGACTAAGGGGTAGTTACATAGTGAGCAGTGAAAACAGAAACCAGTAACAACATGGCCTGGCCTCGGGGAACAAGCGTAAAAGAACTGACAGACTTAAGCTTCGTTTTTCTAGAATCCTAGAGTTGCTCTAAGAGGCCATGTGACTCAGTAGAACAAAACTTGCTGACGTTTGTATTTATGGCCCCCTCAACTTGCCAGCTGTGAAATCTTGGGCAAATCACTAAACTACAAAACCGGTTTCTATAAAATGGGATAATTATGATACCTTGTCCGGAAGGTGTAATGAGAATGTCTGTAACTGTGGCTTATAAATGACACTATTATTCCATTGCCAGACCTTTCCTTTTTCTGTTGCTTTAAAAATTACGCATAAAAACTGATACTGGGGCGCCTGGGTGGCTCAGTCGGTTAAGCGTCTGACTTCAGCCCAGGTCATGGTCGCGCGGTTCATGAGTTTGAGCCCTGCGTCCGGCTCTGTGCTGACAGCTCAGAGCCTGGAGCCTGCTTTGGATTCTGTGTGTTCCTTTCTCTCTGCCCCTGCCCTGCTCATGCTCTGTCTCTCTCAAAAATAAACAAACATTAAAAAAATAAAAAAACATACTAACTGGGATCCTAACTCTTGCCGATCACTGTTTTACACGTATTGACTCATTTACTCCTCACGGTTACCTCAATAGCAGATTTTCTTACCGTCTACATTTTCAGGTGGGGACATGGAGGTCCAGGGAGGTCGGTGACAACGCAGTCCACATGGCTGCTGAGTCACAAAGCTGCAGTCTGTGCCCAGCATTCTCCTCCCAAGCTCATGCTTTTTACCTTTCGCTCTTGCTTCTTGACCCTACACGCCTCTGTTCCTCAAAGGCATTGAGCACTACTTTGTACGAAGCGATCCCCACCGCACACCCACCCTGTCGTTGGCCTGCGGGTGGGGGGACGAGGGAGTTAGAAACAACCAGTGGCAGAGAGGGTGACAGTGAGGCAGGCTGAGGCTGCTAATCACTGCTCTTGTCCATTCCTTGATGAATAGACGAAGGGTCAAAAACATTTATGAAGAATTTTGAGCAGTTTATGAATAGATGGATCTGTAACAGATTATTAAGGAGACTTAAGGATTCCCTGGCACGAGGAGAACGAGGATCTTAGGCAGGGGGAAGTGTCTGTGGCACCTTTCACGGCCCTGATCAAACTTTTGGTGTGATCTAAGGTGGTATTTCTACTGGATTAAATGATGTGTTCCAATATGAGTTGGGCTGCTCTTTAAAAAAATCCGCAAATATAGTGGTGTAAGACAGAAAAGTATGCCTTCTATGAAAGCCTGAGTAGGTGGGTGCAGGCTGGCTTGATGGCCTGACGGTATCGTGTCCTTCTGTCCTGGCTCCTCCATCACCTCAGGTGAAGTTCACACCCACGTGGAAGGCGGAAGGCGGTTGCCACCCTGTCTGCTGGGTGTGCATTCCAGCCTGGGGGGAGGAGGCGACGGGAGGTGTATGTAAAGGAGAACTCAACACCCAGAAGCTGCCCCATCCTAGTCAATGGCCCCACCGAACTGCAAGGGAAGTGAGGAAATGTGGGTTTCAGCTGAGCAGCTGGGTAAAATTTGGGAGCTATGCCCCCCTGGAGAGAACAAAGGAATGCATTTGGAGGACAAGTGGCAATCTGCCACAGATGAGGCGGAGGCCGTGTGCCGGGGAATGCCTTGGTGGGACAGGCAGCAAACGCTTCCCGAACACGGAGGCCACCTGACTTGGCACCTGGGCTCTCCCAGCAGGCCAGAGGCCATCAGTCAGCTGCTCTTCTAGGATGGGGCCCTCAGTGAAGTCTAACCCAGCGTTCGCCCTTGATGTGTGACCTTGTTGGCTGCCCCTTCTTTCAGAGTTGTTCCCTTGGCTTCCATGACATCGCTGTCCTTTCCTTGTTAGTCTGCCTCCGGGTTTCCCTTTTCTTTGCCGGCTCTTCCTCCCGACCCACCCAGCTATGGACGGTCCCAAACGGTCCTCTGCTTTCACAAGGAGGTGGCTCATCTACTCCTCCACCTCCAGCTGATACCCCCAGGGGTCCTCAGCATCTTCTGTCTGTAGCTCGCTCTCCACCCAGCTGTCTGACCATACTCCCAATGCCACACAGATTGCATCTGATTCAGTGTCCCCTCAAACCGCATCCGCTCCCCAGTTTTCCCACTTCCGCAGGAAGGTAGAAACAGGCCAAGAGCACCTGGCCCTTTAGTGTTTGCCTTGGGCCACGACGGCAGGCTTCACAGCATCGACCCATCCTGCCAGTCACCCGGCTAAACACACTGGAGCTTTCACTCTTCCTCTGCATCCGGTCGGTCACCAAATTCTGCCACCCCTTCCCCGCCTGGCCAGTCTGATGCTGCACCTCCCTGCTCTCCCCTAGCCTGCGTCCCCTGAAGTCCCGTCTTCCTACAAGCCCTTCCCCTCCCTGCAGGACGCCTTGTAGTTCTTCCCTACCCCGCTCCTTACCCCAAGCCCAGCCTGCCCGATCTGGCTTCCCAGGTCCAGTGTCAGTTCATTGTTTCTTTTGGATAACGAGTATCGCTTTCATTTATTCAACAAAGGCGGACCTAGTGCCTTGGATGTAGGCCAGAGACTGCCAGGCTCGAAGGATTCCACAGTAAACAAGACAGGCATGACCCCTGCCCCCAGGGCATTCATTCCAGCGACACAAAACCCATCGCCTTAGAGATTGTGGAGAAAAGTGGAGAAGGACCTAATGGGGGTCTTTATGCCTTGAGGGGAGAAGGCCATTCTCATCACCGCTGCCCCCCTGGGCCTTCATTTATGTGCCTCCCACCTCCTAAAATCTTACCTGTCCTTCCAGTCTCCATATCCTCTCTCCGGATTATATTGATCCTTCCCTTCCTCATTCATTCGTTCAGCAGACTTTAACCGAGCTACTTACGGTGTGCGGGGGCTGAGCCACACGTTGGGATACAGCACAGAGTAAAGCCGTTACCTCCTCTGACATCGTGGTCCAGTCGTGGGACAGACAGCCCACAAACAAGAGGCATGTAATGTCGGGTGGTGAAGTGGGGGCCTGCAGGGAAAGCGAGAGTGTACTTTGGGTGATTTAAAGAAGATGTAATAAAGGGATTACCTCCAACAGTGTGGGCAGAGGGTAGGGCGCCACTAGCCTGGGTGTACTTCCTGGACGACAGGGGTGGGGGGTGGGGGAAGCAGCTACCAGAACCCGGAGAGAGGCCTGTGTGGGCACCTTCTGCCAAGAGCCGAGGCCTTAGGTCAGTGAGGTGCCAGGTCACACACAGCAACCCTGCAGGGAAGGAGCCAGCTGGGAAATTAATAGCCTGACCCCAGCCTCCTCCCTCCAAACTTCCGGTGTCCTCTCCATTCTCTGCCCAATGGAAGCTGGAAGCCAGAGGGCCAGCCTCCCAGGGCACAGCGCAGGGTGAAGGTGAGAGTGAGTGGATCTGGAGGAGCAGATGAGAGGACCTAGGTGCTGAAGGGGTCACGTTTTGTTTATTTTTGAGAGAGTGCACGCGTGAGCGTGGGAGGGACAGAGAGGTGGAGATCTGAAGCGGACTCTAGGCCGACAGCAGTGGGCCCGATGCAGGGCTCGAACCCACGAACCAGACCACGAGATCATGACCCGAGCCTGAGTCCAACGCTCCACAGACTGAGCCGCCCAGGCGCCTCAGGGGTGGCTATTTTAGAAAAGGTGACGGAGGAAAGCTGTCTCTGAGCAGGGCCCTGAATGCATCCATGAGGCCAGCCACCCATGGAAAAGCATTCCAGGGAGAGGGAAAGGCAAGCAAGCATGCAGGCTCTGAGTCGGGAGTGTCCGTGCCCCCGGGCAGTGAGAGGCTGTGTGCCTGCAGAAGGAAGAGAGGCTGGGGAAGAGCAGGGGTCACCTGGCACATAGCCTCCCAAGCCTGAGGAAGGGCTTTGGGTGTTATTCAGAGATGGGTAAAGAGGGAGTGTCAGGCTCATTCTGGCCGCTGGAGGGGCATGAGACTACTTGTCTTTAGTTATGTTTGCAAAGTTTGGCATGGAGCATACATGATTCAACTGGAGGGACAGCCAGTGCCCCCCAAAACCGGAGGCCCTGAGAGAACCAACAAGGCTGAGTGTGACCTCTCCCTGCCGTCAGTCCTGGACTGAAGGGAGAGGAAGGAAACAAACACACAGTAAACTCCCTTCCCCCAGGCGCTCACGCTGTAGTCAGGGAGACAAAGAAACATGAGAACCTGTTTAACTCAAGATGGGGGAACTGTCAGGAGAGGGATAGACTTGAGGGCTGAAGACTGCCCGTGTGGGGTGGGTTGGCAAGTGAAGCTTCTGGAAGAGGTGAGTAAGGGACAGGGGAGAGCCCAGATGGCCTGAGGGAAGGCGGGAGGGCAGGTGACCCTGCCTGAGAACACTCAGGTGCTCAAGTCCCCACCATCCCCAAAGCCCCACCTGCTCCTGCACAGCACCCCCACCCCAGGCTCCTGTGCCCCTCCTGTAATGTCTTTGGAGGCTAGTTTGGTGTCAGCTATAACCAATTCTCTCCCTTGTAAATCTGTCAGAGGTCTCTTCCATGGCATTGGTCCTCAGGTGGCACCCCAGCTCGGTAGGTTGGGTTTGGGAACATGTCTGCCAGCTCTACAACAGTATTTCCCCAGAAAAGGGGTCATTTGAACTGGTGGGGTCTGGGGCTGGAAGGGGGCCCTGCTCCCGCGCATTTACCCAGTGAGTTCCTGATGATCTGTGAGGCTTAATAGAAGGATCAGGAGGCTCAGAGGCTCTTAGGGCTAGTTGTGCCCTGGGTATAAGAGGCATGAGCTGATGGGGCACCTGCATGGCTCAGTCTGTTAAGCGTCCAACTTTGGCTCAGGTCATGATCTCGCAGTTCTTGGGTTTGAGCCCCACATTGGGCTCTGTGCTGACAGCTCAGAGCCTGGAACTTGCTTCAGATTCTGTGTCTCCCTCTCTCTGTGCCCCTCCCCGACTCGTGCTCTGTCTCTCAAAAATGAATAAATGTTTAAAAAAAAAAAAAAAAGAAGCATGAGCTGAGCCTTGCCTGTTATTTGCCATCATGAAAGAGCCGGCGGCGGGGGCTGGCGGGGGGGGGGGGGGGCAAACTCTAATTTCATTTCTTTAGGTTTTCATTATGCATTCATTTATGAATTTGCTTTGACTACTGATCGTGAGTTTATCGTTCTTCTGTTTTACTCAGGCTCATACTGAAACAGGTTCTTAATTCTCTGAACGTCAGCTCACATTGCGGGTGGAGGGGGCAGCCGGCCCGAGGGAATGATTTCCCATGGACATTCTCGCTTCTGGAGACACGTTCAAGGTATTTTTCCTCCTCCTGGAGAGAGTGGCTTAGCCTCAACTCCATTTTATTACTAGCTTTTCCTTCTTTCCAAAAAAAGTTATTTTATTTAATTTTGAATAGAAAATATATGTACACAGTATAAAATTTAAAAGACAGGAAAAAGATCTAAGTGATGACTAAGCATCTCCTTCTTTCCCTGTTTCCCAGACTCCCAGTTCTCTTCCCTGGAGGCTACCAGTATGTTAGTATCAATATTATCTTACCTATTCTGCCAGAAATAGTCTGTGTTTCAAATGCAAATGCTTGTATATACTCGCTCCTCTTTTTACCCAGTGGCGGATACTATACAAACTATCCATGCTTTCTCCCGCACTTCTCAGTGTATCATTTGGCAATGGTTCCATGTCAGGTAATAAAAAGTTTCTTTGTTCTGTTTCTTGGTCGCGTGGTGTTCCATAGTGTGGCTCTACCGTAACTTAGTCAACCTGTCCCCAGGGGATGGGCCCGTAGGGAGTCTCCAGCCTTCTACTGTTGCACACGGATGCAGTGAGCAGATCTGTGCGTAGGTCGTTTCTCTGTGCGCACCTGCTAAATGTGGACAGGGGTCCCCGGTTGCCCCGCGAGTCATGGCAACTTACGCTCTCACCTCCGTGCCTGCCTCTTACAGTTCCACCTCCCGTGTCTCCAAACCTCCAAACCCCGTGTCGGGGTTAGTTCGCCAGTCCGAGCGGTAGAAGATGGTTTCTTGCTGTGGCTTGTTTGAGTGGACTTCAGTATCTTTTCCTGTCCATTTTATCGGGGCAAGCAAGTGCGTGGGTACCAGCCAGGATCGGGGGCTTCATCACCATGCGGTGTGATGGTGCCCCACCGAGGGGCACCCCAGGCACTCTGGCATCACAAACGCCTTCTGGGCTGAGACTTTCCAGGGAGGGTGACACGTGAGCTGGCCCTTAAAGTTGACCAAGTCAAGCAAAGGAAGGAAGGACATTCCAGGCAGAGAGAACAGAGACCACTTCCTATGAGGGGGACGTGAGGCTGAGTGTGGAAATGAAGGTTAAAGGTAAAGTGGACCCTAAGGGCCTCATTGGCCTTGCCGAGGAGTGTCTTTTGATCCTGTAAGGGTCAGAATGCCAATGAGAAACCAAGATATATTTTGGAACCAATCCGTTGACACAGTGCCAGGGCCAGGCACCCGTGCTAAACTCTTCGCCTGGATTAGTCTGTGCGTCCTCTCACTAGCCTGATAAGGTGGTACAATTATCCTCCCTGCTTACACACGTCCCGCCTCATTTATTAATAGCACCATCATTCTCGCTGCTTACCAGAAGAGGAAACAGAGGCTTGGAGGTTAAAGAACGAGGGTAAGGTCCCCAGACGCCCAAGTGGCTACAAGGGCTTCAAGCCCTGCTCCTTCCCGACCTCTGTCTGCCCCCTCTGGGAGCCACAGGTTGGGCTCTTTCCTGGAAGGGTGGAGCCTGAAGGGGATGAGAACCTTCTCAGGGAGCAGAGGCAGCTCCAGGACACCAGGCCCCCTCCCAACTTGCGGCCTGTGGTTCCCGCCGTCTAAGTTGCCTTCCAGCGATCTCCGTGCGCATCAAGCAAATCCAGACACGCGTCTTTCCCTTTTTCACACAGATGTTGGCATGCTGCATCCACTTTTCTGCATTTGTTCCCCACCCCCACTTAATATCTCTTGGAATTCGTTCCGTATCGGTTCATAAAGAGCGTCCTTGTTGGTTTTGATGGCTGTAGAGCGTGCCACTGTGTTGTCTTCTTCTAATTTATTGCCACTTATTTAGGGAAATTGAGACTCTCTCCAACAAACCATGCTGCCATGGCATGATGTCATTTTGCTGGGATTGCTGTCGCTGAACTTCCCAGAAGCGGCGCTCCTAGCCCACAATATGCATTTAGCATTTTGGTAGCTATTGCCAAATGCCCTCCCACAGGGATTGTGCCATTTTACCCTCCCTCCAGGGAAAAAGAGGCTGCTTCCTTCCACCCTGATCAACACAATGTGTGTGATCAAACTTTTGATCTTTTGCCAACCTACGTGAAAAAACGGTATTTTAGAATAGCTTTAGCTTCCGTTTCTATTATGGCTGAGGTAAACTTTTCCATGGTGGATCTTGTTTTATTTTTTAATGCTTTATTTATTTTTGAGAGAGAGAGAGAGAGAGAGAGAGAGAGTGTGTGTGTGTGTGTGTGTGAATGGGGGAGGGGCAGAAAGAGAGGGGACAGAGGATCCAAAGCAGGCTCTACACTGACAGCAGTGGGCTCGATGTGGGGCTTAAACTCACAGACCGTAAGATCATGACCTGATCCGAAGTAGGAGACTCACCCAACTGAGCCACCCGGGAGCCCCTCCATGGTGGATTTTAGCATACAGTGTTCCCAGCACGACATCCCTGCTGAGGAGGGACCCAAGATGTTCTCTGGCACACAGCTCTCTCCACTGTCCCTGAGCTGCTGTGGACACCTGTCAGTCCTTTCGATTTACAAATCGTCCTGGTGTGCATGCACAGGAGTAAAGCGAGAATTCTCTCTGAAACTCTGCATTCTCAGAGGGAGGGATACTCCATATAAATCATCCTAGCTGCTGCCCCCAGCTACATTATCCATCCCTCTCCAACGCCAGAAGCTGCCCCCTTCCTTGATTATTCTCCCCTGAAAATCCAAATAGGATTACCAAAGCAGTGTTTCCTCTCCCTTTTTCCATGTTTCTTGGGCCAGGTACATTCTGGAGAATGATTAGACATTGTCCTAAGCTACCGAGTGCTCTCAAGTTGGCCAGTCTCCAGGAGAACAAAAAGGTCAAAAAAGACATACATGCAAGCAAGCCCGAGTTTTCTACTCCTTCCAACCCTTGCTGGTGGAGGATACTGTCACCACAAGCTTGTGAGAGACAGCGGTTCCTGGGCCTGGGCCCTCTCTTGATCGCCCAGGTGACAAGACCAGCAGCAGCCCCCTGGAAAGTCATTCAGCCAACCCAGAGGATGTAGACCCCGTCCTCAAGGAGCCCAAGGCTAGTCCTGCTGTGTCCTCTGAAGTACTTAGTTTCTTCTCTCAGAGGCCCGAATGTACCAGGTCTCATGGTCTCCCCTGAAGTGTTCCTCTGGCTTCATGGAATGTTCTGGAAACTCTGGGATCTTGCCAGGGAGTGTGTCCCCAGGTTGTACGAGGGAGGCCTGCATTCTTCCTGAGCTCTCAGGAGCACCCTGCACCGCTGCCCCCAGTAGCTCTCCTTGTAGCGCCATCTGCAACCCATCCACCCGGACTGGGCCACCCCCACCCCCACCCCCACCCCCACCCCCACAGCCTGAGCTCTGCTCTCCCTTCCCTCCCAAGTTCTCCCCGCCTCGGAATAATTTTATATGATTTTTATTTATTTATTTATTTATTCATTCAACGTTTATTTATTTTTGGGACAGAGAGAGACAGAGCATGGACGGGGGAGGGGCAGAGAGAGAGGGAGACACAGAATCGGAAACAGGCTCCAGGCTCTGAGCCATCAGCCCAGAGCCCGACGCGGGGCTCGAACTCACGGACCGTGAGATCGTGACCTGGCTGAAGTCGGACGCTTAACCGATTGCGCCACCCAGGCGCCCCTATATGATTTTTAAATAAGAGTGTCGATAACTCGTACTTCTGTAGTACTTACTATGGGCCAGGTACTATTTAAATATTTATGCGGCACCTGGATGGCTCAGTAAGTTGAGCGTACAACTCTTGATTTTGGCTCAGGTCGTGATCCCAGGGTCATGGGATCGAGCCCTGCGTCAGGATCTGTGCTGAGCACGGAGCCTGCTTGGGATTCTCTTCTCTCTCCTTCGGCCCCTCCCCACCACTCATGCTTGCTCTCCCCACCACCCCCCAAAAAAGTGGCTTCGAAAAAGAAATGATAAGTGGACACAGCACAAAATTCAAAAGGTAGAAGAAGATACCCAGTATAAATAAACTAAGCCTTCTTTCTTTTGTTTTTAAGGTTTATTTATTTTTGAGAGAGAGCACAAGTGGGGGAGAGGCAGGGAGAGGGAGACACAGAGTCCGAAATACGTTCCAGGCTCTGAGCTGTCAGCACAGAGCCGGACACGGGGCTCAAACTCACAAACTGTGAGATCATGACCTGAGCCGAAGTCAGACGCTTAACCGACTGAGCCACCCAGGCGCCCCAGGAAATTTAGTGGCAGCTTCAGGCTTCTCCCCTAAAGCTTGAGAAGGTGGGATGGCATCCTGTTTGTTCCACTTTGCTGTTTGGAAATCTTGATAGAAAAATATTAGAAGGATTAGTCTAATGAATGGTTCATGTGATCGCGAGCTAGTTCCTTTTTGTATTTCTTTTTATTCCACAATGGATTAGAGACGGTTGATAACAGACACAATAAACAATAAAAAGATTAATTAAAAAAACAGGACCAGTGGGAAAAAGGCATTAAATAAATCAGTGTGGGGGCGCCTGGGTGGCTCAGTCGGTTGAGCGTCTGACTTCGGCTCAGGTCATGATCTCGCGGTTTGTGAGTTCAAGCCCCGCATCAGGCTCTGTGCTGACGGCTCAGAGCCTGGAGCCTGCTTTGGATTCTGTGTCTCCCTCTCTCTCCGCCCTTCCCCCACTTGCACTCTGTGTGTGTGTCTCTCTCTCCATCTCAAAATAAACATTAAAAAATAATAATAAAAAAAAAATGAATCAGTGCGGAGGTAAGGGAGAGGAGGATAAACAAATCTATTGTACATTAGATAGTGATAAGTGCTGAGGAAAAAATAACACATGGTAATGAGAATAAGGAGGAGGCAGGGTATTATTGCCCTTTTGTGGAGCAGTTAGGGGAGGCCTTACCTCTCCAAGAGGGTAACATTTGGATTGAGACCAGATAGCTGGAAGAGACTATCCAGTGATGAAGGGACAGCAAGTGCAAAGGCCCTGAGGCAGGAGTGGCATTGGCATGTTAAGGAGTACAGTGTGGCCAGCAGGGAGAGGTAAGGGACAGAGTGGCAGGAGGAAGGTCAAAGGTGAAGGATGAGTGGATCATGTGGGGTCTTGTAGCCTTGTGATCTTTCCTTGAACCAACCTGGGCCTGCTGAGCTGACCTGTGGTTAACTTACGAAGGAGGGAAAGAGCGTGTTCCTCTCTTCTCACTACTCATATGCCCTCTTGATGCTCCAGTTTCCTCACCTGTTAACTGGGGATAATACATGTTTTTCAAGGACTGCAAGGTAGGAGGTTTGCCCTCCAAACTCTCTATCAACCCCCAGACTCAAGTAGCTCTGGTCACCTTGACCAAGGCCTAGTCTCACTGGGACTTCTGGGAGACCAGGCTTTAACGTAGGTTGCAGGGTTTCTCAACCTGACACTTTGGGCTGGATTTGGGGGTTGGGGGGGGGGGGCGGGCTGCACTGTGTGTTGTAGGACGTGAGTAGCATCCCTGACTACCATCTACTAAATGCCCTTACAGTTCCCCCAGGTCTGGCAACCAAAAGTGTCCAGGCATTGACAAATGCCCTCTGGGGAGCAAAATTGCCCCCAGATGAGAACGCCTGGACTAAAATTAAGCACCAAGGCAGTGCATGTTTAGGCACCAGCAATAGGCTGCTGGAAAACAACTGGGGACAACAGAGGTTTTCCTCCGTTCAAATCAGAGTGTATCTTCAGCTGTTTCTTTTGTTTAACTTCCCTGAGGCTAGACCACAGGAATGTTCTGGAAGACAGTGTTATGTAATACTTTGGAGCTCTGGAGTCTGACCACTGCACAGGAACCCCAGCCCTGCCGGCTTGCTAGCTCTGTGACCTTGGGCAAGCTACTTAGCCTTTCTGTTCCTCTGTTTCTCATCCATAAACTGAGGATAACAAACATACCTACCTCCTGGGGCTGTTGCGAGGTTCCCATGAAACAATACATGTAAATGCTTGGAACAGTACATGACGAGTCGTTGCAGGACAGGTTCCCTGGGAGACAAAGATTTTTGTGTGCAGAAGTTTATTGGGGCGTGCCTTCAGAATGCACACGGGTGGAGGAAAGGCGGGGAGAAGCGGGGCTGTCTGAGCTTGCTCGAGACAGAGGCCATCAGAAGTCCCGGAGCTAGGGTGACCCTTCTGAGTTGTCCTGAGTTGGTGGGCGGGACACCTCCATCAGTGAATGTGAGCTGCCCCCATGGAGCAGGTGCGACCTTGGGCAAAGATAGCTCTCTGGTGGAATGGACCATCCCCAGGGAGGGACTCAGCTGAGTGAACTTCAGTCCTGAAAACAGAAGGGGGTGGGGTGCGGCACAGCACAACCTCCATGGGGGAGAGTGCGCATTGGCCAGGATTGTGAGACTAAATTTGAATAGAAGCAAAAGTGCTTTAAAAAAAATGTTTATTTTTGAGAGGGAGAAGAGAGAGCGCAAACGGGGGAGGGGCAGAGAGAGAGGGACAGAGGATCCTGTGCTGACAGGCAGCAGAGCTCGAACTCACCAACCGGGAGATTATGACCTGAACCAAAGTTGGAGGCTCAACCAACTGAGCCACGCAGGCACCCCCAAGCTAAAGTGTTTTTTTAAAAAATTTTATGTTTATTTATTTTTGAGAGAGAGAGTGTGTGTGTGAGAAAGCAGAGAAGGGGCAGAGAGAGAGGGAGACAGAATCTGAAGCAGGCTCCAGGCTCAGAGCTGTCAGCACAGAGCCTGACTTGGGGCTGGAACTCACCAACCGAGAGATCATGACCAGAGCCGAAGTCAGAGGCATAACCGACTGAGCCACCCAGGTGCCCCTAAAGTGCTTTTAAATCACTGTGGACATCTGAGTAATTAGTCCCAGACTAATAGTGCCCCATGCCCACTCCCAGTACCCTACTATCCCAAGCCCGCAATCTTTCACTGCCCTTCTGGGACAAGGGTGGGCAGGCAGAATCCAGAGGCATGGCCACGCCCACCCTGGCCACGATGCCCCAGCCGTGAGACCAAGGCTAGGTCACTTGGCCTGTGGGGACTTTAGATTCTTCCTTGGTATGTTGGGAGTGGTATTGTCAACCCAGAGTGGGGAGAGAGGATTAAATGGGATACTGCACAGCAGCAGGTCTCAAAGTGTGGTCCCTGGGCCATCGGGACGGGCAGCCCCACCGGGGAACTTGTTGGAAATTGTGAATTCTCGGGTCCCATCCCAAACCCACTGAATCAGGAGCTCTGGGAACAAGTTCTAGGAATCTGTGTTCTGACAAAGCCTCCAGGACTTGCACGCTCAGGTTTGAGAATTACTGGTGCACCAACTAGCACTTAGCTCTGAGCCTGGATCCTAGGAGGAGCCAGATCAACCTCAGCTCAGTCTGAACCTGAGCTCGGACCACCTGGCAGGCTTGAAGTCAGGCGCCTGTGAGCACAGCGCCACCTGCTGGTTACAGACGGCCGGCGTGCACGCGTAAGGATCTTCCGCACGGAGCTTCGCGCTCTGAGAGCTACGCGCGTGAGCGAGGAAGGCCGTGGGGGACACCAGGGCCTGTTTCACAGACGTTCTCTCCTCACGCCCCTCCATGCTCCCTGGAGAAATCGGGTTAAAGTGAATGTCTAGGGCAGCTTTCAATGGCCAAGAGAGGTGACCAAAAGACAACAGCAGCGTGTGTGTTTGAGTCGGTGATAACAGTACTTCTCACGGAGGGTTTGGGTGCGGAACACTCTGTAGGGAAAAGCAAACAAATGGCAGCCACTTTTCCTCTGCCCCGCTTATCCATGTGCTCCCACTGGGGTCACAGAGCTGAGAGCAGCCTTGAGGACCTGGTCATAGGCCAGCAAGAGGGGCCACCCACAATGCTAGGCCAACAGTGTCCCATGTGGTCACCTGCTCTGTTTGGCCACCCAGCTCTCTGGGTGGGAGAACTTTGTATTCTCCTGCTTTATATTCCTGGTGTGTGTGTGTGTGTGTGTGTCTCCTGAACTCCACTGTGGGCCTTTTGCCAGGCTCTTTGGCTTGTACTGAAGGGCGCCCCCTAGCAGTGTTGAATGGACTCGGTTGAGTTTTGTGTTCACCTTAGTTATTTAAGCCCAAACATGAAAAGATCACAGAGTAGGGGAGAGAGAAAGAGGGAGAGAGAGAGAACGAGCACCAAAGCCTACCAAATCTTCTTCGAGTAGCTCAGAAAATAACGTAACAATGACAGGAAGTGGCAGGAGATACACCTGGGCCGTGAGGAAAGGTGAAAGGAACGGGGAGGCTCGGTGTGCGGTGTGCGGAAGACGCGACTCAAGGAATCTCGTTTTGGAGAATGAGTAGGGCGCGTCCCGCAGAGAGTGCTGGCTGTGCCTCACCTCCCAGAGTAGCACTAGGTAGGGGTAAGGATGCCAACGCAGAAGTGGAAGAAACTGAAAAGAGTGAGGCTGGTGGGTCCCCACTCTGCTCCTAGATCCCTCCTACCCTGCGCAGGCAGCTGGCTGTTGAAGGAAGACTAGACCTGCGACTGTAAGGCTTTCCTCTTGAGGGAGGGCTCTCCCGGTGGGGAGGGCCGGCCAGCAGGTGCTGTTCCTTCTCATTCTCTGGCACAAGTTGGGCAGAACCTTTGCCCTTGGTCCCTGATACATGGGCGGGATAGGCTGCAGGTCCAAATAACATTACTGGAGACTAAAGAAAATCAAAAGACGAGTAAACGCAGAGCGAGAGTCCTTTGGATAGTTGCAGCTGGCAGCTTCGGGAGGCTGGCCCACTTGCAGGGAGGGCAGGGGCCCTGACCTGATAAGAGGACTGCCTGACATCCTGGCCCTTTTTAAGGACCAGAACGGCCTCACCTGGTAGCATCACCCGCACCCCCCCACCCCCAGCTCTTCCTGTCTGCACTTATAGAATTCTTTTTTTTCCCCAAAGGTTTATTTATTTTTGAGGGGGGTGGGGAGGACAGAGGATCTGAAGCAGGCTCTGCGCTGACAGCAGTGAGCCCGATGTGGGGTGGGAACTCACAAACCGTGAGATTATAACCTGAGCCGAAATCAGACACTCAACCAAGCCACCCAGGCGTCCCTCTTCCTGTCTCCACTTAGAAGGCAGGGTGCCTCAGCCTATCAGGCAGGAGCTGCTCCAAGGCATCTTGACACCTTTGAAACCCAAGCCATCTCTAAAACCATAACTTTATGCCACCCGAGACCCTCAGCATTAGGCCAGGTTACACACGTCTAGAAACAAGACAGTTATGTGGTCACTAGTCCATGGGAGACCTGGCCTTTGCCCTCAAGGAACTTAAAGAGTGCTTGACAGAACTTGATTAAATACTCACAAGTATTCGTTCAACAATACCGTGCTGAATAAGGCCGGCAGTCCTTGCATTTTGAAGCTTGCCAGCTGCAGGGGGAGGGAGATGAGGAGCGAGTAATGCCAACGGGAAGGGACCAGGGGGCCCTGGGAGCCTTTAGGAGGAGCCGATGTGGCCTAGGGGGCGAGGGATGTCTGAGTTGAGCCTGGAGGATGAGAAAGAGCCAGCCAAGGGAAGTGGGTGCAGAACAGCGGAGGGAGGCATCTCTGAGCAGCACAGGGCTGCGAGGGGCTTCCTGCGGGAGCTCTGATTGAATCTGGAGTCAGCCTGAGGAAGCCGAAGAGCGAAGAGAAGCAGCAAGGCCAGAATCAGGATTTAGGGATAGCGGGGCCATGGGCCTGGCTGCTCTGGTCTCACGATTGTGTGAGAAGGAAGGAAGGGAAAAAGAATCCCTTTTGGAAAGGCCGAATTGGAATGGCAGGCCAGGCATCCACATGGAAATGTCCGCGGGGGCAATTTCATGTGGGAAACGTGGTGCAGAGCGGCTCAGTCTTCTGAAGAAGAACACTATAGACAAGGCAGACTGGAGGCCAAGGTCAGGGTGCTGAGACACCTGGGTGGAGGAAGGAGGCCAGCCTGAAGACAGAGAAGCCCGTAAGAAGCTCAGAGAGAGAACGGTTCTCCAGGAGGGCAAGGGGGAGGGGCTCCTCTGTGCCAAATGTTAAGGAAGCTTCTCGGGCCTCTGGGAATTGGCAGGGGAGCATGGGATTCTTCACGGAAATGGGTGAGCATTCGTAATGCATTCTCTTGGTCTCTACCCCTCTCCCAGAAGTGCACCTTCTCTCTCCTTCCTGGCTAAAAATATCCCCAGAGGCCCCAACACCAGGTCTGCAGCAGCTAGCCAGCCATCCCTAGGGCTTTGGAAGGAGGAGGCCCGGGTTCTCTGCCTCGTATCAGCGGCCGCCCGTCCTGGACAGCTAATGATGGGACGCCAGCATTGCCTTTGAGCTGTGGAGATGAAAGTGGCCACCGGCTGCTGGGGGGTGGGTAGGCAGGTGGGGTGAGCAGGCAGGGGCAGTTCTGCCTGACAGCTCAGCACTGGGGTGGCCTCTCTCCTGCACCCAGCGGTCCCAAGTCACCTCTGTCCTACAGCTTCCCCCGGGGGGAGAAGCCTTTCCCCGTAAGGAAGTGGGGCCCTGGGGAGAGCTGTACTGCATCGCAGAGGATAGAGCTTTCATGCTCTGCTGACGCAGGCCCCAGACTCCCAGCACAGCCTCCCTGCTCCTGCTCCGGGCCGGGCTGGGCCTCTCAGGAGAGGTGGGGTTCTGGCCACTGGGGCTCGGGCCACACCCAAGGAGCCGCTGGGAGGTTCCAGAAACCAAGGTGTGGCCAACCTGATCCAGGAACACCCGTGCCACCCACGCCAATTAACCTTTTCTGGCACCAGAGTCACTGTTCCCTCCCCAGGCCCTCCCACCCCCTGCTCTGCTAGAAAGACATAGGTTTGGGGTCGTGGCATGATGGGGCGAGGGAGGAGCGGTGAGTGGATACAGCCGGAAGGGAGGCGGCTGTAATGAAGTTTGCAGTTTGGACTCCGGCGGGCTACTCTGAGCAACTCACTTTTCTTCTTGGAGCCTTAATTTTCTCATCGATGCAATGGAATTAGGAGCACGACAAGGTCAATGCGTTTCAGAGGATTGTGAATAAACAGAGAATGAAAGAACTTTTCAAACTCTCAAGGTCAAGTGTTGCTGGTTTCCGTGACCGCTGCTACATCAGGAGTTTTCAGGAGTGAAATTTGCGGAGCCCTATTTGGAGGGCATCTGGGGACTGCCTGAAATAACGTGTAAAAATGCATGTGGGGAGCGTCTCTCTGGGGTGAGGATCCATAGCTCTCAGCAGCTTTTTATTTTATTTCTATTTTCTTCTCTTTCCCATCAGCAGCTTTTTGAAGAGGTCTGGGTCCCAGGGCACCCGGGTGGTTCAATGTGTTGAGCGTCCGACTCTTTTTTTTTTTTTTTTTAATTTTTTTTTTTTTAACATTTATTTATTTTTGAGACAGAAAGAGACAGAGCGTGAATGGGGGGAGGGTCAGAGAGAGAGGGAGACACAGATTTGGAAGCAGGCTCCAGGCTCCGAGCTGTCAGCACAGAGCCCGACGCGGGGCTCGAACTTGTGAACCACAAGATCATGACCTGAGCCGAAATCGGACACTTAACCGACTGAGCCACCCAAGCACCCCGAGTGTCCGACTCTTCATGTGGGAGGGCTCAGGTAGTGATCTTGCAGTTGTGGGATCAAGCCCTGCGTTGGGCTCGTGCTGAGCATGGAGCCTGCCTGAGAGTCTCTCTCCCCCTCCCTCTGCCCCTCCCCTGCTCACGCTCTCTCTCTTTAAAAAAAAATAAAGAGTAAAGAAGTCTGGGTCCCTACAAAGTCTAAGACCCACACGCAGCACAAGTCTGTCCCTGTCATTTTTCACATGAGTTAGCTGAGACCCATGGTCACACGGCCTGTCAGAGGGAGTGCCGTAGGTGGGAGACCAGGGACCCTCCACGACTCCCCTCTGCTCCTCCCATGTCAAGTGAGGGGAGAGGAAAGTTAGGAAGATCAGGGAGGGGTGAGCAGCTAGAGGCAGAGCCCTAAGTCCTACTGGGAGTGGAGGCCCCTGTCCTCTGTGTTACCAGGATGAGGGCCTCACGGCGGAAGGACAGGAGGAGGAGGAGGAAGCCCCAGGACAGGGGAGGCCTGGGAGACCCCTCCTGGTCTCCCCTGCCCCCCACCTGCCACAGAGGACTCAGACAGAGGAGGAAACACAACTCTCTCTCGGACACTGTCTCGAGATGACGACTCTGGTTCTGTTTTCTGGAAAAGCTTTAGATACCACGTCAAAGCTTTACGGGAAACTGTGGAAGGGCCCACACAAACGTAAGGGAGTCATGAGTCAAAAATGCAATTTACTGAGCAACCACTGACCGCCAGACACTTGCTGGGTGTTTTGCGCAAATTGGCATAAATGTCACCACCTCAAGAGGCCTTCCCTGACCACCGGGTTAAAGTAGATCCACTCCCCTCTCCCTGCCCTCTGGTTATTGTCACGCACCCTGTCCCTTTTCCTCCCACCGCTTATTACAATGTGTGATGCTTCTGGGTGTTCTTTTTAGCCCCTCCCTCCTCCACCAGACTTGCCGTGAGCAGGAGTCATGTATATCCACGCTAAGCACAGCGTCTGCCACCGAGAGTCACTCAAATACTCGTTAATGAGCGCACGACTGTCTCTGATCTTTGCAGCAGCCTTGTTAGGTCCGCGTTATCATCATGCCCATTACACAGAAGAAGAGACCGAGGTTCAGAGAGTCCAAGAGACTTGCTCAAGGACACAGTTTGTTATCACCAGACTGTAGCTCTGCTTCTTCCCCTTGAAGGCTTTCGAGAGAGAACCTAAGGCTCAGAAGAGAAAGCGTGGGCCCCGCAAAATGGCTCGCCCGGTCAGGCACCCCCCCGTGCTCAGGCTTCCCCAGCGGAGCTCTCCCAACCTCTCATCACACCCAGGTAGCTCCCAGTCATCAATCCACAGCCACAGAGCTGAGGCCAGTCCACACTGGCCTGTTTATTTCCCAAGCCAAGTGACAGCCAGTCCTTCCCCTCCTACTCCAGAGCAACATACAGCTGGGAGCCCATGCCTCACCCTTCAAACCTTACACAGCAGATAAATTAGTGAACTCTTTTTTATAAAACATCGTACAGGGAAAACACATACATACATAGAGGGCCAGTGCTGGTCTGGGGCGGGGTTCGCTTCTTGAACACAGGTAACCAGATCCTGTGCCATCGGGGTGCCTGCTGTCCTTCCCTGAAGTGGCTCTCCTGCTGTCCCCACAACCTGTATCTTGGCTAGTGACCTCAAGTCCTAAAGGTCCAACACTGTGCCCCCACAGGGTGCTGCTTCCTGGCTGTCCTACCGGCCTGCTTCTCTGAGGCTGGCCACTCCCTCCCATTCCTCCTTACCGAGGCAGCCTGCCTTGACTGGTCCCAAGAATTCGGGTCTGGGCCCGCCCATCTCTGCCGCCTCCCACTCCCCATCTTCCAGCATCTTCGCTATGCATTTTGAAGCCCAATAATATTGGGGACCTGTAGTGTTGGGATTGGGAGGGGTGGTTGGGTAGGATGCCCCCTCCAAATCCCAAATGGGTTCTGCCTAGGTTAGGCCTTGGTGTCCAGCTCCCAGGTCTTCTGGCTCCTTGGGCCCAATCCCCCAAATCATGGCTGCCTGGGTCTGCGTAGGAAAACAAGACTTAATCCTCTGTCTCCCATCCTGTACTTGCCAAGTCTTCCTTCTCTCTCTAGGCTTCCCTGTGGCTAAGGGCCAGCGCCAGGGAAAATGAACCATCCACCCTGCTATCCCCACCCTTGGCCAATGCAAAGACCTCTGTTCCAGTACCTGCTCCACAGGTTGTATGTGCACATTCCTGGTCCCACCTCAATGTGGCTTCTATGCTAGGAACCTAGGAATCACCTCTTGGGATGACAAATGGTGGGCCGGCAGAGGCTAAAGAGCTCAACGTGTAGTGCCCCACACCCCTACCCAGATGGAGCTGGGCCTCAGCCCTCTGGGAGCACTGGACAGACAATCACAGCCATTGGGATGGATTCCCATTCAGACTTAGTGCCCCACCCCTTGCTTTCAGGACCTGCTCAGGAGTCCACGCTGGTAAAACTGCTTTAAGTTGTGCTAAAGCAAACAGTACCAGATAGCGGAAACTTGGGCTCCAGGCCCTTAAAGGTTCCTCCTCTCCTCCCTCCTTCCCCCTCCCATCCCCATGTGCAGACAGTCCACAGCCATGCCAGTGCTTTGGGAAACAGAAACCCACTGTGCATCTTCCCACGGCTTCTCACTCGTCCTCCGTCTGTGTTCGGGTAACAAAGACTCCTGCATGTTTAAGTCAGGCCGCCTAACACCTGCTGCGTCCCTCCCACCCCCACAAAAAAACAAGTGCCCAGGTCTGACCCCTTGGAGTAGAGCTGAGAACACCCTGGGCTCAGGATGGGGCTTTCCGGTGGTTCCCCGAGTAGGCATAGGAGATAGGATGGCGGGTCCCAGGCCTCACGGTGAATGTATTGATGGGGCTTCCATAGTGGGGGGTTCCGTGGGGAGACCTGGGGAGGGGGAGCAGGAGAGAGGTGAGGTTAATATCTGCAGCTGGTTAACCAACAGCCCTCCCATCTCCTTCCGGGCGCGAGAGGGAAAGATATGGCTCAGTGCTATGGGATCTGCCCACACAAGCCCCGGTGGACCGGGTGGGACCCTAGTCCAGCAGTATTGATTCAACAGACACAGGGCTCCTCCTCCTGTCTAGGCTTGGCTGGCCACAGAGTACTTGCCTAATACCCTTGTATTCGGAACTCTTCACTCCTAGCCTGAGTCTGGATCCTTCTCTGTGAGGCTGGGAAATCCCCACAGCCAAAGACCACTCAGGTCTCCACCCACACCACTCTTAGCTTGAAGCCCTGAGCCTCTGGGGGGTGGGAAAGAGGAAGCAGAAGAGGGGGAGCCAGCTGGTGGGGAAAGCAGGAGGATGGGGAAAGAGAGAACAAGTGAGATGGTGGGAAACAAGGACGCAGGTCAGGGAAACCCTTTCCAGGTAAAGTGCTCCTCGTGTTCCTTTCTCTGTCCAGAGAACCAGAGAGGAGACAACCCAATGTCGCGGGACGGGTGGCCGTGGCCTGGTGGGCTTCTCTGTGGCCCGCGGGCGGACCCTTCCCTCACCTGGCTTCCCACCCCAGGTCCCTCCCTCGCCCCACTCCCAACTCACCTGCCGGCCGCAGGGGAGAAGGCGTAGTCTCCGCCGGGCGCCTTGAACTTGGCCTCCCCGCGGGCTGCGCCTTCCATGGACAGCCTCGGCGCGTGCAGGCCGCCGGGGGGCGCGCGGCCCGCCGAGTTGACGCGCCGCATTTCCGGGCCCCCAGGCGGCGGCCCGAAGCAGTTGGGGGAACTCAGGCTGCGGGCGGTGCCGCCGCGGGGCTGCCCGGGGCTGCGCTGGGGCTCCCCGACGTACAGGCGCTTCTTGATGAGCGACCGGCCCCCGCCGGCGAAGCGCTCCAGGCCCCCCGCCCCGGCGTGGTGCGCCCCGGCTGGAAAGCGCGAGAAGCCCCGAGGCGCCAAGGGCTGCCCCAAGTCTAAGAAGTTGTTCCGGGGAGGGGATCCCCGGCGCCCCAGATACCGGAGGGCCGGGGCGGGGGGCTCCGGGTCGTTGCTGAACTCTGGCGGCGGCGGGATGACCTCAAAGCAGAACTCCCCCTCGTCGTCGTCGTCCTCCTCCTCTTCCCTCTTGCAGGAAGGAGAAGGGGGGGACGAGAAGGATTTGGGCAGCAGGCGGCCCTGGGGGAGGATGGAGAACGCCGGCTTTGCCTCCGCGTTTGTCCCGTTGTGTCTGTGGTTTGGCTCAGTGCCCTCTGGGTCCCCGGGGTGCTGGGGCTTCCACTGACTGGGTACCGGAGGCTGTGCCGAGGAGGCCAGCTGGGGGTCCTTCTCAGCCTCCTTGGGTGACTTGGGGACCACAGTGAAGGAGTTGGGCCGGCCCTCCTTGTGGAAGATGCTGTCAGAGCCTGCTTGGGGCTGGCTGCCGTGGCCCCGGAGACTCCCTGGCAGGGAGGACCGGCCCAGGGCAGCCCCTCCCGGCCTTCCCTTCTGTGCCCTCTGCCTGGCCGCAAGGAGCAGAGCCATGGGGGAGCCGGGCTGCACCACCTCCCCCGTCACCGGGTGCCTGAGCAGTTCATCGGCAGGCGGGGCTGAGGTTGGGGGTTTAGCTGGCAGCTCCTGGGGCTCCTTCACCTCCACGGGCTCCCGTGACCCTCCCGCCGACCCTGTGGCCAGCGTGCCCATTGCCACAGCAGCCTCTTGGCTGGGGCTTTCCTGGCTGCGATGGGGCTTGTAGAGAAATGCTACCCCTTCACCGCCGGGGGATCTCTTTGGTGGGAGGGCTGGAGATGAGAGGGCTCCCAGTGCAGGAGGTTTACTGGCCTCTGAGGGGTGCCCTTCTGCCTCTGTCTGGGGGGCCACTGTAAGTTCCTGAGGGCTTGGCTTCTCCCACTGCCCAGCGGGGACCAGTTTCTTCTCTGCTGTCAGCTCGGATGATGGGGGTACAGTTGTAGCTGCAGATGGTGTAGCTGGCTCAGGCACAGCCTTAGATGGTGTGGCTGGCCCCAGCGTGACCTTGGGTGGTGTGGCTGGTGCAGGCGTGACCTTGGGTGGTGTGGCCGGTGCAGGCGTGACCTTGGGTGGTGTGGCCGGTGCAGGCGTGACCTTGGGTGGTGTGGCCGGTGCAGGCGTGACCTTGGGTGGTGTGGCCGGTCCAGGTGTGGGCTTAGGTGGTGCGGCCGGCACAGATGTGGCCTTGGACTGTAGTGGTGTGGTTGGCAGAGGGGTGGTGGTTGGAGGCGGCAGATTCCTGGCCACAGGCTTAGAGAATTCGCCATTATCCGTCCTATGTTCAAAGATTCTTCCCGCCTCTAGCCGAGGCTTGGGCGGCAGAGACCCTATGCTGGGCTTGGCTTCCTTCTCTGCTGATGAGGAGAGCCGGGCCTCCAGCTCGCTCCGGATCTGCCGGACACTGGGAGCTGGGGGGTCTTGGGAGATGTAGTCCACAGGGGGGAGGGGCAGGCTGGTGGCAGCCACCTTCTCTGGCAGGCTGGAGGGACTCTTCTCGGGAACACTTGGGAGGATCTCCTTCTCTGGCAGGCTGGGGGGAGCCTCTTTCTCTGGCAGGCTGGGGCCCTTCTTGCCCTCTTTTTCCTGCGAAGCCGCTGTTGGGCCTGCCCTGTGGCTGACAAATCGGTCCTCCCTCCTGGAGCCACAGAGATAGGCTGCCAGCTCACTCCGCAGCTTTTCCATCTGGCTGGGATCCCGCCAGTCCACAGGCGCTGAAGACGCTGTGTCCTCCGGACTGGGGGGGTTAGGTTTGGGGTTGGGGGCTGGGGGGCTGGATTTGGGGTTTTTTGTAAACCTAGAAGGTGGAGGGGCTGCCTTCTCAGCAGTGGGCAAAGGAGGGGCAGCTGGGGGAAGTGGCGGTGCTGGGGGAGGGAGTGGGGGTGCAGGAGGGGGCAGGGGAGGGGCTGGCGGAGGAGTCTCGGTACATTCCTTAGTCTGGGACTGGGACTGGGACTGGCCCGGCCTGGGGCTGGCTGGTGCTGCAGGTCTGAGCTCCCCTGGGCAGTCAGGCTCAGGGGCCCTGTCCGGATAGGCCTGGGACGCGGGGCGGATGTGGAAGCTGGGAGGCAGTGGGAGTCGATTGGGGGCTTTCTTGGTGGCCCCTTCCTCCTCTGGAGGCGTCCCCTGTGCTTCCTGAGTTGGGATGGAAGAAGTCCTGACTGGGGTTGGGGGAGGCACCTTGAATGAGCGGGGGAAAGTGAGGTGGGGTTCTGGCTTAGGCCTCAGAAGGCTCCCCTTTGGCTCAGCTGGGCTCTGGGGGGGGCTGGTTCTGGGGGTCTCCGGCTGCCTGCCATTCAGCGCTACCTCTGATTTCCACTTGGTGACACCCCCAGGGGGAAAGAAGCGAGTCCCCGTCGTATGAAGAGATGCTGGGGGTGCTGGGGCCGGCAAAAGGGGTGGAGGTGGGGCTAGAGAGGCCAAGGGTGGGGCAGGAGGAATGAAGTCAGGAGGGGTGGGTGTGGATGGGGAGGAAAGGGTGGATAGGGGGGCTTGGGCCCCCAATACTGGGGGCGGAGGTGGGGCCGTGGTGGGTGGGGGTGGGGGTTCCAGCAGCAGGGGAGGTGGTGGGGGAGCCATGGAAGGTGGAGGTGGGGGGGATTCCTCCTGAAGCTGTGAAAAGCCTGGGGGTGGCCCCGGGGCCGGGCCTGGGGGAGGGGGAGGGATGAGTGGGTCCTGCCCATAGTGCCCCGGCCTTAGGTCACCCACAGAGCTGTACAGGCGCAGGTTGCCGTTGACGAGTGAGCTGGTACCTGAAAGAAGGGAAAAGCAAAAGAAGAGGGAGGCCGGGAGGCCATGAGGTCCTGAGCTGTCCTGGGAGTGAGCCTCTCCTTTCCAGGGAGGGGGTTCCCTGCCTATCCTGGGCTCGGCCTCCTCGGGAGCCTGCACTGAATGTTCTCCGTTTGTTTCACTCTCCCCTGCCCTGCTCTGGCCCGGGGGCTCCCTTATCCTCTGGCTCCAGGTGGGTTCAGCCGATGGGAGCTGCTGGCAGATCAGAGGGTGGGCATAGAGAGGCCAGGGCATCGATCCCCCACCCTCCCTTCTTGACGGGCCACAGTCGCCAAAGGCTGCCTTCCTGGCAGGTTAGCCCCATCCCACAGCTCAAAGATACAGGAGTAGCTCCCCACTGCTCCCTCAGCCTCTGGGGCTTGTGTCACCACCCACTCCGGTCCCCGAACGCTGCCCCCCTCCTTGCATATCATCCTTTCATGAAACCCTTTGGTTATCCCCTATGAGTATGCCATCTGTTTCTCACGGGGGCCTTGGCTGATACACAGCCAGAAAAGCCAGGGTTCAAATCCCAGCCCTACTGCTTAACCAGATGTGTGACCTTGGACAAGCCAGCTAACCTTGCCGAGCCTCAGTCTCATCATCTGTAAAATGGGCATAATGTCAACGCTTACCACGTAAAGCTGTTGGGAGGATTAACCAGAAGATTCGTGTAAAAAGACGTAAAGGGCTTACCATGGTGCTAGGCCCATAGTAGGCACCTTATGAATGGCGACTGCTCGGATTACTAACCACCTGCACCTAACTGTTTAGGTTGTAAGACAGGAAAAGTGGGAGGAAGACGGGAAGTCGGGGGTCAGGGGCCTGGAGACGTTCTCAGTAGAAAGTTTTGGGTGAAAGACTCATAGGAGGGAACATGGTCTTTCCATGGAAAACATGGAACCCCTGCTTTCCAAAGATCCCGAGTCTACCTAGAAGCCAGCTCTCCGCCTCACAGAGAGCTCCTGGGACAGAGTCTGGCCTGCGGGGTGGGATGGGGGTATGTGGAAAGAAGGTGACCTGACAGTCGCGGGCGCTAGACAGATGCTGAGAACCTCTGGCCCCAGCGGCTCACACCCCTCCCTTCTTGGACCCAGTTCCCAGCCCTTCCCCACCCCCAACACCCCGAGTCTGCAGGCCACCAACAGGCCTGCTTATTTCTCTCTTAGGTGGCCTGTCCTCTGCCTCCCTCCTCTCACTTCGTAGCACAAGCCCGGGGAATGTGAAGCTCTGAAGGGCTTCTCCCAGCTGTCTGACTTCAAGACAAAACGACAGTGGGGAGGAGGAAAAACTGACATTCATTAAGCACCCAAGCGGTAAGAGCTGCAAGACAGCAGTGCAAACAAAACAAAAATAGTCAAAATACTGGCCCTGCTGGAGCTTACTATTTCTCTTTTAATATATAAAGTTTGTTTATTTATTTTGAGAGAGAGTGTGCAAGCAGGGGAGGGGCAGAGAGAGACAAGGAGAGAGAGAATACCAAGCAGGCTCCACGCTGTGGGGCTCGAACTCACGAACCGTGAGATCATGATCTGAGCTGAAGTCGGCCACTTAACCGGCTGAGCCACCCAGGCGCCCCTGAAGCTTACATTTTAATGGGACAATGAGACAAACAATGAACATAATACATCCATAAATTGTTGCCACACATCAGATGATGAGTGATATGTGGGAACAGCCTGAATAGCGTGGTCAGAGGAGACCTCACTGGGAAGCTGGCATCTGAGCACAGAGGGCGTTCGGGCAGGAGGGAGCTGTACACGTGTACAGGGGAACAGCAGCCGAGGCAGAGGGAACCGCAGTGCAGAGACCCCGGGGTGGAAATGTGCAGGTGCTGAAGGGCAACAAGGATAGCGGGTTGGCGGGAGCAGCGTGAGACCGGGAGAGAAAGCAGGCGATGAGGCCAGGTGAGGCCAGATTCGGGAAGTCCTGGCAAGAACCTCTGCTTTGAGCGTCATGGGAAGTCATTGGTGGGTTTTGAGCCTCAGTGTGACAAGAAGTGACCAAAGTCCCATCCAGTACGTCACTGCCTCCTCCAGAACTGGATTTAAGTTTGCCGTGGCTCATTTGCAGACACAGACGTGCGAGGGGTTAAATGACTTGCCCAAAGGGAACAAAGCTCATCTGTAGGAGGGCTGGGATTGAAAGCCAGGTGGGTCTGACTCGGGTTCTTTCCACCACTTCCTGCTGCCCTTGACCCCGCTCTGGTGTTGGCCCTCACCATCCTCCCCCCACTGGAATTGGCCTTAGCCAGCCTTGGCTCTGCTCAACCCCCACTGGCTGCAGCCAGCAGCCAAGAGGCCTGGGGACTCCAGCTTTATCACCAGCTGGGGTGGGCCAGATGCTTGGGCAGAAGGAGGAAAGAAAGATGGGAGAAGCCCCAAACCCACAGTCCTCTTACCTGTCACTTCTTTGTCTGCAAAGTCTCCTGGGACAGAGGGGGTGGGCACAGCCAGTCCATGGTTCTCCTGGGCATTCTGAAAGAGGGCAGAGAGATCAGGGAACGGGGAAAGACAGACAAATAAATAATTCTTAACTTGCTGCTCTCAGAGGTCATTTTACTGCTCGAAAATCAGCAGTGATGGTGATCGTCACATAGCCTTGTGAATATACTAAAATATAAAAGGGCTCATTTAAAAGGGTGAATCTTATGTACAGGTGAGTCTTGTTATTTGCACAAATTATGGTTCCTAAAGTTGCTTCAGACACTGAATTAGAAAACGCCTGGGGCACCTGGGTGGCTCTGTCAGTTAAGCGTCAGACTTCAGCTCAGGTCAGGATCTCACGGCTTGTGGGTTCGAGCCCCGCGTCGGGCTCTGTGCTAACATCTCAGAGCCTGGATCCTGCTTCGGATTCTGGGTCTCCCTCTCTCTCTGCCCTCGCTCCCCCCGCCTGTGTTCTCTCTCTTTCAAAAATAAATTAATTTAAAAAGAAAGAAAGAAAGAAAGAAAGAAAGAAAGAAAGAAAGAAAAGAAAAGAAAAGAATCAGTGCCCCAAGGGAAACAGATTAGTTTCCTGCAAACTTCCATCACAGCATTTTCATCAACCGGTCAATACATAACTTTATTTTATATGTGTTTCTGTTTAAAGACACCTTATTTAATTTTTGGTTGACTCATTGGTATTGAACTCAGGGCCAACAGCAGTATAACTCAGGCCTGAACAAAGCTTATCTAACATACATATTTTCTCTGTAAGGCACATCACAGCCTTCTTGCACTTAGGAATGTTAGCACATGGGCGCTATGCTTGGGGGCCATTTTAAATAGTGAAATCACCAACAAAAAACAAAGAAGTATGAAAAATATGGCACTAAAGAACAAAGGACACCTATTTACAGTATGAGAGCTGAAGCTAGAAGGCAAAATTGTCTCGTTTGATCTCAGCCGGGACCATGCGCATCAGGTGACTCCAATTTTTCACAGCCGTGCACATGTCCAAAGTGTCTTGAGTAGTGCTTTGGGGGTTACAAATACATTTTAGCGAGTAGGCGAATTCGCAAATAGAGAATCAGCAAATAATGAGAATCGACTGTCTATGAATTCTATCTCAATTAAAACAAAACAAAACAAAACAAAACAAACGAATCTGCCTTGCGCCCCAGGCACATCCACAAGCTAAAAGCCAAATTCCTCAGCCTGGCTTCCTGTTCACTCTTGGTTTTCATTAGGTATTTCCAGGAAACTAAATTAATTAAAAGTGGTGAACTGGAATATTTATAGTGCTGCAGATGCCCTTCTGATCTTAAGCCTCACAGACCACAATGTGTGTGCACAGCTGTCGGTTAGAACATACTATTTTACGTTCTATTTTTTTCCCCCCCAAACACACATTTCCATACATCGACAAAGTCCACACACCTGTGCCTTGGAGAGCTGTGGAGCATTTTGTGGTAGTTTCCAAGGCCCTCAACAACCTGGCCTTGCACTTCCCAGCCCCAGCTTTTACGTACCACTCACCTGTTACACCCATTTCACATTCTAGCTTGGACACCTCCCTCTCCACCGTCCTTCCAAACCGCACACGAGTTCATGTTCATCCCGAATGCTTGGTCAGGCTGTGCCCCTCCTCCCAGCCTCCATTTCTAACAATAATACCCCTTTGCTCCATGCTTGAAACACGTTATCTCCACCACACTACTCTATGAAGAAGACGCTATGCCCATTTACCAGATGAGGACACGGAGGCTCAGAAGTATTTCCTAAGTTGTCTATAGTCACACAACTAGCACTACCAACCCCAGGTCTGTGGTGCTCCCATCCCTCGGTATTTTGTTTCTCTAAAATCTCTCATTCTTCAAGGATTAGCTGAGCGCCTCCGATTGGATGGCAGAGGTGAAAGGGGCTAAGGGCACTGGCTTTGGAGCTAGACTGTCTGGATTTGAATTCCAGATCTGCCACCAACTAGCTGTAGGACTGTGCCAACTGCTTAAGCTCTCTGTGCCTCAGTTTCCCTATGAGGCAGTGATAAAAATAGAATTTACCGAGGGTGGGTGATGGGTATTGAGGAGGGCACCTTTTGGGATGAGCACTGGGTGTTGTATGGAAACCAATTTGTCAATAAATTTCATATATTAAAAAAAAAAATAGAATTTACCTATTCCAGGGCAGGTGGGAGGATCAATGACACAACACACAAAAAGCACTCTGCTCCTGGCGTGTAGCGAAAGCCCATTAAATGTGAGCCCAGCAAACGTTACCACCAGGAGCCCTCACTGACCTGATGCTGTTCGGAGCAACCTACAGCCAAGCCCCTCAAAGGAAGATTTTTGTTTGCTCTCTCGTGAGGTGAGGTGAGGTTGACCTTGGAGCCCAGGGACCTATGTGACCAATGTGAATCCCCAAAGCTGGACACTTAGTAAGCCAAGTCGTTACTCACTGATGAGCCAATGGTGCTAACTCTCTGGGCTTAATGACCTAATAGCTTCAGATCTAAGACAGGAGATTCAAGAAAGATGTTTTGAAAATATCCATGAGAACCTGGGTTACAAAGGGCAATCTCAGAATTACCCTTTGGCCTTCTGGGGGCCACAAACAACTCATCTCATTCTCAAAGAATTCTGAAGCTGAAATAACCTTGAGCCATCATCTCTTGTCTGCCTCTTGGTAATTTTCTGCCTCTACTTGATTCACACGGCCACACACCTGTTTTCACATCTCTCAAACCCAGCGATCCGAACGGGGGGCAGGGACGGGGGCCAGCCCATCTGAGGAGTGTCTCCTAAGACCTTCTGAGATGCAACACACACACACACACACACACACACACACACACACACCACCGATTGTCTACTAACCTTCACCAAGGATGTACCCTCTGATTTTGATGAGGTGGGGGCCAGACCTTCAAAAGCCATGGTTGAGACTTCTGTTTACTCTTTTGAATATAATTGAAAAATAAAAAGACATGGGGACTGGGCACAGAAAGCCCGAGAGTCCATTTGTGCTCTGAATTTTGCCAGGGGTGTGACCTTGGCCGAGCAGTGGTGACGGCAATATCCAACCATCATTTCTGCACCCACGGTGTGCCAGCACTAGGAGCTTTGCTTATCTCCAGTCCCTTAACAGACCCAGGGTGCAAACCTAGGCTTACCTTTTCTATAGATCACCCATGTTCTTCGCTTATAAAATGGAGATAATATTTCCTCCTTTGCAGGGCATTCTGAGGATCAAATGAGATAATATTCCTAACCCAGGAAGCCGGGGTTAGTTGAAGGGCTATGTCTTCCAATCCTCCTCTCCCACAAACGTGAACAAATTGTGAACAATCAAATATTTCTGGAATCCTTGAAACGCCTCCGGGGTCACGCCAGGTGCTTAAGTATGATTGTGCGTAGAAGAGGGGGATGGGCGGACTTCATGGGCCAGAGATAGTACTGCCCACCCTACCCTTCGATCTTCAGGGACTCTGGAAATGCATTAGACTCCCAAGACCAGAGGATAAAAGCCTGTCTCATGAGCAGCCTTGGAAACAGCCGTGCGGGCAGAGGTCTGGCTTTTCAGGTCCCCCTGCTCCCACCGACATGGGGGTCCCAGGACACGCCCACCATCTCACTGCACCGTTCCAGGTGCCATGGCCCTTCACTGTTCACCACCCTAGGGCACGTGCCTGACTTCAACCTCATCTCCATCCAGCAGCTCCAAGCGCCAGCTGGCCCTGCCCCTTCCCACTCACGCCCACATAGCCCCAGAGGCTCACTCAGCGGTGCGTGTCCGGGAGAGGCAAATACAAACCCATGTTAACTTTCATCCTAGAAAAACAGACCCAGGAGGTGAGCTCCCTTTTCTCCCCAGGAAGACCCAGGAAGCTGGCATTGAGTGTCCCAGCTTGGATAGTGCCCTGTTTCAGTGTGCAAATAAATGCACAGGTGTAGACAGCATCCACCTCCGTGGGCGCTGAATTCCCCGATGTGAGAACCGAGGAAAAGCCTCCTTAAGAAGAGGGCTTGCGGGTGACACCTCTGTGCAGTGTGTGATCCTGATTGGATCCTGGGGTGGGGGTGGGGAGTGTGTGCCCTGAAGAACATTATCGAGAGGATTGGCAATAACAATATAAACATGCATTAGGCAATAGTATCATATCAATATTAAATTCCTGAATTTGGTAGTTGTGCAGAAAATGTCTGCTCTTAGGCTACACAGGCTAAAGTATTTAGGAGCGGAGGGACACAATGTCTCAGCTTACTCTTGGATGGTTCAGGAAGAAACAATGTGTCTACATCAAGGATGGAGGGAGCAATTGGCAAAATGCCGGAATCTGGGCGGAGGCTCTAGAGAGTTCTTCCTACTCTTCCTGCAACTTTTCTCACACTAGGATTGGTTGAAAGAAAAAGTTACTTAATGCCAGTGATGCAATGGTAACCAATTGCCAATGCAATGGTAACTTTTATGTTAGATGTAGCTCACGATTAAAAAAGTTAAAGGACGCCTGGGTGGCTCAGTCAGTTAAGCGACTGACTTCGGCTCAGGTCATGATCTCAGGGTTCATGAGTTCGAGCCCTGCATCCAGCTCTGTGCTGACAGCGGGGAGTCTGGAGCCTGCTATGGATTCTGTGTCTCCCTCTCTCTCTGCCCCTCCCCAGCTCATGCTTGCATTCTGTCTCATAAATAAACTTTAAAAATTTAAAATAAAAAAGTTACAAGCAAAGATAAGACCATCAAAAAGAGAAGGTGCAGAGAGGGCCTCAGAGCATCTCTATCCACCGGATATCAGCGCCTCACACCTTCTCCCACCATCCCCAGTCCTTCCAGTCTCAGCAATAATAACAGCAGCCGCTGACTTCCTAGCACTTACTCTGCACCAGGTGCTCTTTCTGTGTTTTCTTTTTTTAGTATTTTTAAGTGTTTACTTATTTTTGAGAGAGAGAGAGAGAGAGAGAGAGAGAGAGAGAGAGAGAGATTGTGAATGGGGGAGAGACAGAGAGAGTGAGGAGAACAGAGGGCTGGAAGAGGGCTCTGCGCTGACAGCAGCGAGCGCGATGTGAGGTTCGAACTCGGGAACTGTGAGATCATGACCTGAGGTGAAGCTGGATGCTCAATGAACTGAGCCACCCAGATGCCCCCGTTCTGTGTTTTCTGTCTCTTGACTCATTTACTTTCCATCACAACCTGATGACATAGGTGCTATTATTGCTCCCTCCGTTTTACAGAAAAGGAAAAAGGCACAGAGAGGTTAAGTGACTTCCCCAAGGACACACAGCCAGTTATATCACTGTCTTTCCAGGCAACCCAGTCATCACCCACACACCCCGCTTGTCACCCAACTTTGCCAGGCACTTCCTGGGGCCCTCCCTCTTGCCACCCCTCAAGCTCATCCCTTCTTCAGTCCTCACTGTCTTGTCTCTTACCCAGACAGACAGACTACTGTCATCATCTCCAGATACTTCCCTGGCCTCTGCCTCACTCCATTCTTCAAACCTGATGCCAGGATGTTCTTTCTAAAATGGATCTCAAAGCAAGCCGCTTCCCTGCTCAGAAACCTTCCATTGGTCCAGAGGATGAAATTCAAGCACCTTCGCATGGCATTTGAGACCTTTCGTAAGCTGTCCCCTTTGCAGCTCCTGCCATCTTCTCCCCACCCACCCCACAATCCCTGGGCTCCAGCTAGTGGTTCTCATCCTTTTCCCATTCCAGTGCACGTGGGAACCCGACTCACTCATGAGCAAGTGGGCTCCTCGCAGCAGGGATCCTCGGTAAGCCAGAGACACCACCCTTTGGAGGTTCTGGGGGATGGTGAATAGCTTGAAAAAGCCCCTAGATGATTTGGTCACACCTTCCTCCCCCACCTGTTGAGAACCACTGCAGCTGCTTGGGATTCATTCCCATGTCTTCTTGGGTCTCCTGAGAGCAAGAGCCTTGCTCTTGCCCTGACGTTGCCTAGGATGCTCTTCTTGGCCTGGAAAACTCCTAGTTACCCTTTAAACCCCAGATTAAATGCCCCTTGTCCATGAAGCCTTCCTTGGAGTTAATTTCTCTACCCCGTGTCTTCCTGTGTGCACTGTTATCACAGCTGACAATTATTTAGGTGCCTACTATGTGCTAGGCATGATTATGAGTACCTCACATGTAGCAGCCCAGTAAGTCCCCATGGTGACCCTACGAGGCAGGTTGTTTGTATTTTACAGAAGAGGAATCTGAGGCACAGAGAGGCTAAGAGCATTGCCCAAGGTCACACAGCTAGTCAGCGGCAGGGCCAAAACCGGAACGTCAGGGCCTACCCTCTTTGCCGCCATAGTATTGCCCTCACGCTTCTCCAGCACAGACGGAACCTGTCATAGGTGAGGGTAGTCTCTGCTGTCCAAGCCCAGTCTCCTGTTGGGTCAAGTAACAGCTAATTCTTTGTTCATGCTGAGCACAGAATGGACAACGCAACAAGTTTGTTACATGACCGAAAGGTCGGAAGAGTGCAGGAGAGGTGGAAAGCCTGTGTTCTGGAGCCAACCCTACCCCCATTCAACTCCGAGCAAAGTCACTTGTCTCTGGGCCTCCCTGCCTCGTTTGTAACCGCTTGCTAAGGGTCGCTTCAACCATGGTGCTCCGAATGCAGGCCCAGAAGGTGTCCTGCCTGTGACTCGGCTCACCCTCCGCCTGGTGGGCAGTGGCCTAGGCACTCGGGGCCGCAATTCCATGACAGGAGGCGCCGTTGTCTCCAGATGGTTCTCCGTCTGGAATAAAGGAGGAGTTCCGGAGCCACAGGGTGAGGCCAAGGGGGCAGGGCTGGGCTTGAGGTCACTGCTGACCTCAGACAAGGGACTTTGACTGCGGCAGTCAGTTGAGTTGGCCGCGCGCCACTCGGCGAGCTGGACCTGAGAAAATGACAGACCCATGCCCCAGGGTGCTGTTGACGTTGGAGGCTGGCATGCGTCTCAAACATACACGGAGGAGAGGGGCGTGTGGCCCTTCGAGGATGGCAGCCCACATCAAGAGAGGGGCATACCGACTCGTGTGCGGAGAAACCAACCAGAGGCAGGCGAAAGACCCTCTGAGCACCCCCTCTGCCCCCGGCCATGGCCACGCCCCTCCCGGCGTGACCGCGCCCCCCGGTCATGGCCACGCCCCTCCCTGCTCAGCAGCCTGAGAGTGGTCCCCGCTTTAATGCCTGGGGCAGAGTCCAGCCCTGGCTCTGCCAGGTGGGGCATTCCACCTGAAACTGGGCCTCAGCCCCTCCCTGTCCCAACACCGGGACAACGCCTAGAAGCTAAGATCATTGATCATCTCACTCGCCCTGTTCACACAGGGTGCAAGTCAGCTCCGTGGCTCAGTCAAGCAGCCCTTTCCAAAGCATCACAGCCTAGTATATTGGAAAGTTATCCAGCAATGGTTAGTTGCCGGGGAGGCTGGGGGCGGGGGCACCACTCCAAGAATATTTCTTTTTCTTTTCTTCCTTATACGTGTCTCTATTTCTCAGTTCTTAACAATGAACTTCTGTTTCCTTCATAATTAAAAAAAAATCCAATACAATAGTTATTTTTTTAAAAATATGAACTCGGGGCACCTGACTAGCTCAGTCGGTAGAGCATGAAACTCTTTTTTTTTTTTTTTTTTTTTAATGCTTATTTATTTTTGAGAGAGACAGAGACAGAGCATGAGCAGGGGAGGGGCAGAGAGACAGGGAGGGAGACACAGTCTCCAAAGCAGGCTCCAGGCTCTGAGCTGTCAGCACAGAGCCCAACCCAGGCTAGAACTCATGCACCGCGAGATCATGACCTGAGCCAAAGTCAGATACCCAACCGACTGAGCCACCCAGGCGCCCCCACCTCTTGATCTCACGGTCAGGAGTTCAAGCCCCATGTTGGGAGTGGAGCCTACTTAAACAACACAAAACAACACAAAACAAAAAACATAACATAAACTTTGGAGTCAGGCAGACCAGACTGGCAATCTTACTTTAACTCCATCATCTCAAAGGAATCAAAGGTGGTATCTGACACACGGTCAGTGCTCAATAAGTGTGCCCCTCTCTCGCCTTCTAAGGATCGGCTTTCTTATTTGTAAGATGGAGATGTCCCACTTCCCTTGGGTTTGTTAGGACACCAGAGGCCACCACATACCTAAAGAGATCCTGCAGAGTTAGTAGTCAAGAAAGGTAATTTCCCCGAGCCTCTCCTCTCTCAGGTCCTAACATAGCTCAGGGGTTAGCAGCGGCCCAAGAACTTGGAGACTGCTCCAGGCACAGCCTCCAGGGTGTCTCTAGTTGAATCCTGAGACAGGTGCTTCCCTGTGGTTAGGGTCCCCTACTACCCTTGACTGCAAATGTTTCAGAGTTGAGAAGGAGGAAGGGCGAAAAACACTCACTATTTGAGGGTAGGTTATCTTCCCTTTAAAGGTTTAGGGAGTCAGAGCCCCACCAAGGGCTCAGGGGGACAGGGCTCGCCCCACTGACGGCTACAGCCCTACCCTCTTGCCCTCCTCATGCCTGGGACACATACATCCTCATGCCTGGGATTCCTCAAAATCCAGCCAAACCCCAAGGGTGGGTCACCAAGGGCTTGGCCAATGGGCAACACATGGTTGACCTTGGGCGTGGGCCAGCTCTGAGTCTTAGCTGCACATTGTGGTAATAATGCAAACCTCCTCACCACAGTGCTCCTGGAGCTTGGTTGGGGCACCTAACAAGGGGGGTGTGGATCTGCAGGGGGTAAGGGAAATGACCCTGAGTCAGATTTAGAGTCGGCCACGATTGAGGGAACCACTGTTGTCTGCGGGAGCAGGGGGATGGAACCCCAGAGTGAGAGCCATAGGGAAACCCCCTCCGGGTACCCAAAGCCCCCAGCTGGTGAAGCCCAGCTAGTTGCTGCTTGGCTTTGACCAGCAGTGTGAGGGTAGGGGGTGCTGGCCAGGGGCAGGACGTAGAGGGTCAAGAAGGTCAACTGCGTGTAATCCACAGAGACGCTTCTCTGAAGTGGGGCGCCAGTGAGCATTTTCTAAAAGAGCTTGATTTCTTCCTCCACTGTGGCCTCTACCTTCTGCCACAGCTCAAACTCCCTCCTGGGGGTCAGAGAAGAATCTCTACTAACGAGGTGATCTTTCTCTGAGCCTACCGGCTATCCCAAACTGCTCTTGGACGCAGGGCCCTGCCCCTAGACTCTGTGCTGTGGGGGCCCTGCTTTGGTTCTCTACAGGGAGAAGAGTCCATGGGATCAGGCGGACATGCCCTTGGAGCCCATACCACCCCCATGTTGACCTTGCCCCAGGCACAAAGGCCCCTAGACACGCCCCCATGCCCACTTAAATGGCCCCGAGTCCACTTCTAGGCTTCCTCCCCAGTTAGTTCTGAGTGCGGCCCAAGTGGGGGCTACGCATATCCCTGAGCCCATAAAGTGGCCAAGGGGGTGCTGTCTGTGGGGAGGAGGGGGGTGGAAAGGTTCAGGGCGAGGCCCTCACTGTGAGGGAAGGAGCCAGGTGGGTAGAGGAGGCAGTGGGCTCCCATGGGCGTGGGAGGCTCCATCCTGTACCCCCACCCAAATAGTCCTCCCTCACCTCGAAATCCTTCCAGCTAACATCAGCCACATGAATCAGCCAAAAACCAATCATGACTGCCCTGCCAGGCTCACCCCAAGGAGCTCAAGCCTCAACCCCAAAGGGAGCCTGGGCCTTGAGTTCAGAGATGAGCTGAAAGGGGGGCAGAGTGGAAAGCAGAAATCCAGCGGACTCTGAGCTTCCAGGTGCAGGGAAAGAGGGGGGAGGGACCCAGAGCGGGTAGAGCTTCTTCCCCTGAGCCCAGCCTGACACCTCCCCAGGCACAGCCAGGCCTGCCTGACTCACAGGGTGGAGTGACCCAGGAAGCTCTCACCGCCTGGGGCACCCCTGGGGACCTGTCCAGCCAGTTTCCCTATATTTGCCACACTGACATTTAATTTTTAATTCCTCATATGCGTCACCCTGGAGATGGTTTGATTCAGACTAGGGGAGGGCAAGAGGGAGCCCCAGAGAGAAGTACAAGCTTCTCACTACTGGCTGTTCGATCAGCTCAGCTCTGGAAAGCTTGGGCAAGTTCTGGCTTGAGTCTTGGGTCCAGCCTCTCCTCAGGGGTAGCAGTAAGTGGAGACAAAGGATCCTTCCTCCACTCAGCCCAGGTCCATGGTGGCATGGACAGGACTGGATTGAGAGGAAACCAAGGCTCAGGTTTCGTTTCTGCTTCTACTGAGCTGTGTAACCTGGGCAGGACCCTCCCTATCCCAGGCCTCAGTTTTCTCATTCTTTTATTTTATTTTATTTTATTTTATTTTATTTTATTTTATTTTATTTGTTATTATTTTTTTAAAGACAGAGCATGATCACAGGAGGCGCACAGAGAGAGGGAGACACAGAATCCAAAGCAGGCTCTAGGTTCTGAGCTTTCAGCACAGACCCTGATGCAGGGCTCGAACCCACAAACACGAGATCGTGACCTGAGCTGAAGTCGGGCACTCAACTGACTGAGCCACCCAGGCGCCCCAGGTTTTCTCATTCTGATGAGTGCCAGGGTCCTCCCCACTTCTGGGGTTTGGTGATTTTTTTTTTTAAGTTTATTTATTTTGAGAGAGAGGGAGTGAGCGAGTGCAGATGGGGGAGGGGGAGAGACAGAGGGAGAGAGAGAGAGAGGGAGAGAGACAGAATCCCAGGCAGGTTCCACACTGTCAGCACAGAGCCCAATGAGGGGCTAGAACAAACGAGCCACGAGATCATGACCTGAGCAGAAGTCGGACACTTAACCGACTGAGCCACCCAGGCGCCCCTGAAGCTTGGTGATACTGACCCACATCTCAGGGCTCTCAGAGCAGGAAGCAGGGTGGCTGGAACACCCACTTTTCAGCAGTGGAAACAGAGCTCAAGCAGTGGTCCATGTGTTGTGAGGGGCCTGGCTTCTTGTGGGGGGCCTCCTGCATCACCATTAGGAATTATTTTTTTTTTTAATTTTTTTTTCAACGTTTATTTATTTTTGAGACAGAGAGAGACAGAGCATGAACAGGGGAGGGGCAGAGAGAGAGGGAGACACAGAATCGGAAACAGGCTCCAGGCTCCGAGCCATCAGCCCAGAGCCTGACACAGGGCTCGAACTCACGGACCGCGAGATGGTGACCTGGCTGAAGTCGGACGCTTAACCGACTGCGCCACCCAGGCGCCCCTTTTAGGAGTTATTTTAACACGGAAAGTCACAGCTGGGGAGACCCCGAAGGACCACGTGGTATAACCCCCATTGATGGGGGAGGAGCCAGAGGCCCAGGGAGAGGAAGGTCTCGGCCTTTCCTGCAGCCCAGCGGCAGAGCCAGACCAGTGCCAGCTACTCGAGGATCAGTTGGGTCCCATCCCAGTCACCAAAGGATCCAGAGGTGCTTTTCATAACTGGCTTTTGGCTACCAGCTGCCTGCGAAAGTATTCCTTAGTTCTCTGCCCCTCCGTCTCAAGCAGAGTGAGGAAACGCCAGGAAGAGCATGGGCCTTGCTGGGCCTGTTACCTGGTTTCTTGGGCACTGCTGACTTGTGCCTCCCCTGCCCCGGGGTAGCCTGGCCTAGGAGGTGCCCTCTGAGCATGGGAAGGGAAGCTGGGGAGTGGTGAGGCCCGCCTGGCCGGGACAGTGTCAGGCAGGGCTTGGGCACCGGCCCAGCTCCCCACCCACCTTGACTTGGTGGGGCTGTGGGGGCGGGCTGTGCACACGTGTGTATCTGTGTGTGAACCCACACCCACGAGGACCTTGTCCTCCTGGTTCTCATTCTCACAGCCTCCTGTCCCAGCTGGAAGAAAGCAAACGACCGTGTCCAGAGCCTAAGGGAACAGAGTTGGGTGCCCCTGCATCCAGGAGCAGATGATGAAAGACGAGGTTGAGGCTGCTCTGTTATCTTGTGACCTGGATCAGGAGCACAGGGATGTCCCCAGGATATGAGCCATCAGGCTAAGGGTTCCTAATCTAGAGGTTCATCACTGGGGGGCTTCTGGGGGCCCCAGAGGGGCCTCTGCTGAAATTGTAAGCAAAATTGCACTTATGTGGTCCACAGACTCATCAAGGTCTCGAAGTCTATGACCTCAAAGAGGCAAGAGACCCTGGTGTCCAGCAGGCCCCAGATGCTGGACAGGGGTTCAGAGAGGCAGGCAGGGGAGATGCAGGTGGCCTGCAGGCTGGCGCTGGGAGGGAAGAAAAAAGCTTCTAGATTGTGGGTGGAGGGCAGAATAGGAGGGCCTGAATAGAACTTGGATCCTGGAGCCTGGCTGTGGGGCTCCAGATCCCAGCATTGCCGCTCATGAGCTGTGTGACCCTAAGCAAGTTACTTTCCCATTCTGTGCTCCAATTTCCCCATCTGTAAAATGGGAATTAACAACAGCACCTTCCTGACGGGGTGGCTCTGTCGACTCTGTTAACACACTGGAGACACTTGAAATGGTGCCCGAGACACCGTAAGTGCTGGGGGGGGGGGGGGTGTTAGCCCCGATCACACGGTCATGCCCCTGGATGGGACCTCGCAAGCTGCTTCCCCTGCTTTTGCCTGTTCAGCTGGCACTGAAGGCAAGGGGTGAACTTCCCCTTTTAGGGTTGAATTCCTGCCTCTGTGAAATGAGGCTGGTGTGGACCCGATGAGTTTCTGTCGTCAAGTCATCAGGACTTTCGTTCTCTTGCCCTCACCAGCTAGGGGATGTGGATTTGCTGGGGAGAAGCCCCCCCCACCCCCCCACCCCGTCTCCTGATTGGCTTAGAGCCTGGCCTGGAGGCCTGGGCCCCAGAAAACGGTCTTGGATCTCCAGGCCTGACCAGCCAGCCAAGCCCACTCCAGTGTTTCCCCCTCCCCCTGCCCTCCATCAGCTCCCCCCATGCCCCCCAGCCTTCGGCTCAGCCGGAGGTCTGCTGCAGTCCCCCGGGCACGCCTTGGAGGGCCCAAACCAGAAGAGAGGCGGGCAGAACGGCTGGGACACGCCCTTATTACTGAAGGACCGGAAGTGGGTGTGTCGGGTAGAGGCTTTCGGCCAATCAGAACAAACTCACTGTGCAGCATTTACTATAACCCTTCAGTGGCTGGAGCCCCTCATGGGCAACAGTCATTTCTTTCAGTATTTTAACAACCAGAACGGGTATGGGTGGGTCTGTGTCTTGGGGGTGGGTGAGGGGAGAGGATCTAATTCACCATCAGCAACGGAAGATGTCAAAATTATTTCATCTGCATTTATGGGGGCAATGACCCCTGTAGACAGTTTTATGCATCTCTAGAAACATAGGGGCTGACTCATTTGCTTTATACCTTTTTGTCGGTGGTGTTGTACTTCCTATATTTGCCTATAACGTCCACAAGTTGCAGAAAATAAATTACCTAAAGTTGTATTCCCAGAGGCCTGTGAGTCAGCCCTCCACATACAGGCCTTGGGGTTGCCGCAAGGAGGATATAAGACTCGGTCTCTCCCACCTAGAATCTCAGGGTCGGGTTGGTAAGGTTGGACAAACCAAAAAAATCAGGTGATGGAGAGGGAGGTAGTTGGCCAGGAAGTGTTAGCGATCAGATGCCTTGTTAGTCTCCGTGGCACGAATCCTCATGCCCCGCAGTGATAATGTTGCCCCAACCAGGAACCAGTCCTGATGGACAGGAGCCAACCTGGAATTCATGAGGCTGTTAAGGCTCTAGACCTGGGCCACTATACTACAGTCCAATACAGTAGCCACTGGCCCCAGTGAAATGTCACTAGTCAGAAGTGGGATGCATATATTCTGTTTTTTTTTTTAAGTTTATTTATTCATTTTGAGAGAGAGAGTGAGCCTGAGCCAGAGAGGGGCAGAGAGAGAGAGACGGGTGTGTGTGTGGGGGGGGGGGCAGGAATCGCAAGCAGGTTCCACACTGACAGTGAAGAGCCTGACGTGGGGCTCAAACTCACGTACTGTGAGATCATGCCCTGAGCTGAAACCAAGAGTGATGGCTTAACTGACCGAGCCACCCAGGCTCCCCATGTTCTAAGTGTAGTACATCAGTGCAAAGACTTAGTATGAAAAAATGAACGTAAAACATCTCAGTAGTTACATTCTGTTAACACCAATTAAATGTTGACATGACAATCTTTTGAATATATTGGATTAAGTTAAATATATTATTAAAATTAATCTTGCCTATTTCTTTTTAAAAGTTTTTTTCAATGTTTATTTATTTTTGAGAGAGAGAGAGAGACTGAGCATGAGCGGGGGAGGAGCAGAGAGAGAGGGAGACACAGAATCCGAAGTAGGCTCCAGGCTCCGAGCTGTCAGCATAGAGCCCGACACGGGGCTTGAACTCACGAACCGTGTTATCGTGACCTGAGCCGAAGTTGGATGCTTAACTGACTGAGCCACCCAGGCGCCCCTATTTCTTTTTACTTTCAGTGCAGTTACTAGAACATTTGATTTTTTATTTTATTTATTTATTCATTTATTCTTTTAAACCTTATTAAAATTTTTTTTCACATTTATTTATTTTCGAGACCATGCGAGAGACAGAGTGCAAGCAGTGGAGGGGCAGACAGAGGGAGACACAGAATCCGAAGCAGGCTCCAGGCTCTGAGGTGTCAGCCCAGAGCCTGACACGGCGTTCGAAGTCACGAACCGTGAGATCATGACCTGAGCCAAAGTCAGACGCTCAACCGACTGAGCCACTCAGGTGCCCCAGTTACCAGAAAAATTTAAATGACATATGGGGCTTGCGTTATATTTCTATTGGACAGTGCTGGTCTATACTATCCCAGAAAACCCAGGAACTTGTATCACAGTAAATAGAACCAGTCAGCAGTTATTTTGAATCTATCTCTCTTGGGAAAAAAGGAAAAAAAAAAAAAAAAAAGAGCCCAACCACGGCTCCAGAAGGGAGTTTTTGGTTTCCTGTGATTGCAGACCCACAAACAATTCTGTTCCCGATGCCCTTCTCCCAAGGGTCACTGCTATTTGTCCTTTAAGACAGCTCAGGTGTTACCTCTTCCGGGAAGTCCTCCTGACCACCTGTGGCTGGATTGGCTGCCTGTTCTCTGACCTATGTTCCAGCAATGTTTACTCATTCTTGTCCTTCCCTGAGAGCTGGCTCAGTCACCTCTGTGTGCCTCCGTCCAATGCAAGGCCTGGCACGGAGCAGGCAGTGGTCGATGCAGAGCATGAATACGAATCCTGCTTGGCTAGAGGCACCCATCTCTGCATTGCCACTGCACACAAGGTCCCCGTAACCTCTCCTTGGGTTTCAACACGGAGGAGCAGACCCACCGCCCCAATCTCAGCCTTCCTGCTATGAGTCTCAGCCACGCCTCCTCCCAGAAGCCACCCTGGTTGGCAGCAGGAAGGAAGCGAATGGACAGAGGGTGAGGCTGATGTCCCCTTGGGCTAGGGCAGGTGGGGCTGCCTCCTCTGTGGCCCGTCCAGAGCAGACCCCCACACCCCAGTGCAGAACCGTACTCACAAGTGGAAGGAAGGTCAGCAGGGGCCGAACTCTTGGCCGAGCTTTCAGCGTGGCTGTCCCTGACTCACTCACAGAGTCAAACCGATTATCTCCATAATAGATCCCACCTGGAGGAGACAAGTGCAGGAGGCCGTGAGCTGGAGATCAAAGGCATGTGGGACAACTGAGTCAGCCTGCCCCGCAGTTCCGAGGGAGGAGAGCCAGGCTCTGCATTTGGCCCATCTGACTCAGCTCAGCACCTCTTACATAACAAGATCCTGTCAAGTGTTTGAACTTCTAATCTGGAACCAGCAGAGCAGGTGAGGTCACCTGCTGTCCCCAGTGGCCCCAGCACCTTCTGGACTGGGGTGCTGGGGCCCACCTTCTGGGGTCCTCTAAGATTTCCTTAGCCCCCCCGCCCCCAAACCATCAGCGGTGTGACCATGGTTCCATTTGTTTTACCGTCGAGGGCAGGGCAGAAAGACAGTAGGGCTCATGTGACCTAGTACAAATCCCCAGCTCAGCCACTCTCTGGCAGTGTTGTTTAAGCTCTCTGGGCCTTAGATTTCCTATCTGTACAATGGGAGTGATGTTAGTGCCAACCTTATAGGACTGTTATGAGCAGTCGGTGTGGTCAACACATAGTAAGTGCTCAACAGACAGGGTCCCTTCCCCTGTAGGAAGACGCTGCAAAGGCCTTTCTCTTCCTCTGGTTCCTGGGTCTGTGTTCTGGGCTGTTTCTGTAGCAGTGGGGAGGGTGTGAGAAGCCATGCATATTTTCTCAACCAATCTTCCTCATGACCCTTAATGCTCATTGAAAAGGATTTCACAGGCACGCCTAGGTGGCTCAGTCGGTTGAGCGTCCGACTTCAGCTCAGGTCACGATCTCACGGTCCGTGAGTTCGAGCCCCGCGTCGGGCTCTGGGCTGATGGCTCAGAGCCTGGAGCCTGCTTCCGATTCTGTGTCTCCTTCTCTCTCTGCCCCTCCCCCGTTCATGCTCTGTCTCTCTCTGTCTCAAAAATAAATAAAAATGTTAAAAAAAAATTTTTTTTTTAAAGAAAAGGATTTCACAGCCTACCCCAGGTTCACACTGTCACCTCCGAGAAGCAGGGGTCCCTGTGGACGCCCGACTCTGTTGGTCATGAGCAAGGAAGGCGTTCACCCATTTAAGGGGGCACGAGGGACTTTCTGTTCCTCTTACAGCCAAAGGGGAAAGAGAAGAAAGGTCAAAATCCTGAGTAACCAGAATCCTAGAACTGCAACATTGAACAAATTGTGATTACTTTTCCCTTTGCACTTGACTTCAGGGGCAAAAATTGCAAGAAGGCCAAAAGATTTATTCAAGAAAGACTGGGCTTCTCAGGGGGGTCCCGAGATCAGAATACATTCATCCCAAATTCCAACACCTACAGCCACAGCCCTGTCTCTGTGTGAGGATCTGGGTTTTGAATGTGACATAAAGGCTCTGAGAATGTCACAGGAACTTGACACAGAGCCCTTGGGGTGCCGCCCTATCAGGCAGAGAGTGGCTGGTGCATTCAAGATTCTCCACCTCTCAACAGGGGCCTAAATGGTGAGTTCTCTGTGCCGTGCGCCCCGCATGTCCCAGAAACTGCAGTTCCCAGCAGTGCCCTGCCCCACACCCTCCAGGCAGACACGGCTGTCTATTCCCTCCCAGACTCCACACCTGAGACCAGAGATGAAGCTCCCAGGGAGCAGGTGGGGGAAGAAGAGAGGACGGATAAGAGTGCAGGTTTGGCCCAATCAGAAACCAGAGAAGTAGAGATAATGGGAAAACTCAATAGCTCCCACTAAAGCCTGCCTGATTCTCTCTGGCTTCCGAGAGTCTGTGTGTTGACACTAGGATCTCCTGGGACATTCCCTAGATAGTGCTGTGTGGACACCAAAGTTCTAAATTCCACGTGTGTGATATGGCTGCTGGGCCCTTAATAGGACTAGGGGTGGGGTGGGGTTAACACAGGGATAGTGAGAGAGGCATCTCACAGGCTGACCTTTTTCTAATCATTTCATCACTGCACTCGTGTTGGGATCTATGCAGCCTCCTCACTACAGCTGGATTATCAGGATATCGGTAGCTAGTGTTATTGTGTGCCCGGGAGCTTTAGAAGGGGAGCAACCTGGCAAGATCACTGTAATAGTCGTAATAATATAATATTAGATAAAATTTATTGAGCAATTTCATTTTTTTTAATGTTTACTTATTTTTGAAAGAGAGAGAGATGGAGAGAGAGAGAGAGAGAGAGAGAGAGAACGACCAGGGGAAGGGCAGAGAGACAGGGCGACAGAGAATCCCAAGCAGGCTCTGCGAGGAGCCCAACACGGGGCCCAAACCCACAAGCCATAAGATGATGGTCTGAGCTGAAACCAAGGGTCGGATGCTTCACCAACGGAGCCACCCAGGAGCCCCTTACAGAGCAATTTTAATGGGCCAGGCACGGTTCTAAGCATCTTGCTCACCATTAATTCACTTAATTTTAAAAACAGTTCCGCGCGATTGGTAATCATCATCCCCATTTTACAGATGAGGAAACTGGGGCACAGAGAGGTCTAATCACTTGCCCAAAGTCTCAGAGTAAGTGGTGAAGCGGGGGTTTCTGTTCCAGGGCTGATCTCCGAACCATTACAAGCACTGCTTCCAGAGCGAGGAATCCTAATCCTGCGTGTACAGGGTGTGGATGGGAGGACGGGCTGTGAGGGGCACGGGGCTATCTGAGGGTAAGGGAGGCTTGGCTGGAGCCCCGGAGCGGCTCTGGGGGTGAAGGAGTTTGCCCCCGGCCACGCGCAGGCCAGGGCCGAGCCGAATCTGACCCCCACGCGGACTCTGGCGCAGACACCCTAACCACCTCACAGATTCCATGGCTCTAACTACCTCATAGATTCCATGACTCAGCCCTGACTGGGAGGCACTGTTGTCTTGGTCTGTGGTTGTTTTCACAAGGCGGGCTGGAGGCAAGTGCCAGACTGGGGCACCTCTTGGAAATCCAGTTGGATTCTCCAGCTCTAAGAAGTGTGCCTGGGGTCAGGGCAGGACATGTGGTGACCGAAGCAGAGTCAGCGCGGTGTGATGTGAGAAAGACTCCACTGGCCATTGCTGGCTTTGAAGATGGAAGGGGCCGCGAGCCAAGGAAGGCAGGCGGCCTCTAGAAGCTGGAGAAGCTGAGAAAACAGGTTTTCCTCTACAACCTCCAGGAAGGAAGAGTCTTGTGGGCACTTTAATGTTAGCCCAGTGAGACCACTGTCAGACTTCTGACGACAGAACTTAAGATAATAAATTTATGTTGTTTTAAGAAAAAAAAGAGAGATGTGGCTAGAATCTGACAGACTTTCCCTGGGGCCCTCATACCTGGGCTCTGTTCCTGACTGGTAAAGGCCTACCAGCAGGTGAAGCAAGAGTGGCCACCACCATGAGCTAGGCCCTCCACGAGTTCAAAGTCAGGGAGGGCTAGGGCTTTCCAAACCTCAAGGTCAAGGTCCAAACTAAACAGAAGGACAATTGAGTCCAACTTTGGGGACTTTCCTCTGAAGTAAATGAACTCGGCTCTAATCACAGTATCGGCGATGCTAGAATGGGCTTTCCTGAGAAGCAGCCCCCTCATCAACTGACAAGATAAAGGAGGGCCAGGCCACCTCTTGAAGCAGGAAGGGAAAGTGAGGAGGTGAAGGGAGTGAGAAAGAGGAGGGTGGACGACGTGCCCTCTGAAGACACAATGAGACTGCTCAATAAGAAAAGATGCTACCCTAGGGTCTTGTCCACCCCTGAAACCTGGAAACTCCCTCTGTCTGTCTTTTTACTCGATCCCTTACCCACTGGAAGAGTCTTTGGGGATCGCGGAGGTCACAGCCCAGAGATACACCTGAGTCCCAGTGGGACTCAGAAGGCAGGAAAGTGGAGAGAACCACCACAGACCCAGAAGCTTCCAGAGAAAGGGGGCACTTTCAGGAAACCCCAGGAGCAATTCCAGCAGCCAGGAAGCCTTGGGAGACCCTGGGAGCAGGCTCTGAGCAGACCCTGAGCCCCAGGTGGACCACAGCCCTGTCAAGATACAAACAAGCCTCTGTGTTTGGCAAACTCCTCTAAAGAGAACCAAGTGATAAAGGAGGAAATTCCGATCTGCCTCCATGTACCCAGACTTCATCATGAAAACAGTCCCAGCTTCCCTCCAAATGAAAGCCTCTAAGAAGATTGGACACGGGATCCCTTTGCATTTGGTTACATTTCTCTCTCACAGATTGACAGGAAACAAAGGCAGCTTTTCATTTACACTTCCTCAAGGATTTGAGTTCACGTAAATACCACCTAATATCCAAAAACCTGGTTCAAAAATAACTCTGGGTGGCCACACCTGTTTCAGCAGGAAGACTTCCCCTCAGACATCAACCTGGGGACGGCAGCTCCCCTTCTCCATGGCGCCCTCTAGAAGAACCCGACGCTGCCATTGGGCCGAGGGGTATTTACATGGAGGCTAAGGCTGCCTGGGCTCTGAGAAGGCCAAGGCAAAGCAAGGAGACACCCAGGCAGGCCACAGCTCCTCAGCCGGGAGGGGGAGGCAGAATGGTGTGGGGTCCAGGCTGCTGGTTTAGTGCCCAGATGAACGTGACTCAGTCCCTGCTCCGTCCCTCATTAACTGTGGGGCCCTGGGCATGTCGCTAGATCTCCCGAGGCCGCTTCCTCATGTCTGTAAATGTGAGTGATGATCCCTGCCGGGTGGGCTGGGGTAAGGCTGAATGACAGATAAACTGTGTAACAGGTTAGCACAGCGCCTAGCAGATCGTTTCTGCTCAGTAACTGGGAGGGCTGCCTATCACCATCACCATCATCATCACCATCATCATCATCATCATCATCATCATCACTATTAGCATCATGGCACTCCCTCTGCCCCACCTTAGCTGGCTCTAGCAAGGGTTTGGCTCTGAGCTTGAATCGGGGTGTGTCACTGGCAAATTAAGGGTAAATAACCTGTATCCATGGGTGACAGCCATGGGGAGGGTGGCCCTTTGCTCTCTTGTTGAAGAGAATTCTGAATCCAGACATTTGGGGCTGCTCTTTGCATATGGAAGACCCAGAGAGGGCGGGGCTGGCTCAGGGTCACAGAATCATCAGTGATGCCTGGACTCAAACAAGGTGCCTGACTTGTAGCGCTGGGCTCGGGGCACAAATGATGCAGGGCTTTACATTTGCATGGCTTGCTGCCTCTCCCCAAACTGGTTCTCTTCGTGTGTGTGCATGTGTGTGCGCGTGCGCGTGCCCGCGCAGTGGGGTGGAGGCGGGGTGGCCAGCTTTGGGGAAGCTGCAGGCTGGGCACAGCTCCTGCCTCCCTGCCATGCCTCGCTTTCTCCCATTCTTGCCCAGAGGAGCAGCCTCTCACTGGCTCTTTGGCATTTCTTTGCTCATGGAGTTCAGGGTTGAAAGCCTGGTAAAATGCCCTTCCTCCCTTAGTCCCAAAGCTGCCTGGAGATCTCTATGGAGGTGAGGTTTGGGACCACCATTTCTCTCTTTCCCCAAATCCCAGACAAGTCCAAACTACAGGTAAAATTAATAATAAAAATGCAAATGTCTATAAGCTAGGCATGATTCTACATTCCCATTCACAAGCTTTGGGGGAGGCACTCTTATTATTCCCATTTTGCAGATGAGGAAACTGAGGTTCAGAGAGGCTAAGTCCCTGCCTGAGGTTCCATGGCTGGTGAGTCAAGCCCAGGCAACCTGACTGTAGAATACCTCTGGTCACAGCTAGCACAGCAAGGAAAGAATGCAGGGATCCAGCATTTTTTCCCTCTGTCTCCTGTTTTTCCAGAGACTCAAAATGCAGTGCCGCCTAAAAGAAACAAATGGACCTAGATATCAGTCTGGGGTCACAAGGCAGCCCCCCTACGTATTGCCTGAGGACTTCTGAGCCCTTTCTCAGGCTGTTTCCCCACGTGTCAGATGAGGATCATTACTCCTATGTTGCAAGAAGCCTCCCAAAATCAGAGGAGGGAAAGGAGCTGGCAGGGACGAGAGGAGGGCTGGAGTGATGGTGCGGGGCTCCAAATCGCCAGGAGCCCCCGAATGGCCCTGAGAACACTGGCACGGGTCTGATCCCAGAGGTTTAGGAAGGGTGGGGCTGTAGCTGAGGGCGTTTGTTGCCTTGACACAGAATAATCCAGAACCCAAAAACAGACCCCCCTCCTCCGCCCCACTGAGGTGGAGCATCCAATCCTTGGCCACTAAAGACCCCCAGCCTTTCAGGGAAGCAGCAGGTGGGCCCCAAAAAGGTAACCCACAAATGACGTTAATGAGGCCCCTTCCTTGCTAATTAACAGGTCCACATGACAGGAACCTGAAAAGGCCAGTCTGCCCCAGCAAGCCCCAGCAGGCCTGACCCAGGCACCAGAGAGAGGCCGTTGTCCAAGGACAGAGGGGACGCTGAAGGTTGGGCTGGGCTGGAGCAGGAAGCCACAGGTAGAGGAGCGGGGGACAGAGAGGGAGGGGCCTTGGGGACCGGAGGGGGCGGCACCTGGGCCAGCCCTCTGCTTCCTAGCTGGGACACGCTACTCAGAGTAAGGTCTGCAAACCTGGGGACTCGCTGGAAATGCAGTCTCCCCCCATCCCAGACCTACCGCATCAGAATCTGATCTTAACAAGGTCCCAGGTGACTGGATGCGCTTTAGTATTTGAGCTGCCCTGAGCTGAAATGACTTTGGGTCATTTTTCCTCAAGTAAGGTCAGTAAATAACTAATAATCATTATCATCATCATCATCGTGACATTATTGTTATTGTTACCAATTCACTGGCTGGGAGAGAAGGAGCACCCCGTAGCTGGTCTACTGTGGCTTTCTGGAGTTGAACCACAGGGATAAGAGAAGCTTATATAATGGGCGTGTGTGTGTGTGTGTGTGTGTGTGTGTGTGTGTGTGTGTGCACTGACCTGCCAGCAAACTACACACACCTCCAGGGGACAGGGGTAAACAACAGTCTCCTTCACACCCCTGCGAGGCACAGGTCAACTCCCAGGTCAGCTCTTGGGAGCCTGGTGCCAGCCTAGCCCAACAGGAAGTATGTGCTCAGATCCTGGGGTTCATGGCTTCCTACCTTTTAGTCTGGCCTGAGACACAAGGTCAGGGGACCCCAGGAGAGGGATGCCGGAACCAGCAGCCACAGTAGGGAGCATTAGGGTTCTCCTGACAAGGAGCTGGCTACAGTCCCTACGCATTTATTTAGACCTGCAGAAAGTCCTAAGGGGAAAGAGAATAGCCGCGCCCCATCTAGGGAAGGAAACCCCACAAATCTCAAGTCTCCCTGTACAAAAGAATCACCGGACAGCTGGTGAAACATCCAGACCCAGGGCCCTAGCCCAGCAATTCTGACTTGTGTGCCTGACTAGAACCCTGAGGAATCTGCATTTTTAAATAAGTGTCCTAGGTGGTTGTCACAAAAACAATTTACATTTAGAGGAACAAAGCAAGAAACAGAGTCCTCCAGCAAGTGGAATGACCCATTGCTGCCTGGCGTGGGGTGGGTGGGGGTGGGGAATAAAGAAGCTTGGCTAATTAATCCAAGAACTAAGACTGCCTTCTTTCTGGCTGCTGCAGTCCAACCCTAATCAAGGAATTTGCAAAGATCCACATCTCTGCTGTCTCAGGCACTTAAAAAAACAATTGTGTGTCCTTTAAGGATCCCTGGAGGGGGTGGGGGGTGGGGAGGCAGTAGGCTTAATTAGGACTGCATTTGCATTAAGTGAAACTCTCCTGATAGTTATTAGAATATACATTAAGGAAACTGTTTAAAGACAAACACACCGGTCACCACCTTCACATGACTGTTTGCATTCTACCCACTGCACCGTGCCTACCCTTCTGCCAACAGATTTTTACATGGCTGTAGTCACAGAGCAATCACTTACGCCTTAATCCTCTCACATCCCTCCACACTGATTTTGCCCCTCCATTCCACCGGCTCTCTAAGGCCGAATACCACCTGCATCGCAGAGAATGTTACAGACTCAGGGATGCTATGGAAGACGAATCCCAAGCCCTCTGAGACCTTCAGGTGGCCACTTCATGCCTCAGTTTCCTCTGGTCTACGGCAGTGTTAGAAAGAGGAGCTAAAGGAGGCAACGGCAGGAAGTGCTTGGAGTCAGATGACCTGATAACTGATAATAATAAAGCATGTAATAGTGTCATCTTTTTTTTTTTCTAAAGATCCAGCTAGTAAATATTTTTGGCTTTGTGAGCCATACCGTCTCTGCTGAGGCTACTAGAAAATACCATCGTAGCATGAACGCAGCCTTAGACAATATGTAAACGATGGGCATGACTGGCTGTTTTAATAAAACTTTATTTATGAAAACAGGCCAAGGGCCAGATTTCAGCCAGGGCTATAATTTGCCAGTTTTTGCTTTAGGGCTTCTCTTTTTAAGGGTCTTCAAAGCACTGCCGTGTACAAATGTCAAGCAGCCATTCTGTAGACAGGCTGGCCATCATCCCCATTTCACAGAAGAAAAAACCGAGGCCCAGGGAGTGGGTGGAGGCACGACTGTAGGGCAGGTCTGATATCTCCATCCCATCAAGGAATCCCCAACACTGGCCCCTCCTGTCCCAACTCCAAGCACTTGTCCTGTTCAGCAGGGAAGAGGACCTTGGCCACACCCACCAGCACCCTGGGGAACACCCCCGGAAACACTGGGGAGCCATCCTGCTGGGGGCATGTTTGTTTCCACTCCTCTACATGCAGGGTGCAACCAGGCTGAGTCAGCTGGAGGCCCTGCCCTGCCCTGGGGATGGGAGGAGCCGCCCCCCACCCCCTGGCACTCCAGCCCTGCCCAGGCTGGTGAAGCCTGGGCACGATGCCCCCACTTCTCTCGCCAGCACGACCCATCCCCACCAGCAGCCTGAGCAGTGCAGGCAAAAATAGAGGAAGTGTCTAAGGCATTTCTGAGGTCTCCCCTTAGAAAAGGAGTGTGGTGGGGGAGGCATGGTGGGAAACACGTTCTCCAGCAGGTGCCCCTCAAGTCAAATTCACCTCCCACTAAATAAAGTCTTCAAGCCGGCTAAGAGTGTGGTCTCTGGAGCACAACAGCTGGGTTCAAATATCGGCTCTGCCTCCTGAGGGAAGTTTTGGGGTAACGGAAGTGTCCTCAAATCGAATTGTGATGGTTGCACAACTCAGTAAATCTACTAATAATCATTGAGATGTACACTTAACAAAATCCTGGCTCGGCCACGTGAAGCTGTGTGATCTTGGGCATGTTACTTAATCTGGCCGTGCCTCTGTCTCCCCATCTGACAAACAGGAATTATAATACCTGTATCATCGACCAGATGGGGAGTCCTAGATGAGGGTCCAACAAGTCAACAACGTAAGAACTTTAGAATGGTACCTTGCACCTGACAAGGGGTCAGTGTTTGCGACACAGGCTTGCAGAGGTGTTAGTAAGTTCCTGAGCTGCGGCTCCAGACCACTCTGCCCCTTCTAGCCTCCCCTCCTGCTGTTTGTTCTGCAAAATGCTGGATGCCCTTCCCTCTCAGCTCAAATGCTAGTTCCAATCAGAGGTCATCTCTCTCCTCTGTTCCTTATGCACCTAATTTTTTATAGCAAAGGCTCAGAAAGGGCTAAATGGCATATGGTTAGCTCTGTTTACCCCCGCTGGGCCAGGAAGAGGTGACATTTTGTTTGTCCTGCTCCTGTCCAGGTGCTTTGTGTCTCAGCTATGACAACCTGGGTGCTGAGCGGAATCCAACAGCAGGGGCCCAGGCTATAACTTCCTCTGTGGGCCGTGGTATAGTGGCCATAAAGGTCAGTGGAGGTAACGGGGTGACAATGAAGGCAGGTGAGCTAAAGCAGGGATGGGGGGTCTTCTTTGGGCCCAGAGCCTCAGCCCATACACAAGAAGCCAATTCCTGTCCCCATCCCACTGGTTTCCCCTCAGTTACAGGGGATGCAAATTGCAAAAAGATGCAAAGATAAGGTAACCCACAGCCAGAGCCCGGGGGGCGGGGGTGGGGGGGGTGGGGGTGGGGTACGTTTCTGACTCTACAGTGCTGCCAGGGGAGGGTAGGCACTACAAACCCTAGGAAGCCTTTCTGACAATAACACAGACCTAACTTCCACCGGGAGGGGGAGAGGGGATGATCACCTCGGAAGAGGGGCTAGCGTCCGCTGCGAGAGGCAAGCGTCTCCCCCTTCCCGGCACCTCTGCCCCCCCCCCCCCCCCCCCCCGGCCCTTTCCCAGGACAGCCGGGCCGCGCCGCCTCCCCCTCCCGGCAGCGCCTATCCGGCCCGTCCACAGGTTGCAACGTGTTCCTTCCCTCCGCGCGGAGCCGCGCCTCCCGCCCTTCCCGCCGCGCGGGCCGCCTGCCGGCCCGCGGGCCACCACCCCGGGCCCGCTTACCGAAGTCCCGGATCCCCTCCTCCGGGGCCTCCTGGGTGAAAATCCAGGGGGGGTTGGTGGCGTAGAGGGAGGTGCTGGGGGGGTTGGCGTGCTTCTTGCCGAAGAGTTTGCTGAAGGTGCCCTGCACCGTCTGGTTCTTTTTCATGCTGCCTGCGGCCCCGCGGCCCCGGGAAGGACCTCCCCTCCCTCGGCCTGCCCTGTCCCGGACCGAACTCCGCACCGTCTCCCCCAGGGGCCGCTACCAGGCCATGTCCCCCGCCGGGCTCCCGGCCCGCGCACCGGCGACAGGTGCTGCGGGCGCCGCCGCTCGCCTGGAAATGCGAGCTACCTGGACAGGTAAGAGGCTGCCGCTGAGACCCGGCCCCGCCCCGCCGCCGCAGCGGCCGCCCCGCCGCCCAACTCCCCAGGCCGCATTCCTGCCTGCCTCCTTCTACAACAGGCCATTGTTGGCACGGCCCGGTGGGCTGGGGACCTCGCCCAGCCCACGCCCAGCCTGGAAGACGAGCCACCGGCCTCCCTCAGGTCCCCCTCCTGGCCCTCCTCCTCCACCCCTTTTCCTCCTGGGGAAAGGAGGAGGCGGGCAAGTTTCCTGCCTCTAAAGAGATTCATGACCAGGTCAACGTGGGTGCCCAAAGCTGGGGGAAACGGGTGGCCAAAGCCAGCAGGTTGCAGGGTCCTACAGGCCCTCCAAAATGTGGGCTGTGAGCCCTCGATGGATGTAAGGAGGTGCCCATGCGAAAAAAGGTAAAGGGGGGAAAGCAATGAACGAGTGTCCCTATCTGATGACGAAGGTGGAAAAATATCCACACTGACCGAGCTCCAAAGAGAATCGTGGGATGACTAAATGTTGGCATTTTTGTTTACATCATTCTTTTGGGGGGATGCCTGGGTGGGTCAGTCGGTCGAACGTGTCTGACCCTTGATCTCTGCTCAGGTCATGATGCTAGGGTCTTGAGTTCCAATCCCACCTGGGGCTCTGCTGGGGCTCTGCAGTGATGTAGCACGGATTCTCTCTTTCCCTCTCTCTCTGCCCCTCCCCAACTTTTGAATGCTCACTTGCTCAGGCACACCCTCTCTCTCTCAAAATAAATAGATTTTTGAAAATTCTCTTTTTCCTTTCTATGAAATTAAGTGAATATGATTTTTAAAAACTCAAGGTGAGGGGCGCCTGGGTGGCTCAGTCGGTTAAGCGGCCGACTTCGGCTCGGGTCATGATCTCGCCGTCTGTGGGTTCGAGCCCCGCGTCGGGCTCTGTGCTGACAGCTCAGAGCCTGGAACCTGTTTCAGATTCTGTGTCTCCCTCTTTCTCTGACCCTCCCCTGTTCATGCTCTCTCTCTCTCTGTCTCAAAAATAAATAAATGTTAAAAAAAATTTTTTTAATAAAAAAAAAATAAACTCCAGGTGAGTTCAGTAAACAGAACTTTTAAAAACTCAAGGTGGGTTTGACCTGCTTAGGGTTCAGTTTGCTTTCCAGGGAGAGAGGGCGGTGGCCCTTTAAGGTGCTGAGAGGACAATCCTGGAGGGGCGGGCATGGGAAGTGATAACTGTCCCCAGAGGGTCCTGGGAGATGCTGAGAGGAGAGGAGAGCCAGGTCAAGGTGTTAGATTTTCATGCTTCCTGGCAGCAGGAGTGGAAGCTGGGTGGAGGGGACCAGTCACAGACAGTCGGCATGGTTTCCCTGAGGTCCCCAGAAGATGGAATGGCATGGCTCTTAGGTACCAAAGGTGATTCTTTTCAACTTTTCATTCTGAAAAATTTGGAAGACTAGTAAAATGACTATCTGTACACCTTTCTCCTGGCTTCGCCCATTGTGAACAGGTTGCCACACTTCCACGCATCAGCTCTGTGCTTTCTCTCCACACACACTTTTTTTCCCACTTTGCTGAAGGTGGAAACTTATAGAGATCGTGGCCCATCTCCCCACACACACCAATACTTCAATATCCATTGCCTAAGAATAAGGACATTCTCCTAAATAACCACGATACAGTTATCACACTCGAGTATTAAAAATTTCGCAGTTATCCCCCAAATGTCACTTTCGTTTCTTTTTTTTTTTTCCAATCCACAGTCCAATCAGGATTCACACGTTGCATTTGCTTGTCAGGTGCCTTTAATCTCTGATTTAGTACCATCCCCTGCTTTTTTTTTAAAATTTTTTTTAATGTTTATTTATTTTTGAGACAGAGAGAGACAGAGCATGAACAGGGGAGGGGCAGAGAGAGAGGGAGACACAGAATCCGAAACAGGCTCCAGGCTCTCAGCTGTCAGCACAGAGCCCGACGCGGGGCTCGAACTCACGAGCTGTGAGATCATGACCTGAGACGAAGTCAGATGCTTAACAGACCGAGCCACCCAGGCGCCCCTGTTTTTCATGATAGTGACATTAAAAAAAAATTTTTTTTAATGTTTATTTTTGAGAGAGACAGAGACAGAATGCGAGTGGGTTAGGGGCAGAGAGAGAGGGAGACACAGAATCCGAAGCAGGCTCCAGGCTCCGACTGTCAGCACAGAGCCCGACGCAGGGATTGAACCCCCCGAGCTATGAGATCATGACCTGAGCCGAAGTAGGACCCTCAAAGACTGAGCCACCCAGGCGCCCCTTAGGGTGACATTTTTTAAAAGTTCCTTTTACTTGTTCCAGGTTAAGGGACAGGATGAGTTGGGCTGTCAGGGCTTGTGGATATGAGGTCACTGATTCCCCAGCAGGAGGGGAGGGACTGAAGAACAGATTGGGGGGGGGGCAGGCAGGAGCATCTTTAGAAACACTTGTGTTCCCCAAATGTTTTTGGCTGGAGACACGCCTGTGGTCAACCCTGTCCCACCCCACCCACTACCACGGCACTCCTGGAACCTCTTGCTGTTCATTCAAGGAGTAGTTGTGGAGACTCTCCCAATTGCCTATGTGTGGGTGGAGGGGGGTCCATGGGAAAATAAGAGAATTACAGAAGTCTTTCTTCCATGAGGGAGATAAAGATTACGTGATTCAAGGTGGCAGGCCACGGATGACTAAGTTCAGAACGGTGATAACAGGAATTCAGAGGGGAGGAAGTCAGCATGGGCTGGAGCAGTCCAGGAAATTGAGACTGGAGCTGGTCTGTGGAAGATGACAAGGATGTTAATAGAGAAGGGAAGGAGCCATTCTAGGGTATGCACACATACCTATCATGGCTCCTATTATGGCTCCTCCCACTGCCTACACAGGGAGGGCACAAGGGAACTCCAGATGCCCCATCGTGCCCTGGACATCATCAGAACCTGCCCGAGTGCTCTAGACATTCAGGCACCAAATAGAGGCTTCTTTCTTGGAGATCTTGGAGCCATGAAGCTCTCCCACCTTGGGTAGCCATCCCCCACCCCCTTCCCACCCCCACCTCCACCCCCACCCCCAACCAGCCCAGCAGACCCACCAGGGAGTGGCTTCATTCATATGCAGCTTCCACTTTTGTAACAACCTGTGAGGGATCCAGAGAAATCAAAGACATGGCATCAAAGTTCAAGTTGCTTTAGCCTTTTTGGACACAGAGAGAGACGCGCGGAGAGATGAAAAGGGGAAGTAAATGAGGAGAAGGAGACTAAGGGGACAAGGTTCAGAGGAGCAGCAGTCAGGATGGGCCCGAGCATCTGGGGAGCACTCTCAGGATTCGTGAAGGACTCTGCAGGAACTCAGCATGGTGGAGCTGGGAACTGGAGGGTGGGAAGGAGGTCACAGCAAAGTTGGCCAGAGTGTCATGCGCTTAAAAAGACCAGTTTCGGGGAGCCTGGGTGGTTCAGTTCGGTTAAGCGGCCGACTTTGGCTCAGGTCATGATCTCGCGGTCCGTGAGTTCGAGCCCCGCGTCGGGCTCTGTGCTGACAGCGCAGAGCCTGAAGCCTGCTTCCGATCCTCTGTCTCCCTCTCTCTGCCCCTCCCCTGCACGCGCTCTCTCTCAAAAAATAAACAGTTTAAAAAAAAAGACCAGTTGGTAAGATTGGAAACAACCTAACTTGTCCATCTGGAGATGACTAGTTAAATAAATTATGGCACGTCCACACAATGGCATAATAATGCAACTCTAAAGAAGAATGAGTCAGCTGACTGTGTCCAGTTATCTCCAAGATAAACTGATAAACTGTTGACAAAATGGTGTGTGTAGTTTGCTACTATTTGGGGCAAGATAAGTATGATCTTGTTTGTATCGGCGCAGAGAAACTGGAGAGATACGTAAGAAACTAACAGAAGTGGTTACTTGGGGTGGAGGTGGGGGTAACTGCGCAAAAGAGGAGGGGGACAAAAATGGGAAGGAGAGTTTTGAGTGAGTGCCTTTTTACACTTTTTTATTTTCCAACCATGTACATGTATTTGCTGTTTAAAAATTAGAGAAAAAAGTGTGTCAACTACACTTCAATTAACAATAAAGAGGGGAGCCTGGGTGGCTCAGTTGAGTGTCTGACTCTTGATTTCAGCTCAGGTCATGATCCCAGGGTCGTGGGATTGAGCCCCATGTGGGGCTCTGCACTGAGCATGGAGCCTGCTTAAGATTCTCTCTCTCCCTCTCCCTAAAAATAAGATAATAGGGGCGCCTGGGTGGCTCAGTCGGTTAAGCGGCCGACTTCGGCTCAGGTCGTGATCTCGCGATTCATGAGTTTGAGCCCCGCGTCGGGCTCTGTGCTGGCAGGTCAGAGCCTGGAGCCTGCTTCGGATCCGTGTCTCCCTCTCTCTCTGTCCCTCCCCTGCTTGCACCTCTGTCTGTCTCTCTCAAAAATAAACATTACAAAAAATTAAAAAGAATTAAAAATAAAAATGAGATAATAAAATAAATAATAAAAAAATTAAAGAAAAATAAGTAGTCAGGACAGTCTAGGAGTATGGTCCATGAACCAGCAGCAGCTGCATCACCTGGACTCTTATTAGAACCGTAGAATCTACTAGAACTGTAGAAACCCCATCCCAGACATTGGGCAACCTCTCTGGGCCTTGGTTTGTTTATCTATAAAACAGGTTATTAATTTCAGGTTGTTATGAGATTCAGTGAGCTGAAGGATTAAGGTACCCAGCAGAGGATCTACGTTTTGACAAAGCCCCAGGTGACTCAGGATCACGTTAAGGTTTGAGGAGCTCTGGCCTGGAGTCAGAGGTCACCAGGAGCAGGCACTGATGCCTGGTAAAAACAGTGGATGTTTTTTTGTTTTTTTATTTTTATTTTTTGGTAAAGTAATCTCTCTGCCCAACACGGGGCTCGAACTCACTGCCCTGAGATCAAGAGTCACATGCTCCACTGACTGAGCCAGCCAGGTGGGCCTCAACAGCTGTGTTTTTAAGGGTTTCATCTGGCAGCTGGATGAAGGATGATGGGAAGAAGAAAGTGTAGGCTAAGGGGCTAAGCGTTGCTGCTCAACTGATCAGTTCATTGGTTACTTAGTTAATGAATACAAGTGGGAGAGGAGAGGGGCAGGACTAGTGTGCTGGTGGTAGAAACAGCAGAAAATGTCTGCGGGACATTTCTTAGGAAGAGAGGAAGGTCTTGATGGGCAGTTTGCATATAGGGCAAGTAAAAAATACTCAGAGCCGTTTTCCTCATCTGTAGCTTGGGAGGAATAGTGCCCTTCCTGGGGTTGACAGGAAGATTCAGTAAGATAATGGAGGTGGAGTGCCAGCAAAGGGCCTGGTGCACACAGGGCACTCCAGAAGTGTTTGTTCATTTCTTCCCTCTTCTGGTCCCCTTGCGGTTTGAGTTAGTTTGGGCTGGGAATAGAGGAAGAGAGGGAACGGTGTGATCACAAGCACCAGGAGGACATCAGGCTGTGGAGTCTGGATGGGAGGGATCTCTGTGCCTTTCCCCCACTCATTTCACCCCGATTTCAGTCCCATGATGGCGGAGCTGGTGGGGGGGCATCTCTTGAAGGCCTGGGTTCAATGGTGAGCAGGCTGTCTCCCCCCCACCGTTGTACCCTGTCTGCCCGGCAGCTTCGGAGGCCGAGTGCCCCTGGGGAGGGTCTGGCTGTGCTGGGTGCCCTGTGCTCCTGATGCAGAGCCCCCACTCCACTCATAACAACATCTCAATCTGCTCCCCCAGTAAAAGAAAACAGCCAAATAACAGGCTCCCCTCGCAACAAAGCCCAATCCTGTAATTAAATCTTGGCTGCGCAATTACTTAGTAACTTCCACGAGCCGACTTTACTGGCCTCTTCTGGTCCGTGGGGTGGGATTGGGGCCCCCAAGTTGTGGTCTCCCCAGAGACCCAGCTAGGACTTTGTCAAGTTTGTGGCTTTTTCCTGCATCCAGCAAAGCCAAGGCACTCCTGGCTGGGAGAATACACTGAATGGGGGAAGGGCAGGCTGAGAGGTCCTGAGGTCTCCTGCATCCCCACCCAGGTCTCTGCAGCTGGCTCTCCAGGGGCAAAGGTCAGTGCTCCCACCTTCCATATGCTACTGAGCAACAGAGCATCTTGTCCAGCCTCTGGTTCCAGGCTGGAGACACCTTATGCCAGACCAGCTCCTGAAATGGTTTTCTTCTGCCTGCAGGGGAGGGTGGGCTCCAATCCCCCTGACTTTGACATTCCTCTGAACTGGGAGGGTGCCAGGAGATGAGGTCAGGCTAAGATGAGGTCCTGCTGGTGTGGACTCCCACATCCTGAGAAGGGGCTCAGAGGAAGTCATTACCTGGTGCCCAAGAGTGTGGAGACCCAAGTCCAGCCTGGCTAGGGGGTGGAGTGTTTTAGGGTGCTGGGGAGAGACTCATTTCCCTTGGTAACCATGGGCTCTACTGATAGGACCATGACATAGTGGGAAGGGTCCTTGATGGGGAACAGGTTTGAATCCTGACTCGGCTGTTTAGCAAGGGTGTGACCATGGCCAAGCTACCACCTTTCTGAGTCTCGGTTTGTTCATCTGTGAAACAGGGGCTATTAATGTAAGGTTATTATGAGATTCAACAAGATAGTGGGTTAAGGTATCTGAGAGTCTGACTCATGGTAGGTGTTTAGTACCTACCTGCTCCTGCCCCTGTTCCCTACCCTGACTTTGGGCATAGAGAGGCTAAGCAGAGAACAGCAAAGAGCCCTGACAGGCTGGAAGAGGGTTGTGACAATTCAACAAAAGAACCTCAAGAAGGAAAATTCCACCGGGGCCCAGGAGACAGGGTGGGGCAGCCGTCTGCAAGGTCACCTTGAAGACCAGGCAAAAAACATCCCATTGTCTGAGATTGTGTGTTTAAAAAAAGGTCGCTAAGTACAAAAAGCAAAAAACAAAATTCCATGTGGATTGGGACTATAGATATATAAAGTGTATTTGTAAATGGCCAGGGATTGGAAGGGAACAAAACCACGGAGATGATTCAGTTGGAATGCCAGGACTACATGTGGGGTTTTTTACTTTTTAGTAATGTGCTCTGCTGGTCATTTGCTTTAACTGAAAACTCCATAGATAATAAGAACATAATTTAACGTGGAATGCATTTCTTTTAAGGAGTACGAAGATGCGGATTCTAGAGCCCCTTCTGCCACTAACCTGTGAGACCATGGAGCTCTCCTGAGCCTCAGTCTCTCCGTCTGTAAAACGGGAGGGTGAGACCCAGTACTCGGGTGTGGTTTTACATCTGGCTGAAATGCCCGGTGGCTGGCAGAGTGGAGGCAGAACAACAAAGAAAGCTGTCTGGGACCTCCTGTGTGAGGTTACTCTGGCTCTGAGGAAAGGGCGAGAAATGGGATGCAGGAACCATTTCCTAGGTACAGCCATCTCCCTGCACCAGGCCCTGCGACATTCAAGACCAGTCCAGACCCTGCAGGTATTGGCATAGCCCCCACACACTTCTCACGGGCTCTGGAGACCAACCCTTGAGCTGGGACTTTGAGCCCTGGGTGCGTTTCTCTGCGAGCCCTCCTGGGTCTGGCTTATCTCCCGCTCTCCCTGAGGTCTGGAAGGAACAGCAGCCAGGTCTCCCATCCGCCAAGCGTCTCTTCTATGTCAGGCATGGGGCCGAGTGGATTGCATGCATTAACCCACTCCCATCATCAGCCCCGCGAAGGGATGGGGCAATACCTTCATTTTAGGGATGGAGAAAAGGAGACTTTAAGGGATATTTACTCATGGTCTATGACCGTTGCATTCTGCTCTAGGAATATTCCCCAAAGAAGCCACCTAGGTCCATAGAGGGCCATGGGTGTGATATCATTGCAGTGTTGTTTGTGGGGATGGGGGGGGGGTTGGAGGTCCCTGGGGGTCCTGGGGGGGAGCAGAGACATCAAATGTGGTGGATACATTCCATGGACATAGTGATGGGGAGCAAGGAACCAGATGCGGGTACAGCAACATGGATGGATCTTAACAACAGTGGGAGATCTAAAACACACAGTGCTACTTATGTAAATGAAAACTGCCTGCACGCAAGCAACAATATATCTATTTGGCAAGAACATATGCACAAGAAGATGCTCCTTAAGTACATTAGAATGGTTGCCTCTGGCTAGGATGGGTGGGGAACGGGGTTGGAGATAAAGGGGGAGAATGAATGCGAGAGAGAGGAGGCCTTCATAGACCAACGAGGATAATGCACCATGAGCCAAGGTGTATAAATAACTCAGTTGTCTGTACTTTAAGCCCAGCAAAGGAAAAAAATAAGTCAGGATCAGAGAGGTTAAGTAACTTGTCCAAATCACACAGTAGGTAAAGAGGGGTGGAAAGCGTGTCCAAATAACCAGGCCTCCTTACAGTGATATGGTAGCGGGACGCTTCAGCAGCAGGGGGGCAGGGGGGGAGGCTCTGTGTGTGGCAAGGTGTGTGCTTGGTGAGTTTCCTGTGCTCCAGGTCAGCTCTGACCCTCACCAGCTCTCCCTGTCCTTCCCAAATGCCCCCTGAGGGGTGCAAGTCAGTCCTCACCCTCCGGGAACTTTGATGACCTACAAAATGAGATCACGCTTGGAGCGTGGCAGAGGAGTCAGAGAAAGGGGGGCTTCCAGGAGGCAAGAGTGCCCGTCTGGAATTTAGAAACAGCAATTCCAAGGTAACTCCTAGCACCTACCTCCCAGCGGGCACTGCTCTGAGCTCACGTGGCGCACACGAGCCTTCTAGGTGAATTCTATCATCATCCCCACTTTGCAGATTAGGAACTGAGGCACACACAGGTTAAGTGATTTAGGCAAGCCACACAGCTGAGAAGTCGCAGTGGGGGATCTGAACCCAGGCAGAGTGGGGTCCAGAGGCCATGATCGTAACCATTCTGTGATTTACAAAAGAAATATGACAGATATGGTTTGACCGGCCAGGCCTTCCTAAAGGAGGTCTCCATAGCCATGACCCCTCCTGAGGTTCCCATGGGGAGGGTGGCACCGTCTGGGCCGGGGACACACCAGGCAGGACCCAGTCCTATGGTCAGTCGCAGGGGAGGGGTCCCTATCTGAAGTTCTCAGGGTGAGATTCGACTCCCCTTCCTTCAAATGTCCAAGATGGAGAGACCCGATATCCTCACGGTGCACGTATGGAAACTGAGGCCCAAAGAGGCAATGGGACTTGTTTCAGGTCTTGGGGCAACCAGCCCAGCACCTCCCCCTCTGGCTGAGACCAGGTGTAGCGTGTGCTAAATTGTGGGACCCCCGCTCCCCCCAAGTCCCTGCCCACCTCCCGGGCTCCCTCCTGGCAGCTCCTTCAGGCCCAGGGCTGGGAGTCAAGCCACTTTCCCCAGAGCCAGCAAAGCTGGCCACACCATCCAGAATGCCACATTCCCACCTTCTCTCCCTCTCTCAAGCAGAGATACCATCGCCCCAGAGCCTTGGCAGTCGCTGAGCAGAGCCTCTGCGAGGGCCAGCCCTGATTGCCACTCCTTCTCCCGCTTCCCTGCCAGACTCCCCTCCTGGGCCCTCCCACCAGCTCAGAAATTAGGGGTCATTACCATCAGGGTGTGAAATCTGAGCACGGTGCTAAGTCATCAACACCCCAACTCTCAATCTGCCACAGGGCCCCAAAGTCCACCCCGTAACCGACAGTGCTGACACAGTGCCAGGAAGGAAACAAGTTCTGGGCCCGGCCCAAGCCAATGTGGCAGAGGGCAGGAAGCCACTGGCTCATTCTATTTCCCTTCCACTAGTCCTCCTCTGACCCCAGAGAGAAGCTCAGATCCCTCCTGCATGTGGGATTTCAGACACATTCCCAGAAGGTGCTACTAACTCTGGTGTTGGGGGCAGGGGGGAGGCTCAGGTTTTTGAAGATGGGGACAGGATGGCCCATTCAGCCACCTACCCATTAATCTAGTTATCTGCCCACGCATAATAATAGCTAATATTTATTGAGTGTTTACCCTGGCCAGGCACTGTCTTGAGTGCTTTGCTCATCCCTATTAGGCAGAGACCTGTAGTCTACCCATTTTACAGATGAACAAATGGAACTACAGAGAATCAATTACTTGCCCAAGGTCACACAACTAGTAAAATGGTAGAGCCAGAGTCAAGCTCAAGGAGTCTGACTCTCGGGGCGCCTGGGTGGCTCAGTCAGTTAAGCGTCCGACTTCAGCTCAGGTCAAGATCTCACGGTTCGTGAGTTCGAGCCCCGTGTCTGGCTCTGTGCTGACAGCTTGGAGCTTGGAGCCTGCTTTGGATTCTGTCTCTCCAGCTCTCTCTGCCTCAAGGATGAGTAATCATTTAAAAAATTATATATATATATATATATAATATACATATACTATATATATATCATATATATATATATGGGCCTGCTATCCCATCCTCTATGGCACAACCACCCGCCAATCTAGCCTTTTTTTTTTTTTTTTTTTTTTTTTTGAGAGAGAGAGGGCGCGAGAGGCAGAGGGAGAGAGAGAGGCAGGGCTCACGTTCACCTGAAGTGGAGCTTGAGCTCAGCTGAAGTGGGCCTCCAGCACACCCGATGTGGGACTTGAACTCATGAAGCATGAGATCGTGACCTGAGCCGAAGTCAGATGCTTAACGACTGAGCCACCCAGGCGCCCCAATCTAGCCATTTACTGAGCACCTATGTATCCATTCATTCACCCACAGCCACCCTACCCAGTCACCTGTCTATGGAACAGCATATGCAAAGGGAAAAGAGCGGGGCATGCTTAAGAAATTAGCTACTGCATAGAGTGAGGGAAAAGACAGCAAGAAATGGGGCAAGAAAGGTGAGCAGAGCTCCAATCAGGGGATTTGGCCCATCCACTGTCTGTCTACCTACCAACACTCATCCTCCTGCCCACCGACTCTGTCCACGCATCCTCTGTCTGTCCATGCATCCATGCACGCATCCATCTATCCCTTTCTCCCTCCATCCATCATCTCTGTAATTTGGAAGGCAGAGACAGACAGAGAGAGAGAGAATGGAGAGTTGGTTGGGTATGTTTCCTCCCTGCCAGTAATTTCTTATGACATGTTGGGCCCCTGGGGGGAAAATTAGGACTTCTGGAGGTACCTGAATAACTGGGATCATTTCCTCCTCTCTCTACTCACCGCATCACCCACAGTTCACAGGCCCTGGGAGATTGTGGGAAGAGGGAACTGCAGACAGGGTCAGTGCCAAAGTTTAAAGACCCTTCCAGGCCTTGAGACTTCAGCCCCCAGCCCTGCCCTTGTGTCTCCTTAGGAAGACAGAAGGAACTGTGCTGTCAAAGGGGTGTCACAATGCCCCAGCCCACGCAAATTCTCCCCACCTGGGCACTCCCAGTACCTCCCAAGAGTCCCCGGGAGCTCCGGAGCCCCTGACCACCAGAAGTTCCATCTCACCAACAAGAAAGGCCCTGGTCAAGGATGTCCCAGGTGGGATGACCTTACAGGGCTGCATCAAGGCAGCCCAAGGTCACAGGAAGTCTGATTGACAGGAGAGAGTATGAAGGCCCCAGCCTGGCCCACCTGCATGGCTGGGAGCTGGGGCCCTCTTACAAAAGGCTTAGGGACCAGTGCTGCTGTGGAGCCCCTGCTGTCCCCCGGGGGAGGGAGCAGGAAGCAGGCCACCATTCCTCTCCTCCCGTTCCTCTGCCCCTTCACTTCCCAGAGTCATTTCCTGGGCTGCTAGCCTGCACTTCCCAGTCTCCTAGGCAAACTTGTGACAAGTAACAGTGACAGCTGAAGCTTCCTGAGTGCTCAAGAGGCGTAGGCAGTTTATGTAGAATGTCTCATTAAATTCTCGTGGTAATCCTATGAGATAGATTCTATTTTTTTTTTTAAGAATTTAGAACAGTGTTTCACATGGCAAGACTTTTGTTTTTTAATGTTTATTTATTGATTTTTGAGAGGGAGAGAGAAAGAGAGAGCAGGGGAGGGGCAGAGAGAGAGAGAGAGAGAGGGTCAGAATCCCAAGCAGGCTCTGTGCAGCAGAGAGCCCGACGTGGGGCTTGAACTCACAAACCATGAGATCGCGACCTGAGCCCAAACCAAGAGTCAGACGCTCAACCAACTGAGCCACCCAGGCGCCCCGTCCCTACGAGATAGGTTCTTTAGGTGTTCCCCCTTGAGAGGTGGGAAAACGGAGGTCCAGAGTGTTATAAAATACTGAAAGCTCAGGCACTTGGTGTGAGCGGTGGAGCTGGGATTTGAACTCCAAGCCCCCAGGCTACACAGCCTCATGAGGGAGCTAAGGCCAAGCTCTCTCAGCCTCCTCATCTGCTCCCTCCCTGGCCCCTCTGCCCCACCGCACACCACACACCACACACCAACAGGCTCTCATAAAGGTTCAGATGAGCTTGTTCGAAACCTGCAGGGAACTGCCGGATGAGGCTGATAATAATTACTATTTGTATTGTGCCCTGAAAGTTCCCACACTCATCGCACCCCCACGACACGCTGGTGAAGCAGATGGCCTTATTATCCTCATTTTGCAGGCGAGGCCACCAAAGCTCAAAGAGGTTCCGAGACTTGCCCAAGGTTGCCTGACCTGTAGGGCAGAGTGAGGCCCTGAGCTCAGGCCTTCACACTCCAAAGCCCGGGCACATTCCCTGCTACCGGGTGCCCTGGGAGGCTTAAGGGCCTCACCTGATGCTGTTTGCATTTCAACAGGGCCCGAGGCCTCCCCTCCCCGCCAGAGAGTGAGGCGCGGATGGCCCGCGATAGGCCTGAAGTGTTCCAGGCGACAGTGTCTTCCCAGACCCGCAGCACTACCACAGATGAGATATTCTTGCCCTCCTCGGAAAGCCCCGCTCTCGAGTCACCCCCATCCCCTTTCCAGGCCCTGGCAGCAAGGACAGACCCTATGCCTGGGGGTGCGGGTGGAGGGGTCATAGAGGGAGAGGTCTATTCGGGATCCTTCTTTTGGCTCCAGCTGGAACCCCAAGGAGAAATAGGGTAGTGGGATTCGGAAGGGAGGGAAGGGGCTGGGGAGACCCTCTACTTGCCCTCTAGGCTTCTTTGCTCCGTGGACCCGGAGGCTTAAGTGAAGGCTGGCAGGAAGCAGGGAAGGAGTTAGGGGTCTTCCCCGAAGCTCTAAAGCAGGCATCTCCGCCTTGACACTGATGACATCGTGTGCTGCTAATTCTCTATTGTGGGGCAGTCCTGGCTCTGTAGGATGGTCAGCAGCATCCCTGGCCTCTACCCACTTTTGGCTGTGACAGTGGGGATGCTACTCCCCGCTGGAGGCCAGTAGCATCCCCATTGCCACAGCCAAAAATGCCTCAGGCATCGCCAAATGTTCACGGCCCCCCAACCCCCTGCACTTGATAGGAGGACTGGGAGGAGGAGCCGGTTAAATGAAAGCAGACGTTAACCTGGAAAGTATGCATTCGGGCCCCACCCTCCCCCCCAGAGCTGGCTGTGCTGGGCCCTGGGCAGGCGATGGGGTGTTCTCAGCCCTCTGGGGTTAGTCACCTGGAGCCTGGCTGGGCCCTCGGAAGGGGCAGGGCAAAACTGTGCTGCCTGGGCTTCCTCCTCCTCCCCCTCTTCCTCCTCCTTGCTCAGAATCTTCTCTTCCTCCTCCCTTTCCCCTTCTTCCTCCTCCCTGGGATGGTCCCTCTGCCCTAGTTTCTGTGAGGGCCTCATCCCTAGATGTGCTCAAGGCCTGGGTCCCCCTCACCCCAAGGCCCCAAATGTTGCTGTAGCAGCCACTGGGGCATAGCTGGCAGGTAGACCCAGGAGGGCCCAAGTCAGGGCCTGGGCTGGGGCAGAGAGAGAGGGGAGTGTTCAAATCCTGGTTCCCCCACTAACTAGTCTGGAGCTGCGGGAATTCTGGGGGGGGGGGGGTGTCTTCGTGCTTCGATGTGAACTTAAACGTGCTTCGATGCCTCCAAGCCTCATCTTCCACATTTGAGACATGGGAGTAACACCTCAAATGGCTCTTAGGAGCTTTTGCAGAGCTGAGCGGCTAGTGCCTGGAGCTGGGGAGATTCTCGGTCCCATGAGCAACATTATTGCCCTTGCCTCTGCGGGTCTCTGGTCAGACCCCCCAGCCATTCTGAAAGCACGTGCCTCTGTCACTCTTGACACCAGCCTCGCAAGCCTGAGGTGTGGGGTCCGGATGGCCGAGACTGAGGCGGGGTGTGGGGTGGGGGGATGCGCTATGGTTCCCTCATCTCCAGATCCGTGGCCACGGGCTGAGCCCTTCTTCAGTGTCGAGAGGACCGGAACCCCACATCCTCAGAATCATACTTAATATGCTAAACATCCTGCAATGTCCAGGACTGCCCCACAACAAAGAATCATCGGGGGCGCCAGGTGGCTCAGTCAGTTAAGCGGCTGACCTCGGCTCAGGTCATGAGCTCACGGTTCGTGAGTTCCAGCCCCGCGTCCGGCTCTGTGCTGACAGCTCGCAGCCTGCAGCCTGTTTTAGGTGCTGGGTCTCCCTCTCTCACAAATAAACATTAAACATTTTTAATAAAAGGAAAGAATTATCAGCCCACAGTGTCCGTGGCGCTGAGGGCAGGAAGCTCCGATTTGTACAAGTTTACGTTGTGGTGTCTGTTACCTGCACACTCAGAGCCTGGCGTATAAGAGGAATCATTTTGAATGAACGAGTGAACCAGTGAAGCAAATAATGTCATATCCTCAGCTGTGCTAGGAGATGGTAACTTCAGACTCCAGCGTTCAAGGCCCCGCAGCGTTCCAGCCAAACTGGGAGATCCGGCTGCCCCTCTCTTCGGCTGCTCTCCTGCTGCCCAGAACCCCCATCAGGAGCTTAGCAAGCTGACCGCACGAGGGCAAAAGTAGACTGGCAGCCCCTGTCCTCCCAGGGCGGTGGACACAGGATGGAGTCATGGAGTATAGGGTGTGGACTCTGGGGTCAGCCAGGCCTGAGTTCAGTCCCAGCCTGGCTCCTCACCAGCCGCCTGACCCTAAACTTGTGACGGACATCCTTACTACAGCTTTCTCAACTATAAATAGGACGCATGGCGATACCTTCCTTAAAGGGTAATGCGAGGATTAGAAGAGATAACCCATGTAAAGAGTTTGGTGCTGTGCTGGGAGCCCATGGTGAAGAACGATCACTGATTACCGCCATCATAGCTCATTTCTTGTGTGGTCCCCCCGCTCCTAACCCCACGGCCAGGCCTCAAGGGCTCTGGGAAGGCCGTTCCACGCTGTTCTCCAGCTTGGTTGTGTGCCAGCACTGGGTGAAGCCCCAGGGGCACAAAGGGGACTAGGATGTGGTCCTGAACACTGGGAGCGTTTTACAGGCTGTTGAACCATTAGCAGGAGCCCGGAAGGACCAGGATTTGGGGTTGGCATGAGGCGAGCACAGCACCCAGGGCAGCAAGATGTAAAAAGGGGTTCGGCGCACCTCCTTAAAATGTGCACTTGCCTCCCCCCAGTCCCAGCCTCGCAAAGGACCACATCCCAAGAGGAATGCCTGAAGGCCCAGAGGAGGGTGAAACAGGGGTGGGGGCTGCAGCACCAGAGGCTTCCTGGAGGAGGTGTCAAGAGGGCTGCTGGCTTGGAAGGAGAGGAAGAATTTTGAAACACACAGCTGAGGGCACACACATTTCTGGGTAGGAACCTACGGCAGCAAAGGCGGCTTGGGAAGAAAGCCCTGGGCAGGTTTGAGTTGGGCAAGGCGTTTGTAAATTACATGCAGAAGGAAAGAACGCACATTCTCTCTTGGGTACCAGGGATTTCTTCTGTAAGATGGCAGGGGTTCAACTTCCAGGAGCTCTGTAGCGAGGGCTCCTTCCCAGTTCCGGTTCCCCGGGGTGGCCGGGAGGACCGCGAGGCTGGGCCGAGCCGAAGTGGGTTCCCCTCCCAGCTGTCGCCTGGAGGAGCGGGACAGAGCCAGCCTGGCACCGAGGCATCGGTCCTTTGTGCTGTGCTGTTGTGACTGTGAAGGCCCCTAGTAAAATGAACATCTGGTACCTGGGAGACGGTGTGGGGGTCAAAGGTGAACAAAATAATTCAGTCCAGGGGGTAAACAAATGTCCCTACAGTGGGATCCTTGTGGCACTGGGGGCCTCCTCGAGGGGTAGACCTCCATGCCCAGTCAGCCAAGAATGGCGATTATGAAAAGCTGGCATTGTCACTTTGTAACAATGAGAGGTGTTCTAAAATAGAATGGGCCGGCTGGTTGGAAGGAGAACACCCCTTACTAGAACCCCGTTCAATTGAACCAGCCTTTATTGAGCGCGCACTGAATACCTTGGTCTGGAGGAAAACAAGGAATAGGATTTTGGAGGCCATTATGTCAAGGGTAAGGTTGAGAGAGCACGGCCCTGAAGGTGCTCGGGGCCAAAAGGGAAAGAGAATCTCCCTGATGGATGGATGGGAGGGAGGGAGGGAGGGAGGGCATGCCGGGCTGGGGGATCTGCCCCGAACAAAGGCAAGGAGGCCTGGAAGGACACGTTGCCAGCAGGGGTGATGGGCGGAAGGTCCGGCTAGAGCACAGGGCGAGGGGAGCCCCGTCCTCAGAGTTCTTGCTTTCCAGGCTAGGGGCCTTGAGATGTCTTGTCTAGGCAGTAGAGAGCAACAGAGCACAGGCTGGGAGGCAGGAGGACAGGAGGGCTTGGTGGAAAGCTGAGTAACCCTTCAGGAGAGAGGAGGGAGGCCTGGCGGGACAGCGGCAGAGGAGGGCCAGATGGGAGTGACTTGGAGGACAGGGACAGACAGACAGCTGGACGTGGGGGAGATGGGGGGGGGGGGCAGGTTGAAGATGAGCCTGGCTCTTAGCCTCTGAGCTGGCAGAGGCCTCTGGGAAGCAGGCTGAGGTCTGCATCAGCACGAGTCAGGTCAGGGGCCCCGAAGGCCGCCCCCTACCTGGAGGTGTCTGTCTCCACGGCCAGCAGAGCTGTCTTGGGGGTGGCTCCGGAAGCTTCTGACGGCTGCTGGCCCCTTCCCCGCTCCCACCCTCGGGCTTAGCCGTGGAAGCCCCGGTGTCTGATGCCTCAGCGCTGGCCTGCTTTCCATCCCCACAGGACTCAAAGAAACCCTCAGCACCCAGCCAGGAGCCGAAGACACCATCGGGCAAAAAGCTGAAGTTTCCACGCCCTCCCCTGTCCCAGTCGTGGAAGCGGGACCGCGAGCAGACCCTGGCGGCGGCCTACGTGCCGGTGGTGGTAGACCCGAAGGGGCAGAGCCTGGACAAGCTTAGGTTCAAGTTCTACACCTCCCAGTACTCCAACTCCCTGAACCCCTTCTACACCCGGCAGAAGCCTACCTGTGGCTACCTGTACCAGAGGGACATGGACCACACCCGCAAATGCTTTGACGTGCCTCCTGCCAACCTGGTCTTGTGGCGCTCCTAGGCCCCTCCCGGTTTGGAGACACCACCTGCACCCTCCCCCGCCACAATCCTGGGTCCAGGAGGGGAGGGGCACTTGCTCCAGGAGGAGCAGACCATGCCCGGTCTGAGACAGCTGTGCTGCGCCCAGTGGCAAAGGGAGGTCTCTGTTCTCGGCAGCAATTAAAGTTTGTCCTTCCTTTCCTTGCCATCTGAATGGGTGGCTGTGGGTGGGTAAACTGAGGCCACAGGGGTGTCGTACGGCAGGTCACGTCCAGAGATGCCCAAAGACTTAGAAGCACTTGATTCTCAGTCCCCTCCCCCACCCACCCCCACCTCCAGGAGTGACCTCAAGCCCCCTCTAGGGCCTCAGTCCCAAGCAAAGCCCATGCTGGTCACACTGTCCCCATAGACCAAGCTTGGCAAGCCTGCCAAAGTCAAGAAAGAGAGAAGTCAGCTGGCGGTGGCCTGGGTTGGAGCAACCCCTGGAAAATGGGAAGCAGCACAGGGGGCAACGCAGTCTCTGGGGGGCCTCCTCTCCAGCCCTAGCTTCACATCCACCTGTCTCTTCTGACTTGTCGTTTGTTGGTGGCGGGAAGGATTTCCCATCTCGTCTCTCCTCTGGTCCAGAAGAGCTGACTCGGGTTAGTCAGGCTCACGGGCCGTGTTTCATGAAGACGGGTGATGAAGGCAGAGGGCACTTGACCCAAAGCAGTGGCCTGAGTCCCCGGTCGCCGCCACCTAGGGGCAGATCCGGCGCTATGCCGGGGCCAGCTCAGACGGTCCCGAGGGATCCGACTGTGGGCATCTCCTCCCAACGCCACAGCCAGTGACTTCGTGTTAGTAACCACTGAAACCAGCAAACGCCCATCATCTGGGGTTTCTTCTTTCCAGAGAGCTCGTTGTTAAATATCTGCCATCACACCACTAGGTGGATCCAGCTGGTTCCATTTCTAGGACTCACAGCTCATTCTAGCTGGGGTGGGGTATTCAGTGGAGCATACTTTTGGAGCCTAAGAGTCTGGGGTTGGCTTGGGATGGAGGGACAGGATGTCTGGAGACCCAGACAAGCAGCCAGTGCACTGGCCAGGCTTCCTCGGACGCCTTTCTCTGAAAAGAAGATGGTGAGTAGGGAGGAGGGACATGAGCCCTCCTAAAGGTTGTGTCACAAGATAGAGTCTAGGTTTTTCTGTTTGTTGTTGTTGGAGGCTCTCTTTCAAAAGCCAGAGGCGGGGCACCTGGGTGGCTCAGCCGATTAAGTATCCGACTTCAGCTCAGGTCATGATCTCATGGTTCATGGGTTCGAGCCCCACATGGGCTCTGTGCTGACAGCTCAGAGCCTGGAGCCTGCTTCGGACTCTGTGTCTCCCTCTCTCTCTGCCCCTCCCCTGTTCACACTGTCCCTCTCTGTCTCTCAAAAATAAATAAATGTAAAAAAAAAAAAAAATTAAAAAAAAAAACCCAAAAGCCAGAGGTTTTGGGGGCACCTGGGTGGCTCCGTCGGTTGAGCATCTGATTCTTGACTTCGGCTCAGGTCATGATCTCACGTGTTCATGAGTTTGAGCCCCGCGTGGGGCTCTGTACTGACAGCATGGACCCTGATTGGAATTTTCTCTCTCTCTCTCTCTGCCCCTCCCCTGCTCTCTCTCTCAAAATAAATAAATAAATTTTTTTATTAATAAAAAAATTAATTAAAAAATATCAAAATAGGGGCGCCTGGGTGGCGCAGTCGGTTAAGCGTCCGACTTCAGCCAGGTCACGATCTCGCGGTCCGTGAGTTCGAGCCCCGCGTCAGGCTCTGGGCTGATGGCTCAGAGCCTGGAGCCTGTTTCCGATTCTGTGTCTCCCTCTCTCTCTGCCCCTCCCCCGTTCATGCTCTGTCTCTCTCTGTCCCAAAATAAATAAAAAACGTTGAAAAAAAATTAAAAAAAATATCAAAATATATTATATATATTATTTAAATTATATATATTATATATATAGTCAGAATATATTCTTTTTTTAATTAATTTTTTTATTAATAAAAAATTTTATTTATTTTGAGAGAGAGAGCAGGGGAGGGGCAGAGAGACAGAGAGAGAGAGGAATTCCAAGAAGGGTCCATGCTGTCACCGCAGAGCCCCACGCGGGGCTCAAACTCATGAACACGTGCGATCATGACCTGAGCCAAAATGAAGAGTCAGACACTTAACTGACGGAGTCACCCAGGTGCACCTAAATAAACTTTAAAAAATAAAATAAAGTCAGAGGCTTTCCTCAATTGCCTGGCGATCCTGGGCTGGAGGTCGGCCATTTGGCATCTGTACCTGATCGTCAGTGTTTGAGGAGCCAGCATGGGAAAGAGCTGGGGGTGTCTCTTCCTTTGCAGACTTTCCCTTCACTCTCGGCTTCTAGAATGACCCTTCTCTCTCCCCGAGGCCCTCCAGTCCAAATGTCCAGAATAACCTCCAGCCAGGGGCAGGAGATAGGTGTGGTAGGGCATCGGGGGAGCGCGTGGCTCCTTACACAGGCTTTCCACCCGTCCTATTTCTGCCCCCTGTCCTGCACCCCACTCTGTAGGGCACCTTCTGCCCCATGTCTGAGCCTCCACAGTTCTGTGGCAGGCACAGGCATCACGTCTGTACCATCCTCCACACCCTCCTCTTTCAGAGTGTTTGGGTTTCCACTTCCTGCGCTGAGACAGTTACAGTCGTCCATCTGCCCTCTGTTGTCCAAAATTTTATTAGAACCTCTCACCTATTTCCTTCTTTCTCTTTGTCTCTGTGGACTGGTGGGCTTAAAAAATGTTATTGTGGGGCGCCTGGGTAGCTCAGTTGGTTAAGTGTCTTGACTTTGGCTCAGGTCATGATCTCACGGTCCGCGGGTTCGAGCCCCGCGGCGGGCTCTGTGCTGATGGCTTAGAGCCCGGAGCCTGCTTCGGATTCTGTGTCTCCCTCTCTCTCTGCCCCTCCCCTACTCACACTCTGTTTTTCACTCTCAAAAATAAACACTAAAAAATAAAAATAAAAATAAAAAATGTTATTGCCATTTTAGCTGGATTTTGAAAAGCAGAGATAAATTTTTCAGTGTATGTGTAACTAAAAGTTCCATGTCCAATCATCCAACAGACCCTTGCTGAACATCCGAAGACTGGGTCCCTAGGCTGCAACCATCTCTGCCCTCCCAGACCTGAGAACCTTGGGGGGAGGGATGGAGGTGGGGGTGGGGGCCCGGCATTTTCACTCCCCCAACTGACACCTTCTCCTCTCCCTTGGAGAATGGTCTCCCCCTTGAGGTTCACCTTGGTAGAGCAGCCTTGATGGAAGCTTCCAGGAACCTTTAAAGAAGCTGGTCCAAGTCCCGCATCGTTGTGGGTGGGATAGTCCCAGGAGGCAAAGACCTGGCACTCAGAGCTCTGTTCTGTTTCTGCGGAGGTGGAGAGCGGGGGTCGGGCAGCGCTGGAGGGGAACCAGTCGGGCCTGGGATTGCTGCCCCTTGCATCTCTTCCCAGCCTAGCTTCTACCTCTGCACACCTGCCCCACAGGCTCCCTCTCCTCGGTACTGTTCAGCCAGGTAGATCCTCTCACGCTGGTATATGGCGATCTATCCCAGGAGGGATTCCTACAAACAGAGCAGCCTGGGGAAGCCACACGGCCTCTCTCTGATGTGTCCCACCACACGAGCTGTCCACCCGCTTCCTCCATACCTTTCTTGGTGTGGATCCCAACCCTCTCTGACTTGGCCATCCATGTCTGGGAGAAGAATGGAGAGCAGGACTGAGAGAGGCCATGGAAGAGGGAGAAGCTGGGCTCTGGGATTGGGAGGCTGGGGGGTTCCATTCCCATCCTGGGTCTGGGCTACCTCCAAAGGGATTGAGCTCACCGTCGCTGGAATTTTCCAGGCAGAAGGGCCACAGGGAAGATGCTGGAGTAGGGGCTCTAGGGACCCTCCAGCTGGACCCTCGAGATTTAAAGGCTTAAGCCAAAAGCCTGGTGATGAGGTAGAAAACTCTGGTACCACCACTTTGAATTTCTGTGGACCTCACAATGACTTTTCTGTCCCCACTTCCTCTCGTGTCACGTGGAAATAATACCACCCCACAGGGCTATTGTAAGCCGATTCCACAAGCTTAGCGTGCTGCCTTGAACACAGTAGACATTGGATGACAGCTCCACCCTACTCTAGCCTTACTGAATTCTTCCTTCGGTCATGCATGCACGCATTCACTCACTCAGTGTTTTATTTATTTTTTAATTTTTTAAATGTTTTTATTTTTGACAGAGAGCGAGAGAGCGCACAAGTTGGGGAGGGGCAGAAAGAGAGGGAGACACAGAATCCGAAGCAGGTTCTGGGTTCCGAGCTGTCAGCACAGAGCCTGATGTGGGGCTCTAACCCACGAACCGTGAGATCATGACCTGAGCCGAAGTCAGACGCTTAACAGACTGGGTCACCCAGGCGCCCCGCACTCACTCAGTGTTTTATTGGGCTCAAGTCCGTCAGTCAAGCGTTACCTTCACAAAGGTACTGAGGAGCATGTTTACAGAGAAGTGGGCACAGTTGAGGGCTGGTGACATGGCCAGAGTGGCCACAGAGGCAAGCCCTTCCTACTTCTAAGCCTGAGAGGTACAGGGAGGCGGCTTTGTCACCGCAGCTGAGAGAGGGCTTTCGTGGGATCTGTGGCTGAGGGTAGAAGGAATCAGGGCCCAAACTATGACCCAGCAGGGAGGGTGGGGAGCAAACGCCCAGGCTCTTCTGTCTTCCTACCAGCCAGTCTCCTTCCACTGCTTCCCAGGGGATGAACTGCCAGAAGCCAGAGGCCCCAGGGAGCCCGAGTGATCCAGTCCACAGGGGTCAGCCTTCTGGCGCTCAGAGCACACAGAGGAAGGTGGAGAATGGGTGAGGAGGGCGCCAACGGGATAACCAGCACATGACCATGTGGAATCTTTGGCACTAGGTGCTGGGAGGGTGCGCGAGATGAATAACACAGAGGCCTCCACCCCGAGTTCCTGACGAGAGGCTGACAATAAACAGCTGCGTATAATTTGAGAAACCAATGAACCTCATGTATGTTATAATAGAAGTGTGAGCATTGTTGGGGCGTCTGGGTGGCTCAGTCAGTTAAGTGTCCGACTTCAGCTTAGGTCATGATCTCGCAGTTCGTGAGATCGAGTCCCGTAAGTGAGAGCCCCGCGTGGGGCTCTGTGCTGACAGCTCGGAGCCTGGAGTCTGCTTCCGATTCTGTGTCTCCCTCTCTCTGCCCCTCCTCTACTCTTGCTCTGTCTCTCAAAAATAAATAAATGTTTAATAATAATAATAATAATAAAGAACGGTGAGCATTGTCCTAGATGTGGTGACCCCTATGACTTCCACCTCCTGCTGTACCCGCCTTGGCACAATCCTCCTCTGAGCGTGGCTGAGATCTGTGACTCACCACTAACCCACGGAGTGTGGCAAAGGTAACAGGATGGCATTTCCTTGGTTAGTTACACAATATAAGCTTCCATTTTAGCAGATTGGAGAGAGATTCTCCTTGCTGGCTTGATGAAATAAGCAGCCACACTGAGGAGCCCGTGTAATAAGGAACTTTGGAAAGTCCTAGAAACTGCAGACAGCCTCTGGTAACCGAGAGTGGGCTCCAGATAATGTCTAGCAAGAAGCCAGGGCCCTCAGTCCTATACCCAGGAAATGAATTCTGCCAACACGCTGAATGAGGCAGAAGTGGATTCTTCCCCAGTCAAGCCTCCAGATGTGAACGCACCCCAGATGACACCATGATCACAGCCCTTTGGGACCTGGGGCAGAGGACCCAGTGAAAGTCAGCACAGAGCCAGACTCCTGGCCCACAGAAACTGTGTGATAATAAACATGTAGGATTATTTTTTAATTTTTAAAAATGTGGGGCACCTGGGTGGCGCAGTCGGTTAAGCGTCCGACTTCAGCCAGGTCACGATCTCGCGGTCCGGGAGTTCGAGCCCTGCGTCAGGCTCTGGGCTGATGGCTCAGAGCCTGGAGCCTGTTTCCGATTCAGTGTCTCCCTCTCTCTCTGCCCCTCCCCCGTTCATGCTCTGTCTCTCTCTGTCCCAAAAATAAATAAACGTTGAAAAAAAAAATTTTTTTTAAATGTTTATTTTTGAGCTAGAGAGGCAGAGTGTGAGCGGGGGAGGGGCAGAGAGAGAGGGAGACACAGAATCCGAAGCCGGCTCCAGGCTCTGAGCTGTCAGCACAGAGCCCGACATGGGGCTCGAACCCACGAACCGTTAGATCATGACCCGAGCCGAAGTCGGACGCTTAACGACTGAGCCCCCCAGGCGCCCCTAAACGTGTAGAGTTTGAAGCTACAGACTCTGTGGTAGTGTTTAAGCAGCCTAGAAAGCTATTATAACACATCAGCAAACCATCGGTGCGCCGAGGCAAGAAAAATGAATTCTGCTGAGATTCGGAAAGGTTCTCGGAGGAGGGTGTGTCTGTGGGAAGAGTGGGGAGGATATAAACCAGAAGCATTGGAAAGATAAGCTGCCACCTCACCCTCGACTCCTTCAGTCCAAACCCCAAACCCGAGAGGACTCCGAAGACAAGGACGTGAGCCTGGGCCCCAAGTTCACCGGAGGAGCTTCTCTGGCCCCGTATCCAAGCCATGTGCCGGGCGGCCCCCAGCGGCCACTTGCCCAGTGCGCCCTGCATTCACCTCTTTAGGTAGAGGAGAAGCAAAGCAGTCTTGTTTGATTTCTTGTTCAAAAACAGCTGACCTCTGTTTTTTGTGAGCAGTATGTGTTCATTGTGAATCATTTAAAAAATACAGATAAGTTTTAAAAAGCAAAGATTAGGGGCGCCTGGGTGGCCCAGTCAGTTAGGCATCAGACTTTGGCTCGGGTCATGATCTCACAGTTCGTGAGTTTGAGCCCCGCCTCGGGCTCTATGCTGACAGCTCAGAGCCTGCTTCCGATTCTGTGTCTCCTCCTCTCTCTGCTCCTCCCATGCTCATGCTGTCTTCCTCTCTCTCAAAAATAAATAAACATTAAAAAAAAGCAAAGATTATACTATCGCTGGTGATGTCATGACCCAGAAAGAGCCCTGTTCACATTTTGGTTGTTTCCTTTTAGTTACACGTGTCATGTACACAGCAGTGTCGTGTGACAGGGACAACCTTTGTCACAGACAGGCCCCTAGGCTTGGTCTAGGAACTTTCCAGGATCAGCTGTAGCAGTTCACCATGCACCTGTGTGCGGTGCCCTCACACACACACACACACACACACACACACCCCAGGCCATAAGGCACACGCTCAATGTCCCCCATCCCCATGCCCGTGGGAGCTGATGGTGTCAGGTGTGGAGTCAGATGGAAGGTTGAATTCAAGCCTCCTGGGATGAGAGAGATACAGTCTCTGGGAATGTAAGAATGTGGTCAGAAGAGGACCAGTGAGTGTGTGTGTATACATGGCTACATGAACTTGTACAGTTTAATGGAGGAGGGGGTTCCCTCTAGCTACTCAGGATTCGTCTTGGAAGCCCACAAACTCTGCATGATTCAGGCGTGCTTATGCATTAACTACCCACGGTGTGACTGGAACCCCTCAGTTGTGATGGTCAAGTGCAGTGCACAGCATGTATAACCGTACACAGCAGTCCTGTCAAAAGCCCACAGTTGGTCCAGCTCTGGAAGAGGCACCAGCTCTATCTCAGACGTACCTCAATTCCATGTTGGAGGGCAGGAACCAAAAACATTGAGAGCCCACTGAAAACAGGAGAAGAAGGGAATGGAGGTCACAGGATCAGAACAGCCACCTATTCGGCCCTGGTAAGAAGGGATAACGAGATTACAAAACGGGTAAGAAAATCCTCTCACCTATCAGCTCAAGGCTGTAATCCTGGGCCTCTGCTTCCCTAAGCTTTGTTCTATTTTCACTCTTCTTTCCTAGGAGCAGTCCCCATTGGCCGCAGGGGTTTAGTGGGGACTTAACACCACTTCTCTGGCTCCTCCTGCACTTGGCCCTGGGGTTGCACAGCCCCCCATTACCTTTGTCTCTCTGCTCACCTCCTCCTGTGCTGTCTGATTCGTCAGATCTTCTTTGCTCAGCTCTGGACCACTCCGGGCTGTGAGTGAGGAGGGCCCGCTGTTAGAAAGCCGAGCCTCCCTTGTGCAGGGGCAGCGGGGAGCAGGATCCATCCACCTTGGGCGCCGGCCACAGGTGGGGCCTGGAAGATGGGCAACGTGATGGATGGTAAGTCGGTGGAGGAGCTGAGCAGCACCGAGTGCCACCAGTGGTACAAGAAGTTCATGACCGAGTGCCCCTCCGGCCAGCTCACCCTCTACGAGTTCCGCCAGTTCTTCGGCCTCAAGAACCTGAGCCCGTCCACCAGCCAGTATGTGGAGCAGATGTTTGAGACCTTTGACTTCAACAAAGTGAGCAGGGAGGCCTGGGGTGGGGTGGGTGGGCGCTGGAGGGCCGCCCCGGGAGGCCTGGCCAGTGTGGGGCTGCGAGGGGCAGGTGCCAGAACAGTGGCGTCTCCCGGAGGAGGGGGCGCGCTTCTCTGTGTATCTGGGGCTGTGTTGGGGAGTCCGTGGATCTAATGTTCACTGAGCACCTACTGTGATCAGGCACTGGGGGTTCAGAAACGAACCAGAGCCTGTCCGTGCCCTCACTTTTCCAGGGGAAGACAGAGGGGTCCACGGATTAGTGTACCCAGAGGCCCAGTCTAATGGCTTCCTCTCGGTTTACTCCAAACCGAGTGGAAACACTTACAAGACAGCTGTTGGGCACTTACTGAGTGCTGGGTGCTATACCCGGCGCTTTTGCCCAGGCCCTTGGATGCTCGCAGGGTGCAGGAGGAGGAGGAGGGGAGAGGAGAGAGCAGGGTGATAAGTCTGTAGCCCTGGCTAGCCTGCCACAGGCAGGCCTGTGTTACATGGGTCACTCCCAGTGCTCTGGGGACAGACAAGGCTGCCTGGCAGCTGGGACGTCCAGACTGCTCCCAACTCCAAAATGCCCAATGACCTCAGCTCACCTTCTCTCAAGTCGGTCCGAAGGTCTGCATGGTGGTCGAACTGTCATCTCCCCGAGTAATCACCGGGACTCCTGATCAGCTAGAGGGGGGGTGCTGGGTACAGTGAGTTAGGGCCCTTAGCTCTCATCAACTGGGCGGCCTCGCGCCCAAGATCTACCCCCCACGCTCTGCTCCTTGCCCTGCATCTGCCACGGAGGTTGAGAGCATGGGTTAAGGTAGTTGTTGGTGCCAAGAGCAAATCTTCCGTTTGTTTGGAGCAACTGAGTCAAGATGCAGTGGGAGGGGAACCCAAGGCTACAAACCCATCTCCCCACCCTGACTGGGCCCCACCCCCCCGGCGCTCACCTGGAAGCATGAGGAGGTGATGTCACCCTGCCATGTGCCCACTGCAAGCCGGGGGAGGCTGCCCAGAGCTTTCCCGGCCCCCCTCGCTGCCCGGAGGGTCCAAACATCACTGCGGACGGGGCTTCTAAGGACAGCTGGGGCTCAGAGGCTATTTAAAACTCACTAATATTTAGGGTTAAGGGGACAAAGCAGATTATGGGCTCTGAGTCCCAACCTCAAGGTGCCCACTGGCTTTCCTGAAGGGGGCGCGGGGGAGCGGAGCACTGGAGCTTGTGGCATGGAGACCAGAAGGGATGGCATCAGTATGCTGGACCCCCCCCCCCCAAATGCTCCAGGAGAAGGAATAATTCCTGAACAGGAGGGAGAAGGGTCAGTGGCTGAGCCTCAACACCTGACACCTAAACACACCGAGGTATCTCAGCTTCTCACATGTAAGGAAACCCTTTGGGTCAAGACACATCTCCAAAGGGACGCCCGAAAATCACATATATGACACCAGGGAGGGACAACCCATCAACCTTGGATTTTGCAAGCACCACCTCCACTGTCCCCAACCTGACTTCCTTGATTGAGCCAGGCACACCTTCGCCTCGGGGCCTTTGTGATGCCCGGGACCCTTGTCCTCCAGAATTCTGCTTGGCTCACACCTTTCCCTGCTACAAGTCTCTGCTCACATGTCTCCTTGCCACTGACACTTGCCCTGATTTCCTGATTGAAACCCTATTTCACCAGGACTAGCCCCTACCCCTGCATTTCCTGTCCCACCTTCCCTCCCCTGCCCCCCAGAGCGTACCTCATCTTCTGACAACTGATACTGAACAACACGTGGCCACTATGTTTGTTGTGTCTCCCCTCCTGGAGTGTGAGCTCCATGAGGGCGGGGATTTTTGTCTGGCTGACTCATTTCCATATCTCCAGCATCTAGAGCAGTGCCTGGACCATCATAGGGGCTGAACAAATATTTGTTATACGAGTGAATGGATCGATGAGCAATCATGAGTTCTATGGGCTAATTACGTATTTTACAATACACATTCATTTAAATACATAATTATTAAAATGAAGAGTATCTCTGTAACATCTAAAGGGCTTTGCATACACCCACGGTGTAAACCACACTTTGGGCAATACCGCCTCCTACCCATTGTCATGAGCACAGAGCAGACTGGCTACGAGATGGGACACCAGAGTGTGCGCTAAGTTAAACAGGGGTGTGCAAACGATGGCCCGTGGTCCTATTTTTATAAGTGAGGTTTTATTAAAACGCACCACACCCACTTGTTTACATACTGCCCAAGCTGAACTATTTGCTATCTGGTCGTCTATAGAAAAAGTTTGCCAGCCCCTGAGTAGACGGCAGTTACGGCCCAGCGTTCTGTTCCGGGGCGGTGGGGAGGCTGGGGGGTGCAGCAGTGTGAGTGGGGAGTGTGATCCTGGGGATAAACAGGTACTTGGCTTACTTCAAAGTTTTGCCTGGGCTTGGCCACTCCTGGCACTCAGGCAGGTGCACACAAATCGATGTAAATCTTCACTCCTGCGTCTGAGCGCCGGGTAGGATTTAGGAGGCCCGGTTTCTAGGCAAAGTCTGGCCATTCATCGGTTGTTGGTCTAACCCCTCCTCTCAACTTTAGCTTTCGTCTGGAGACGGGGGACAAAAATCCCACCTCTCGGGATGGTGGTGAGATTAAATGAGTAAAGCAAATGAAAATACTCGGCACGACAGGCACTAGAGAGAAGTTAGTATGACTGTAGTATCATTACTGAATCTCACCCCAAACACAGTCTTGAAAAGTGTGCATTCAGCTTCGGGGGGAGGAACCGAGACTCAGAGAGGCCCTGTGCTTGTTCAAGGCCACACCTCTCCTAAGATGTCCATTATCTTTCTGGCACAAGAGCCCCTACTTTTCTTTCTCTTTCCCAATGTTTATTTTATTTTTTAAATTTAATTAATCAATTAATCAATTAATTTATTTTTTTAATTTACATCCAAGTTAGTTAGCATATAGCGCAATAACGATTTCAACAGTAGATTCCAGTGATTCATCCCCTGCATATAACACCCCACAAGTGTGTTCCTTAATGCTCTTTACCCATGTAGCCTATCCCCCTACCCACAACCCCTCCAGCACCCCTGTTTGTCCTCTGTATTTAAGAGTCTCTTCTGTTTTATCTCACTCCCTGTTTTTATACTATTTTTGTTTCCCTTCCCTAGTGTTCATCTGTTTTGTCTCTTAAATTCCACATATGAGTGAAGTCATGTGATATTTATCTTTCTCTAATTTCGCTTAGCATCATACCTTCCAGGTCCATCCACGTAGTTGCAAATGGCAAGATTTCATTCTTTTCGATTGCCGAGTAATGCTCCATTGTATTTATATACCACATCTTCTTTATCTGTTCATCTGTCGATGGACACTTGGGCTCTTTCCATACCTTGGCTATTACTGATAGCGCTGCTATAAACATCGGGGTGCACGTGCCCCTTCAAATCAGCACCCCCATATCCCTTGGGTAAATACCTAGAGGTGCAATTGCTGGGTTGTAGGGTAGTTCTATTTTTAACTTTTTGAGGAACCTCCATAGTGTTTTCCCATCCTTTTCCATTGCCTATTTTTAGCCATTCAAAAAAATTGTGGAAGTAATTTTGTGCAGCTCATTGTGAGCATTTCCCACAATCCAGAGAGATAAAAAATGAAAAGCGGAAGTATCCTCACCCCGTGTCCTCTTGACCAGGGGAAACGTCCTTGGCTGTTTGCTTGCTTCTCTGAGCATTGTGGCCTGGGTGGGGGGGGGGTTTGCTTGCTCTGTTCTGAGGACACCCCTGGGGGGGGTGGGGTGGGCAAAAATGGGATGAGCCAAGGCGTATGTGAAAGCCTAGCAACCCAGAGAAGCACCAGGCAAATGTTCACGGTGATCACGACACCCACCGTGAGGCTCCACAGTGAGCTCCGGCTCATCAAGGCCTCACCTGAGGCCCAGGCCTGACACTGGGCCAGATCTCAGAGGCCATCCTGCCCAGCCTCTGCCACATCTTTAATAACAGCGCTCCAGCCTCTACTTGCTCGCTTTCAGTGACAGGGAGCTCATTACTGCACGAGGCTGGCCCTGTCCACCATGGGCAAATCTGCCTGTTAGAGTTCTTCCCGCTGACCCCAAATGTGCCTCTGGGTAACTTCCTGGTTCCAGAGTCAGGGCTGTGAATAAATGGAGGAACAGAGGCTGGATTCCAAGTTCACACACTCCGAGTCCTATGCTCAGCCTTTCTGCAAAACACAGGCTTCCCTCTCCCAGCCTCACTGGGCTTGCCGGTGAGATGGGCAGAGGCAGGCCTATGTTCTGTGCTTCCCTGACCCCACTGGTGCGGCCTGTGAAATCCAGGGGGACCCTGGAGAAATAGCCTGCAGGCATGTCTTGTGCCCCCCTCTCCCACGGTCAACCCCTCTGACACTCAAGAGGACATCACCTTTCCCGGGCAAGCCTCCCGAGCCTCTCCTCTGGCCCTTGCCCAAGCAGAGTTGTGTGTTCTTGTTCCATAATGTCCTGTCCAGATGTGTTGCCATTACATCGTGATGGCATCGTGACCTCTTTGTAAAAAGAACCACAGTAAGGGTAGTGACAGGAATAGCAAACATTTACCGAGCGCTTACTATATGCCAGGCAGTGTTGCCTGCTTTAGTTACATAAACTCGTTTCATCCCTCCACGGTCCCACAGAGGCAGGTACTATTATAATATTACAGATGAGGAACTTACAGAGACAGCGGGTCCTCGGTCCCAGATTCCACAGCTTTGAGAGGGGTGAAGCCAGGATTCAAACCGGAGCCCCCAACACTGCGCTCCCATCGGGAGCCGGTTCATGTCTTACTGGGCTCTGAAGCCTCTATCACAGCGCGTAGTAGGTGCTCAGTAAAGTTCAAAGAATGAAGGGAAGACTGAGAACGGTGCTCCTTGCCTCCGCATCTACCTCCTGCCCTCTCCCCAGCTCTGAAAAACTCATCCGAACCATGCCCCCTTTCCCTGGGGGTTCGCTTTCTCTTCCCCGCCTACACACACCTTCCTGCTGCCGGAAGGGGCTCAGGCTTGAGAATCACATGGGAGCAGCCAGTGACCGCCGGCACCGAAATGCCAGTGAAGAGGCGGCAGCACCGTGGACACCCCCTGGGGGCTGGTTTACGGGAGCTGGCGGGGCAGCCTCTGGGGCAGGCGAGGGGGGTTGCTGCGCAGGGCTCGGGGACAGACGGGGCGGGCCCCGGCAGGAAGGGCGCGGGGCGCGGGTGGCTCGGCCTCTCCTCGGGCCTCCGGGGAGCAGGCTCAAGGCGGCCGCCCCTCTCGCCCAGGACGGCTACATCGACTTCATGGAGTACGTGGCGGCGCTCAGCCTGGTCCTCAAGGGGAAGGTGGAACAGAAGCTGCGCTGGTACTTCAAGCTCTACGACGTCGATGGCAACGGATGCATCGACAGAGATGAGCTGCTCACCATCATCCGGGTAACTCCAGGTGCAGAGGGCCGGGCCCGGGGCGGGGGCGGGGGCGAGGGCGGGGCCGCGCCCTGGGCGGCCCGCCCCCGGAGCTGACAGCCCGAGGGACGGCGAGTTGGGACTTCAGCAGGCGGAACCGCAATCTCACAACGGGACAGGCTTGGGACCGAGGGTCGGGGGGTGGGGGTGGGGAGCAGCTGTGGCCCTGACCAGCTGCCTGACCCGGGGCACGTACCATCCACTCTCTGGGCCTCTGTTTCCTCCATCTGTACCAAGAGGCAAACTCCTAAATCCCCTGGTTGCCTCTAGTGCCCACTCTGTTGCTCGGGTACCGCGGAGACAGAACTAGGACGGGCCCCCTCACTTCTTTTTCTCCCCAGGCCATCCGAGCCATTAACCCCTGCAGCGACACGACCATGAGTGCAGAAGAGTTCACCAATACAGTGTTCTCCAAGATTGATGTCAATGGGGATGGTGAGGAGGCCCGGACGGGGGCGGCCAGGGCAGAGGGGCGGGAGGGCAGAGGGAGGCCACATCCTCCAGCCGCCCCTGCCCCAGCCACAAGGGTTGGCTTTTAGGGCCCCCTGGACCGGACTGTGGTCTCTGGCTGCTTTGCCTGCTCCCCTCGCAGCCACTTCCCCTAGCATTTGGCTCTGTCCCCCTTGCAAGACTCCAGCTCTGGGCCCCGGTACAACGCTGCCAGGGAGACGTGAGCACCTCCTCCCCGTGACTCCCTTTCTCTCTGCCCCAGGGGAACTGTCCCTGGAGGAGTTCATCGAGGGCGTCCAGAAGGACCAGATGCTCCTGGACACGCTGACACGGAGCCTGGACCTCACCCGCATCGTGCGCAGGCTCCAGAACGGCGAGCACGAAGAGGAGGGGGAAGGGGCCGGCGGCGGGGAGACTGAGGCGGCAGGCTGAGCCCACCGCCCGGCTGCTGGGGAGGGGATGCGTGTTGGTGCCTGGGGTCATCATTGTTGTCATACTAGATACAGGCTCCTGAACTCAAAGCTCAGGTCGCCCCTCTGGGGTGCACGGTGGCGGCAGATGGGCCGGGGTGGGAGTCGGGAAGGATGGTTCCTGAACCCTGAGCAGGACTCAGCTGGTGGTGACTGCCCCCTGCTGGGCGGCCCTGGGGCCGTCCCTAGGCCCAGCTTTTCCCACCGAGTTTCTCTCTCGAGTCCCACTCTTCTAGAGCGGGGAGCTCTGACGCAGAGCTGGGCTTTCACGGACTCTGATGGAATCCTACAGACCCGGTGGCCACAGCCTCCACGTGGGTGCCGCGATCACACACCGAACCCGCACCCCGGAACCCCGGAGCCTACTTGTGTGGTGCGTTGATTGTTCCTCCCTTCCACAAGCATTTATTGAACACCTCCTTGGTATGAATGCTAGATATTAGACATGCCAAGAAAAGGGTAGCCCTTACCCCCAAGGAACTCACAGGCTAAGCATCATTATAATAAAACATGCTAAGAGAAGGTATGGCACTATAGAAAGTCCTCATTTATCCGGAGGAAATCGGTATCTATTCAGAAGAGGCTGCCCAACACCCTTACTTCCCCTGCTGGCTCCGCAGTGGGGGGTGGTGCCACAGCTCTGCGACTCATTGTGGCCAGCGTCCTGACCGTCCCTCGTCTAACCTAACTCCCTCTCGAGGGCTGTGACACCAGTTGGGAAGTGGGGCAGTCTGGGACAGGTGGGCCCCATTCCCATTCTTTGCATACCCCGACTTTAGGAATACCTGTCCAAGAACTTGGGGAGAGACACAGGCTGCCGCAGTTGTGATCATCTTTTCTAAGATGCTCTTTCTTCTGGGGTTTGCGTCTTCACGTCAGCTGGGTGTGGGGGAAGTACAAGGAGTGAGTAAAAATCCACGGGTAGGAGAGAAAACAAGGGGCAAGAGGAATGAGCTCCAGCTTGCGGAGAGCCCCACGAGGGGAAGGGAGGGTCCTACCCATCACTTGGGCCACCCCAGGCTGGGAAGTCAGCCAGGGCCTGAGCACGGACGTGGAGGGACAGAAGATGGAGATCAATGTCATGGGCAGCCTGGGGGGAAAAGGGAGTTGACATTTCTGCTTCTCTGGGTGGCTGCCTCTTGGAACATCCTGAAGGTGGGAGGGGGGAGGGTATTTGAACAGAATTAGGACATTTCCCCAAGTCGGTCACATACCACCTTCATGACTTGCGGACTTATCTGTGTCCCACTTGGGTTGCTATTATTTTTTAATCAACCCTTTTTCACCTAAAATGTGTTTCTAAAGCAAACTTTATATGAATGGCATACCTATGAAATCGCCGTTCAGTAGGTGAGTTTTATTTTTCCTCCATCAACATAAAAACATATGTATTCGAACGAGTTCCTGTTCTGAGTTCCTCAGCACCCCTCTTCAACCAGAGGGACTCTCTTTAAATCTAGTTTGTACACTAGGGTCGCATATAGAGTTTGTATAACAAAATAATTCCACATCTATAACAAATAATTATCTGAGCACTGCCTGTTCAGTCCAACCTGCTCAAGGATGAGATAATTGAGGTTAGGGAGAGAGAAATGGTCGTCTTGGGTCACATAGCGGCTGGAGGCAAAGCCGGGCCTAGGACCAGTTCTCCCCAGAGACAGAGAGAGGTTTCCCCATCCTTCAAGGAGACACATCCGGCTTGTGGCCGGGAATCCTGGTAGGTCCATGCACAGGCAGGGGGCAGGAGGCAGGGGGGTGGGGGGTGGGGGTGTGGTTGGGGGGTGCAGAGTGTGGATGAGGGTAGGGACAGGGACAGAAGGATTGTGTGGGGGTGTGGGTTGACAGCAGGGACTGGGGGAGCAGCACCAGGGCAGAGCTGAAACAGCCCCTTTAAGCACAGCCGACCCCTCCAAGGACGGGAAGACCAGGGCCTTATAGGATGCAGTTTTCCCTTGTTGACACCCCTGGTGAGGACAGGTTGGGGAGGGGGAGGCAAGAGCCCTCCCCATGAACTCCTCAGGATCCAGGGGGGGTGTAATTATTATCACACTCACCCCCCGACTCCTATTTCTGTGTCACACTGTGTGGGCACTCTCGTTGCTAATTTGGTCTATGGGACCCCCCCAGCCCCACCCTCCCAGTATCCCCCTGCTTCCGGCTGAGAACCCTGTAGGAGACTGTGGAAACCGCCCCCCCCACCCCCCAACCCCCCGCCGCCAACACATACTTGTTCCAGAAGCAGTTGAAGGGAGACAGAGGAAACCAGTTCCCTTCACCACCCCAGTACATCCTCCCAGTGGACCGTCTCCCATTGGCCACTTCAGCCCAACGGCCCCTACCCCCTGCTTGGTCCCAACCCCTTTCATGGCGGGGGGGAGGCAGATAAGAGGGAGCATACACAGGCTGAGCCAGGGCCCCTCCCACTACTCTGGAAACCTGGTGAACCCGGAGTCTTGGAGGGGCCTGTGGACTCCCGAAGGCCCCAGACCCCTCAGAACATGGCGCTTTTCCGCCTCTGCTGAGAGATCCAGCCACCAGGGTTCATGTCCATCTGGAGCATCTTCATCACCCACTTGTCACGACGGGCACCTTCAATGAACTCATTCAGAGACAGCTGGCCTGGGCAAGGGGTAGGAGAGATGGTCATGCGGAGAGTGGAAGAAATGGGGTTGGGGGTGAGAGGAGAGGCCTTCCCTCCCAGGGCGCGTCCTCTTGCACAAACCTAAGCCTCGTACACAAACGGGCCTGCAGTCCCAGGGCCCAAGCTCGGGGCTTGTCAACTCTCCAATTCTCCAGGAGTCTCCCGGAGGCTTCAAGGGTCTCTTTAAGGGGCTTGCTTTGCAAAGGAATTTAAGCTTTCCTTTTGCCCACGGTGCCTTCAAAATGGTCCTGAGGGCTCTTCCGGGTGTGTCCCCAGCCAGCTCCCTCCCTCCACAGCCTTGGGGCTGGTGCATCCAGCTGCAGGGAGGAGGCCTAAATAGGCTTGGGGGGCAGGGGGTGGGGAGCTATCCTATGCCCATCTCTCAAATACATTTACCCTATTTATTCCTCTGGAGCGTTTTTATCCCTATTTTCCAGATGAGAAAACTGAGGCCATGCTAGGAGTTTAAATGGTTTGCCTGAGTCCAAAGCTCCTATTCTCTTGCTGTGCTTGCCGGGCCGGCATCGGCAACTCCGGCCGGGGCTTAAATCACTCTGGTGAACATCGCATCACGTGCCAGTGACGCCCCTGTTATTTTGCGTCCTCCTCTCTGCACCCGGCTCACAGATGAGGGTAACAGTGGCTGGGAGGTGGCGGGCCTTGTCCAAGGTCGCAGGGCCAGAAAGTAGGGGTGCTGTGGCGTGGGCAGCCCCGCCCCCTTACCATCTCCGTTCTCGTCCACCAGAAGGAAGATCCTGTCCACCACCTCCTCGGGTGTGAGCAGCTGTCCTTGCTGCTCGGCCTCCTCCTCCACCCTGCAGGCTTTCTTCAGCTTGTAGATTGCCTGCGAGAGAAAACCGCCAGCTCCCTCCCTCCCTCCCTCTGCCAGGCCCTCAGCCCTGCGTCCCTGGCGCTGCCCCCCAGCCTGTGCACTGTAGGACCACAGGCCCCAGGCCCAAATAAAAATCCACCTGTCCTCGGGCTGCTCTCTCAGGGTCCCACTGGCCTAGTTCCAGCTGAGGAGTGTCGGGCCTCATAGGCCACCTCACCCTGATGCCCTGTGACTGTCAAAGTGAAACCCAAGACCCTCAATGAGGGATGGACCCAGCACTGTGATGTTCCCAAGTCCACTTTGCCCAGGAGGAGATGGAGACCCAGAGGGGAAAAGAGGATACTTATGGACGTGTGTGTAAAACAGGACGAGGGGGGATACCGGCGTTTGGACGAGGGAAAGGACAGGTTTCTGCCTTGCCCTGTTTCCTCTCCCCACGAGGCGGCGTTGGTGAAGTGAAGTGGGGAAGAGACAGACAAATGTGAGGGTTTTCCTCAGTTCCTTGATGGGGAGCTCCGTGGACAGAGGCCTGTCTTGTCGATCCCCAGGCCCTCACTGCCCAGTGCAGTGCCTGGCACAATGTGGGTCCCACTGACCGGGGTCTGACAGCCCCGGGGCTAGGGCCAGCCGCAGTGCCTCCTGGGATGGATGAACTCGGGCAAACCACAGAACTGCCCCGAGGCGACTTCTTTATCTGTGAAATGGGCAGACAACCGCCCCCTGGGAGTGCAGTTCTAGGGCGGTAACAGGGTGACGCAGGTCAGGGGTCAGTCTGTGCTATAGTAGGTTCTTTCTTCTCTCATTGCTTTTTTTTTTTTTTTTTTAACTTTTTGTAATGTTTATTTACTTTGAGAGAGAGGGAGAGAGAGAGAGAGAGCATGAGTCAGGGAGGGGCAGAGAGGGAGACACAGGCTCCGGAGCAGGCTCCAGGCCCTGAGCTGTCAGCACAGAGCCCAACCCGGGGCTCAAACTCACGAGCTGTGAGATCATGACCTGAGCCGAAGTCAGAGACACTTAACCGACCGAGCCACCCAGGTGCCTCTCATTGGCACCTCTCATGCCTCACGCCTCTCACCTCTTAATTACCTCTCATTAATTTACTCTTCTTTTTTCTAATTTCTTGAGATGACTTCTAACATCAGCGATTTCCAGCCTCTTAATTTTCTGACATCTACCTTTTAAGGCGCTAAAATGCTCTGCAAGTCCAGCGTCGGCCGCACTCCACAGCCGATTATGTTACGTGAGCATTATAATCCGGCTCCGTGCACTTGGTGCGTATATGCATGTGATGTAACGTCTTTCATTTATGGAGGAGTTAGGAGTGTACCGCCTTATTTCCAAACAGATGGGGATTTTTTTTAAGGTGTCTTTTTGTAGTGGATTTCTAGCTTAATTCTGACCTTTGTCAGAAAGCACCCTCCGAATGATCCCCGTGCTCCTTCCCCCACCCCAGCCCCGGGGGCCCCCGCTTGAGGGGCCGGGCCTCAGAGCCCAGCAGTGCTCACGCGCCCAGGCCCCACGGGCGGATGCCGACCTCCACAATGTCGAGCAGCTCCAGGCGGTCGATGCAGCCGTTGTGGTCCTTGTCGTAGATCTTGAAGGTCCACTTCAGCTTGTGTTCCAGGGTGCCCCTCAGCACGAGGTTCAGGGCGGCCACATACTCCAAGAAGTCGATGGTGTTGTCCTGCAGCGGGAGTGGGAGCTGTGAGGTCCCTCCCGCCTTCCCCAGAGCTCAGGCGAGGGCCCGATGCTGGGCCGTCCGTGCCTACAAATCCAAGGCTTTGCTTCTGGCCATCCACGTGGCTTCAATGGCCTCGCTGGTACTGTTCTCCACCCCGGCATCCTTTCCCACTCTGTGATCACTCAACTCTACCCGTCCTTCAAGGCCCAGCTCAAGGGTCCCCTCTTTCGGGAAGCCCTCCTTCTCTGACCACCTACAGTGTTCTGTCTCTCTTGCTCCCTCTTCTAACATTCACAACACTTACACTTTAATCCGCACAGTTTGGGCCTTATTCTGGCATCGCCACTTGGCCGTTTCGTAAGTCTGTCTCATTCTTGAGCTGTATTCTACATATGCTCCTGGAGAAAAGAGGGGCTTACGTTGCCTTCGTCTCCCCTTTGTGCTTAGCATGGCGCCACTTAGGTGCAGAGTCAGGGTCTCAAAAGTATTTATGAATCAACGAATACGTGATTGACTTAATTTCAATCTGGGACTAAGGCACCTCTGGAAGATGAGAAAGCAGTGCTCATGGCAAAAATGTCCTTTATCCTTTTACACCTTCCGAGCCCGAGGGGAGGCAGACAGGCGATGGCTCCAGCCCCGTGTGGACATTACCTTCCCTGAAGGACAGGCACCCCCTGTCCCCACCCAGGAAGGAGGGCGGGAGACAGAGCTCAGGTGCTAACCCCCCAGAGGTAGGAGACGGGCACAGTCTGCTTCTGTGGCGACTCTGACCAGGTCACTGAAACTCCTTCTAACACAAATGTGGCAACAATTACTCGAAAAGCAGTCAACAAGAGGCAGGGGCACACCTGCTTCTTGCCCTTCTACGCCAGTCGAGTGTGAGGGGAGAGGCTTGCGGTGATGGTGTCCGCAGTGGGCTGGTCAGGGTGAGCCTCACAAGGGTGTTCCCGCTTATGGGTGCTCCATCCCGTCTTCTTTTTTTTTTTTTTAATTTTTTTTTTAACATTTATTTATTTTTGAGACAGAGAGAGAGCATGAACAGGGGAGGGTCAGAGAAAGAGGGAGACACAGAATCTGAAACAGGCTCCAGGCTCTGAGCTGTCGGCACAGAGCCCGACGCGGGGCTCGAACCCACGGACCGCGAGATCATGACCTGAGCCGAAGTCGGACGCTCAACCGACTGAGCCACCCAGGCGCCCCTTCCTCCCGTCTTCTGAGGGTGGGGACCTCAGCTCTCCAAAGCCAGAAGCTGAGTCATCACTCTCCCAGGAATGGCTGTCGCTCACAGGACTTTGTCATCAGAAATGACATCACTGGCCCAGAGCACCTCTGTCCTACTGGGTCATGCCACTCAGGTGGCCCCACCCCCAGATCAAGGGGTGCCTGGGTGAGCAACAAGTAAACCACAGAACACAGCAGAACATGAGGCAAATTAGAAAGCCTAAGGAAAAACCAAGAAAAAAACAAAACGAGCCCACCTCAATACCCAAAGTGTCATGTCATATATATATATAGAACTATATATATAACTATATATATAACATGATACATATATATATATGATACATATATATATCATGTTGGTCATCATTATTTTTTAAGTTATTTTTTAATGTTTATTTTGAGAGAGAGAGAGAGAGAGAGAGAGAGTATGGGGGAGGGGCAGAGAGAGAGGGAGACACTGAATCCCAAGCAGGCTCCAGGCTCCGAGCTATCAGCACACAGCCCGACATGGGGCTCGAACTCATAAACCGTGAGATCATGACCTGAGCCGAAGTCAGATGCTCAACCGACTGAGCCACCCAGGTGCCCCCCAAAGTGTCTATTTCAACATCTTTTATGCGGTTACTTCTGGTCTTCCACACCCCCCGCCATGTATTTACCTAATCGAGGTCAGACTGTCGCTATGTTATTTCCTGGATTTTTATCTTAAAATGTCCCATGTCTTTACAATTAATTGAAATCATACCTTTTATTTTTTTGAGGGGTACTCCCCTCAAGCAGTCCCTTGTGCTGAATGAACCTGGTTTAAATATTTTATGTTACACAATGAACATCTTTGTGTGTGTGTATATATATATGTATATATATATTTACTATATATATATAGTGTATATATATATTTACAATATATATATGTACATATATTGTGTGTATATATATATATATATATATTTCCTATATCTCTGGTAATTTCTTTAGGGTAGGTTCTTAGCAATGGCTGTTCTTTTCTCTTTTTTCACTAGTGTTTAATCCGCTGTTTGTGTCAGTCTATCATTCTAGGAGATTTTGTCACACATGAAGCTATGAGTAGTATCAAACATCAATACAAGGACGCTCTCTGTTACCACTTAAGAGTTACCTCCTTCCTCCGACCAGACTTGGCAGCCATTAATCTGATCTCCATCACCATAGCGTATCCACTTGCAGAATGCTATACAAACGGAATCACACAGTATGTAGCCCTTTAAGGTGGGCTTGTGCTCAGTGCAAAAAGCCCTGGGGAGTCACCCAAGCTGTTGAGTGTATCAGCAGCACTCCCTTCCCTGCTATTGCTGAGTGGTCCTCCACTGCATGAATAGCCCCCCGTTTATTCTACTCACTCATTGAAGGTTATCCGGCTTGTTTCCAACAACCGCCCCTCCCCCGCAAGCTTTATTGAGATATAATTGCCGAATAGCCTTTTAAAGAACATTGTGTAAGTTTAAGGTATACGCCATGATGATTGGTTGTTCTTTAAAAGATTATTTTCATCAGTAAACAATCACTGATGAACAATACTTATTAAGTTTGCTAAAAATTAACCTTATGTTTTTTTTAATAAGAGTAGGAAAATGTATGCAAAATGGATCGTAGGGGTGTCTGGGGGGCTCAGTCAGTTAAGTGTCCAACTTCGGCTCAGGTCATGATCTCATGGTTCGTGAGTTTGAGCCCCGCATCGGGCTCTGTGCCGACAGCTCAGGGCCTGGAGCCTGCTTCTGAATCTGTGTCTCCCTCTGTCTCTGCTCCTCCCCTGCTCACACTCTGTTTCTCTCTCAAAAATAAATAAAGATTAAAAAAAAAAAATTAAAAAAAAAGAGCCTTGTATCTAGCACCACAGAGAGAAAAACCAAAAAACCAAAAACCACTGATAAATCCTTCCTCTCCAGCTCTATAGATTCTCCCACATTCTTCATCTAGAACATTCTGTCCTGACAGCATCCTCCCTCAACATGACACGGTTACCACAGCGAGCCCTTGCCTCCCATGAGGCACACTAGAGGTAGCCCTTCCCGAGGAGTGACCTCAGCTGTAAAGTTGCTCCGACCCCAGGACGAGTCCTGGGAAGCTCCCAGCTGGCACTCATCTCACGCTCTGTGCCGGGCCCTCGTCAGCTTCAATTACCCACAGAGCAATGGGAAGATGATGGAAATGCCTCTGTCCACTCAAGAGTAGGAGCAGAAGTGACAGGCGTGTGATCTGCTCTGTGGGATTACCTGCCCCATTTCTCCCTGAATTGGCTGCATTTGTGCACCAGCCCCGGCCTTAGCGCACGTTACATAAGGATCCCAAATGACATTTGATTTCACCTTCCCTTTGCTTCCATCCCAGTGCATCTCAGGGCAACCACTGGAGAGAAGAGTGTGGCAAGGGAGAGGCGTAGCAGGGATGAGGCGCTCTGGCCTCTTTGCCTCCACCAAACTCCCATTTCTATCACCCTAGGTTAAAATTTTTTTTTTAATGTTTATTCATTTTTGAAAGAGGGAGCATGAGCGGAGGAGGGGGAGACAGAGAGGGAGACACAGAATCGGAAGCAGGATCCAAGCTGTGAGCTGTCAGCACAGAGCCCGACGCGGGGCTCGAGCCCACGAACCGTGAGATCATGACCCGAGCCGAAGTCGGACGCTTCACCCACTGAACCACCCAGGCGCCGCGCTGTCACCTCAGATTTCGACATGTGAGCTGTATCTATGAACTCTTGATTTCATTTGTCTCCGAAAGCTCAGACCAGTTGCCCAGAAATCGGACTCACTAACATAAAGATGGTGCCAATGTGGGGAGTGGAGACGGGTGTGGGTTTGGAGACAGAAACTAAGTGGGAAAAGAAAGAAAGAAGGCTCAGTCCCTGACAGAGGAACTTACCACACCTCTGGAAAGCTTTTCCTCAACAGAATTCCAGTTAATAAATGGAGAAGGGATGGTAGAATGCGAAAACTATCGATGGATGCCAAAGCTAGCAGATGAAAATCAGAGGAGCGACAGGATATTGACTTCTCTCAAAGTAGCTCCCTATAAGATGCTTGTTAATTACAAAGGAAAAATGGTAACTTTCCGGGGGAGAAACCTGGCAGACATCATGTAACCAACCCCTGTAATGGGACAAACCAACATCATGTGCCCCCGACAGGGGGCACTGAGAAGGACATGAGATCACTCCTGGGGCATTTCTGCCAGAAATGGAAAACCTGAGTCTAATCACAAAGCCACACTGAACAAACCCAAATTGTGGGATGTTCTACCAAATTAACTGGCCTGCAATCTTCAAAAATGTCAGCGTCAAATAAGACAAAAGCTAAGCATTGAAGGTTCTGCATTAAAGACTAGAGACAGGACAAGTAAATGCAATGCGTGATCAGATCCCACCCCGCCCCCACCCCACCCCCCGCTCCAAATAAGAAAAACAAGCAAGCAAGCAATATACAGAACATATCACATGTCAAATTGACAAAACTTGAATATGGATTAGCTAATAGAATTGGGTCAATATTGAATTTCCTGATTCTCATCTTTGTATTAGGTTATTTAAGAGCACGTCCTTGTTCTTAGAAAGAACACACTGAAATACTTAGGGGTAAAAGGATGTGATGTCTTCAACTTTCTCTAAAGAAAGACACGCACACGCACAGAATGATCAAGAAAATGAGGCAAAATGTACAATTGGACAAATTGTACATACGAGTTACTTATGCTATTCTTTCAACTTGGTACACATTTGAAATACCATCAAAAATAAAAGTTCTAAAGAAAGGAAAACAACAGTCAATGAATATAATTTGTAAAAGAGATAAGGTATAAGGAGTACAGCTGTACCAGGCCCACGGGCTTGGCAATCCCCCCTCCCCATTTAAGTTTCTTTATTTAGAGAGAGAGGGAGGGCACATACACACGCAAGCAGGAGAGGGGCAGTGAGAGAGGGAGAGCCCCAAGCAGGCCCCATGCTGCCAGTGTAGTGTCCCACACGGGGCTCAAACTCACGAACCGAGATCACGACCTGAGCCGAAACCAAGAGTTGGACGCTTGACTGACAGAGCCACCCAGGTGTCCCTTGACAATCCCTTTTGGATCTTGAGTTGCTATCCTACTGAATTTTTAGGTGAATGTGGGGAAGATTGATACATTTATGATAGCAAATCTTGTTGTGTGTGATCTGGTTTGTTTTAAAACCATTTTCTCTCTTCAAAACAAAACAAAACAAACTGCCTTCTAAGCAGGCACACTCGACTGGGAGTCAGGACCCTTGAGTATACGACCTTGGGCAAATCAGCTCACTTCCTCTTGTCCCAGTTTTCTCTTCATTTCATTTGGATCATTAAATGGGCTGCAGAAGGCTCGGAGGGGAGGGGGCAGAAGAGAAGCTTGGAGAAGTCTGAATGTACTCTGTGCCCCACGAGGGAGTCCATAGGTTTCATCTCTAAGGAGGTTTCTGTTGCCCTGACGCTACCCCACCCTCCATCCCCCTACAGATGCATGCTAACTGGTACCCGGACAAGGTCAGACACTAACAGGCTTTCCCAGTGATTCAGCCTAGAAAGTGAAGCTCTCCACGCATGGAAAAGTACAGAGGCTTTCCCCAGATTAATTATCTAGGTCCAACAACCACCCCCCCTCAACTCGGTGGGGGGTGCTGAAGTAGGTACTTGAGGCAAATCGAATGATTTGAAGGGTTGTGGAGGCCCTGGACTGAAAGCCTTAAATAACGAAGGGGTTTCCATTTCTGAATTCTATTTCCAGGGGTGGATTGACAAAATGCAGTATCTTCTCAGCTGCAGGTGCCACTGGAAGGCTTAAAGAAATCCTGTGGTGGAATGATCTCATGGAATCTTCCACGGCTTGGAGAGTTGTAAGGGACTTTTACACGATCCGTTCAACTGCCCGGTCAGTGCAGGAGGCCCTCCCAGCATGCTGGAAGGGAAGACCTGACCAGCCTCAATTCCAAGGACCCCAACGAAGGGGAGATCACAGTCTATACCAAGAGAGCTCATCCTTTTGGGACAGCTCTTTAGCTCCTTATCTTTAGAGTGACAGGGGCTCTGGTGGGTGTGGGAGACCAGGTCCTTGGGCTGTAGAGCCTTGGCCAAAAATACACCAATTGAGGACTGGACTGTGTGCCCTTCTGCCCAGCCCACCTCCTCTCAGCAGGTGGACAGAGGGAGGCAGAAAGAGCAGAGAGACAGGGGAGAGAAGATGAGATGGAGAGGAGAGAAGGAAAGATGGGAAGAGACCAAATGATGGGAAGAGAGAAGAGTTTGGGGAAAGAGAGACAGAAAACGTGAGCAGGAAATGGAGAGCAGAGCAGGGGGACTGGGGATGGGCCGCTCCCTCCCACCGGTGATGCTCCTTCAACTCAGTGGGAAACAAGCTGGCCCCCGCACCCCCTTCAGTGCCTTACCCCATTCTTGTCGAAGGCTCGGAACATGCCCTCTACATACTGGGTGGCCTCCTCGTTGCCTGTGACCTTGAAGAAGCGCTTAAACTCGTGCATGAAGAGAGAGCCGCTGGGGCACTCCACCACGAACTTCTTGTACCACTCCTGGAGCTCGGCCACGTCCATCTCGCCCGCCGCCTCCGCCTCCTCCCAGCTGAACTGCTGCCCCATCCTGGCCTGGAGGGATGTCGGGGGTCTGTGCCTCCTCCTGGGCTTCTGCCGATTGATGCCTTAGGCCGGGGCCCTCTTCCTCCCTTTCCTCTGCCTGGCCGGCCTCTTCATCATCTCCTGGCCACTGGGCAGCGCAGGGGCAGGCGGCAGGGGGCGGGGCCGGGCCAGCTAAGCGCCCTAAGATCATTAGAAGATTCCCCTGGAAGGTCTGACCCCCAGTCAGCTAAGCTCCCCCAGCCTCACCCCTCCCTTCACTCTTGTCAACCCCGTGACTACGCCACCCTGGCAGATTCTGAAGGGGGGAGAAGGGCAGGAAATGGACACCCTACCAGCTCACACATGCTCCCTGTTCCATTAGTTGGGCACTGCGCTGTTCCAGAGAGGCCCATCTTGGAGACACAGGAGACTCTGAAGTCCAGAGAGGGAGCGAGACCAACTCCTAGCCTGTAAGATAGAGCCCGCTGGTGATCTGGGCCTCACTCACATGGGCCAGTGAGCAGCAGCAGATTCTATGATGTGAAGGCCGCCAGGTGGGCAGTTCCGTCCCCGAGCTCAGGGCCAGACACCCCTGAGTCTTCAAGTTTTCCATTTTCCAACTTAAAGTACAAATGCTTCCTTCCAACACCCTTCACCCAAGACCTAGAAACAAGGCGTTCCCTACTTTCTCTCCTAAGTGTGAATATGTGAGAAGGATCTGTGAGCGCGGCTTGAAAGATCTCTGAAGGCTCTTACTTTTATGTTTGCGAATTTGTTTCTGAATCAATTATATATTCGTGCTTATTTTAATGTAATATTAAAATGATACCTTCCAGAAACCAGAAAATCGAATGCACTTTTCTAGATTTTAGGAGTTGTTCCGGGGGGTCGTGTAATCTCAGGGGTGACACTGCCTGTCTCCCGTTGACCAGTCACTCCCGAATTGTTCTGTACACCCCCAGGCCTGACTCCCTCGCTCACGTACCCCCCTGCCCCCCGCCTCCATTCATCCCTAATCTCTTGAAGTTCTTCTAAGTTTTTGCCATTCCTTTAAAAACATTTTTTTTCAGGTTTTTATTTTTGAGACAGAGAGAGAGAGAGAGAGAGAGAGAGAGAGAGAGACAAAGCACAAGCAGGGGAGGGGAAGAGAGAGAGGGAGACACAAAATCTGAAGCGGGTTCCAAGCTGTCAGCCCAGAGCCCGACGTGGGGCTGGAACCCACAAACCGCAAGATTTTGACCTGAGCTGAAGTCGGATGCTTAAGGGACTGAGCCGCCCAGCGCCTCACTGCCATTCGTGAAGTAGGAGCCCCACTTCCTGTCATCCTTCCAAGCACTCATGGATCTTTCTGCCACATCCTTTGGGGTCAGGAGAGTACGGCTCATCGCCTCCCTGCTCCTAACTGTTGCCTCCATTTTTTCCTCTTTTCTCCCTCAAAAATGCCAGTCTCTTTAAAGCCACGGGTGACTCCACCCACTTGCCCTCACTGGTGACTTCACTGCTTTGTCTCAGAGCACCAGCTTGGTGACGTGACATCCAGGTGGATAGTGGATCCATCCCACGCTCCGGCCTCAAAGGTCCCTGAGCTCTTCTTCCACCCCACCTCGGCCTCCCGTTCACTGCGGCCCTTGGGCCAGCAGCAGCTGCAGCAACTGGGAGCTTGTTAGAAATGCCAATTCTCAGGTCCCCTCTCCCCTACTGAACCAAGAACCCTGCGCATGGGCCTAGCGATCTGTGTTTGGACAAGCCCTCCACGTGCTTCCAACGCACGCTGACGTCGGGGCACCGCTACCATAGGCCTCGCAGTCACGCATTTCTGAACCACCTCCGAAACATTCAAACATCACCGTGGCCTCCCTCTAGCTCTAACACCTTCACCCAACAACGCACCAGCCGGAGACTTGCAACTTGCTGATCTCTTTGTTTTTTAACATCTGTCACCCTGGTCGTATCCTCGCTTTCCTCCTTATCCTCACCCACGGCCCAGGGCTCTTGCCATTTCCTTGCCATGACCTTGACCTTTGTGCTCCTCTCTCCCTCTAAGTACTTGGTTGGCAAAACCCAACCTTGGCTAAAGCCACTAACCGTTCGCTAACAGCTCACCTGCACCCAGGAGGTGACGGTAGTACATGCTAGTCCCCGCTGATGTCACTCTCCCCCTCCTGAGATGACTTTTCCACAAGCCGCCTGCCCTCACACCTCACTCACTCTCGCGTTCAGCTGATGACCTTGTTACAAGCTTTGCTTCACAGAGAAACAGATGCATCAGACGACCACTTCATCTTCCCAGGAGATTTCTCCGCACCTGTGCCCACGCACTTGACCTTCTTCCTGGGTTGATGGAAGCAGTGGCCCTTTCCCTCTCCACCTGTAAGCTTGTCAGCTAGGTCTCCTCTCTCTGCCTATCCAAGCACTTCACTCCCAGTTATTCCCTTTCTCTTCTCCATCCTCAGTTTATCCTTCTCTAATGGATCATTCCTGCCCGAGGATGGCCTTAATATCACCTTTATTAAACAAAACAAAACAAAACAAAACAAAAAACAAAACTCCTTCCTTGACTCCACATTCAGGGTCCCATTATGGGACTTTCATATGCTTTTGCCTTCACGAGTCATAAAATAAATATTCAGTAAATAAATATTAAAAATATTTTGTCACCCATTGGTATAAAGATGAATATAATCCAGTCTGGACTGTACTCTCTTCCTTCCTTCCTTCCCTCCTTCCTTCCTCCCTCCCTTTCCTTCCTTCCTTCCTTCCTTCCTTCCCCCCCTTCCTTCCTTCCTTCCTTCCCCACCTCTCTTCCTCCATTCCTTCCTTCCTTCCTTCCTCCCTCCCTCTCTCCTCCTCTTTTTATTTTTCCCCTTCCTTCCTTATTTTGAAATAAATTAAACATTTTTAAAGTATTTTTTTGGGGGGGGGAGAGCACATGCAGAGAGAGGCCGAGAGAGGGGGACAGAGGATCCAAAGCAGACTCTGCACTGACAGGCCGACAGCAACAAGCCTGACGTGGGGCTTGAACTCACAAACCGCAAGATCATGACCCGAGTGAAGTCAGACGCTCAACCGACTGAGCCACCCAGGTGCCCCATGTCCTCTTCTTATTCTCTCTCCAACTTACTCCAGTGGGATGCTCATCCTTGTCATTCCATGGAGAAGTGGTCACCAAAGACCTGTTTTTACTGTCAACAGATTCATCCCAGTTCAATCAACGAGTTCTTTCCTCAAACACTCTAGGTTTCAAGAAACCACACTCCTCTGAGTTCACTCCAATCTCACTGACTACTCATCTCCTTTGCCAGCACCTCCTCCTGTCGAACAAATCTCTTTGTGCTTGGGGCTTCCAGGCTTGTTCTGGAAGTTCTCTTCTTACCTCCCCACCTATGCCCTCCCCAGGGGAGTTCACTCATCACATTACATACCATTTGCAGGCTGATCGCTTCCAAATTTGTACCTGCAGCCTGGACCTCTCCCCAGAACTCTGATTTATGAACCTAGCTGCCGAAGAGACATCTCTACTCAGATCGCAAACATGGCAAGGCCAAAATTAAACTCCTGATTCCCTCCTTAGATTCCTCCCCAACACTTTTCCACCTCAGCAATAGCATTACCATTTACCCAGTTGCTTAGCCCCAAAACTAAGACCCATTCTTCAATCTTCTTTCTCTTAGATCTCATTTCAATCTACTAGTAGGCCATTCCGTCAGCTCTATCTCCAAACCATATTCTGAATCCCGCCACTTCTCATCGCCTCCGTTACTGCATTTCTCGTCTGGGCCATGTCCTCACACCTGGTCCCCGGCAGCAGGTCCTACCTGGTGCTTCTGCCCCCTGGACAGTAGTATGTTCTAAAGCCTAAACCAGATCGGTCACTCTCCTGCTCCAAACCTTCCTGTGGCTTCCCAGTCACACTCAGAATTAAATCTGCACTCCTCCCCGCAGCCACAATGCAGTATGTGATCTAGTCCTTGCCTGATTGGCCTTCATGTTCCTCTGTCCTGGTCCCCAGACACACTCACGGGGCCGTGCCATTGACCTTCCCGCTGCTCTTCCCCCGTGGCTTCACATGGCTGTCTTCTGGACCACTCTCCTCTCCTTGGAAATGTCCCAACCCCACCTCAGGTAGCCATTCAAGTAATTCTGACACTATCTTATTTTATTCACAGAACTTAACTAAATCTTATTCTTCCCCGCCCCCACCCCCCACCCCCCATTTATTGTGTCTTCACCAGAGTCCAACGTCCTTGAGGAGAGGACTTCACCATACACAATGAATTCCCAGGGTCCAGAACAGTGCTTGGTACATACAAGGAACTCAAATACTTATTGAGTAACTGAGCAAAGCTCAGCACACAGTCAGGACTGAATGAATGAGAGCCATCAGGGCTTAATTTTATAGGACAATCCTTTGGTTCCTTTGAGAGTGCCTGGGCCAGCAGGTCCCTGTTGGTGTGAAATGGCAACGGAAGGGGCCTTGAAGATCACCCAGCCCAGCGATTTCCAACCTTTTCTCCATCTCCTCACACCGGAAGACAACATGCGCCCAGCAGCTGCTGTGGCTCTGTGCCACCGGCACCCTAACTGGCTTGGTGTGGAGGAGGTGTCATCATCCCTGTCTCTTCACATCTGCTGATACTTAAGCAACACCGAGGAGTGACTAAAGCACGGCACCCGTGCTCAAGTTGAGAAACTGTATGAATGAAATGGAACTCGATGTAGCCCCTGGCCAAGGAATCTAAAAATCAATTGGCTTTTCACGTGGGTCAGTTGCCCATGACCTGCCCTTAATTATTGCTGAGCTACTGAGGTATAAATATATCATTTTAAAGAGGATTAGGAGCCATATGGAGAAATGATAACCGGAAGTGAGTAATAATAGCGGGGATTTAAGGAGGGCAGGGTTAGGAATTGAGCAGGGATTTGCATAGAGAACCCTGGGGATCACAGGTGGTCAGCCATAAGCCTGGCTCTAGGAGAAGAGAAATGTTTGAGAGCAAGGAACCAGTCTGCTGAGCCTCGGCCCAAAGCCTTAATGTAAATCGTCTCTGTGCCAGTTGTTCTTGTGACCCTGTGGGACTGGGCCTCCATGCGTTTCTGAAGCCTCAACTCTCCTGTTCCCTCTCGGACACTCAGGCCCAGTGTCAGCCCTGAGGCTCTAAGGATTGCACTGTGTATTATGCTTCTTGTCTTTATTCATACACAGTCATGTCTTTTATTCCTTAGATATTTTTCCCCCTAGTCAATCTCTTTACTTCTAAGCTTTAGGGGAAATGAGCATGTTCTGCTCAAGTGCAAGGGGAGGTAAATCTGGATTTTAGGTCTGAGTATCTGCACTGAATACGGGGACATCTGACGGACATCTAGGTGGCTCAGGTGGTTAAGTGGCTGACCCCTGATTTCGGTGCAGGTCATGAGCTCAGTTCATGAGTTCGAGCCCTGTACTGGGCTCTGTGCTGACAGTGTGGAGCCTGCTTGGGATTCTTTTTCTCTCCCTCTCTCTCAAAATAAACTTAAAAAAAAGAAGTTAATGGGGCACTTGGGTGGCTCAGTCAGTTAAGCATCCGACTTTGGCTCAGGTCACAACCTCACAGATTGTAGGTTCAAGCCCTGCCTCGGGCTCTGTGCAGACAGCTCGGAGCCTGGAGCCTGTTTTAGATTCTGTGTCTCTCTCTGTCCCTCCCTCGCTCATACTCAATGCTCTCTCTCAAAAACAAATGAATAAACATTTAAAAAATTAAAAAAACATATATGTGGACCTCTGAGTACCTCCTAGCCTTTGGAAATTAGGTTCTGGGCTGTCCCTGCCTCTAACTGACACACAAATCAGTTTCGCCTTTTTTGCCTCAGCTTCATCTGTAAACTGGAAGGGTGACTAAGTGGGCTGGTCATAACTTGGTTTTCTGCTCTGTAAAATGGAGATAATCATCATAACTACTTTATTGGGTTGTTACAAAGATGAAGTAAGATAGCATCTGTAAATGACTATGTAAAATGCTTGGCATCATGTGTGGTGGTGATTATAATAAGCACGTTATGTGTTTTCTCATCTCAATTAAGCTTCGCATCAACTTCGGTAAGCAAATAAGTAAATGAAACTTCGCAGCTGCTCTAAGGGTTGTCCACACCTTAGCGATACTCTCAGGTCCTTTCCAGCTGGCGTTTAAACAGTACATACAGCACACGAGCGTCTGGAGTAGCACCCAATTTGTACTGCCTCCACTACCGGCTATTATTTAGTCAGTCTATTATCTGTCTGGGGTCAGTGTGAGGTGCTTTATAAGCTATCTATTTTAACACTCCAACCTTAGTAAGTAGGAGGTTTCCTACATTTTACTAATGTGTAAATGGAGGCTCTGACGGAGTGAAGTATCCTGCCCAAGTTTAAATCAGTTAGTTTTGAACTCTTATCTGACTCAGGCCTGACTCCAAAGTCTGTTTTCTCTACTCTGCTACTCATTAATGTTGCAGTAAAACTAAATAATATAATGTAGCAAAGGAGCAAGAGTAGCTTTAACAAGTAGAAGTGGTAAGAAATTATACTGGCTTAAAATCATTGCTGTCAGTACTTAAAAAAAAATTTTTTTAACGTTTATTCATTTTTGAGAGATGGAGGGAGACAAAGCGTGAGTGGGGGAGGGGCAGAGAGCGAGGGAGACACAGAATCCGAAGCAGGCTCTAGGCTTCCGAGCTGTCAGCACAGAGCCCGATGTGGGGCTCGAACTCACGAACCGTGAGATCATGACCTGAGCTGAAGTCGGATGCCTAACCGACTGAGCCACCCAGGCGCCCCAATTTGCTGTCTGTACTTACTGTGGCATGTCTAAGTGGCTAAAGGAACAGACAGGTGATTTGCTTTGAAAGCATCAAGACTAAGCCCTTGAATGGGTTTCATCTGTGGAGGTCTACCAATAATTTTAAACAGACCATAACATTATTTTATTTCATATGAAAAGAAAATATACCTCAGATCAGAGATAGCAACGATGAACTCAGGGTTATACCTCAGTAAAAAAAAAAAATAACCTCACTTCCTATGTGCCTTCCGGTTCATTCCATCAGATCCGCTTTTCTCATTACCTCCCTTCCCCACATGGACAAGTGGTACCTGGGCATTAATTCTCATTTTCAGAATATGCATTTTGCTCAGGAGACCCAACTAAAAAAAAAAAGAATTTCTCATCCTATCAGGATGAAGAAATCCTCTCGTTTCTATCAGGAAATAGGCTTCAAGTATACCAAATGCTTTTGTCAAAGAAATATCACCAGCTTCTGTTGTGTGTGTAGTTTATTTGTATATTTACCTTAAAACAAGATTTTAATATATAACGTGAAGTGCCAAGTAATCTGGTTTACAGGTTAATTCAGTCTGAAAACAGCTGCACATCTTGAAAGGAACTCACATGGAGAGTCAATGGAAGCCAAGTTTGCATAAATCATCTTATGATACAGTGATTAATACTGTCTGTAAAAAAGTTTAGATGTGGATATGTATTTAAGGAACTTTTTCTTTTAAAGTAAAAACGGGTCACAGATCGCTGCTTTGCAAGATATACTTCTATTATATCGCTCGTTTTATTGACTAGTTCTTAATCCTGAGGTTTACACCTGGGATAAGCATGCTTTAGGCATTTGTGAATGACACAGTCAGCAACTGAGCTGTGAGCTGAGTGAGGTCACAGGGCACAGGCTGTCATTCTTTTCATGTTAATGACAGTAATGGAAGTCTGATACATAAGCAGTACGCATTCAAAACATTGACACCTGATAGTAGGTCAGGGAAAAGAGAACAGGGACTCCAGCTTAAGTTTAAGGGAGGAAAAACTGAGGAGTCATAACTACCCCAAAGATGTGAAGGAAACCGCAAAAGACATGGACCTGATCTGCTGTAAAAAAGGAAACGAATCACTCCCTTGGGGATGATACGCCAGCAGTTTCAGCACATTGTAGTCCTGCCTCTCTCAGGGTTTTAACTAAGATTTAATTTCATGGAAAAGTAGCCATCTCGAAACAAAAAGAATGCCATTTACCAAAACAAAGAGGCCTTATCAGTGTGGGACTTAATAAGGAAAAATATTTATCTGTGCCCTGCATGTTTTTCAAAAGCCATACTTCCATTCAACGTTTGGTATTTACTACAGTGCTGGTTACAGAGCTAACAAAATAAAAGCCTGTTGAATGAATGAATCACGGGATGAAAAAAGTGATGCAGACAGTCATTTCTTGAGAGCTCAAATTCCACTACAGTGCTCCTTCTTGGCAGCCTGGCAAGGGTTTGGGCGACAAGAAGAGTTCAGTGTGTGCCACAAGTGTACGTGATCTGCTGCACAGTACATTCATTTCCAAGAATGTCACGCTTAAATGAGGTGAAATTTGGAGGTCACCACCTCCACACCAGGATTTTCCAGCTTGCACGAGGTAAATTATCAAAAACTGTTTGGCGTTACACTGTTACATTAACCAAATTAACTGAAGGTTCCTTCTAAGGAGTTGAAAAGGAAAAAATGTGTGTGTGTAAGGAGTTATTTCAAACATTCACTTTCAGACAAATGAAGTGACACAAGTTAAAATCAGTGCAAACTGATAACTGGACTGTAACAGAATGACAAAACAGAAACCTGATTCTTTTGGTGCACAGTAGTCAAAGTGGCTTGCTCACATTTGTTAAAACCGGAACTGAAACAATGATGTGTACCAAAGAGTAAGGTGAAGTGGTTTTCACTGTGGTCCAGTGTGTCATTAAAGTCTCACCCCCGCTTTGAGCTGATCAGGGCACGTGGGCTCAACAGAGCGGTCAAGTGCACTCACGGTCGTTCCCACTGGAAGCCTCTATTTCAACATACGTGTTTGAGCCACGCTTGGGTCAAACGCCGGTGCAAGTAGACTGGCTGAGACTTTAGGACCTGCTTTCTGCTTTTTCCTCTGGTACTGTTTCCCAGATTGGCTCCTTGATGTGTTCTGGTAACCGTTCTAATTTTGTCTAAAAAGAGAAAAACAAAACTATAACATAATGTGGACTTAGCCCAACTCTTTAGCCACAAATTGGATGAACTCTGTTCCCTCAAATCCTCTTGCCTTCTTTCTTCCTTTTACCCCTCTCACCTTTTTGTAGGGTTCTGAAACAGAAGGAAACCGGATGGTATACAAAACAGTCTCACAAATGGTCGATCTGATCCCCGGTGATCTCCAGGGACACCGCCAATTAACGTAGACCCCGCATCTAGGCAACTGCTAAGCGGGAAGAAGACTCCAGAGGTGGCCCGGGGAGGAAGAAGAGGCTGCGGTGGCGGGATTCCGCTCAGCTGCCACTGCTGCACAGAGGGGCAGCGACCCCAGCTCTGCCTCCACACCTGCCACGGGCCATCCCGCCTACTCGGTGGGCCGAGACAGGCCCACGATGTGGCAAAACAATACAGGCCTCCCTCCATCAGAGGTGGAAATCTAAATCATACCTTTATAACTTCCATGGCAACTCCTTCAGGTAAGTTTCGCTGAATATATTCCAAGTAGACATCCGCTGTACTTCCAGTCAGATGTTCTAACTAAAATATCAAACATGAAATTGGTTCATGATATGCCGTTAAAGCAGAAATGTTAAGTTTTTAAGTAAAAGCAGTACAGCCTTTTCTTCATGAAATCTTACACAGAATTCCAATTTAAAAGGAAAAGTATATAGATCCTCTGGTTGACTGGAAGGGGGAGTATGGCATAGAACACCTTAAAATCAGGGCTCTATGGAACCCACCTGACAAGCATGATGTTAAAGCAGTATACCTGCATTTGTTTCATTAACATTTACAGTAAAACCTTGGTTTGTGAGCATGATTTGTTCCGGAAACATGCTTGTAATCCAAAGCACTTGTATATCAAAGTGAATTTCCCCATAAGAAATAATGGAAGTTCAGATGATTTGTTCTACCTCAAAAATACTCATATAAAAATAATTACAATACTGTAATAGAATACAAAATAATAAAGAAAATACAAAATACAAAGAAAAATAAACAAATTCACCTGCACTTACCTTCGAAACCCTTCATGGCTGGTGTGAGGGAGACAAGAGACAGGAGGGTTATTGTGTAGGACGATTTTCACTATCACTAGTGGAATCACTGCTATCTATTGACTCAGTGGAATCTTCTGCATGGGGGCCATTGTATATGCTCAGATGCTGACAACAGAACAGTATTAATAAACTCTTGTCACATACTGTATTTATGTAACTGGCAATCAGGCAGCAGAGGAAAGGGCCTATATGTGCAGGCAGCCTGACAAAGAATGAAGCAAAACATTCCTAAGCTTCCTCTTGTATGGAAGAGCAAAGGACTGTCCATAGGTGCTTTGAAGGGACAAAACATACACTAGTGCCAGTTGTGGGCACCTTCCAACGTTCTGAAAAATCACTGATTTCTACCAAACACTGCAGCCTGAGACCAAGCATCTGAGCATGTGAGATGATCACCCACAATCCCAGAGTGAGAGAGTGAGAGTGAGAGAGAAAGAGAGGGAGAGAGAGAGAAGAACCATTGGCTCAGTTGTGATCATGTGATGTTCGGCATCACATACTACTTGTATTGTAAATTTATTAGAAATGTTTGCTCATCTTGCAGAACACTCGCAGAACAAGTAACTCGCAATCCAAGGTTTTACCGTGTTAATCACTTACTATGTGATGGCAGTATTCTAAGTGCTTTCGATAAATATCTCATTTTATCTTCTCACTAACCTTACGAGATGGGTACCATTATTACTCTCATTCTACAGATGAGAGCACTGGGGTACAGATCACACAACTGGTATGTGCCAGTACTTGGATCTGTCTGATTCCAGAACGCTCACTCTTCTTAACCACAAGACTATGCTGACCCTACTGGATGCACAAAGGAATAACAGATGAATGAAAAACCTTAATGTTGCCCGGCACGGACATGGAAAACCCAGTTAGCATGTAAAAAGGATCGCTAGAAGTATATAAAAACTTAACTAGCATTTTTGAAATAGAAGTAAAATTATTCCAAGGCCATATTATTGTATGAAAATTAGCATAATTTGCATTGCTGAGTTAAAGTATGAACTGCTCTTAAGGATGGTTTATTTGAGTTTGATTTCCTATCATTTACCTTCTCTACAACTATCAGTCATGGGCAGACTGAAAGAAGTCAACCCGGTCAACATCAAGGGAAAGTTACAATGTGGTAGTGTGAAATTCCAGATATTTCAAAAATGCTTGAATGTCTGAAATAAACTCACCTCTAAACATCTGTAAAGTGTTCTCATTTCATACTGAACTCTGTGCTTCTTGAAAATATGCACTGATTTGAGAAGAGTAAATCGCTCTATTTTTCTTGGAGGCTCATGTCTGAAAAATTAATGGGCGAAACAACATGCTTAAGCTAAGTGATGTTAAAACCTGAGTCACAGATATCAAAGCATGATTGCACAATTTTGTAGGTCAAGCTCATACTCAATTACAGGCATTAGCTACCATTTACAGACTTCCATTTGTCAAGAATGTCCTGTGTAACAACCGCTGTCATAAAGCTCAGGCCAAAACAAACACCCCAGACAGCAATGGGAACATTATTCCACAGCCTCAAAAATGAGCCTTGGCATGCAAGGGCACACACATGCACCTGCGGCTTTTACAACCCTGCCCTGAACTCCCTTTCTGACCAAATACATGAACTGTGAGGAGAAGCAGCCATGTGCTACTGTTTGTGTATTGTTTTAGAAAAACCTGCAGAGACACTGATAACCACAAAACTAAAGTCTGTTATGGGAAACGTGTGGGTTCCTTCTGTTTTGTTATAAGGCAAGGCTGGCAAAGCCCCAAATGGGCCTTGTTTAGCACCAGGAACAGGTGATGAGAGAAGAGGGTTGCAGGAATCACCCCTTATCCGCGGTTTTGCTCTCAGCAGTTTCAGTTGCCCGTGGTCAACCGTGGCCCAGAAGCAGATGAGAACTCCTTCTGAGGGAGTCAGGTCAGTAGCAGCCTAACATTACACCATATATCACAGTGCCGACATCATTCCCCTCACTTCCTCTCATCCTATGGGCAATTTTTTTTTAACGTTTATTTATTTTGGGGGGGGCGGGGAGAGGGAGAGGGAGAGAGGGAGGGAACGCATGCACGCAAGTGGGGAGAAAATCCCAAGCAGGCTCCATGCTGTCAGTGCAGAGCCTGACATGGGGCTCAATGTCACGGGCCATGAGATCATGACCTAAGCCAATATCAAGGGGTCAACGTTTAACCGACTGAGCCACCCAGGTGCCCCTCATCACGTGGGCATTTTATGGTCTCATCTCATCACAAGGGTGAGTACAGTACAGTAAGAAATTCTGAGACAGGGAGAGAGACAGCACATTCACATAACTTTTATTACAGCATATTGTTGCAACTGTTCTGTTTCATTACTAGTTGTTAATTTCTTACCGTGCCTAATTTATAAATAACTTCCTCACAGGTATATATGTATAGGAGAAAACAGTACATATAGGGTTCAGTGCTATCTGTGGTTTCAGGCATCCACTGGGGGTCTTGGAAGTATCCTAGACAGGTAAGGGGGAGACAACTATAGTTACACTTGACCCAGCAGTGATTTCAAGGCCATATGAAGCTCACCTGACTCCTGCATGAAATTACCGGGTGACTAGTGTTTCTGAAGGCTGGTTTTAAAATGGCTATATTAGACAAAGACCATCAAACCCAAAGAGTCTAAAAGGATTGCTTGTTCGCCTAATCCACCTCCCTGCCCCATGGAGAGCCCAGACATGAGGGCTTCTTGGGTCTCCTATGTCTATGCAATTGCTAAAGAAAGGATTTCCTCTATTTTTCTTGTTCACTCATTCTAATACTTAAAAATTCTAGTAGATAGGAATCCTGATAATATGACAAACCTAAGCTCTATCTGCCATGAGGTTCTATGCTGTTTTAAGACCTTAGACCTGGGGCGCCTGGGTGGCTTGGTCAGTTGAGCGTCTGACTTTGGCTCAGGTCATGATCTCACAGTTTGGGCCCCACACCGGGCTCACTGCTGTCAGCACGAAGCCCACCTCGGATGCTCTGTCCTCCCCCCCCGCCCCTCCCCCACACGCTCAAAAAAGAAAAAAGAGAGCTCACACCTAGTTGGGATGAGCACCATTTTCCTGGTTGATCATGTTACAGCAGCTAAAAGGTCAGATTAGGAAAGATAAATACTTACACTTTAATAGAGATACCAAGTTCTTTAGCAGCAAGCACGGCAAAATATTCGTAACTGTCCAGTACGGCTTTATCATGGCCTTTTACTAAAACTGACAGGCGCTTATATAATGTATCTGGTTCATCAGAAATGGTTATCTAAAATTTTCAAATCAAGAAGAAAAGTTTCAGTTGTGGTTCCTCCAATATTTATAACTGGAAAATTTAACATATTATCCTCAATTGAACACTTTCAGAGTTTACTAATAAATGGGGAGAAAAATGCTGAGCAACATCTTAATACTGTTAGCCTAAGTAGCTAGATACTAACACATTCAGATCTCCACAATGACGCTTACAATCTGTTAAAATATACTTTAAATCAAAAGGACTTCCAAGCAACCTACAAAATCACTAATGAGACCTTCTAACTTAATATTTATTGGGCCCCAAATACACCATGGGAAAGGATTCTGGGGTCTGTTAACCAAGTAGCCTGGTTAGAAGGGCAGAAGACCTGGATTGAGAATTAAACTCTGCCTCTTATAGCTGAATGACAACGGGCAAGTCATACCATCTCACCATATTTCAGTTTCCTTATGCATAAAACGGAAGACTACCTATGCTAGAGCTCACAGCACCACTCACGGCATTTCTGTAGGGTGCTAACATGTAAACACAGATTAAAGTGCTTATAAGTCATAAAACGTTGTTTTACAAAGGCAAGCTATTGCTATTTATATTTTTATTAGTTTTATTCATGTATGTTTTGCCTACCCTAATAGAAAAATTACTCATTTCTAATTAAAATGTTATGGCACTGACTGTACATTTAACTTGTACCTCTTCCACTCTAATGCTTAAAGATTTTAGGAATAATGGGTTTGACATTTCTGACTTTCCTCCAAGGGGTGAATTACCTTCACCTTCATCCATCCATTAGACCAGTAATTTATCTTACTAATCCAATGATTCAGGGTTAAATTACTTTGCTCCTCAAAGGAAATCTACTTACTAACCAGGAAGCAAGCTAGACATTTACTCTCAATTATCCCCAAGGTTAGGCAGGGTTGCTGGAAAGAACACAGTACACGGATATTCTACACCATAACCTAGGGCACAAGGGAGAGGGAATATAGCCCTAAGAGGTGTTTCTGATTGGTCCTCAGAGGGTTTTAAAGAGAGTTTGAATCTGTCGTGATATAAAAAAATCAAGAGATTTTGAATAAAAAATTGGATTTCAGTTTAGCTTGGAAAATTTGAGACCATCTGTCATCACTAGGTCTGACTTCCCACGTGGCAACAAGTGGCTAGAGTAAGTAGCAGCTGTCTCGCTTATAAAGGGCATAGCCTGCCACCGTGCCCACCCTGCCATCTTTCCTTACAGGCCTGGCCCAGGCAAACATCTGACTTGGAGACCCAGAGTTTATAGGTATTGCCATGGAAATATACCCAGTATTTATTCAGTGAAAGAAAAATCAAAAGAGCAGTACATTATGTAGAACACAATTTCATTTTGGTGTGCATGTGCACAGACAAGATGATTACATACAGACAAATGTCTAGAAGGATTCATGACAAACCGTTAAAGGGGATTATTTGTGAGGGGTGGAAATGAAAGATTTCAGAATTTGTAAGGATTTTTTAAACCACAAATTTATACAAAAACTGGGCTCACAGAATCATGATTTTTACTTAAAGGAAAAAAGGTTACACAGCTACTTCTAGATTTTCTTTACTGTGGTAATGTGCTTTCTCACTGTGAACAATAAAGGATTGTCCAGGCCCAGGTTCAATGTCTTAACATGAAAACAAAGACCTGAAAGCCTAAAAGAGAAAAAAATTTCCCTAATGTAATAACAAGTATTCTGCATCATTAATTATGACAACCCTTCACATTATGCTGAGCTAAAGCAAACGACTGCTTATTCCCACAGTTATTTGGGGTAAATAATTGATTCCCTGATTCTCTGAAACATAATACGAACAGCCAGGGACATTACAGAGTACTTTACTCAGGCACACCATGCACGTGCCAGTATTCGAAAACAAAGTATTTTTACTCTAAAGTGCTCGGGAAACAGCCCCAAAGGAAATAATGAGGAAAATTTATTGCTAATATAGCTCCTTACCAAGAAACAGAGAGTACATACCGTGGGCTTGGTCAAATCCTTGGGAATATCAACGTGTAGGTTTGAAAACTGCACCCACTTCATACTGGTACTGCTATGTGTGGAAACAAAGAGAAACCTAAGTAAAACAGCACAAAAGCCCATTTCCTTATTCGATTTAGCAAACCCAATTATATTATATACTTACAGGAGAAAGCCACCATTTCTGGCTGTACTGGTCTTAGAACTGTTTACAGAAAAACTCCTTGAACCCTAAAAATGAGGAGCATGTTTTAGAATTAAAGTCAGTATTCAAATCATTCATAGTTTCCACTAAAAAAATCAAAAGGTGTACAATGCTTCAAATAATGGGCTATCTCATTATTTCAAATGAAGACACTGAGGTAACTAAAATGCCAGATTAGATTTCATTTTAAAACAAGAGAACAACGACAGAGTGGATAATCAAAAAAGACTCTCAAAATAGTAGAGAATTTGTGTCTTTTAAAGCTCAGGAGTAAGAACTTTTTCAAACAAGGAATTCTTGGGGCGCCTGGGTTGGTTAAGCATCTGACTCTTGACTTCAGCTCAGGCAATGATCTCATGGTTCGTGGGTTCGAGCCTTGTGTCGGGGTCTATAGTGACAGTCCAGAGTCTGGTTGGGATTCACTCTTCCTCTCTTTCTGCTCCTCCCTGTTTGTGCTCTCTCTCAAATATTTAAAAAAAAAAAAAAAAAAAAAAAAGCAATTCTCTCTCTCTCTCTCTCATACACACACACACACACACACACACACACACACACACGCAATTCTCACATTAAAAGAATACCTATGACTTAAATATGTGAAAAGAAAAAAAAAGGGCCCCTGGGTGGCTCAGTCGGTTGAGTGTCTGACTTTGGCTCAGGTCATGATCTCACGGTTTGTGGGTTTAAGCCCCGCACTGGGCTCTGTGCTGCCAGCTCAGAGCCTGGAACCTGCTTTGGATTCTGTGTCTCCCTGTCTCTCTGCCCCTCTCCTGCTCATGCTCTGTCTCTCTCTCTCTCTCTCTCTCTCTCTCAAAAATAAACATTAAAAACAAACAAACAAATAAATAAATAAAATATGTGGACATCAAGGAAAAAAATGTGACTTCATTCTTCCATTGGTTTTTATAGATTGAATGTACTTCAATATAATATTTATTCTGCCTGAATATTTCTGAGCAATAAGTCTCTTTATAATTAAGAGCTGGACAGTAATTCTAAAGTAATCTTATTTTGAAGCTTTTCTACATCTTTTCTAGCATATGTGTTTCTTGGCTTGGCTGGGATAGCTTAGTTTATAAATAAATCGAAATACACAGGGAAACTGACACCCATCTTCTACCACTGCTGTACTTCATACTCCCAACAATCCAGCATTTCCAAATCCTTTACTGTCAGCTCCCCCTAGTGGACAAAACTTCTAGTTTTAGGAGACCTATGGTACTATTATATATAGCAATTTGCCTTCTGTTTTCCCCTTAAGCTATCCTGAGATTTAAAAATGTAACCTGAGAAAGGAGTACAGTAAGATCCCTAAAAATACTTAGAAGATGAAAATAACACTTTAGTACAAGTAAAACTTAAACCAACTGAGGGTCACCTAAGTATGTTTTAAAAAAGCCTATTCTTAGCTTATTGTCCTGTCCTCCCTCTGTACCCAAGATGGACGCAAACCAAAACTTTCATATTCGCCCTTGGATGAAGGGAGAAAAACAAAAAGAAAGGAAATCAGGCACAATACAAGGCAGCTGGAGGTGAGTGCCATTCCCCACACACAATCACAGAGGAAATCCCCTCCCTGCATGTACGCCAGAGACCCCACAATCCAGTTGTGCAAAAGGACCACAGGTCTAAGGAACAGGACACTTCCCAGTCATATTCTCCCAGTATAAACCTCTGCTTTTAAAAGCTGGAGCCTAAAGTGCTGTTATATCCACAAATCAACCTTAAGAAGTTCTTAAGATTTTTGTTTTGTTTTGTTTTTTTAAGGGACAGAACCGAGTCTGAGTGTGCATTGTATTAGTAGTTCAACTTTCACCATCTAACTTTTCTTTTTTTTTTTTTAACATTTATTTTTGAGACAGAGAGAGAGAGAGCATGAACAGGGGAGGGTCAGAGAAAGAGGGAGACACAGAATCTGAAACAGGCTCCAGGCTCTGAGCTGTCAGCACAGAGCCCGATGAGGGGCTCGAACCCACGGACTGCGAGATCATGACCTGAGCCAAAGTCGGAGGCTTAACTGACTGAGCCACCCAGGCGCCCCTAACTTTTCCTTTTTAAAAAGCTTATTCTTATTTTTGAGAGAGACAGCATGAGAGGGGGAGGGACAGAGAGAGAGAGGGAGAGAGAGAATCCGAAGGAGGCTCTGCACTGTCAGCACAGGGCCCGATGTGGAGCTTGAACTCACAAAACCAGGAGATCATGACCTGAGCGGAAACCAAGAGTTGGCCGCTTAACTGACTGAGCCATCTAGGCACCCCCACCATCTGACTTTAAGAACAATGGTTCTCCAAGTGTGGTCTGAGGACTTGAGGGGTCCAAGAGATTAAAACTATTTTCCTAATAATAGCCATTATTTGCAACTTTTCCACTCTCACTCTCAACCGTGTACAGTGAGGTTTTCTAGAAGCTGCATGCTGAGTGATATAGCAAGACTGCAAAACAAACATGAGAATCCAGCTGCCCTCCATGAAGCCAGACATTAAAAGAATGTGAAAATGAATAAAGGGAAACCTCACTGAAGCAGGGGGGTTAGAAGGGGGAGCCATACCACTCAATGTCAATTATGGAAAAAATTGTCAATTACAGGCCCCAACATGAAAAGATGTTCACTGAATCTTCTATAAGAAATTGACTACCTCTGTGACTCAGCCTATGAAAAACTATCTGAACTCCTGCTTATCTCCACTGGACCTTCATTCAAAGCACTTCCCAACTTCTTCCTTTTCCTCCATAAAATGTTTCTCTCCTTTGTTTATGGGACTTGCCTACGGTTTGCCATAGCTTGCATGTCCCAAACTGTATTTCTTTGTCATTCCCAAATAAACCAATTTCTACTGGTAAAATAACTTTTATTTTTAAGGTTAACATTATTTGGTGATCAGAAGTGGGATCCAAAAATGAACCCCAACAGCTTTGAGGCTGGTGAGCAAACAGGTGCCAGGGCCCACAGAGGCAATTAAGCTCACTGCTTTCTTGCCATTCCTGGTGTTGGAGGCTAAGTTTCTCCTGCACTTCGAGCTCTATTCTCTTTGTGCTTTGAGCTCTCCAGTCTTTATTTGGGATCTGTTTTAAGGCTTTGTCCTTTCAGAGTACTTGCCTGACCTTTGGTCTGACTCCCTTGTTCCTGTTGGAACTGTGTTAGTTTTGGTCCACCTCCTTTCCAGAACTGGGCTGTTCCCACTGGTTCTGTGCTGACCTTTGGTCAGATTCCTTTGGAACCAGGATGTTCCTGTTGAAACTGTGCTGTTTAGGAATTTTTCTTTTTTTGCTCTAGAGAAACCTCTAAGAAACAGGACCCCAGTCATCAAACTGCTTTAAGGGCAGCACTCCTTCTGGGACCTTGGTTTTATGTTTAAAAACTATAGTTCCTCCTCATGCCCATTTCTAACTAAATGGACTGACTTAATCAAAAGTAATTTAGAACTTCAATTGGCCATTATGGGGAAGTTTTGATCTCCCCAAACTTACTTTTCTCAAAACCAAACCAGACAGCCATGTCTCTAAACTTTTCAAACTTGAATGGGATGCCTGTGTCTTTTTTTCTTTTTAATTTTATTTTTTATTTTTAAAAATTTACATCCAAATTAGTTAGCATAAAGTGCAACAGTGATTTCAGGAGTAGATTCCTTAGTGTCCCTTACCCATTTAGCCCATCCCCTCCCCCACAAACCGTCCGGTAACCCTGTTTGTTCTCCATATTTATGAGTCTCTTTTGTTTCGTCCCCCTCCCTGTTTTTATATTCTTTTTGTTTCCCTTCCCTTATGTTCATCTGTTTTGTCTCCTAAAGTCCTCGTATGAGTGAAGTCATATGATTTTTGTCTTTCTCTGACTAATTTCACTTAGCATCATACCCTCCAGTTCCATCCACGTAGTTGCAAATGGCAAGATTTCATTCTTTTTGATTGCTGAGTAATACTCCATTGTATATATATACCACATCTTCTTAACCCATTCATCCATTGGTGGACATTTGGACTCTTTCCATACTTTGGCTATTGTCGATAGTGCTGCTATAAACATGGGGGGTGCATGTGTCCCTTCGAAACAGCACACCTGTGTCCCTTGGATAAATGCCTAGTAGTGCAACTGCTGTGTCGTAGGGTAGTTCTATTTTTAGTTTTTTTGAGGAACCTCCATACTGTTTTCCAGAGTGGCTGCATCAGCTTGCATTCTCATAGGATGCCTGTGTCTTAAAGCTTCCAAACATTACCAATTAATCTAAAACTGGTTCTCTGCAAAATATAGTTTCTAGACTGAGACAAAGATGGAAAGGCTTCTGAGGCCCCCAGGACTGTGGCAGCCACCTACGCTCAAGCCCCACCTGTGGTGACATCATCCTCCTTCTCTCTGGTTGGCTTCCATCCCCTCTACACCCTCAGTTTCCCCATTTAATTTTCTCACCAAACTTCCCTTTTCATCCAAACCTCTCCCTGCACCCACTAAGATCTGCTCCTTTAAAGTTAAATCTTCTGAGGTTCCAAGTAACCCCCAAATTTCTTATGTTCCCTGGAGTAATGCTGAATTGCGAGCCAGAGTTAAAAAGAGTTTCCCTGTAATGACTGAGAACCCCCATAGGTTTGCTGAAGCATTTCCCATAGTTTTGCAAACTTGCCAACCCAGTTTCTCAGATTTTTTAGCAATTAGTCCACATTCATGTTGGAGAGGGCCAGACCAGACACTGGCTGTAAGTAGCCCAATGGGAACATCTTGAAAAGAGTTTAGAGAAACAGACCCCTGATTTTTGGCAAGACGCTAGAACATTCCCTGGAAATCTCCACCAAGCAATTACAGTAGACTTTTCCTAAGCCTGCTGATTGGAATAAAATCCAGTCTTGCACACAAAAGCCTGATGAACCTATTCATGACTATTAAAATTGATTTCAGATTGTTTTCAAAGAAAATTCTGGTCTTCCTTTTGATGTTGAATCCATTGGGGTAGTATTTAACTATGTTTCTTAACGGGATTAACTGGGCTAACTCTTTTTTTAGTTAAAAGGACCATGATGGAATGGGAAACTGTGCCGCTCCTGATTAGTTGGTTTGGCAAACCAGCTTGCTAGTACCTTAGGGGAATCACCTAAAAGAAAGACCACTAAAATGCTTAATTTTTCATTTTAACAAATGAAGGCCCTTAAACAAGATGAAAAACTTCCTGGTTTCTATTATTGTTGCAAAGGGTCAGAACACAGGAAAAAAAGATTGTTACCATCTTGCCTTCAGCCCTCTATAGCCAGCCTTTCCAATGTCCTCCTCATTCCCAAGACAGGGCTCCAGGAAACCACAGGAGTTCTTCCCAAACCTCCCTCTTACTTGGCTAAGGGAAACCACTGTTCAGATCAGGAACAAATCTTTCTCTTTCCTTATTGACACAAGAACTACACGCTTGGTGCGTGACCCCAGTGCTATAAAGCAGCCCCTGCTTGGAGTACTGAAACAGTTCAAACACTGGGGTCTCTAATAAACTTCACCAGTTTCGTCTCTGACCCTGTTCTCTTTAGTCTAGGCCCTTTGGGAGACACGCACCCTTTTCTCCTTAGTTCCTCTGCTCTTACAGATTGCAGAGATTTTTCAGAAATACATCATGCTGGAATTTCTTTCTCCCAAAAAGAGGGAAATAATTCTAGAATTTGACAGTAGTACTCAAGATAGCCAACCAGGGAGATTAAATGACCTTCTGACATCTTTTATTTGCTCCATGTCGGACAGCACTACAGCTGCATCTGGGGACACTGTCCCCAGATGGACTGGGTCAAATCCTCTTTCTGGGCAAAATCTTCATCTGATTGGCGGAATCCACAGGTATACTTTCCATCTAGATTCAACAGCTCCTTCAAAACCTCTCCCCAGAATGAATGAATACTCTATAAATAAAGAAGCCCTGCAAGGCATCAAGCTGGTAACAGAAGATTACAAAGCTCAGGGCCTCATTATCCCCTGTACTAGTCCTAGTAATTCGCCTATTTTACCTGTGAGAAAACTCAATGGCCAAGGATGGAGGTTTATCCAGGACCTCTGAGCAATACATTGCTATCCCTTGGCACTCTGTTGTTCCTAACCCCCATATGTTACTGACATCCATTCCCAATGAAAGCAAATTTGTCACTGTAATTGATGTATGTAGTGTAAAAATAGCCAGTATCTTTTTGCTTTCACTTGGGAAGGATGGAAAGACCCCTGGACAATAATGCCCCAGAGCAGCACAGAGAGTCCTTACTTTTTACAAACCTTAAAAACAGATGTGGATGATAAAAAACTTTCTATAGGCTCTACTTTGTTAGAATCTGTAGATAATTTGCTTTTCTGCTGCCCTTCTCAAATCCCTTCTCAGTAAGACAGCACCTATCTGTTAAAGCTTTTGGCATTAAAAGGACATCAAGTCTCTGGAGAAAAACTGCAGTTTGCTCAAACTCTGCTTCAATACTTAGAGCACCTGACCTCAGAATGAGGACCAGATCTGGATCCAGGTAGGCTTCGTGCCATCCTGAACTTCCTCACACCTAAAACGAAGTGCCAATTACGAGGTTTTCTTGGACTGGCTGGCTACTGTCGAATTTGGATTTGAAACTTCTTTCATGGCTCAATCTCTATACGATTTACTAAAGAATAAAAAGAAATGGCCAACCTAATTCTATTATTTGGAAAAATCGAGAAGACACAGCTTTGGGGACTTTAAAGAAAAGCCTAATAAAGCCCACGGCCCAGATGTCCTAATTACCAACTTCCCTCGTTGCATGTGAGGGGGGAGGGAACACCCTTGGAGTACTCACCCTAAAACATGGGGACCATCATGGACCCATGGAGTATCGTAGCCAACAACCAGACCCTGTGGCACGGGGATATTCCCCTAGCCTCTGCATTCCTAACCATTCCTGCCACTGCACTGAAGCCCTCTGAAGAAATAATCGCGGAATCCCCTTTAACTATCCTTTAATTCTGGCTAAGGGTAAAGCTGCAAACATTTATAACAGTCAATATGCCTTTGGGGTAGCTCATGACTTTGGAATGTTAGGAAATAGTCAAGAAGTTTCCAATGGGGATAAAATTGAAAACATCTATATCCACAATTTATTCGATACTATGCTTTGGCTGACTGCACTGGCTGTTACTAAGGTTCCCAAGCATTCCAGACTCAACTCCCTGGGTACCAAAAGGAAACCACCTTGCTATTATTTCCACCAAAAGAGCTGCTTTCAAGGAAATCAATAGCCAAACTCTGTCATGGTCCAAAGGGATGTTCCTCCAAATAATAATTTGGAAAAACTAACCAGAGATACCCAACAATTGGCCCCAGAGAGGAAAAAACAATATTGGAAATCGAGTAATTGTTGGCTCAATAAAGAGAACTGTGGTTTGGACCAAATAACAATCGGGCCTTACCAGAAATTTTAACATTCCCATGACTTACCATTATACATGTCTACTGACAAAATGACAGTGTCATGAGCCCATATTCATGGGGAAATATTACTAAGGCTGAAAACAGTGTCTATCCTGCTCATCCCACCTGTCCAAAGTACAATGCAAAGAAACTGGTTTGCACAAATTTCATACAGCTCCCCCATCTTGCGGATATAAATATACTTTAGTCATGGTCTGTATGTTTCTCACTGAACTAAAGCTTTCCCTTATACACAGGTCACTGTTTCTTCTGTAGCTAAACTTCTGTTAGAAAATATTATTCCTACCCGGGGAACCCCTCTTGAACTTCATAGTGACTGGGGAACCCATGTTACCAGTCAGGTGCTTTGACAAGTCTGTGCTGTGTGGCTGGTTTTACAACACTTCTATTGTATATATCAACCTTAATCCTCAGGGTTAGTCAAACTCACTAATGTCAGGTTAAGAGTAAACTGACAAATTTTGTAGACACCCTCCAAATACCTTGGCTGAAAGCATTGCTGTTGGTCCTTCTCAATCTCAGATCCACCCACTTTGGTACTCAGACTCTCGCCCTTTGAGCTAGTCACAGAACGCTCAATGCACCTGGCCCTTGCCTCCTTGATCCACAATTGATAAAAGGAGACCTATTTCATACTGTAAAGGTCCGATTACTTCTTTTTTTAAAGTTTATTGGGGGGGGGGGTTGGCAGAGAAGAGGGAGAAGGGGAGAGAGAGAGGGAGGAGAGAGAATCGCAAGCAGGCTCCGCACTTTCAGTGCAGAGCCCGACGCAGAGCCTGAACTCAGAACCATGAGATTATGACCTGAGTCGAAATCAAGAGTGGGACACTTAACTGACTGAGCCACCCAGAGGCCCCAAGGCCTAATTATTTCCATTAAAAGCAACTATGCTTTGGTAGAGCAATCTCTTCACAGTGCACCTGGGAGACAGACCTTCACATCTTGCAATATGGAGATTTTGTCTACTGGAAAAGATACATCCAGAAAGACTCTCTAACCTTGTGGGAAGGACCCTCATCAGCTACTGCTAACCATCCCTTGTGCTGCCAAACTCCAAGGGACAGAATCCTGGACTCACATGACACATCTAAAGAAAGCGACAAACCCTAACTGGACCTGCACACCATCTGCTGACCTAAAAGTAAAAGCTTCCCAGAACTGAAGCAGATGACATCTGAAGACGCAGCTTTCTCAAGATGTCCAGACCAGGCCTATACATCTTTTCCTCACTATTTACTTCTATTTCTTTTGTGGAAAGAAAATGCCCTTGTCCACCTTTCCCAAACCCTCGTGAAAGGGGGAAACCACTTCTTTTGACGATGGCCTTTTGAAAACAGCCTCATCACGAACCTATGGCAAATTAACCTTTCACCTGCTTTTTCTGAAGGGTGAGAGGTTTCAGCATTCACAAGTCTCTTTTTTCCATTTGGACTATTAACTGACTCTGGAATCTTATCCAGATTTATGGCGTGAATTTGCAACCTTACGTGCTGTGTTACTGGATTACATTTGGTTCCAAACAATTCTTTTGAGATACCAATACTGTTTTGAGTTTTGCTACTTTTGCAAAAAGTTCATTAGCTACTGCTTCAGGTTTATAACTACACTGTATTTTCCAAAATGCACCCAGTTAATTCTTTCAGTGTGTTCTTGCAATATTCACTATTTTGTCTTCACGGCCACTTTAAGCAGGGACTTCCAGGAGGCATACATGACTCCGTGTTTGCCTCTGTAGGGGGGAAGTTTCCTCCCCCAAGTCACAATACGTGCCAATAAATATTTTAGTTTGCTACCTTCAGACTTAGGGGACAAGTTTAGAACCACCATGTAATTTGGAATTGTTACATTACTTCTTTTGTATAATTATTTAAAGTTTTATACTTAGCTTGTCAAGCTTTTGTAAAAATGATGTACCCAATAAAGAGATGATCTCCAATTGGTACAAGCTTGATGTCTTGATAAATGGGAAGTGCCTAAGAGTTCTCCCTGCCACCCCTACTTGTTACTTGAGTCACCTCGGTATGTTTCTTTCTTTCTTTCAATTAAAAAAAATTTTTTTTAATGTTTATTTATTTTTGAGAGAGACAGAATGCAAGCAGGGGAGGGAAGACAGAGAGGGAGACACAGAATCTGAAGCAGGTTCCAGGCTCTGAGCTGTCAGCACAGGGCCCGATGCAGAGCTCAAACCCACGAACTGTGAGATCAGGACCTGAGGCAAAGTCGGATGCTCAACCAACTGAACCACCCAGATGCCCCAACCTCTCAATATGCTTCCAATCTGTATTTTCTCTCTGACATAAGACATAACAACCAGGAAAAGTCCTTCCTGGCACAGAGGAACAAAACCACTAAATATGGAAACCTGACTCCCAATTAGTAATGCCTTTGGAGAAATATCTTGATCAAAAGGAGGAAATGTAAAAATAAAAGGAAACCTCACTAGAGTCCAGAGGCTAAAAGGGGGTCCCACATCACTTAACATCAATTACTGGAAGAACTGTCAATTACAGACCTCAAGAGAAGAATCAGAATCAGGAAAGTATGATCAATTACAGGCCCCCAAAGGAAAAGATGCATAATAAATCTTCTACAAGAAACTGATTACACTGCAACTCAGCCAAGGAGAAACCATCATCACCCTGAACTCTTGATTTTCTCCAAAGCACTTCCACTCAAAACAGCCCCTCTCAACTTCCTCCTCCTTTCTAAAACAATCCTTTCTTTTATTTGGGGACTTACCTATGGTCTTGCCATACCTTGCCTGTCCCGAATCGCAATTCTGTTATTCCCAAAGAAACTCATTTTTGCTGGTAAAATAATATATACTTTTAAGGTTAACAAGAGATTTACAAAAACATAAAACACTGCTACTCTTGTCACTTTGTTTTGAAAAATTTATTTTTCCATAAAATACGTAATGCATTATTTTTTTTCTTTTCTTTTTAATTTTTTCAAGTTTATTTATTCTTGAGAAAGAAGATGCGCGCGAGCGAGGGGCAGAGAGAGAGAGAGAGAGAGAGAGAGAGAGAGAGAGACAGAGAATACTAAGCAAGCTCCACACAGTGCAGAGCCCCACCCACTGCTCAAACTCAGAAACCCTGAAATGACGGCCTGAGCTGAAATCAAGAGTCAGGCGCTTAATGGACTGAGCCACCCAGGCGCCCCTTCTTGGTCTTACTTCTAAATGCAAGCATTTTTAAGATTCCCAGTTTTATTTTCCAAAAAGTTACATATTCAGAGCTAAAACCGACAAAAGCAAAAGCTCTCTCGAGTCCTCAACCAGTTTTAGAGTGTTAAAGGGATACTGAGGCCAAATAACTTGAGAATCACTGCTTACGGTTTTTGCTTTTTCTCCAAAGAAAGGCGCAGGGAACAGCCCATTCCTACCACTTCCGCGACTCTCATCTAATGTCAGAATCAAAGCTATCCCAATTTGGTTCCATGGGAGGGGTCTAAGATCTGGTACCAGTTCAGCCCCTGATTTTTACCAAAGCAAGCCTTCTCTGAGCTTCAGTTTATTTTGCAAACCTGAAAAGAGTGGTGAGGGACATACGCTGTTCAACATTCTTTCCAGCTCTGACATCCTACGATTCTTCTTGTTCCCGTGTTTGCCCTGATTCTTACGTTTTATCCCATGAGAGGATTCGAAATAAAACCAGCCCCTTTCCCGCCACCTTCCGGCAAACAATGCGCCAAGGGGCGGAATAAATACCGGGGGAAACTCCAGATGGTCAGAACGACAAGCGGCAACAAGACTTTACGGCTCCTGCCCTGTCAGCTAGCTTAGTAGCCCCCCCCACCCGCCAGATACCTGCCAGAGACGCCGGCACATGGACCCAAGCGCCGCTCGCGCCGCCATCTTGCCGTCCCGGGCCCCTAGGACTGCTTCCGGGGCAGAGTCGCGTCCTCAGACCATAGAGTTCCTCAAAAGGAGAGAGCGTAGCCTTGCGTTCCGGCACAGGAACAACCATAGAGACGTCATTCTACGTTTTTTTGAGGGTGGGACTGAGAGTCCAGCTGGCTTCCCTAGGGTCGGCTGCTTGGCTGACGCTGGGTCTTGGTCACATTGCATCAGCCCCTGTGTAGATAGTTACCAAGTTCCTTCAGTGTTTCCTCTTCAAATCGTGTTTGCTTATGTAGTTCCTGTTTGGTTGGAGGTAACAGAACACAGGCTTTGAAAAAAATGTATATAGTTAATATATTGGCAGCAGTTATTTCTGGGTAGTGGATTAATGGTTGATTTATTTTCCTATTTCTGTATGTTTCAAAATTTTAACAAAATTTCTATTTCATTAAAAGGAAAAGTACCAGGGGTGCCTAGCTGGCTCAGTGGAGCATGTGACTCTTGATCTTGGGGTTATGAATTTGAGCCCCACCTTTGGTGTAGAGATTTCTTAAAAATGAAATCTTAAGAAAAAGAAAAAAGGAAATGTACCACTGCACTGAGTCTAGGTCCCATCCCTTTATCTCCTTAAAGTAGCCTTGCTGTGTTCCTTAAGCCCACATTCCTTCCCCACAACAAATGACATTTTTGTGACCCAGCCATCCTGTACCTCACCATCCTACCAGTCTTCCTGTCTTCATTTCCTTGTGTTACTGTAGCATTTCAGAATTTACAATAGCTGCTGTTATCCAGTACCAGAAACCAAAAAGTATTATAGCCAAAAAATGTCGTTATTAATGTCCACCATAATTTAGCTGCAAGTAAAAAGGCTTATAACCTGGGTTTGTTATAATAAAAATTTATTTCATTTGTGCAGTTCTCTAAGCTTTATTCTCCCCAGGTGCTTTCACATAGGCAATTCAGCATAATGGAAAACTCTGGACTTCTAATTGGGAGATCTCGGTTCTCAACCCAGACTTACCACTTAGCTGAGTGACTGGGCTTGCCAGTAACTCAGGCAAGTATCTTGCCCACTCTGAGCCTCAATTTTCTCATATATCAACTAGAGATGATAAAATAGTTCCCACTTCAAAGAGTTGCTAGGCAGATTAAATGTTTGGTACAATGCCCAGCACATAATGATGCAAGATGAATGTCATCCACTATTTGTAACATAAAGCTGCTACCTCACCTGCCTTCTAAGATTGTTGAGCAGATTAAAAATAATAAGATCAAGTTTATGAGAACGTTTTGTACCGTCTAATTAAAGTACTGTGCAAAGACATTTCCCCCCACAAGGTATTACTTACTCTACTTTGCAGGCAAGAGAACCAGGGAAGAGGTAGAATGACTTTCCCAACACTGCACAAGTTGATGAAGATAGGAAGGAACCGACACCAGTTTTCTGGCCCCTCAGACTGGTCTCTTTTCATCAGAACTCTGTCCGTGTGGAGGTGTGGCAGAGATGCAGGTGTTTTTACATCAGACTGTGCAAACACTACACTTCACTTGTGTGCACCTCCACTGTCCTCAGCTGTGCCCCCACCTTGGCAGCCTGCCCAGTGCCCTTTTCAGAGCTTTTTCTGAATCATGACATTCAAAGTTGTCTCTCTCAGCTGAAGGGGTTCTCCAATAGCTCTCCAACTCTATTGTTGCTTCTGAAGTTTGCATCAGTCTCTCTCTCTTTAAATAAATGTTTATTCATTTTTGAGACAGAGTGTGAGCAGGGAAGAGGCAGAGAGAGAGGAAGACTGAGGATCTGAAGCAGGCTCTGCGCTGACAGCAGAGAGCCCAAAGTGGGACTTGAACTTATGAACCGTCAGATCATGACCTGAGCTGAAGCTGGACACTCAACTGACTGAGCTACCCAGGAGCCCCTGCATCACTCTCTCTTATGGCACTTCTGTGACGGATTTTCAGTCTGCCTCCTGCCGCCTTTGAGTAGTCCCAGCTGGGTAAGCTTTCTGCAGCCACAATGATGGTGACATTACAGCCAGGCAATGATTTTCACCTATGTTACTTAATTTGATCCTCACGGGAGGACACGAATTTTATCCTAATTTTATAGGTGATGAAACTGAGGCTCAGAGATGAAATGACCCACTCAAAGTTGTATGAGTTAGTTATAGCTGAACCAATAATCCCAATAATCTTCAAAATCCCAGCTCAGTCCCTTTTCTACCCCTGCAGTGGATTGTTGCTGACTCTATGCTGAGGTCAAGTTCTATTGAAGTCTCTGTGGACTTGAGGAATAGAGAACCCCACTGCCCCCACCTCTCAGCAAGAGACAAGGGCTTATTTTTTTAAGTATATTTATTTTGAGAGAGAGTGAGAGAGTGCAAGTGGGGGTAGGGCAGAGAGAGACAGAGAGAGAGAGAGAGAGAGAGAGAGAGAGAGAGAGAATCCCAAGCAGGCTTCATGCTGCCAGAGCCCAACGCGAGTCTTGAACTCACAAAACCGTGCGATTGTGACCTGAGCCAAAACCAAGATTTGGGCGTTTAATCGACTGAGCCACCCAGGCGCCTCAAGGGCTTATTTTTATTTGTAAAGACGTGTGGCCTGAACTGCTCCTGGAACTGAAAAAGTGGGTTGAAAGTAACCTTGGGGATTGGATACCAACTCCATTTTTGAGGCCAAATATGGTCTCTCTAATGGTGGGCTTTCCCTGCCTATGAATAGTTTCTGCTCCCCCAGAACTCTGCTTTGCCCATGGTCACTGCTCGCTGCCTTTGGCTCACTGTCTCCATTCATACTCTCAAATGTGGGTATTGTGTGTCACCAGTCTATGGGCCTAATAGCATGGGGTCAGGTGCCAACCCAGGCCCGGTTAACTGGGGGCAACGGGGAGGATCATTGTGAGGGGCAAAACCAGGTCTTGGCCAGCAGTGGGGCCGTAGACAGGGTTCTTCGCCCTGGCGTGTAGGCGAGGACAGTGTTCTTAAGCTTGACCTGTCCATTATGGGTCTCTTCCCTACTACCTAAACTTTCACGCATCTGATCTACTGTAGATGAGTAGGAGGCCAGATGATTCTGGATAGTTGATGCAAGCACACTTTGCTTTATGTCCGGGAAAAATAAAAGCATGTGTGCCATATATTTCTAACTTCTACCATATTTTGATTGCACCAGCGGTTCGGTTTTAAAAGACATCCCCTGTCCCTGGATTGTGATGGTTTCACAGGTATACACTTACCTCCAAAGATACAACTCACCAAGTCATAGATGTTAAATACGTATAGCTTTTTATGTGCCAATCGGTATCTCAATGAAGTGGCTTTTAAAAATGCCGATTCCTGCCAAAAATAAAGCCACACAAGCGGAGGAAGTAATGACCTAAAACAGTCCGAAGCAAACATTGGTGTGGTGTGTTAAGAATATGTGTGCTGGGGGGCGCCTGGGTGTCGCAGTCGGTTAAGCGTCCGACTTCAGCCAGGTCACGATCTCGCGGTCCGTGAGTTCGAGCCCCGCGTCAGGCTCTGGGCTGATGGCTCAGAGCCTGGAGCCTGTTTCCAATTCTGTGCCTCCCTCTCTCTCTGCCCCTCCCCCGTTCATGCTCTGTCTCTCTCTGTCCCAAAAATAAATAAACGTTGAAAAAAAAAAAAAGAATGGACAGTCTTCGGGCTCAAAAATATTTGAGAGGGGGGGAGTCTGGGTGGCTCAGTCAGTTAAGCGTCTGACTTCAGCTCAGGTCATGATCTTGCAGTTCATGAGTTCGAGCCCCACGTTGAGATCTGTGCTGACAGCTCAGAGCCTGGATGGAGCCTGCTTCGGCTTCTGTGTCTCCCTCTCTCTCTGCCCCTCCCCCGTTCATGCTCTGTCTCTCTCTGTCCCAGAAATAAATAAACGTTGAAAAAAAATTTTTTTAAAAAGAATATGTGTGCTGGAATGCAAAATAAGCACGTATGTCTGCTCTGGCCTTTAGAACTCCAACAGAAACATTGCACACTTACCTTGGGGTATGGTTCACTTAGAAAGACGTTGCTGAATTTTTAACATGCCTTCCTCATTGTGTTTTGCTTGTGTCAACATTAAAACTCATCCTTATTCCTAGAACACCACAACTGGCTGGCTATGGCTGGGGAAGGTAGACTGGGAATCTGTGAAATTCAGAACTGACTTTAGGTAAACTCAAGAGGCTTTATTTATTCACACACACACACACACACACACGGATAAGCATACCTGGAAGAGTAGAAGAAATTAATTAATTAATTAATTGTTAGTAGTAGTAATTAGCCAATTTAACAAATAGTTGCTAAGTACCCAATATACTCTGCCTGAAAAGGCAGTAGTGATAAGGGGGTTCAGAATATTAGTAAAACATGACTTTTCCTCTTCCCAACAGTGGAATTAGATCAAGTCCCCGCCCCCTGTATGCGTGGGACAGTGTCGTACACGTGGGGCTCACGAGTACTGAATGCATATAAACATAGGAAAAAGTCTTCAGGTTGGACATGTGAACCTCTGGAAGCAGAATTTAAATGACTGGCTTAATGCACACTGCTTCTAGAGGAAGTGCTGTTTTATTTATACAGAACTGTCTAAAACTGATGGCTAAATATTTGAGTAAAAAGCCCCCAAAAGAACCTAGATCAACGTCCTTGCACAGGCATGCCTCCCCCCCCCCCCTTACAGAAAATTCTGTGGGAAATCCAGAATTTCAGATTTCTCCTGAAGTTTGTGTTTAATCATCAGAAAGTAAACACAGTCTAGACTTTGGAAATCCACACGAGCGATGCATATACGCCAGGGTGGATGGGACCTCGTGGTGCATTCACCGTGGGCCGCCCATGGGTAATGTCGAGCTCCCTAAACTGCAGTCTTCGAAGTATGGTGTGGAGACCGCCAACCCAAGGGGCTTGTCTGCCCTTCGTAGCAGAAATGTTATGTCCTGGCCTCCAGGATGTGCCTAGGGGACACTCTAACGAGCATTAAATCTCATCAGCAGACCTCTAAATCGCTCTTCAGAAACCAACGAACAGGTAAGTTAGCATTTATCCAGCATTGAGAAGTCACTTCAGTGGCTAGAAAGAAGGAATGTTTAAGCCAAATGAAACTCAAAAAGATAACATTTTATTTTCAGAGCAGCTGATGCAATATCGAATCAGGTTTTCACAAATAAATAGGACAGTGTCTGTTTGGTTACATCTCTATTTAATGAAGGCCTATCTATAGGAACTGTAATAAATTTCTGAGAAGGCTAATGACTGGAACCTTTGAAGTAAAATTCTTCTGGCTCTCTTTCGGAAAAAAGGATTGTGGTAACTTAAAAAAATGCTTTTCACTCAGGGGGAAAACCAACCTAGAATGCCTCAGTTTTGTTTTGAAGGAATGCACCTTTTTAGGACAAGTCTATAAAACATCTTTATTTATTTGTTACATATGATGTTTAAATATAACTTTGCTTTCAAGCTTCAAACTTTTTTTTAAACCCCTGGTAAAATAAGACTTTTGGTTCACCTTAACAAAAACTGACCTAGGAAGAAACATTTTTAGCAAAATGTATTATAAAATTCACTAGAAAATACTGTCCTCTTTTGGCCAAAATGTTACATAAAATCCTTATTAAAAATACACACATTACAAAAGAACAATTATGAAGATGCTATACATAGTGCTTCTGATATGGACCAAGGGACCTGCATTCCGGGGAAAATACAGTTAAGTACGCTAAATATTATGATGTCAACTTATAATAGTGCAAACCTGAATAAATTACATCCTGAAATGGGAAGGCATGCAAATCATTTGCTGAGAATAGAACATAACGAAGCCAGAACAGGAAGCAATCACTATTTAAAAATGTTTTCGTTTTTATTACATTACTTTTTTTTTTCAAAAATACTTTTCTTTACAATAGAACTCCTAGAAAATATTTACAACCTTCCTCTAATAAAATAGAACAGCAGTTAAATATATTTGAAAATAAGATGGGTTTTTCCATAAAATATATCTGTTAACTTTTTATATACAAGCTTTCTCAAAGAGGTCTAAATTCACTAATGAAAAACCATCTGATAGTAAACAGTAATGGTGTTGAAGACATCAATCTTAAGGAAGAGAAGTTCTTGGGGTGGGGAGGGGTGAGGGAAGCAAAAACACAACACATACATGCAGGCAGAATCATTTCAGAAACAAATAAGTGCAATATTTTACCATGAAGTCAATTCTTTTAAGTTGATATTGTCAAGAAATACTACTTCAGGAATTTGAACTGTCTCGGGAAGGAGGAGTTCTTTGGTTATTTCGAGTCAAAAATGCTTACGTTATACTGCATGAAAAATCAAAATTAAGTTGTGCATTACATTTTTGCCTTGGCAACTCGGTTTATTTTTAATGTTTAAAACGGGAACGGCTGGGCAAGTCTCCAAACGCAGCAAGTACATTTGCTTTATAAACATGTTTCTGGGTGTTTGCTCCTTTGATAGATAAGCCTTCATAGACCCGATAGCAGAACCATTCCAGAATCTCTCAGACACCAGCACGCAGAGGGAAGCAGTCACCGGGACAGACGCAATCAGCTGATGTGACCGCTGGAATGGTTCTGGAACAGTCCTGCCACAAAGTTGATGCACACTGCCTAGGCAGTTCTAACTCAAAACCTATGAGAATAACCTAAAACGGCAGCAAATAAAACCTTTCTTTTTGCCTATAGAAAAGATGAAATGAAACCTCCAAGACCTCTTTGTCTGAAAACAGAATGATGGAAATGGAAAGAAACCTTTATTATTTCTCTTCTGCCCATGGCTTTCCTGAGATTCAGAGAACATTGCCCATAGGTGGGGCCGCTGTGGGCCATGAGTGGGTGCTAAATGCTTCTGCCAGAGTCAAACTTAAAAGACGCTCAGGACCTGTCCTCTGGTTTCTGCTGATATTCTCTCTAATGTCAAACTATTAATTAGTGGGCCAGCCAAGTTGCCTGGGGGGATGGGCCACACCTACACAGGCTAGGGAACCAGCCTCCCCGGGGTGGGGCAGGGCCTCAAAGCCCTTGCTTCCGAAGCAGCCAGGCAGCTTTAAAGCTTAATGGGGAGCTGCCAGGGGCTGTCCTCTCTGCCCCGGCTGACTGACTCGGACTCTGGAGACGCGTGCTCATTTGCCCTAACAGGGGGATGGGGCAGTCTGACTCAGTTCAAAAGCCTGAGCTAAATGCCATTTTTGAAGGATTACAGGCTTATTACCTTCAAGTACAAACAGCAACCCTGCTACAACAGACAGGAGGAAGCAGAGCAGAGTGATGTAGCTTGGAGAATTCTAGAAGTGCTTTGGTAAATGACTTGAATGAATACATTCCTTGTTTGAATGCAAACATTGGAGCTAAAGTGGTATCTGAAACCATTTCTGTTGGCCTTGAATGCTACCGCACTTGTATTTGCTATCCAATGTGTTGGGAAACAGTTTGGCAAAGGTGAATTAACAGCAAAACCCCAGTGAATGAGGTTTCATGGTACTTCCAAGTGGCACAAAGTAATTTCAGAACTCCACAAAACCATTCACAGTGTTGCCAAAAAGAGCAGGGGCTCCTCTAGTCTAGTTTTTGGGCCGAAGAATGCTTCTGCGCTTTCCTGAATGGGTGCCCCTCAACCACCCTCCCTAAAGAGCCCCGGCAACTTAATAGTGGGGGTTATTTACCTCCAGCCGGCGTGGGCTCATGCCGAGATATGGCTCTGCCAATCCACGAATCAGAGCCACTGGTCCCCCAGGAACACGGAAGAGGGTGCACTTCCTCTCTGAACCAGGTCCTCAGGAAAGCACTGCCGGGGAGTGAAAGCCTGAAATTATACAGTACTTTTGGAAACAGGCTAACGGTGACAGGCGAGGCAGGGAGAAGACTTATTTTCACATTCGGTCAACTTTTCAAACGGTGCGTGTGCTAGAGGAAAGCCATGTTAACACGAGGGCTTGCTTCGCTCCCTGGAAAAGTTACCCCCTTAGCACAGAATCTCCTGGCAAAGACTCCGAGTTCACTGCAAACTACACAATGAGGTCAGAACAGAACAAAAATAACTCTCAGTGGGAAAGGATGGCCCAAGGCCCCCACTCGAAGAAGGTAAGCCTGCTTCACCCACACATACGTACACACGCTCACGGCAAGCTTTGGGATAAAAGGCAACAAGGATGGTTGACATCTGAAAGCCAAAGAACATGAAGGTCAGGTTTATTCCCTGCCAGGAATGAGCTCGTGGGAATGTAGCCCAGATGAGAAACACCTCTTAAATAGAGTTGTGCCAATTATTTATTCCCTCCAACCTCCCACAAAAACTTTTTTTTTTAAATAAAAGGAAAAGAAAGTGAAAAAAAAAATTCTTCTAAACCTGAATGAAACAACCACTTTTTTTTTTTAAACAGGTAGTTTAAAATGGTTACAAAACGAGCAGGGAGTCCAGGTTTCCTGATTAACGAAGACGGAGGTCGTGGGTGTTCGCGGTCTCCGCATGACAAGCGGGGCTTTATAGTTCGGCATCACCCTGAAGCAAAACCGAATCTTGGTCGTCCAAGAGGAGATCCGTGTCCACGACCTCGGCCTCTTCCATGACGCCTCCCAACTGCTGGACAACGTCGCCATCGAGGATGTCCACATCCTTGATGGGTTTGATCAGGCTCAGCTGGTCCAGGGGCAGCAGCCCCGGGGCCCCCGCGGGCCCCGTAGTCCTCTCGATCGTGGCCGCCATTTCAGCAGCAAAAGCTGCTTTCTGAGCCTTTTGCCTCTGCTGTTCCTCCTGCTGCCTGTGCGTTTTCATGTGCGCATTTCGGCTTTTGATCTTGAAGAAGACTCTGAGAATGAAGAAAAAAAGAAGCACTGTGAAATTCAGGAGATCTGAGTTCTTGGAAGTCTGGGCGTCCTACAGGGAACAGGGGCCGTGTGGCCTAACATCTGGTTTGGGTGGCTTTGACAGAGTCCCTGGTCACCTAGGACCTCCTACCCCTGTGACCTGTCGCCTCTCCTCTCCTAGCATTACAAGGGAAAGGGGATGGGGACAGGAACACACGTACAGGGTGTCAGGCTTCCTCTCCGTGGCAATGGAGGATAGATGTCTCAAAGGCCTTCCTGTCCCTCTGTGGTCTGCAGCTCATGCCCTTTCTCATCCTTTAGCTTACCCCTCTCTCTCAGCACAACCCAAGAATCCCCCACTCATGCTGCCGAGCTCTGATGGTACCCGTAACAAAACCCATCACCTGCCTGTGGTTTCTGTCTTCCGCAGTCAAAATTCTTAAAGGCTCTGCCTGACCCTTCTCACTTTGGTATATCACACACTTGGTAAATTCCTCTCTTTTCCACCCTCTCCAACTGGACGCCTGTCCCCTCCCCTGCAGCCCAAACCCTCTTCTCAAGGTCACCAGTAACTCTGTGGCCAAATCCAATGCCGCCAGCTCCATTCCGTCTTTACTATACTTGACTTCTGAGCTGCACCCACCACTTCTTTTCACCTAAGACCCCTTCTTATTGGCGATCGTATTACTGTAATTTCCTACTTTTAGGTTTAGAATGAAAGAATGGTTTTCAGCTGCAGGTGATTTTGCCTCCCCAGAGACAACTGGCGAGATATTTTTGACCGTCACAACTTGAGGGGGGCATGGTATTTTCCCAACCTAGTGGGGAAGAGCCCAGGGATGTGGCTACATACCCTATAATGCAGAGGGTGGCCCGTCTTCCCCAAACAAGGACTTATCAGGCCCAAATGTCACTGCTGAGGTTGAGAAACTCTGGGATAAGGGGCCCGCGAACTATGGCCAGTGGACAAAATTCAGCCCACTGAATTTTCATAAATAAAGTTTTCCTGGAAAACAGCTAAGTCTATTTGTTTATGTATTGTCTATGGCCACAATGGCAGAGCTGAGTAGTTGGGACACAGACAGTATGGCCTGCAAAGCCTAAAATATTTCTATCTGAACCTTTTTCCGAAACAGTTTGCCCAGATGTGAGACTGCCTGTTTCTAGAGATGGGGTGATACAAATATCTGGCATTCATTCCTGAGCCCATAAAGGGAAAACAAAACAAAAGAAAACAAAAAACAACTCTGATTCCTAAGACAAGCAGAGTTGATGAATCACAATTGCACATATTGAAACTGTTTAATGTGATGAACATGATTTCAGCCGCTAAAACAGGCATTCTGCAAACATTTGCCTATTATTTCTACTCCGGAAAACCACAGAAAATATCTTCATTTCAACTGGAGTTATGGTATTAAAAGGTCACAAGCAACATAAAAACAAGACAAGAAAAACACTTAATGGATGCCACTGAAAGACAGCCAGAAAGCTCGAAATGCTAATTTTTGTTTGTTAAAATGTTCTTTGTCTCCACCTGGTGGAGTAAGGAGTCGTGGTCTGCTTGTAGCCCTGTGAGTGGAGGTGTTGGCTCCTCTCTGGGGACAGGTGGGACGGTTCATTACTTCAAGTCACTGAGCCTCATGATCAATCTGGGGGCTCATTTTTCCATGGTAAGACGAAGGGGATATCTTGTCCTGGCTCTGAAGGGTATCAGAACACAGAGTGGAGCTATACCTAAAAAGCCATCTCCCCGATCTCTGTGCTTCATAGAGGGGAAATTGCTGCTAAGTTCCAGCTCCCTGCGGCGAGAGCCACCAAAAGGAGTTAGGTTCTCTCAGAGGCTGAGAGTGCCGGCCCCAGGTCAGCCTGCGTGGCTCAAATCCAAACTCGGATGGGCGCCGTGACAAAGACTTTATTTACCCTTTCTGTGCCTCATTTTCTCTGCTTGGAAAAAAGGAGCTACTCAAAGTGCCTAACATATTTCGCTGAAGGTTAAATTAATCAATACACGTAAATATCCTTTAAAACAGTGCCAGGCAAATTGGCCCTGATAAATGGCAGGTACTAGTAAGTTGCCTAAACTATCCTAATGAGGATGCATATTATAAGCAGAGAAACCACTTGGCCTCATTCGCACAACTAGGGATGCTAAAGGAAGTCAGTCATGACAACCAAAGTCAGGCAGACTCACTGAGAAGCAGAGTGAAATTCTACACAGGAGGCTGGGGGAGGGAACCCTGTATATCTTACCATCAGTGATATTTTCGACCTAAAATAAACAAACCAGTAGGGTGGAGCAGTGGTCAGGAGCTGAGATGGGTTCAAATCTCAGCTCTGCTCTTATTGGGGATGTGACCTGGGGCAGGTGATTTTACCTAACATTCAATCTTTGTTTGTATCACAAGGATAAAAGCAGTATTGGTGTTTCTGTGCTCAGTAAATGTTGGCTATTGTTACTACCTACTGTCAGTTTTTTTCTCTTAGTTGTTTTATATTATACTTAAAAGGGCAGGGATGACAGATAGGCTTCATCTCCTGGGTCACCCCGATCAACTGATTGTGCCTGCTTGAAGCATTCCGATGGCAAGGCTTTAAGATGACAGAGAGGAGTGTAGCAATCGGTTAGTGATGTCTGCCCCGGGCACAGGAGAGTTCCTGTTAGGTGTTTGGAGCCATTGTCAAATCGCTCAGCAGGAATGCAAAGAGAGCGGATGTGGTTTGGGTGTGAAGGGATGAAGTGGGAATCCGAGTCCCATCCACCATTTCCGAAAAAGAGTCAAGTTTTGTCACTAGAGGTTTGCTCTGAAGATATCTGTCCTTATTAGGGCTTTTAGGGTATCAGAATGACCATATTCTGAATCAGAGACGAGGTACACCCACCCTGAGGCACCATGCAGACCCCAAGATGATAGGAGGGAGTTTTTGGAACCTCCGGGTTCTTTTACTCGCTCAAGAAACCTCAGACCATCTTGGCCTGGCCTCCACGGAGCAATTGTTCATCCTGGACTTAGATTCAGTCCCTGGTCCCCTTTCACCTACTTGCCACACTCCTTGCAGGGGAAGATAGTCGTGGGGTCTGTCTCGCCGCTGGTGGTGCTGTGAGAGGGTGAGCTCTTCACTGAGCAGTATCCACTCTGAGCGCTGCCAGGCTTCTGCTTTCCAGAGGGGATGGCACCCCGAGCTTTGGTCACCTGGTTGGTGCCACCGTGGATACGGGCGTGGCCGTTCAGTGCCTGTCGGGAGCTGAACACCTGGGGAAGAAAGGGAGTGACATGACATCTACAGTCCTGAAAAGGAAATTAGGGTTATTAGTTACTCAGTGGTAAAACACATGATATTTGAAACAGTGTCTAATGACGGTGCGCAGGGGTTTTACGTAAGCAAACTTTGGGTGTATGCGCTAAAAGCCGAGGTCAGATACTACAACCACAAACACTGAGCCCATAAAAAAAACAAAAACAAAAAAAAAAACCCAACACACACACATTGTTGTTACAACCCGAGGATGAGATGCACAGTATGAAGGACAGAGAAACTGTCCAGGAGGCAGGGGACTGGGGGGCCAGACCCAGCACCTTTGAGAGGGAAGGCCATTGGGCCACTTCCCCTCTGTACGCCTTACTTTTTTTCCATCTGTAAGATGAGGGAGTTGACCGGCTTCCAGGTGTTTTTACCCTCTCCCTTTTCTTTTCTTTTTTTCCCCCCTTACTTAAAAAAAAAAAAAAAAAAAAAGACAAATTGGGTCTTGATGCTCAAAAGCTCTCAGTTAAAAGCAGAGATGCTCTGGCTGAAATAGAGACAGCACCCCGGAAGTGAGTGCATTTGCTCAGCTCTATCTCCCCGCCCAGGAAGTCCTAGAGCCCCAAGAAACACAGTTGGAAAGACTGATTCGTTGACCTGATAAATCCCGTATATTATGTTCAAGCCCCCATCAGTGGCCAACTGTTGAAGCAATGTTGAAGACTCCCAAATTTTACTGCAGGATGACAGCTGAAGCTTGTCATAAAGCAGGCTCTCCCCACCTCAGCACTCCCGATACTTGGGGCTGGATACTTTTTGTTGGAGGGGGGCTGTGTGGAGTAGGATGTTTAACAGCATCCCTGGCCTCTACCCAGGAGAAGCCACCAGCACCTCTCCAGTTGTGACGTTAACTGTCCCCACACCATTGCCAAATGTTGAGGAGCAAAATCATTCCCAGCTGAGCACCACTGCTGACAAGGGATGCAATCCACCTCCTTGAGTTCTAAGAGCCCCGACTTCCAGCTTGTGAAACACATCAGTACCCACTGCTTTGCAGGTGGTTCGCTCTGTGTTAAGTTCATGAGCTCTGTTTATGGTCTGACAGGGAGAAAAAAAAAAATCTATGGCTGATTTAGCAACCAAAACCTTCAGGGTTAGGCAAGGAATAAGACCAATATGCTTTTTCTCTGTGCGTTTAAAAAATCATTAAAATATATCCAGCTTGCTGAGCATTTCTGATTGGAAACAAGCGAAAGAGGACTCCCCACTCAGTGAAGAATTTGCCGTACACAAAACTATGAATTGAGGCAACAGTCAATTTCTAAACAAATTCACCCAGAAATACTGTCATTTAAAGTCACATCTTAATCATCCCTGCACGGAAGCGATCTATACAAAATGGAAATAATGGAGTGACTCTTCCAGGTCATTAAACATCAAAGACAGAAACAAGCTAGCAATTTCTCATGTTTTCTTCAAAGCTGGTGCAAAACGCAGATCCCTTTTTTTCTTACTTTTTCATTTTTTTTCATCAAATGTAAATCAAGTGAACTTCTGCGTTAGTATCTAAATATTATAAGGCCTATTGCCTTCTCCACCTAGGTGACAGACTCATTAAGCAGCATTCAATACACTCTGGAAGACACCATTGTCCTATATAATGCACAAGCAAAGATCAACCCAAGTAACTTGGGAAAAACAGGACTTCTTGTAAAGGAGCAACATTCTCGTCTTTTGTAACACCTCTAGAATTTGCCTGTACAGGTGTGCCGGGCTTTAAGAAATCCGATTCAGGAAAAGCTCAACAATTCGGATTCGAGGGGGATCAACGAGGGACTGAAAGTCTAAAGTTAACAACTTACAAAAAAATACGTCCTTTAAAATATACTGGGAGCCTTAGAACAGACCAGCACGGACTCTCTAAGGCCTGCCATAGGGCTAAGAATGATCAAACGAATTTGTTTTATTTTAGCTAAATGTTATTTCCCATGTACTCGAAAAGCACTAGGTTAAAAAATTATACAGACTCCCTTTCAGCCTGTTTACATGATTAATTTGCTTAGTAAGATTTTTTTGTTCTCCCCAAAAAGTACCCAGGTAAACTTTAGCCAAATCTTTGTAACACTTCTCTCAAATTTCAAATCAATGACATTTGAATGAGTAACACTTTATGTGATAGGAAATGCAAAGCCTTCTCAGTGGGCTCCCCACTCGGGGCATTTAAAATGCATGCTCACAGGGCCCGGAGGGGTGGAGAGGCACCAAGAAACATGGGGCATAAGTTCTGGAGGCCAAGGCTCACTGCGAAGCCATGTGCGGCAGCATTTAAGAACTCTGGATCACACGCTTCCTGAGAGCAGGGATCTTCTCTGTGTCCCCTGAGCACACAGCATAGCAGTGTGTGCGAGCTGAGTAAGTAAATGAAAACGAAGCAAGAAAATCCCAGCGACACGGAATCCCCTCTGTGAAGCTTTCGTTGCGGAAAGTGCACCCTTTCTAAAATGCGTGGTCCTTAAAGCCAGGCACAGCCCACTGCCCTCTTAGTCGCAGGTTCCCCGGGGAGGACAGAGGATGCAGAGATACTTACGGCCCCGCAGTTGGGCATCTCACAGATGAAGGAGCCGGAGGGCTGGCCGAGGGCCTGCAGGGGTGGCCCCTCCGCGGGAGCCAGCACGGGGCCTGGGGGGGGCTCGGGAGACTTGGGCACTTCACTCTCCTCTTCTCTCGTGGATTTCCTATCTTCTTCTGGGTCCTCCTCCTCTTCCTCTAACTCCTCTTCTTCTTCACTCGTCTGGTGTTAAGGCAATAAAAGCAAAAGGGGGGACAGCCCCAAATAGCATTTTTAGTGATGAACAGAGTCACCAGCCAGGAGAGGAGAAAGGTGCTGGACGTGAGGTGGGGGTGGGGGTGGGGTGGGGGTTCTGTCTAAGGAACGGCCCACGGAGTCCTCTGGGGAGTGCTATGGTGGTCTCTACCAGAGCTTGGGGCTCTGAGGTCGAAAGAGTCCCCCTGCCTCACTTGGGATCCCTTCACCACTTCTACAAAATATGCTAAAGCAGGGAGGAGAGATTTCTGTGTGTAGACTTTCTCCCCCTTGTTCAAGACCAGCAGACCTTGAAAAGGATTAAAACTCGCTTGTGAGCCCCTCTGTCTCCCCGGAGCAGTGAGCAGGGTTTTCAAGCAGTAATGATACTATGGAAACCCCTCTGGAGAGGGACTAAAGACCTACGTAATGATTTGTCTACAGGCCTTATGACACGCTTCCACACGAGATGCCCCAGATGTCTGCTCTGACCCGTGGCCTGTGGAAAGCACGTGACCCACAGTGCTCCGATGCACCCCTGTTTGCTCTTGGCAGAAAACAGAATGGAAGAGCGAAGTGCAATGACTTTGAGGAGAGAAAGGGGAAAGGGATATCCCCCCTGGACCCCTCCCTTATTTATTTATTTTTTCGTCTGTCATCACATGCTTGGAGAAATGCCTTCCGCAGGCATTCTATGAAAAAGACCAAGAAAAATATTTTCTGTGACTAAATATCCTTGTGGCTACTGTGTCCCCTCCCCCTCCTTCAGAACAGCAGCAGGTGGAGAACAAAGAAGGTCCCGCCTTCCCAAGGGTTACCGAGACAGGAAGCCACTGGAGCAGCCTGGTGTCGTACTATGGGTGGATTGGGACGGAAGGCAGGGACGGAGGAGGCCCTCATTCTACTTCTTGTTTAACCACCTTACTCTGGTCTCTCTGTTCTCATGGAAAGATGTTGGCTCCTCTAGGCTGAGAGAGGACCGAGGACCAGGGAAAGGGCTAGACCCCAGTTCTAGGTTACATCCACCTCATTTCAGCTTCTATTTCACAGCCCTTCACAGTTTACAAAGCATTTTTGTATTTGCTGGATCACTGAACGACATGGAAGCACCCTCATTTACAGACGAGGAAACAAATGGCATGTCCTGCTTGCCCTTGACCCTGGCAGGTCATTTGTGTCTGCCAGGCTCTGTTTAAAGCACGACCCGGGCTCCAGTTTGGTTGATCCCAGACAGTGATGTAACTCTGGGTCAGCCTATGATTGTTAGAGCCCAGAAGGGAGAATTTCTGAAAAGGATGAAGATTTCCTTCTTTAAAAAAAAAAAAAAAAATTAATGTTTATTTATTTTTAAGAGGGGGGAGGGGGCAGAGACAGGGGGAGACAGAATCCGAAGCAGGATCCGGGCTCTGAGCTGTTGGCACAGAGCCTGATGCAGGGCTCGAACTCACAAACCGTGAGATCATGACCTGAACTGAGGTCGGACGCTCAACCGACTGAGCCACCAAGGTGCCTTAAGGGTGAAGATTTCTAAGAGTATAGTGGGATCCTGGGATCCAGAGACAATAAGCTGTCTCTCTCCAGTTTGGATTGGGGGCAGGGGAGAAAGTCAATGCCAGTAAATAGGGGGCATTTAACACTCTATCATGGTTTCATTGTTGTCTGCATTTGATAGCATATACATGCATATTTGAGATGATGTGGCAACAAGGTGTACCTGAGAAATGGCTTCAGTTTCCAGTGGGTTAATTACGATTAAGTAGTGATGATTACATGTGCTGAAAGACTTCAATGAGTACAAACGTAGGCCCACTTTATTTTACAGAGTGATTCATCATATATAAGCTGTAGGTCTCTTAGTCGCATAGAACACACAGGTGGATTTTCCTTAAATGGTCTCATTCCCATACGAATCCATCATCTTTCAACCTCAAGGAGTTTCAGGTAAAACCACAGTATGTAGAACTCTAATGGTTCCCTCCCTTCCTTTACAGACATGGAACTTTGTGGACTCAAGAATCAGTTTAGTAAGCAGGTCAGGGCCTACAGCGTAGCACTTAAACTAGATTATCCAATAACTTTCAATGGCAATGGCATTTGTTTTACAGTACCATTTATAATTACAATTTTTCTCACAACACCATTTTTGGGGGGCTTAAAAACTCATAGAAGAGACATGCCATAGAGCCACAAAACCACAGATTAAATTATACTGCACTGTGATTACACGTGTCTCCGGAATTTAGATAGGTTTTATTTCAACTGGCAATCTATACGCGTTCACAAGATGATGTATCATCAAGCCATATGGGCTTACCAAAGTGACTAAGAGATACAAAGATAGGAGGACAAAAATCCTAAGATGTACAACTTTGTATCAACAAGTTGGCCATTTCATGATGTATTGTGAAATGAAACATTGAGTAATATTCCAAAACTGGTAGAAGGTGGGCAAATACGGGATGAGGAGGTGGTTATATATTTAACATGGTGCTTAAAGCCTTAAGTGTCTGCAATAAGGGTTTCTTGAGGAGGACGATACTCTTAGGCATGCAAATGGAATTTGCATTGTGAGACACTTGTTAAGTTAAAATACAAACTCTCAACAGCCCAAATGTACTCAGAGACGCAAAACTGAGTGTCACCATCACTAATGATGAGGAGGATGATGATGGGGATGAAAGCATGTTGAATGCCTGCTATGAATCAGGTACCACACGCACGCACACACACGTGGACACATACACACACACACATAATTTCTAGTGCTCCGATAGCCCTGTACAAATTTTTCTTTTTTTTTTAATTTTTTTTTTCAACGTTTATTTATTTTTGGGACAGAGAGAGACAGAGTATGAATGGGGGAGGGGCAGAGAGAGAGAGGGAGACACAGAATTGGAAACAGGCTCCAGGCTCTGAGCCATCAGCCCAGAGCCCGACGCAGGGCTCGAACTCCCGGACCGCGAGATCGTGACCTGGCTGAAGTCGGACGCTTAACCGACTGCGCCACCCAGGCGCCCTCAAATTTTTCTTTTTTAAGCAAACGACGAAACTGGCCAGCGAGCTACTTTCCCCAAGGTCACATGGCTGGTAAAGAAGTTGAATTGAGATTTGAAACCTAAACCGTCTGATTTCAACACCTCAGCCTTCTTCATCTATTGGCCCCGCAGCAGATGTCCACAGGAGAATGTGTGTCCATCTGCACATAGTTTCAATTTTCAGCCCAAAGACAGGAGATCCTAAACCCCTCACAACCATTGGAAACAGCTGCCGGTCAATGTCAGAGAGCAGCAGGCTATTCCCGCCACCACCCCCCCCCCCCCCCCCCCGCCGCCCTGCCACCGCCCCATTGGTGGACCGTGTTAGAGTAACTTAGGTGCTTAGACTGTGGGTGAGCTTTGCCCTCGGAGTCCTGACTGCTGTCTTCCAATGTCAGTCACTTTTGTCACTTGGTTTCTTGAATTGTGCTGAATTTTGGGCAAAACCAGATCCACAGATCTGTCCTGAGTGGGAGCATGAGCACGGGCAGGGGACAGGAAGATGTGATCAGCACACTTTCTTCCCATATCCTTAACGGAGTCCACCTTGGTCCCCTTCTTTTGCCTCCAAGGTGGAAGGACCTATGATGACCTCAGGGTAGAAGTCTCCAAAGCGGAGGAGGCTATTGTGTTGCGTTAGCCTTGTGGCTACCTAAAGAACAGCCATTCCTCACCAACTGTCTTCTTCCCGTCTCCCCACACAAGTCCCTGAACGACCTGAGCGTGTTCCATCATGTTCCATCTGGGATGAAAACGCTGAGGACCTATGATCAGGAGAGTTGTCCCAAGTGTCCAGGCAGGCCCGAGGACAAAGGGCAGGACTCCTGTCCTAGGACTGTGCCTTCTGCACCCTCCCCATTTCTTGCATGGTCCCAGGTTTTCATCTCTCCTCTACAAACTTCCCTCAAGAGGCTGGCTGTGCCTTCACAGAGCCCAAAAGGGAGTTACTGAGCTACATGCTGGCCTTAAATCAAGACTTTTTTTTTTTTTTTTTTTTTTTTTTTGTGGGCCTGAGTCATCTCTGCATGTTGCTTTTGGTTCTCCTTAAGGTAACAAGGGTGGGGATGCTCCTGACCCAGCTTAAATACTGGCTCCTGGTGAGTAAGCCCAAGAAGGTGTGGTTCCTTGGGCATCGTCTTAACCTCTCCTCTTTAGTCTGAGGCTACATGCGGGTCTGGGCCTTTCTTACCTTTTTTAAGATTTTATTTTTAAGTAATCTCTACACCCAATGTGGGGCTTGAACTCACAACCCCAAGACCAAGAGTCGCACACTCCACAGACTGTGCCAGCCATGCGCCCCAGCCTAGGTCTTTCTATGCATCTCCAAAGCCCTGCTGGCCCAAGATGGCACCTCTTCCTTGCGTAGTAACAGCTTCCTTAGCAGCAATCCCTGCTCTGAATCCCCTTGTGCACTTCATCTCCCTGCAGTGAGTTCATAGAGGGATTGTTGCTGTGACCCACAGTGACTCCTATCTGGGAGTGATGTTCACTCAATTAATTCAACAAATATTTAGAAGGCCTATATTATGCCAGCCACTGTCCTAGGCACTTGGTAACACACAAGCTGGAAAGGCATCAGTTTGCCTCAGGAAGCCATATCCTCAGATTTTGCCCTTTTCCAAAACATGACTCTGACAGAGCCCAGAACATTTCAGAACTGGAAGGGATTTTCCAAATCATCTAAACCATCTGCCCCATTTTATAGGTCAGTAAGCTTTAGGAGACAAGTCCTAGGTCTCCAAGGCCAGGATTCCTCATGCTTCCTTGTTTACTGTCCATCCACTCATCTGGAAAGCAATGCTCTGTGTAACCTTGGGAAGAAGCCCTTCCCCTCTATGGGCCTCAACCTCCTGCCTGTGAAATGATGGAGCTGGATGAGGGAGAGGCCCTAAGGCCCTACCCAAGCCTTTCTTGGTTCTCGTCTTACACTGCTTGTAAACACTCTTGGGGTTCATGCTAAAGCTTCCACTTGTGTGTGCCACATCTTTCCAACTTTAGTATATGCTCCTGGTGGCGGGGGGGGGACAGAGGCCAGTGAACATCCCTGATCGCCCACAGCACTACACGCATATTGATATTTACATCACGGCAACTCGACTGCTTTTAGCTGACTAAACCAGGAGAGGCCACGTTGTTTCTTTTAAACATCAGGCACGGGTGAGAACAATGCTATTCAGATACGAGACAGCGCTACTTAAACGACTCACACGAAAGGCCGGGTCACAGGAGACCCCAAACACACAGTACCATCGTCATCTCTGACACAGATGTCGATTTTTTTCCTGACCTGTGGGTCTAAATGTAAATTCAAACATGTGCGTATATTTCACAGCTAGAATCATTCTTAGGTCTCCCAGGCCAGGTAGGAACTTGGGCCCTGAGGCATTAATGAGTCCAAGTGTTTTTATACTTCTCTAAGAGGATTTGCATTTGAATGCTCTTAAATACTAGACAGGGAATCAGGCTCAGACCATACACTCTCCATTTGACCGTGGCTCAGTTACTTAGGCTCTGTGCCTCAGTTCCCTACCTCACAGATTGGCTCTGAGGATTAAATGAGTCATTATCGGTAAAGGGCCTAGCACGATGCCCGGAACACAGAAAGTGCCATGTATGTGTCAGTTAGAGAAAACCACCCACACAGGTGCTAACAAAACCGTGGCACAATCGGGAATGAAAGTATATTACAGACATCCATCACATTCATGAATTCTAAACACTTTCCCGAGTGGTGACAGCCTAGAGTTTACTAATCTGTTGTAAGACGTGCCATTTTTACATACACATGCACGGCAGGTAACGTTTTCCACCATGTGTGGAAAGGAGACTTTCCCTGGCTATAGACTCAGGGAAAAAAAGAGTTAACCACAAGGACAAAGTGATAGTAATTACTGAAGCCGCACACTAGGGATTTGGAGATTTCGATGTCTTTAGCTTTAGCGTGTCACATCTTTAGTGCATACTTGACACGCAGACAACTTGGGATCATCGGCCAATGAAGGAAATCAGTCTCGGGGATAAATGGTGATCAAGGATTAGACTAATACACACGCTGCTACCTGTTCCTCGATAACTGAGAGTTCCTGGAACTATCTAGAGGCCAAGGCTCCTCCTTGGTCACGCTTAATGGAAGCTGTGGTAACACCCGCGGGCTCCGGGTCTCTGGTCAGCAGCATCTGTGACACGGACGGATCAGAAAGGATATCCCAGGGGGCCGAGGGCGCCCACTTATAAGCCATCGAGTCAAGGCTGGGACCACTCTGGCTTCCCTCCCTGCCTGCCCTGGAACCCAGGCCAGCCCTTACCTCCTTAACGGAGTGCTGAGCTATGGGGCCAACCCGGAGCCACCTTCCTTCTGCATTTCTATGCCAGGAAGTCGAAGCCTGTCACCCGCTCACCGTGGTCACCTCGGCAGCAAAGCCGAGCCAAACGCCAGCCACTGACTAACCTGGGTGAAGGGTGGGGGCGGGGCGCACGGAAGCGGCTTCACTCACCACAGAATCATCGATTTCTGCGAGGCGTGTCCGGTGTTTCCGCCCCAAGCGCATTATCTTTTTCCACGTGTAGTAGTATTCCACACACTGAGCCACCGTCTTAGACTTCACCTGCCGGGAAAGCCAGCTCCACATCAGCTCAGCAGTGGGCAGTGTGCCAAGCCACAAGCTTTTGTGAAAATTTAATTTTGTAATAGGGAAAATTACATGCGATTTTGTAATAGGGAAAAATGCGTGCGATTCAATTAAAAAAAAAAAAAGTATACAGTGAAAAACCTCCTTCCCACGCGGTTTGTTCTCCCTCCATCTGGGTCTCACCCTCCCCACCCCTGTCACACAGCTAAACCCTCTTCTTAATTTCTTGGGTGTCATTCCAGAATCTCTTCACGCACATACTAAAGAACACGAGAATATATTTCTCCTCACACTGCATACGTTGTTTTGCAACTTGATTTTTTTTTTTTTTCTTCACAATATAGCCTGGAGATTTTTTTCATGTCAGCCCATAGAGAGCTCATTCCTTTTTTTTAACCCATAGAGCAGCATGCTTTTTCATTTAATGTGCTTGAGCGTATTTGGCTCTCGGACTGGTTGACCTTCAAAATCTATTTATGAAAAATGTTCCTTAGTAATCGAACAGGAATGTAAGGCAGAAGTTAGGATGACAAGGGCTTAGTTTCTGCAGGAAACAAGCCTTGCCCTGTCCTCCCTCAAGGGGGCAAAGGTACATGTATTTTAAAGAGAAAAAAAAATGCCTTTGTGTAATTCATAGATCTCCAAGCTCAAGGTGGGGTTCAATAATGTGGGCTTCTGGAGGCAGATAAAAGGCTGGCCATACTTGTGGAGGTGGGAGACCAGCCACCCAAACTGTGAGATGAGAGAGGTCCCGCCAGAAGTTGTCTTCTTCTGAAAGTGCCCTTCTTTCCACCACTTGATTTCTTGAGTTTCTACACTAGTCGCTCAGTGAGGGAGTGAGGACACTGTCTCAGAGGGTACTTGATGGAAAGGCTGTGTCGCCTGGCAAGCACGACACACCAATCAACAAGGTGCAGGCCTGCAAGGGGTGAGGCCCAGGGCAGGTCAGTCCTGGGGGATGGGGACTCAAGAAAGAGGACAGCGCGAGAGCACGGAGGCTACTGAGCTTACAGGGCAGCAAAGAGCATGGTGGCCTCCAAGGTAGGGAAAGGCAGGGGTGAATACAGATCTGGAGAGGGCGGGCAAGCAGAGAAAAGTCTACCTGTCCCACCAAGGAAAGTCCTAGATTAAGGACAGGAGACATGCACCCGGTGGGTAGCATCGGGCCAGCCCAGAGCCAGTGGGAGGTGTTGCCCTTGACTCCGTTCTCAGTGGACCTGAACATTTTAATGACCTTAATGACACAATATGGCTCCATTGTTCATTGATTTTCTGAAACACTGAATCATTTTCACTTTTAGCCTCAACCACCTCTCAGCCAATTAAGGCCTGTTAAGTTCATTATCTGCTGAAAAGTGCTACTTCATCTGTGTACAAGAGTTCTATTTTGCTGTGAGATGCTGTATATACAAAGTATTATTATTTTTATTATGACTGTCGTTATGATTAGGGGCCCAACTCCAGAAACTCTGCTACTGGCTAGGGGGAAGGCACGTTATCTTCCCTTCTCTAATGTCTCAGAAAAAGAATTGTCAAGAACATGATAAATCTGTCAAATATACACGAAATAAATCATGTACATTGTAAACCAACAGCCTCAGTTCTATTTATTTTGATAGAGTGTATAAATTACACATTTTTATTAAGATAAAAATAACTCCCCACCATGTCCAAATAATCTAGGTCCTCCTTCTCCCCCACAGCCCTGACACTGGGCAATGCCACCCCTGTAACAAATACCATCCTTCACCAGAGATGAGTGGAAGACATTCTTTTCCTGAGAGTTAAACCAATAACCAAATATTTCTGTGTGTCTTTAAGGTGTATAATTTCCCCAATTCAATTTCAAGTGAGTGAAGGGAAAAGGCATACTTACCATCTTCTGTACAAAAATAAAGTCTTTGCTGTAAGTGGCTAGTGCTTTGTTAAACAGTTTTCTTTCTAGGGAGGTCCACTTGTCTGAGCCTACAACAAAACAAATGTAAGAACAGAGCACAGTTCTCCTTACTTGTCGGTGCTGGCTTACTTCGTTAAGTTCCCAAACACAACTGGTTAGCAAGTGATATTAATACATATGCAACTCCCAACTCCCGTTTGAACAAAAAAATCAACGTAGTGTAACGGTTAGCAACCCTGACACCTGGGTTCAAATCCCAGCTAGGGCCTTGGCCTTGCCAAGTTACTGAACCCAAGGCTCAGTTTTGTTACCTACAAATGGGAACAATCCTAATTGCCCTCGGCTTTTGCGATCTTTGGGAAGGTTAAAGAAGATAATCCACAAGAAGGCTTAGCTTAGTAACTGGAAAACAGTGAGTGCTCAACACGTTGTGGCTACAGTTTCTAGGCAATTATGACGTTCACGGGTGCAAGCATTCATGCAGCATGTGCTCCTTGAAATGTGGCAGTTTTGGCCATCTCCACCCTCAAGATGCTCACCATCTAGTGGGGAGACAAACCAGGAGGCCACGGTGTTCAAAGTGATGGCTGCGATGCTGAGGTAGAGGTCATGTACCAACGGGGCACAAAGAAGGAGCAGCATCACGCTCGGGTGAGGGCCAGGCTTCCAGGCAGAGAAAACACCTGAGCTGAGTTTTAAAGGACCCCAAGAAGCAATTCAGGCAAGGAGGAGATGGAAGGGAATTCTGGGGAGGAAAAGGGGCTGAGGCAAAAGTGAGAGGCAAGAGTAAGATGTTGCATCCATTCATTCATTCAACAGGTATTTTTAGGTGTCTACTACATGCAAGACGCTGAGCTAGGAAAAAAAAAAAACAAAGCACAAAAACCCTAGCATCTCTAAGTGCTTACTGTGTGCCAGGTTCTAAGTACTTCACAGACATTAGTTATTTGGCTCCATCAATAACCCTGCAAGATCACTGTTACCCATTGTACAGATAAGGAAACGGGGGTGCTCAGAGAATGAGCAGTAATCCAGTAGGGTTCAACTACAGGCTTCTGGCAAAGAGAAAGCAGATGGGGCTGGAGAGGTGAGCGGGACCAGCCCCTGAGAGAGCTGCAGACCGATGAGGAAGAGGCCCCCGCAGTGCTGAGCTGATGCATCTGCCTTGGGGGCTGAACTTGATTTTCACAATCTTTTTCCCTCCATAAATGAGAAAGCAGGATGTGCAGATGATCACGCCGAGTGGTACTGGCTTGTGTTGCATAAGAAATGAGGCTTATTCCTAAGATAAGTCCTATTTCTGGGGGCTCCAGGGAAGGCTCGTCCCCGTGGCTGCTTTGCAGAAAACTTGGCTTCATTTTTCTGGTTTTTTGAATTTGCCACATCTCTGATTCTTTGGATGGTGCATGGCTGGGCCTTTGACTTTGACATTCCTCCACTTCTCAGAGCTATAATCCCCCAAACTGCAGTACTTTCCCTCCTAACCAGAATAAGCCCAGGATTTCCATTTTGCTATGGGTGACTGATGAAGCTGAAATTGCAGGAAATCTGAATTGTTCCTTCCCTTGGAAGGTTCAGCCAAAATTAGTGAATCAGGTTCCTGGAGAGAATGTGTGAGTCAGTGACAGAAACTCAGATTTCTGAAATAAACACCTTCCCTGTGTGACTTGGTGATAGGTCCTCAAGCCAAGAGCCTCTGGCTCCAGACTCAGAATATGCTCTGCAGGGTTGGGCTGGCTCAGACATCTAAAGCACAGGGCCACCACTGCCTGATTTCTTTGGTTTGCAAAGTTATCTTTACTTCCGGAAGGAAAGCAGCTTTTTGATTAATCCCCAGCAGAAAGAAGCATCTTCCACAAGTTCTGGAGGCTGGGACATTTCCGGTTGTGCAACCATCACGACAGGAAGGAGAAGAGAGTTTGAGTGTTGGAGAAGTTTGGCTGGAGTGGACATGAACAGAGGAGGTTAGTGGGATTTGGGGTTCTGGAATGGTTCCATCAGTGTTCCTCAAATTCTGTCTAATATTCAAGGCCATGGGGTCCCAGCTCCCATTCGCTCCCCTTGCTCAGGAGCAAAGGTAGAAAGAGACAGAAAGGATTAACCAACAGTTTAGCTGAATGGCCAAAGAGCAGTCAAGGTTCTTTTTAGATATCCATCAAAATAGCCAAGAGGTAATAGGAATCAGAAACACAATGATGGAGGGGGTGCCTGAGTAGCTGGGTCGGTTAAGTGTCCGACTTCAGCTCAGGTCACGATCTCACAGTTCGTGAGTTTGAGCCCCACATCGGGCTCTCTGCTGTCAGCACGGAGCCCACTTAGGGTCCTCTGTCCCCACCCTTCTCTCTGCTCCTCCCTTGCTGGTTTTCTCTCTCTCTCTCTCTCTCAAAATCAATAAACTTAAAAGATATATAATGGTGGAAGAGGATCATGATGGGGACATGTCACAGCAGCTGTCCCTGGATAAGCTACCCCACTGCAGGTCTAGAGCCCGTGCAGCTCTCGGTTGCAGCTCGGATGGGGAATCACCCAATTAGATCAAGAAGAATCCTTTCTGCTCTCAGCCAGACTATACATCTCTTAGAGGTATAGTGCCTCTAAGACCTGGTGGGATACTAACAGGGCCACGCAGCCTTCTCAGGCCAGCACCCAGTCTCTATGGTGGACGCACTTCCTTCCACACCACACCACACCACACCACACCACACCACACCACACCACGAGTGGAGTCATCATGTGATTACTGCCCAAGCAGCAGTGTTACATGACCAGGTCTACTTTTAATGTTCTGTTCCTTTTTAAGAGAGACAGAGAGAGGGAGAGAGAAGGGGAGGGGCAGAGAGGGGGACACAGAATCCGAAGCAGGCTCCAGGCTCTGAGCTGCCAGCACAGAGCCCGATGCAGGGCTTGAACCCATGAACCGTGAGATCATGGCCTGAGCTGACGTTGGACGCTTAACAGACTCAGCCACCCAGGTGCCCCACCCAGATCTTTTAGGAAGCAAATCCCTGCATGCCCCCAAATGCTCGCCAGCTGCAACTCCACAGAACATGAAGTTGCTTCCTGGCCCATCTGTTATGGGGGACCCCAAGCCTCATGGAGGAAGGGAATTAGTCTTGCTGACTCCTCGGTGGTTTTTAGGGCTGCTGCTCTGTGATGGGCTCTTCGGTCTCCCCCACCCAAGCGCTCGTTCTATTCCACCAGCCCTGGCTTGGAAGCAGGCTGCACTTTCCCACTCTGAGGGCCACAGGGGCCAGGCAGAAAGAGACGGCTCCTCTAAGTGGTCCTCGGGGCTGCGCTTGAGTGCGCAACATAGCGCTGTGTACGGTGTCTGTCCAGCAAGGGCGTCTGTGAAGTGAGAGGCAGAGGCAGGGCCAGACAAGCAAGTCCATTCTCACACTCACACGAGAGCGGGCTCCGTCTTCATGACATCCTGATCACGAGACTGCCCATGGAGCCGGGAATCCACCCTTGCCAAAGCCTGGGAACACCAGAGTATGCTCTTCTCAGATAAGGTCACTGTGGTGTGATAAAAAGGGGTGGCTTTAGTCAGGAGACCACAGGCTGCAAATCTGGTTCTGCCACTCACGGCTCCTGCGCCACAGGCAAACGTACTCAACTTCTCTGGGTCTCAGTTTCCTCTTCTGTGACTGGGGCTGCAGCGTCTGGTCCTAAGTAGGTGCAGAATGAATGCCACCGGCCACTTGGAGAGGAGATTCCAAGTCAGCTCACGGCTACGGGACACGCACTGTCCCCTGCTGACATGAATTAGTGGCACTGGTGAAGACTGTGGGTCCTTGCTGGTATTTGTTCTGTGGACGTGTAATCCCACAGCCTTACTCGGCTGCCAGGCGCTCCCGGTCCCTGAATTCCTTCTGTAATCCTGTCAAGGAAAGGCTCAGGCGTCTCATTCCTGGAGTCTCTGACGGGAGCACTTTTCTTATTTGTAGACAAGGTTCTAAGCCAGCCCTCGCTGGATACCGTGTCTTGGGCAAAGCCCAGGATAAAATGCGAAACCGAGGCAGGGAGCTGCCTCTAAGCCTCCCCTTGCTCTGCCCTTTCTTCCTCTTCAGGATCCCTGCTGTCCAGTCAGCATGCACACAGAGTCAGTGGGTTGACATTCCCCCAGCACATTTGTACTACCTGGGGATTCCTGGCTATCGGGCTGTTATCAGCAGGGGTCCCTAACAAGCTGATTAAGGCTAATTACAAGGGGTCTAATTAACTGAGGAAACTGGTGCTGAACAGTATCCAGAGGAAAAATATTCTGAACTCCAGTTGCTGGGAAACAGGCTCTGGACTGTGGCTAAATTTGGGGCGATCTATAGCGAACCCAGGCAATTAAAAGGAGAACCGGAGGGATGAGAGCATCGGGCACAGAATCTTCTAAAGAGGGCCCTTCTGTCATCCTCCCGAGACTTAAAAAACTTTTGTGATGGTGCTCTTATTGTACATACACAGGGAAGACATGTTCACTGCAGGAAAAGGATTGTTTTTAAATCAGATCTTCGGGTCGAGCATCCAACTCTTGGTTGCAGCTCAGGTCATGCTCTCACGGTTCCTGGGATCGAGCCCCACGTCCAGCTCTGTGCTGAGAGCGTGGGGCCTGCTTGGGATTCTCTCGCTCTCTGTCCCCCGCCTCAAAATAAATAAATAAAAACTTAAAACAATTTTAAAAATGAAATTAAATCAGGTCTTCATTTCTGTGAAAGGTTTTCTGCGGTGGGTAAAAGGATGAATGATTTTTCGGGGGTGGAGGGTGTAGTTGGCTGACCCCAAAGAGCCCCCCGGAGGCAGAAGGAAGGGAGGCCTCCATCCGAATCCAGACCTCAAGCTTGTCCATTGCCTCTTTCTTTGTAAGAGTTGTATCAGGCAAAGCCGGCAAGTAGTATCAGGTTCTGTCCTTGAGGTGACCACTCTCCAGCCAGAGACATGAGCTAAGAATGCCTGGAAAATGACATTACAGCCGTGTTTCTTGCAAAGTGTTCTCTTGAGTACGTAATTCTGTCTTCTCATCAAACTGGGCAGCTTCCAAGACTGCAAACAGGCCTTCCCCAACTGAGCGGGTGTTTCCTCAAGGCATCCTGCAAGTCTGGAGTCGGGAGTTGGGTTGGTGTTTGGGGCCCACCTGGGCTGTGTGGGAGCCAGACAGTGGCCTCTTTTGCACTCTTACCAGGAAGCCTAAGGCCAGTGTCCACACCCATCTGCAAGAATGACCAGTTCGATGGAAAAACCAAGGATGCAGCAAGCCCCTTAATCACAACCAGGCGTCTTCCTCACCCTGATTCCCCGATGCTCAAGCCGTCCCCACCCAATCCAACTGCTGACAGGGAGAGCCTCTGCAAACTGCTACCCACACATGGGGGGAGGGTGCTGAGAGAGGGCTGGGCCCAGTGCTCGGGTGTGGATTAGTGTGCAGGAGCCCCCGCAACAGCACCTTCCTCCACGGATCTTGTACAGGGCTCTCCTGGCCTCGGCAAGCAGTCTCCCGATTCGGGTGAGCTGCCCACCCACACTGGAGTCTCTCCTGGGCCCCAGCACTGGTCACTTTTTCCTTTTCTTACTGAATGGCTTGAGATGGGATGGGAGAAGTCAGGAGTGAAGTAAGGGAAGTGATTTTCACAGGCCTGGGTCTCTGTCTCTCCCAAACTTGTAGCCTCTGTCCCCAAGCTCAGTCGTTCTGCCTTGCCTCCAGGGCGGGGAGTTGGGATGGGGTGACACTGGCCATAGCTATGGAGCCAAAGTGAAAGGCGATCCAGAAGACAGTATCTGGGTGATGCTGACTTGGCCTGACAGAGTCCTACTAGAGAGCAACCCTACAGGGCTTGGTACAAAGGTCAAGGCAGGACAGGGCCATGGGGATGGGATTCACTCACACCCTGGAACCAAATCGAAGGAAGGAGGTAGTGGCTGGTAACTAGGGGTATCCTCTGGGGCCTCCTCTGTAGCCTGGAAGGAAACTATTAAGGGATGGAGTCAGGCCAGACTTTAGAGACCGGTGACCTCTGACCTTTTGGCTCATAAGTTCTACAAGATTCTCTGGGGCTCAGTCTGTGATCGCTTCCTTGAGAAGGCAGATGTCTGGAAGATACAGGTGAGTTCCTTTTTCTTGAGGACACACAGCTAGTGGAATACCAACCCTTCATACCTCAGCTCCACCTCTCTTGCCCCTAGTTGTCAAAAGATTCCAGGAGGCAACAGAGGGTTTCCTGGTCTGCCTGTGGGGGAAGGAGGCCGTGGATGGGGAACACGTTAGCTAGGGACCTCAAAAGATCAGTAATCTTAGCAGAGCTGAGGGGCTTCCAGTTTCAAAATTCTTACTATTATCTTAGTGTTTTTGTTTTGTTTTGTTCACGGGTGGGGGGTGGCCTCTAGTCCGTAGCTTTCCAAATTTTATTATGTCATGACACACATAAAACAATGTAATGCTTGCTTAGTACGCTGGGGAGAACTGGAGGGGATTTGGGTCTCAGATGAGGTTGCTCACAGCTGGAGCTGTCCCAGCCCAGAGGTGACGGCCATCCCGGTCACCCTGAGGGCCGAGGGCAGTCGCAGAAGATGGTTGGGAAGCTCCCTGTCATCAACCATCTCGCCCACTATATAAAGAAGCTTGAGACAGGCTCCAGGAGGCTGGACAGCCTGTCAGGGTTTAATGGGCAGCAGATGACGCTGGGAATTAAGAGGATTGAATTGTTTCCATGGCAGATTAGAGAGAACTCCCACATCTTCCTACCCACACTCGGGGCAGACACCAAGCAGGAAATGATGGAGACAATATCAAGAAACTGGCTCATTTAGGCCCCAATTAAATGATGGATTTCTTATCCGTGTGTCCATTTTGTGCTTGTCTAGTTCCAGTAGCGGCCTGTGTGCTGACAGTGATCCACAGGCGGACATCCAGGGCTGTCTGTGCTCAGGTGGGTGGCTTCTGAGGCCACTCCCCGCTGCGATGACAGGCAGGAAGGCTGGCTCACGGGAGAAGCACATTGAGTGAGGCAAAAGGTGGTGGGCATAGGTGGCTGGGGGGGCAGGGGCAGGCCCATCAAGAATGTGCTGGTATGTAAAGCAGCCCTCACCTTAGGCCACATCTGGCCACTGGGACCAAGGACTAGAAAAGGTATGACTAGGTCCCCAAGCCCACTTAAGGACTTAGCACCTAACTATGCAGGGTCTGGCCAAAGCTATAAAGGAACCTTCAAATGATTATCAAGGGAGTATTAGAGGATTCAGCCCCCTCTGAAATAGAGAACCCAGGCAGCGTTCGTGGAGACCCCCGGAATGGATGGGTCTACCAGGTACCGGAAATTAAGATGTGGACTTCAACTTCGTTTTGTCACCGCAGGCCCCCCAGCCATCTGTTGCCTTCTCTCCTCACGATTCTCACTACACTCAACTCTCAAACGTATTTTCTCCTTCCCCTGTTATTGGTGATGCCATCATTAACCCATACCCTCAGAGGACACACTCTGTATATGTGCCTGTAATGTGCGTATTACCTGTAGCCGCATACACACGTGCATATGCACGCACGTGTGTGCACATGTACCGTATATGCATATTTATAGTAGCTTTCTCCTGCCACGAGTGTGATCTGTTATTGAACGACTGCTTCCTCCTCAGACCCCCAAACTGCATGAGGCAGGACTCTGTCTATGTCTGTCATAGTCACTGTTTCATCTTAGCACTTAGCACAGTTTCTCGTACACAGCAAACAATACTTAATAGATGACTAACAAGAACTACTAGAATGTGCCATGCATTGCACTACACCTACTATCTCTGTCACAAAAAATGCTGCAAGGGATGCAGTAGGAGCCCCATTTCATGGGCGAGGAAGCCAAGGTTCCAGAAGGCAAGATGTGAACCCACGTCTACAGATTCCAAAGCTGAGGGGCTGCTGAGTGTGGTTGTCTCCGTGCTGTCCCCTCTGTGGTTCCTTTCCCCAGTACACCAGTCTCGCCACCACATGTGCAGGCACTGACCACTATCACCCAGCCCTTGGCACAACCACGCGGAGCCAAGCCTAGACAAACAGCCAACAGACACAGCTGTCCCGCCAGCAGCGTCCCAGGGGGCCTTGAGCTCACGAGTGGCGATTAGGACAGGACTGGTCTATTTTATTATTAAAAAGCGACACCACCACACATGCAAAGAGCCCGCTCTCAGGAAGCAATGGGGCACAAGGCTCCTGGCAACCTACCGGCATAGTGGTAATTTGCTAAAGGATGACATTTTAACCTGACTGGCTTCCGCAGCAGCAGCATTTCCAGAGCAGCCTGCAGACCCATGGGAGAGAAAAGGCAAAAGTCAGTAACGGGGCTGTGCGTCCTAGGAAGGCCATTACCTAAGAGGGAAAAGGAGTCAGCATTGCAGAGGCAGGAGCTGGGGGTGCCAGAAGGAAACCCAGAGGGAGACTCCCCTAACTGAGGCTCCCTTTCAGGCCAGCGCCCCACAGGGCTCACCACTCGAACATCTATCTCCCCCAGCCCGTGCCTGCAGCCAGTTGGTCATGTCAGAAAAAAATACAGGCGGTGGTCGAGACCCCGCTCCCTCCTTGGTGAAGGCCCTGGCCTCTGAGAGGTGGCGGGGCCTCCTCTGAATGGAGACTGAATCTCGGGGGAAAGGCTCCACAGAAGTGAGTGGGTGGTTTGGAACTGTTTTTGCAGAAAAATCATGTTTCAATTACAACTTAACATAAACAGTTTTATTAGTAATAACTGTACTACACACTGTCTTTCCAGAGAAGCCTAGCTAAATAACCCTTTCAAATATGCCTCCTTTAGCCTTGTTGACTTTTTAAAAAAATGGCGCAAGTCGAGTTGGACAGTAGATGGGTTAGGGGCAGAGCCAAGGTCTACAATCTTGCTTCTCTAAGTGTGGTCCGTGGACCAGCAGCACAGGCATCCCTTCTCGGAGCTGGTCACAAATGCAGAACCTTGGGCCCTGCCCTGAGAATTGCTGAATAAGAGTCTGCATTTTAACAAGATGACCCAAGTCATTTGTGTGCACGTGGAAAGTTCGAGTAGTGCTTCACTGCCACACTTAGCTTAAAGGATTAAGGAGAGTTCTCTAACATTCTAGAAAATCCTCGAAAGGGGCGCCTGGGTGGCGCAGTCGGTTAAGCGTCCGACTTCAGCCAGGTCACGATCTCGTGGTCCGTGAGTTCGAGCCCCGCGTCAGGCTCTGGGCTGATGGCTCGGAGCCTGGAGCCTGTTTCCGATTCTGTGTCTCCCTCTCTCTCTGCCCCTCCCCCGTTCATGCTCTGTCTCTCTCTGTCCCAAAAATAAAAATAAAAACGTTGAAAAAAAAAAAAATTAAAAAAAAAAAAAAAAAAAAGAAAATCCTCGAAGGCTACCAATAATCTCAAGACAGTACTGGGACATTTGTTTACTTGCACTTTCATAAAATCAACAAGGAGGAGGCTAGATCTGGTACGAAAACCCTGTGTTTACTAAAGGGGAAACTGAGGTTAGTGACAGAGTGCTCTTGCCAGGAATCCAGGGGGAGCAGGCAAACAGCTCCGGATCCTAGGAAAATGGCACCAAAGTGCTGGTTTGGGGACACCAAAGACCTGTGCGAAAGGGGGAAGAATGACACCAGTTGGTGCACAGGCGACATTTCACTTTGGTTAGGGGAGAAAACAGTTCTATGAACACCAAACTGGCTGACTCCATAGGAGGGAAGAAGAATCAGCAGGGCATAATAGGTCAGGTCTTGTTTCAGTAAGGCTTTCTACCTCCCATCACCGGAGGCCTGTTTTCTGATGGGAATTATAAGATTGCTGAAACGAAATTCTCATTTCCCTAGACAGATGTGACCATAATTATTACTTAGGAACAGATGTCTCAGCAGAAGTCCAACCGCAGGTCCCCCCCGAAGGCTTTAAATCCTCACCTACTCAACGAGCTAAGGAACATGGTGGCATGTTGACTGGTCATGATCTTAGCAACTGGTTTTATGGTATGTGGGACAACACAAACTCAGGAAAAATACTTTCCAGAATTCTGACACGAAGAATGTTAACTGTGAACCCTCTTTCCATGGTTCCTTACCATCACATCACCTTTGGCCTCGAAGAGAGAGTGCAAAGCAAATTCAGAATTGGTCCCTCCACCGGGCAACGCACTCGAACAGCATAAATTCAGGAGATTCTCCACTGATGGGAACAATGAGAAGTCACTGCATCAGAGAGAGCTCAGTCTCATGGACAAAGAGAACGATCCTGGAGTCAGAGACCCCTGTGAGAGGATCCAGCCTTTCCCACCCACTTCTTCCCATGGGCCAATACCTCTTTGCTGGAGGTCATGGTTTTCCAGCTCTGGCCAGGGCTTCCATACCAGTGTGGCCTTGTGTGTGTCCCGGGCCAAGGCGGAGACATCCTGAAGTTCTGGGATCTCTGCTTGGAACCTCAAGCCAATGTTGATGCGTCTTTAATGACAAGAAGGAAAACAACAGGGTGGTCTTCAATCTGAGCTCAACAGCAACTGTCAGGAACTTGAAAAAGAAGGAAACCAATTCCTTCTGCAGGAAGAATGCAGGGGCATTTCCTCACTGTGTGATCCTAAGATTCCAGGCATGGCCTTTTCACTGGGATGAGGAACAGCTTTAAGATCGGGAAGAGATACTGCAGGAAGCAGGGGAGAAGCCCGCCTGGATGGTCACAGCATGCTGTAACCGAGACAGGGAGGGTGCTAATTGCAAGGCAACAGCTGCCCAGAGTATGGCCGATGGCACCATTTAACCAGGAAAAATGGAACAAATACAATGTGCTGGTGATATCTGTTATCCCTTTTACACCACTTTCACCTAAATTATCCCATGTGAATCTCACAAACACCTGTGACGTAAGCAAGGCAGGGACAATTATTCCCACTTAATAGGTGAGTTAACTAAAGCCTAGAAAGGTTAACTTGATCAAGGTCAAGTAACAAAATGGGGCTGGAACTCCGGTTTTCTGCCTCCTGACTCAGTGTATTCACCATGCCACCGCCTGGTATGTTCTGTGCTCATCTATGAAAATAGCACCTTTCTCTTCCATTATACCCCCCACCACCCACCCCACAACTTAAGTACTCAACAAGCCTGTTTGGACGACCAGCCAAGAATCTTAGGGAGGGGATGGGAAAGCAAGGGCATTTGGATGGAGCCTTGTAGAAAGCTGGGTACCCTGAGAAGGCTGCCTCAATGTCACTGGGGATGTGCAAGCATGTGGCCACAACCCAACTGGCTCATACAGCTGGAGATAGAGACACGAGGCACAGATCTAGTGAATACAGGGCTTCAAGCTTTTATTATGCAGTTAGTCTTTGGCAAAAGCCTTGAAACACCAGTACTTGAGAAACAGCATGATCCTATAATTTCTACAACTTCTCATTAAGTGGTACTTCTCAAAGTTCCTTATCCTTGGGGTGCCTGGGTGGCTGAGTTGGTTAAACAGCTCAGGTCATGATCTCGTGGTTTGTGGGTCCAGGCCCACATCGGGCTCTGTGCTGATAGTGCAGAGCCTGCCTGGGATTCTCTCTGCCCATCTCTCTCTCTCTCTCTTTCTCAAAATAAATAAATAAACTTAAAAAAAAAAAGTTCCTCATCCTCAGTCAGTTGAGCATCTGATTCTTGATTTCAGCTCAGGTCATGATCCCAGGGTCACGGGATCAAGTCCTGTGTCTGGCTTCTCGCTGATCATGGAGCCTGCTTAAGATTCTCTCACTCTGTTCCTCCCGCTTGTGCACACATGCACACACACACTCTCTCTCTCTAAAACAAAAAAATAAAAAATAAAAAAAACTGGGGGGTGCCTGGGTGGCTCAGTCGGTTAAAGGTCCAACTTCGGCTCGGGTCATAATCTCATGGTTCATGGGTTTGAGCCCCACATCGGGCTCTGCTGACAGCTCAGAGTCTGGAGACTGCATCAGACTCTGTGTCGTCCTCTCTCTGCCCTTCCCCTGCTCACACCCTGACTCTCTCTCTCTCTCAAAAATAAATAAACATTAAAAATAAAATTGGCTTTTTCTTAAGGTTCAACATCAATGGACCCGGTCTCTCTCTCTCTCTCTCTCTCTCTCTGTCTCTCTCAAAAATAAATAAACATTAAGGGGCACCTGGGTGGCTCAGTCGGTTAAGCTTCCAACTTCAGCTCAGGTCATGATCCTGTGGTCCATGGGTTCGAGCCCCGCATCGGGCTCTGTGCAGACAGCTCAGAGCCTGGAGCCTATTTCAGATTCTGTGTCTCCCTCTCTCTCTGCCCCTCCCCTGCTCATGCTCTGTCTCTCTGTCTCAGAAATAAACGTCAAAAAAAAAAAAAAAAGCATTAAAAATAAAATTGGCTTTTTCTTACGGTTCAACATCAATGGTCTGCTCTCCAGGCCCTGGGGTGACTGTCACGTTGCTGCCATCGATGCTGTCTGAAGCACAAAACCAGAGGTTAACGGTCAACAAGAAATGGTACTGAAGAGACTAAAGCAAATGAGCAGCGACCTAAACAGTCATACTGGGACCCCTCTCGCGCCCAACCCATGCCAGAGTTACCCCCTGCAGTTTCCAAGGAACTGGCTGGTGTGTGGTGTTAAATGGCTTAGGGTTACTCATTTCTCACACAGGGTAGGAAGCCAGCGGCCCCACTCTGGTCTGCCAAGCTCACTGTTTCTAGGAAGCCATTCACACCCTAGAAAGAGATACTGGCTACCGGGCTCTCGGTGCTTGATCTTTACACAGCATGTTCAGAAAATGCGGAAGCCTGGCCTTGCAAATACTACCTAACCCCATTCGTAGATCTACTTAGTACACTGATGCGGGGGTGCCTCAGACGATTATCCACGGCACAGGCTCAGGCAGCGTGTGCACACTTGAACCACCCGCTTGGGCCAAAGAGACCGTAATCACGGCTTTGGGGTCTCCCCAGCTGGACTGGGATTGCCTCGAGGGTAAGCACCGCACACTTATTCTGCCTCTGGCACCCGGCCCAGGGCGTGCTGCATGGAGCGGGGCCACGGCAGAAGCTGGTGGAGTACATGCGCCCCCACGGCAGGAAGGGAGCCCCTCCCGCAGCGGTGGGGACCCGGCAGGGCCAGGCCCCGAGGGGCGGCGGGGACTCACTGGAGCGGCACAGCAGCACCCGCGGCGTGGGCGTCAGGGGCGTGAGGGGCAGCTGCGGGTGGGTGCCGGGGCCGTGGCCCGAGATGAGGACGTTGCTGAAGAGCCCCGAGCCCTGGCGCACCGGGCTCAGCATGGGCGGGGGCGTGTAGGGGGGCAGCTCGTGGGCGGGGTCCAGGAGCAGGTGCTCCCCGAGGACGCGCGGGGAGCGCAGCTGGCTCTGGTAGAGGGTGGCGCCCGAGTAGGAGGCGGCGGCGGGGTTGGCGGGGTAGGAGGGCGGTGGCGGGATGAAGAGCGGCTCGGGCCGGTGCCGGAACTTCTTCTTCTCCGGCAACGTCCTGAGGGGTTCCTCGGCTTTGGCCGGGGCCGGCTGATGCTTCTTGGGAATTTCCTGGAACGGAAAGAATGGGCCCGTTCGAACACTCAGGCCTTCCCCGCAGGCCGTTTCCACAGGTTGAGGGAAGGGGACCCTCCGCGCTAACGGGGGGCCGCCTGTCCACTTGTCCGCCGTCCCCCCTCCCCCGCATCCTCTCCCTTGAAAAGCAGCCCCATCCGTTTCCCACAGGGCGAGTTCCGTGGCTTGACCGGGGAGAAAACTCTGGGTTGGGAGGAAATCCCTAATGTCTGGGGAGAGTTGGGGGTGGTAGGAATGGTGGGTGGGCAAGAAAGAATAAATTCACATTCTTTATTGCTTATCACTGCATTCCCATCTGGTGAGCGGAATCTAGCCTGAGTGGGCCCTTTAATTCCCCACCGCTCCCAGGGGACAGACATCGGGGACAGATAACACATGTTCTGAGAAGGGGACAAGAATAATCCACGCAGGGAAGCTGGGCAGAGGCTGCGGCGAGGGGGACAGGCCTAGCCAAGGCTCCCAGGGCCAGTGACCCACACAACAGGCTCTCCTGCGAGGTAACGAGCTGAGGGAGAGCCATCTATGGTCTTTAAGGCCCTCTGCTCTCCTAAAAATGGATTTGGTCGAGCTCCCCCCTCACCACCCCTCACTATGCTCCCAGGCCTGGTAGCTCATTTGCAGCAAGCCTTTCTCTTGTGTTGCTTCCTGTCAGCAGCGTTCGTTTATTTTATGGCAGCCGCACCAAGCATAGTCTGGAAGGAAGATCTGCCACGTGGATACATATATACTAATAAGTAAACATATGCACACAAATAGATAAGCAGGGCATGCCAAAGCCAAACAGAAACAGACGTGGGTTGTGTGCCAGCATCAGCCCAGAAGAACCCAGATGGGTGTGGCTGGGGAGGCCACGCAGTGGGGTTGGGAGAGGCAGTGGGGATACCTGCAGAAAAGTTCTGGACAGTCTGTGGCACCCTCCCAGGCCCTGCAGGCCAGTGCCTGTCACAGCTGTAGTTCCTGACAATTCCTGTGCCCAGGGTAGCATCTGAGTAGGAGGCAGCAAGGGGTGATGGGAAGGGCTGGCCATGGTCATGTGACCAGCTGCCTCCAGGCCATGGACATGCTCCAGTCACCCCTCAGCTCTGGGCTCCCACTGCCACCCCTCCTGTTTGTCCCTTAGTTTCATTGTCTTCGGGAGTGCTATCCCAGCCCCTGGGAAGGAAGTCCAGAGAAACTGAGAGGTGAGGAAAGAAGAGGGGGCAGAGCCCCGCCCCCCTCCGGCTCAGGCTCCCAGCTCACCCCCAGGGGGGGCTCTCCTTAGGCCAGAGTGCCACAACCTGTCTCCTCTCCCCACCAGAGAGCTCCTCACCATCTGAGGCTGAGGCGGAGAAAGAGGTCTGAGGAGAATGGGGAGAGGACATCTATGCCCCCCAAGTGGGGAAGCAATCCTAAGGCTTTATATAGCCTGTTCCTGGGTAACTGATGAGGCCATCTGAGCACATGCAGACCTTGCATGACTTCAACCCTGCACCGGAATCCAGACCTCTGATCACAGGGTCAAAGGTCCCTTTTGGGCTCCCTCTACTTGAGCCTCTGGTCCTGTCACTCCAACTCTCAACACCAGGCAAGGCTCTGAGAACCTGGGCAAGAGAAGCCACCCAGAATGTCAGACCTGGATGTCACCTGACAGGAAGCATTTGCAGGGTTCCACTTCCACCAATCTATTCAGACTCTGGAGGCGGGACCACTCACAGAGGTTTTAAAAGCTCCCCAAGAGCAGGGAGATGATGAGTCCAAACCCAAGCTCAGGGGGGAAACCCAAGCTCTGTGAGGGGGAGGGTTTCACTTGCCTGCATCCCCAGCTGGCTAGTAGCAGAGTGGGGATTAGAACTCAGGGGTCCTCCCCAGATATTTTAATTTCTTTAAGTCAAGTGTCAGGACCTTGCTTGTGTTCACTCAATCCCAGCTACATGCTTCTTCTTCAGCGTATCTCCTACTTATGAGTTCTCTCTCACCTTTTCCGCACAGCCAGCTCCATCAATGCCTTTAAAACCCTGCTCAGAACTGTCCTCATGGTGATCTGCTGAGCAAACTCATACCAAACTCCCTCGCACCTCCCCAGCCCCCTGGTTACTTTAGCTGCCCAGGGGTGCTCCCGTCCAGCCACATGCAGGGGATCACGGTTTCTTCTCTGCCCTGGCTTTTCTCTCACTGTCTGAATTGGAGCAGGGGGTGCTGCGTGGGGCTCTGATCCCCATGTGACTAGGCGTCTTACTGTGTCCAGCTTCAGGCTGACACTTCTCTAGGGGTAGCAACCGTGTCCCTCCTACCAAATCAGGAACTTCCCTGGGCAAAGGGGGAGCCCGGCTCTGTCATTTCATCTTTCTGCCTGTTGCTGGCCTCCAAGTCCTTCTGGTTTATGAGAACCCTCACCTCCAGAGGCTCCCCATTAGCTTCTCCTCTTCTGAGGCCTTGGTATTACACAGAGAACAAAGAATATTCTTTCTGGCCCTTTCTAGTTCTCTTCATTATTCTCCCTACCCCTATTATGGCCCAACCTCCACCCTCATGCCACCTGGGATCCCAGCAGCCACCTATTCTCTGAGGACAAATGTGACCCAGCATACACTTTGTGCGGAGGGAACAAGTCTGAGGTCGTCAACCATGTGGGTTACAGATTCCCTAGGGGAGGGAAAAAGGGAAGAAGGAAGGAAGAGAGAAAGAACGAAGGAGGGAGGGAAGGAAGGAAGTGGGGGGGGGAAGAGATCGAATGAGAGAGAGAGAGAGAGAGAGAGAGAGAGACGGAGACAGAGATCTCTGCCCCAGAGCCACGCTAAGCTGCTTGAGTGAAGCAATTGGAATTTGAGAGAGAAGGAGAATTTAACAGTGAGTGAGAAACACAAATCTCTTTGCTTTCCTGGGATTGGGGGTGGGTGCCTTTCAGTGGAATTATTTTGGGAACCTTAGTAAATATCTTCCCAGGATATTTATGCAGGTGTGATACCAAAAATATCAAGCATCTGGTTAGGCTGGCCATCAGAACGGATGCCAGGGCTGCTGTGTGGAGGCTCTGCTGTGCCAGGGGTTACATCTTTGACTTCTGAATTTGAGGAGGCTCGAAGATCTCGAAGGAGGAGCCAGGGCCCTGGGCAACAGCTTTTTATTACTTGGGATAGTATTTCCGTATTTTAATAGCTGTGATTACCAGCTGAGTTATCATCTTTGTTTTAATCTTGGAACCCTTTCGGGTCTCTCAGAATCTAACCCAGACAATTCGCCTGGTAGAGTAACAGACAATTCGCCCGGGGAGCAGCCAGTGTGGACAAGGATGGGATTCCCAAGGCAGCCATGATTGCGGGGGCGGGGGGTGGTGCTCAACCTGAGAGGCCAAGCCACATTGGAGCTCAGGCAAGTGACCCTGGAAGAGCTGCCCCATCTCCAGGAAAGCAAAGGGATGTTCCCACCCCAGGCAGGCGGGGCAGGGCAGCAACTCACAGCAGGCGGGTGGGGGGCAGCCCCTTGGGGTGAGTGTGGGGGAGAAAGGGTCATCCTCACGAGCACGGGCATCTCGTCGTCCGACATCGAGCTGGCTGGCTTGTCTCTGGTGGAGGGGGCGGCAACGATGCTGTTGGCGAAGCCCTGAGAGCCTGGCTTGGGCGGGAGAAGCTTGACAGGGACAGACACGGGCATGACCATAGGCGTGAGGCTTTCTGCCTCGGGAGGGAGCTGCGGTGGCGGCGGAGGCGGAGGCAGTGGCGGCTGGGGCTGAGGCGGCAGGGCCTTCTCTCCTTCCTCCTACACAGACAATAAAGGCTTTGATCCTGGGCTGAGAGCAGCCTTCCCAAGGGGGTGGGGGGATGCACTTTGCCTTTTTCGAAATGTTTTAGTACATCATGCGTGGGTGACAGAGAACCACTGCAGGGTGGTGCACTCAGGATGCAAGGCCCTGAGTCCCTTGCTCAAGTGATGCCAGTTGGCAGTGGACAAGGCCATGCAATTCTATTTTCTACATTTAAAAAATCTAGACTGTTATCACTCGCATAATTAAAACAGATATTAAACATCTGTTGTCACTGCTTTTAAAGAAAAGGATATGGACTGATGATCAGGCACAAAACAGAACACATAAGCTCTTGTGTAGGACCTTTTAATTCTATGGGCCTCAGTTTACTCATCTGGCAAATGGAAGACAAAGCTCTTTTATCTGGTGTGGTCAGGTAATGGAAGTGACCTGGGTGAGCCAAAATTTTGGAGAACAGAGAGTTAATCCCACAGACTTAAATTCAGATCAATAATATCCAAAGAATTTAAGAAATTCTTCGTCGGATTTTAATCTAACTCTAAAACCGCACGGATAGTTCACCACATGGATATCCTCCCTGGATCCTTACTCCTGAGCGTATTTAAAAACCTTCCATTGCCACAGCCTAACGCTAGTGCGCACTAGTGAATAGAAAATGCTGGCTGAGAGCCTGAAGGTCACGTTAGCTTTCCCGGGCCATTGGCTACTAATTTGGAAGGCCCAAGAGAACGCTGGTCTTGGGTGCTTCAAGCAGCAGAAGTTAAAAATCTACATGTTTTCTTTTGCTGTCTTTTCTAGGAGGTGGGGAGACTGGGGTCTCCTAAAAAAGACTTCTAGTCCCTCTGATTTTGACCCTTGTTCATGGAACTGGTGCAAGCGGGGTCTGTTTGACCTGGCCGGCTCCTAGCGTCAAAGCTTAAGCACTCCCGTCAGGGAAGGACTGTGCCTCCCCAGGTACCCGCTTGGGGTTCACATCACTCTCTGTCTGACAGCAGCAAAGCAAAGCAAGCAGCACATGGCCTGGGAAGGGCTGGGGGGCTGGCTCCTGCTAACCTGTTTGAGGCTGGGGGAGGCTCTCATTCCCCCGTGGGACCGCATGTGGCCATTCAGGGCAGGCAGGCTCTTGAATTCCTTCAGGCAGATGGAGCACGTCAATTTGTTCTTGGCATCAAACTGCTCCCCAAACACTCCTTTTGGTTGGCCACTGCTCAAGGGTAGGGCCAAACGAAGAGGACACACACGTTGAGAAAGAGGAAGAACGACTTATCACAAGACCTCACACCCCACAATGAACCCATTTCATTTATCTAGTGCTCCCAGGGCCCCACGTGTACTATCCCAAACTAAGCCAAATTTACAGAAGGAAAACTGAGGCTGAAGAGTGGGAAAGGGCTTGCTCAAAACCGTGCAAGAGTTGAACAAAACCTGCTTCGTTCTAGGCCGTTGAGTGCTGGGTTTTTTCCTCCTCTGAGCAATCACCTTTCTAGGGTCAGCTTGGGCCGCCTATTCCAGAAGCCTTCCCTTAGAGACACGTGTCTAAGTCCTCTGGTTCAGGCTCCAGACTTAGCAGTTTCTCAGGTTCTGGCGCAGTATTTACCATGCCCATGATGAGGGGAGCAAGTCTGTACTATTCACTGCTGCGTTCTCAAAGCTTAGCTCTATGCCCAGCACATGGTAGGTACTCACTAAATACTGACCGAATGAACAGCGGACAGAACATGGCCTTTGGAGTCCATCCCAGCATTGCCACTTACTTGCTGTACAACTCTAAGCTCTCTGAGCCTGTTTTCTCTTCTGTAAAGTCATAGTAATAAAGCTAACAATGGCAGAGTGCTTACTATGCGCTAGGCACATGGTAATCCTACCTACCCTCACTGAGTGGCTTTATCACACAAAATATAGAGTGCCTAGCACATGGTAAGTGCTCAAACACAATAGTTGCTATTATTATTCCTACAAACCTCTTTGAGTAATTGACTTGGAAAATGAATCTTGAGAGACAATCCCGGAAAACCTCCCAGTCTCCCCAAATGCCCACATGCCTCGTTGCATCAATCCTACCTTGACTCGGGGGACCCTGGCTGGGCTCTGCCATCAGGTAGATGCATCTAATTTTGAGCCATGCACGACACCGGAAGAAAAAAGAAAGAAAAAAAGTGTGTTTCTGATGGAAGGAGTCTTTGAGCGGAGGGACCCCCAGGGCCTGCGCTTCTAGAATGCTTCCTGAGCTCACAGGGGCCGGCAGTTCATGTCCGGATGCTGGGTGCACCTGACACTTCTTTCCCTTGCTTTCCCCAGCCCCCCAACGCAGGACCATGCCCATTCTGGGAGCTGCCACCAGCCACCAGCCCACCAGGACTGTCCCCTACCTTGTTCCTTCCTGTTCTCCCTGTCCACCATTCTGTGCACAGACAGGCTCCATTCCCAAGAGAGACATGGAACAGAGAGCTGGATGACACAGCAGCATGCCTGGAGGTCGCCTGCTGGTCAGGTCAGCTTTGGCCATGTCATCTTATTCTTATATTCAGAAAGGCTCTCAGTTACCACTGGGCCTGAGTGCCAAACAAGACAGGGTCAAGGGAAGTTCATCTCCAGCCTCCAACCTCCATCAGAGCCCACTCTCCACCTATCCTGGTCCCATTCAAGGCTCCCTTCTCCCGTGAACCTGTTGTCACATGGGTGTAGCACCTGGAACATACCAAGGCATGAGTAGTGCCCAGCACACAGGGGGCCGTTTTGTGGCAAATCCATTTGGGAAACTATCAAAGGTTAGCGATAGTGGCCCACAGGCCTGCAGACAGTTTTTGTTTGGCTAGACCGATTTGAAAAGTCCTGAATAAGAATGCCAAGAGATGGGGCATTTGTCCTCCAGGCCAGCACAGCTGGCGACATCCCTGATGGTCTCCTGACAAGTCATTTTGCTTACTCAGTTTAACTGCCTGGATCCTGAGGGCGGCTAAGATTTTCATCTCTGAAGCTACAGGAGGTATCCCCTCTGGGAGATTCACAGCGCACATGGGCCTATTAAAGGCTCTGAGAAGCCCCTCAGCACTGCAACTTGACTCACTTTAAGAACCCCCCCGCCCCTGCCGCCACATTTATTCATCTGGAGAACCCATCCCCCCCAGCCATATCTATTAAACGTTCTATGGTAGTTCTCTTCAGAGCAATATACTTTGAGCAATGCTGTCATAACGTGGTCTCCTTCCCAAAGGGGAAACAATTTCACAAGGAATTCCCTGAGGATTCAGATCGAAGGGGGCCAGACACCCCTGCTGGATTATCCCTGGACCCTTGACTCAGGCCTTGACTGCTACATACATCATCCGGGACCTCCCGTGGTATTTTGGCCACCTCTGTCACAAGGACTGAGTTGAAATTGATTTTGTATTCCACATGCCTGGCCCAGATCTTGCCTGGCACACGTAGGTTAACGTTCGTGGGGTAATAAAAAAAGAACAAAAGGCACTGGACGGGTGGCAGAGAGGACGGGGCTCCGCACACACTCAGCCCTGGCTGGCCCTGCAGCACCCCGAGATACCAAGAGAAACTCCCCCCATGGGAATACCTGGGGCCACAGGGCACTGGGAGACAGCTGCTGGTGCTGAGGCCCCATGTTGTTGAGGTGGATCCCGCCGGGGGACAGGAGTGGCCGATGAGGGAGGGCACTGCTGAGCCGGTTCAGGTCCGAGCTGGCCGGGTCTCCCATTCCTGCCTCAGGAGGCCCCAGGTCGCCGTGGGAGCTCAGCATGGCCGGGGCCTGCCTGTCGCTTGGGTAAGTCTTGGGCTGACCGTCCTCGCGCTGCTGGTGCTGGGGCAGGTGGCTCTGTGGGCAGAGGGGGTGGCTGTAGGGCTGCTGGGGCTCCTGGTAGTAGTACTGGGGCATGGAGCCCAGCTGAATCAGCTGGACGGCGTGCGCCTGCTCTGGGGCGTACGGGTGGGGGTCCCTGTGATAAGAAGGGGGCTGTAGGTGCATCTGCTGCTGCTGCTGCTGCTCTTGCAAGTGCTGCATCACGGGCTGGGATGGGTAATACTGAGGTATCTGCATGGAACCCTGCCGCTGCTGTAGCTGCAGCTGCTGCTGCGGCTGCTGAGGCTGTGCTGGGCGAATCTGCTGCTGCTGTTGCTGCTGCTGCTGCTGCTGCATTTCTTGCATGGCCATCTGCTGCTGCCCGGCTTGCTGCTGTTGCGGCTGCGGGTAATACTGGTGCTGTTGCATCTGTGGCACGTGCTGGGACAGCATCTGTGGGGCCTGCAGTGGCTGTCCGCCTTGCACTGGCATCTGCGCCAGTGGCTGCTGGTAGTCATAATACAGATGCCCTTGGCTAGGGTGCGGCCCTACCTGGAGAGTTGATTTGGACAGCCCGCCAGCGAAACCAGGGTGAGCCTGCTGGGGCACCTGCTGGTAGCGAGAAGGAATAGCCGGCGCTGGGGGCTCCACGGGTTTCTGGGCCAGCAACTGGCGGAGGGCACTGTCAGGGGCTCCGTCCATCACTGCCGACTGGGTGTGCAGCACCTGGGCCATATTGTTGACCTGAATTCGCAGGTTCTGGTTGGCGAACACCTGGGTGAAGGAGTCTAGCTTGTGCAGGACACCGCTGGTGAGTTTCTGGGTCCGGATCTCACTGGCCTGGGAGTAGGTATATTGGTAGCCATCGGTGGCCTCAGCCTGGGCCGGTGTCCCCCACATCATGTTTGAGTTGGTCAGGCCGCCACGGAGCTGGACGTGGTTTCCGGGTCCTGTATGACTTCCCCACCCTCCCTGCCTCGAGGTATCTACTTGGCCAAGGTTTTTGGAACCAACAGGCAAGCCTAGACCATCCCGAGTATCTTGAGGGAAGTGGGGGGAGATGGGCGATGCCTGAGGGGCATCCATTCCAGCCCCAGAGACTGTATTCCCATAGTTGTGGTTCAGCCCGCCGTGGATGCCAAGTGGTGGCTGTTGGTAGAAAAGGTTCTCACCACTGTGGGCCACGTGATTGGTCTTGTATAGTTGCTGATCCCCCATGGCGCCTGCCTTGGTCGTGAACGTCCAGCCACAAAACCATAAAAAAAGGTCAATGAGACAAACTCAAAAGGACTGAAACCCTGAGAAGCTGAGAGGAGGCGTCCACACTATTCCACGGCTGACATGTCTGTGGACGTGGCTGCAGCCAGATGTTCCTGTTGGCCTGTACCACTCATGTGCAGAGCGGGGGGTTTTACATCCTCACCCGGGCTGAGGTATGGACCAAACACCACCGTGGTGAAGAGATGACGCTCACACCTGCAAGACAAGATGCAAAGCACAGGACAGGATTTACTTGGATGCTCTGCACGAGCAATTACATCTACCACAACCAGTTACAGAATTAAATACAAAACAGGAGACTTGATTAGAAATAGCCTGTTTCATACACTGCACACCCTTTACACTGATTCTGCAGATCTGGACCCTCATGTGAGACACAAACTCTCTTCCTTTTGAGCCATTGCTCAATGGCTCATTAGTTTATTGATCGGTTAATTCATTGTTTTGCTCACTGATTAATGCATCCATTCTTCTGGGACTCGGCTGTTGAAAGCCCAGCACTATCCTAGGACCTGCAGGGGATAGGAAGAAGTTTAGGACACTTCATTTATCAACTTCTCCGCCCAGCAGACACTTACTGGACACCTACTAAGCATAAGGCACAATGCCAAGAAATGATTAGGACGTGGGCCAGCTCTTGAGACGCTTATGGTTAGAAAAGGTGATGATAGGTCACATGAATAAGTATGATACAAGGAGAAAAGAGATGCATGTAATAAAAAGGTAAAAATAACAGATATGGGGGGGGGGGCGCCTGGGTGGCTCAGTTGGTTAAGCGTCTGGCTTCAGCTCAGGTCATGATCTCCCAGTTCACGAGTTTGAGCCCCGCGTCAGGCTCTGTGCTGACAGCTCGGAGCCTGGAGCCTGCTTCGGATTCTGTGTCTCTCTTTCTCTCTGCCCCGCGCCCCGCTCGCACTCTGTCTCTCTCTCAAAAATAAACATTTAAAAAAATTAAAAAAAAAATAACAGATATGGGAACATAGACTAGAAAGCTTATCCTGGATACAAAACAGAACTGGATAAATTTCCAAGGAGGAGTACTGCACATGCTAGTCTGTCTGTTAGCTCAACACAGTTCCTCACTTTCTGAGGTTCCCGCTCAGGGAAACATGTATGCGCAGTGATGACCTGGCACACAGTGCCAGGCACACCTGTCCCACAGTGGGACAAGTCTTAGGAACATGAACTAGGGAATTTGGAGAGACGGGTTTAGTCCGGTGTGAGTCTCACAGGTTCTATAGGGGCCTTCTCTTTTTCTTTTTTTCAAAATAATTATTTTGGGGAGAGCACAAACGGGGGGGAAGGGCAGAGGATCCGTAGTGGGCTCTACGCTGACAGACTGACAGCAGAGCTCGATGTGGGGCTCGAACTCATGACCTGTGAAGTCATGGCCTGAGCTGAAATCAGATGCTTTACTGACTGAGCCACTCAGGTGCCCCCCTGCCCTTTTTAAAAAAATGTTTTAGGGGACTTCTAGCTGGAATATGTAAACCCCTGGCAATACATGAAGACCTTCAAGCACTACACTGCAATCAAAGTTTGTTTGTTTTTTAACTTTTATTTGAGAGAGAGAGTGTGTGCAAGTGGGGGAGGGGCGGGGGGGGAGAGAGAGAGAGAGAGAGAGAATCTTAAAAAAAAATTTTTTTTAATCTTTATTTATTTTTGAGAGAGAGAGAGAGAGAGACAGAGCACAAGCAGGGGAGGAACAGAGAGAGAAGGAGACACAGAATCTGAAACAGGTTCCAGGCTCTGAGCTGTCAGCACAGAGCCTGATGAGGGGCTTGAACTCAGGAACTGTGAGATCATGACCTGAGCCAAAGTCAGACCCTTAACTGACGGAGCCCCCCAGGCGCCCCGATAGAGAGAGAATCTTAAGCAGGCTCCATGGCATAGGTCTTGATCCCACGACCCTGGGATCATGACCTAAGCTGAAATCAAGAGTAGGACGCTCAACGGACTGAGCCAGTCAGGCACACCTCAAAGTTTTAAGAGAAAACTCAATTCCTAGATCCTTGAACTTCCACAGAAGCTGTTTTCTAGAACTGATCGGTGACGAAGGTACGAGATGACCTTTATACCTGCACTCTCACAACAGACCTCTTCCTCTACAAAAGAAAGACAAACTTCTTACCTCACCCCAAACCTTAACTGGGTTTATTATCGTCCCAGTAACCACCCCCCCCCCCCCCCACCACGCAAAAGGACACCTAGAAAGCTAAGGAAAAAAAAATAACCACTCTAAAATGAGTAGTGAATCATTTATTGGAAGCTGGATGGCTTCCAATTCTTCTGTTGGTTTTGTTGTTGTTAGGAAGGCCTAATAGAAGTAATTAAAATCTAATTGTTTGCGATAGATCACTAGGTGATTTCTGGCATATAATTCAGAAGCAGATCAAGAACTGAGTGATCCTGCTTTAGAACAAAACTTCCATTTCTGTCAGTTCATGTGAATGAGGGTTTTCAGGGCTTACATCTATATGAATGAAAAACGGAGATGTAATCAAGCTGGCCCCTGTCTCCTACAATATAATATTCTTCCATGGATATGGAAACAAACCGGAGAAATAACCCAGTGCCAGCCGTATTTCATTTCTGGACCGAGTGATAGCTGTTATGAGCGTGCACACACTGACAACTCAAGCTGTGTGCTCCGATCTGCTCACACACAGGTGTGTTTGCTGTACGTCAATAAAAAAAAAAAAGAAGTATTCTAAAAAGTCATCCAGTGTTACCATTCTTAGTATCATTTTACTTATGTTTGTTCATTACTTATCTGAGTTAGCAATACGTTGATGTCGTTTTGATCATTTGTGTCCTATTGATAGCTGTTAACAATAACTCAAACCAGAAGAAAACTTTAATACGTCGCGCTTGACGATTTCAGGAAATTAAAAAAGTTTTAATTTCATATACAATTGGTACAGAGAAATATGATAGGGAAACAAGCAAAAGAGTTTTAAGCATAAAAATATATTAGATATATTCCATTAGGATAAAATGCCACGGGGGAAGTAAAACAAATAAAATTTCAAGAAGAAATTTTCCTTCAAGAAGGAACACTATTAGTGAAGAACATGCTCATGCATTTTTTTTTAATTTTTTTTAATGTTTATTTATTTTTGAGAGAGAGACACAGAGCATGAACAGGGGAGGGGCAGAGAGAGAGGGAGACACAGAATTGGAAGCAGGCTCCAGGCTCCGAGCCATCAGCCCAGAGCCTGACGCGGGGCTCGAACTCACGGACCGCGAGATCGTGACCTGAGCTGAAGTCGGACACTTAACCGACTAAGCCACCCAGGCACCCCGCTCATGCATTTTTAAAATGGATGCTGGTGGGTAGCAAATTCCTATGGTGTTTAGATTCCACTGGATAAATTTAAAACAGTGACGTAGTAGTTTTACTTAAAAATAATCAATGTTTGGGGGCGCCTGGGTGGCGCAGTCGGTTAAGCGTCCGACTTCAACCAGGTCACGATCTCGCGGTCCGTGAGTTCGAGCCCCGCGTCGGGCTCTGGGCTGATGGCTCGGAGCCTGGAGCCTGCTTCTGATTCTGTGTCTCCCTCTCTCTCTGCCCCTTCCCCATTCATGCTCTGTCTCTCTCTGTCCCAAAAATAAATAAACGTTGAAAAAAAACCTTTAAAAAAAAATAATCAATGTTTGCAACATACTGGAAATTGCATCTTCTGCAAATGTATGATGAAAAAATGTAGATGTAAGCCTGAAATGTGTCAGGGGTTTATTTACATTTACCATATTCTTTAAAAATTTACTTATTTATTTTTTAGTTTACATCCAAGTTAGTTAGCAGATAGTGCAATAATGATTTCAGGAGTAGATTCCAGTGATTCATCCCCTATGTCTAATACCCAGTGCTCATCCCAACAAGTGCCCTCCTTAATACCCATTGCCCATGTTAGCCCATCCCCTCACCCACAACCCCTCCAGCAACCCTGTTTGTTCTCTGTGTTTAAGACTCTCTTAAGTTTTGTCCCACTCCTTGTTTTTATATTACTTTTGCTTCCCTTCCCTTATGTTCATCTGTTTTGTATCTTAAATTCTTCATATGAGTGAAGTCGTATGATATTTGTCTTTCTCTGACTGGCTAATTTCGCTTAGCGTAATACCCTCTAGTTCCATCCATGTTGTTGCAAATGGCTACCACATCCTTTTATGAAGGATTTTAAGCAGAAACGTTGGAAGACCATGTCAGTTTCCCCCTCCGACCAGGTGCTAGACTGAGTTGGTCTCTGTCCCGTTTTGAACGATGAGAGATGGATAAATTCAGAGTGAGGGATTTGGTTTGGTAGAATGAAGGGTGGATGAAGGGAAGCAGTGGGAGGAAACCATGGTTGGCCAAAGACAGCTGGAGTAGATCCTGATGTGGCCAGGAATGGCTGCCCAAGGCTTCCAAGGAGAGGCACAAGGATGTTGGGTGTGATGGCGCTGAACTTCTAAAGCAGGGAGACCAGCTCCCTTCATTCAAAATGTGGTCCGTATCACCTGGAAGCTTATGAGACATTCAGTCTCAGGCTTCAGCCTACATCTACTGAATCAGGATCTGCATTTTATGAAGACCCTCGAGTGATTCGTGTGCACATTAAAATTTGAGAAGTCATGGATTAGTAGGCTCTCGCTGCATCCAGGCGAGACATAATTAAGATGGTGAGCAGAACAGAGGGAGAAATGAGAGAAACATCCCCTGTGTTGCCAATAGGAAGTGACCCTCCTTCAGGGGTTTATGACCCAGTCTGAGGAGACACCCTCCCCTTTTCTCAAGCAAGCTCTCTCCCTTGACATCTTCACTCACCACTATACCTTGCTGACTCCCAAGCACTACCCCCAGCCCCACTGCCTGCCCCAAATTCTACTTGCATGTTCAAATGCCAAGTCAACATCATGTTCCCCCAAATGGATGCTCCTCCAAACTCTTGCCCTTGACTCTTCCCTCTCCCTTAGCCAATCACCATCATGACCTATCAGTTTACCTAATATTCTCTTAACTGAATCCATTTTTCTCTGGTTCCCCTACCATCACCTTAATCCAAGACACCTCATCTGTCTTCCAGACTATCCCAACAGCCTTCCTACTGGTCTCTCTGCCTTGAGTCTTGCCCATGCTCCAGACAGCAGCGGCAGAATGAGCGTTTCAAACATAACTCTGATCCCATCACTGTTCAAAATCCTTTGATGGCATCCTAGTGCTCTTAGGTGAAAAATCAAAATCATGAACAAGGCCGATCAGGCTCTGCAGTTTCTCCCAATCTGGTGGTGTATCTCTCTTCTCTTTGTTATTTACCCCCTTCCCATCCCACCACTCCAAGCCACTCTGGTCTTCTCTCAGTTTCTTTTTTTTTTTTTCTAATTGTAAATTTCCTATTATTTACTTATTTTTTTTAATATAATTTATTGTCAAATTGGCTAACATACAGTTAAAGTGTAAAGTGTAAAGTGTGCTCTTGGTTTTGGGGGTAGATTCCCGTGGTTTATCGCTTACATACAACACCCAGTGTTCACCCCAACAAATGCCCTCCTCAATGCCCACCACCCATTTCCCCCCCCTCCCCCACCCCTCTTCTCTCAGTTTCTTGAAGCTGCCATGCTGCCTTCCACCACAGGGTCTTTGCATATGCTGGTGTCCCCCCAATCCCCTAATTTGGAGACCTGTTCTTTTCCCCAACCTCTTCATCCAGTCATGTCCTGAGCATCCTTCAGATCGCAGCTTAGACTACATTTCCTAAGGAAGTCTACCCTGACCCCAACCACAAGTCAATATCAGGGTCATTTCTCATACATTTTCATAAAACCACATTCCTTTCTTTCAAACCACTCTTCTCAGCCTGTAATTATACTTCCACCAGTGTCATTATTTGATTACTGGATCTTTTTCATAAGGGCAGGAACCATGTGTCCCCAAACCGACCATAATGTCCAGCATACTGTAGGCTCTCCAATAAGGATTTGTTGAAGGAGAGGTAATATTTGTCGAATGAATGAATAAAAAAAAAAAACCCGACAATGATCAAGTGTCCCACTGAATTGGTGCTGGCAGAAAAAGACACTCAGTGTAGGCTGAGTGTGTGTTAAGTTCTTATGGAGGACAGTAAGAGTCACCTGGGTCTTGATGGACAAATAAGGTTTATGCAGAGACGAGAGGACCAGGAAGGTACTCCAGCCAAGGGAATGGTGTGCACAAAAGCACGAAGTCAGGTGCAGGTGCCCATGTCAGGAACTCACCAATGATCAGACTGAATTTGTAACGTAGGGATAAACTGTGGGGGCTTTAAAATGACCTTTAGCAGTGTTATCCTGTGGGCATTAGGCCTGGTGATAACACAATGCCCTGCCTAGCTTAAACCTCACCACTAAACCCTCCTCAAAAGGCTTTCTTTGCACCACGTTACCTCCCACAGGAAGAATTACTTATCGAAACTCACCAGATTCTGACCATGACCTGATTTCATGTCCCTCCACCGTGCCCCCGTGGGTGGAAGCTAGATAATTTTACTTCTGTTGATGTGTCTGCTTTGTGTTCTGAGCTACAGGATTCTATTCCTTAATTCCCTCATAGTTTCAAAACTGAAAAGGTAGTTTATTTACAAGTATAGAGCCCTGCAAAGTTAGAGGTGGGCTCCCAAATTGTGATTCCTGGGTCAGCTGTATAAGCATCACACGGGCACTTGTTATGAATGCTAATTCTTGGCCCCCACCCAGACCACTGAATCAGAAACTTGGTTGGCGGGGGGTGGGGGGGAGCAGTCTGTGTTTCAACGGGCCCTCCTGTTGAGTCTGATGCCCTCTCAAGTTGAAGACCACTGTAAAGGTCATCTAGTCTGCCCACATTACAGATGGAGAAGTTGAGGCCCACAGACGTAACTACTACCGGGCCCAGAATAGTGTCTGGTTCACAGCGGCAGGCATTTAAGAATCATACATGGAATGGAAGAGAGAAGAAAATGACTTCCCTAAGAAGACCTAAGGAGGTAACAGCAAAACTACGTGCTATTTATTTTACATTGAATTTATGTATATTTTATTTATTTTTTTAAATGTTTATTTTTGAGAGAGAGAGAGAGAGAGAGCGAGAACATGAGCAGGAGAGGGGCAGAGAGAAAGGGGGACAGAGGATCTGAAGTGGGCTCCGTGCTGACAGCAGAGAGCCCGATGTGGGGCTTGAACTCATGAACCGTGAGATCATGGCCCGAGTTGAAGTCAGATGCTTAACCGACTGAGTCACCCAGGGCCCCCCAATTTATATATATATTTTTAAATAGGAACTATATTTAAGGGGTTCAAAATTCAAGAAGTGTAACAGTATACAAAAGAGTGAAAACTACCCCAAGTAAATAAATGCTTGAAAATAAAGTGAAAAGTTAGAGCAAAATTTTTAAAAAGGGTATACATGAAAAGTCCTCCTCCTATCCTTGTCCCCAGATACCGAGCAACCCAGTCCTCTTGGGACAATCAGATTCCTGTGTATTCTAGAAACATTTTATGCTCACACAAGAATGCTGGTACACACTCCCACCTCCATTCCATGCCTTCTGCAAAGACGGTAGCATGCCACAGTTCGGCATCTTGTCAAAGGGTATTTGATTTTATTTTATTTAAAAAAAAATTTTTTTTTTAACGTTTATTTATTTTTGAGACAGAGAGAGACAGAGCATGAACAGGGGAGGGGCAGAGAAAGAGGGAGACACAGAATCCGAAGCAGGCTCTAGGCTCTGAGCTGTCAGCACAGAGCCCGACGCGGGGCTCGAACTCACGGACCGCGAGATCATGACCTGAGCCGAAGTCGGCCGCTTAACCGACCGAGCCACCCAGGCGCCCCATCAAAGGGTATTTTAAATATACCATTTACCACCTAGAAACTGTTCTTCTTGGTGGATTAGTCAATCTCCTAGAATTGTCATAATACCAACTCAGGAGTCAAGTCTTAATAATTTTTCTAATAATGTCTTGCTCAGTATGTAAAACACTTCCTATTGGATAACTGGCACCAGGAGCTTTTTCATGCATGAACCAATGAAACAGAACTACTACTTTCACATTTCTGTGAACAGTTCTTTCCTTAGAACCAGGCTCTGGGATTCCAGAGTGGAATCAACAAAAAAATGCTCACTCGGAACTTGAGGTGCCCTCTCTGTTCCCCCGGAAGCATTACAGCCACACGACCTGCATCCATGCCCATCTGCCCACTGGCCGTCCAGTCATTTCCAAGGTAGGGACAGCATTCTACCCATCTTGTGTGTCCCAGTGACTGGGACACAGCAAATGCTCCATCAACGCTCAGCGAACTGAAAAGCTGAGCCAAGCAAATGAGACGTAGCGCACTTCACCCCTGACATGGACCCAGGGACAGAACCTATTATTTTCTGTTTCAGGCCGAGTGCTCTGTAAAGCGCCCGATTCATGGAATACGGTAGATTATAAGGCTCTACGCAGACTTCTCAGCACAGGAGTTTTCTGCACAGGGCCAGCTAGTCAATATTTTCAGGTCTGCAGCGTGAAAGCAGCCACAAAATCATATATCCATGAATAGGCGTGGCTGTATTCGAATACAACTTGATTTATGGACACAGAAATTGGAATCGGGGCAGAATTTTCATGTTTCAGGGAATATCACTGTTTTTTCTTCTGATTTTTCTTCAACGATGTAAAAAAATGTAAAAACCCTTAGCTCACAGGTGGTACAAGGCTAGGTGTGGGCTGGTTTTGGCCCCAGCCAAAGTTTGCCAACCCTTATTCTGGTGCATCGAAGTCTCCCCCCCACCCACCCCACTCCCTCTGCACCCCCAGGGCACCAGGAGACAGAACACAATCTTCGAGGAGGATATGTGTCCAAAAGGACTACCCTTTGAACCAGAAAGAGAGAGAGGGAGGAAGTTGACTTTGGCCGAGGACCCAGCGGGACTTGTTTGCTTATAATTCAGCAGGGGTAACACCCTGCTCCCGCCAGACCACCACCGCTCGCTGGAGGAAGAAAAACCAAAAAGATTTTCCTTCTTCCGACACTGGGTCATCATTCAGAGACTGTATACACAATTCCCCAAATGACTTGGCTTGGGTTTTAGGCAAGCCCTTCCCCTCAGGTCCGTCAAAGGAGCTCCATTTGGATTCTCCTGGGATTCTCCTCAATCCAGCTCTCTCCCCAGCTCCCCAAGGAGCCAGAGGCCAAGGGCAGCTCTCCAAGACATGGGCCCATGGTTCATGGTCTCCGTTACGGCAATGTTGTTGTTCTAAATACTTTCTAATTAGTCTTCTGAATAAAGCCGGTGGGTATTTTATAATCCTATAACCCAATTACCACGGACGAGTTCTGCCAACGACAGTGATTAGCACTGAAACGTCCCCCCTCTCAGAGTGACTGGCCTGCTCTTGTTCCTTGGTGGCCCGCTGCTCCTTGCCCTGGGTCTCTGCTGACTCTCCACTGTGGGAGGACTTCCAAGACTTCCTTTGGGCTCCAAGGGACACTTATTCCTCCTTCTTTCAGACTCATCTTGTGGCATCAACTGTCACTCTAATAAGCCCAGGAACCAGGAAGAAACCTGACTCACAGCCTGGGAACCTGCAAAATGGAGTCTGGATTTTGCTTCTTGCAGACAGCTCTCCATCAGGAAATGGTGACTGGAGATACTTCACTTTCTGGTGTGCGGGTTTCTGGTCCTCACTGTGACTGCTCTCTCCTCTGGGCTAGCAGTAGTTCTCGACCAGGGAATTAACACTGTCTTTCCCTGGTGGTGACTGCCACAGGCCCCTTCTGTCCAACCCCAGCTGGCATGGAGGATGTGGATGCTGAGGATGTGGGGAGATAACGGACCAAAGTAATCTAGGATGGCTTCCTGGAGGAGGCGGCTATGGTTGGAGCGTGCCTTGTTGATATATTCCTGCATATAGTTTTTCAAACCACCCTCCTCCACAAATGGCTAGGCCTGGGTAGAGATATTAGGGATATGGGCATTGACTCTATGATATGGTACAGTTAAAGATTTTACTTTTATTTTTTTAAGTAATCTCTACACCCAGTGTGGGGCTCGAACTCACAACTCACAAGATCAAGAGTCGCATGCTCTACTGCCTGAGCCAGCCAGGAGCCCCACATGATATGGTGCAGTTAGATAGAGGGGCAAAGGAGGAGCCAAAAGGAGACCTGGGCTTTGGTTCCACTGACTCTCTGTGTGAAAGTGGGCAAGTCATTTGCCCTTCCTGGACCTTGGCCATGTTTTTATATATCCAGAACTACTACTAAGCCAAGTTTTTCTAGAGGAAGCCTAAACAAGATCCGTAAAATCCCTGCCTTACCTTTTATCAACTTGCAGAGGCTGCTAACTGTTTGGCATCTAATTAGCATTCAAGGTGTGAAACTGACAACGGTTCAGGGGCAAATGCACCCAGCCTGGATACCACTGGTGTCTACGTCCTCTGGGACAGAGAAGTGAAGAGAGGAGGAGGCAGCTGATGTGAACTGACGTGGCCCAGCCCTTCCTGACTCCCAGCACCACCGGACGTAGCTGCTCTGGGAGACCAGAGTGAGGCTTGCTTATTCGCACCCAGTGAGATCCACATTCCTCACATGAGTACAGATAAAGTCAGTTACATCCCAGGGAGAAGCTGACACATGGAGGCAGCGTAGGAAACTTAATGACCCCACACTTAGGGCACCTTAGGTCTTAAGGGAGAGATACAATAGGCTCTGGGTGGGGTATGCCAGAGACGAGGTCCACTCGGGTTGCCTGATCCTCCAGGAAGGCTCCACCCAACTACAGCTGGTGCCTCCTGGTGACGGGGAGGTTGACAGATGATGCAGCCAAGAGGTCTGCAGAGAGAGGGTGGGGCAGGGGAATCACCTGAACAATCCCCACATGAGTCGCTGAATGACCCAAACACTGGCTACTCCATAATTACAAGGTTCTCCTAAGAAGGAGTTGTTAGGAGAGTTTCAGAATCAACCAGCAACCATACTGAAGACCTACCTGTGCCAGGAGACTTGACCAGGTCATTGCCGTTGGCCTCAAGAGGCCTACAGCTGAGCGGACTGGGGACTTCATGGCCACTGCCCGCCCTTTATATTCTTTCAGACAACCTCACACCAAGGACCTCCTGCACCAGGACTCTGCTACGGGGAGATCAAAACCTGAAAACCTGCACTTTAAGCTCACAGTCTGGGGCGGGGAGGGGGCAGGGGCAGGGCTTCCTAAAGACTCCAAGGAATTTCACAAGGAGGAGGCAAAGGAGGACCTCAAAGGGGGCAGGGGCGAGGTCATTCCCACCAGGGCCCATGAGGCACAGTGGGCAGACCCTTGCTGTTGGGGACAGGGGTGAGTATCTCTGTAGGGTGTCCATCTGGGGGGGTCCGGGCCTGGGGCCACAGGGAGGATCCACCGCTCCTGCCCCCGAGGACCGAGGACACCGCTTTTGTGAATCAACACTTGGGACTACAGCCAAAGAAAGGATCCTCGTCCCCGAAGCTGTCCAGGGCAGGGCAGGGTAGGGTAGGGCAGGGCAGGGCTGGGAGAATGGAAGATTCCCCTCCAGCTGCTCTGACGAAGCTGTAGGGAGTGTAGGGGATGAAGACGGGCTGGAAGGTAGGTAGATCTGGGGGGTAGATCTGACTCCTTTACCTTGCCTCCGACCTCAGGGTGAATTATTATTACCATTTTTAATTTTTTTTAATGTTTGTTTATTTTTGAGAGAGGGAGAGACAGAGCACGAGTGGGGGAGGAGCAGAGAGAGAGGAAGACACAGAATCCGAGGGAGTCTCTGGGCTCTGAGCTGTCAGCACAGAGCCTGATGCAGGGCTCAATCCCATGAATCATGAGATTGTGACCTGAGCCGCAGTTGGACAGGGGTTCAGCTCCCAAATGGAGCAGCTGGCTTGGCTTTGGTCTGAGGTCTTCAAAGACATCAGAATATAAGAAACAAATGTCCCTGGACACCCGAGGTCTTAAAGATGGGGTCGGGGTCTTGGGGAAAACACACTTCTTTGTGGAACACAGCTTACAGCTCACTGGGAAACAAAGTAAGTGATGCTCCCTTGTATGTAAAATAATTGCGCCTCAGTGTTCTTTGTGCGTGGGGTGTCTGTTGGTCTCCAGGAGGTTCCATGGGTTATGACGTCAGTGCCACGTTTGGGCATTCTGTAAACAGCAGCAGCAACACAGCCCCACCCTGGGGCAATGCCATGGCCCCTAGGCCCTTCACTTGGAAGATAAGGGGGCTAAGTCAAGCATCCACACGGCCCTTTCTGGCTCAGAGTTCTAAGACTTTGGGGGGAATTGTGGGACTCAAGGAACAAGCTAGAGGGACCTCTGTGTCAGGGGCTGGAGGCCTTCCCAGAGGCACTTCCTGAGTGGCTCCCTCCGCCAGCCCCCCATGGATTGGATTCGGGCCCATCATCATGGCGCATGCCCCCACCTTTCCAGATCTGAGGGCAGCTGGAATCCCATCTTGCTCAGCCCTGGGACCCAGCCTGTGCCTCACGCCTGGCACCATGTAGGTGTTTGCTCAGTGAAGCCAGACACAGGGCCTCAGAGCCCACCTCAAACGTCCTGTCACCCTGTAGCCCCCTGACCAAGATGTGACTCGGTGGCCTTGCTGCCCCAAGACGTCTCCTTTGTTCTTTGTTGTGCTGAGGGAGGTTGCCCTTCTCAATCAGATGACAGGGGCTCCTTGTCCCAGGGCCCTCAGGAAGCTGCTGAGTGCAGGGAAGCAAATAGTAAACAGACCACGGGGGTGAACATCCTGCAAGGGACAAGCTGATAGAGCTGTGGAGACCAGTTTTGTCAGGAGGGACTTCGTTCCAAATCACAGCATGCCACGATGAAGAAAAAACTATGATTTAGGGGCGCCTGGGTGGCTCAGCCGGTTAAGCGCCTGACTCTTGGTTTCGGCTCAGGTCACGATCTTCATGGTTCACAAGTTTGGGCCCCGAATCTGGTTCTACGATGGCAGCACGGAGCCTGCTTGGGATTCTCTCTCTCCGCCCCTCCCCCACATGTACTGTCTCTGTCTCTCTCAAACAAATAAATACACAAAACAAAATTAAAAAAAAAAAAAGAAAAGAAAACCTGTGCTTTAATTTACAGATGCTTCTAAGGATTCAAATATTATAAAGCTGGAAGTGAACATGCCCGACAACCCCCTCACCCGAGATTCCCACTGTCAACAGTGGGAATGTGGATGATGTGGAAAGCCACAAGGGTTGGTTTCCATCTACCCAAACGGCTACTGAGAGGCCTCAGGGAATCAGGAGGGTATCTTACCTTTTCTGAATTTGCTCTCTCCTCTGGTAATCCTTTATATCCCCGAGAAGCCCCAAAACCTGTCTGGACTTGCCCAAGTCCCATATCCAGTTGGTCATTGGCCGCCATTATCTCTCTGTCTCAAATTCTTGCCCAGACAACTTCCCTTTGCTGCTCTAAGATCAGGGGGCTGCCGTGAGGCATCCCCCAGGGGCCCCTGTGGCTGAAATCAGAGGGTGGAAATAGAGCCCCTAAAGGCTGGGGGCCTCGGGGAGAGTGAGAACCGCAGAGGGAGGATTTACAGGCCCAGACATGCATCCTTCTGCTTGTTGGAAATATCACTCCATCAGGGAGTCACCTCAGATATTCTATTTTCCAACCAATGCCAGAATTTAAGTTCTAAAGGTGCGGAAATGTGTCTTAATACCTCTATTTTTATGTCTCGCCCTCCCTTCTCCACTGTTCCATGACCAGTGTTGGGCCCAAAGCAGATCCACTCAGTGTTCACAGAATTCGGCAAACGAGTTTGTCAAACATGAGTGCTGTGTGCCTGGCTAAGGACCAGGAGGTGAAGGAGACACTCCTCTTTCCAGGAAGCTGGTGAAGCCCAGGGTTAAGCCTTGGATGCCAGCTTAAGATTGTCCCCAACAGTGCCCAGGTGTCCTCCAGCCCCGGGTGGAGGACGACTGCGGGGAGGTGCTGATGGGAGGGCAGCAGGACAGACACCCAACGTCATGCGGGTGAGCTGGACTAACGCTACCGGGCAGATGGGAAGGAAGAATGATAAAGATAAAGAAGAATGGTAAAGAAAGATAACAGCTAACACGCATGTGATGCTGACCTCGGGCCACGCACAGTGCCAAGTCCTTTACACGCCCCTCACGCAACCCCCCCCAGGTGGGAACCTGCACCCATCACACTTCACTATCCTACCCATCTCCCACTGACACCCTGTGACAGCATTCTCAGATGTGCCCCCTATGAATCTCTCCGAGACTCTCTTCAGGATATACACCCAGGAGTTCAGAATTCCCCTTCTAGTAAGCTGGTTACAGACAACAGACGGACACATCCAAACAACCTAGACACAAGCATACACACTGTGGCATTGTATTGAATAGCCAAAGATCGACATCATCTCAAATGCCAATCACTAAGGGACTGATTAAAGATAATTAAGGAATAACCACACAATGGAATACTATGCAGCTGTTAAAAAGAGCAACGAAACTCTCTGCGAACTGATATGGAAAGCTTTCCAAAGTTAAAATAGAATATACATATAGGGGCGCCTGCGTGGCTCACTCGGTTAAGTGTCTGACTTCAGCCCAGGTCACGATCTCGCGGTTCGTGAGTTCGAGCTCTGTGTTGGGCTTTCGGAGCCTGGAGCCTGCTTCAGATTCTGTGTCTCCCTCTCTCTCTCTCTCTCTCTCTCTCTCTCTCTCTCTCTCTGCCCCTCCCCTGCTCACACTGTCTCTCTCTCAAAAATACACATTAAAAAAATTTTAGAGAAAGGAATATACATATATATATGTAAATAGTTGATCCTCATTATTAGCAGTAATATGTCCTGTGAAGTCACGAACAGTGTACCACTGCTTCCAGAAGAAATATGAGGTTAGGTTCCCGTGAGCCTCTGATCACAACCTTGTTTTATGTGTGTTTCCGTTGAAAGCTACCTTATTTAATATATATATTACTGATTCATAAACAACGAACTCACAGCTGGCAGCACTTTCATTCTTATTTAAATAAAGCTTATCTCACAAGTATTTTCCCCATAAGCCACACGCAACCTCCTTGCACTTCGGAGCGCTGGACAGCACATCGGCACCACGCCTGGGGGCCATTTTAAACAGTGACATCAACAGGAAGCACAAGAATGTGAAAAACGTGGCACCAAACAGACTGGGAAAAGGACACCTGTTTGCAGCACAAGAGCCGAAACAGGAAGGCAATGCACCACGCAGGTCAACCTCAGCCGGGGACGCGTGTGGGGCAAATCAAATGTTCCACTGCTCTGTGCACGTCCGCCAATGACTTCGAAAGTGCCGCGAGTATGGACTTGGGGGTTGCAAATAAATTTGAGAGAGTAGGAGACTTTGCAAACATGGAATCCGTGAATCATGAGGCCCGACTTATATTCACGGCTGGTTGCTGGGCATCAAGACAATCTGGAAGGATCCAAGAAACCGGTAAGAGTTGTACTTGGGGTGGGGTAGGGATGGGAGGGGCTGTGTCCGGGCTGAATGGGAAGAGAGTGGGAAGGAGACTTCATTTTATAACTTTTTATATTTCTCTCAATTACTAAATCATGGGATGCTATTACCTCTTCAAAAACAAACAGACAATAAAACACTGAAAAACCTGCACGGACACTTACAAGCCCTGCATTCATACCTTAACATTTTATGGTTTTTTAAAAAAATTATTTAATGTTTTTATTTATTTTTGAGACAGAGAGAGACAGAGCAGGGGAGGGGCAGAGAAAGGGGGAGACACAGAATCTGAGGCGGGCTCCAGGCTCTGAGCTGTCAGCACAGAGCCTGATGCGGGGCTCAAACTCATGGAGTGTGAGATCATGACCTGAGCTGAAGTCGGACACTCAACCGACTGAGACACCCAGGTGCCCCTTAAAATTTTATGTTAGCTTCAAACGCAAATATCTTACTAATCTTTTGAGGTGGGGTCCAGGCCTTTGGGTGTGGATCTGTGGACGAGAGCTCTGCATTTGTCTTTTCTGCATAAATCACCCCGGGATATGTGCATAACCTGTCACTTCCTAGTCCGGTGTCTGTAAAAAGGAGCTGAAAACTGAGGACGCCAGTCAAGGAGCCACGGTGCAGACTCCTCTAACAGAAGCGTTTTCTTTCTCCACCTAGCGCGGGTCTCCAGCAGTTGTCGTGCACACACCTGAGCAGGGGTTTTCTTTGGGTGGCTTGCTTTTATAAATTCTTCCTAAAGCGTTCACTTGCCTTTTCACAGAAACCGCATTTCTATTTCTTTTTGGTTTTCAGAGGTCATCAGCTCACGTCACATTTCATCTACGCAGTTACGGAACTGAGTACAACTGTTGGAAGCAGGTGCCCGTGTGGCCCCAACCACACCTGTGAGGGAGGGGGCCGTGTGGGTGGCCTGGGGGGGCGGGGGGAGAAGGGCAGGTGCCAATCATTAGGTGAAGGTCGTTGTAGAGTGCATCACCTGTGTGTGAATGTGCCTTGTGAATCACAAAAATGCAGTATGTCGCTGAACCACACCTTTGTGCATTATTCTTTGTGCATTTTACATGTCAGCTCTGTCCACGGGTCTGACAGACTCTCTGGGGGTAGAGGGCTGGTCCTCGTGGCGCTCATAGGGGTGAGGTAGGCAGTTTCTGGAAGCCAGATGCCTTTTTCAAAGGCCTTCAAGGTAGGATTTCTGACAGAGGACATGTAGCCATCACATTTGAAGGTAGAGGAAAGGCAGGTCTATAAGATCTCCTGAAGTGCCCTACTAGCCCGCAGAGAAGCTATTTGGGACATAAATCCTCAGTCTGAGCGCCCCCCGCTGCTCCTGGCTGAGGAGAATCCCCTTATGGGGGAGAGGTGGCACCCCCCCCCCCCACTGGCAACAGGGGCAAAGCGCCAAAATCCGTGACCTGAACCCAAAAGGCCTTTGTCTCAGCAGTTGACTCTCTGTTTCGCAGAGAAAATGGAGATTGGAGGCATTTACTCCCTCTGCTTCCTGGGCCCCACATGAACTTTCACCCCTCTACCCTTGCCCCAACTCTTTTCACTCGTCTTAAGTACCAGAAGGGCCTGAATCAGAAACCTGGGACCCCCAAGAGCCCAGTATCCCCTTACTTCCAATAGGTTATCAATTCCTGTTGGCCTCTCTTCCATGGCCTTGCCTGACCATCTTCTCCTGTCACTCCCCTGCCAAGTCATGGCTGGCCTCGCTCCCTCCAGCCCACTTTCCCCCCAGGAGTCCTGTCCACGCCACCCCTCTGCCCGAAACCTCCAGCGTGCCCCTGGTCAACAGGAGAAGATTCCCAACAGCTCAGCCTGGCACACGGGGCCCTCACAATTTGGCCTCACCTACCTGTGCAACGATTTGCCCATCCATTCACTCATATGCATCCTGAGCACCAGACCTATGGAGCTACTCTGAGCTTCCAGAATACTGGTCCCTCTGCCTGAAATCACTTTCTCTCATCTTCCACCTTTTCAGACTACAAATTCCTGCTCAGACTTAACATCTTTTATGAAAACTTCCCCTGACTCTCAGCCGTGCATTATAACAAAAAATTTATTGAGTGCCTACTATACACTATACAGAATGGGGGGTGGCTAACACAACTTGGTGTCAGCTCTCATGGGGCCTGCAATCTGGAGAGGCAGTGTCAGACACAGAAAACTGTAACTCTGTGACTGTGATGGATGTGATGGATGGCTATAATAATGGGCCGTGACCTCAGCAGAGAGGTCTGGGAAGGATCCTCTGAGGAAGTCACAGTGAGGTTGCAATCTGAAAGACGAGAAGGGTGTGGAAATGATGTGAACTGCCACGTTCCATACAGTCAAGAGCAGTATGGGCAAAGGTCCTGTGGCAGGTGGGAACACGGTAGACAGAAGGAACAACAACAACAAAAGGGCCAGAGTGGCTGAAATGCGGGATCAAGGGTCATGGTGATAAACCGGAAGCGGGGCAAGGGCCAGACCACCCAAGGTTCTTGAGGGTAAGGACTTTTATCTTTATCCTGAAAGTAATGGGGAACCATAAAAGTAGTTTGAGCAGTGTGTGTCTGTGTGTGTGTCGTCCAAGCATGTGTGGCTCACCAGATTTCCATCTTCAAAAGAACACAGTGTAGACCAGAAGTCAACAGAGTTTTTCAAAGTAAAGGGCCAGATAGAAGATATTCTTGGTGTTGCAGCCAGATGGCAAAACCAAGGCTATGATGTAGACACCTATGTAATAAAGGATATATAAATTTCTACAAATTTTTCAAGGAAGCTGAAAACATATTAATAATGGAGTACTTTTTTTTTTGTAATATAGATCTGTTAACGGGGAGAACGGAAAGATTTTTTGGAGGGATAACATTTTGCTTAATTGGGGTTCAAAGCCAGTGTTCCCGTATCATCAAGTGTTCATGGGCCATACAAAATCAGGCAGCGGCGGATTTGGCCCACGGACCACAGTTTGTGGATCTGTGGAGCAGATGTGGACTGGAGATGGGTGAGTGGGGATACAGGAGGGACCTAGTTCTATGGTGGTCCAGGCCAGGCGGCTCGGATGTGAGTAGTGACAGAGGGGTATTTGGGGGTGAACGTGACAGAACTTAGTGATGGATGGGTACAGGGGGGCCGGAGGGGGAGGTGTCAGGATGGCGCCCAGATGTCAGGTTTGCACCTGTGAAGACGGGGAGTACTGTGAGAGTTCAGTTTTGTTTTGAGACCTACAACAGAAGCTGCCACTGAGGCAGCCGGACCGACGGCTCCCAGGCTGGGAGGTCTGTGAGTTCTGCGAGAGCGCAGAGCGGGGCTTGAACTGGCAAACCGTGAAATCGTGCCTGAGCGGAAGTTGGACGCTTAGCCAACTGAGTCCCCCAGGCGCCCCTAAGGAGTGCCTCATCAACTCCGTCTTCAGGGACCAGAATAATATGTGGTACCCATGGGCACTAAGGACATGAGAGAGGGAGACAGGGAGGGGGGAAGGGGAGAACTTCTGTTCCTACAGGATAACATGGAGGAGACCCCCTCAATTCACAAAGGAATCCTTCTCTGAAGAGCAGACCATGTCCCACGGCTAACCTTCCCAAGAGCTGCTTTTGATAAGGGTCACTGGACGCCCCCCCCCCCCCCGCCCCAGTTACGTTAAATCATCCAAGCGTGTGAGCTCACACACACATTTATACACAAATCTCCTCCCCACCAACCCTTGCAACATGATTTGTGGTGATAGTGTATTAATAACACACCCATCAGCTGTCAGTTCAACATGTCTAAATATTATGCTCCATCACCCAGAACATCATTTTTTTAAATTAAAAAAAAAAAATGAAGTGGCAATTCCACTCACAGCAAGGAGGGTAGAAAGGAAAAAAAGCTACAGGTTAAAGAAAATCAATTTTTTCTCTTTTCCTTGTTTTTTTTCCCCCCCTCCAAATAAAATAAGCTCGTGGTTCCATTTCTTTGACAGCCCTGGGATGAGGTCAATGCTGAGATACAGAGTGGCCTGGCCTGATGACCATGGGGCGTGTTTGCAGGCATCTGTAGAGCTCAGAGCAGACGGGTCCCCTGGTCCACAGCCACAGATCATCTGGGCTCCAATGTGGAGCCTGTGACAGGGACATCAAGGAGTTCACAGGAGGGTGTGCATTCTGGAAAGCAGTGAACAAAGCACAGACATGTATTTTTGTCCTCAATTTTGTTTTGTCCTCACAACAATTTTGTTTTGTCCTCACAACAAACCTGTGAGGTTAGAAGTGTTTTTCCCTATTTAAAAGACGAGGGGATTAATATGGAGGGGATAATCTGCCCAGGTCACACAATTAGTGACAAAGGTCTGGGCCTCCAGCCCTCTGATGCCCCAGGATGAGGCTTCCTGTGATCTTCTGCAGTGTCCCTGGTTCCCCATCACAGATCTGATTAGCATGAAGCTACTTCCCTAGTTGGAGCCGTCCAGCTTTCTCTTTGACTTCCCGAGGGTCAAAGCCAGTTTTACCACAGTACAGACGTGCCCTGGGAATCTGGCCACCAGCACTTAGCAACCTTCAACCCTCCAGCACATGGCCATGAACTTGGAAGCGCTGGAAAAGAAGCTGATGCACTTTAGACCAAAAAAACCTATTTCGAGTCCGAAAGGGATAAGCTCCAGCTATCCGGAAATTTTTTTTTTTTTTTACTCCTCGGGAACTTCTCCCTGGGGAGACACAAATGGCAGGCAGTTTCCTCACAGAAATGCCGAGACCGCTGTTCTGGAGTCAGAAGACCAGAGTTCAAATCCTAAGCTCCCATTGGCAAAGTAAGAACCCAGACCCAGCAGGTTGGTCTTGTCTTTTTTTATTTTTTATTTTTTTTTGGCGGGGGGGTGGAGGGGTGGGGGTGGGGGTGGGGAGAGCAGGTTCAGTTTCGACATCTGTAAAGGAGGGATAACAATACCTACGGTTCCAGTTTTTTGGTGAAGATTAAACCAAGAGAATGTACGGGACATGCATGGCACCCAGTGAGGACTCACGGAGGCTCACCACCTGGGGTGGGGTTCCTGTTGTTTTGTTATGACTTGGGTACAGTTTAGATCGGGCCCAATGACTCAGTCAGGATTGAATTGGTGTGGTTATTCGTTTCCTGGGCAACCCTGAGCCCTCCCTTTGTTTCAGTTAGCAGATTGGTGCTCAGGGGCAGAAGCTGCCAGAAGTGGACACGATAAGGAAGAGAGAAACACTGTATGAACCGTCCGCTGGGAAACCTCCGCAGTCTGGGGCCCTCTGGTGCAGGGACTAACAACCGTATTTACCCCACTACCCACTACATCCGGGTTCATTCACCTTCATCCCTAATGAAGATGGGGAGACACCATGGAAAGCCTCACCTTGCATTTAAAAAAAATTTTTTTTTAATGTTTGTTTATTTTTGAGAGAGAGAGAGAGAGAGACAGAGTGTGAGTGGGGCAGGGGCAGAGAGAGAGGGAGACACAGAATCCGAAGCAGGCTCCAGGCTCTGAGCTGTCAGCACAGAGCCCGACGCGGGGCTCGAATCCACAAACTAAGCCTCACCTTGCGTTTTAGCACGTCATGCACTAGGCAGAGAAATAAACCGAAGAATGTAATTGCTCACGTGACTTGCTCATTGTTGAGGGAAGATTTCTGGGCCAGGTGCGCCCCTGCAAGACAGGCCTTCGGCCCCCCATGGGTCAGTGAAACTCAGGAGGTACCTGAGAGGGACTCTGACTCAGTCCAAGTCCTCCCATGTGGTTACTGGTAATGAAGGAGGTGCCCTGCTCTCTGGGGTCTAGCCCTCAAGCAGTTCAAGACCCCAAGAAGAAAAGACAAGTAATTATTTAGTGGCCATCTAAAGCTTAACAATATCTGTGGGTATCATTAAAGAAGAAAGGGTGTACCTGTTACCCATAAAGAGTCATTTCATTCCTGCCATGATACCAGATAAGGAGACAGTCTACTTCCTTTCCTGTTTCAAGAGGGCCCCCAGCTCTCAGATTCCTGGAAACCGTCAGTAACTCTGTCCCTAGCTGCAGTTTCCTTACTTTTAGTCACAGCCTCTGGGCCAGCCTCAACAACGGTCCCTTTAAGGAAGTTGGGACACACTGTGTGGCGGGGCTGTCCCAGGGAAGCAGGCCCGGGGTGGCTTCGGTGGCCCACATCTGCCACCTGATCCGGTGGGAAAATGAAAGCTTCCCCAGCGGAAGCACCAAACTCTCTCAGAGCTCATGCCAAGGCAGGTGTTCGCGAAGGAAAAACGAGGCCAACCTAAGCTTCAGTGTGTGGAGGGCACTCTCACATCCATTATTTTTCTGTGAGGCAGGCCCCGCAGGAGGCCGCATTCCCATTCTGAGCTAAGCTGTGGAGGAAGAGATTTCCAAAGGATCCCCCATGCCAGTATGAGAAAACCCGAGGGACTCGAAAGCGGAGGCCTCTGGTCCCAGGCCAAAGGGCCCCCTAGAGACCACAAAACCACTGCCACTAAAATGAGACTAGGGCACCCACGTGACTTGAACGTCCTCCAAAAACACTAACAAGGAGGCATCATGAAAGTGCAAAAAACCCAAATTCCTATTTATTTCTATTCCATCGATAAGTGTCCCAGCCTTCTCTCAATAGCTCCTATTTTGTCTGCCTTCTTTCCCGCCTCCCCCCCTCCCCCCCCATTGTTGGTCTTCTGGACCTAACCCAAGTCTCCCCTCTCCGTTTGATTATGTGCACATAGATTATCTCCCTCTTCATGGGACACTCACAGGAAATTTAAACATTCTCAGACGGGGTTCTTTTAAGCCCACTTCCCCTGCCCTCCACCCCCACCCCCCACTCGGTTGCTGCGTATTCAGGAAATGCAAACCCAATATAAAGATAACCCGGACCAAACAGAAAAGGAGACTGGCCCTGTGACCTTGTTGGGCAAATGACTTCCCCTCCCTGCATCTCAGACTCAGCTTCCGCAGAACAAGGAGGCTGGGCCTGATGGGCTGCAAGGAGGTCCCTCCGGCTCTGACCTGCGAAGGCTCAGATGGCTGAGCCTCGCTAGCCCTTGCCTGGTCCCGGGGACACACAACAATCCTGAGTCAGGATACTGAGGCAGTGGGGTTTTCTACCACCTCACACTACCCGTAAGCATCCTAATCTACGGTGGGGAAAGAGCAATGGGAGCCAGGATGGGAGCCTGATTTCAGGCTCAGTTCTGCCATCTTTAGGAACAGGGAAGAGAGTGAGTGGGGGAGGGTACCTGAGCAGACTTAAGCTCCAGCTACAGGGTTTTAATTAAAAACAAAACCCAACAAACAAACAAACAAACAAACCCCAGAATGTATATGACTAATATAATAAAGATTTTAAAAATATTTTTAGAGGGGAGCCCACCCAACAGTGAGAAGGAACTAATGTCACTCTCCAGAGCAGCACTTAAAGACTCCGTTTAAGACATCTATCCATTGGGGGCGCCTGGGTGGCTCAGTGGTTAAGAATCTGACTTCAGCTCAGGTCATGATCTTGCAGTCTGTGAGTTTGAGCCTGGTATCGGGCTCTGTGCTAACAGCTCGGAGCCTGGAGCCTGCTTCGGATTCTGTGTCCCTCTCTCTCTCTCTGTCCCTCCCCTGCTCTCTCTCTCTCTCTCTCTCTCTCTCTCTCTCTCTCTCAGAAATAAATAAACATTAAAAAAAAAAAAGTCATCTATCCATTGGCTTTTAGTGGCCCTGCCAGCATAGGAGTCCTTTGCCTGGGGCTCCTCTGGTCTCTGTATCCATAATAATCCTGGCTCCCCAAACTCCCCCCAAACTCCTAGACAGCCCCAGACATAATGTGTTGAACTTCCTGGTTCTGGAAAACGGCCTCCACGACTGCACCTAGAATAAACCCCTTGTTTCCCTGTGCGGGGCTGACAAACAGAACTTGGGCTGGGTTGTCACCCAATGAAGAATATTTCATCTACCAGTTGAGCTCTCCCTGGGCAAAGACGGTTGGATGGTATAAGTAATCAATCTTGGCTCACGGCTCTGAGTAACTCGAATGGAGGAGGGACAGGAAGCATGAGTCATCATGGGGAGAGAGCTGTTAATAGACTTTGAGGTTTGCAGGCAGGGGTGGGGTTAGGCCTGGCCCCTCAGCTGGGTGGAGCATATCTAGGACATCATCTTGGGAGTTGTGGAGAACAAAGAAGCCCCTCTCTAACCATAGCAACATCAGCGCCCAGGCTCCTAGAACCTGCATCCTTCTAGATAGTTGAGCAACACCTGGAAAAGGAAGACAAGTAGTTGACTCCAAGTAAATCGCTGATACTTACAGACTGCATTTTTAAAGAAAGTTGCCAATCACTGTTTTACAACAGTGAGCTGAGGACCTAGAGTCAACTGAAGCATTTGTTAGTGAGACAGAAGCCAAATGCTAATCCACCCAAGACCACCATGTTCATTGGCCACGACTGGTCAAACACACTTGGGAAGCTTGGTGAAACACAGTCAAACATTGACTGCAGGACTTCTCAGGGCTTTTGATATGCTAGTGGACGTGGCTCTCCGAGAGGAGCCAGCCAGAAGCACCGCACTGAGTCTCACTGGCTCATGAGAACACCCATCTCTGTTCACGTTGGTTCTACACCCAGCTGCCTCACTCTACCTGCCCCATCGGGCCAGCTCCAGTCTGCCTGCTCCAGCCTTCCTTGGCCACTCAATAGGATACAGTGCTGTCCCCCCATGGCAACCCATTCTGTATACCCAACACTTAATCTCATGAAGATGGTTTATCCTTTATGTCTGCTTTTGGTCATAAAGTCTTTTCAAATAAACAGACTCTATTTTTTAGAGTAGTTTTAGGGTCCCACCAACTCTATGCGTTTTTTTCTTATGCCACTTGCCTACTGTATAAAGCCTACGGTCACTATGAGTAGCAGACGCTGAATAAAGTCATTGCCTGACAGATCTCAAATCAGGAAGCGATATAAATCTGAGAGTGATATAAAGCCACTTAATAGAAGGGAGTGTGTGAAATAAAGTGTCACGCCGGCTATAAGGATGAAAGTAAAACGGACAGTGAGGGCCACCTCTCTCTCACCCTCGCTGGACATGTGTCCAGTGGATTGGTTGTGCCCTCCCTTGATCTGGGGGGTCCACAAAGGAAAAGTCCCCAGTCCGCAAGGGAAAAGCGTCATGAGGCCCCAGCCCCCTCACGGTGCCATGACAGAGGGCACATCTTGGAGGAAGGACCGAGATTCTTGAGTATCTCACTTCCAGAACCCTTGGTTTATATCCTCTGCAAATACTGGCCAGACCAGTGTAGGCTCTGTTTTCCCTCATACTTTCTTTAAAAAATACCCCACTTTGAAGAACATAATGGTGAAGCTGGGAATCCCACACCGCCCCTAGATTTCTGCCTCCATTTTCATCATGTTTTGTAAACCAGCTTTTGTCAACTTAAAAGTACCACTGAACGAAAGCTCGGGCCTTGAAGGGGTCTGTCTCAGTCATAATAATATCGACTACCACAGACTCAGTGCTGAGATGCTCCAAGTTCCTGTCACCAGCTCAACGTGCACAGTCTTACTTAGTCCTTGAATAGGTCGGTCTATTGTCCCCCTGTTACAGATGAAGAAACTGAAGCTCAGAGACCCCGAGCTAGTAAGTGGCAGAGTGAGGTTCAAACTCAGCTCTTTCTCCCTACCCCCAAAGCTCAAAAAGGCTACCCACTGTGCTCTGTGGCCTCTCCTCCAACGAACGGCACATACCAAGAGACGGAAAAGCCGACAGCAGAAAGGGTGGGGGCAGGGGAAGAGGAGGGAGGAGACTGGGAAGGAGAGAGTGGCATGCAGAGGAGAGGAAGCTGGGATTTGGAGGAGACGCACATGTGTCTGGCACTGGAGCCAGGAGGCCTTTGAGGAGTGGGAGTGAAGCGGGAAAGTTGCTGGTGACTGCTGGAGAAATAGGCCACAAAATATGCAGAAGCCATTTCCTCTCTCAAGGAAGATAAACAATAGATTCGTAAACAAATTTCCCAAAGCTGTTCAGCTATTTAAAGCATTCTGGTAGGGACTCCTTATCCCCTGTGAGCATAAAGTTCATCCACCAAAAATGGTCAACAGTTACCTTGGGGAGACGGAAAGTGGGAAAGGGGGACAGGAGAGGACATACCTCACAATGCATCACCTGTTAGCCCTGTGACTGCAGCCAGTTACGTGCCCTCTCTGAGCCTTGGTTCACTCTTCTGTGAACAAGGACTAGTAGCTGCTGCCCCTCAGAGCTATGGTGGAGAAGAAAGAAGATATACTTTCTGGCAATATGGCAGTCCAGATGCCCTCTTGACCTTCCCTGTCGAAACAACTGACATGCTGGATAAAATGTAAAGTAGAAGAAATGTATACACATCACCGAGCTGTGCTAATGGAAGGATTCTTCAAAGACCAAAAACAAACCCAAAGCAGCAACCCTCAGAAGTGGGCTAGCCAGCAAAGCTGACTTTTGCCCTGAGGGTTCCCGTCGAACCCTAGAGATTCTATGTTTGCCAGGAGAGCTGCACAGGGCTCAGGGGCCAGAAGAAAAAAACCTAGTTCCTCCATAAAGTTGGGGTGGAAGGCCCCACCCTCAGGGAATAAGAAATAAATGCACAACACAGAAGGGGACTGCAAGGAAACCTGACCTTGGGCTGGTAGAATGGGAGACAGATCTCTCCCGGAAATCTGTAACCACAAGCTGGACCTCACACAGGTTTGGAGTTTGAATTGATGCTTCTTATGTAGCTAGAGAAGTCTTCGGCAGAAAATCAATTTAAAGTGATTTCTGGATGTTAGTGCCCTGCAAGCAATTAGCAGAAATTAATACAAATTCTCTCTGGAAAAGTCAACATCAACGAATACCTCAAGTAATTCTTCAAGTTGCAAGGAAAACGAGCAGTGCACAGGAAACAAGGCGCCATGAGTACTGATCAGCAGAACTAGACCCCCAAGCATTTCAGAGTCTGGAATTACCAGACACAAAATGTTACGATGTCCAAAGAGCTACCCGAATATATTAAAGAAATAAAAAAAGAAGTTTGCAAACATGAGCAGGAAATAGGAGACTAGGAAAAAAATCACCAAGCAGATCTGAAGTATAATGAACCAGAACTTCTAGGAACGATAAATGAAAGTATCAAAAAGAAAATGGATGGAATCAGTGGGTGGATTAAACAGCATTTGAATCACAGAATACAGGAGTTGGATGGAAGGCAGATGTGAAGTAATTATTGAGTTCAGCCCAGAGAAAAAGAGAGGTTAAGAGATACAGAGAGCAGGGGCGCCTGGGTGGCTCAAGTCAGTTGGGCATCCAACTTTGGCTCAGGTCATGATCTCACGGTTTGTGAGTCCGATCTCTGCCTCTGAGCTGTCAGCACAGAGCCTGCTTCAGATTCCGGGTCTCCCTCTCTCTCTGCCCCTCCCCACTCACGCTCTCTCTCTCAAAAATAAATAAATGTTAAAAAAAAAAAAAAAAGATACAGAGAACAGAGTGAGAAGGCCTAACATAAGTCTAATAGGAGTTTCAGAAGAAGGTATCAGAGGGAACAGAAAAGAGGCAATATTCAAATAAATGAAAGGTGAGAAACCTCCAGGACTATGAAAACCAAAACCAAACAGACAGACAAAAACCGTTGTTTTTAACCCAGCCAGAGAGAAATGCCAGGTCACTTATAAAGGAACAGCAATTACACTGAAGGCTGACTTTCTCAACAGCGATCTCAAGGCCAGAAGCAGTGAAATAACGGCCTCAATGACCTAAGAGAATATATTCAGTAAAGGTACCTCTCAGAATGGAGAGCAAAATAAAGACATTTATTTTCAAGCCAACAAAAGCCCCAAAACCAAAGCAAACTGGAAAAAATCTTTGAGAATTTACAACCAACAGGCTCTCACTAAAGGCTGATGCTCAAGTATTTATTTCATGCAGAAGGAAAATGACCTCAGATTCATGAAACAAGGGTAAGAAAAGATAATGATAAGTATGTAGATACATCCGTATCAACACTTACTATATAAAACAACGATGTCTGACTGGTTGGGGTAAAAACCAGGACAGAATGAAAACACAGCATAATAATTGGATAGGGGCACCTGGGTGGCTTAGTTGGTTGAGCACCCAACTTCGGCTCGGATCATGATTTTTCAGTTCCTGGGTCCGAGCCATCCTTCGGGCTCTGCACTGACAGCTCAGAGCTTGGAGCCTGCTTCAGATTCTGTGTCTCCCTCTGTCTGCCCCTCCCTGCTCACACTCTGTCTCTCTCTCTCCCCAAAATAAATAACCGTTAAAAAAAATTTTTTTTAAATAATTGTAGGGGAGCCTGGGTGGCTCAGCCGGTTAAGCGTCGAACTTCGGCTCAGGTCATGATCTCATGGTCCGTGAGTTGGAGGCCTGCGTCAGGCTCTGTGCTGACAACTCAGAGCCTCTGGGGCCTGCTTCAGATTCTGTGTTTCTGCCTCTCTCTGCCCCTCCCCGACTCGTGCTCTGTCTCATGCTCTGTCTCGCTCTGTCTCTCAAAACTATATCAAATGTTAAAAAATAATAAAAGAATTGTATATAAATTGGGAGAGGCACTGAACTAGAATTGAACTACTGTCCGGTTCTTGCATTGTTGGGGAGGAAGGTAAAGACCCAGATTAATTTTAGCCTTCGGTAAGTACGCCAGTTACAACAGCTGGAGTAACTACTGAAAGATCAGAGCGTGTAACTTCCAAATAAGACGATGGAAAACGGAATGAGGGAGAAAAACACCTCAATCTAGAAGAAAGAGCAGAAAAAGTTGCAAGTATATAAAGGCGGTACAAACGTATCTGAATTCACCAATAATACACACGGATTCTAAACAGCACTGCCTTAAAACACGCAAAACAAAAATTTCAGCACTACAAGGAGAAACTGACAAATCCAATGGGAGATTTTTAAGATAATATCGATAATCGATAGAGTCACTGGACAAAAACAGGACGTATTATAGATGATCTGAAAAGTGTAACGGACTAATTTATTTTGATGATCATATACAGAAAACTATATCCACTAATTATAGAATACACAGGTTTTTCAAGCACTCATGGAACATTTGAGAAAAAAGTTGAAAAGAGATAATCTATAAAAAAGGAGCACACAGAAGGGGTTCAGTGCTTATTTCAAACTCTCTCCAAGGATCCAAACCTATTCTGTCTTGATGTACTTCACGTCTAGCACAGTAACTGTCCCAAAGGAGGCTCTTTTTTTTTAATTTTTATTTTATGTATTTTTAAAATTTACATCCAAGTTAGTTAGCATATAGTGTTATAATGATTTCAGGAGTAGATTCCAGTGACTCATCCCCTATGTATAACACCCAGTGCTCATCCCAACAAGTGTCTTCCTTAATGCCCCTTGCCAATTTAGCTCATCCCCCCACCCACAGCCCTTCCAGCAGCCCTCAGTTTGTTCTATGTATTTAAGGATCTCTTCTGTTTTGTCCCTCTCCCCGTTTTCATATTATTTTTGCTTCCCTTCGCCCCAAGGAGGCTCTTTAAATGGAGTGAAGAAAGAATGATGAACGGAGGCTTCTCCGTTGAGTACGGCACAGGCTGGCGAGTGGCAGGGCCAACACGGGAGCCCTTTCCAACATGGAGAGGGACAAGAGGACAAGGTGAGTGGTGCCAGTCTCTAGGGAGAATGGATACAAGCAAGGAAAGCAAAGTCATGACAGCCATCTTCAAATGTGAAGAGAGTCACATGGAAGAGTTTCTGGAAGTCCAGTCTTTGTGGTTCCAAATGGCAGAGCAGAGAAGGGCAGACAGGAATTACAGAGAAGAATTTGTCCCAAACCAGGAAGAGTTTTTCAACCACTGCTCAACACTGGTTGGGAATTGGCCTGGGTGATCTTCTAAGACCCCTTATGACCCTATGTGGGACAGGAGTCTGTCTGGGATGTCTTGGGAGTCCCAGACCACGGAGCGACGGTCCTTCCAATGCCATTCTTCCAGAGATTCCTTCACCCAAATTTCCCTGGCTCTACAAGTCCTAAGAGATCTGCCAAAGGTCCCAGATTCAGGAGGTCGTAGAGGACTAATGAGAGCTTGAGGCCCTAAATACTCAATTCAGCGTCATTTCTGTTCCACCAATGGCCTGTCTATAACCTGCAATGGGCATGCTTTGCCCTGCCAGGCTGACATGTACTTTCTAAGGCTACCCATGTGCCAGTAAACCCCATTCTCCCAGCACAAGGTGCGAGATCACAAGAGCATAGAGAATTAGTTAGAATAACAATGCCTGAACCTTCCAGGAGAAGGGAAGGGAAGCAAGCTCACCTTGACCTCCGCAGCAGATGGTTGAGTTGGGGGCTTGGCTCTGGGGGCTTCTCCTGTGGCCGGCCAGTCATGCTGCTCTCATGCTGCTGGGCAGGTGGGAAGAGGAGGCCTGGTTCTGTAGGGGAAAAGAGCAGGAAAGATCACTCCTTCATCGTTCACTCCTAGCTCGCCATCACCAGCCTGCAGGGGATACCAACCAAAAGCCCAGGGAGTTCCTGAAGCTGGCCTCATTCACTCTCATGTCCTCGGGGAGCAGGCATGGATGAGACAAACATTTCCCGTGCCCCATAATGTGCCATGCGGGGGTATGAGGAACAAGGCAACAAAGATGAATTAGATGTATTCACTGCTCTCAAAAAACGGTTTAGCAAGAGAGAGAGGTTGGGGGGGAGGTGCACATTTCATTACAATATAATTTGGTAAGTGCTGTGATTTCCCCAAATTCATTCAACAGCCTACCTGTCCCACAGGGGAGCAGAGGCAGCCCAAGCACGCTCCGCACGAGACTTCCCAAAACACTTGTCAGGAAGGGCGAGGTGTCCCTGTTTTTGTTTTATTTTTTTTAATTTTTTTTAACGTTTATTTATTTTTGAGACAGAGAGAGACAGAGCATGAACAGGGGAGGGGCAGAGAGAGAGAGGGAGACACAGAATCTGAAACAGGCTCCAGGCTCTGAGCTGTCAGCACAGAGCCCGACGCGGGGCTCGAACTCACGGACCGTGAGATCATGACCTGAGCCGAAGTCGGACACTTAACCGACCAAGCCACCCAGGCGCCCCCCTGTTTTTGTTTTAATTTCCAACCCACCGCCGATGAAAAAACACTTTTATCAAAGGTAATAAAAATGAACTGGTAGAAAAATGAAGCGAAAAACTGCCCCTCCAGAGCACCACCTCTCAAACTATTCGATTCGACCGATTGCCCCGTCCAGTCGGTACAGAGGTTTCCAAGTGCTTACTTGCGCTTTCTGTACTTGTCTCGCAGCCCGGTAAGCGATTTGCAGCTAGCCATCATTCCACAGATCACAGCTGAACAGCATCGCTAGCTACAGCAGAAGTTAGTTACACAGAGTCGGGCTTTCCCAAGACGTCTGGCTGATCTCTGGGTTCAGACGGAACGGCTCACAGTACAGCTGATGTCAAATTCATCAGATCAGAGAGCCTCTCTCCGGGAAGGAGGGCCACAGCAGGGACTTCGGGAAAGCGTAGGAGATAGAGGCGGTGGAACTTGCTGGGCTCAGGTTACAGAGCACGAGGCTCACGGAACCTGGTCGAAAGTTGTGTGCCCTGCAAGGGCTCTAGCCTCAACTTCTCAACCCTAACTGTGGCCACCCCAGCCGAAGCCACAGCCCTGAATAGGAAGGACAAAGTGTCATCTATTAAAACGGACTGGGACATTTCGGAAAATAAATCAGTTCCGAAATGTCAAGAGGGCTGCTGGTTGTTCATTCCTATTATTTAATGCCATAAAAATGATTTTTTTTTTTAAATTGAGAAATCCTTTGTCTGTGACAGCCAGCTCCAAAAAAAGCCTTTAAATGCCTATTGCCTTAATACTTGAGGGAGAGATTACAAGTCATTTTCACCCATTTGAATGTTTAAGAGAAAATGTTCGTTCTTCTAAACTCTCAGCTTTTAAGTAGTTCTTATTTTAAACTTTAGAAGATAAGTCTATAGAAGAAAAACTTCCCTTCTCAAAGTCTTTTTTTTTTTTTTTTAATGCAAACAACCCATATAGCCTCACTCCCTGCTTCAAATGCTCAATCATATGCAATTTGGGAGTTTGTCACTCATGAAATTCTAGCGATAAGCACATCATAAACACTCCTATAGCAACAGAATGCTTTTGAAGCGATGTCTGTGATGTTATAAAGATTGTATATCATCATCTCTGTATGCTGGGAAGGTTATGGGAATAACTGTTTATGCACAAATAAGTCAATATAGTAGCTGGCAACCGGAGAGGTAGACATTAGCCAGAAGCTAACCCGTGGTGTGGGGTGGGAAGCAAGGACGGACTTCCAAGACTTTCCATGGCTAACTTCCCTGATGCAGCATGAGTCCCTGCAGCTGGCTGTCTCATGGGCAAGGGCTAAGCTTAGACAACCAGAGAGTCAAATGTTATTGGTCATCTACTCTATGTCAGGCGCTGGGCTAGCCTCCCACGTCTCAAGATGGGTTCTCCTACAGAGAGGCCCAAGACAGACATAGAAGCAGGTAATTACAACCTCCCTACCCTGTTAAGAAGAGCATATTGGCTGGAACTAAGGGAGAGGAAGTGAGGTTAACCAGCTCAACCCATCTCTCCAACTGTTCATTCATCTATCCAATGGTGACTGATGACTAGTATGTACCAGGCCAAATGCAAGGCACTAGGCAGAGAACAGTTGAGACCAACGTGGTCCTTGCCTTCGTGGAGCTTAAAGTCTAGCGGGAAAAACAAACATCAGCAAATCAGAAATAACTGTAATCGTGATATGCTCTAAAGAAATATGGCCTCTGCTGTATGAACATGTGACAGGGGATAGACCTAGCATGGAAAAGGGTCACTGGTTATCAGTCTTTAATCTGAGCCCTAAGAATACATTAGTGAAGCAAAATAGGGAGGGCAGGAGGGAAAAGAGAGAGAAAAGGTGCTGCTGACACAATGAACAGCCTGGGCAAAGGTCCTATGGTGGGAAGGAGCATGTGGCATGCTATGGATGCTATGAAAGGAGGCTTGTCAATCACATCAGTTCTTGGCCTCACACCATGCTTCAATCACTGTGGTAGCCAAGGGAAGCATTAGATGTGCAGGTTTTTCAAAAGTGCCCAAGAAGGGGAGCCTGGGTAGCTCAGTTTAGTTAAGCGTCCGACTCCTGATGTCGGCTCAAATCATGATCTCACAGTTTGTTGAGTTCAAGCCCCACGTCGGGCTCTGTGCTGACAGCGTGGAGCCTGCTTGGGATTCTCTCTCTCTTCCTCTCCCTCTGCCCCTCCTCTGCTTGCATGCGCTCCCTCTCTCAGAAATAAAAAAAATAAGGGGCGCCTGGGTGGCTCAGTCGGTTAAGCGTCTGACTTCGGCTCAGGTCATGATCTCAACGTTCGTGAGTGCGAGCCCCGTGTCGGGTTCTGTGCTGACAGCTCAGAGCCTAGAGCCTGCTTCAGATTCTGTGCCTCTGGCTCTCTCTGCCCCTCCCCGGCTCGTACTCTGTCTCTCTCTCTTTCTCTCTCCCTCTCTCAAAAATAAATAAACGTTAAAAAAAATTTTTTTAATAAAATAAATAAATAAATATATTTTTTTTAAAAAGTGCCCAAGAAGTTACATATGGCAAGCCAGGAGTGTAATAAGGGTGCCACAGAGATATACATAAGGTGCAATTCTCTCTCCTCCTACACCGGCAAGAGGCATCCAAAATAGGGGCCACCTTGCTCTCTACCTCCAATTTCCGACCAGGTTGTTGGCATTATTACCTATTTTCTTTTCAGCAGTGGGTGACTTGGCTAAATTCAATTTGGCCAGTAGTAAAAATTAGTTGGTGAACGCTGAGAAGACAGACAGTGTGTGCGTTCTGGGATGTGAACAAGCATTCCATTATTAAGATTATTGCTAGAGAAACATCCTGGGGGGTGGTACTTTAAGGAAGTTTATACAATTTCATGCATGGAACAGGAGCTTTGGGGCTTTGGGTTCAAATCTGACCCCATCCCCTCACTGGCCACTTGGCCTTATTCTTCTATTTAAAAAAAAATTTTTTTTAATGTTTATTTATTTTTGAGAGAGAGAGAGAGACAGAGCATGAGTGGGGGAGGAGCAGAGGCAGAAGGAGACACAGACTCCGAAGCAGGCTCCGGGCTCCGAGCTGTCAGCACAGAGCCCGACGCAGGGCTCGAACCCACAAACCGTGAGATCATGACCTGAGCTGAAGTTGGACACCTAACTGAGCGAGCCACCCAGGCGCCCCTGGCCTTATTCTTCTATTACAATGGGATTAGCAGTGCCTCCTTGCAGGGGTCTCAAGGAGATCGGCAAAATCAGCCGGCACACTGCCTGGCTCCCAACAGGCCCTGCATAAGGGGTGGTATAGCATCACTACACGCCAGCGAGTGGGGAGCAGGGACCGCCATGCCCCTCCCTCAATGGGACCATGAACAGGAGTCCACGAGATGATCTCCCAGCCACTACTGGGGCTGTAGGGCAGCTCTGCAAGGGCTCAGGGGTCACCCAGCAGTGGCCAGTTGTCCTGATGACTCACTGTTTCTTGGTGTGTGCCCTCGATGGTCCCCGGCCACCTTGCTGAGAGTCCCCACTCCACACCAGGGTTAACCCTCACTGAGCCCCACCTCATCTGCCCCACGCTCAACTGCACCGGAGGAATCCAGATGCCCCTCCAAGGATTTATGGGTAGCTCCAGCCAGGAGCTCTGGGCTCCCACCACTAACAGCTAGAGTTCCTTCAGACAAACATCTGAGTCCCAGATGGCTGAGGGGATGGGACAGCGACCACATCCTGAAGACCCAACAAGCCTAGGCATGGTCCTGGGACTTCCCAGCGATCACCTCTGATATTTACAACCATCCTGCAGAGTCACTGTGGGGACGACCATTGAACAAGTAGGAAACTGAGGCCTGCTGACTTGCCCAAGACCACAAAACTTGAGTGGCAGAGCCAGAACACGAAGCCCGGAAGCCCTTCCTCTTCACTCCGTTGCCACGCCACCTTACGGGGACAGAAATCTTACGATCTCTTTCCTGTACGACCAACAAGGACGCAGCCCTGGAAGGTTGTGTGCGTTTCCAGGGATCTGCAGTGAGCAAGCCACCAGGCAAGGCCAGAGTCTTTCCCCTGCCCCACACTGCCGTCTGGGCAGCATTTTCCCTTCTGCACACTCATGGTGATAAATGCCCCCTTATACACTGTTGTTAGAGTTAAGGGGGGTGGGGAGACAAAGATTGAAAGATCTGGGGGGGAAGGGAAAAAAATTAACAGACAGAAACAAACGCTTTAAATGGGCACCGAGAGGCTCAAACCAAAGAGGAAGGGTTCTCCTCAGCCACAAAGCAGTTGAAATGAAAAGAAAAGAAAAGCTCACATCCCACTTGGACCTGGTCAGGGAAGGTTTCACTGGGGAGCAGAGAGGACACAGGATATCCAAGAGGGAACTTCTGAAATGGGAAGCAGGACAAAACAAAGTGCGAAGAATTCCCTCCATGCCACCCAGAATAAATTAGAAATTGGCACAGATTTTTAAAATGAAGGAAGAGGAGGAGGGGGAGGAGAAGAAAAATGAGGAGGAGGAGGATTCAATCTGTGGCTCTAATTTAAAAACAGCTAAGAGGGGTGCCTGGGTTAAGTGTCCGACTCTCAGTTTTGGCTCAGGTCATGATCTCATGGTTTTGGGGGTTCGAGCCCCGCACTGGGCTCTGCACGGACAGTGCAGAGCCTGCTTGAGATTCTCTCCCTCCCTCTCTCTACCCCTTGCCCTGCTTACTCTGTCTCCGTCTCTCTCAAAATAAATACATAAAATAAAACTTTAAGAACAGCTAAGCAACAGTACGAAGAGGAATCGATGCAATGAGAACTCTCAGACCCCACCATTCTGTCAAATGAGTCCCATTGCAGGGACAGTGGTGGCATGGAAAGGCTGATTTTCAAGTGAGACACATTCCCTCGACAGCCAGGGGAGGCCTGGAAGCTGTGGGGGAAATTCTCATTCTCTGTCCAAACATCTCTTCTTTTGGTGCCCCACTCCCACTCCCACCGAGGCTGAGAAAAGAGCTGTCTGGCAAGAGGGGATCCTGCCCAGACCACTGTGAGACGGGGTAGCTCATGTAATCCAGCCGTCATGCACCTGGTTATTCCAGAACACAGAAGCTGGGCCATTCACATCAAAATCAGGATACCTCGAACACTGAGAATGTATCAGACGGACTCACTGTAGACTGACAGTGAACAGCAGGCCACTATCCACTCTCCAACCTCCTTGCTCACAGCTCCAGCCAGCTTGTCTTTAGGGTTTCACACACCCCAAGCTCTTTCCTACCCCAGGGCCTTGGCACATACCGATCCCGCTAAGATGCTTGTTTCCTAGCTCCCCATTCATTAACATCTAGTCAAGCTTTCAGGTTATAGCTTCAGTGAGACTTCTTTGACTCTCCCGAAATATAAGGTGTGCAGCCACACTTAAGAGAGTTGCAATTAGTTAATTATGTGATTCACAAGTTGGATGCCCCCAGTCAGACTGTAAGCCCTACTACGGCATGGGCAATGTCTTGTTTTTTTTTTTTACCATTGCGTCCCGTGGGCTAGCACACAGCAGTTCTCAATCCTGATCGCACATCAAAATTATCTGGGGAGCTTTAGAAACCACGGATGCCTGGGTTCTACCACAAACCTATTAAACAATAGTGTTTAAAGCTTGCCAAGTGGTTGTAATATGTGGCCAAGGCTGAGAACCGCTACTTAAGGAGGTCGTGGGTGCTGGGCTTACTTCCCAGAGCAGCCTTGCAGTGGCCCAGAGAGTTACAGTAGGACCCTGACCCTGCTCCCTTGGCTTGTGTATACAGTGTAGCATCTAAACGTTGTTTTCCATTCCAGAGATTAAATCTGAGGAAATTCCAAAAGAGGGAAACAAAATCCTCATTGTTAGAGACGAATACTATTTCTTTCATGAAGTTCTCTCCGTAGTGTTCCCTCACCAACACACCTCTGTCCTCTCACCCTGCTTTACCACCTTTACCCTCGGAGCCACAGGATTAACCTGATGTGTTCCTGAAATACACTTAAATATTGGGAATGAAATTCCCTAGCTCTACAATGCAACAGGATGCAAAATTTCACACTAAATTACACGAAAACAAGAGAGTTCAAAGCCACTTCGTAGCAGGACAGGCTTGCTGAATTAGCCTCACTGCCCCTGGTGATCGGTGGGCACACTAAAGTGTGATCAGCCCTGGTCTCTCCAGCTGCTCTGTCCAACATGGTAGCCGCTGGCCACAAGTGGCTATCTCCATCTACATTAATTAAAATGAAATGAATGCAAAAACTCAGTTCTTCAATCTTACTAGTCACATTTTGAGTACTTGGTAGCCTCACGGAGTTAGTGGCTACCATATTGGATGGCACAGAACACAGAGTTTCCATCGCTGCTAACCAAGAGTTTTGTGTGACAGAATTCTTCTAGAGTGCAGTATCTCTACCTTGGCACCAGTGACATTTGGGGTGGGATAATGCTTTGTTGTGGGGGAGGAGGAGGCTTCCGGCATATGGTAGAGCAGTGGTTGTCAACCTCGGGTGATTTTGCCCTGCAAGGAACACCTGGCAATGTCCAGAGACAGCTTTTGGTTGTCAGAGCTTTGGCGGGGGGTGGTTCTACTTAGCATCTAATGGGCGGGGGCCAGAGGTGCTGCTAAATATCCTAAAGTACACAAGGCAGTCCCCACAACAAGAATGACCTGGTCCCAAAGGTCAGTAGTGCTGAGGTAAGAAACTCTGCTCTAGAGTACTCAAGAAAACGCAGCCATTCTGAGTAAAACTGAGAGACTGACAAGACCAAAGTGCCCCTAACCCCGTCCTTTGTCAAATTCAGAACCCTGAGAACAACTGTCTAAGCAAACAGATGTCTGTATTTGTCAAGAATGCAGAATGCAAAATAATCTCTTAACTCATTTTTATTTTTATTTATTTTTTATTTTAGAGAGGGAGGTGGGAGGGAGGGGCAGAGAGAGAGGGAGAGAGAGAATCCCAAGCAGGTTCCATGCTGAGCGAGGGGTTCAATCCCATGACCCTGGGATCATGCCCTGAGCTGAAACCAAGAGTCGGATGCTCAACCGACTGAGTCACCCAGGTGCCCCTCTATGAACTCATTAAAAAAATTTTTTAAATGTATATTTACTTTTGAGAGAGAGAGAGAGAGAGAGAGAGAGAGAGAGAGAGAGAGACAGAGGTGCAAGTAGGGGAGGGGCAGAGAGAGGGGGAGACATAGAATCTGAAGCAGGCTCCAGGCTCTGAGCTGTCGGCACAGAGCTTGACGTGGGGCTCAAATTGACGGACTGCGAGATCATGCCCTGAGCCAAAGTCCGACGCTTAACTGCCTGAGCCACCCAGGTGCCCCTCTATCAACTCATTTTTAAAATGAAGTCCCTGCACTTGGAATCCTAAGGACTAGGAGAGGCAGATATTCATTTCTGGCATTGTTGTTTGGAATGTGTGGTAAATTCCCCAGGAAACCACAGTCTGCCTGTTAGTCAGGTGTAGATAGTCATTCATTCATTCGTGCATCTATTTATTTAGAAGTATTTATCGAGCACCTACTATGTGTCAGGTATCTTCTAGTGTTGGAAACAGAGGAGTAAATACAAGAAACCACGTCCCTGCCTGTGTGGAGCTGACTTTCTTCTAGAGAAGACCGAGAGTACATAAGGAAACAAATACACCAGCAACGGAAGTGGGGGAATGATAATGCCAGGAAGGAAAAGAAGCCAGGGTTAGGAGACAGAGTGGTGAGGGGAATGGATGCCTGAGGTCACTTCTCTGAAGAGTGAACAGGGAAGGTCGCCCAAAGAAGTGACACCTGGGCAGAGATCTGAATGAACTGAGACTGAACAAGGCAGTAGGAGGAGGCGAGAAAGCTCCAGGCAGCGGGAAGAGAGGGTGCCCGGTCCTTTGGTGATATGAGCGTGGGGGAGGGGGAGAGAGGGGTGGGGGAGGGGGAGAGAGGGCTGGTAGAGAGGTCAGTGAGGCAGGCAGGGGCCAGGCGGCAGGGACAGGAAGCCACTGGGTGACTCCGAGCAGAGGAGAGATGGGGCTTGGTTAACATTTCACACAGAGAACAAACTACAGGACAAGAGTGGAAAAGGACAGACCAGTAAGGAGACTGCTTCCAAGCAACAGATGGCAATGACATTATTAATTAACCAATCAATCAACAAAATCATTAACACTAATACTAGCTCTCGACTTGGCCATAATATTCCATCTCAGGTACATCACAGGCAGACCAAGCGTCATGATCAAGCCACCTCTATGGGAAAATGCATTCTGAGTTCCAAATGGTCAACCTGGGTTTTAAGATGGGGACTATGTGATCTAAGACAGCAGGAAAGGGAGTTGGGGGTTGGGGAGATCTGGAGGGAAAAGCGAGTATTCCCCAATCGCCCCCCCTTTCTCCAAAGCCGTCAGAGAAGAGGAGTCTGAGAGGGGCCTTCCCACCATAATTCTTCCAAGGGTTGTTGGGCAGCAAGTGGCTGAGACCCACTCTCCCGCTACAGGCAGGGCAGGAGGGAAAAGGTCGGTTCTTTTGGAAGGATGGCACCACAGCTGTGAACGAAGGAAGGCATGGAATCTGTTCCAAAAGCAGCAAAGCCTCTACTTCTGGGGTTTCCCAGGGCAACACAGGGTCAGGGAAACAGCCAGGGAGTCAGCAGATTTAGGGCAGAAGAATCCAGCCGTGCCTCTTACTAACTGCACAACACCGGGGCGATCTCCCTGACCCCCTGGAAAACTGAAAAGAAGACCCTGCCTCTCAGAGCGGTTACGAGGGGTCAGGTCAGACGATGCCGGTTCTGAGAGTAACAACTTCCAGTCCACATGCCAGAGTCTGGGCACGCGTGTCTTCTGGAGCGGATCGAGCTGTGAAAGCCAGCATCGTCCACGGGCATGTCCAGGTAATTCAGCTTTACCCATGCAAAGGGGCTTCTCTTGCATGAATTTATGTACCCAACACCCGTTCACTGGGTCACAGTGCTGGACGAAACGGAGAGTAAGACGCAGCCTCTACTCTCTAGGAACACAGGACCAGCAGGGGCAGCAGGAGACAGGAAAACAGGTCTCTCTAATCCTTTTCCCTGGGTGCGTGGTGACCACTGCTCAGATAGCTTTCATGCCTTTAGACTAGAGCCACTGGCCTCTGGGGCCTGCAAACCCCAGCCGTCTTGCCTCCAGCAAGGTCTTTCCCTCCAGCCACTACTTCCTCCCTCCAGTGGACATGGCTCCAAGAAAAAAAAAAAAAGACCAGGATAGGTCTGGGGCAGGGCACACACTCCTGACCCCCAGATCGCCCAGGGTTCAGCATCTCCTAGAGCGCTTCCCAAGGAACATCTTCCAGAGAAGGCCCCAGCTCTGAGTCATCTGAAGCAGAGAGGAGACCTTGTAAAAATAACTCCAAGTATGAGGAACCTGTATTCACATTATTCACGACACAAAGAACAAAAAAGCAGGGCAGGAAGCAGAGGAGGAAAGTGTCGCTCACATCAGTTTTCTTCACATGACAAGCAGCCAGGAGCTCACTTGCTGAGCCCCCCGATCCCTCTCTCTCTCTCTCTTCCCTCCTCTCTCCTTAGAGCAATTACATAAGCAGGAGAGAGGGTCTCCTTGCAACCTTTTGACTCTCCCATCCCTCCCCCTTCAACTGTTACCCCCAAATCTGAGCCTTCCTGGTAACCTCTGACAGGATCCAGAGGAGCTGGTTGTCTCCTCTGACACAGGGGTTCCCTTGAAGCCCCAAAGCCTCTGTCAAGTGCCAGGGGTGGGATATCTGGTACCGTGAGTGTAAATATTTTAAAATATACAAAATAAAAAGGAAAACTCCTCATACTCTCATCACTTTGTGGGAATCTTTTTCTTTCTTTCTTTCTTTCTTTCTTTCTTTCTTTCTTTCTTTCTTTCTTTCTTTCTTTCTTTCTTTCTCTTCCTTCCTTCCTTTCTTTTTCTTCCTTCCTTCCTTCCTTCCTTCCTTCCTTCCTTCCTTCCTTCCTTCTTTTCTAAACTTTTAAGAAACTATGGTTGAGATCATATTGTATGTATAATTTTGTATCCTGTTTCTAACATAAGCCTTTTGTCATGTTATTAAAAGCTCTTTGTAAATATTAGCTTTAACTGTTGGATAATAATTCATTGAACATTACGGTGTATTCCCTAATGTTATGAGAAACAGGAGCCCATATCCTCCACAGACTTACTTCACCTAAAGCAGGTACTTGTAAGTGACCCCCGAGCACAGAATATAGCAACAGTCACCAGTCTTTGAGCACTTACTATCCTGTGTCAGGGACTGCCTCCTGCCACGTCAGGTGGCTGGGAAGGTTAGATGCGGAGACGGCGTAATATCATACCGTCACACGCAAACTTGATTCCCTTTCTTCCACACCTCACTTGGTTAAGGGTCACATCCCATTCCATTCCTCTCCCAGGAAAACCAGGGCCTCACCCTCCCTCAGTGGAGGGGAAGCTCCAGGTCTGAGAAGTAGAGGCAATGGGGACAAATGAAAAGCTCCGACTGGTCATCAGGCATCAGAGTCGGCCAACCACAGCCTGTAGGCTGGCCAGCCACCTATTTATAAAATAGCTTTAATGGAACACAGCCACACTCGTCATTTACATTTTGTCTATGGCTGCCTTCGGCCACAATAAGCAGAGTGGTTGTGTCAGAGACCATGTGGCCCACAAGCTTAAAATATTCAGGACTCGGCTCTTTAAGACCAAGCTGGCTGACCTCTGTGTTTAGAGGCCAAACATCCTCCAAAATCCATGTTCCTGTTATTTAGCTGAGAGTTGCCACTTAGAAGCAGCTGCCCACAGCCAGGGACTCTAACTGCCAGCTCCTCCTGATGCAAGATGGGACCCTGTGACTGGTTCTCATCAATGGAACATGGGCCAAGGGATGTATGTCATCTCGGGGCCATGCTGGTTACCAGGTGGGTGAGCTTCCACCACCTTCTTTTCTCCCTTCCACCTGAATCCAGGGGCCTCTTGGGCCTGTGGTAGCGTTTCCATCCTTTCTTCATTATTATTCCCCAGAAAAGAGCCTTTTGGGACACTTCTTCCCTAAGGGCCTTCCTCCATGAAATTGTAATAACACAGATACACCATGTATCTGTTTAGGTACCACCTATATATATCTGTGATATCTATGCAAGGGGATATAAGATTTCTTTTGTCCCTGGGAACTAATTTTTGAGGGTGAGATTGCTCTCCCTGAGAATGTATCCTCTAAAATAGAGCAGAATCACAAGACAGAGATACCTGGGTCCCCATAACCTTGTGGAGGAATGCCAGGCACACCAGAACACTTGCATTTGACTGTTATAAGGGCAAGAAAGAAACACCTGATCATGTTAAACTCCTGAAAATCGCAAGATGATTATGGCAGCCAATACAGCCTTTGCAATGTTAATACGAGATCCACATTTGATCATTTTTTAAAAAGGGATGGACTGGATAGGTATGTAATATTATAAACAGGGAACCTCTCCTAAATCCCCAAGAAGGTAAATTTAGGATTAAAAGCCCCTACTTAGATGGGGGAAAGTTTAGCCTGTTAGCTTTTGAAGTGATACAGGCAAAAATTTTAAACAGATTCAAGAAGGTTTGAGATTTCATCGTTATTAGGTGGAACCAGGACAAACACATTAACCGCATTCACTTATAGCTTTTCCATCTGGATATTGCGAAGATGAGAGTGAAAGAAAAAGTTTTTAAGAAGACATCATTTCAAATAACAAAGGGGAACAGGTAAGGGTTACTGGGGAAGATTCTGTAACAGCTCTGTGGAAAACAGACAGACTATGGAAGATTAGAAACTGATGACGCAGGCACAGGAAGCCTGAGCCCGGAGTGGGTGTGAATGTTATGGGAATCTATCAGCCTGGCAGAATGGCCAAGAGGCTGATGACTCAGGGCAATGGAGGGCAGGAGTCAGATGTAAGGCTGAACTGGGGGGATTACATGAAATCTGAAGTCAGAGGAGTTGAATCCTCCATGGATGGCTCATGGGGCAGCCAAGTATCTACTCTCCCAAGCAAAAAATGGCATTTTCTTCTTCGAAGAAACTGAATGGGCCCAAAGAAAAGATAGGAGATCCAGAAAGCAGTGGAACTAAACCTAGTAAAATAGTATAGGTAAATCTCAGATGACAGTTGTGTAGCAGGCCTAGAGGACAACCAGGTCAAACTTGAGGAGAATAGAGGCTCTGGGAGGAAGGGAGGATATATAAAATACCCAACTACAGAATTTGGGGGGAAGAAAAAAAGTGACAATATAACAAAAAATGCTTTAAAAAAAAAAAGGAAGCCAATAAGATACTCTTGGGAAAATAAAAAGCTGTTAAAAAAAAAAAAGACTCCTAATATGTTATTACTTGGCTCCAAAGAAGATAATAGATCGGAATTTAACACACTTAAATGCCTTCATGGTGAGGCAAGTAAGTTAATGATCAAAGCAGGTTAGGTATTTGAGCATATGCATACACTGAATGAGTGGTGGGGACTGTGGCAAACTGGGGTAGGCATGCCCATTCTAAAGGGGACATCCTCAAGCAGGGTTTCCATTTGGGAAGTCAGACCACATGTGCCAGAGCTTCCCACTTTTATTTTATTTTAAGTTTTTTATGTTTACTTATTTTTGAGAGACAGAGGCTTGGAGGAAGAGTAGCGCGAGGGAGACAGAGGATCTGAAGCAGGCTCTGCATTGACAGCAGAGAGCCTGACACGGGGCTCGAACCTACGAACCGTGAGATCATGGCCTGAGCCCAAGTCAGATGCTCAACCGACTGAGCCGCCCAGGCGCCCCAGAGCTTCCAACTTTTAAAACAATACCCCAAACTCTAACTCTTTTATGAAAACTCTATTTTAAAACGTTGGCTTAAACCAAAAAAAAAAAAAAAAAAAAAAAAATCACTAGGCAAACCGAAAAAGTATGTCCAAGGGTAGACTGTCAATACACAATTTATCATTTACATATTCATAGAAAAACAAATCCTATCTGCTGATTTTTCAGTCTTTAGGATCAGCCTACAGACAGAGCGTAGAGGATTTAATGGCAATTACAAAATAAAAATGTAAACGTTATCAACTCTAAAGGTAAAAATAAAGACGACAGAAGGTGGAAAATGGAAGGTAGCTGGGGTAGGAACCCGCACATCTTCATCTCACTGAGCAGAGAATAAAGAAACACTTAATGAACAAGAAATACGACAGCAAGAATCTCACTTGTAAAGCTAACCAAATAGAGGAACTATAAATAACAATACAACTATGTTGTGAGGATGTGGGGAGGGAGGTAGAAGGGTGGTATGAGTGAGCTAAATCATCACCTATCACAACAGGAAGTAAGCTGATAATTTCTAAAATAGCACCTCATTTTCAAACATGGAGGTAAGTGCCAGAAAGAAGCAATTGAAAGAGTTAAAAGTGACTGCCCCAAGGAAGTGGGACTGGGTTAGGGAGAGAAGGGGACAGGAGACTATTATAAATTCTTCTGAACGTGAGCCCCCCCAACCCCAGGAAAAAAAAAGTTTTTGAAAGAAAATGAAACAGATCGATGTATGGGGCTGACTACTGAGTTAGATCACGTAAGCCTGCAAGTATACTCTGAGTAACGTAGTGTAGATGGCACTCAAAGGGTTTAAATGTGAATAATTTAATAAATGGGCAAGTTACAGAGTTATGGCGATGGGCACCAACATTATATGGTGCCGTGCTCAGAGACTAACACCAGCAAGAAGCCCTTACTGCCCCGAAGTTTGAAGGGCAAGTGGAGGGAATCGTGTTCCTGGAGCCCAACGAAGCGAGAGCCCTGGGAGAGGAGCTGAAGCTATAAAAAACAGCCATTGCCAGAAATCAGACAAAGCAGAGAGGGAGCAAGAGGATTAATACTCCAATCTTTCTTTCCTCCTGTTCTTGAATCTCCTGCTGGCATCTCCTATTAGTTAAACCCAATTAAACGCAGAAGGTAAAGTAGAGGAGCCCAGTGGATGTAATCCACAGAGGCCAGCCACCCCAGCCACCCCAGCAGGGCAGAGAATGGATCTGGAAAGTGGTGGGCAAAGAGAGAACGACCAGCACATATTCTCACACTCTCCACTACCTGAGTAAAAGAACAGATTAGGTGCACAGAGTGGTAACTTTGACCTTCTCTAGTTCAGTAGCAGAACTAAGGGTCTGCCAGGAAGAGGTGATAAAGGATGTGTACTTTTCCGCCCGGTTTTCATTAGTAAATATAGACGGATGACTTCCATATGTAGGCCCTGCACTTAGTCAAAGAGGAGAACCAAGATAAGAATCCCATCAACGTGAAGATAGAAGGCAGAACTACAGAAAAAGGTAATGATATAATGTGGTCTGATGAACATCCAGTGAAACGTGCAACCATACTTCTCCAATCCCCAAACCAGGAAGCAACACACTTCCCCAGGCTTTCCTAATCAGGAGAGGCTTGATCGGCCTTTGAAGGGTAAGTGAAATCAGACAAGCATGAGAAGGCAGCATTGGAGATGTGTTTGGGGGTGGGGGTGGGTGAGTAGGTCTGCTTGGCCACTGGAGGAATGAGAAACAAGCTGGTCATCAGGCTGGGGCAATATTAACAGAGGGATCCAAATATCAGGCTCCAGAGCTAAAACTCTACATCTGGGACATGACATTGCCAAAGTGTTCAGATCAAGTGACATGCCTGAAGCTGTACAGAACTTACACGGGTAGAATGTGAGACAATGTCAAAGACAGAGAAGGTGGGGACATGAAGGACCTGCTCCTAGTAGATGTTCAATACTCGTGGAAAGATCAGAGGCCAGGAGCTACGAAGGAAGAGAGGATGCATATTAAGTAAGCACGTAGCTTGTCATTTAAGACTCAACTATAAGGTCATAACCTCTATTAACTTTTTTGTCACCAAACCTTGCCTTTTCTCAGTAGTAGGAATATTAAGCCCCAACCATCTGAGCTTGGAACACTTCTCTGAACTCATGTTTCCTGCTATTGTTGTGTGAAATCTCTTGAAGGCAAGAATGGTTAACTATTCACCTTTATGTCCCCAGATATTAGCTCATGTCCCTGCCCATAACAAGTGCTCAAAAATGAGCACCCCCTACATGGATGGACGGATGGATGGATGGATGGTGGACGTATGGATGGATGGATGGATGGATGGTGGGTGGATGGTGGATGGTGGATGGGTGGATAGATGGATGGATGGTGGATGGATAGATGATGGATGGATGGTGGATGGCGGATGGATGGATGGATGGTGGGTGGATGGTGGATGGGTAGATGATGGATGGATGGTGGGTGGATGCATGGATGGTAGATGGGTGGATGGATGGTGGGTGGATGGTGGATGGGTAGATCATGGATGGATGGTGGGTGGATGCATGGATGGATGGATGGTGGGTGGATGGTGGATGGGTAGATGATGGATGGATGATGGGTGGATGGATGGATGGATGGATGGTGGATGGGTGGATGGATGGTGGGTGGATGGTGGATGGGTAGATGATGGATGGATGGTGGGTGGATGGATGGATGGATGGATGGTGGGTGGATGGTGGATGGTGGATGGGTAGATGATGGATGGATGGATGGATGGTGGATAGATGGTGGGTGGATAGTGGATGGTGGATGGATGGTGGATGGTGGACGTATGGATGAATGGACAGATGGATGGCTGGTGGATGGGTGGTGGATGGGTGGATGGATGGATGGATGGATGGATGGTGGATGGGTGGATAGATGGTGGGTGGATGGTGGATGGTGGATGGTGGATGGGTAGATGATGGATGGATGGATGGATGGATGGTGGATGGATGGATAGATGGTGGGTGGATGGTGGATGGTGGATGGATGGTGGATGGATGGGGTGACAGGCCTGCATCAGGATAGTAACAATACAGATAAATGAAACTGGAGAATGAATAGCACGTGGATCTTCCCAGAGTATGCAGGCCTGATGCCTGTCTCTTCTGGAAAGTGGGAGATTATAACTTAATTGCTTTATGATTCTGCAAATATTCACCAGCTTGTGAGGGCATGTTTGGTTATTAACAGATTGTGCAAAAATTGGACACAGGAAACAAGCCACGAATGACAGAAAGGTGGGTGGGGCCCAGGGCAAGAACCAGAGACCAAAGCACCCTCTTACATAGCATTTAGGAGGATGAGGTCAGCCATGTTGGCCCACTTTACTTTGAAGTTTTGGTTGTTTCCTTTTTTATAGTTCGTGTCAAGAGGATGACAAGGAGCAAGAAGGCAGTTTTCAGAGAGCTGTTTCTCTACCACATACCAACATCTCATCTATTACCATAGTCTTGTTTTTAACGAATGGTCTTGGCAAAAAACGTAGAAAGCAAAACAGTGCCCTTACATTAGGTTCCAGAATAACACCAGCTGTTGAAATTAAACAGCCAGACTGGTAGCCCAATGATGAATAAGAACAACTTCCTTTGAAAAGTGCCATCACTATGCAAGGGGCTTTTGAGTCCCTGGACAATAAAACTCAACAGTTCCAATCAGATGGGACCGCTGCCCTAAATACTATAATCCTGTTGACCAGTTATAAAAGTGCATCATTTCCTACATCAGTGGATCAAAAAATGATTTTGAGATCCTACGTAGAATCTTTGAGACATTTAAGAACCCCTTGAGATACTATAAAATGCCCACAAGTAAGGGAAGGGGGTGGAATCTGATTAAAAAAAACTTAGGACTGCCAGGACAAAGATGAGTGGTGGCTAATTCTCTACTTCTCCTATATCCAGGTATCAAAGTGAGGATGCCCAATGATGTCCTGTATCTCTCCTGCCCTATGTATGTCCCCAAGTGAGTTCAACAACAAAATCTCCCATGAACCCAGAGCAGTAGCTGGGGCAGCTTCCTTTATTCACATTTTACAGATGGGGAAAATAAAAGTGCATGAATCTAGGGGCGCCTGGGTGGCTCAGTCGGTTAAGCGTCCGGCTTCAGCTCAGGTCATGATCTCACAGTCTGTGAGTTTGAGCCCCATGTCGGGCTCTGTGCTGGCAGCTCGGAGCCTAGGGCCTGCTTCGGATTCTGTGCCTCTGACTCTCTCTGCCCCTCCCCTGCTTGCTCTCTGTGTCTCTCTCCCTCAAAATAAATAAACATTAAAAAAAAATTAAAAAAAAAAGTGCATGAATCTGTGTAAGCAACTTGCCCCAAGGTCTCAGAGAGGAGTCACTGACCCAGCCTGATCTGGAACACTGTTCTCCTGATGACTTCATTGTAAGGACAGTGCCCTCCTGATCCTTCTATCTCCAAATCCTAGCACAGGGCTGGTCCCGGTCCCTAATTAGTGCTTAAAAAAACATTTACCGAATAGATGACTCCTGGTGCCAAACTACTACATTAGCCTCTCTCAGGCCTTGATCTCTTTGTCTGTAAAACGGGAATAGCAATATTCTTCTCATAGGGTTAAATGTGAGGATCAGAAACATTCATACAGGCACAGCTTTTACAACACTGCTTGGCACGCGGTTAGTACTCCTTAATATTAGCTGTTACTATTATTGTTGACGGTGCAACTCTATGAAGAAAAGAGAGGAAGGTAACATGAGCAAGAGTGACATCCGGCGGGGGTGGGGGGGACAGGGTACCTCAGCTAGGGCTGTGGGGAAGGACCTCCTCTAGGATGGGACACTGGAGCAAGACCTAAGTGATGGAAAGGAGTCAGCCCTGCCGGGAGGGGTGGGAGGGAAGGGTGGGGCAGGCAGATCAGGGGAAGGGCAAGGTGGCAGGGGGTACAGCGGGGCAAAGACTTGAAGATGGGAGTAAGCCCGGTGTGTCTGAGGGGCAGAAGGAAGTGCCAGTTTTGTAAAGGTCACAGTCCATTTTCTTATGGTTTTTACATCTCAATTCCTATCCCTAATTTTTAGGAGGAAATGTGGAATCACCCATCCGAATAGCCACCCCATTGTAGGCGAAGTCATAAAGGCCACTCTGAAGGTTTGGTCAAGGTATCCTGAATAGGTCTGAAGGTCCCATTTTGCTGAAAGTTTAAAAAAAAAAAAAATCCCTTCAGCACGGTTCACAGATTTCTAAACAGATCTTAATTCTAGCCACGAACCACTGGCCGGGGAAACCAAGGCTCCAGACCCTAGAAGTCCCCGGCTTCTGTTCCGCAACAGCTGCTGACAGCAACTCGCCAGCCTCCACCCCCGTCGGCCTCCTCCCTGAGCCTGTCTTACCAGGAGTAACTGTGTAAATGTGGAGGAAGGAGGCAAGTCAATACAGTAAACACTGAGGAGAAACACACACTGCAAGGTAAAGCCACTGCACCCTGGAACAGCGTTGTCCCGTGTCATTTGATGCTATCCTATGCTATTATCACAAGAAGCCTGAGCTGAACCAACTCCTGTGAGCCCTTTAAGCCATGGTCCCGGGGCGCCTGGGTGGCTCAGTTGGTTGAGTGTCCGACATCGGCTCAGGTCATGATCTCGCGCGGTGTGTGGGTTCGAGCCCCGCGTCGGGCTCTGTGCCGGCAGCTCAGAGACTGGAGCCTGCTTCAGACATGTGTCTCCTTCTCTCTCTGCCCCTCCCCTGCTCATGCTCTGTCTCTCTGTCAAAAATAAATAAACATTAAAAAAATAATAATAAAGCCATGGTCCCACTGGCCTTACCCTGACTTTGTGCAGGATCCTGACTTTGTGCAGGATCCTGCTTAGAGCAGATTTGGACAGGAACAGCCCCTCCTCGTAGCCACCAGCCCTAGTGCGCAACGCTGTCCCCTGAGGCCAGCTGTTAGCGGCAGGAGAGATCAGGAGCCGCGCTCATCTGAATCGTGTCCATACCCCTCATGACATTCGCCCTGACTTTGGATCACCCAATGTGAGGTGGGTTCTGGAACATTCCAGCTAAAAGGGACTCCCACGGCAATAATGCTGAGTCCCAGCCAAGGGCTGCCTCTTCCCCAGGACCAACCTCCCACCCCTATGTGTGGCTAAGCAGTCCCAGAAGAACTGTCAGTAATGAACTTGCCCTTCCTCTGAAGGAACGGAGGACCACACCTGCACCTCAGCCGCATTGACATTTGCAGCCAGCCCATTGCTCAGGCCCCAGCAACTGAAGTAAAGGAAACCCAAGAAGCTCAAATTTCAGGTAATCCTGGAAGCGCACCCAAAAGGCAACAGACTGATTAATTCCACTGTTCAAAACGTATCAGCTGTTATGTGTAGGCAAACAAAAAAGGGTCAACAAAATGAAATGTCAACAAAATAAAAAAATAATTTTCCACATGTAAATAAATATCCTTAAATATAAAGACAGCATAAAAATCAGCAAGAGAATGATAAACCACACAAAGAAAAAAATGGGCTACAGGCCGTCCACGAGAGAAGAAATACAAATGGCACAAATACATGAACAATTGTAAACCTCAGGAGAAATCAACAGAATGCAGATTGAAAGAACTTATCAAATTGGGAAATATTTTTCTATCCTAATGCAGTGTTGACAAGAAAGCAGAGGAAACAAGCATGCTCACACATGAAGATGAACTGACCAATGTCTATCAAAACTTTTTTTTTTTAACGTTTTTTTTATTTATTTTTTTTGGGACAGAGAGAGACAGAGCATGAACGGGGGAGGGGCAGAGAGAGAGGGAGACACAGAATCGGAAACAGGCTCCAGGCTCCGAGCCATCAGCCCAGAGCCCGACGCGGGGCTCGAACTCACAGACCGCGAGATCGTGACCTGGCTGAAGTCGGATGCTTAACCGACTGTGCCACCCAGGCGCCCTTGTCTATCAAAACTTTAATGTGCATGTGGTCTGACCCAGGAATCTACCTGGTAGAATGTTCACATTATATATACACAAAAATATATATTACGTGATCTCCAGTATTGACAAGAATGTGGAGAAGTGGGCACATTCACTACTGCTGATGGGAATGAAAATCAGTATCCTATTTACGAAGAGACATTATAACAACAGGTACCAGAAACATCTTAAAGTTTTACATAGCTTTTGACCTCAAGATTCTACTTGCAGAAATTCACCCTTAGGAAATCATCGTGAATATGCCTAAACATTTAGTGCAAAGATTCTCATGTGCTGTCTTTAATGGGGAGGCAGGAGGGGGGTCAAAATACAAATGGGCAAAATGCAAGGCCAGGTAAATAGAAGGTACAGCCAGAGAATGCAATATTATGAAGCCATTAAATTATGCCACAAGCCTTCTGTTTTAAAAATGGAAGACTGGGGCACCCGGGTGGCTCAGTCAGTTAAGCCTCCGACTTTAGCTTGGGTTATGATCTCATGGTTCATGGGTTCGAGTCCCACGTCGGGCTCTGTGCTGACAGCTCGGAGCCTGAAGCCTGCTTCAGGTTCTGTGTCTCCCTCCCTCTCCCTCTCCCTCTATGCTCCTCCCCCACTCACTCTCTTTGTCTCAAAAATAAACATTAAAACAATAAAAAAAATTAAAAAAAAAAAAAAGAAAAGAAAAAGCAGGGCACAATGCCTCTGCCATCCCAGAGAAGGATGTGGACCAGAAGGGTGGGTCTGCTCTGTAGATTCCAGAGAGTCAGGAAAGCAAGGATGCCAGGAACGGGGAAGGGTGGAGAGAGAGAAGGCTGGAAGTGGGGACTAAGGGCAAATCAGAGAACAGAAGACAAACACATCCACAAACTCTCATCACTCCCTCCTGCCCACCTGCATGTACCCTGTAGGTAGGAGACTGGAGGTTCCTTCCCCAGATTAACTAAATGACCAGCAGGTCTCCCCAAGTAGTGGTCAGGTCCCCTGTGGGTCACCCCAAAAAGCTCCCCCAGCTGCGAATCACTAAGTCAGAGAGGGCAAAGGCACAGGGGAATGAAGGACCACTGAGTGCTGCAGATCCCCAAGCAAGAGAAAGGAAGGGATTCAGAACCCAGAGCAGGATCCAACCTTAGGGGGCACTGGGCTGGGTGCTGGCTGCCACCGTTCCTCCCAGCCCTGACATTCTGGGCCACTCTGAGCCCGGGTCTAGCCACACTAGCGATGTTACCAGAGGCATGTGCACCCCAGCCCGCGCAGGCCCTGCAGATGGGCCCTTCTGCCCTCAGCTTCCCCTCTTCCCCTGAACTCTGCCAAAGAGCTGGGAATGGAGAATGTGTTTCCAGGAGATCCTGAAAAATATGTGTCATGAGCCATTCTTTTCCTGAAAAGTCAGGAAATGTTCTAAACCTTGTGACATCCTTGTGAAGAAGAGGCCCAGAAAGGGATGGGGTGAGGTGTCGTGTGTGGGGCCGAGCCCAAGGAAGTTGGGTCCACCCTGACTTTTCTTCAGATCTCTAGAGAGAGAACAACGGCTTGGAAAACAGAGCGCCCATTACAGGATTCCTTCGGATGGTCAAGGCTCTCACAGAGGTGAAGCTCACAGCAAAGCTCCCGTCCTTCCTTGGGCTGTGGGCGACGCTGAAAGGGAAGAACTCACATGGATGGGGGTTGGGGGCAGAAGCATCTCTCCCAGTCCTTTAAGCAGGCAACAGCCTCAACTCCCCGATGGGTGGGACAGTCCCATCTAAACACGAGGGGACAACTCTCGTTCCTTTCTTAGGCCTCCTCCCCTCCACCGTGAACCTGACCTCTGGGAATGTGCCCAGGGGCTCTCCCAATTATTCAGGATCTATCTGAGGAAGGCTTCTTCCACTGGCTTCTTCAAGGCAGTCAGGATATATCTTCTTGTCTCAGCGTTTACTCTTTCTAAGAATTCCAGAAGTCTGTGTTCTGGCCATTAAGACCTAGGTCGAGAAGGAAGTAGGTTCTAGTTGGGTAAGATGAGGGTCTCCTATGGGGCATCTGGTTCGGTAATGCCAGCCTTTCTGCTAAGCTGACAGCCAAGGACAGGAAACTGGCTTGTTTTTATGGATCTGGCCTTCCATCATGTTTCCAACAAATATATAGACATATATAGGGAGAGCACACCCATAACGTTCCAGAGACTGTTGGATGGAAAATTTAAAAAAAAAAGGAAAGAAAAGAAAAAAATCCTTGCTCCCAAGGAGATCCTAGGAAGTGATGAGGTTCGGTTGTAGTTAAGACACAAGTTTGATGTGTGAGCGAGCAGAATGATCCGACTTCCCATAGCCCACACGCTCATTTACACTCAGTCACCAGTTTGCTCCTTAATAACGACCAATCATGTGTTGGCTGGTGTTAACTCAGACAGCGCCCGATTAGGCTTATTTCCCCTCCTGCTTGTATCTTTCTTGGATTCGACATAAACTGGGGAGCTAGGTTCAGGCAACATTTTGGAGAGCTCATGACTGCAGTCAATGCTTAAGGCCCTGCTTGCATGAGGAAGTTACCATCCTCCTCATGAGAAGTGAACCGGGCCCATCTAAGGGGATGTTTTCTGAAGGTCCTGCAACATGGTTCCATCAGGCACCTGACTCACTGGTCACTTAAGCTCTTTCCCTACCGATGCTCACTTGCCTGACACAAATCTTCAGCAGCCACATCAAGGCCAGCAGCTTCCCTACACCCTGGGCAGCTGGGAAAAGGGTTCTTCTTGCCTGAGATGAACAGACCTGGGCCCCAGAGCGATAATGCAGAGCTCCCACCACCATTAAGTAAAGGGACCTACCCCCCAATTCCAACTGGCACGAGGGGCAGAGAATAACCACAAGATCCCAGGGGGGCCCCGGTTACTGACTTCGTTCTCCACTCGAGGAAAGTATAGGAGCCTCCAAGGGCCACATGGGCCCCTCTCGCACTTACTTAATGTGAAGAGGAAATTGCCCCAGACACCCACCAACGGATGCAGAGGCGCTGAGGCCAAGGGCAGTGACGAATCCCAACGGCCACATCCAACCACGTCTCAGCCGTGTAGGTGGAAAAGTTCAAGGATACAGCAAAGAGATTTTTTCTTTCAGGTTGGCAATCCTAGGTGGGTTTTCAGCTGGGGCCAGCAAAAAAATAAACACAACAACTATACTGACACATGTAGTTCAAAGGTGTGTGTGTGTGTGTGTGTGTGTGTGCGCGCGCGTGTGCACTGGAAAGGGTCCCAAGCCAAGAAGCCCTGTAGGGATAAATGTGGAAATCTAAAAAGAAAGCAAAGCATGCTTCGGGAAGGCAAGTGGAGCCCAGCGATTTGAAGGTAGTTGAGCCGCGGGGGTTACGGCAGGCTAAAGACAGGAAGCCCAGCAGATCTGCCTGCAACAGCTGCTGACACGCTCACTCTTTTCCACGGGGTGAGTGGCAGCTAGGCCTCCTTGGCGAATTCCACCATCACTACCCTCTTTCAAATTGGAAAGCAACTCAAGCCTCAGCTCTAACGTTCTCAACAATTCTATTACCTAACGGTATCATACAGGCCGATCTCATGTAACAAATCTCATTACAAGAAAGAATTGCTTGGAGGGGCCGAGTCTTGGTGATGTTTTGATTTGGTTAGAAAAGAGTCTCTCTGGGAGTTAATCCTATACAGCAAGCCCTCTCTCTGGGCCTGACCACTTAGCGTGGTCACTCTCCGTGCTGAAACAGCAGGTTCTGAGTTGACGGCAGTACAGAGCAGAGGGAGGGGATGGGGGTGTGTGGGGGGGAGAACACCACAGCTTTGCTTAGGGTCTCATCTCCCTGAGGGGAAAAGGGAATTGAACTCTGAGATGCCACTCAGGTAAGGGCCACCACATATCACAGGCCTGCTGGCACTGGAACCAAAGAGGTGAAACGGTGGCGAGGTGGGGTGGGGTGCAGAATGCTCCCTCTGATATTTCAAAGCTGTGAGCAATCGGTCCGGCCGTGGTAGCGGCCCCACGTGCCCCTGAGCGACGCACGGTGGGGGACAGGAATGGGCACCGGGGCTCTGGTCTGATGGAAGGTGCTGGCTCATTCGGCTTCCTCACGGGCGAGATGCTTCCCTCTCTAGAGTCCTGACATTCATAATGAGGTGAATCTGACACATTCGTGTCAGGACTGACCTCGCCGGATCGTTTATTAGGCTACATGGCACACGGGCCACAGAAATGAGTACAACTACGGTGACTTCTGCAGAGGCAAACCAAGCATGTATGGGGCCAGCTGTGGGGGGGTTAACATCAGAGAGGCCAGAACAGGGCAGGGCAGGGAGGGGACACTAGGAACCAGAACTCTTGGTTCACCTGGCAGTGGGGGCCAAGAGCCAAGAAGCCCTGCTCCCAGGTACTGGGGGGCCAGCACCAGATACCCCTTGATTCCATAAGCAGCTGGAGGTAGGGCATCCTTCTGTTGACAAGTCAGGGGTCCCAGAAACAGCAACAACACTCGACAGCGCTTACAGTGTGCCCCCAGGTGCTTTACATGTATTAACCCATTTAATCTCCACGACAATTCTATCTGTCATGCACATACTATTTTGTCCATTTTACAGATGGGGAAACTATGGCGCTAGAGAGTCCCCGTAAGCAGATCTGAACCCAGGCAATGTGGACCCAGAGTCTGTCTGTGCTCACCTGTGCTCACTCGAGGGCCTGTGTGCTTCCACACGGTTCTGGATGGAAGAGTCGCCACGCGTGAGCACAGGGCAAGTCATTGACTGAATGCCAGTGGTGTGCTATGTCTAGGCACTTTCCCATGCATTAATGCTGGGTTTCTCCTCTCCAACTCCAACGCAACCTTCACTTCCTCAGGGAAACTCCGGCTCCCCCAACTAGGGAGAGCTGACATGGCTCCCTCTACTTGGTCATCGTATTGCTTTCCATGGCTCCACATTATTCGCTCGTCTGCTAACTTTAATAAATGCTTTTCTCCCTGGCTAGATTCTAGGCCAGCACCATCCCATAAGACTTGGTGCAATAGCGGAAGTATTCTAGATTTGTGCTGTCCAATGTGGTAGCCAGAGCCACATGTGGCTACTGAGCTCTTAAAATCTGGCTAATGTGACTGGGGGACTAAGTTGAAGAATTCATTTAATTTTAATTAACTAAAATCTAAATATCCACGTGTTACCAGTGGCTGCTATATTCAACAGTAGAGGCTTGATCCCCACGAGGGCCTGTTTTTGCATTGCAATATTCCCAGAGTCAGGAAACAGTAACGTTTATATGAATGAATGAGGAATGAACAAATGAATGAATGCACAAACACAGGAGAGGGAAGCTGGAGAGGAAGAAAGAAGCAGGATCCCAGGGGGCACCACATTCTTGCCTCCCATTCTCTCTAGCCTCCCTGCTAACCTGACCATCATGCGCTGTCCCTGGGTCTTGAGAGGATCTTCAGAGCCCTTCACCTTCACCTTCAGAGCCCTTCACCTTCCATAGCCTCTGAGGTTCAGCAGAATCTGGAGCCATAACGCCCGTTTCTATCCCTCCCCACCCTTGCCAGGAAGTACGTCTTCTGTAAGCTGCCTTATTCTACCTACTGGTGATGCACTGGGGTCAACAAGCCATCATCTGCAAGAAAGCTGATTCCAAAGGAGGAATCTTCACTCCTTCCCCATTCTAAGTTCTGTGTCCCCTCTGCCTTTGGGGGTTCACATCACACCTGCACAGAACTGAGTAGGGCGAATGACTCCTATCAGACCCTCATCCCCAACACCTGCCTGAGAAGCGTGACCTAAGGAAATAGTGGCTTGTGTGACTCAGGGCAAATTCACAGCACCCCAGACGGGTGGTCAGCAGCCAGGGGTCAAACTCCAGGTCTGCCACGAAGTATCACACAGCTTGGTGAAGCCACACTGCCTGTCTCAGCAGACAGTATTCCATGCCCACGCAGGTCGTATTTATTAAACCCTTCCTGCGCGTAGGCTGTGCGTATGGTGATGGTCATGCTTCCTTCCCAGTGGCGCGCAGGCCCTAGCAAATGCCAAAAAAGAAAAATACGTGATGGTTTCCTTTCTTGAAGGAGGTGAGCTGGGGACAGTGGGGCCTTGGGGGCAATGGAGTGTGTATCTGGTAAGGGGGGAGAAGTAAGGGAAGTAGGAGGATGACAGAGAAACTCTAGCTACTGATGCGCCCTTTAGGCATCCTGAGCTGCTCAGTGGGATGGTGAGCACTGACGAGCCTGGGAAGGGCCCTGGTCTCTCTACTTTCTGTAGAGGTGCTGCCCAAGGCCCAGCAGAGAGGGAGGTGGTCAGAGAAGGGCAGTGGGCAGATGGTCAAGAGTCCAGGGCAGTGGACCAAGAACTACAATGTCTGTGACCATCTCCAACATTCAAAGCACCTCTTCCCACTTAGACTTCTCTTGGAAAAGTTGGGTTTGACCTCTAATTCTACTGCTCCTCACAGAGACACAGGAGAAACTCACTGTAACAGGCTGGAAGCCCCTGTGGTTTGTCTCTGGGCCCAGGAACAAGCTGATTCACTCCTGCTTACGGAGTCCCCACTTGTAGATCAATGGTTGTGGTCCCCATCCTCAAAGCCAGCCTGGTCTGCTGGGAGAGTCCAGAATGTCTATACTGTCAGGTATATGTGATAGAGAGCACAGAGGAAAGGGAGACTGGTGTCCTGGTGGGGATGGAGAACGGCTCTAAGGAGACACGTCTCTGAGCTGAACCTTGAAGGATGTATAGAACCGTCACAGGTGGAAAGAGGGAAAGGCGTAAGCAGGAAGGACAGCATAAGCCAAAGGATGGAGATGGGCAAGTGCCGGATCAGTGGTTCTCAACCTGGCTGCATATTAAAATCACCCATGGATCTTTTAAAAGGGACTGATGCCCAAGGCCTGCCACCTGGAGATACTAATGTAACCGATCTGGGGTGGGGTCCCAGCATCGGTATTTATGATGAACTCCCCAGGGTTGGTGGTTGACATCCCTGCTACCTGGACCAGCTGCACCACCATAACTTAGGAGCTTATTAATACAGTCTCAGGGCCCCCCGGGCGGCTCAGTCAGTCAAGCATCTGACTCTTGATCCAAGCTCAGGTCTTGATCTCAGTGTCGTGAGTTCAAGCCCCATACTGGGGCTCCACGCTGGGCATGGAGCCTACTTAAAACAGCAGCAGCAACAACAACAACAACCAATACAAATACAGAAGAATTGGGGCACCTGGGTGGCTCAGTCGGTTAGGCGTCCGACTTCGGCTCAGGTCATGATCTCACGGTCCGTGAGTTCGAGCCCCACGTCGGGCTCTGTGCTGACAGCTCAGAGCCTGGAGCCCGTTTCAGATTCTGTGTCTCCCTCTCTCTCTGCCCCTCCCCTGTTCATGCTCTGTCTCTCTCTGTCTCAAAAATAAATAAACGTTAAAAAAAAAAATTAAAAAAAAAATACAGAAGAATCTCAGGGCCCATCCCAGACCTCCCGAGTCAGAATCTGCATTGTCACAAGATCCCTGGGTGATCTGTGTGCACAGTAAACTCTGCGAAGGCCTGCTCTAGAGTACTAGAGGAAGGGTGAGGAGTTGCATTGACATCAGCAGGCTCATATCTTTTTGTTCAAAGGCATCTGGCTCACTGCTATGGGGAAGTGGCTGTGCCCAAAATGATATGCCCAAATGACCCAAAGCAGCAAGAGCCACGTATCAGAGAGCTGCCCTCCGCTGAGCACTGTGTGGAAAGGAAGGTTACTATATGGCACAGATATAAAAGAGGGAACTAAAAAGTTGGGGGGCAGGGGAACCTGGGTTCTGACAAGACTAGGATTCTGTGAGGCACTGAGAAGAAAAGGTGATCTGGGCCATAGGAATGTGAACTCAGAGTGCATGTGTGCATGTATGTGCATACACAGGCATGAAATTCAAAATGGTGCTAAAGATGTTATCAGACTTTGAACTATTACCAGAAGCCAAGTGTCCTAAATTAAATGCATCATTCGTTAAATGGAATTTATGAAAAATTAACAAGCGCCCAACCATTAACTTCTGAAAAGCAGCCATCTTGCTTCTGAGTATTATGGGCTAGGAAATGGCGCCCCTTTGTCTCCTCCCTTCCCATGCCCCATTCCCACCCAGCAGGGTTTAAGACGACTTTCCCAGAATCTAGTCTTCGATGTCACACACAGACTTTGGAAGTGATCAGCCCCACTGCTGGAATGGGACCTAAAAGAGACCCTTCCATACCATTCACAGCCCACACAAAGCCAACTCCCGGGAGCATCTGGTTTTTTTGTGGTGATGATTCAACACACATCTGTTTTTATTTATTTTTCTCAACTGATCTATGCCCAACAGTTGGCTGGATAACCCACCAGCCATTCCTAAGCCCTCTTGCCCACCTCCACTACTAAGGCTGGAAAAACTAAGTAATCCTTCGGCAGCTTCCCTTGCAGCTAGTGAGTGACCGCATGGGACTCACGGAACCAACAAGACAAGAAGCACAGAGACAGAAAGCCAAAACACCAAGGAGGGCCAAGTAGAAAGACTGAAAAATCTCCTACCCTTGATATCACCACTGAACTGCCAGATACACAACAGGTAACCACTGCTTCCATCCTCACTTCTTGTTTTATGAGAAAATGTGTTACTGTTATTTATGGCCAGAAGCATACCAGTGGTCTTTCCTATCCTAAACTCCTCTCCTTTCATCAGCTTCCCCTCCTTGTCTATTTACTATTTCCATCTAGTTTTTGGACCACACCAGACTCCAGACTGCTCCATTTTCCTTATTATTTTCCGAGTTACAACCTCTTCCCCCAACTCACTGTAGAAAACAGCAGGCTCAAATGCGCAAGCCAACTTTTGAAACACCAAGCTTGAATGTCCAATCCTCGATCCCCACACAGTAGCCTCTTATCTCTGGAAACTTCAGCAGAGGTACAAATTTTTACCCAAAGCTGTAAGAACAAGGAGTAAATTCCATTATTATGTTTCTTTACATCTTGGGTTATCATTATGAGCCAATAAGGGTATAAGGGTATTTCTCAGGTGTATTTATATTTTAACAAATCTTGAATTTCATAGCAGGTAACAAGACGCAGCTAACTCATCCAGGCTGACATGATCAACAAAGACAGAAGGCCTTGAATAAGTAACTCCTCCTGAGAACAGATGTGTAAACAGAAACACGATTTACGAGCTAGCCTAGTTCTCTTCTTAACCTAGACTGATATGATCCAGACACTACCTGGCTGGCCCCGAGTGTCCCTCCAGCACTTAACTGGATATATGATCAGGCAAAACATATTCTACTCTTGCTTAAGTTTAAGATTTCTTTCTTTCAGCTGACTCCTTAATATATATGTTCAACAGACATGTTTTCTGCAACTATTGACATGTCTTGGCCTCCTTCAGGTTGTGAAATGCTCAAAGGCAGGAACTGTGTCCAAATGGCACTTTGTCCTTCCACACTGCACCCACCCCAGGGCCAAGTCTGATCCCATCCCCAAAACAACAGTAACCAAGTCAAAATTAGAAATAACATGGCAGTTGCCAGTCACAACCAAACAGCCATTTCTTACCTGTACATGCTACAGAAATTAGTCATGTTTTCAGGGCTCCCTCATTTCAAGAATGATTCACAATTTTTTGTGAGTCAGACACACCACCCCATTCCTGCTCTAGCTCATAAGGAGTGTGGAGTGAAAGCGTCAAGGAATGGATAATTACCCCAAGATTACCCTGGGGGGCAGAGAAGCAGACCTTGATAGGGACGGGAGCTCACCAGGACCATTACAGAAGGTCAAGCAACCTAACTGCAATGCTCAATTTCCCCGAACAGGAATATTGCTGTCATGGTCAACATCTATTCATCAGCACACAGACTGATCTATCCGTTCTTCTACAAGTGGCATTTCCCCCCGCCTTTCTTGGCTTTGTTTCTTCTTCACACACCATGCATGAAGCTTCAGGAGGGTCACCCTTCCCCAACCATATATATGAGCAAAAAAGAAAACTCTCTTATCAGATCACATCAAATTAACATTCTGAAAATTCTCCTGAAATGATCGATTTCTTTCTGGAACTTTCTCTAACCAGTACCTCACTCCTCCGTAACATGCCCAGCCGCCTGGTCTTTTAGAGCTCATCTTTGTGCACTAAGCACTTGCCCATGGATGCTGGGAAACTGTTCAGAAGCCGTTCCTCCAAGGCCCTGCCAGTTCTAAGATGCCGAGAGCCCATCAGTTGGTGACTGGCTCCCGGAGTGAAAGTGGTAAGCTCAGCCTGGTGGCTTCCCCTCACATCCTTCCAGATTTAGGTGTGGGACTTTCATGACCCCAAATCATTTACCAGCAGAGCAGGCGCTGGAAAGAACAAGGGGCTTTATAGACAGAAAGTTCTGAGTCTGAACCTAGCTTGGTGTGATTCCAGGCATACCCGCTTAACACCTACAAGCCTCTGTTTTCTCATCTGTAAATTAACACCTGCCCTGCGGGATTCTTTCAAGGATTACAAATAGTGCAGGAAGTTTCCGGCCCAGAGGGGATGCTCAGTCCGGTCAATTACCAATAATCATCCTTATCACCGTAGTGAGAACACTTCAAAAATACACCCGGGCACTTATGTGATACCTCAGTCATTGGTACTGCTTGGTCTGTGCGTGCATCCACTCAGGGTCTTTATTCTGTGGCATGTCGGTGGGTCTGCCTTAGAGTCTAAGGCCCCACGGAGGGGCAGGAGTGAGGGCAGGGCAAGGTTTAAACAATACACAGAGGAAGGCACATTCCCTTTGGAGACAAGGCACCTGCTGTTTTTGAGGGAGATCTGGCTTCCTATCAAAATTCGGTGGGTTAGCTAAACTGTCTGAACAACGCCAAAGCCTCAAGTCTAAGCCTGACATGGCTCCCTCTTCCAGAGCCGTGGAGCCCACACCCCTTCCAAGGTCAGCTGCTTCATTTAGAAAATGATCACCAGTCACAAACAGTGAGTTACCAACACCTGTTGGCAGTACCAGAAGAAAACCAAGGATCTGTTCTTCAGTCCATCTTGGATGCAATGGGGATAGGAGTTTCAACTTTGTTTGTGGAAGGACAGCATTTAAAATGTTCAATAGCAATTCCTATGCTGACATCCCCCCTCCTGCAACCCCAGGCTTTGGTAATTATTAGTGAAGCCATCTGCTCAGCCTAATGAAATGTGCAATCTCCTGCACATATAATTAGTGAAGTCACTTTAATTAATTAAACAAATTAATTAATTGCAAGGATACTGCAACCATTTCCTAGGAACTGCATTCAACTCATTTATTCTCCATGTGTCTACCGGGCTCCTACTGAGGGCAGAGTCCCACACTCGTGCTCTGAGGAGATAAAGATGCACCAAGTAGAAACGGAAGCCAAATGACACGGTTGCTGATGACTATCCCTTCCGCTTCAGGTGACCAATTCATCTTGGTTTGAAAGCTCAAAGTCCAGGTCCTGAGAATCCCCCCACCCCCAATCCCAAGCAAATCATGGTGCTTGGCTTGACCTGGGTCAAAGTTCACCACTAGACAATCTCCACTAAGGAGATGGCTAATACTGGGCCATCCTGCAACCTGGGCTCCTGTCATGGGAGACACTGCTGATCAATCAAGGAGCCCAGATTCAACCAGGCCCAAATCCTTCTCACCTTTGCTCCAGGAGCCACTATTTTTTTTCTAATGTTTGTTTATTTTTGAGAGAGAGAGAGAGAGAGAGAGAGAGAGCAAGCGAGCAGGGGAGGAACAGAGAGAGAGGGAGACACAGAGTCGGATGCAGGCTCTAGGCTCTGATCTGTCAGCAAAGAGCCCAACACGGGGCTCAAACTCATGGACTGCAAGGTCATGACCTGAGCCAAAGTCGGACGCCTAACCGACTGAGCCACCCAGGCGCCCCCAGGAGCCACTATTAATAGTCTTGAATAAGAAGCCCAGAAAATTAAATTTATTTTCCATCTATCCCCTAGAATCATAAAAACTCTAGGCTAGCAAAGGCCTTCAAGGTCTAGTCTCATCACTCATCCAGAGCTTAAATCTCCTCTGTAGTATCCTCCACTAGTAGCCAGCCAGCCTCTCCTTACATACCTCTAATGACGGGGAACTCACTATCCTTTAAAGTAACCCTTCCTATCTTCAAAAGTTTTGGCTGTTAAACTCCTTCCTTTAATTACTGAAATGTCTCTCTTATCACTTCTTTTTGAGGTGGGGGGGAACCACATCATGGTGCTTCAAATAATAAAACACAGTTATAAATTCCTTCCTCGTCTTCTCTTTTCCAGGCCCAGTTTCTCCATCTGTTACCCACATGATGTGGTTTCGAGTTGGGAGTGCTGTCCCAATCCTCTAACACCCCGTTGAAGCCCCTCCTGTGGTACAGTACCCAGGTATGCCCCTCATGCCCGGTTACCACACCCCTGCTGGATTCTCCACTCTGTTACAGCATCTGGCAGCTTCACCACGCACTGACTCCCACCAGCTCCCTGACGCTGTTTCTGAACGTGCTACTGTTGAGCCACAATTCCATCCCATCTGCCACAGGACTTCCCAGGAGCTTACACTCCATCTGGAGTCCTGGGATATGAGAAACCCCACCAGACGGTAAGAAAATATCCTATAAATGACCAACTGCCACTTTCCCTGTTAGAAACAACTTGCTCTGAAGGTTTGCTTAAAAGTGATTTCTTAAGAATCCTGACAGCATGTAGCCACAGAAACCGTATTTAAAACGATGGATGGACTCTCAGACTCTCAGGTTCACAAAAGCCTTCTGAACTCACAATGTACCTGCAGCATAAAACCAATAGAGCTATTTTACCTACACGTAGCCACCATTTATATTATGGTTTCCATGGTAACGCAAGCTCTGCATTCCATTTCGGAGAACTAGACGGGAGGTATGCCCAGTGCTGCATTACTCTGGGTTGTCTATGTCACGGGGCGGGGGCGCGTATTGACCTCGGAGAAGAAATGACTCTAGACACCAGTCCACTCCACTCTGTGAACTCACAGGTCCTTCAAAGTGTGTTGTCCTAAGGGCCACCTGAGGGCCGGTTAGGGCCAGGTGAGGTGGGAGGTTGCCACCAGGATACCTTCTGGAAGGAGGCAAGTGATAACAGTTACGGAGCTGGGTTGTGTCTGCGGTGGTACCGTTCTTCAACAAACTACCGCAGACACAAGGATTAGGGGTGTTTCTCAAAGTCAGGAAATTAAAACTAGAGAAGTCACTAATTGTCATGTTCCTGAGTCTTTAAGGGGGATCTTTACAAGCTGGTGTGTGTGGTGACGGGCGGGGGAGAAGGCGGGGAACGTGTGTTGACACCAAATTGACAACGGTGAGGATGCTGAGCAGAGCTGCCAAGCCTCAAGCTCCTCCCGTGGGAACTCCATATCTATCCTTCCTCCCTCTTCTACCAACCCTACCCGACCTCCACCCCCACCCCCTGGACCCAGGCTGCTTCTTTTCTAAGGAGTCTACAGAGCGATCAGGAAGGCAGTGAATGGAATCTGCGGCCATGTGTTCTATGCACCTGCCTAAAGCAGGAGTAGCTGTGCCCACCTGGAGGAAGGAAGGTAGGCAGGAGCTGGGCCTAGGGCCTGAAGCCCGAGATGTGAGACCTCCCTCCACCAACCCCCTAGCACCCTGAACTTGTTCACTAGTGACGCCGACCTCCCCGGGCCTCAGCTTCCTCATCTCTAAACTGAGCCTAACATCCTCCTCGCGGGACTGTCCCAAGTAATAAATGAAAGGTAGTAATAACAACAGCTGAACTTCTCGTAGGAGCTCTTTCCAGCACTGTTCTATGCACCGGGATTAACTCATTTAAACTGTACAACAATCCTCATACTTCCTTCATGAGGCCCAGAACGGGTGGGCTATTTGCCCAAAATTGTGTAGCTAAAGTAAGCAACGGGGCCAGGAGAACAGACAAAAGGCGACTTTGGAAACAAGAACATGTTATAATAACATGTCACTGTTGTCCGTAACGAGCAACACAAGACCATGCACGGGTGCTCAAGTCTGTATCTCCTACCACAAGAGATCGGAGGGACCCCTGCCCAGAGCTCCTAAGGCTCTGACAGTGTGTCTCCTTCTGCCACAAGTGCAGACCTAACCCAGCAGTCATCTGAGTAGAGCACGCTGTGTGTTAAACATTATAGCCCCAGGGTTTGGTCAAAGGCCTCCTCATCACTCGACCACCCTGTTTAAAACTGCAAAATACACTTTATCCCCCTCACTCCCACTCACCTTCCTGATCTCATTTTTTCCCAAGGCATTTATCACCTTCTAACCCACCACATATTGTATTACTTTGTTATTGCCAGCCACGCCACTAGACTATTGGTTCCCCAAGGGCAGGGAGTTTTATCCCTTTTGTTCAATGTTATATCCCCAATACCCTGCACGATGCTGGACACATGGTAGGCGTTCAGTTCAGTGTTTGCTGAATGAGTGATAAATTAGTCTTCACGGACACAGAGAAAATGTCTTTCAGAAATTGTTAAGCAAAAGAAAACAGGCCCCTAAATTTTACATAAAATGATCCCATCTGTGTAAATATACATACTGTGTGTATGTGTGTGTGTCTGAACATATGTGTGAGTGCACAAAAAACAATCTGGAAAAATATACATTAAAATGTTCACTGGGGTTATTTCTAAGAAGTAAAGACAGCTTGGGGCGCCTGGGTGGCTCAGTCAGTTAAACATCTGACTCTTGATTTTGGCTCAGGTCATGATCTCATGGTTTGTGGGATTGATCCCTGCATCAGGCTCTGTGCTATTAGCCTGCTTAGGATTCTTTCTCTCCCTGTCTCTCTGTTCTTCCCTGCTTGCACATATGGGTGTGCTCTCTCTCTCTCTCTCCCAAAATAAATAAACATTTAAAAAAAAGAAGTAAAGGGGTGCCTGGGTGGCACAGTCAGTTAAGTGTTCAACTCTTTTTTTTTTTTTTAATGTTTTTTGGTTTTGAGAGAGAGTGAGAGAGACAGAGAGACGGAGCACAAATGGGGGAGGGGCAGAAAGAGACGGAGACACAGAATCTGAAGCAGGCTCCAGGCTCTGAGCTGTCAGTACAGAGCCCGACGCAGGGCTTGAACCTATGAACTGTAAGATCATGACCTGAGCTGAAGCCGGTCGTTTAACTGACTGAGCCACCCAGGCGCCCCGAGTGTCCAACTCCTGATCTCAGTTCAGGTCGTGATCTCACAGTTTATGGGTTCAAGCCCCACATCGGGCTCTGTGCTGATGGCACAGAGCCTGCCTGGAATTCTGTCTCTCCTTCTCTATGCCCCCCTTCCCCGCTTGTGTGCAGTCTCTCTCTCTCTAAATAGATAAATGAACTTTTTCAACGTTTATTTATTTTTGGGACAGAGAGAGACAGAGCATGAACGGGGGAGGGGCAGAGAGAGAGGGAGACACAGAATCAGAAACAGGCTCCAGGCTCTGAGCCATCAGCCCAGAGCCCGACGCGGGGCTCGAACTCACGGACCGCGAGATCGTGACCTGGCTGAAGTCGGACGCTTAACCGACTGCGCCACCCAGGCGCCCCGATAAATGAACTTTTTAAAAAATTAAAAAAAAGAAGTAAAGACAGCTTTAACTTCCTACTAAATGTTTTACCAAGACCACATATTATTCCCATAAATTTTTAAAGCTACGTACATCTGAAAACAAATACACCGTATACACACACACATACACACACACACACACCGCAGAAGCACACAGTTGGTTACAGGAGACCCAAGCAAGAGGTTATCAGCACTGGTGAAAAGTTCAAAATATCCACCCTCATGGGGGTGGGCTAGAGCTGCGTTTTCACTCACGGATCAGCAATGCTGAGACAAATAACAGAATCAGTCCTACAGGGTCTGGGACAGCACAGCACCTCCTTCTGAACTCCTCCAAAAAGGGAATGACTCAAAAAAGGAAAACTCTATAAAAATCAAAACCCACTTGACTGCCTCTGTAAAGCAGTCTCGGAATTGTTTAATCCTCTGTGATTATTTTTAAATTACAGTCGAATGTTCCAGAAAATGTGAGGCAAAACCTAATACATAGTGAAGTGTTTTGTGACTAAAAATTCACTCCACATTAAAGAAGCCTCATTCTCCTGTGGCAGTGTTAAAGAGGAAGTCGGGATAACTGAATTCCACCCAAGACCCAGGGCCTGGCTCAGAGCAGCGTGTATTTCCACCCTCCTGCTCCATGCTGCTGACATTACTCTGCATACAGGAGCTCACAGAGAACCACCAGCCTGCTAGCTTCTACGTCCCTCTGTCACCCACAAATCACCGAGGTGCCATCAAAGTGCTATGTACCAAGTGAGGGCCAGCTGTGGGCCCAGCACAAGGCCAGGTGCCATGAGGCGGAAGGAAAGGAAACAAGATAAGACGTCTGCCTTCAAGGAAGAACTAACACGCGAGAAATGCGGAAGAAAACAATTAGGCTCACTTAATGGAGTAGCACTTACTCTATGTGTATTAAGAATTCTGAGAACAAAGAGGTAAATGTGGGGAAGGAAGCTTCAGAGAAGACAGCAGGCTACAGTCGGCCTTGCTGACAGCTGTAAGCCACAGTGTGCCCAGAGGACAGATGCTGAGGGCTGGGTCTGGGATGAGGGAGATGGGCCTCGGTGTGAACGACATGAAACTGTGGGCACAGCTACCCCAGCGCTGCCACTTCCCCTGCCCTACCTTCCAGGCACAGCGTGGTGCTGTGCCCGCCGAGTGCCACATGTGTGCAGAAAGCCTCCCCCAGAGAGGGCAGGCTCTTCCTGAATGCAGATGAGTTTCAACTCTATGTGACAGAAGCTTTCACATCTTCGTTGAGTTTTGGAGCCAAGCAGGGCCAGAGAGGATGAGAAGGCAGCCCCTGGGAGGATATCTAACTCCAAGAATTCTGGTCAACGCACAGCGATTCAGAACACTGGTCTGGAAGGGCCTCTAATAGCAGAAATGCAAGCAGGGCTCAGGGCTTGGCTGGGAAGAGCTAGGAGAGGTTAGTGGAGAAGGCAGAAAGAAGAAGAAATGGGCCCAATTAAGGACCTTGCAAAGGGAAAAGGAACAGGGAAAGAGCTGGCCAGGGCAGGAAGGGAGCGACCCACTGTCCTGGTTTGCCAGGGACCGAGGGGTGTCCCGGGACTCAGGACTTCCAGTACTAACACTGGGACAGCCCCAGGCAAACCGGGATGAGTTGGTCCAACCAGTGGTCCAACCAACACCACTCAGGGAGGCTGAGGGGGTGCTGACCCATTGGTGCTCACCGCCCCCTCCTTTGTGGCTCTGTCATTGCTCATTAGCAGACTCTAGGGCAACGGGAAGGATGAAATTGTCAACATGGGGAGGTGATCATGTGCCCCTCCTGGCTTGTGTCCTCCCATCTCAACCATGAAGATTTCTGAAGGGGCTCAGGTACAGGTAGAAGAGGGAATTCTTTATTGTTGAAATAAAAGCTAGAATTACAGCCACCATCCTTTACTCAGCCACTTCTCAGGCATTGAGCTTACCAGGCACCGGTGAGGAGGGGACACAGCACTGTGCCATTAGGGAAGTGCCTTATCTGTACTTGGAAATCAGAAGAAGGAAGGAGGAGTTGGCACACCCAGCTCTGGAAACCATCCCCATCCAGCCTCCATGACCCCCTTCCTTCTCAGAGCTGGTTTCTCCCCCAGGCAGGTCCCTAGAGAGGACCTACCGCTCCTTGGTTTCTACCCACCCATGAAATCTGCTCACTCAACAAGAATTAATTGAGCATTTACTATGGACAGACACGCTTAAGGACTATAGAGAACACAAAGAACAATAAGATGTAGGCTCTGCCTTCCAAGAACTTATGGTTCGGGTGGGGGAGTGTTGGGGGGTGGGGTGGGAAGGCGGGGGTGGTATAGGAAGGCAAGAATCAATTAATGAACACGTATTTCCTTTGCCGTTAATATGTGCCATGAACTGTACTGGAGGAACAGAGATAGTAACCAGACAACTGCAAAACCACTGTGAGTACAATGAGGGTGAGATGGAAATGCTCAGGAGGGGCACCTACCCCAGTCACCGAACCAAACCCTAAATGATCACCCACTTGACTTCAGCATGGAGGGGAGTACTGTGGAGGATTAAAAAACAAACAAAAACAAAAACAAAAAACAAAAAACAAAACAAAACACAAAGAAAGTGGTAAGACCAAGCACTGACTTCAAACTGTTAACCAAGGAGATAAACCCATACATATGAAACAATTAGTGTATCACAGGACCCACGGTGAAGTGTTAACTGTGGAATGCAGACCTTCAGCACAAAGAAACAGCAGGAGAAAGTCCATAAAGCTGCCCAGAGGCAGCAGAAGTAAAACCGGAGACAAAATATTGACGAGGGAGGATTTTTCCAGTAGGGAGAAGCCAATAGGTACCTGTGGTTTTTTTCTCAAAAATGAAAAGCAAATGTATGGTTACTACTAAAAATGTTTCTAAATGGCACACCTATTCACAGGTCTTTGGTTTGAGCAAATAAGGATCTTGCCGATGGTAACTTTCACAAATGTAACTTACATTGAAATGAAAAGATAGGCATCAAATCTAATTTCAGCTGAATGGAAACATATTTAATTTTGTAATTGCAGTTCCATATGCATAGCTGCACGTGTGCACACACACACACACACACACACACACACACACACACACCCCTTGACTCCTTTCTTATGTCTATCCTTAAGCCATCCAATCTCCATCCTTCTGTTAAACGAACCCCATAATTCAGGGAAAGAAAACTGAATTACCAGGGACAATCTACAAATTAATGACTGAGAATCGACCACATTGGCTTTTGCTATAATGATATTCACAAAGTATGAGCAGAAAGGTCACATTTGGTCTGATGGTACACTAGTCAGTCAATAACAAGTTAACAACTATTGACTGACTGTCTATTTAATGAAGAACCCTGTGCTGGTGTTGGGAGAGTGAGAAGGAGGGGTTGGTGAGAGGGATTCGTAGAAAGAAGGCATGATGCCGGGGGAAAAAAATGGAAGACTCATTAGACACCGAGTCTGGTCCTTGCTGTATCATTGACAAGGCCTTGGGTAAGCTGATCCCACGGTGAACTTCACCTCTTCATCCATGAACATATCCATCTACCTCTCAGGGTCATTTACACTTCAAAGGGGGAGAATGTAGGCCACACTTCAAAGGAGAGAATGGAAGCCTGCAGTGCTTGGAAAAGAAGGATCTGTATTAATGCGTCATGGAGGTTTGGAGGTACCTCCCCTGCTTCACTAACCCGTCTATTTTTCCAACAGTCCCCTGAATCTCCCAGGCAGTCAATCTGTCCCATGCCCTCCACGTGGTATTGATTTAGGGAAGCATAAAATCCAAATGGAGTCAACCAAGGGCAACCAGACTCCATTCCACGCCTTTGGTCAATCCACTAAGGGTTTTTCCTTAGAAAAACAAGTGAACAAGAAAACAGGCTGACCCAGGGGCCATGGGCTGTCATTCTGGGGCCAGAAAGGGAGATCATGCCTGGGAAAGGAACCAACACTGAAGGAGAAACACTGGATCTTGGGCCCCTCATCTGAGCCCTGGATAAAGCCTCACCTACTGTCAGCGTCTACTCCCAGACTGAAAACAGTCTGGGTTGGTTTTCATTTAATCTCTCATCTGATAAAATGAGAGAAAATATAGCTAATACAAGGTTATAAATGTCTCTAGCCCCTCACCAAATCCCTGTGGCTCCATAAACCACCCAGGGAGCCACTTCCTACCAAGTGTCCTCCTGAGCAGGCAAGACATTAAAGGGCTCACTCAAGGAACAAAAAGAAGAAAGGCAACCATAAGCAGTAAGATACAAGTGACTACCGGACCTGTCTTTATTTGCTTCCTGTCTTCCAAGACCAGTGAGGGTGGAAGTTATGGAAAGGGAAAATCACTCAGTGATAAGCCAAAGGGTTGGAGCTTCTGTCTCAGCTCTATTTCTGCAAGCTTCCTCCAGATGTTTACCTATTCTCTTTTATGGTAACCACTGAAGAGCCCAGAGGAACAACGCCAGTATCCTACTGATTTATTTTATATCTGAAAAAATTACTCAGGGCCTGCAGTCCTGAGCTCATGTTCAAATTAAGTTTGCTGGAAATCTAATTTGGGACGAGTAATTTAATTTGGCTACTACAATTAAAAGTGGTGCAGTATTTGTGTTTTAGAGGAAAACCATATTAGATTCATCTAATCTTATTAGGTGAACATCACATTTAGATCACATTATATCTGGAACAGATATATACTAGATTGATTTCTTTCATAAATCACTCAGGAGGCCAAAGGGACTCACCTCCTTCCCACTCCCCGCAGACCCACCTGACGCAGGTCAGAAAAGGTAGTGAACATAAAGGAGGCACCATGGAGAACTCCACTGCACAACCCAGCGGTTCACGTACCCGCAACATCGCCTACAACAACCTCTCAAGTTCTGCTGATGGGTAAACTAAGGGCTCAAGTGGACAAGTGACTTGCTCAGGGTCACAGTCAATGGTAGAGCTGAGATGACATCTCAGCTCCCGGACCCCTAATTTGGCTCCCTGCCACTCTACCACGTGGGTTTTAAATAAGATCTAATGTGAAAAACAGCCAGAGGGCCTCTGAGACCCCCACTACTCCTCACTTAGCTAAACCATGGAGTCTTCAGATACCATCTATCAGCCTGTCTCCCTGCTGTTCCTAACTATCCCAGGAAGATAAAGAAGGCGATCTCACTATCTCCACAGGTAAGAAACCAGTGCTCCAAATTCTTCTTGAGTCCATTTTTTTAATTTATTATTAAAAAAATTTTTTTTTAAACATTTATACATCTTTGAGAGACAGAGAGAGACAGAGCATGAGCAGGGAAGGGGCAGAGAGAGAAGGAGACACAGAATCCGAAGCAGGCTCCAGGCTCCGAGCTGTCAGCACAGAGCCCGACGCGGGGCCCGAACTCACGAACCACGAGATCATGACCTGAGCCGAAGTCGGACGCTCAAACAACTGAGCCACCCAGGCGCCCCGAGTCCATTTTTTTATTGATGACTACTTTAAACCCCCTCACTTCAAGACAACTAAAATTTCACATTGAGAACATTCAAACCATATGATGGGTCAGAGAAAAGAATCTGCTTTGCTTTTTAAAATGTTGTTAATCTCAGAAGTACCGCTAACCGGGCAGATTCAATGCATACGATATTACACATCAGGGCTCCAACTGTAGAGTTTAATCTTAAAAAATTAGGTCACAAAGAAAAATCAAGGGAAGGAGAAGCCAGATAAAAATATTTATAACATGACAAGTTAATACGTGCTGCATACAAATCTCTTATAAATGATTGAAAAGAAGATGGAACACTTCAAAATAAAAACGAAAAAGGATTCAAAGAGGTAATTCACACACACACACACACACACACACACACACACACACACACACAAACACACACACACAGATTACTGACGGCCTCATGAAAAAAAATGTTCAAACCCACTGTAAGGAATGCTTGCAAATTAAAACAGTGCAGTACTGTTTTCAACAACCAAATTGGCAAAAACTGAAACAACTATAATGCCCATGGATAGTCAAGAGTGCTCTGAAATAAGAATCCTCAGACACTACTGATAAGAGTATAAATATGTCCACATTTCTGAAGGGCCATCTGGTAATATGCATTGCCAGCCTTAACACTGAGCAAGTTCACTCCCAAGAATTTTCCCTGAGGAAATAATCAGAGGAATACTCAAAGATTTATGCACAAAGACATTTATAATAGCAGCACTATTCAGAATAATAAAAATCTAGGAAAGCCTAACTGTACCATAATAGAAAAGTGTTCAATCAATTATGATACATCAAAACAGGGAATAATATGTAGACATCAAAACTCTTATTTTTGGAAGAGATTTAAAGACACAAATGCTCACAAAATGGCGCTAAAATTAAAAACTCTTAATAGGATGATTCCATTTTGTAAAGAAAATATGTATCACATACATTATAATTTTTTTAGTGTTTATTTATCTTTGAGAGAGACAGACAGACAGAGAGTGAGCAGGGAGGAGCAGAGAAAGAGGGAGACACAGAATCGGAAGCAGGCTCCAGGCTCTGAACTGTCAGCACAGAGCCCGACGTGGGGCTCAAACTCATGAACCATGAGATCATGACCTGAGCTGAAGTCCGACGCTCAACTGATTGAGCCACCCAGGCGCCCCTGTCACCATACGTTATAAATATAACAAATGGTGACAGGTTCAGCTAAACGTCCAACAAATATTCATGCTCTTTCCAGAGTGTAGGGTTTTCACTGGAAAGCTGGTACCCAGCCAGGGACTACATTTCCCAGCATCCCTTCTACCTAGGTATATCCATCTGACTATTCCCACCAATGGAATATAGGCAGAAATGACATGAAGCACTTTCAAACTGAGGTGGTTGGGAAGTGACATGCTTTCTCCATGCTCTCTTCCTCCAACTGCCAACTAAATGCAGAGGAGCCCAAAGCCCTAGGGAATGGAAGAATAATATGATGAAGGACCCTGGGCCACTGAATCTACTCACTGGAGGGCTGACCACTAATCAGAAACACCTATGTTGGACTAAGAAATAAACCTCTACTGTGTTAAATTACAATTTGGGGTTTTAACTGTCCGTCAGCTAGTGTTACTTTAACTAATATATGCACATAGAAAGATAAATTACCAAATTTTATCTGATGCATTGTAGGACAGACAAATTCTAGGTAAATTTTTAAAAAATGTATTCTTTCTACCATAAGCATCTTCTTTAATAACCAATAAATGTATTAAAATAAAAAAGCAAACCTTGAAGGATAATGCTACAGTAAAGTTAAGTATAAATATAAAATATTAAATAAGATTACAAAAATAAAAATGTAGAAAATTGGAAAGGCCAAAAGGAAAAAAAAAATACAGACTTACAACTTTAAAAAATCTACTAAAATAATTCCAGACAAATGACTGTTCAAAAATGATGTAAGGTTGGGGTGCCTGGCTGGTTCAGTTGATAGAGCATCCAACTCTTGGTCTCAGGGTCATGAGATCAAGCCCCATGTGGGGCATGGAGCCTACTTAAAAAAAAAAAATGACCTAAAGTTAAATGACAACAAACTGGGGAGAAAAATGGCAACTTATACACGGAATATTAGTATCCTTTACTACGTAAAGAACCTTTATGAATCAGTAAGTGGGGGGATAAATATAAGAATTGGGGCAAAGATATGAACACATAGGCATAAAATAAATACTGACATACACTTACAAAAAGATTTTCATCTCACTAGTAATTTTAAAAACACAAATTAAAATAAGATATTCATTATCCCTCTATCAGACTGACGAACATTTAAAATATTGTCACTATAGCACCAAATGTTGCTGAGATGATGATGAAATGGGTAATCACGTATGTTACAGAAGGAAGTTCAAAACAGTATCTCACTTCCAGCAAGCAGTTTGTCACAAGAGAGAAAAAAAGCCTTAAAAACACTTTGACTTTCTAGATACTTGACAGAAGAAGTAAGTATCCAGAAGAAATGACTGAATAGGGGGGAAAAAATGAAACAATTTAGATACCCATTTGCAAAGGACTGCTTAGATCAATAAATTATGGCATGTTGTATGTGTTATCACATATTAGAATAATACACAGCCATAATGTTAAATTATGATGAAGATCTAAAGGCACTAAAGCACAATAGTGCCCACAATATAAAAAAGCAGAATACAAAACAATATAGATAGCATAATTTCTTGTTTAAAAGTGTGGGTGTATATATTGTAAATGCATAAGGAGAGCATAGAAGGATTCTTTCTTATAAAAATGTTATAGTAGTTATCTCCAAGGGGTGGGATTATGGGTGACTTTCATTTTCTTCTTTATATTTTTCTATATTTTTTACATTTTCAGCTGTGAGCATGTATTACCCTTGTTTATGTTTTATTATGAAAAATTCTAAGCATATATACAAATGTAGCAAGAATATATGTACCCACTGCTGGGCCTCAATTATCATACATGGCTGACCTTGCTTCATCTATATCCCACTAGGGCCCCTGTCCCTGGATTATTTTAACATAAACCCTGGATATATCATTGATCCATAAATACCCCCAAAACATCTGGACCTTTTATATTTAATATCCTCAAACTCTCCACTGGACTGTTTTAAAGTATTTGATACTTCATTTGCTCACAAACACTATAGTATGTATTTTTAAAATATAACCATAAATAATAATATCACACCTAAAAATTAACAATAATTTCTCAATATCAAATATCCAATTAGTGTCCCAATTTTCCTAATGGGTCTCATAAATGCCTTTTCACAGTTGGGTTGTTTAAATCAGGATCCAAACAAGATTTACACTGGAATTTGGCTGATATGTCCCTTGAGTCTTTTAAAATTTATTCCATAGTGCTACCCCTCCTTTTCCATGCCATTTTATTTATGAGCAGCGTATGGGTCATATGTTCCAAGAACCTCCTGAATGCATCCTCATGGTGTCTTCTAACATGTTCCTCTATCCCCTGTATTTTCTTTCACTAGTATTAGTTCTAGTGTCCGCTCAGCTACTGGTTCCATTACATTTTTGTAAGAATATTTCAAATCACTGTATTATTTTTATAACCAGACAAAATAATAAGCTAAAAAAATGTTTTTAAAGGAACCCAAAGAAATGCCAGCCTTTTTAATTCATCCCTTGCAGCAATTCAATAAACTCAGTATACAAAAGATGTTTTCAGAACACAGGTTAGGTCAAGGCTTTCTGACACAAGAAAGATGCTCAGTGACTATTCGTGGGCATATTTTTCCATTTTCCTTTTACATTTTAAATCCACCTCCCCTTCTGCATCATTGGTGAGGTCTATTACTCTCTGGACAACGGCAATCCCTCCACTGGAAGCTAAGTCATCCTATAATTGCAGAAGTATTCTTCAATTTTCCTTTGTTTAAAAAAATGTAACATATGCACAGACAGGCATACCTCAGAGATACTGTGGGTTCAGTTCCAGACCACTGATATAAAGTGAATATAGCAGTAAAGCGTTTCAAGTGAATTTTTGGTTTCTCAGTGCATATAAAATTTATGTTTATACTGTATTATAGTCCATTAAATGTTCAATAGCATTATGTCTAAAAAAACAACTTAATTTAAAATATTTGATTGCTAAAAAATGCAAACCATCATCTGAGCTTTCAGTGAAATCATAATGTTTCTGCTGGTGGAGGGACCTGACTCCACTTGATGGCTGCTGACTGATCAGGGTGGCTATGGCAGTTTCTCAAAATAAGACAACAATGATGTTTGCTACATCATCTAACTCTTCCTTTCACAAATAATTTCTCTGTAGCATGTGATACTGTTTGATAGCATTTTACCCACAACAGAACTTCTTTCAAAACTGGAGTCAGTCCTCTCACACCCTGCCACTGCTTTATCGACAAACTTTATGTAATATTCTAAATCCTTCGTTGTCATTTCAACAATCTTCACAGCATCTTCACCAGGTGTAGATTCCATCTCAAGAAACCACTTTCTTTGCTCATCCACAGGAAGCAACTCCTCATCTATTAAAGCTTGATCATGAGATTGCAGCAATTCAGTCCCATCTTCAGGCTCCAATAGTAATATCAAAGAACACCGATCACAGGTCGCCATCACAAATATAAGCAAACAGTCATGAAAATGTCTGAAATATTGTGAGAATTACCAAAATGTGACACAGAGACACAAACTAAGCAGATGCTGTTGGAAAAATGACACCGATAGACTTGCTCAACACAGGGTTGCCACAAAACTCTGCAAAGCACAATAAAACAAGGCATGCCTGTTTTATTTGAAATGAGAGAAAAATTTGAAATGAGAAAAAAAGAAAGAATAAGCCACCCATAATGTCACTCCTCTAACACAGTCACTGTTACCTATATACTTTCTTACCATCTTTTTTTAGGGACACATATTTTGTACATAATTGTAATCAGTGAATATGGGTTTTGATACTCCTTTGTGAAATTAACACACTTAATGTATTTGACATTAAAAATATTTGTTGCTTATGTTAAGGTATAAAAAAGAGCAATAATGTATATATATATGTGTGTGTGTATACGTATGTGTGTATATACGTATGTATATACACACACTTATGCATATATACATATGTATCTACACACAAATGTGTGTATATATATATATATATATATATATATACACACACACATACACACGTGTCCATAGTTCAGCTTGAGAAAGAGACTTTACCATCCCCTAGGTAGCCCCCAGGGGCTCCTCCCTCATTCTCTTCCCTCCTCCCACGACTAGCCTGAATTTTTGTCTATGATCGCTTGTTCTTATAGGGTTTGCACATGCATGTGGACATCTAAACTTTTTTTTTTAAGTTTATTCATTTATTATTTCTGAGAGAGAGAGAGCACAAGCTAGGGAAGGGCAAAGAGAGACAGGGAGACACAGAATCTGAAGTAGGCTCCACGGTCTGAGCTGCACAGAGCCTGACACCGGGCTCCAATTCATGAACCACCAGATCATGACCCGAGCTGAAGTCGGATGCTTAACCGACTGAGCCTCCCAGGCACCCCATGCATGTGGATGTCTAAACACTGTATCATTAGTTCTGTATGTATCTGAACTTTATGTAATTGGGATCACACTGCAACTTGCTTTTCTACTTAACAGCTATGTTCCTGAGATCCTTCCCTGTTGTCGCACACAGCTATGGTTCATTCAACTTAATTGCATAGTTATATAGTTGTATTCCATAGTGAAACTACACCACAATTTATTGGCAATTTCTATACATAAAATTATATTGTAAATATCATGTCACATTGCTACATATCTTCAAAATAATTGTTAATTATACTAGAGTATTACGCTGATAGAGGAACTATCTTATTTGACAGTCATTCAACAGTTGGACATTGTGTGTATGTGTGTGTGTGAGCACGTGCGTGCGCGCAAGTGGCTACTTTGTAAATAATGCTTCAGGGAGCATCTTTGTTTAAATAGGTTATTAAATGTTGTGTATTATTTCCCTCATGGAGGGAATGTGGGAAGATGGTCCACAGAAGTGGTATTACTGTGGAAGATGGTCCACAGAAGTGGATCAAAATGTATGAATAAATAATATGGCTCTTTAACGCACTGAATATCGCAATACCTCCAGAACTGGGGATTACCATTAAAAATGCATTCTTTGGAGGGGTGCCTGGCTGGCTTAGTTGGTGGAGCATCTGGCTTTGGCTCAGGTCATGATCTGAGTGGTTCATGAATTCTGTGTCTCCCTCTCTCTCTGTCCCTCCCCTGCTCATGCTGTCTCTCTCTCTCTCTCTCTCTCTCTCTCTCTCAAAATAAATAAACATTAATTTTTTAATGTATTCCTCAAATAATATGTTAAAATAGTATTTTGCTGCTGTTTCAATCTACATATCTCTTATTACAAAATTGAACATTTTCCATATATGTGTATGGTGCTATATGTAGTTATCTATTCAAGTGTCCAACCAAGGTTTTAGGTTTTTTTTTTATTAGTTTTTTTTATTTGTTTGAGCACATCACAAAATAAAGATACAAATTCTGTCATATGAATGCAAATCTTTCCCTATTGTTACCCCACTGGTTTTTTACATGAAGAAATCTTTGATTTTTTTTCTGTAGTTTGATGGACTGTTCTTTTCATTTTTGAGTGTTTTTCTTTTGTTTCTAAGCAATATTCAATTCTATAGATTTCCCTATGCCTCTACATTTTGCACTTAATTGTTTAATCAATATGTAATTCATTGTGGTGAAGTTAGAATGATTTTCTCCAAATTGCTAACTATGCATCACAATTATTTATTGAATAATTCTTCCTTCCCCCCCGATCTGTGATGACTTCTTTATGATTTATCGAATTATTTATGTGAGGGTCTGCTTTTGAACTATCCTAGTTCACTCACCTACTTCCTCTTTTTATGTCAATACCATGGTGTTTTAATTACAAAGGTACACTTTAATATCTAGTATTGCTATATATTGTAATATCCAATAGATCTAACTCCCTTCTCCTCGAGCCATTTCCAAGATTCCCCATGAGGTTCTCATCTACATATTTTTCCATATAGACTGATAACCATCTTGTGAAATTTTAAAAATCCTGATGGGACTTTGAGAGGAATGGCATCAGACTCATGAACTAATTTCAGAAATATCTAAATCCTTAATTGTAATCTCACCACCTAGAAGTAGGGTTTTAACGTAATCTCTTTAAGCCTCCTTGATCTACAACTAAGCAATCTGTAATGATAATTTTATCCTTTTCTTTACAATATTTATTCTCTAAAGTTAACGTTACCACTTTCATAACTTTCTGCACTGGCTTTTTGTTTTGATCTCAGCCATATCCAATAATGCTTTTATTGTGGCCCCGATAAGTATAATGACAGTAGGCTGTATGAACTCAATCTTCCTTATTATACAAAGGAATGGTCATTTTATATACTCGTTTCTAAGTGGCTTGTAAAAATCAGAAGTTGAACTGACTGAATGTACTTCTGGAATTAATGAGATCATTGCATATTTTTACTTAAATAATTTATGTGAAGCAAATGAAAAATATATATATATGAAGCCATTCCTGCATTCCATAACCTTCTTGGGTATAGTGGAACATTCATATACTCTATTGTCGAAATCTACTCACTAGAATTTCACCTAAAATTTTTACATTCCTACGAGAGACTGGTAGAGAGCCTCCCTTTGGGGGCTTGCCAGATTTGTTATCAGGGTCATGTTTGCTTGAAAAAAGAATCTGCAAGTATTCCATCTTTTTTCTAAATCCTGGAACAGTTTATATAACACAGAAATTATCTGTTCCTTGAAAGTTTAAAATAATTTTCAAAGGCCTTTTTGTATTTTAAAATCTTCTACCTGGTATGTGTGTGTGTGTGTGTGTGTGTGTGTGTGCCCATGGGGACATTACCATATTTATATTTTTATACATTTAAAATGACACTGTAAGATATTGATCTCTAGAGGAATAAGGAACATTTGCATTATAATTTACTGCCTTCCTTTCCCCCATGAAAGGGAGTGAATGCCCAAGAGGATAAAGCGCTAAGAAATAAGCCATGTTCCCAGGTTTTTGCTCTAACAGCCTCCCTTTTAGAGGCCCATAAGGGAGGCTATAGATGGTGGTCAGGGAATATTGAACACGGAACCATCCACAATTCATTGAGGCTGAGCAAGTTTGGCATCCACACCTTTTAACACTGACATCTGGACCTAGGAAACCCAAGATCTGAAAAGAAAAGGAGATCATCAGTCTGCCACAGGTCACCTTGAAGTGTGTGGTAAAGGTCTTCCGATTTTGTAGTCCGGTAAGCCACCAGTAGGACACTGTACTTCTTACAGAGCAACAAAAGTTTGTAATTCTAAGGCTTTCTCTACTGACTGCAGGGCTCCTGGATCAACGACCCTCCAAACACTTCATGGGAACCACAAATAAAGATTCAGAATTGTTAGGGACTGAAAGTCTGTGTCCCACCCCCCACCCCCCAACCCAAATTCATATGTTGAAACCCTAGCCCCCAATCTGATAGTATTAGGAGATGGGGCCTTTGGGAACCAACTAGATTAAGAAGACTCACAAGGCTGGAGCCCCATGATGGGATTAGTGTCCTTATAAGAAGAAGAGACACCAGAGCTTCCTTTTTTTGCAAGGACACAAAGAAGATGTCAAATGAGCACACATCAAGATGGCGGCCGCCTACAAACTATCCTAAGAGCTCTCAGAATGAAACCTGCCTTGCCAACACCTTGATCTTTAGACTTCCCCTTCAGAACTGTGAGAAATAAATTTCTATTTTAAGCCACCCAGTCTGTGGTATTTTGTTATGGCAGCCCAAGTTGACCAAAGCAAGGGGGCTGTGGTAATGTCTGTCCAAAAGAACACGGAGCCATAACTAGGCACACTGAATAGCCTGCTGTGGGGAGAGATACACCTGAGGAGAAACAAGTAGTAAGGAGTCTGAATGAAGATGGAGGGTCTCCTAGAACAGGCGAGGACTGTGCTGTATGAGCATCTGTGAGAATACAACCAGGACTCAAACAGTGACACCGTGCCCAAGAACAAGGACGTGAACAGGGCAGTAACTGCATATGTGTTATGTTGGCCAATGGTCTGCTTTTTCTTGAGAAAGACACATCTCAGTTCGTGTCCTTGTTCACAGGGGATCCATGAAGTGTTAGAGGTCAACGAAGCGTTGGGATTAGGTCACCTTTTGTCAGTCAAGGTGATGAGTGTTGGAATAGCCCGGCAGGAAGGCACGGACCTCAAAACCCTCTTCGGAGCTAGGATTCCATAATTCCACTCAGGATTTCGCACAAGCGTGCAAGCGGTTTTTTTCTCCCCCCTCCACAATGACAGAGAAATTGCTTTCACACCAGTCATGGCCTCACACAGAAGCTTAATCCCTGGCTGGAAGGCAAAACATGCTTGTGGCAAAGCCAAGCAGGCATGTGAAGTGAAGCAGAATGAGGAATGTTTTATGACTGTTTGGGATGCCAGGGGTGGCTGGGTATATGTTGGGTTTTTTTTTAAGGACTCCAAAAGACATCTTAACTCATACTGTTTTGGCAGCTTCAAGATGCAACAGTTACTACAAGCCCTAACAGCAGTGACTGATTTCTCACAAGCACCCTTTCCTTTCTGGAGCTTTAAATTCTCTCTCTCTCTCTCTCTCTCTCTCTCTCTCTCTCTCTCTGTGTGTGTGTGTGTGCGTGCTTTCCCACACATAGAGGCACATACCACACAACTGACGGCCAAGTCCAACTGAACAGATTTATCGTTTTTAGGGTGAAACTGTGGAAAAAGAAAAACTGTTGACATACCTTTTAATCTGAACTATGTAGGTCTCGCAAGACTTTCTTTCTACCGGCAGAAAATCAAACTAACAATTCTAAGTTAATGACGAGAGTAAACAGTTCCTTCTTTATAAAATGAATTGGACTCATCAAGCCTTGCGTTCAAGTGAATTTCTCCGGCTCCTTTAAGTCAAATAAAGAGATGGCTTAAGAGAATTCCTAGGCTCTAAGAGAGTCTTTAAAAAGTAGGATTTGCCCCCCTATACTTGCACATGAAGTAAATAACTCTCCATCTCCCCAATGCTTGTTACCCACAGATTGCAATGAAGGATCCAACTGCGTGAGGTAGTTTTTACAGGCAATGTCAGGAAAAAATACTCCTTTTCTTAAATGAAACTCTTTTATGAAATTCTATGCTAACAGATGTTAGGTTTTTTTAAAACATCCCTCCACTAAGGAAGGCAAAGCAAGAGAAGAAGCTGGTAGCTCTAGGCCAATCCCTTCCAATTTTTTTGATAGTTCTTCATCCAAGTCATCTACATATGAGAACGACTTGTCTGGACCAAGTAATTTAGGGTCAATCATCTAATTATTGCTGGTTCCCATCCAGTTATCACAATGGTGACCAGCTCCAGGGTCAGCAAACGACCTACAGAAAATTTAAGACTGATCTTAGTCAATATGCAAGGGCGAGAGTATGAATTTTTCTCAGGTCTATAAGTTCCTGGTTGTTCTGGAAATTTTTCTTCTATCTGCAGACCCCTCACTGTACCCTATTCACCTCGCATTATCAGGTTATCTCTTCCTGGTTTTGAAACATAGGTGATAAAGCTTGAGGATACTCGAGGGAGCACAGGATCAACCTGTGCTCTCCCACCGCTAATCTGGGAATCCCCGAACCAAGACAGTGGCTCTGCTGAGATTCTGAGAGGTCAGCTTTATGGCACTAAAAGCTTAGAGAACAATTCACAGCATTGTGTCAGCTAGACTTCAACTGAAATAAATGCCCAAGACCAGATTCTTGCTTCTACAGCATCTCACTTGATTCAGGTGATCCTAAAATCCATCCACTCAGAAAACCCCAAATGGTGTGGTTGGTTTGGGAAGCCAAAGCTGAAGAGGGTCACTTGCCCCTTCCGGAGCCTCCAAACTGAGAACAAAGGCAAGAAAATCAGTTGGGATAGATTATGACAGGCCTTCAACTATGTGTTTTAGTTGTTTATTTATTTATTTTGAGAGACAGAGAGAGTGAGAGCAGGGGAGAGGCATAGAGAGAGGGAGAGAGTGAATCCCAAGCAGGTTCCATGCTGTTAGCACAGAGCCCAATATGGGGCCCAATCTCAAGAACCATGAGATCAACACCTGAGCCGAAATCAAGAGTCAGACACTCAACCAACTGAGCCACCCAGGTGCTCCAGGCCTTCAACTACTTATAAAACTTTTCAACTAAGAATATATTAATAAGTTACTGCAAAATAAAAATCCCCTCACTTCCAGGGATTATACCTACGTTTAACTTAACTGTATGCTACTAAAATTTTCTTTTTTTTAGATTTTCCCCGAACTGAATTCTAAAATAAAAACCATTCCAGTGGAAAAAAATCCATAAACACTAAATTTTTTAGCACCTTTATTTACCTCATCTCTAACTGAACTAATCAGTGGCAAACAATAAATTTGTAGTGAAGAGAGTTAATTTCCTAGACTAAATGCACACATAAACACATAAATGTGACAATATTTGGAGATATATGAAGCAAATAAAGATAACATTTATTGGGCCAGCCACTGGGACACTGGGCATTTTACTTGGATTATCTCAGTTAATCCTTACAACGGACCTATAAAGTAGGTGCTATTCTACTCCCATTTTATAGATAAGGTTTAAATGAGGAACTTCATTAATGTAATTTAATCTCCACTAACCCAGAATTTGAGTTCAGCGTTTACTCTGGCTATAAAAAGGTTGAATAAGCATATGAGAAATTAAACAGAATAGTAGAAGGCACGATCAATCTACTAGAAGGTCCTATGTTTTAAGACATAGTGAGAAGCAGATGCTAATTGCAAGCCTGTCTGGGAACTGTTTGGGAAGATTCTGTCTGAAACTATGCTATGGTAAGATATTTTAAAATGCAGACTTTCACTAGTTAAAAACAGGTTTCGTCTCACTGTTACTTCCAACAATGGGTCTCCATCAGTGGCATTTCTATAGATTTCTATGCATGATACAGTATAGTGGATGTCAGCTGCCACTTTCCTGGTACCCATCTCCTCCCCGCCCCCCCGGCTCTGTCTCGTTCTCTTCCTGCCAGTCCTGGTGCTTTAGGGAAAGCTGACACACTCCTCCAGTAGAGGGATAGGCCAACCAGAAAAACCTCTCATCCCTGCCAGTCAACAGAGGGCACTGGGATTGGCTGTGGAATAAGCACATGGCTCAATTTGGGCCAATGAAATGCCAGGGTTGGTTTCCTGGGGATGGAATTCTGGGAAAGACACTTTCTCAGTCTTCTAAGGACTTTCTTTACCAGAAGGAATGCTTCTTTCCTCCTGACCAGAGGGATGCAACTATGAGCCCAGGAACTCCTGCCGCCATTCTGCCTCCCTGAGGAAAGCCAGCCTGAGGATGAACTGACATCACGGAAGAGTGACAGAGAGATGGAAAGAAATAATGGTTGACATCGTGCTGAGCTGCTAGTTCACATCCACAATACAGCCCACCCCATCCCTAACTTTGCAAGTACATGAGCTGATTAGTTAATTTCCTGTGCTGTAGGAGCACTTTTGAGTTAGGTTTTATGACAGTCACAACCCCAAAGAATCCCAACTGACACGTGAGGAAAAAACAAACACTAATTCACACCTTTCTCCTGCAAGTACCTGGATTTTGCTTTACACTGTTTCATAACTGTTTCAAGTGGTTTTGTGTTGGTTTTCTCCTAAAAAATGTCACAGGCTTCCCAAAAACACTTTCATGAATTCATGAGTGGCCTTGGGCAAGTCACTTGACTTTCCTGGGTCTTTTCAACTAAAAAAGGGTGAAGTTTGATTAGAGGATTTCTGTTGCTCCGTCCAGCCCTCACAGTCCAACAGATCTACGTGGCTGACCTAATAATGCAACGTTTCGCTCACTCCCACCAAACAAAACCCCTCTTTGGATGGAGACATCCTCTGCAATACAATCTAAGCAACCTGTATCTCCTGCTTGGTCAGATATTTCCCTTTCGCACCTCTACATTCACCCTTCTCCACTCAGCTCTGCTTCCCCAGAGGATCTGATCTCTTTGGACAGCATCGGTATGGCTCCCCGCCTTCTAGCTTCTGGCTGAGTGTGCCTAACGGGAGGCATCATCAGGAGACGGGAGAACTGACAAGTGAGTTCAGTGAGGAGATTTATTCCCCTGGCTCTTCCCCAGCAGAGTTGCTGAAGGTTGACTGCACCCTTCTACCAGAGATAACCTTTCCATGTAGCTTCTCTTTCCAGTTCTAATAACCAGTCTTTCCCTCTTTCTTTCAGGACTAGGTATGGTAACAGCTTCCTGACGTCCCTAGCCCTGGGATGCTTCCACATCCTGTGCTCGGTTCTCTTAACCCTGCCTACGCCACTATAAACAGCCCCTTCAGGAAAAGCTCTTAGATTACTCCATGAGTGAGCCATCTGTTTCTTACTGGAACCCCAAGACACAATGGCTTAAAAATTAAATCAAAATCAAGCACAACAAAAGAGAAACAGAAGCAATCAGCTTTGAGTCCCACATAAGAGAGATGAAAAGTGTGTCGCGTGCCAAGAAAAACAACCTGCACGTATCAAATTAGACACCCGCCACCCTCCTTCCCCGCCGTCACTGAGAATTTGTGGAAAATAGCCATCTCTTGCTATGCCGGGGTTTAAACATACAAAAAAAAAATCTGTTTATACACAAATTTATTGACCCTTCAGACACCGTCTGCATGGGGCCTGGCAGAAGAATCACAGCTATGCGCCCATTTTCTAGAGGGACAAACTGAGCTTGGAAGAGAACGGAGGGCCAGAAATCTGCCTCTGACAGGCCCTGTGGGGGTTCTCAGCGCAGCCTTCTGTACTGCAGCTCTCCAGAGATGTCTAATTCCCCCTGAACGCAGATAGAGCTACCATCCATGAGGGTCCTTTGGCTCCTCCGCTATTCACAACAACTGCAAAGTCAAGAGAGACAAGGCACGGTGCCCTCAGCCCCATTCGAAGGGATGCTGAATTCCAGCGCGTGAATCCATAATCGCCAACCATTTCCCAGGGAGACCTTTTCCAGAAATCTAGGGTTGTCCAGGCCCACGGCAGCCCCCCTCCCCTTCGCAAGGCATTTTCCACACCGCAGATATCAAAGAAACACTTTTAGGACTCCTTCATCACAAAGCATTTCAGAGCAGCTATACCTGTTGCAGGATTGGGAGGCTTAATCTTTCAGGGTCGTCCTGCTTCCATGTCTTCCTCCTTCAGCATCCTCCAGAGCCGGGGCCTGTGGGAAGGACCCAAAAAGCACATTCAGGATATTTGCCCTCAACATGAGAAAGATCCTATCGATCGGGAGAGACCAGAGAGGCAGTCCAGGATGGAGCCCTGAAGAATCCAACAGTTGATAGGCCTGCCCTGGAGGAGGACCCTGCAAAAGCTGCTGAGGAGGGTCCCCAAGGGAGAGGAGAATTTAGGAAAGAAAGACACCCAACTCCCTTGTAGTTACTGAGGCCTGCAACCCAGGAGTCACGGCGACTCCTCTCTTTCCTTCACACGCCGCATCCAATCCACCGGCAAATGATGGCAACGTGATCCTTCAAAATATCTCCAGACTCGCCACTTTCTCACCACCTCCATGGCTACCACGTTGGTCCAAGCCAGCGGCTTCTCTTGTTGGGCTATTGCGATAACTTCCTAACTGGTCTCCCTACTTCCGCCCTTGCCTTTCCATAATCCATCTATTCTGTGGGTTGAATTGTGCCATGGGTGGGATTGCGTGTCCCCCAAATTCCTAGGTTGAAGTCCTAACCCCAGTACCTCAGATGAGGGCCTTATGTAGAAATGGGGTCACTGCAGATGTAATTAGCTGTGAAGAGGTGGTCATCCTGGAGTAGGGTGGGTCTCTCATCCAGTCTGACTGGTATCCTTACAAAAAGGGGAAATTAGGACACAGGCCCTCACACAGGGAGAACGCCGATGTGTGAGAGGGTTGCTGTTCTGCTGTCACAAGCCCAGAAACTACCAGAAGGTGAGAAAGGGGACTGGAACAGATCCTTCCCTAGTATCTTCAGAGGGAACGAGGCCCTGCTAACACCCTGATCTCAGACTTCTGGCCTCCAGAACTGTGACAAAATATACTTCTGTGACTTTAGCCACCCAGTTTGTGGTACTTTGTCATGGCAGCCTTAGCAAACTAATACACCATGGTCCCACGGCAGCCTCAGTGATCATTTAAAAATCACTGTTCTTGGGGCGCCTGGGTGGCACTTAACCTAAGCGCCGACTCTTGATTTCAGCTCAGGTCATGACCTCACGGTTCACGAGATGGACCCCCGCGCTGGGTTCTGTGCTGACAGTGCAGCCTCTGCTTGGGATTCTCTCCCCCCCCCCCCCCTCTGCCCCTCCCCGATGCCCATGCCCATGCTCTTTCTCAAAATGAATCAACAACAACAACAACAAATCACTCTTCTGCTCAAAACACTCCTATAGTGTTTCATTTCTCTCAAAATAGAAGGCAAAGTCCTTGAAATGACCTTTAAGGCCCACATGACCTGGCCTGGCCTCTTCCTTGACGTTTTCTTCTCCTACCCTGCTTTTCTTCAATCTCCTCCAGCCAGGATGGCCTCCTCAAACATCCCCAAGCAGGCCCCTCCCTCAAAGCCTTTACACTTGCTCTTCCCTCTGCCTGGAACATTCTTCTCCCAGGCGTCCTTTACTTTCTTCGGGCTCCTGTGACAATGTCACTTTCTCAGTGAGACTCTCCCCTATCAACCCCAGCGCCCATCCTATGCCCCTCCCCGGTTGTATTTTTTCTTCGTAGCATTTATCAGCACCTGACATTTGTTTGTATTTTTTACCTTCCTCCCTCACACCAGTCTGTAAACTCCTTGAAAGCAGGGGCATGGTATTATGGTTTGTCCCGGATACTGGTACCTAGTAGGTACTCAAGAAATAATTGTTGAGAGATTTATTTATGGAATGAAAAAAGCCAAGAGAGGCGCAGAAAGGGGGAAGTGGTCCAACGTCAAAAGTAGCGAAGAGTCCAGAAAGATAAGGAGTGGAGCGTCCACTGGGTGTGGTAATATGGAGGCCACAGGTGAGCTGACAGAGGGCAATTCCTGTGGGAGGCAGGAGTCCTCTGCAGCAAATCCAACCAGGTCCCTCCCCTGTGCCAGGCACACCTCCCATAGGCAGAAACCAGCCCGAGTGGGCTGTGTCAATTAAGAAGCAAAACCTGAGGGCAGATTCTTTCCAGACATCTGTCTGTGAGGGGAGGAGAAAAGGGAATGAGAACTAGAGATGGTGAAGGTTTGAGGTTCGGCTTGAACCGGGTTCCTTAAGGGGGTGAGGTCCCAGGAGTGACAGGAGATGCGGGGGATTCACGTACAGGAAGAAGGTTCTCTCTGGCCGGGAGGGGGATGCGTCCATCTCTGAGGGGAAGGAAATCAGGTTGGATGAGCCCCAGTGTCAGTACCCACAAGGGAGCGAAGACAGGAACCTGAGGGCTCAAAGCTGAGCTGCTAGAACCTGTCAATGAATAAATGAAGCCAGGCTTGGCTAGAAGCCTTGGTTTCAGAGAGACCCAATGTCTCCTGAATGAATAAGGGCAGACAGGAGCTTGATAGGGGATGCGGTGTGAAACGCCTCACCGAGAGGAGTCGTGTAGGTGTAGGGGTGGCCCTAAAACCGGAAGCCTCCTTAAATTTCGTGCCCTCAGTGCTTCACCGGCCTCACCCAGCGGTGACAGCGGTCAGAGAGAGAGAGCCTACTGCTGGCCAGCAACACGGAGGGCCCGGCAGAAATAGAAGCCTTGGTTTCAGAGAGACCCAATCCTCAGGGCTGTGGGGTTCTGGAGAGGCCCTCGGCAGCCTGGGTTAAGAGTCTTCCCCAAACCGAATCCGGAGGCCCAAACAGCTCCGTCCACCTCTGCCAATGCTGCATGACTGTCCCAGGCTCCCAGAGTCAGCCCCTGGAGAGCCCTCCGAGCCCTCACCCTGCACTCCCGATTCCTCCCTCTTAGTCACACATCGAGTCTCGTAGACCACAAGAGGATTCCTACTCTGCCCGGGCACCCACAGCTGCGTGCTGGGTGCGACACAAGTTAAACCCTCACACGACAGTCCTGTGAAGTGGTTTTAGCTTCCATGCATAGTCGATGAAACTGAGATTCAAGAAATTCAGTAACCTGCTTGAGGAGGTCACATGGGCAGCAAGGGGCAGAGCCGGGGTTTGAAATCTTCCATGTCTCCTTCTTCCTTTCTGTATTCATGTCACCACCCTCGTCCCAGCCCTCAGAGCTTCACTCCTAGAATTCAACAGGATCCATGCGTTCTTACCTCCCGGCATTCCCCATTTACAGGGCACCGAGCCAGAGGAGTCTTCCTACAGCACTGTTTTTACTTAACCCGTCCGGTTCAGTTGGCCTCGGCAGCTCCTGATAACAGGAAAATTTCGAACTCGACAGCCAGTCCTTGGGACCCTTCATGAAGGATGCACATCAGCTGCTTCTTTTTTTTCTTTTTTATAGAGGAGAGAGAGCAAGAGAGAGCGCGCGCACCTGCGCGAGTCGGGGAGGGGCGGAGGGTGAAAGAATCCCAAGCAGGCTCCACACTGTCAGCGCACAGCCCGACGTGGGGTTCGATTCCACAAACCTTGAGATGGTGACCCGAGCTGAAATCAAGAGTCAGACACCCAACCGACTGGGCCACCCAGGCGCCCCCATAGTAGCTTCTTCAATCTTGTTTCCCACATGCACCGCCTGCTCCACTCCCTCCGGTGTTCCCCTCCCCCTGCAGCTCCACCCCTCTGACCCCCTGCTCTTGGCCCTCTCATGCCGCCCACTGGGCCACACCACCCCAGCTTCATAGCTCTCTGGCTCCTCTGAGCTCACTGCATTTACCTTCCATGTACACCGCAAACCCCGTGAGGGTGACTAGTATTCGTGTTGAAAATGCTTGGAATTGCCCACTGCTCAACACAGGGCCTCTTGAATGGCAAACGTGACTTGATCTACAGAACAATTCTCATGTAGCTCAGATGATATACTTGTAGGAGTTTTTCAGAAAATACAGAACTGGGATGGGTCAGGGAAGGGACACAAGGCCATCTTGAAGTATCTGGAAGCATACTTCTGGTTCCTCCACAGGAGCACCTGGAGTCTGGCATCCTAGAAGAGCTATCCCAGTGAGAAGGAGGGTGCTAGATAGATTTAGCTCCCTGTCCTCTTCCTGCTCCTACATATTCAAGGTCTTGGCATCCTTCCTTAGCTACCCCTTCACATGCTCCCATAGACATAGATGTCCTGTCTTCTTCCTTGTTAAAGCGAAGAGCTTGAGATGTGAGAAATCCAGCTCAACAAGGTTCGTGGTGATGAGCCGAATGGTCAGTCCTGGATGCCCAGAAGTAGGAAAAAGGATACTCCATTTCTGGGGAATTGGGAGTTGGCCCTAGCCTACTTCAGTCATTAGTCAGGAACCACACAGTAATTCTGGGGTTCGTGAGGCCACAGGAGGAGGATAAGCGGGGAAGATGAAAGTCAGTAAAGGCCATCAAATCACACCCCATACCTGAATAAAAAGGTCTGGGAGAAAACTAGAGGGGTCAAGGTGATGCCGTCTGTGAAGAGGCCCGATAAGAATTCCAAGTCTCCTGAAACCAGCGGAACTGAAGGCACAGTATGGTCCTCATGACACAGTTGAAATAAAGAGCTCTGCAGTCAGCCCTGGGATCCAGTCCTGACCTTGTCACCCAGTGGCTGTCCCATCTTAGGCTCGTCACTCAACCTCTCTGAGCCTGTTTCCGCAGGAGCTAATGTGAAGCCTAAATAAAACAAATGTATAAAACCATCTAGCACAGTGCCTGGCTTTATATAAGGGGCCCAATAAATGCTGCCCCCCTCCCTCCTTCCAGCCTTCAAATCTCAGAACTCTCAACCCTGTATAATGAGAACAAGTACAGAAGCTACAGGGCACTTCTCAGAGAGAAGGTTTGCAAAGAAAGATGGCCAAAGTCAGCAAAGGGAAGGAGAACAAAAGGGCCACCCCATGGCCTCTAAGAGAGAAGGCGCTGGACCTCTGTGAACACCCGGGTTTCAAAACACAACAAAGCTTCGGGCCTCACACCGGACCCAAACAGGAAGTTTGTGACAAACTTAGCAAATACGCAGGCACAACTGCGGGAGGTTGTACACCACTCAGAAAAGATGAAAACCAGCACCTCTCGGGGGTCAGGGTGGCTTAAAAGGAGCGTGCCCGCCCCCAGCGTTCCAAATGCACAACACTCTTCCTGGGCCTCAGGGAGCACCCTGCCTTGTGCTCCTCCTCACCCCAAGCACGTGGGCCAAATCACACGAGCTGCTCTGGTTTTCCAAAGGCAGGGTCTGTCAACTCCTCCCCACCCTCTGTCCTTCCTGTACCTCCTTAGGCATCAAGGACAGCAGTGAACACCCCCCTGAACAGCAACCAGGGGCCTGGGTGACTTAGGTGTGTGGGATCACTTCTCAGCTGGGAGAACTCAGCACAGAAAGAGGAAGTGATGTGTGGAGATGTCTGGCCAATGTGTGTTTCACCAGCCCCACCCCCCTCCACCGCTCCACAATGGGGTCACCAGGCTGCCATTTTTTCCTCCCTCTGAAATGCTGCCTGGCACTAACATTTTCGTGTTACTTGCACTGTTCACGCTGGCATGGGCACCAATACTTCAGATCATGTTAAGTGGAGGCAAACGGCGACACATCTAACATCCATCATCTGTGTCCCATCTCCCCCAGAGTGAAAACTAGGAGATCTCCTCCCCTCTGTGCACACTCTCTCAGCACCTGCGGACTGAACCTTGAGACCGGACCATACGGTTGCTAAGCGTGCTTGATGAATGAATAAACCACGTCAATATGATTTCTACGACCTTATCCCCTACTGGGTGGTGTCGCTCTTCTTGATGCACCTTCAGCAGACAGGTCCCTGGTTCCTGCCCTCCCGGGTGAAAGGCCCAAGTGCAAGCTCAGTCCCGTCAGCCTCACTGCCCACCCACTGCCTCCTTGGCACCCTCCAGCCGTGTTTTCCCCACCTCCCCAAGTTAGGTTCCTTTAAAAAAAAAATGACTCATTTAGGAAGAGACAAAACCAAAAACTTCTATGGTAAAGATAAAACAGCACCCAATCTCTTTAAACATCCCCTACTCCATGTAGAATTTAGATCTGATAAAGACTCCCCCAACTGGACCTCTTATTTTGGAACTTACGGTACGTATGATTCTTCTAGCAGAAGATATTTCCAGTAATGTCTCCTCTCTGAACTTTTCAGGGTCTTCTTTTAAATGGAGGTGGACTCAGGCCTCCAGTCAGTAGCTTCTTCAAAATGAGAGAATGAGAAATTAAAGTCCGGGCTCTCAACTCCCGGAGCAAAAATTAATTATTTGATGTTTCATTCTGTTTAGGATTCTGACTAATGACAGAGGACGCTGGCCTTATATCATTGGCCAACTAAAAATTAAGGGGAGTTTTTCATCAAAAGTAAAACTTCTTGGTCTGTAACAAGTTTATAACATTTTGTGCACCGTATTTGAAAGGAACGAAATTATGTAATACAACACACAGAATTGTAATGTTTTCGGGCTAAAATGAGCAATTAGGAGAAACCTGACCTAGGGGTTCTGAACATTGGCTTGCATTAAAAAACATTCCCAGGCCTCATCCCCAGAGATTCGTCGGACACCTCTGGGCTGGAGTGGGGATCCGGCATTGGGTATTTTTTTTTTAAGTTTCCTAGTGATTTTAATGTGCATCCAGGATTAAGAACCGTGGACCTGTTGTAGTTAGGAAAATGGAGATCTCGGCAAATTAAGGCACCGTCCAAGACTGCATAGCCAGAGACAAAACCAGAACCCAAATCTGACATGTAGGGACTCCCCATCCAGTTCTGCAGTCTCAACTCAGATTCTTAGCATTCAGAGATTTTGTTTGAAACTCCTCTCTCTCTCTCTCTCTCTCTCTCTCTCTCTCTCTCTCTCTTTTAGTTTGGGGCACTAACACAGAGTTACCAACTTCTGGTTTTGTCAAGCAAGGGTATTTTTATAATTACTGTCACTGCTTCCAGACAGGTCTCTTGCTCATTTGCATACCTGCTGCTGGCCCTACCTCAATCCTCGTCCAGAAGGTAAGATTTAATAGTATCTGGCCCCTGCCCACAGTCTCCCACACCTCTACTCACCCGGCTCCTCACAACATCCAGGTGACAAACCCAAACAAAAGCCAGGCCTCAAAAATTCACCATCTCCTCCTTTCCCTAACTCCACAATATCTTTTTTGTTTGTTTGTTTTGAGTTTATTTATTTTGAGAGAGAGCGTGCGTGTGCAGGTGGGGAGGGGCAAGAGAGAGGTGGGGAGAAAGAATCCCAAGCAGGCTCCGTGCTTTCAGGGCACAGCCCGATGCTGGGCTCAATCCCACGAACTGTGAGATCATGACCTGAGGCGAAATCAAGAGTCGGATGCTTAATGGACTGGGCCCCCCAGGCGCTCCTCCACAGTATCTGTTTCTGAAAGCCCCTTCACTGACTACAAACTACTTCCCAGTCTCTCCAAACCCACCCTTCACCTTCCTCCAGACTGACATGTGACAAGTGATATTTGCACAACTTACAACAACCAGTATTCCCAGGTTGTTGTTCCATGCACGTTATCCCTTCTCCATTTTTCCCTCATCAAGGATCTACTGGAAACTTTTAAAGAGGACCACCTCTGAGGAATAGGATTAGGGGTGACGGGAGGGCAGGGGCGTTCTCTTTATACTCTTTCCGTTTTAATTTGGGGCAAGCATTTTTTTTAATGGGACAAAACAAATCTCTCCCCCTCTCTTTCTCTCTTTCTCACAGGAGCACGCGCGCGCACACACACACACACACACACACACACACACACACACAAAAGAAGTTACAAAATATATCTACAAACACCATCTAAGTAGTTTGCTTCCACTCTGTAAATACAGAAAATCACCTGGGAAATCTCCATCCCCAAGTTCTAAATGTAAATGATATCTAGGCGGCAGGATTATGGGTGACATTAATTTCACTTCCCTTTCTTCTTTGCTTATCTTTATTATGTTCTGTTTACATTATAAGGGAATAATGAAAGGTTAAAACCTGGACCTAAAGCATTATCTGATCTCTGAAACCTACATAGCCTTGAGAAGCAAAGGTGCGAGAGCAGGGCCAGTCTGGTGATACGTGTCGAGAAATCTCCTTTTTGTAACATGAAAGAGGTCTCTCTGGGACCGAGTCTACCACTGCAACTGACCCTGAGCCACGCCCAAGCCCCGCCAGTTCCCAGGAATAGCGGCAGAAGAGGTGCCTTAGCCCAGCTGTCAAGCCCCTTCTGGGACCTGTCTGGCCGCCTCAGCTTCATCTCGCCCTTCTCCCTGAGTTTGAGCCCCATGGATCAGCGCTCTCTCCTGAGGGTCTCTTCTGGTCCCTGTCTCTAAGTTTCTATCGAGGCTGTGCCACCCACCCCTACTTGTTTCCTTCCTGAGTGTCTGCCACGGCAAGCAGCCAGGCCTGCTCCAAGGAGCAATCAAACCCACAACTTGTAGATCGGGAGTCTAGAAACTCTTAAGATGGAGTATACTCTATGGAATTCTCCACACACAGTCCCCACTGCTCCCTACTGTCTAACGAGGCAGTGAAGAGGGGTGAGAGAGTCTTCCAGGCAGCATGAACCATGAGCTTAAACATCTGGGGGCCGGAGGATGTGTGATGTGTTCAGAGAAGAAGGGGCATTTGGGATGTCTGGGGCATCTCCTAGCACATCCAAGACCCAGCAGAGAGAAAAATCTGGAGAAACTTGACACCAAAATGTAGCAAAGAGAGGCCCAAGCAAAGAGTTTTCATCCTTCTGCTTGCCCACAATTCACTCTACCCTTCCAGTGTTTAGTTGGGTCTAGGCCAACAGGAGTGGGTGGAAAAAACAGGAATAGAGAAAAAAGAAATGAGATTAAGCAACACCACAGGGAGGAAGGCTGAGGTCCTTCCAGTGAAACATCGAATCTTCCTAAGTGGTTCTGGGCAATTCCTGAGGCGTGTGGGGAACATGGCCGGTGTTTAAGCCTCTCCTGAGGCCCTGAAGGTGAAGGATGTTTGCCAACTCTTCCAACTTCGAGGACCCTCAAGAGACATTTTTTAAGAACGTTGAGACTTCAAAACTGCTCAAACACCAACTGGCCAATGCCCACCCAGAAGCCTCTATGGCCTATGTGAGGCCTTTTGGGAAATACTCGTGGAGGCCCCAGGACTGGCACCACCTCCTATCCTGTAAGAAGGAAGCCTTCAACAATTTTGGTCCCTCAAATGTCCACCTCCACTGGGCTTGAGTCTTGACTAATGGTACACTCAACTGTCCAGAGAGAAATACACTCTGCAGAAGTGTTGTGCTGTTTTAGGTGCCCATCTTCTCTCCCTCAAACACTCAACTAGACTGTAAGCTCCTACTGGACTCTGCTCTAGCTTATTTCCTTTGCTTTCAAAAAGTCTTCCCTGTTGGCTTCCAGTGGGCATTTACCAACTAAGTAGAAAAGCAATCCTCAGATCCATCAGTTCTAGCCATGTGGATCCTCTCCCAGGGCCACAGCCATCCCTGGGCTCCATGACGGCTCCCTCTGAAGACATCCTTTCAGGCTCTGGAGTGGTAATGGCTTGCTTCTTCCCCACGTCCCCATCCCCCTGCAATTGGTCCATGGGCACTAGACCATCACTGTCGTTTCCTTTAACCCTATAGCTCTTCAGATAAATTCATTATTTTTTTTTCAACGTTTATTTATTTTGGGGACAGAGAGAGACAGAGCATGAACGGGGGAGGGGCAGAGAGAGAGGGAGACACAGAATCGGAAACAGGCTCCAGGCTCTGAGCCATCAGCCCAGAGCCCGACGCGGGGCTCGAACTCACGGACCGCGAGATCGTGACCTGGCTGAAGTCGGACGCTTAACCGACTGCGCCACCCAGGCGTCCCATAAATTCATTATTAAAGTCTCTTCAATTCAACCTGTTGAGTGAGTGAAGGGTCCAAAAAAAAGACTCAGGACCTAAGATCTGTATCAACGAAAACTGGAGTCTTCTTAGAGATTGAGGAGAGGTACACACTCAAAACAGCCGGATAATCCCTTGAAGGAATGGTGGAGAGTTATCTGCCACTGACTGCCGAATGAGAGGCATGGGGGCCTGCACCGGGTGGAGAAGGTCTCATGGAGGAAGTGAGATTGGAAGTGGGTCCTGACAATGGGTTCAATTGGGTCAAGTGGAGAGGAAGTAGGAAGACCATCCCAGGCAGTGAGGCCAGCACACATGTGGCACCGACCACAGGGTGGGTAGGGCCCCACTGCAGAGGGATGAGACGATGAGGCAGTGAGGGGTCACAAGTACGCATTCGGGAGTCAGACAGAATTGCTCAGAGCCCAATTCTGCCTCTTGTTAGCTACGCGACTGGGCAACCTACTGGCTCTCCCAGCCTTCTGTACTTTAGGAGTAGCATGGTGGAGACGAGGATAATAACAGTATCTGCCTGCTGGGGTTATTGCAAAGATTTAATGAGGATGCACATAAATGCTTAGGATGCTCAGGGCCTGCCATCAATGAATATTATCTGTTTTTCTTGCTGTTATCAAAACCACCCAATGCCCATCCTGCTGATGTAGACAGGGACTTTCTTCTTTAGAACAGCCATGATTCTAGGAAGAAGTAGACACTAGCTGACTGGTCACATGCTGAATAACCTAAGAAATGTAAGAGCCAGCTGAGCATTAGAATGCCCAGGCAGCCAGGGGTGGGTATTCTGAACCTGACACAAACACACTGTTCTCTGCTCTTATTGGACCCACCGACTGCATCAACTGGGCTCCCTAGGCTTCCAGATGGATTCGGCTGAAGGGAAAGCATTTATTTCCCTCTTCCTTCCACCGCACCACAGTGCGGCAGTGGTTGTATCCCTACGGCATCACAGCTATTGTTGGGGGCCCCTGCTCCCCAACTCTAGAGCTCCCTCTTCCCAGCCTAAGGGAGGTAACAGTTTCCCTCTCTCGCCAGCCCTCGGGTGCCTCTTATCCTCTGGCTTGCCTAACTCTGACTACACTTCTCTAAATACCCGTCATTAAAGTCCCTCCAGCTAAATGCTTTGCAGGTGCTAGCCATCTCATGCTGGGTCCCTAACCAACAGAGCCAGGGCCTCTGTCCATCATCAGATGCACGGGGCTTTTGTACAGCCCTGTCTTATGCTCACTCCCCTCCTCCCCACAGAGGCAGAATGTAAGGGCAGTGTTTAGGATGTAAGCAGGTGCCTTTTACCCATGAGCAATCATATGGGAATTTAACATCCCTAGGGATCTAGGTAAAACCCAAGAGGCTCAGGGAAAAGCAACTCTCCCAGGCCAGGCAGGATATATTCAAAGGCCTCGTGCCCCACCAATTTCATCAGACAATAGAGCTCCAACAAAGTGACAGAATCTAGATCAGTGCATGGGGCGCCTGAGTGGCTTAGTCGGTTGAGCATCCAACTCTTGATTTCGGCTCAGGTCATGCTCAGAGTATTTATTAAGTGCTTACTGTGTACAAACAGTGTGTTAGGCATTGAAGAACCAAAGTTGATTAAAATAATGATCTCGGAATTCAAGAGCCACAAAAATAGGAAGAAAGAGCGCTTAATGCTGTCTAAAGGGGATTCTTAAAGAGCTAAAGCTTGAGTTACACTGGGTCTTGAAGGATGGGGCTATGACAGTGGGGACAGAGGGGAAGGCAGCAGGGGATGAGAGAGGGACAGGGGAGAAGGCGCAGCCCTGAGCAAGGATGAGCAGGACTGAATTGATGGGGACAGGAGCAGAAGAGGTAGGCTAGGGGTTTGTCTCACATCGGGGCCACCTGATTCAAGAACGAAGCACGTTAACACAGCAGAAATGAGACCTGACTGGAAAGATGCCCCCCACCCCAGCAGTCCTCCGCAGTCAAACTGTCCCCACCACCCCTCCCCCACCCCCGCCATCCCCTAGCTGGGAAAAGAATAAAGGAAGCTGGCGAGGCCTGCTTGTCCTGAAGGGATGCTTCTCAGCCTGATACCCACTGCCGGCCTGGCCCTGCCTTTTGGGGGTCCCCCCGCTGGGTGGGCAGAAAGGGCACCTAGCCACCCCCTGGACCCCATGTAAACTAACAACCTTCCATACTCACTTGCTCTTACTTGGAATTCTAAAATTGAACGTTCATTTGTCTCACCTAAAAGTTTTCTCCCTTTATAAGCAAATATGCAAATGCCTTGGATGAAGCTAAGTCTTAGTAGCCGAGTAGCCTCTTAGCATGAAAGCTTCCAGAAGATCGTTCCTGGAAAACAGGCTTTTGCATGAGGGATGCTTAAGAGATTATCTGTGACTGAAGGTGAGGCAAGAAGAAGGCGGAGGGGCTCCTGGAAGGAGAGAAGGCCCACCTTGCCCTGAACCAACAACACCCACCAAGCACAGAGGGTAGAGAGTTCAAGTCTGAGCCTTCCAAAGACTTTTATTTTCACCTTTTTAAAAACTGAGATGAAATTGGTGAACCGTAAAATTTACTCTTTAAACTGCACAGTTCGGTGGCCTTTTAGCATATTCACAAGGTTGTACAACCATCACCACTAACTTCAGGATATTTTCATCACCCCCCCGAAAAAAACCCCATACCCACTAGCAGTCACTCCCCATTTCCCTCTTCCCTGGCAACCGCTTTCTGTTTCTATGGACTCGCCCATACTGGACATTTCATATAAATGGAACCATAAAATATGTGGTCTTTTGTGTCCAGCCTCTTTGACTTAACATCATGTTTTCATCATGTTACATCCATGTTGTAGCACACAGCAGCCCTTTATTCCTGTTTGTGGCTAAATAATATTCTACCATAGAGATATACCACGTTTTGTTTTGTCCATTAAAAGGCTTTTTAAAGATTTTTTAAACTGTTTTTTATTTATTTTGAGAGGGGGGGGGGGGAGAGACAGACAACACCAGCGCGAGTGGGGGAGGGGCAGAGAATCCCAAGCAGGTTCTATGCTGTCAGCACAGGACCCGACACAGGGCTCTGAACCGAGAGATCATGACCTGAGCCAAAATCAAAGAGTCAGGCACTTACTTGACTGAGCCACCCAGATACCCCATCAAAAGTCTTTAAAAAGCGCAAAGCAAATGATGCTTTCGCAGGAAGGAGATGCCAGTGTCCTCGGGGCTGGCTTGGGCGAAGCAACCATTTGTAAGCCACCCTCCTCTGAGCCTCCCACCAGCACCCAAGGACACTGTCCAAACCCTACCCCCTGCACAGGCATGAAGCCACCCCCAGTGGCTCAGGCCAGAAGCCCTGCCTCACACAGGCCATGGCAGAAACACCTCAAATTCCTTCCGAGAAAATTTGTCATGACTCTTCCGATGTGTTTTATAAATTCTGGTAATGGAAGATGGAAGAGCAGAGCCGGCTGCAAGGGCAGCGTGTGACCTGGGTAGGTTTACAGCGCCCGCCCCTGCTTTAATGCCCTGTCGCCATCTTGAAAGCCTCAATTTTTAAACAAGGGGTCCCGCGTTTTCACCGTGGGCTGGGCCCAGCAAATTTTTGTAGCTGATCCTGGGCAAGAGGCCGGGGTTTGGGAAGCGGTTGAAACCGGACTGTCTAGGCAAAGAGAGGGCTGTGTGACAGAAGCTCACTGAGTAGGGCTGGGGGGCTGGGGAGGGGGACTGCAGAACCACGCGGAAGAGGCGCCAGGTCTACGCTGCTGACTCTGAAAACCCAGCCTCCAAGCTGCCCAAGACCAAGTCTTCCAACCCCGACGGCTGAAGAGTCGGCTGATAAGGCCTCCCCGGAACAGCCGGACTAGCTGAAAGTAAATTTGGTAAAGTCAACGCGGTACAGACTCAGACTGTAAAGCAGGGGGACTCAAACCGAAACTTGTTTGATCTCGTAATCGCTTACAGGTTAAGACCAAGAAGAAAGGAAAAAAAAAAAAAAAAAAAAAAAAAAACCCACACTTACTAAAGTAACTGGCACAGAGAAAACTTTTTAAACATTTACTTTTTTTTTTTTAACTGTCACCTCTATTTCCAGCATTATCAAGGAAGTCAGAAACCTGGTATTTGATCCAAAGAGCGGCACCGTGCTGATGTCAGAATGGAGGGGGTTTTAGGAACAACCCATCCACATGGATCCCCAGGAGCCCAGACCTGCAGGTTCAACTCATCGCTTTTATTTTATAGATGAGGAAGCTAGGCTGTGTGAGGGGAAGTAGCCAGCCAAAGCCACCCACAAAAAGAGGCAGGACCAGACCCCGGGAGCTTTCAGCTTCCCCTTCCAACCTCCCAACTTCATGAGTTCAACCAAAATTGATACATTGGGTGTATGTCCCCCCCACCCCCCACCCTCAATCGGCCCCTAGATCCTCAACACAAATCTCTGGGTACTTGTCTTTGCCTTTGGGGTAAGGGAGTCTGGTCATGCAGATAGGTTTAACACTTATAAACCCCAAGGGAGAAGATGGCTGCCTTCCATCAATACAATCTCTGTTCCATCGTTTGGCAAAAGGTGGGAAGAGCTCCAATGCAGGGTTCAGAGTCTTTCCAGTCCAAGGCATTTATAAACCCATTTGTTTCTGGGAAGGGTGAAATTTAACCTAGTTTTTGCTAGTTAACAGGTACAAGGGTAACACAAGACAGATGGAATGAGGGGGCACACAGAGAAATACTACCAGCCCACCACACCCAAGATGTAGGTCCAGATGGCCACTGGAAAGTGATAGGATTTCTGCCACCCAGCAAGTCTTTTTTTTTTTTCCTTTTACCTAACCAAATCAAACCATCCTTAACATCAAGTGATTTCAATTTGTGTACTATACTCCCTCCTTTCCTTCTCTGAAAAAATAGATACAAAGCACTTACTATGTGTCACCCACGTTCTGGGCATATAGGCTGAAGAAAATATACCATGCTTCCCTATTTACACTTTTTTTTTTCTTTAAGTAGGCTGCATGCTTAATGTAGGGCTCGAACTCACAACCTTGAGATCAAGAGTCAACCCTGACATCAAGAGTCTCATGCTCTACGAAGTGAGCCAGCCAGAGGCCCCACACTATTTACATTCTTTTTTTTTTAATTTTTAAAAAATGTTCATTCATTTTTGAGAGACAGAGAGAGACAGAGCATGAGCGGGGAAGGGGCAGAGAGAGGGAGACACAGAATCCAAAACAGGCTCCAGGCTCTGAGCGGTCAGCACAGAGCCCAACTTAGGGCTCGAACTCAGGAACTGCAAGATCCTGACCTGTGACGAAGTCAGATGCTCAACCTACTGAGCCACCCAGGCACCCCTATTTACATTCTAAAGGGAGGAAACAAAGAAGAGTTAAGAAATAAATGAATACGGACCTCCTGGATGGCTTAGTCGGTTAAGCATCTGACTCTTAGTTTCCTCTTGGGTCATGATCTCACAGTTCATGGGTTTGAGCCCCACATGGGGCACCATGCTGACAGTGTGGAGACTGCTTGGGATTCTCTCTCTCCCTTTCTCTCTCTGCCCCTCCCCTGCTTGTTCTGTCTCTCAAAATAAACAAACTTAAAAAAATTTTTTTTTAAGAAATAAATGAATATATACCGTTTAAGATGGTGACAAATGCTCTGGAGGCAAAGTAAAGCAGGATAAAAGGGAGAGAGAATGGCAGGAAAGGAAGGCATTTTATCTAGGATGGTCAGTTTAGGGCTCTCTGAAGGAAGTGAAGGAGTGAGCCATACAGATATCCGGGGAAAATATTCCAAGTGAAAGGACGAGTGAGTGCAAAGGCCCTGAGGTGGAAATGTCCTGGTATGTTTAAAGAACAGTAAAAAGTCCTGTGCGGCATGAATGAGAAACAAAGTGGCAGACGGGGGGGGGGGGAGCCAGATCAGGCCAGTCCTGAAGCCACAGAAATACCCTTGGTTTTACTCCAAGTGGGATGGGAATATGCAGGCTCTGAGCAGGAGGAGTAACTAACCCGGCACAGGCTTTACCAGGACCTCCCTGATTGTTGTTATTGCCAGGATTCTTCGCTAGGGACCAATTCAGGGGCTAGGCCATCAGCCCAGCACAAACTCTAAGCAACAGTGAGAAGAACACTTCTCCCTTCTCTGGGCCTCCACAGTCTCCTCTGTGAAAATGGAAAGATAAGACTAGATGATGCCTCGTGTCCTGTCTACGATATTCTTATTTTCTGATCTTAAAACAGGGTCCCAAAGTCTCACCCTGTGAATCCGGAGAAGCCTAGGGACTTAGGGACTTGTGGCCACGTTTTGGAAGCCCCCAGTCATTCCACACTGCCTCCCCTGCCCCAAGCCGAATTCTCGCCCCACAAAAAGCACAGCTCTCTAGGGAGAAAGGTCCAGCCCAGGAAGCAGCAACGTCAGCAACGGCCTCTAAAGATTACAAAGGGTGACCACTAAAGATAGCGCAGCCTCCACATGTTTCGGGGTGGGGCTGGGCGGGCAGAGGCCGGTAAAAGCGGCTGCTGCAGCCCAGTCAAAGGGTGCTGCTGAATCTGCCTCTGCCCCGGCTACCACGGACTCTCCTATCTCCCCCCACTTCTCTCACGGACCGAGAAAGAAGGCTATGGAGTTAAGAACTGCTCTGTCCTTTCCATGTCTTTGAGGGTTCTGTCTGCGTCACACATCATCAAACTGGGTCAGAAAGCAAGACTCAGGTCTCCTCCACCAGGCTGGATAAGCAGGGTTTGTCTCCCCCGCTCCATCAGACTGGGAGCTCCCCAAGAATATGAACTATCTCACCCATCAGACTGTGAATTCATGCTAAGTCTCCTCCATTAGACTGGGGACTCCATGAAGGTTGGCACTGTATTTCCCCCAAGAGACTGACAGCACCCAATGTCAGGGGCTGAGCCACCCCCACTGGACTGGAAGCTCCCTGGGGACAGGGTTTATTTCCCCTTTTACCTCTATTACCCCACTGCATCCCAGAAGTCTTCTGTATGTTCTGTGTGTTCTTGAAAGAAGGTGCTGGTTGAGGCACTTAGACTGAAACCACCCACCCAGGCACAAATCCCTGTGATCTCCAGCCATTAAATGATCCGTGAAAACTATCTGAATATGAACCTTCAAAGTGAATGAAAAGCAAACAAAACGAGAACTTGGCTTCCCCCAACAACATTTCGGTAGACTGTTTATAGGTTCTGGCCAAAGACTGTCCCCATTTCTGGTGACCGTGGCCAAGGCCAAGCTGCAATGCGTCTTGAGGACCAACAGCAGGGAGCTCACTAGCCCAGGCCTGATGGGAGCCGAGTCCTTCGTGGGCAGGAAGCCCACGGCCCACACACAACCATCCTCCCAGCTTCCAGCTTGGGCTTTTCGAAGGCAGTCACACCAGATGATGTGCTGGGAAACAGGAAACTGGCTATGGGAACTGCAATCAGGGGCTCCGTGAAATAAGGGGACCCATCTCAGGGAGGCAGGCCCAAGCCTTCCTCGATGGAGGAGGTCAGGGGTGAGTGGGCAGAGATGGGGACCAAGAGCACAGGGCTGGCTCAGCACAGTCCTGGTGCCTCATGGCAGAAGCAGACCCTCTCCAGACACGGGGAAGGGCACTTGTGTTCCTGTGGACTCAGGGAAGCCACCGGAGGCTCCCCTGGAATCAAGTACACCAGCTCATCCCAAGGAAGAGTTTCCACAGAACTGCAGAGGAGGGGCAAGAGGGCTGGAACTTCCAAGGGCAGTTCCAATAACAGCAATGACAATAATAATAATAATGATAATCGCTAACTGTGCTAAGTACTTTCCACATACTAACTCCGGTCACAGTAATGCTAATACTGCTCCCTTTTTACAGACGAGTCAACTGAGTCCCGCCCCAAGTTGTGCAGAGGTGAGGAATAAAGATTTCAACTGGGCAGGTGGCCTCTCCAGCATGAACTTTCAGCCACCTCCCTCTCTGAAAACAAAGAGGAAACCACTAGGGTATTACTGCTGGATCCTCTGAACCTCTGGGGTTGAAGGCCACCCAGCAAGAGGCGTCCTGAGGGGTGGGGAGACTGGGGTACTGGGAACTCAGACAGAGCCCAGCACGGTCCCAGTGCCACCTTCCCACTGTCCTGAGAGCCTGGATATCTGAAAATGCCATCATGCTGATATCAATATCCCTCTCCTTTCAGGGGTCTTGGGCTTAAAAAATACCCCACCCCCCCTACCCCATCTGTGTGCAGGTATGCAGAGGGCAAGGTGACGGCACTAAGGAGGGACAATGGCAGTGACAGGTCTCAGCACCCCCCGGAATCCCACATGGCGTCCCCAAACTCAGGAAACATAGGACTGGCTTATTTTTAAACAGTGTGCTAGTTACATTTTCAAATAAGACTCTCCACGTTTTTCTTCAACCTCCACACCTTTTCCGGAGAAGTTCGTCTAAATGTGACACTACAGAATGTCCAAAATGTCCAAAAACTGAGGAAACAGCGGATCAGCTGTATTTTTATCTTTCAGATTTACAACTGGACCCCGCAGCTTTACAAGAGCTTTTCGTGTGTGGACACTATTGGCATTTGGGGCTGAAAATTCTTCGCTGCGGGGGCCGTGCTGTGCACTGCAGGATGTCCAGCCTCCACCCACTCGATGCCGGTGGCATTCTCCTTTCCCCCTGTCCCCAACTGCAACAATGAAAAATGTCTCCAGACACTGCCCCGGGACTGGGGAAGGACGCTGGTGCAAAAATCGCTCTTGGTTCAGAATCGCTGCTTCGTGTTGAGATAAACCAAACTGAAAAGGTGTCTGGAGGTTGAAAAATAAAACCATATAAAGCACAGTATTGAGAACGTAACTGACACACTCCTTAAAACTAAGCGCATCCTATTTTTCCTGACTTCTCAGACACCGCACACTTGAACATTTTCATTGCAGTTTCCATGCCTCTGACCTCTGAATCGGCCCTCAATGCAAATACTCAGCACCCCCCAGTCCCTCTGCTCGGCTCCTCCTCCTCCCAGCCCCGGCTTCCCGTGCCTCATTCGTGTCCATCCCCCAAACCAATCCATCTCACATGTTCAACACGGCAGGAGGCCCTTGCTGTCTGCCTGAGTCACACCGCTACCAGCTCTGAAGGCATGCTGCGGGGACCACACCAGAAACCGCTAGGCTCAGGGACTCCAGCAGCCTCAGCCGCAGCAATGGCCACACCCAAGACAATGGACTTAATTTCATCACTGGCGTGGTTGATCCATCCCACTCCCCAAAGCCTCATTTGAATGCATGCATAGTCTGCCCCGGCCCCCCCCCCCCCGAAGTGAGCTCCGTCAAGTACAGAAAGGGGTCAAACAGACACTGAATCTAAAAGACTATGAGAGATCAACCACCTGATAGAAAAATGGGCAACGAATATGAACTGAAAGAAAAGGAAATACAAATGGATCTTAAACTTGTGGACAATGTTCAACCGCACTCATGAAAGAAATGCAAATTAACACTGAGATACCAATTCTCATCTATCAGATTGGCAAAGATCGAGAACTTTGATAACTCACTGTGTTGGCGAGGACGTCTCATTCATTGAGGGTGTTGGTGCAAATTGCCACCAACTCCTTGAAAGGATACTTGCAATGTCTACCAATATCACAGATGTATACATGCTTTTACCGGCAATTCCGCTTCTAAGAATTTATTCTGCAGACATACTCCTACATATGCAAAATGATGTGTATACCAAGATACTACAGCAGTATGATTTGAAGTGACAAAAACTAGAAACAGCCTCCATATCCACTGTCGGGGAATTGGTTTAATAAATTATTCCATCACATGGAATGCTACGCAGTTGTAAAAAAATAAATAAATAAAGGCATTCCCTGTGTCATGATATGGAATGATTTTCCACGTATGCTATCAGGAAAAGCGTTAAGGCACAGAACGACATGAATAGTGTGCCAGCAGTTACTGAAAAATACTATGTGTTCACACACACATTTATGAAAAAGATAAGCTTTGAGAAAGATAACCAAAAAGCTAGCATAGAGGTTATCCCGAGAGAAGGAAACTGGGAGGCTGGAGGCAGAAGAGAAGGAAAAATTACCATACACGACGTTAGACACCTTGCAATTTTGAACTTGTATGCCATGTGCACATATTAATAAATAAATAAACAAATAAATAGAAAAAGGCCTCAAGTCACTGGTCTAGCTCTACTATCTGTATGCATGTACACATGCAACAGATATAAAAGGCCCACTTCAATTATAAATGCTCTCCTCCTATATGTATTCATATTTGTCAGTTCAAATGTCCCAGGTGTCTTCGATCCAAAAGTGGGATGATCATCACCACATCGAAAACACACAAGAAACTCATCAGCTTCTCCCCTCAATTCGGTTTTGAAAGCATTCCTCCTCAAAACTACCTTCCTGGGGCACCCGGGTGGCTCAGTCGGTTAAGGGTCCGACTTGATTTCGGCTCAGGTCGTAATCTCACAGTTCGGGGGTTCAATCCCCGCACCGGGCTCTGTGCTGACAGTATGGAACCTGCTTGGGATTCTCTCCGTCTCTCTCTCTGCCCCTCCCGTTAGCACTTGCTCGCTCGCTCTCTCAAAAATAAAAACATTAAAAAATTTAAAAAAAACTACCTTCCATATCTGAAAAATGGACAGTCCTTAACACGGAAACACCACCACCCTGAAGGTTCCACATGTAGGCAAGCGGAACCCTTTAGAAAGTGCACTCCATGTCCAATTGTGAGGGACCGGGGGGTACCCACACTTTTAATAGCGCCTCAAAGCACTATCAGCTGGGATTGTGCATCGCAAAGTGACCTGGACCCCAATACCCATTGGGAGCGGAAGGAACCCCCAACAGCCACCCCAAATCCTCCCTGCAGCTCTCCCTGCGGCACTGTTTTAATGGCCCATTACTCAAAAGTGCCAGAGCCGTCACTTTTAAACCTACCCTACTACCAGTGCCACTTCATCATAAAAAAACCCTTATATATATTTTAAGCTGTAAATCAGCATTTGTCACGTTCTAAATTGGGCTACAGCAATATTTATTCATCAAAGGATAAATCTGCCCTGCACAGCCATAAAACTGCCTAATAATTTAATATGCTATCATTCTTACCTGAAACTTGTCAAAAAGTGGCCTGAAAGAGGCATGTGCTTTACAGTTGACTGGCAGCAGGCCTATAGTTTATTGAATAGTTCATATTTTTAATTCTCTGTATGGCGGGGGGTGGGGGGAGGATGGCACACAGGACGCATCCTATGCAAAACAGCCATCTGAAGATTCACTAACTTATTTGGGGCTAGAGAAAAGCAGATTCCCCAAAGAGGACCAAGGACTTGTCCCACACAGCCTTAAGACAAGTTGTACAGACAGAAAAGCAAAACCACTCAAATTATGGCATTTTGTAAGGGGTGGGGGGGGTAACACGCGCTAGGTTAGAGAATTAATGTGGGGGGCCAGGGTCACAGAGCAACAAGATGGGAAACTGTCAGAAGGGTGAAAAAAGGATGCCGAAGCTGCAAAAGTAGTACAGCTGGGCCACGGTGCCAACTCCTGGGACCCTTTCGGATCTCTGGAGCAGTAATCAGCTTTCTGGACCTGGCGGTTCCTCTTCAGTAGGAATACGTACTTCCCATGGCCCGTTGCCGAGACGCTGTGGTCTCAGGATGAATGCACAGCAACCAAGCCTTGAGATCGAGGGTTCTCGACCTTGGCACTACCGACACCCTGGACGGATAATTCATCTCTCGTGGGGTTGTCTTGTGCACTGCACGCTGTTTCGCAGCATCCCAGGCCTCTACCATTAGTTGCCAGGAACAGCCCTCCCCGTCCTGCCCCGCAACAGCCCTGATAACCAAAAATGTCTCCAGACATTGTCAACGGTCCCACCAGAGCAAACTGTCCTAGAGGAATTAAGTCTTAACTTGACCACGCGGGGCTGATGGGAGATGAATCCACTCCACTCCACTAAATGTAATGTTTCCCTTACCCTGCCTTTTCTCTGAAGTTTCAAAATACAAATCTAGACAAACGGAGAGATCAGAACATCATCACTGGGTGTGTACATACTAACCTCCTCTCACCAGGGACGTCTAAGCCTGGCTAAAGGCCTGGAGTACCTAGCCAGACCGTGCTTTCCTTTTTCTTTCATCTATCCTGCCAACCTCCCCCCACTCTGCCACACACGCACACATATCCCCCACCCACCAGCCTTCACCTTTTACTACCAACTTACCCCCCCCCCCACTTCCTTTATGTTTTTCCACAACCTTGCGGTTTACTCTGGCACGAGTACACGTTTCAGGTTGGCATTCACTGGTGGTTAATGACAAGGTGGGTTTCTAAGCCACAAACACTATTAATTTTAAACTGAATTTACTCTCCCTGTTCATGGGCAAACCTGGGGAGGTCATCCCTCCCCAGGGCTGAACACTGAACTCCTAATAGATCTTACACAAATAATCAAACAAAGAGAGAGAGAACCACTTTCTAATTTAAAAAAGGGGGGGAGGGGCAAGTCCATATACGTTCATGTTCCAGGACACATTTCCCACAAGAATTTTACAGTCAACAGAGCAGGGGACAACATTTAACCTGCGAGATTCCACCCAGGGAGCTGGTCTATCTTCTCAGGCATTAAAACCCTACTGGGAGTCAACAGAACCTGGGCTGAACTCAGATAAATGTTAAAAGATTCAGCTTTGATTTCACTGTGGAGTTAAAAAAAAAAAAAAGTTGACTCTATTAAGGTAGTACTGGAACAGGAAGGGAAATTAAAAAATTTTTTTTAATGTTTACTCATTTTTGAGAGAGAGAGAGAGAGAGAGAGAGAGAGAGAGAGAGAGGCGCAAGTAGGGGAGGGGCAGAGAGAGAGGGAGACACAGAATCCGAAGCAGTCTCCAGGCTCTGAGCTGTCAGCACAGAGCCCGACGCGGGGCTCGAACTCACGGACTGTGAGATCGTGACCTGAGCTGAAGTTGGATGCTCAACCAACTGAGCCACCCAGGCACCCCTGCAAGTTGTTTAGAACTCCCCCAAATTAGCCCATGAATGCCAAATTTCTGCTGGAGGTGAACTTGTTCGGGGTTTCTAAAAACTGTTTCCATCCTATGCCCTATTCATTCCATCTGCTGACTACAGGTTTGCTAAATTAGGGCACCGTCCAGTTTGCTTCTGCTCCCCAGACCTCTACTCCAAGATTTAAAACAAACAAAACAGAAACGAAGCTGTTAGAAGGTAGGAAGGTGCCCAAGTCACACGTCCAAATCTCACCGGTGAAAAGGGCCTCTGAGTATGTAACGTCTCCATCAGGACTTGGACTCACACCCTCAGAGGAGGCCTTATATACACTCTGATTACGGCAAAGCCAAAATGCCACAGACGTAAAATAGAACAAAAATGAGAAGAAGAAAAAGAACGCCTTAATTTTTGTTTGAATTGGCCTGTGCCCCGGTGTGTTTCCAGGGGAATTCAGCGGACATAAGTCTGCAAGGCCGCGGCGGGTGGCGAAGCATACCAGCTGTGTAGCAATGGCAAGGATGCCCATCCACCAGCAAAGCCGACGGAGTCAGGGTCGGGACGTGCCCATTCTATTGCCAGGCCACCGACCACACCCCCAACCCAGCCGTCTCAGAAACCGATGCCAATGAACGCAGAAGGCAGCACAGGAGACACGAGTTGTGACACAAGTGAACTAGGGGACCGGACGCCCGCTCCATTATTTCGGGTCACTGAGTTTATCGTTCCAGGCTTCCATGGCCCATTGCATGGATGGTCCAGAGAATTCCCTCCGCATCAAATAAGATCAGACCTATGACCCAGGGCCAGGCTTTTGGACCCAAAGAAGGTGCCCAGCAAGCACTGGCTTACCGTTCCTGTGTCTGTTATGACATTATTAATATTATCCAGCCACCAACAACTGAGCGCCCTGTATCTTCCCCCCCGACTTGATAAGTTTGGTCGAGGGGCAAACACACGATTCTCATCGCTCACCTGCCGGTTCAAATCCCCCAACCTCAAAGCCCCAACGCAGCTAATCCAACCTGAGCTAACCGAGCTCCAACATCCACAGAGTGGGACACCTATCAGCAGCTTCAGTCCTCGGACCATATCCGCTCCTCAAATGAAAAGCTGTTTGTCGAAACTGACCATCCCTCTCTCCATCTGGCCAGCCTGTGAATTGTCCCCATAGGTGTGAAGTGTGCCCTCCCCAGCGGGAGGCGCTGTAGGGAGTGACAGGCTTTGCCAGGGGGTCCTGTTAGAGTCAACCCCCGTGGGCCCTCACCATACCGGAAACCCATGGTTAAATTTGCGCTCTCCCCCTTTTGAAGTCATGAGTAGGAAATGAGAAACTGAGGTAGAAGCCGAGAAAGAAAACCTGTGGGGGCAGAATTCCACTTTCCCCGCCGTCTTTAATCAAATACAAGAAGAGTTAAATTGAGTCCGCCAAAGGAAGGTCTAAAAGAGGAACAATTTAAATAACTTTCCCCAGCCCTGAGTAAAGAAGTGGAGGGAGAGGATCAAACAGCCTCCACAACACCGACTGACATGAATTTGCATAACTTTTGCCAAGCCAGGGAGGAGGGCGCTTTGCTTCTTCCCTCAACTTGTTTTACACCCACCACACGCTCTCTCTCCATAGGTCTCTGCAGAGGCTGAACCTTTTAAACAAACAAGAACCTCTACCTCCACCATCTAGCAGAACTATAGGATTTGAGAGAGAGAGAGAGAGAGAGAGAGAGAGAGAGCAAAAAGGTCAACAGAACTGAGTACACATCGCAGGCTTTGTTCTGCTCACTTCCCCACTTCCTGTTGCCTCCTCACCTCATCACTTTTTAGCTCTGAAGCGTGTGTGTTCGCTCTGGTGTCACTGCACGGTTTCAGTGGGAGGCCATCGGAGCCACCGGGATGAGGACTGTGCCGTTCTGAGCCCGTGAAATCACCACCGCCTGACCATTAGGAAAGTACACCCCGAATTTCACCCCCCTCCCGTCAACAGTGGGCGTGCTAGGAAAACTCTCGTGGGCGAGCTTTACTTTGTGGGGAAGGTCCTGTGTGGGCAATGGCCACCTAACCACCAGCGAGACCCAGGTGGCTTAGAACTGGGAACCAAGGCGGAAAATACTCGGTACCCTCAGATCAAGAAATACCCTGGAGGAGATACATTCCAGCCCTTAAATCCTTTCCCAAACCCGGCACTCCGGGCAGCACACGGCACATGGCACTTGCGAGAGGAACGGAAAGACTGAGATGCTTTGCGAGTAGGACCCTGTCTAACCCTCCGCCTGAGAGGAGAGATCAGAGCAAAAAGAGACATCGAGACCATTTGACCAGCCCCTCCCAGTACGGAGGAGGAAACCAACAATGAGACCTGTATCACGCGGCTCATTTATTAATACCACAGCAGGTATTGGATCCCAGTTGTTGGGCTCGCGGGGCAGGGTTTTTCAATACTCTGTCAACTGGACATGGAAGAGGTGCTCAGTTGATGTTGGCTCAGCCACTGTGGACACTGGCCGGTCCACAACACAACACAACACAACACTGTGGACACTGGCAGGGAGGGTGACTCTGAAACACTTTGTCTGTTACACACCAGAAGGTGTCAACTTCTAGAAGTAAGTTTTGCGGGGTCTTCAGAATCCACTCGGACTCCCGAATGCCTTGGAGTTAGGGGCTGTCCTTTAGTGGGTCCCTAAACTAGCTTACTGCATCCATCTTCCATTATTCCCCAGCCAGGAATAAAAAGATAAGATGAGATGGGATGAGATGAGATAAGATAAGATAAGATAAGATAAGATAAGATAAGATAAGATAAATAAAATAAAATAAAATAAAATAAAATAAAATAAAACAAAACCTGGGAGAAGGATGGTGTTGCATGAGGCACGAGACTGGGAATGGAAAACTGGGCTCCACCCTTTGGTGAAACTTGGTCTCACTGGGTGGCCTCGGGGGAGTCATCTGGTCCTCCTCAGCTTCTGTGTTCCCGTGTCCCATGAGAACGATGGCCTCCAAAAAGCTGCTACCCCTGTGGGTCCTAAACCTGCATATTCTCTCCCCCGACCGCCCCGGACTACCACCGAGCCCAATCTCCTCCTCCTACCTTCACTGCTCAGCCTTCCTGCTCCTTCTACCTGCCCCGAACCCCCGGGAACCCTCAGAACAGAGATCAGTACACCAGAGGGTTCCGTGTGCATGTGCACCTGATTTGAGCTTACCCTAAGCTCTCGGTATGTCTTCCTGTATGCAGTAAGGCTCCAATCACCCGACCAATACATTTGTGACAAGGGGCTACTGTGCTCGAGGTGCCTGGCTACCTACAGGGTGGAGGACTGTGTTTCAAGGCAGTCAGACAGACATCCGGGATTGTGATCTAAATGGCCAAACCTCAGCCCTGCCCCATCAGCCTCTATCTCCCTCCCCTGATTATCCTGCAGCCGTCTGCAACACCTGACTTTGTAGCATATGTTTATTCTTTACCTGTCTTGCTCACTAGAAGGAATGTTCCATGAGGGGAAGTCTGTTGCGTTCATCCAGGCAGCCAGTGCCTCACTCAGCACACGGCAGGGGTCAGAGTCCGCTGAATGAATGAGAGGTCAGACCTGCAGGTCTTCCTCAATCATGACCAAGGTAATGAACATCTCTCAATTTCAAATTTTTCCTCATTTCTGGAACAAGGATAATATTAATGTATTCTTTAGATAACTGGAGTGAGGATTAAACAAGAAAATGGTTGTAAAAGCACTGAGGATGTACTTGGCACAGGGCAAGCAATCAATAAATGCTAGCTATCGCTTCTTAGCCATTATTATTACAGTCACTGATGGAAACACAGGGAAATAAAGCCTCTTAATTATACCCTGGGAAGTTTTAAGGCTAAGTAACTAAAATTCTGTGTATCTAAGACCCGTCATAAAGGATCATTAAGAGAAGACTGAGCCATGGGCCTGCATAGCTATGAGGAACCCCTCAGAGCTAAATCTTAGCATACATTTTTTTTTCACGGAGTTTAAAATCATGAGCTCATTTGTGTAAATGCTGCCTTACAGGGCCCTATTGTTAAAAATCTTAAAGTACCTAATGCCTGCTCTTAAGAGCTAACAGTCCAGCTGGCGAAAATGAGACATTAACATATGAAAAAACTATAAACTCAAACCCAAACAATGTACGTCAAATGTCAAAGAAGAGCTCCGGACAGTAGGACTGTAAAGTGCTGGGGAACATTGACTAATCACCTCTGAAAAAGGAAAAAGAAAGCCTTGACTGTAGCATTTGTCTACTTCCGTGATGTAAATGCTCTCACTATGGCCAACCTCAAGCGACCAGAGTGAGGGCCAGAGGACACGCAGTTGGGAAGAGGTGTCCACAATCGACTCTCAAGAGCTGGTGTGAGCCAGCTACACGACACCACCGGACTAGGCCCTAGAATTATTCCTCGAGGTCAATGCTAACAACTAACATCTTCATGTACTTCAAGTTATAAAAACGCATCGAGTACGGCCATGGCCGGCACCTCACCGTCACCATTTGGTCAGCGGGGTATATTGCCCTCATCTTGCAGAGCAGGAAACAAAGTGTCAAAACAGCACCAAAAACTTTCAGGGTCATTCTGCCAAGTGAATGACATTGTCAGGGCTTGAACCAAGATCTTCTGGGGTAGCTGTGACCTCTCCTGGCACCCACTGCCCCGGATAACTAGGGCTTCCGGAGGAGAAGTCGTTGAAGGGTGAGCAGTATGTGGAGAACAGGGCAGAAATGCAGGAGAGGGCCAGTGCTTAACCTAGATGGTGACTTCACTAGCGGAGCCCAAAAGGTCTAGGGAGCACGGAAGGTACGAAAAAAACCTTGAAACTAATGAAACCATGTGTTCAGCATGCTTCACCAGAGCACTGCTTTCCCAAAACAGCGATCCAGTTATTAAAATCCGCATTCCCAAATTCACCGCAGCCTAAGGTGAAGGAACACAAGAAAACGGAAAGCAATTTACATGCCAAACGACGCGGGGCTGGTTAAAAAGTTATGGAGCGTCCACATCACAGAATGCCAAAGTCACGTTTTAGAAGAACAGTCTACAACGAGGAAATGCTCACAGAATATTGTTCGAAGAGCGTGTTACATAACAATATGTGCAATGTGATTCCAGTTTTATACAAATGAACAAACAGGCAAACGCACCCTATGTATAGACGCAGGAAAAAAAAGACTGGGGACGCAGATTTCAAATCCCCACACTGGTTTCTTCTAAGCAAGGGGAGATTATGGATGATTTTTACTTTCTTCTGTGTGATCTTCTGTGTGTTCCAACTTTTCCAAAACACGTCGTTTTTATAACCGGAGAAATAATAAGTGGACCACGAATTTCAATGTGGATTTTAGAAGGCTGAGAAAAAGAACTTCCAAGAATCAGTGAAACAAACCCCAGGAAGGCATTCCTCTGGAGCAAAGGTCCAGGTGTTCAGGCCTCTAATACTTTCCTCATATCCCCCAAGGAGAAAAGCCCCCTCCCCGAGCTCCGAATCCCCTACACACACACACATACACACACACTCACCAACACACGCTTCACCTCCATCCCATCCCCTCACCTCCTCCTTCAAGAGACCATCCTCTCAATCTCATTCTCTGATCTACTCCCAACCTGGAAGGCACAGAGGAGGACAGCCACTAACAATTCATGAGTACTCCCCACGTGCCGCTGAAGTCACACGTGTGAAGTCACATGTGTGAACTCAGATGTATGGCAATTCTAAAATGTAGGTACTGATACCAACCTTTTAAAAAAAGGAAGGGGGGGGGCGCCTGGGTGGCTCAGTCGGTTAAGCATCTGACTTCAGCTCAGGTCATGATCTCATGGTTCATGAGTTCGAGCCCCGCATCAGGCTCTGTGCTGACAGTTCAGAGCCTGGAGCCTACTTCAGATTCAGTCTCTCTCTCTCTCTCTCTCTCTCTCTCTCTGCCCTCTCCCGCTCACGCTCTCTCTTTCTCTCAAAAATAAACAATAATAAAAACAATTATCTTTAAAAAATAAATAAATGAAACGAGGAAAGGGAAGTTCAGGAATTGTATCCAGGGTCACACAGCCAGCAAGTGCCCAGAATGGGGAATGAAACCCACATCTAACCAAAACTGGTCTCTAGGTGCTTAAGAGGCTTGCCTGAGAACTGTACTTGACCATCATGAAATCCAAAATAGTAATACTCCAGTTCAACCTACTTTGGCGTATATCCAGGCTGGAAGTGAAATGCAACACCAGTCCTGAATTGAGAATATACAGATATTTAATAATTTTAAAAAAGGAAGAAAGAAAACGAAAGGGAAAAAAACCCTCAGCTCTGTGCTCATCCCTCATTCAGTGAAGTAAAAATAAAAATTGAACCTTCCCCCAACACATTGTGCTTTAATGAAAGCACCAAGCCAATCTTCTTCACTACCACCCACCCCAGCCCACTTCGTTTAAATTTAGGCAACCACCAGGCAAACTGTACCCAACTGCATTATCTGAAATGAAGTCATAAAGCCCTCATCTGGAACACCAGCACTCGTTCCAAGAAAAACGGGGCAGGGCACGCAGGGCCGGCATTCTGGGGAGCATCTGGGGCTGTGCCTCGGATGACCCTTTGAAAAGAGCGAGTTCCGTGACCAGCTCTGTGGGAATGGTGCTGTGTGACCTTGTGGCAGCCAACCCTCTCGGGGTCTGTCACCCGTCTACAGTCTTGGGTGGCTGGACGGAAGGGATCTCGAAGGCCCACCTCGATGTACAGCTCTAGGGTTCCTAAACCCTGGTGTGCAGAGAGCAGCCATTCTGGGCAAGGCCTGCAGGTCCCACTCCATCTCCCAACACCCAGAATGAATGAACAGCAACCCAAGATGTGGGTGATGGGAGCTAAATGAGTTGGCCAGACCTGGAGCTGCCATAGTTCTTAAGCTCCGGCTTTGGAGAGTATTCGTTTTCTCACTAAATGTTTGGTAACAGGAAGGAGAGGCAGGACTGAATTGCCAGGAAGGCTTCAGCAAGGCAGGCTCTTTGAGGCCCTCTGGTCCTGTCCAGCCAACACTGGAAGGGATTTTGCCCACTGGGACTCAACAGACTCCTAGCCTCTGATGCCTCTCCCCACACCTGACTTTCTAAACGGGATCTGGCCAGAAAAGGGGACTTTCTATCACTAGCAAATGAAAAACTCTCTCTGGTTTTCTGGATACATCTGGGAGGCTCTGGGGGCCCACAGGCTAGCTGGAGCTCTCTTCTAGCAACCCAGTCCATAAATACCTTTTCAAAGTTTCCCCTTAGTGTTTCATGAGTGTGTCTAAGCCCTCATCTGTGGGTCTATACCCACTCCCTCAAGCAGAGGTATGAGGCACATGGGAAAGGGGGATAAAAATATTCCTAACCCAAGGAGCAGCATAATCTTCGTAAAGTATAAGTCAAACTCCATATTGGAGACGACATTGAACTACTATGTGCTCACTGAGCCCCATGGATTGACAGCACTGTCCAGCCAATCAAGGACTCCAACCTCTGCAATCAGTGGATGGGCAGTCAAATCTGATCAGTGGGTTCTCTCTCTCTCTCATACACACGCGCACACACACACACACACACACACACACACAAGCAATTCCAGTCCTCCTCAGACCCTGCCCCCTTCACAGCTGGACGCTTCCAAGCAGGTTGTCACTGACTCCTCACCTGCTGAGTCATGCTCTACAGAAATCCAGTAGGTGACCAGAAAGAGTCAGAGGCAAGAGATTTAGGGGACACAGAGGGGCAACCAGGGGCCTCAAGGCTCTGAAGCTCTCAGACAAATGACTTAACTATTCAGCTTCAGGATCTGGGAGGCAAGCCTCTTAGACCTCTCCCCTCACCCTGCATCTGCTGAACCGGGGACTCTGAACCTGAGCCCCCTCCCCTTACACTCCCACCATAGCCATCCTCACAGCCCAGAATGCCCCACCCTCAAAGACAGTACTTTCAAGGTGAGTAAAAGTGAAATATACATGTTATGCTATTTTACATGGTGCTAAATTTACCCAGCCCACATCCCCAAGAGGGAGAAATGACAGAGAATAATAAATATTTTTGATTGTAAGTAAAAGCACGGGTGACGCATACAGTAGTGAAAACCATGAACTCTAGAATCAGATCTGGTTTCAAATCTAGGCCTTTTCATTTAAAAGCTGTGTGACCTCAAGCAAGTTACTCGACCTCTCTGAGCTTCCTCATCTATGAAATGGGAGTATATACATCCTGGAGAGAGTATATGGAGGAGAGAGTAAATACAACTTGGAGACAGTATATAGTACAGAGAATATATTATATAACTTGGGATTTATTCATTAGTTTCCACTGTGAAACTCACAAGTTGTTCTCCTCAGCAGCCTGGGGTGAAAGGAGGAGATAACGAGTCCCCCACGAACCAGAAGGACCCAGAATCGAGAAGTGGAGTAAGAGCAGCAGGACAGGCACACGGGTCCCCTCCCCCCAACACACACTGTGCAGCAGGAGGTGTGGCCCTCACTCACAAACCCCCTCGCCCTTGCAGACAACGAGCACTGCAGATACGCCCTAGGCATCTGGTTTTCTAACTTTTTTTTAGCAGCAGAATCCCAGACCCTAATATAGAGAACAGAGATAAAAGGCAAGATGCTCTCGGAGAAGCAGATTCTAAGATTAACTGATCTGCAGCCCTGAAAGAATCCTGCAAACTAAAACTGCACTGTAACCAAGAGGGGAAAGTGATGAGGGGAAGGAGAACGGGTCATCAGAGGAGGGTGTCAGCTGTGCCACAGGACTGGGAGCTCGAGGAGACTGTACCCATCTGCCTGACAAAACTGACAGCCTCGGGCACCTTCCTTCCGCAGCCAGTAATTTGCTCCACAAACTCCTTCTCAAGAGGGTCAAAATGGCAAGACAGAAGCACCCCTGAGCTGTGCTCTAAAATCACAATATTGTTTCATTATTGCCAAATGTTTACTAGGACTCAAAACACCCACCCTAACCCCTGTACGACATTCACCTTCCTGACACCCCTCATGCCTCAAGGCAGCTCTTGGGAAAAAGGGGTCCAGAATTCCCAATGCCAACCTCAGCCTTTGCCCCAGGAAGTACCACCTCCCACTCAGCCGCTGCTCCTTGGCCCACTCACTCTCACTGGCAGCCCTTTCAGATTTCATGACATGGCATTCGTTTGTCCGATAAAAACCTTGCCCCAGCAAACACAAAGATGATCGGGCCAATTCTGCCAGCTCAAAAGCTTGTCTCCATTAGAAATGCATAAACAAGCCATTCAAGCACTGAATGAGACTTGCCAGTTTGGGCAGGTCGCAAGGTCAGAAGACACCTGCTTATCAGAAAATAGTATATACAGCAAATTGTCCGAGAAAGCAACCAAAGAGCATTCCAAAAGAGCGGCACCATGGAGGGGCTTCCAGAAAGCTGGGCTGCAATGAGACTAGTCCTTCCACCAATCACAGAAAGTCTGAATGATGTGAGTTGAGACGGCAGAATATTTTCACAGCATCCCTGCCAACTCTGCTTTGCAACCTGAACCCCTACTGCTGGGGAATGACTGCTTGGAGACAGCAACTTCCCGGGAGAAGGTGAGAAGGCAGTACAAGGGGAAGATCAGGGGACCAGGAGTCACAGAATCCTGTGTTCGAATCCCAGCTCCGCCACTTGCTAGCTGTGTGCCTTTGATTCGCTGATGAATGCAGACACGATAAAGCTAAATAAAATACTCAATAAACACTAGCTCTCTCCTAATGCCAACCTGCCACCACCAACCCTAATCCAAAGTGAAGTAGGTCCAAGCATTTTGCAAAAACCATTACTGGGCAAATGCCGTTAAACCCAGGACAGGATCGCCTGTGTGTGTGTGTGTGTGTGTGTGTGTGTGTGTGTGTGCGTGCGTGCGCGCGCGCGCGCGCGCGCGCATTAAGGAATCACAACCATGGCATGCTCTTAGTCCTTATTTCCTATTTCTGCAAGTGCCTTTCCATAGTCCACCTAGCACCAAAATTCTATTCATCCTTCAAAATCCCACTCCGATGCTGTCTTTACTGTCTTCCAACAAAAATTAACCCCTCTTCCTTCCACTACTCCATCTTGCTTATATATTTCTGACAGCCTTAATTGTTCTGCTTGGTATTACAGTTGTGTGAGGGTTCTGTGCCCCAACGCCAAAGAAAAAATTACTCAGAAATGTGGTTTTGGTTCCCTCATCCCTCACATCTTCTGGGCCTGGTACATTGTCTTGTGCAGAGCAGGTCATGAAATATTTCAGACTGGAGCACCTGGGTGGCTCAGTCAGTTAGGCGTCCGACTTCGGCTCGGTTCATGATCTCACGGTTCATGAGTTTGAGCCCCACATCAGGCTCTGTACTGACAGCTTGGAGCCTGGAGTCCGCTTTGGATTCTGTGTCTCCCTCTCTCTCTGCCCCTCCCCTGCTTGCAGTCTCTCTCTCAAAAATAAATAAGCATTAAAAAAACACAAGAAAGAAATATTTCAGATGGATGGATGGGGAAGGAATCCATTTGAAAGGGTCCTGACACCACATAAAAAGGTATTATTATGCATTTAGGAGGAGCCCATGTTACATAAACCAGGAAACTATAAGGAAGAAGGGCTAAGGACATACAGTGACAGGGAGAACATTTCACAAATAACACCAACACTGGAACTTCAGCAGTGTAGACCTGAATCTAGTCTTTCTCCAGTGTGGACTTCAACCGATTACCATTGCTTCCATGGGGCTCAGTTTCTCCATGTCAACTCCCACCTGCTCTACCATTAGACAAATAAACTCAACCAGATGGTGGAAAGGACGGCACCATGGAGGGAAAGTGTTGTACATTCCCCAGGGTGCAGTTGTATTTTCTAAATGGTTTGGGTTTTTATGGCACGCTGTTTGTGACTTTTCTGCAAGAAAAGTCCAGAGGAAGAGAAATGAAACAGAATGTACAAAATTTTTAAAAATAAAACAAAAAATCAAGAGGAAGTGGGTCCCTCTCACAGGTTTCTCATTACACCAATAGTCAAATTTTAGTAATCAGCTTGTGTTATGATTTCCATTACAGATCAGAGCATATTAAAACCTAAAATGATCAGAGAAAGTACAGGCCCCACGGCAACCAGATTCCACCCCCAGAGCTGCCCTGACAGTGAGGTCTTTTTTTTTTTTTTCTACCACCAGCTGGGGACCTTGGGTTTCCTTGTGCACCTGCCTGCAGAGAAGGCAGGGAAGAAATACTGGCTGGGCAGAAGCGGGCACCCAAATGCCAACGCGTAACCAGAAAAGAAACTACACCCTCTGAGTGGTTCCAATGCTGGGGATCCTGGCCGAGAGAGTTCTTCCAAATGGAAGGCTTAGGGAAGGAATGTGCATTGCTGTATACAGCACCAGGCCTGATGTTGCTATGAAGGAACCAGAGACCGACGCTAGGGACAGAAGGGACACGGGGAGGAGAGCTCCAGCAGGTCACTGACACCGGAAGTATGGAGTGCCAAACACGTTGGGTGGTAATTGAGGGCTCCGGGAACAGAAGCCAGCATCTCTGCCCTAATTTCTGATTTCCTATCCCTCACGTCAGACAGGGACATGTTTCCTATCCCTCTACAGTGCGGCAGGAAATGGAGAAAGCCACTTTGGGCGACCACCACTGATGCGCATTCTTTTTCTGTTCTCCAAGCAGGGCCCACTGGACCCGGGGGGAAACAGGTGCACTGGATTCCAGTATTAGAGCATTCTAGTATTCCAGGAGTCAATGTGATGCTGCAGAAGGAACACCTGCCTTTGGAGTCTGAACTGTGCTAGTCTCCTGATTGTTACATACAAGAGGTCACTCGACCCCCCCTAACCAACTTGATGTGAGTAGGTTTTCTTCCTCCGCTGGATCCGGCCGTCAGGAAACCGAGGTCACAGGACCCACATCTGCTGTGCAGAGAAAAATATTCCTGGGCCCAGTTACGGACGGTACTCCAACCCCAGCCAGCCATAGCCTAAGTGCCGCACCATGACCACACCAGGGAGAACCAAGCAAAGGCATTTGTACGGCTCAGTGTGGTACAATCCAAATGACATCTCTAGGACCCAGCACATGAACACATAGAAAGAAGAAAAAATAACAGACTGTCTGTCCTTCCCGTGGGCCTGTGGGGCGGTAATTTCACCCTGTCTGGGTTTTTTCTCATTGTGAGGGGCTTTCATTTGGCCCCTCGTTCATTCACCCCCTCTCAACACTGGCTTACTGAGGGAATGTCCAGGGTAAATGCCCCAAGTAAGACGCACAGCCCCCCGACCCAGGGCCATGTCCTCTGGAGGGCAGCAAACAGAGAGTTGGAAGAGGCAGCAATATCATCGGACGACTGACAAATTTAAGAAGCAAGGGCGTTCTGCTCTAGGAAAACAACCTCCCTCTCTGAAAGCTGAGGATGACAGAAGAGAGGGACTCAGGGAGGAACCAATGCAGGAGGAGGCAGAAGCAAGGAATGGCCCCTTACTCCCACAGCCCTCCACTGCGGGTAACATCAGCCAGGGCAACGGTTACCCTGAATGTCCCGAAGTTCCGATTTCAAACGGTCTGTCACAACTGCCCCCATAAACTCTGGTTATCTCCCAGAGAGGTCCAAAAAGATGTCCTTCGCCGCCTCCTGTTCCCGGGGAAGCTGCAAAGATCTCTGGGAGATCTGGGGCCTGAGTGGCCAGAGCAAGGAGGGAGGATGTGAATTAAACTGCAGGGGCTCATGGCCATCCTCTGAATGCACCAGAAAAGCACAGTCCAGCCAATCCCAGAAGCCCAAGAGAAGAGGACGGGCCCAGGAGGAAGGGAAAGGGGGTGTTCTACATGGGCCCCCAGCAAATCCAAAGTGGAGAGGCAGAAACTAGTCAAGTGAACACAGAGGCCAATTTAAGATATTGATTCAGTTACCACCAAGAACCAGGGAGCTGACCAGTAATTACCTGGAAGGACCATGTTACCTCCTCTCTTCTCACCACAGGGCTCCCTCCATCATCCATGCTTTCCAAATGGAAAATTCACAGCACTTCTGGTAATTATAACTACCACTTTTTCTGTACCAGGCCTGTGGTAAGTGCCTTAATTACCCCATCACATCCTTGAAACCACTCAATGGAGGAAAGTGTCAGTATTCCCACTTTACAGATGAGTAAACTATGGCTGAGAGGTTATATAACTTACCCAAGGCCCCGTGGCACAGATATGCACACAGACATGCACAGAAACACTTTATCTGTTCAATCAGATTTCAAATTCCACCAGAGCCCCAGGCCCTGCCGCAGAGCCTGCCTGCGGTTCCCAGAATGGCGCCAGGCACGCATAGGGCACTCTGTGGGTGCCTCTCCAGCCACTCACGACTCCCCACGCCCTGGCCCACTCAGCCCCACCTGCAAGAGGGAACACGCTGCCCTGTGAATCTCTTCGGTTCTTCACAACCAAGTTCATCCTCAAAGACGAAAAATGCCCCAAGCCCTGCCTACCATTGGAGACCAAATGGAGTATCACAGGATCACCTCTTGAAAGGAAAAGGAACCCATCACCTGCAGGCAGAGAGGAACCAAAGACATCTCTACTTGCAAGGAAAAAAGGTCTCGGGCTCTGACGTAGTGCGCCCAGGGGCCGATAATCAAGAAGCAAGAGTGGATCCCTTAAAAAAAAAATTAATATTCCACACGAAACCAAAACCAGACACAAGCACAAACCTCTAGTTCAGAAGCAGGCCAACACAAATGTGCGCAGACTTATTTGACTTCGAAATATGCCTACCACCGTTTCATGGATCAAAATAAAACTCCAGTAGGAAATTTGGATTTGGGAAGGAGGAAGCTAAGAAGGCTATGGACCCTGGCGCCCAAGACCTTCCTACTACCTGGGACCACAAAAAGTATGTTCTCTTTTTAGATACCGATGGCTGGGTTGCCTGATCGCAGAAGGCCCTGTCACTCCCAACTGGCATGTGCCTGCCGGGCATCTGAAAGCTTTACAGTAAATGGTGACTCATCTATTGCAGCCACCATAGGTACTGCTAATGTAATAAGCCAAAATTTGTTCCATCCACATGAAAGAGAAACACTGGGTGCAGGGCTGTGAGCCTGACTCAATCTGTGACCCCTAGTCACCGCCACTCGTCAGCATTTAGCTGAAACTCAAAACTGTAATTACCCGGCTCTTGGGGACCAAGGGCAGGAGGAAGGGGGTTTTTCTAAGGAAGAAGGGTCACATCCATAAACACAGAGATGTCACTTCTCATCAGACTAAGTCTCCTCATGCAATCACTTAGTCAAATATTTGTGGAGCATCTACTATGTCAGACACTGGGCCGAGGGCCAGAGACACGGGAGCAAATAAAAATACATCGGAACTACCCTCACGAAGATCCCGAGTCCTGCACTAGCTTCTTTACATACGTTTGTGCACTGGATTTATTAAATTCTTGGCGCCCTGGGGCTGGGCTCTCAACCACCAAGTTACCCTGCTATGAAGAGAGAGGACCAAGGTCTGGCTCCTGTCTCAAGAAACTCAAGCCTGGTGGAGGAGGTGCATAATAAACAGGGTGCTGGGGTGCTCGCAGAGAGAGAGGCTCACAAGACAGAGACAATAAGCCTCAGCTGGGGTGGATTCTGGACATCTTCCCCAAAGGAAGCCCTGGTCGGGAGAGGTGAGAATAAGGCCAAAAAAGCAGGCAGAGGTGATGGGTGGGCGGATGGGCCAAATGGGTGATGGGCACTGAGGAGGGCACTTGTTGGGATGAGCACTGGGTGTCTTACCTAAGTGATGAATCACTGGGTTCTACTCCTGAAACCAAGACTACCCTGTGTGTTAACTAACTTGAATTTCAATAAATAAATCAAGGAAAAAAGCAATGAGAGGCAAGGCCTATACTGGACTGAATAATACCACCCCCTCCCCCAAATTGATGACCACTGGCAACCTCGGAATACGGCCTTACGAGGGAATAGGTCTTTGCAGGTGTAGTTCGTTAAAATGAGGTCCTACACATCTTCATCCCACCGAGGCCCTCAGAAGGAGAGAAAACAGAGACACAGAAACACACACAGGGAGAAGGTCATATGACAATGAAGGCAGAGACTGGAGGGATGTGTCTACAAGCCAAGGAGTACGGAGCATTGCTGGCCAAGAGAATGGCAGGGAACGCATTCTCCCAACACCTTGTTTTCCAACTTCCAGCCTCCAGGACTGGGAGAGAACACGTTTCTGTTGCCTTAGGTCACCCGGCTAACGTAAGGCCTGCTCTGGACAGGCCTTACACATTAGAATAAGGAGTTTGGAGTTAGGGGTACATTCGGGGGCGTGTTTAACCAGCCTGGGGCTTACGCCCTTCAAAGCTGTGGACTCCAGTCCTGTACCTGTTAGTGACAGCCAGGATTCCCACAGGCCATCTGCTTTTCCCGCCCACATGCTGCTCGCTGGTCTCGGCCACAGGTGTGGCTTCAAGTGCCAGAATGTACTTGCAGATGGCACCTGACTTCAGCCAGAACATTCTTCTGAACAGAGGCCTCCACCTGTTGTCCTCACAGATTTCTCAAACTCAACACACCCAAGGTGTTGGGTCCGCCATGTTTTAGTTGGGTTCTTTCCTACCTTTGCTGGTGGTACTACCTACCTCAAGTTGGCGGCTCACCCTAGACTTTCCTGCTCACCTCCACATCCAGGGAGCCACCAAGTGGTGGGAGCCACTCCACTCCCACTTTTTCACCCCTCTCGCTGGAGCACACTTGCTGCCTCCTGGATTGCTCTGTGGCCTCATCATGGGTTTTCATTCCTCTGGGAGGACTCCCCCTTTCCTGACCAGCCCCCACCCCAACCCAGCTGTCCTGAATACCATAGCCAAGGCTAACTCGGAGAGGCACAGCTCCCACAACACCTGACCTCTGGCCCTACTGCACCCAGCCTGAAGGCCTCTGGCTGATTCAAGGGCCTTTACTCAGGCAGGAGCCCCACCCAAACTCATTTTCCTGTCCTCCAAGCTGCCAAGATACTCTCCTCCCACCTCTTTTTTTTTTTTTTAATTTTTTTTTCAACGTTTATTTATTTTTGGGACAGAGAGAGACAGAGCATGAACGGGGGAGGGGCAGAGAGAGAGGGAGACACAGAATTGGAAACAGGCTCCAGGCTCTGAGCCATCAGCCCAGAGCCTGACGCGGGGCTCGAACTCACGGACCGCAAGATCGTGACCTGGCTGAAGTCAGATGCTTAACCGACTGCGCCACCCAGGCGCCCCTCTCCTCCCACCTCTTGATCCTACCCTCCAACTGTTCTCTCTGCTAATTCCTCCTTCCTGTCCTAGCTAAGCAACTGAAGAGTCAAAGGCCCCAAGAAGTCCACACCTTGGGACTGCCTGCTAGGAAACTCTCGCATTGAGTTGTCTTTGTATTCTCCAGAGCAGAGCTAAATTCACACTTGCCGTGCTCTGAGAACTCCTCTTGCCTGAGGGCACAAACAGGGAGGGCTGGAGAGCTGCTGAAGTGTTCACTGTTCAGTCAAGGCTAATGTACCCATTCCCCAGCTAAGGCCAGCAGTTAGGTCCCTTTCTCGCTGAGCTGGACAGTGCCTGAGGCTGCAGACAGGGGTAACAGCCACCATCCCTTACAGCTGTGCTCCAAAGCTTTGGGTATTATCTTATTGAATCTTCCTAATAACGCCGCCATATAGACACCAGAATGAGGCACTGAGGGGTTAAGCACCTTGACTCTAAATCTTCCAGCAATCCTGGACAGCCCAGTTCTGTCCCAGCTCACAGGCTAGGCAGGGGCCCAGCACACAGTGCCCACTGTATGTCCCCAGGGACTGACACAGGTTGGATCCCCTCCTGGGCCTGCGGGACTCTTGAAGCCTCAACTTCCATACCTGAGAAACCAGAATGATTAACCCCGCCTCCAACAGTTATTGAGAGTATTTAAATGAGGTGATGTATGTAAAATTACAGAACAAAATGCCTAACACATAAAAGGTGCTTCATTAAGCTTAGCTGCTTTAAGGGCGCCCGGGTGGCTCAGTCGGTTAAACATCAGACTCGATTTCAGCTCAGGTCATGATCTCACGGCTTGTGGGACTGAGCCCTGAGCTGGGCTCCAGAGCACTGTCAGCCTGCTTGGATTCTCTCTCTCCCTCTGTCTCTGTCTCTGTCTCTGTCTCTCTCTCTCTCTGCCCCTCCCCGGCTCATTCTCTCTTTCAAAATAAATAAATAAACTTAAAAAAAAAAAAAAGCTTAGTTGCTTTAAATCGGAGAGAAAGGAAAAAAAGAGGGAGAGAGGCAGGCAGAAAGAGAGACGCATTCTGTTACTGACCCCCTAGGCGGCAAAGCCAATGACACAGAAACACCATCATTTCCTGGAGGTTCCAATCCTTCGTGATCGCAAAATAATATCGGTAGCTACCGTGCATGGAAGACTTGCATTTTGTGCAAACGCTTTCCACAGTAACTCTAGAATGTGTTCGTCCTCTCACACCTCTCAGCGGGAAGTTGGTTTTCCCACTCTACAGAGGGAGGGACAGAGGCTCAGCGATGTCGATCAACTTGGTTACAGTCACGCAGGCTGGCAGTTGTAAAGCTGGGGCTGACCCCCAGGTGACTGAGTCCAGGTCCCATATCCTTATCACCACCTCCCTAAAACCAGTCAGGTCCGCCACTCCCCCCCACCCCCCGGCCGCCATCATGACCCTTACCTTCCATTTTCTCCACCTCAGAAATTCCCTGCCGTTCGTCCTCTTCTCCTCTACTCCTCTCCTCACTCAGAGGAAGAAGCTCAACTCTTGTCGGCCGGTGCCCACAACTCATCTTCGGAGGACGTGTGGCACAGACAAAGGAGCTTCACTCCTCTCACCTCACAAGTTGCTCTAAGACTACCTCCATGTGACACGGATGTGTTCAGTACATCCTACAGGGCTGCACAAATCCATCTCAGGCCTTCTGGAACCTTCTCTAGAAAATACCCACCCCTCTCTCATCCCCACACTCTGCCTCTTGACTAGTCACTAGCCCCTTGCCCTGAATAGCCCCAGTTTCTCTCATCCTAAAACACCATCCCTGCCCTTGCTGCCTTTTCATGAACTTGCCCCTTTTTAGAAATCTGTGTAATCAGCCCCTCTGAGCTATACAAGCTCCCCAAAGGCAGAGACAATAAATCAGACGGCTCTGTATCCCTATGGGATGTAGCATCGTGCCTTTTTTGGCATGCATTCAGGGAACACCTTGACCAACAGTAACTGAAAGCACAAAGAAATCCTAAGTCATTCTCACAACCAGCTAGGGAGACAGAGAGGTTACCCTGACTTCACAATAAGGAAACTGGGAGCTCAGGTTAAGAAATTCAAGGTCATCCAGCTCCCAAGTGGAGGAGTCTGACACTAGAATGTATTAGTAAGGCCCCAAAGTGTCCCAGACAGGCCAAAAAAGGGGCTGACCTCCTTCCCTTCCTGCTTTGTCCACAGGCCAGCCTTCTCAAAAGATTCAACTGCATGGTAAATCTGAATCTGCTCACCAGAATATTCTCTGTAAGTCCCTGTCCTTTCCTCTTGGGGTACATCTCCCATTCCAAAATGGAAGGGGCATGTATCTCTGTGTAACGTTTCCTGGGACGGCAGTGCCTTCCCAGGAGTACTTCAATGGCTCTGTTGGCTGCCTTGTTTGGGGGTGTATTTGTCTGCCTCCCCCTCTCTGCTGCCACACTAGAAGTGCCATTTCTGCAGACACGGGGACAAAATGAGGGAGAGTAGGCAAGGGCTCCCAGCACCCTGCAAAGCTGTTAATGAAAAGAGTGCTCACAAGCGCCAAGAGCTCCTGGGATCTCATTTGTGGGTGTCACCATTACCTCCTTCTGGGTGGAGACAAGGGGGCTGGAGAAGATATGTGACTTGCCCAAAACCACATGGCATCGTAGTGACTCAAACCCAGCCCATGCGGACGCCTTTGCCCACTGCTGTCTCTCCACCACAACACGGTGCCCACGTTTCCTCTTTTTACTACCAGAATTTTCCCCCTCCTTTCTTCTTTTAAAAACCTGCATTACATATCAACAATCTTACGGGGGGGAGGGGGGGCGGGGGGGAAGCTGATCAAAAAGCACATCAACTATGGTCTGCACTTTTCCGGATTCTTATCGATACCTGAACATTGATCTTTCCCTGCTTTGTCCCCAGCACAGGTAAGCTGCCCCACGTTATCTTTGTTCCATGTAACCATGCCATGGATCTACACGTGGGTAGTGCCACAGTACTGCTGTCACAGAGTTTACTTAACCAGCCCCTAATTACCTGCATTTGGATTCTTTCCAATGTTTTTCCCATCTGTGGCCAAGTTGGTTTTCTGCCCCCTTGGGACCATTTCTGTGCGACTTATTCCCAGAAGTAAAAAATACTGGTCCAAAGGAATGAAGCGTGCCAGTGCTGCTGGAGCCCAAAGTCATCGTGATGTCCAGAAAAACAGCTCCACCTTTCAGTAACACTAGCGGCAGGCCCTTTTCTTTCCCACGGGCCTCAGCAGCGGGTTTTACAAAGCTCGTCTATTTGCTCCTGATTTTAGAGACCAACTGAGCTGTTTCAATGCACTGATCTTTTGCGTTGAGGAAACTGAACACTCTTCCACACCTCCGCGTAGTAGCTGGGCTTCATACTACGAAATGACCCGGTTATAATATTACCAACAGTCTCAATAGCTGCCTTAAAAATCTTTGCCAGTTCTGCTTATACCTTTGACAACAAGTTCGTCTCCATCAGTTTATGGCACCTGTTGCCCTCTTCCCTTTCTCTCTTAGCACAATTTTATTATTTTTTATTTAAAAAAAAAAAAAACAAAACAATGGGCGCCTGGGTGGCGCAGTCGGTTAAGCGTCCGACTTCAGCCAGGTCACGATCTCGCGGTCCGTGAGTTCGAGCCCCGCGTCGGGCTCTGGGCTGATGGCTCGGAGCCTGGAGCCTGTTTCCGATTCTGTGTCTCCCTCTCTCTCTGCCCCTCCCCCGTTCATGCTCTGTCTCTCTCTGTCCCAAAAATAAATAAAAAACGTTGGAAAAAAAAAATTTTTTTTAATAAAAAAATAAAAAAAACAAAACAAAAGAAAACAAAACACTTTACTGAGTCACACCTAGTGTAAACATGTCACTGTGAGAACTCCACCCCAACCCCCCAGGCCACACAGTCCACCAAGAAATGACGGAGTACGTGGCTATTTTATTTCACAGATTTCGTTCCTTGACAAGTTGACAGCATCCAGTTTCGTCAATGATCATCTGTATGGAATTTCCACAAACACATCTGCTCTCCACAGCGAGGCTAAATATTCCATCTGCTTCCTCTGAGTTTTAAAAAGAGTTTTTAAAACTACGTTTTTAATTTATCGAGATTTCATAACCTATGATGGGACGGACCTCTGAGTTCATTTTCTCCGTTTTGTTACATAGTTGTTCCCAAAAGCCACTAACATTTTTAAAATAATTTCCTTCACGATCGTTCACCTTTCCAAATTTGCCATATATGTATGTCTTCCGTTTATTTAGATCTATTTTCTTGCGCCAATCTCCCATTTTTCTGTAATACCATACAGTTTTAGTAAACACTGCTTGCCTGCCCTGTTTGCCAAGAGGAACCTGCTGCTAAAAGATTTTCAAAAGATATTTCGGTATGCTTACCCACCAATTTTTCCTGATTATTGCTGTTATTATCGCTTTGCATGCTTTAGAAAGTATTTCATTGGGATTTTAACTACCAGGGCATGAAATCGAGGCAAAAACCTTGGGATACTGACTTCTCAGTACTTTTAACTTCTGATCAGAAAACAGCCATGTAGGATTTTGTAATTTTCTTTGAATAGAAATTGTGTCATTTGCAAACAGTGATATTTTTATCTCTTCCTTCCCTATACCAATCCCTCTAGTTTCTTTTTGTTCCTATATTGTTATGACAAGCATCTGTTAAACTAGGTTAAATAAAAGTAACGATAAGGGACATTCTGGCTTAGTTCCTGTTTTTCAGGGCACGCTTCTAGTATTTCTCCACTTGGTATCGGCAGTCTCGGTAGAAGACCTGGTACACGATTATATACAAGCAGGCTCTTTATCACGTTTAGGAGTAAATCCCCCAACAATCCTGCTTTTAGGTTTATGATGCTTTATAATGCATATATAGTTATGTATTTTGCTGCATCTACTGAGCGCTAATTCATTCATTCATTGAATATTTGTGGAACACTGACTATATTCCAGGCATTGTGGTAAATATTGGGTGTTCTGATTTTTATGGCTTATTCCTATTAATAGTAGTCTTTTTGTACTAAACCATGCGTATATTCCTGGGATGAGCCCTACTTGGTAATTTTTCAAGACTCATTTTCCAAGAACCTAAGTGCCTATAAAATTCATCCCGAAAAATTAACAGATGAGAATTTTGAGAGATCAAACTCCAAGAAGCAGCTCCAATATCACCCATTCCAAGAAGCCTTCCCAACCCTCACCTTTTTGGAGTAAAGTTCCCAGCTCCTTCCTCCGGGCACTACAGCCCTCCCTCCCTCCATTACTTCATTTATTGTAGGGACTGTCATACAATCAAATGTCCACCTGTCTACCCCACCTCAGGGCTCCATCACTGCCCTGAGGACAGAAGCAGGGGTATATCATCGGTGCTAAGCACCATGACTGGTGGATGAATGCTACTCAGTAACTATTTCCCGGAGTAGTTAGGTCATTCATCTATTTGTTTATTTTCCCTGATGATTTTTTGCAGCTGTATTTTTAAGTGAAACTGATACATAAATTCCTCCTTGGGATCAGCAGGACATTGACAAGCCAGCCCAATTCCACAGAAAAGCTGTGGTCTACCGGGCAGCCCTCCTGTCCAAGGAGATACTGGGGATCTCCAGCTAGACGTTGGGCTCACAGTGGCTTCGAGGATGGGGAACAGCATAAGATGAGGTTATGAACAGTCTCTACAAAAGGGCAAAGCCTGGGGCAACTGGGTGGCTCAGTCGGTTGAGCGTCTCACTTTGGTTCAGGTCACGACCTCATAGGTTCGTGAGTTCAAACCCCGCATCAGGCTTACTGCTGTCAGTGCGGAGCCCGCTTCGGATCCTCTGTCCCCCTCTCTCCCCGCCCCTCCCCTGCTTGTGCTCTTTCTCAAAAATAAATAAACATTAAAAAAAAAGAAAAGAAAAGAAAAAAGGGCAAAGCCCTGTGATGAGGGAGCCCCGACAATGACCCTCCACAACACAGGCATCAGGACATCTATGAAAAGGTTACCAAGGCCCCAGCTGGCTGGATAAGGTAAGATTCCAACCCCCAGGGGGGAGGACAAGTCATGTTTGTTATTGTTATCAACACTTATCATGCACCAGACATCTTACACAATTATCTTTCCAACCACCCTCTGAGGTATACTCAATAGTTCCCGTCACACAGACAGAAACTGAGGCCAGGCAGGTTATGTAATTTACCCAGAGTCACAGGGCCAGTAAATCGATGAGCTGCCATTCAGACTGGGATTCCCACCACCACACCTTGCTATCTCCAGCAAAGGGCCAGGTCAGGGTCTTGGTCCCAGCCCAGGACCCAGATATGGGGTACATTAGCAGAACAGGAACCAACCCAGAAGCCTCTTAGAAGAACTGAGACTCAGAGAAGGAAACGGGACACAGGAACAAGACGGGAGGCCCTGCCATGTCAGAGCCAGAACAGTGTCTGAGTCCAGAATCCCGGCCGGAAGGGATTTGAGTCTCCACTTCCTCAGACCAGACGTGACTCTGAGAGCCGAGGGTAGAGCTGAGCTTCAGGAAATAACCCATGGGGCTGCCTTCTCCTGAGATGATGCAGACTGGGTCTGGGTGGATATGCCCCTCTCAGCTCCACAGACTGCAAGGGGTACGAACCGGTGTCCGGCCAAGCAGGCCTCCACTAGCACGGGCCACACCACCTGTGTGTGCAATGGGAGCTCATGGAATGCAGAGAATCTGACTGAATAAATGCCTGAAAAATCCTGGCCTTTGGTTTCCTTATGTGCGAAGTGAACGGGGCTGGACCAGGTACGTTCTGCACTGTGGGTTCTGTCCCTCGTTTTGGGATTCCTCACCTTAGCAGGACCATTTAAATCAAGGGTCTTAGGATCTATACCCAAACTTCAGAACGCTTGAAGCCCATTCGTGCAAAAGAAGAATTAAGGGTTTCAATGTGCGTGAGTAGGGGAGAGCGTATTTCTGGAGAAGTCTATAGCTTCCAACACATTCCCAAAGGGGCCTACGGACCACCAAAAAGGTACGGAACAACTGATCCAAATGTACCTAAAAGGTCAGCTAAACCAGTAGAGGCTAAACAGTAGTGTTGAGCTAAGGCAATCAATCAGCTCACCAACCAAGGACAGCTGAAGAAGTCCTGCAGCTACATAAGCTCTCTTCTACCATCTCAGACCATCTAGAAAAGGTGTGGTCACTAAGGAAGCCAGGGAAAGTGACCCGGTCAAGGCATCCCACCTTCCCTACTTTTAAGGAGAGCAGTATGGATTTTATCACAATAGAAGTATCATCTTTATACAGTTGATGGCTTCCCTGGATACACTTGGGAGATTTAGTGCCCAAAGGTCAGAGAAGGAACAGGTGCCATTTCTTCTCCTTTCTTGGTCCGCCCCACCTAGAGCTGGTTAGAAATGCAGAACCTGGGGGGCACCTGGAGGGCTCAGCTGGTTAAGCGTCCAACTTCAGTCAGCTCAGGTCACGATCTCACGGTTAGTGAGTTCGAGCCTCGTGTCCGGCTCTGTGCGACAGCTCGGAGCCTGGAGCCTGCTTCGGATTCTGTGTCTCCCTCTCTCTCTGCCCCTCCCCTGCTTGTGCTGTCTCTTTCTCTCTCAAAAATAAATAAACATTAGAAAAATAATTTAAAAAGAAAAGAAAAAAAAAGAAAAGAAAAGAAAAGAAAAGAAAAGCAGAACCTGGGCCAGGCCTGCTGGATCAGAATCTACGTTTAACGAAGGTTCCAGACCCCAGGTGATTCATATGCACCTTAAAGCTTAAGTGGGGCGCCTGGGTGGCTTGGTCGGTTAAGCATCCGACTTCGGCTCAGGTCATGATCTCACTGTCCGTGAGTTCGAGCCCCGCGTCGGGCTCTGTGCTGACAGCTCAGAGCCTGGAGCCTGTTTCAGATTCTGTGTCTCCCTCTCTCTCTGCTCCTCCCCTGTTCATGCTCTGTCTCTCTCTGTCTCAAAAATAAATAAACGTTAAAAAAAATTAAAAAAAAAAAGCTTAAGAGGCACTGCTGCCCTTGTGTTAACAGAAATTCATGGGAGGAAAAAAGAAATGAAGGATAAAAACACAGAAGTGAAAACAGAATTAACAAATAAGAGTGTGAGCAAACATCTGGGAAGAGAGCAAAAAGCCAAAAGTTGGCTCTTAGAAAAAAAATAATGCCAGGCGCCTGGCTGGCTCAGTCGGAAAAGCATATGCGACTCTTAACCTCAGGGTTGTGAGTTCAAGCCCCAGGTTGGGTGTAGAGATTACTTAAAAATAAAATCGTTCAAAAAAAAAATGGAAGTTCTAAAACATGGGCACAATTAATTTCAAAAAGAATAAATTGGAAAGGTTAGAAAAGAAACCCAACCCGATATATGAGCCACTGATACATTCTTTAAGGATTTTAGGCAATCTTAAGCTAATAACTGAAAAGATTAAGATCATGCTGACAAATGTATAAGATACCCAAATTAAAGCAAAAGGAAAGATAAGCAAACTGATCAGAAACCAAAGTTGGGTCACAGAAAGGCAGAAACAACCAAGGGAAAAAGCGCCTGTGCATTTAATGGCTCAGTTGGAAAATCCTTCTGCTATGCGTAAACATTTTTGATCACTCAAGTAAACAGCTAAAGCATTCATACTTTCCTTTGGACAAATTCAAGCATGCAACTCAAAGCTGAGGCCTTTCAAATTGGACTCCAGTCCCCAGAGGGTACCTCTGACAGGAGCCCATTGCGTATCTTTCAGGCCCATTTGATATATATACACGATTGCACCAAAAACATGATAATGTCAAAAAGATGATACCGTTCTCTTTTTCAAAAATGGCATCACCTTGCACGTATCACCCTGCAACTCGCTTTTTTCACTCCACATTACATTTCCAAGGACTACTCTCATCATAAGGGATTTTAACCACTCCTGCAGTGTTTTTCCAACTTTCTGGACTGAGTCCCACAAAATGAAATTATTATATTGTGACTCAGTTCACCCTTGGTGAATAGGTAAAACTGAAACAAAAGCCTCACCAAATATTGGCCCACACTGTGTACAATGCTCTATTTTCTACTGTTTCACATTGTCTCACAAATGCTAAGTTGGTTTACTGGCCCTCTAAGGGTCTGAACAGCCCAAGTTTTATTTAGCCCTCACTAAATAAATAAATATTTATTTATCCATCTTACTGATGGATGTTCACCTGGTTGTCTCCACTCTCCCACGACGACAACAAGGTTCGATAAACACTGTGCACGTATGTGAAATGTTCCTCTAGGGCAGATACCTAGGAGTGGAACCGCAGGGCCCTGAGATATGGGCATTGATAATTTAGATAAACATCACCAACTGCGTTCCAAAGCAGTTGTACCCACACCCTCGCCAACTCAGTATATTATCAAACACTTTCATCTTTTCCAATCTGATAGATGAAAATGTCATTTTACTGTCGTTCTGATTTACAGGTTTAATTACAAGAGTTTGTGCACCTTTTCTTTTTTAAGAGTCATCTACCCTTCGGGGCACCTGGGTGGCTCAGTCAGTTAAGGGTCCGACTCTTGGTTTTGGACCAAAGTTTGTGAGATGGAGCCCCGTGTTGGGCTCTGCGATGACATGAGCCTGCTCGGGATTCTCTCCCTCCTTCTCTCTCTGCCCCTCCTCCCTCCCTCCCTCTCTTTCTCTCTCTCTCAAAATAAATAAATAATTTTTAAAAAGTGTCACCTACCCTTCTCTTTCTGTGAATTTCTGCTCCTGTCCTTTGCCCATTCAATTAAGTCAGCGGCTCTTCTTTATTTCTAAGAGCTCTTTACATATCAAGAAAACTAGCTCTTTTAATCATATATGTTGCAAACATTTTTTCCCTCAGATGATCAGCTATCTTTTGACTTTGTTTATGAGGTTTTCCTCATGCAAAAATTCTCATTTTTATTTTGTCAACTTTATCAATCTTTTATGTCGTCTGGGATGTGTGTCAAACTTGGGAAGGTCTCTACTCCAAGACTATAGAAAAATTTTTCTAGTGCTTTTACACTTTGATTATTAAAATCGCTGACCTATTTTTGATAGACTTACTTTGATCTAAGGCACAAAGTAGGGATTCTACTTTCTGCACTTCCCCCTGCCACAGACAGCTATCTAGATACTACCTTTCCCCATACACCTGAAATGCTCCCTTTATAACAAATCACACTCACACACACACGCACACACACGCACACCTATTTATTTAGGGGCTCTCTATTCTGTTCCATCGCTTGTTCAGTCTATTGAGTGCCAAGTTATCTTAATTACTGAAGCTTTTAAAATGTTTAATATCCACTGCAGCTAGATCCTTCTCTTTTTCACTGTCATATTTTCATGCATGTTAATTTTTCCATGCAAATTTAGGATAACATTTCCTACTACCAAAATAATCCTATTGGTAATTTTTATTATGATCACATTAAAAAAAAATTTTAACATTTATTTATTTTTGAGAGAGAGAGAGAGAGAGAAAGCAGGGGAGGGGCAGAGAGAGAGAGGGAGACACAGAATCCCAAGCAGGCTCTAGGCTCTGAGCTGTCAGCACAGAGCCCAATGCAGGTCTCGAACTCACAAACCATCAGATCATGACCTGAGCCGAAGTCAGATGCTTAACCAACTGAGCCACCCAGGTACCCCTATCGTGATCCCATTTTAAATATATAGGAGGAATGATATTTTTATTATAACCCTGACTCTTTCTATCCAGGACTATAAAAACTTTCTGTTTAAGTATTTTATGTCCCTGAACTGAAGTTACATATAAATATAATTTTATATATAACTGAAGTTACATATAAATATAATTTTTTAACCTTGTAACTAGCCATTTCATCCCTTTGGTTGCTTACATAAATGGAGATTTTCTTCCATCACGTTTTGTCGTAGGATATTGTTTTTAAGGGCGAGCTACTGATTTTTGTGCATTAATTATGCACTCAACAACCTTAACAAATTCTCTAATTGTCTGTAGTCTTGCTTCCTCCTCCTTGTTTTTATACCTCTTATTTCCTCCTCTTATCTGATTTTACCAGCTTATCCTCCCAAAACAAGGTTGTATAATTATGGTGCTAAACAAAATGTGGCTACCAGTTTGAAAAAGATGTATTTTCTTACAACGAGGAGATAGATACTTAATTACTCCTACATTATAAGTTTTTATTGGAAATAGGTGCTTAATTTTTCATAAACCTTCGTGGCATCTTAGACCCGTGAATGTGGTGAATTTTATTCACAGAAATCCTAAAATTAACTTATCCTTGCATTCCTGGTCTGAAACCCACATGCCTACGGAGCTCTTTCAGGGGGCTGCTAGATTCTATTTGCTAATTGATATGAGAATTTTGCATTGATATTCAAAACTGAGATCACCTGGTACTTGTGTGTGCACATACTGTTCTTTTGCCACCTTTTACTACACTAGGTTCACAAAAGGAATTTCAGCCTTCCTTATTTCTTTGCTCTAGAACCATTTAAACAGCATTGGAATCACCTGCACGTTCAATATTTGAAAAATGTCACCTGTGAAACCCATCTGGTCCTATGACTATTTTAAGGCACAGCTCTTTGATAACTTTCCCTCTTTCTTCTATGGTAATTGATCTGTTGAAATGTTATTCTGTTCTCGCGTCAGTTTGTTGTGTGTGTGTTTTTTAAGGATATATACTCTCATATTCCATAAACTGCTTCTAAACATAGAAAAAATCCTACCGCCATCACTGTAAGAAGTAAATACAGCCTCCACCCCAAACCTTAGCACAACAACGCCCAAGTGGCCTGGTTCCTAATTTCTGCACCTGCCCTCCTCACCCCTCCTCAACATATCATCGTTCTTCACCACTAGATTCATGCAAAAAGAGAATGGACAGGTTTGCAATAAACCATCCAGAAGCACAATGGTACTCACAGCCTACCTCTAGTACCATCAGGGAAAGGCTGTAGACAAAGGGCCCAATCCCCACCTCCCCTCAGTGGAGTCCCTTCCAATCCCTTCTAGGCTTCTTTTCAGAGCCGGCACCCATCCCTACCCCATCTGTGAAGCCAGCAGCCCAGCTAACCACCCCCACCCCCACACCCATCCACCAAATCCTCAGCCTCCTGGCAGATAGCATTAGGGAATCTACAGGCGTCCACTCATCAGGCACCTGCTGGATGCCTGGGGCACCTGGCATACAAGGATCCTGCACTCTAAAAGTATGTTTTCTGAGTGAGGGGTTCAGACCAGCCCACAAGTAACAAGGCCAGAATAAGCAGCCCAGAATAACCAAGCACAAAACTGCAGCAGAGCAAACCAAGAGTGCAGAGAACAGAGAAATAACTGGGCCGCCAGGAGAAGATTGGGAAGACCCTTCAAACAAGGGGCCCAAAGCCAGGCTCAAGGAGGATCAGCACAGGGCACTGATGGGATAGGGTGGGATGCTGCCTGACCAGGGAAGAGGACAGATAAACCTGGGCCCCAGGGTGCAGGAACCCCAGAGAGAGGTTTAGATATGACACAGCAGGTAACAGGAGGTACCACAGGCTCCTGTGCAGGGGAGTAACAGGAAGAAAGTGGTGTTTGGGTCATCCCCACCCCACCCCCCACATTCTATGATGCCAGACTTACATTCAAAGAAATGACTAGCAGTGCCAAGAACTTGGTGAGCTGAGGGGGGTGGGAGCACGAGGAGGCGTAAACCACAACCCTATGCTGATGCCACAAGTGACAATGGACATACACAGACGGGGACACACACACACACACACACACACACACACACACAAGTCCAGGTTCTAATTAAAGACACCGGGCTGGAATCATTCTGTGGCACTAGGGTTTAAACAGTTTACTGCACTACACAATAAAAACCACATTGCCACAAATCTCTAACCTCAGGGGGCATCTGTGCTAGCCCAGTGCTTCTCAAACGTTATAAGTACATCCAGATCACCTGAGAAGCTTGTTAAAAATACAGATCCCGATTCTGCAACTGTGGGTTCTGCATGTACATCTAAGAAGCTCCCGGGTGATGCAAGATGACCCCGATCCAGGGACCGTGCTTTGAGTAGCAAAGGGCTAGATGAGAGTGAGGCTCTAGGGGGCTCCCGGGCCGCAGATTATGGGCATTAACCACAGGCAGAGAGAAAGCTGAGAGCTGCCTGGGGTCTACGGCAGAGCACCCAAACTAACCAACTCATTTTCTTTTTGAAAAATTCACCATGGGGGTTCAGTGCCAGACAGGGCCTCCTCAAAGCCATTAGTAAGTGGAAACCACCGTACATTTCACAACTACCATCTAATTACTCTCCCTGTAACCTTCCACAGCAGCCCTAAGCCAGCTCTTTCAAGTGCTGATGCCGCTAATCAAGTCATAAAGCCTTAAAGCTCATATTATTAGCTTTGATAACACAAGAGTAAAACAAACACAACAATTGCCTTTCCTCCCAGCTGAGGCCATCAGTCAGGCTACCTGACTGCATCGGCATTACATCCCAGGTCAAGGAAAAAACACATCTAACCAGTGAGACTCTCCTATCCTGGATGGACCACGAAAGAGAAATTTATCAGCTCCTTTCTGATCCTCTGAGAAGTTTCTGGAAACTGATCACGATCCACCACGATCCGAGCAATTTCTTTACTGTCCCCATCTCCTTGGGCAATCTGGAAGCCTGGAAGAAGCTTCTGCTACTCCCCATCTCTCTGGTGGCATCCCCTCCCCTCGGGTCACCTACTTAGGCACACAGTGACCCACTTCAAATCAACCCCATCACCAACCGCAGAGCTCCTCGACACAGATCAATTCTTCAATCAGATGGCCGTGTTTCAAGCTGCATGCCTGTGCCACTTGGAGATGAGGGGACTGGTCGATCAACAGAGCAACAGTAACAGAAACTGTTTAAGAGAGACCTGGCCGCCACCTCCATGTTACCCACAAAATATACACACACATATACAGAACCTCAGCATCCTACTTAGCACTAGGGGGATTCAGAAAACAAGAATCCCTGAACTTGAGGAGTTGTTCAAAGAGGAGATATAGTTCTCCATGCTCATGCAGCAACTGTACTGTAAGTTCCCCAATGGCTGGCACCCACCAAGCTGGAGAGTTTCCTATACTTGTGGCCTAAAGTCTACAGACCATGTCTAATGACAACTCCATGAAGACTAGGCCATTGACTCTGGAAGGAAATAAGCCTGAGGACTTGGCTCTGCTTGGGGGTAGTACTTCTACTATGAGTTGACTAAGCAATACGTGAAGAACAAGAATTAATGTCCTCCAATGGCCATGGGCAAGTGACTCACCCAAGATTACACAGAGAGTTAAAGCTAGGAGTAGAATTCGGGTCCCTGAATTTCCAGACCAAGGCTCTTTCAACTAAATCCCACTCCTTTCACCTCTGCTTTGGAACTCCCCTATGAAATCAGTTTGAAGTTAGCCACTTCTTTGCTTTTTACTCCCTCCAACCTCACCCAGTCTCTAAGTCACCCTTTCCTGAAGAAGCAACATATTTTAACCCATATCTGAAAGCTGGTCCCATTCTGCTCTCCATGGGATGGGTCAAGAGCAAAGCAAAGTCACATCCCCTTATTAGTTTCCTTTTCTGTAAAATGAGGAGGTTAGCAGAGATGACTTCTAAGATCCTTTCCAGCTTTAAGTAAAATCAGTGGAAGCTTCAGTGTGCAATCAGGAGAAAACAGGGGACCCAAGCCATGGTCCCTGTGTCATTCTGTTTTGTGTGGGGAGCATGGGCTGGTCCAGGCAACTGACAAGAAGCTACAGTTTGCAAAGAACCTGTCCACCAATCTCCTCCCATGGTCCACACACAGCTTCTCCAGCCCACATTAGAAGACGAACGGCCAGCTGCCAGATATCTTCACAAACTTGCCAGGAAGAATTCTTCTTTGAAATATTTTTTTTTTTTTTTTTTTTTTTTTTTTATTTTTTTAAAAATTTTTTTTTTTCAACGTTTATTTATTTTTGGGACAGAGAGAGACAGAGCATGAACGGGGGAGGGGCAGAGAGAGAGGGAGACACAGAATCGGAAACAGGCTCCAGGCTCTGAGCCATCAGCCCAGAGCCCGACGCGGGGCTCGAACTCACGGACCGCGAGATCGTGACCTGGCTGAAGTCGGACGCTTAACCGACTGCGCCACCCAGGCGCCCCTGAAATATTTTTTTTTTACATTTATTTAGTTTTGAGAGACAGAGTGAGACAAAGTGAGAGTGGGGGAGGGGCAGAGAGAGAGAGGGAGACACGGAATCTGAAGCAGGCTCCAGGCTCTGAGCTGTCAGCACAGAGCCCGACGCGGGGCCCGAACCCACAAACCGTGAGATCATGACCTGAGCCAAAGTCGGACGCTTAACCGACTGAGCCACCCAGGCACCCTGCCAGGAAGAATTCTTAATTAAAGTTTTTGTTGCATTGCAGTATTTTCTTTTTAATGACTTTTTAAATTTATAAAACCAATTTGTGCTTATTACAGAAAACCAGAAAACATTTTATTTTTAATAGCTTTTAACATCATAAAATAAATGTACATTCATTACAGAAAAATCAGAAAGCTTGTTAAAAGAAAATCCCACCTGTAAACAAGTCTATACCTAAATTAATTAAATCACATTCCAATCAAGAATCAAAGAAACCTAAGAGTGGGAACTGGTCTTAGATACAGGTTGCATTCTGGGGGCTACGCCACTTAAGGTCTGAGGAAACAGTCAGGGATCCATAGTAAGGATCCAATCCAATTCCCCTATCTCCACTGATCCTGACAGGCGGCCTCCCAGCCTCTGCTCGAATGCTTCCCACATTCCAGTCCTTTTCCAAGCTTTAGGGAAGCTCCAAAAATGCTTTTTCCTACAGTAGACAGCAGTCATTATATTCAGAGAAAGACCTGTACCTGGGTTCAATTCCAGACTCAGCCTCTTACATGCTTCGTGACCCTGGGAAAGTCACTTCCTTTCTCTGAACTTGACTGCCTCATCTCTAAGATGTGAATAATAATATCTGCTTGAAAGAGTTGTCCTGAGATTTAAACGAGAAAACGTATGTAAAGCACTTAGCAAAGTGCCTAGCACAGTGTAAGTGCTCCATAAATACTAAGGACTATTAATAACTTGTAGCTCATGACAAAGGCTTTCACACTTTTCCACCTTACCCCTAAAAAGAAATTATACTTTTGTAAAAAATGTTTATTTATTTTTGAGGGAGGGGGCGGGGGGGGGCGCGGTGGACAGAGGATCCGAAGCAGGATCTGCGCCAACAGCAGCGATCCCGAGGTGGGTCTCGAACTCACAAACGGTGAGATCATGACCTGAGCCACAGTCAGACTCAACCAACTGAGCCACCCAGGTGCCTCCTACTTCATCTTTTTAAATTGTTAGTCTTAATCATTTAATTGAGTGCCCAACCCACTAATGGGTTGCAAATTGCAGTTTGAAAAACACTGACTTACACTAAGACCAAGTATCTCCTCCTGGAGCGTCTACCTCTAGCTTTACTTTCTGGAAGCACACAGAACAACCCTGCCTGTTAACCTTTCAGGCACTTGACATTCCCTGTTCTCTCAAGCAGTCACTGTATGCCATCTGGCTTCCCAATGCCCCTTCGTCCACGTCCCATCCTCTGGACTCCTCTTCCCTCTGCAAGCTTTCCCCTTTAATCCCTGCTGCCCGGGAGGGCCATGCTCATTTAGCAGGTGCTCTACGCCACTGGTGGCTTCCCTGTCACCTCGGGTCAGGCAGCCTGACATGAGCATCTTTTCGAACCTTCCCACCAGATGAGCTATTCATCCCCGGAGGAACACATCTTGGCTTCTTCCAGCCCATCCCCAACTCTGGTACTTTCATACAAAAAGGTGTCCTCTCTACCCACTCCTCTGTCCTTCCACAATGAGATTAGGATGCCTCAGGGCCCATCAGTGAGAAAAGCGAAAGCGAGGAAGAGTTTCAATATGCATACCGGAGTCTGAATCTACAATCAGCAAGTGTTCCCTTCTTACTCATCTCTGAATTAGTTTTGCCTGTTACACCTGGAACCCAACTGAGGCCTCATCACCCAGCCACATCTGTCCCTTCCTGGTGAAGGGGGGCCCTGTGACAAGGAATCTCACAGCTGGCTGCAAACACAGCCCCCTTCAGAGCTGAGATCCACGGGCACCACTTGCACAGGCAGGAAACGGCAGGTATCACAGCCACAGTTTCCCATATCCTATCTGCCTTTATGGTCATCAAAAAAAGGCGTTCGTGGTAATAAAAAATAAATAAATAAAATGCACACACATGCACCTAATGTCACTACTCTGACGGACAACATTTTATAATTTGGGTTTAAAAAAAAAAAGGTTTCCAAAACAGTAACAAATTTTAGTCTACTATGCCTTCAAAACACACACTGGCTCCCCCTCACTCCTCTCTCCTACTGCACTTCAGGTAGATCTCAGATCTTGTGGCAAACACATTCAAGAGGGTCTCCCCCACCCTAGAACCTTCACGAACCCACCACCCTACATTTATTATTTCATTAGATATAGCTGCATCCCGAAACAATGTATTTTAAAATTTTGTTGACTTTAAAATTTATTCAAAAGAGGGGCACCTGGGTGGCTCAGCCGGTTGGGCGACCGACTTCAGCTCGGTCATGATCTCATGGTCCGTGGGTTTGAGACCCGCATCGGGCTCTGTGCTGACAGCTCAGAGCCTGGAGCCGGCTTCAGATTCTGTCTCCCTCTCTCTCTTCTCCTCTCTCCCTTGTGTTCTATCAAAAATAAATCAACATTAAAAAATTGTTTTAAATAGAATAAAATAAAATTTATTCAAAAGGTATTGTGCTGTATGGGATGTTTGGTGTCTTTTTAAAATTTTTTTTTTTAAGTTTATTCGTTTTGAGAGAGCACGCGAGCACGAGCTGGGGAGGGGCAGAGAGAGAGGGAGAGAGCGAGAACCCCAAGCAGGTTCTGTGCTGTTGGCACAGAGCCCGACGTGGGGCTCAAACTCACAAACCGGGAGATCATGACCTGAGCGTAAGAGTTGGACACTTAACCGACTAACCCACCCAGGTGCTCCTAGAGTCTTTTTTTTTAATGTTTATTTATTTTTCAGAGAGAGAGACAGAGTGCGAGTTGGGAAGGTTCAGAGAGAAAGGGAGACACTGGATCCAGGCTCCAGGCTCTGAGCTGTCAGCACAGAGCCTGATGCGGGGCTCGAACCCGCAAGCCATGAGATCATGACCTGAGCCAAAGTCGGACGCTTAACCGACTGAGCCACCCAGGCGCCCCAGAGTCTTTTTTTTTTTTCAACTTCAACCTCAGATGACTAAGATTCACTCGTGTCGTTGTACGAAGATGCTGTTCGTTTATGTCGCTACTGCATGACAACCCATCATAGGACCACAAACTCCTTTTCCAGCTGATGAGCCGAATTTCGAGGGTCTTTTTTGGCTAGTATCAAAAGCGCTACCAGGAACATTCTTAGTCCACGTCTCCTGGTGCTCGCATGATTATGACACACCTAGGGTAGACACGTCAGGTCACACAGTCTGTACACGTACAACTTTACAGGACAGTCCCAAACTATTTTCCAAAGTGGCTGCATCGGCTCACGCTCCAACCAGCAGTGCACAGGAGGCCCCAGAGCTCTATGTTCTCTCCAGGGCTTGCCACTGCACCGCTCCTTAGCGTTTGCCCATCAAGTGGGGATAAAATGGAATCTCATTGTGAGTTGTATTCCCCGCTTACCAATGAAATTAAGTGCCTCATAAAAAGCGAGAAAGATCCTCTCCCAACCTAAAGCCCTGTGCTTTTCTTTCACGGCTCTTATCGCAGCCTATAATTAAACATTTGTGGGATTATTTGATTAAAGCCCATCACCATGCCCGCTTTCTTCACCACGGCGCACTGTGCAACAAAGTGGGGCCTCTGTGTATGGGCCGAATGAACGAATGTATGAATAGCTGAGTAACTGGGACTATCCAGTTGATCGTCAGGCTCCAATCTGATTTTATTAAAAGGCTGGGCTCGCGAGTCGGGGTCTGACCTCCCCAGCTGAGTTATCAAGGGGGTGGGGGTAGAAGGGATGAGGTGGGAGGGAAGGGAGGAGAAATCCAGTCTTGGTCCAGCATCATTCACAGTACCTCCTCAATAATGATAATAAATAAAGCTACAACTACTGCTGTGAATTGCAACCCTAACATGAGCCACTCGCTTCACGACAAACAACACCAGCCATCCTTTCTTTCTTTACGTAGCATGCTCACACGCCAAGCACCATGGTTACATGCTTACTGGAGTATTCCTCTGATCCTCACATCTCTATGGAATGGATATTATAGCCCCATTTTATAGCAAAGAAAACTGAGGCTCAGAGAGGCTAAGAAGTGCCCAGCCACAGGACATAAACAGGGGCAAATGCAGAGTCAGAGGCAAATCAAGGACGGTCTGGCCCTAGAACCCATGACCTTTCCAGACACCTGTTGCCACCCTTGCCCCCTGGGCTTTTTGTCTTCTCTGCACAGGGCTCCTCTGCCTCCACAACTGCCCCCACAAAGCTATACCGATTCCAAGTTCTGTTCCCCCTGCACACAAATGCTTTCCCTGCAGTGGGGGTGCAGTGCTTGAGTAAAAGATCACCCTGCTATATCCATCATTTCCCTGACAGCACACTTACCCGGCAGGTCCCTGGCTACAAGATGCTTAGCGTCACCCAGCAGGCTGGCATGAGGACATCATCCATAGCCGAGTCTCCCAAAGTTCTCCCAAGTCAACACTTCCCACCAGCCAGGGCTCTGCAGAAACTAGCTCCTTCTCAACTTGGAAAGGGTTTTTACTGCAACTGGAAACAAACACCTCACAAATACCTACTATACCCAGGCACATGGCATGCCTTAACTCAGCAAGAAATACTATGTAGCCACTACAATTATACAATCCCAGCCCGATCCATGGAAATATGCATGTGAAATTACGTTAAGTGAAAAAAAGGCAACTCAAAAATAGTATCTACATGCCAAATTAAGTACACGCAGTACCCTCAGACACAGGAGGGCAATATAAATAGAACTGAGTGTTCACTAGAACCGTTTTTCAGTAAAGTTACTTAGGTTTCCATTGCCCCCTGAAAGCTACTTGTCAACTCTTTATAACAGGTGTGGTTTCAAAGCAAGCTACTAACAGTAGCAAAGAATTATCCCCAGCAAAAATGAAAGTTCCCTGAGGGTCATGATCATGTCTGTTTTGTTCATGGCTGCATCTTTAATGAAGGGGTCAGATGAGGGGTCAGTAAATGGCCTGCTGCTAAATCCCACCACCTGGTTTTGTAAATTAAGTCTGATAGGAACACAGTCACCCATCCATTTACATGTGGTCTAAGGTTGCTTTTATGCTACAATGGCAAGGCTGTGTACTTAGTACAGGGGACAGAGACATGGTCCACAGAGCTGAAAATATTTACTCCTTGACCTTCTATAGAAAGCTTGCCAGTCCTTGATTTAATGCCTACCCTGGTGTCTACATACAGTGAAGATTCAATATTTGTTGAATTAATGATTTCAAATAAGTCCAAATCAAGCTCATAGATGAGAACAAAGACCTTATTTACCCAGGGCACATAATATCAGATGCCAACAAATGGGAAATATACTTTTGTTTTTTAACATTTATTTTTGAGAGACAGAGACAGAGTGTGTGTGTGTGTGTGTGTGTGTGTGTGTGCGCGCGCGCGCGCGCATGAGCGGGGGGAGGGGCAGAGAGAGAGGGAGACACAGAATCCGAAGCAGGCTCCAGGCTCTGAGCTGTCAGCACAGAGCCGATGTGGGGCTCGAACCCACAAACCGTGAGATCGTGACCTGAGCTGAAGCTGCATGCTTAACCAACTGAACCACCCAGATACCCAGAAAATGTACTCTTCAATATTTAAATCAAAACAGGGCTGCTGACACCCTCAGTAGGTGGTATATGCCTTGAGCAGTTTCTTCCACAGTGGAGACGGATTACACCAAACCATGTACACAGCGGAGCTACAGCGAAGGACAGCCGCTAAGGGCTTGGCAGGCCATCTGAGGCCAGAAGTAGGAGTCAAGTCTGGGTAACTAAAGATGCTGTAATAATCCCCGTGCGGGGCTCAAAGAAGGATTTTGACCTCCTTAATCTTATATTTGAAACAGCTAAGCTACAGAACCAACGAGGGTGAAATCATTTCATTTACTTCCTATGTAACTTCTGGTCGGGACAATGCATCAGTAAACAACTGTAGGCACAATTATTTTCCCCTTAATTTATCAGTACATCTGCATTATAATGCAACCGCGTATTTTTAGGTCTGCAGACTTGATTATTCAGAGGCTGATACTTCGGCTGGTGGCTTTTTGAAGCTTGTTATGGCCCCAGTGCAGAAGACAGGAGAAAGGAAATGAAAGGAGGTGAAACTCACATCAGTGGGTGTTACTACTTTATTAGCAGATGAAATGCCAAGATTGGGGTGGAGGGGGTAGTAGAGGGTGAAACCCCAGGTCTCCAGAGCCGAAGCTCTCCCCGGCCTCCTTTATCAGATCCCCACATCTTACTTACATCACTGCATGCTGACAACCTATTAATAATTGTTATACGGGCCCATCCCTATGATGATCCAAGAACATTACAGTTAACCCTTGAGCAACACAGGTTTGAACTGTGCAGGTCTGCTTATGCACAGATGTTTTCTGATAAATACGGTACAGGCCTATAAATGTATGTTCTCTTTATGATTTTCTTCACAACATTTTCTTTTCTCTAGCTTACTTTATTCTAAGAATACAGTATACAATACATAGAACATTCAAAATATGTGTAAACTGTTTACATTATTGGTAAAGCTTCCTGACAACAGCAGGCTGTAAGAGTTAAGTTTTGGGGGAGTCAAAAGTTACACACAGATTTTCGACTGCCCCTAAACACCCCCCCGCCCCCCATTGTTCAAGGGTCAACTAACCATATTCTCTGAGCTCCCTTCCTTTGTTCATAGGAGAAAAAACAAAAGTCAAAAGGGGATTCAGGGTTGAGGCTCTCAAACAAAGCCTTGGCCTGCTGAAGTCGGGAGGACATGGCCTCCCCAACTGAAAAGTTGGAGTGTGGATTCATTTAGGGAAATGTCTCCAAAAGAATGCTGGGAGGAGTCTAAGCCCCTTCCCCATCCCCCACACACATTAATTATTCCCAGCAGGTGTTCCCACTTCCCAGGAACCCACAGATCCAGGAGAAGTTCAAATGCTGGCTCTGAGCCATAGGGTTACAGACAAGGCCTCCTGGAAGGGTCCCTCCTGCAGCCAAATGAGTAGTGAGTGACCGAGAGCCCAGGCCCATGGACCCTTCAAAGCCTGTCATAACCTCCGCTGAACAAATGAACGGGATCTCCTGATTATTTTAAGTAAAAACTAAAAGTCACACCCACAGAGGACCACACTCTGACTTTCTCCTTGTGACATTTTTTTCTCCAACGGAACCATACAAAACACACCTCACTTCTTCCTCTCCCTCCGCCTCTCCAGCCTGCCACCTTTTCCCCTTCCATCGTGAGGACTGGAGACTGGAGAAACCCTTCAGTGCAGGAAGGCAGCGTTCTCTTCTCTGGCTGACAAGACACCGTCCGTTGGTTGGACCCTGGGAGGTGTGGGAACCCCTGCTCACCTCGACCCGGTGGGCTTTAGGCCGTCCGAAGTGAACCAACCACACAAGACAACCAAGGAGGGGGAAAATGGAAGGAAATGCCCGCCACTGCCGCCTCCTCTCGCTTTCCCTGGGGCCTTCGCTCTGTCAGATTTTGAAGCATAATGAGTTCTGTTTCATAACAGTCTTAAATGAACTAGAAGGGGGAAGGGGATGACAATGATAAAAATCTTAATTAAAAAAATTCCTACAGGCAAAGACTTTCCAGATCCTAAGATGTGATAAAAAGTCTCCTGAGCTGGGGGCCCTACAGAGCCCTGAAGGACCCAGCATTCAATATACATTTCCTGGGTGCCTACTATGTGCCTGGTGCTATGCTGGGTGCTAAGGGGCTGCACTGAACACACACACATATTCTAGGGGCTCATATTCTAGGAGGGAGGAGGTAAAAATAAAGAACAAGTAAACTCAGGGCGTGTGGGGGGCTCAGAGGGTTAAGTGTCTGACTCTTGATTTCAGCATCTGACTCTTGATTTCGGCTCAGGTCATGATCTCACAGTCGTGGGATTTAGCCCTGTGTCAGGCTCCATGCTGGGTGTGGGGCCTGCTGGAGATTCTCTTTCCCTCTCCCTCTGCCTGGGTGGCTCAGTCGGTTAAGTGTCCGACTTCAGCTCAGGTCATGATCTCACGGTTCATGGGTTCGAGCCCCCACGTCAGGTTCTGTGCTGACAGCTCAGAGCCTGGAGCCTGCTTTGAATTGTGTTTCTCCCTCTCTCTCTCTGCCCCTCCCCTGCTCATGTTCTGTCTCTCCATCTCTCAAAAAAATGAATAAACGTGAAAAAAAATTTTTTTAAGAAAAAGAGCAGGTAAAAGGGATGGAGAATTCAGGCAAAATATGTTAAAGGGGATGGGAAATTTGGGGTGTGGTGTTGAATACAGTGGTGAGGAAAGCCTCCATGAGACGAATCTCAGGAAAGACTTGACAGGGGAGACAGTACACAATGCAGATGGTATCTACGTTCTGGAAGAGGATTCCAAGCATAGAGGACAGCTTATGCAAAGGCCCTGAGGCAAGAACACGCCAGGTATGTCCAGGGAATAGCTAAGAAACCAGGAGTGGCTGGAGCACAGTGAGAGAAAAAGAGAACAGAAGATAGTGTCACATAAGCAAGGTAGGGGAGGGAGCAGAGTGTCACCAGACCACTGCAAGGACATTGCTTTTCCCTGACAAAGGAAGTGGCCACTGAAGGGCTGTGAGCAGGGCAGGGGCAAGTTCCCCTTCAATTCCCGGCCACTTGGTCATTCTTCCTAGAGATCTCCTTTGATACCACTTAATAAATATGCTCAAAGCCACCTCTCCTGCAAAGCTTTCTCTGACTAACCAACCACTGCAACTTACAAAGCCAACAACCTTAAGGAAACCAGCCCAGCCCCACATCCACCTCTCTCCCAAATCCCTAAGAGACCCAAAAGGGGAGATAATGAGTAGAAAGACCAAAGAGGGGAATGGGTACCAGGAAAACACAAGGACAAGCAGAGAGGGGCAAGGAGCCATAGGGGGAAGAGGGAGAAAGCTCCAGAGAGAGGCAGGCAGCATCCACACTCTGCAGTTCCTAAGGTCCAAAGCACCAGCGCTTTATCTTTCCAATCCCTGCAGCCCTGGAGCTGCCCTGATACTCTCATCAGCAGGGAGCCCTCCCTGCACCTCTTTACTCCTTACCCCGATGTTAAGTGGCACTGGAAGAAGGGAGAGAAGAAAAGGATTACCTTACTCTTCCTCTGTAAACTGCGAAAGCAGTGGCCCAGCTAACACGAGCCAGAGAAACCAGAGGCGGAAGCAGAATTCCCCATCATTACCTCCACACCAGGGATCCCCAGCAGACTCGCGGTGAGCCACCAGGCGATTCTACCTGGTCAACCTATAAAGCGAGCTGCCACGGCACAGACCCGGTCCCCACAGCACCTTCTGTCCACGGCACCCCTCCTCCCACATTGCCCCCATGTTCACACTCATCCCCCAGCAACCACACTGCAGAGGGGGGAAAAAAAAAACTGGCCAATTAAGAAAAGGCTCAGGGAAGCTCTGGAATAAGCTAAAATGGGTAGAAGGGAAGGAATAAGTTAGAACAATCAGCTCCAGGTAGTAGAGGGTTCTAGAAGCTAAAAGCATGGGCTCTAGAGCAGGAACTCGTGGTTCAGCTCTGCCACTGACAGGCTGTGTAACCTTGGACAAGTTATCTGTGTGACCCTGGGCAAGTTATCTACCCTTTCAGGCCTCAGATTCTTCATCTTTAAAACCACTAGCTTTATTAGTATCTGTGTCCTAAGGCTCTTAGGAGAATGAAAATTAGTATTATAAAGCATGTAAAAAAATGTCTGCGGCAGGGTAAGCACTATATGAATACTTTTACTTGTCTTTTAATAAGGCAGATAGAGATAAAATTTTTTAAGTTTATTTATTTATTTTGAGAGAGAGCCAACATGTATGTGGGGAGGGTGGGGGGGGTGGGGCAGAGAGACAGGGAGAGAGAGAATCCCAAGCAGTCTCCCCATCCCTATATGAGTATTTTTAAGAGAGAGAGAGACACACACACAAATGCGAGTGGGGGAGGGGCAGAGAGAGGGAGAACAGAATCTGAAGGGCCTCCAGTCTCTGAGCGGTCAGCACAGAGCCCGACGCAGGACTCGAACCCACAAACCGTGAGATCATGACCTGAGCCGAAGTCCGATGCTTAACCGACTGAGCCACCCAGGAGCCCCATTAAAGAAATAAAAACACTTTCAGCTCAGGTCATGATCTCACGGTTCGTGGGCTTGAGCCCCACGTTGGGCTCTGTGCTGACAGCTCAGAGCCTGGAGCTCGCTTCAGATTCTGTCTTCCTCTCTCTCTGCCTCTCCCCCGGTTGTGCTCTGCCTCTCTCTCTCTCTCTCTCTCTCTCAAAAATAAACATTACCAAAAAAAATTTTTTTTAATAAAAAAAGAAATAACACTTTTGATAAAGGAAAGCTTCTCTCAGAACCTTCTGAGAGGGGGGCACCCGGGTGGCTCAGTTAAGTGTCCAACTCTTGATTTCAGCTCAGGTCATGATATGGTTTGTGAGTTTGAGGCCTGCTTGGGATTCTCTCTCCCTTTCTCCCTCTCTGCCCCTCCCCTGCTCGCATTTTCTCTCTCTCTCTCAGAAACAAATAAACTAAAAAAAAAAAAAAAAAACTCAGAGAGAACGGGTCTATGTTTATTTTTGTACATGATCTATACATGAAAACAATCACTACTAATTAATATTTTCAACTCTTGGTAATTCCGATTCCATACTTTTAAAATATAATAAAATGCTGGGGTGCCTGGGTGGCTTCCTGGCTTGTGCTCACTGTCTCTCAAAAATAAATAAACATTAAAAAAATTTTTTTTAATAAACAAAAAATAAAATAAAATATGATAAAATGCTTTGGCACAAAGACATTTACTGCAGCACTATTTAAAAAAAATTTTTAACATCTATTCATTTTTGAGAGACAGAGAAAGACAGAACATGAGTGGAGAGGGGCAGAGAGAAAGGGAGACACAGAATCCAAAGCAGGCTCCAGGCACTGAGCTGTCAGCAAAGAGTCCCATGCAGGGCTCAAACTCATGGACCACGAGATCGTGGCCTGAGTTGAAGTTGGACGCTTAACCGACTGAGCCACCCACATGCCTCTATTGCAGCATTATTTTATTTATTTTTTTTTTTTTAACGTTTATTTTTGAGACAGAGAGAGACAGAGCATGAACGGGGGAGGGTCAGAGAGAGGGAGACACAGAATCTGAAGCAGGCTCCAGGCTCTGAGCTGTCAGCACAGAGCCCAACACGGGGCTCGAACTCACAGACCGCGAGATCATGACCTGAGCTGAAGTTGGCCGCTTAACCGACTGAGCCACCCAGGCGCCCCGCAGCATTATTTTAAAAAGCAAATGATGGTAAATGACCTAATTATCCAACAACCGAAATATAGTTGAGCAGATCCTAGGAGCCATCAGAAAGTTATGTGCAGATATTAAAAATCACCTAATGAAGAATTTTTAAGGACATACAAAGTACCTAAAATGTCAAATGATAAAGGATTAAAAAACTAGGCTTCACTTTCAACTATCATGATATAACTGCTATTAAGTCAACCCTCCTGTATAGAAAGAACAATTGTAAAAGGTAAGTAAAATACAAAATAAGAATAATAACAATAATAACTGTTCGAAGATGTGGGACTACAAGGCGGCTAGGACAGAAGAACCATGTCCCTAGAAGAAAGGGAAGCTCAGTGAGGTGTCTATCAGCAGCTGGTATTTCTACCCAGAACATTTGCTGACCTGCTATAACCAACAGTGAGGTAAAAAGCAGCAAGTTAAAGTTTGCAGTAGCTTTCACTCTGTACCAAGTAGTCAAAAGCTGGAGTTCAAGACTATAAAGACATCCAGGCTTTGAGAGCCAAGATCCTAGGGAAAAGTGACCCGCTCTTAAGTGAGCCCAATACTCTGCAGCAATTTCCCCTCAAAGCATTTGTTGACACCTAAGCCATGTGTGTTCAGGGCTACACCCTAGAAATCCAGGCAGAAAAAAGCTATTAAGGAGCACCTGGGTGGCTCAGTCGGTTAGGCGGCCGACTTCGGCTCAGGTCATGATCTCATGGTTCATGAGTTCGAGCCCCACATCGGGCTCTGTGCTGACAGCTCGGAGCCTGGAGCCTGCTTCAGAATCTGTGACTCCCCCTCTCTCTCTGTCCCCTCCCCAGCTCATGCTCTGTCTCTGTCTCTCAAAAAATAAATAAACGTTAAAAAAAAATTTTTAAAAAGCTGTTAAAAGACTGGAAAAGCTAAGCAGAGATTTTGTTAGTTTCACAGTGGTAGAGAAACAAATCATGACTTTCAGGGCCTACCAAGGAAGAGGGACCTTAAAAAACACCTGCTCTAAAAGCAAGGGCAGACCACAAACAGACCAGCCTTAAAAGAAGTAAGCTGATGGGGCGCCTGGGTGGCTCAGTGGGTTGCGCATCCGACTTCAGCTCAGGTCACGATCTCACGGTCCGTGAGTTCGAGCCCCGCGTCAGGCTCTGGGCTGATGGCTCAGAGCCTGGAGCCTGCTTCCAATTCTGTGTCTCCCTCTCTCTCTGCCCCTCCCCCGTTCATGCTCTGTCTCTGTCTCAAAAATAAATAAACGTTAAAAAAAAAAATTAAAAAAAAAAAAGAACTAAGCTGATACAACATCCTGATCCACTCCATTTTCCATTTAAGATGCCCTGTATTTGGGGCGCCTGGGTGGTTCAGTCAGTTGGGCTTCCAACTTCGGCTCAGGTCATGATCTTGCAGTAAACAAGCTCGAGCCCCGCACTGGACTCTGTGCTGACAACTCAGAGCCTGGAGCGTGCTTCGGATTCTGTGTCTCCCTCTCTCTCTCTGCCCTTCCCCCACTCACACACTCGCTCTCTCTCAAAGATAAATAAAACATTAAAAATTAAAATGCCCAGTATTTGAAGAAAAATTACCAAGAACATCAAGAAATACGACCAAACCAAGAGAAAAATACCATCACTAACAACAATTTAAAAATATCATTTTATAAATAAGATATTTGTGAACAACAAAACCAAATAAATTAAGAACTGACTGGATGGGTCTGACGACAAATAAACAGTAAAGAGATGACTAGTGAACTGGAAGATAGGTCAGTAGAAAAAAATTCTCATATTAAAGCACAGAAAGTACAAAAACAAGCTTCAGGGACATGTAAGATACCACAAAAGAGTCTAACATTATGCAGAGTCTAAGAAGAGGAGAAAATAATGGGGCAAAAGCAATATTCAAAGGGGCACCTGGGTGGCTCAGTTGGTTGAGCACCCGACTTCGGCTCAAGTCATGATCTCACCTCACCGCTCATGAGTTCGAGCTCTGTGTCGGGCTCTGTGCTAACAGCTCAGAGCCTGGAGCCGGCTTCCGATTCTGTATCTCCCTCTCTCTCTGCCCCTAACCCACTCACATTCTGTCTCTGTCTCTCTCAAAAATAAATAAACATTAAAAAAAATTTTTAAAGCAATATTTGAAGGTAACCCCCCCCCAGATATTCTAAAACGGACAAAAAAAAATCAAGCCATGAATTCTAGAACGCCAAACTCCATGGGGGATACATACAAAGAGAACCACACTCATGCACATCATAATAAAGTTGCTAAAAAAAAAAAAAAAAAAGCTAAAGGGGCACCTGGCTGGCTAAGTTGGTGGAGAATGTGACTCTTGATTTTGGGGTTGTAAGTTCAAGTCCCACATTGGGCATAGAGATTACTTTAAAAAAATAAAATCTTTAGAAAAAAAAGCTAAAGAGAAAAAAATATTACTTTCAAAAGAAACACAATAAAACTGACAGATAACTTTTTAACATAAATAAAGGAAGCTAGAAGACAATGGCATGCTATCCTTAAAGGATTAAAAAAAAGGCAAGCTACAATTCTATACCCAGTGAAAATATCCTCCAAATATGAAGGTGAAAAAGACATTTTCAGACAAAAATTGAAAGAATGTGACACCAGCAGGCATCCTTCACCACACACACACACACACACACACACACACACACACACACACACAACTAAGGGAGTGTTTCTTCAGAAAGTAGGAAATTAATCTGAGAGGGGAGCATGAGCATAGTCATACAGGAAGAAATGAAGAATACCAAAAAGAGTAAACAAGTGGATTAATCTCAATTATTATTGACTTTTGAAGTCCATGTCTTGTGGGGTTTAATATACAGAGAGAATTAAAATCACAAGACCTCGGGGCGCCTGGGTGGTGCAGTCGGTTAAGCGTCCGACTTCAGCCAGGTCACGATCTCGCGGTCCGTGAGTTCGAGCCCCGCGTCGGGCTCTGGGCTGATGACTCGGAGCCTGGAGCCTGTTTCCGATTCTGTGTCTCCCTCTCTCTCTGCCCCTCCCCCGTTCATGTTCTGTCTCTCTCTGTCCCAAAAATAAATAAACGTTGAAAAAAAAATTTAAAAAAAATAAATAAATAAAATAAAATCACAAGACCTCAGGGTTGATGGAGGGGAGATGGGTGGGGGGATGGGCTAAATGGGTGATGGGCATTAACGAGGGCACTTGCTGGGATGAGCACTGGGTGTCACACGTAAGTAACAAATCACTAAATTCTATTCCTGAAACCAATACTACGCTATATGTTAACTAACTTGACTCTAAATAATAAATAGATAAATAATAAAAGCCCATAATTCCCCATAATTCCACAGTCAATTATTAGCAACAATTACTCATACGGAGAACGCTGTTCACCTGCCAGTACAAACCAGAATCTGTGCCCTGGGCAGGGTACGACTGTTCGCACACTCTATGCGTACTGAGACAAAAGCACTCCTAAAGTCTTTTGATAAGCATGAAGAAATTCTGACTCGATGGAAAGAAGTACTTTGCCCAGCCTTTCCGCAACAGAAATCCAAAGATTTTGCTAAACTAATTAATAGTGGTTATCATGCAAGAGACATGTGTACTCCACCTTACAGCAAGAAAAAAACTGAGCCCCAGAGAAGTAATGTGGCGTATGGTTTAAAGGGTAATACATGCTACACAAGAATTACCCTTTTTTGAAAAACAATACTATTAGAGCGGATGAAGTGAGGCCGGTACTCCCACACACTAGCAGTATGAATGAAAATTAATCTTTAAAAATGTTTTCAAGAGGGGGAACTGGGTGGCTCAGTCAGCTAAGCGTCTGACTCTTGATTTCAGTTCAGGTCATATCTTGAGGTTTGTGGGTTTGAGTCCCGAGTTGGCTCTATGCTCCGTGTGTCAGCACAGAGTCTGCTTGGGATTCTCTCCCCCTCTCTCTGCCCCTCCCTGACTCATGCACGGAGGTGAGCGTTCTCTCTCTCTCTCTCTCTCTCTCTCTCTCAAAATAAACTTGAGATCACCTGGCTGGCTCTGTTGGTAGAGTATATAATTCTTGCTCTCAGGGTTGTGAGTTCGAATTCAGATTCCCCTGGGGCACCTGGGTGGCTCAGTTGGTTGAGCTGCTGACTCTTGATTTCAGCTCAGGTCACGATCTCAGGATGATGAGATCGAGCCCCTTGTGGGGGTCTGCACTGAGCACAGAGCCTGCTTGGGATTCCCTCCCTCCCTTTCATTCTGCCCCTTTCCTGCTCGCTCTCTCTCTCTAAAATAAACTTTTAAAATCTTCTTGAAACAATAAAATATTTTAAAAAATGAAAAATGTTTTGAAAAACAATTAGGAAACATTACTGAGAACCTGAAAACACCCACTATCTTTAACATAGTAATTCTTCTTTCCAGGAATTTATCCTAAGAAAATTATCTGAGATGTGATCAAAGATTTATAAACAAGGATGTTCATGGAAGCATTATTTACAATAGTCAAAATGATAAACGTTAATTTTTTTTTAATTTTTTTTAATGTTTATTTATTTTTGAGAGAGACAGAGTGTGAGCAGGGGAGGGGCAAAAAGAGGGGGAGACACAGAATCTGAAGCAGGCTCCAGGTTCTGAGCTGTCAGCACAGAGCCCGAGGCGGGGCTTGAACTCACGAACCCATGAGACCATGACCTGAGCTGAAGTCAGATGCTTAAATGACTGAGTCACCCAGGCGCCCCCAATTTTTTTTTTAGTTTATTTATTTATTTGAGAGAGACAGAGACAGAGACAGAGAGGATCCCAAGCAGGCTCTGCACTGTCAGTGCAAAAGCCCAACAAGGGGCTCAAACTCACGGACTGTGAGATCATGACCTGAGCCGAAACCAACAGTCAGACACTTAAATGACTGAGCCACCCAGGTTACTCAAGCTGAATTTCTAATAATAGGAATTAGTTAAATTATGGGACTCAGTGCCTGGTACACAGTAGGTACTCCATAAATATTTAACATAGAATCCATATGAGAATATACTAAAAAAACTATGAAAAATTTCAAACAATATTTAATGAGCAAGATATGAATATTAAATCTCACTCAAGGGGCACAGACTCTGCTTGGGATTCTCTTTCTCCTTCTCTCTCTGCCCCTCCCCCACTCATGCTGTCTCTCTCACTCTCTCAAAATAAACTGTAAGAAAAAGTCTCATTCAAAGTTAGCTCAATACTATTTTTTTTTTTAATTTATTTCTGGGAGACACAGCATGAGTGGGGGAGGGGCAGAAAGAGAGGGAGTCAGTCCAAAGCAGGCTCCAGGCTCTAAGCTGTCAGCACAGAGCGTGATGTGGAGCTCGAACTCACAAACTGTGAGATCATGACCTGAGCTGAAGGTGGATGCTTAACCGACTGAGCCACCCAGGTGCCCCAGCTCAGTGCTTTTTTAAAGCATAGCTTATGCCTTTTGAGAACTTACTCGGGGCACCTGGGTGGCTCAGTTGGTTGAGGGTCCGACTTCGACTCAGGTCATGATCTCACGGTTTGTGAGTTCAAGCCCCGCATCAGGTTCTGTGCTGACAGCTCAGAGCCTGGAGTCTGCTTTGGATTCTGTGTCTCCCTCTCTCCCTGCCCCTTCCCTGCTCATGCTCTGTCTCTCTCTCTCTCTCTCAAAAATAAATAAACATTTAAAAAAATAAAAAAAAAAAAAAAAGAACTTACTAACTGCCAGGCACAGCCCCAAATGCTTTACATGTATCGTTTCAATTCTCCTACCCAGCCCCATTATTTCCATGGAGTGAATGGTCCTGGATCCAAACCCAGGCAGTCTGACTCCAGAACTTAAACTATTAATCACCAGACTATGGTGCCTGGAAAAAATACTGGAAGGAAATTATTAAAATGTTAACAGGAATTAAAGACAATTGTGATTTTCTTCCTTACACCTGCTAATATTTTCCAAATTCTCTATAATCACCACACACTATTTGTAGCCTTCCCATCCAAACTAAAAAGTTTTATGAACTCTCACGTGTCACTTGCACAATCTCAGTGGAAAAGTCTTAGCTCCAGAGGAATTTTGAATCGTGTCTTCTCCAGGTCTTAACGGCAGGAGAACACTGTGTAAATGTGAGCCATGACCGTGAAAGGGGATGGGCCAAGAGTCTACTCAACAGACCATGAGTCCATAACTTCCACTGCACAAATACATGTCGCCATCTGGTTGACAAGGCACTGATTTATACATACTTTCTGCCATTAATCTTCCCAACGACCCATCTGAGTAGATGTGACCATCTCAGAAGAGGGAGGTTTAGGAAGGTGAAGTGACTTTCCCATGATCATGTAGAGCACTCCAGCTCTGGTCAAAGATCCATCCATCGTGTGCCCAGCCACCAACCATTCGCCCAAATCAAGAGCATGTTCAGGTTCAAGCGTGCCTGGAAGTTAATAACGGGGGATTTGCAAGACACACACATACTTGGTGCCCAAAACCCCGATATCGCACTGGGACCCAGCCACCACAGGGCTTCGTTCTTCCAGAAAACAATTATGCAGAAGAGTGAAGTATATGGCTTTATTATCTGCCGTAGCACTTTTGCATCCTTTATCTCCTTTGATTCTTAAACCTCGTCAACCAGTAAAGCAAAGGTACTGAGAATAAAGGAAATGAGGCTCTGAGCGTCACGCCGCTATCCAGGAATACCCTCCCAGGGCCAGTGTGGTGCCCCTTCCTCTGTATCATACCAGACACATTTCTGAATAAAACTCGGTCCACACTGACTGGTAAAGCTAAATGGGAGGCACTCACTTGTACGGTCACACAGATCTGGGATTCTTGGGTTTGAATCCCTGCTCTGCAATTTACTAGCCACGAGACCTTGAACAAGCCGGTTCCATCCCTTTGTGCCCCCATTTCCTCTCCTGTGTAATGAGTATAACGCCTTCCGCATGGAGTTGCTGTGAGGTCATAGATGTAAAATGACGACATGCATCTGCGCTTAGTAGGTAGCTGTCATATTTTTAAATGTATCCCATCCCCGAACGTGCACCATGTGAGGTCACCGTGGCCAGAGCACAATGCGTCACCTTCCTAAAGAAAATAATCCTCTTAGGCTTCTCTAACCCTGCCATTCTGGTTCCTTTTAACCATCTCAAAAGAGCCTACATGGATCTCAGTTACTTCCCAGAATCCTTTGCACAACTCTCTACAAGCTTCTTAAATTTAAGCCCCCAAAAGTGTCCTCAGAGGAGAATCAGTCATGGAGCAAAGAAGACAGAAAGCTGAAACCCCAGCCTCTGTGCTCTGAGCTTCTGATTTGCTGCAAGGGTTCAGACATGGGACCACATAGAGTAAAATGTACCCTGAAAAGAAATGAACAGGTGAGCACAGGGCACGATGGGGGAGAGGGGGCAACCCATCTACAAAAGTGGAGAACAAGGCTGGGGGCCTCCAAGTAGAAAGGGACGGAGGGACCCTTTTGAGAACTTACTAACGGCCAGGCACCACCCCAAATGTTTACATGTATCACCTCATTTCATCTCACCCAGACCCATTATTTCCATGGAGTGAAGGGTCCTGGATCCAAACCCAGGCAGACTGACTCCAGAACTTAAACTACTGATCACCAGACTATGCTGCCTAGAAAAAGTACTGGAAGGAAATTATTAAAATGTTAACAGGGAGGAATTAAAGGCAATTGTGATTTTCTTCCTCATACCTGCTAATATTTTCTAACAAGCTGCTAACACCTGCTAACAAGTGAAAGGGAAGGCTTTCTGTAATTTGCCTTAGAAACCGATGAGAGCATCCAAAATGGAAACAGAAATGGTAGGAAACCCTGACTTGGCAAGACAGCGATGCTACTCTTTCAAACTCACGGGCACAGCTTAAGAGTGCATATCCTTACCTTCCTGCTCCTGTACTTCCAATACTTTCCTAACTGATCTCTTGGCCTACAGGCTCAGCTTGTCCTCCATACCTCTCTGAGTGACCTTTCTAATACATAAATCTGACTTGTCCCTATTCCCCACACACCTCTCCTCACTCCAAACCCTCTGTGACTCCCCTACTGCCTACCAGGTCAAGGCTAAGCTTCATATCATAGTATCCGATCCCATTTCAGCCCAATCCCTTCTTACCTCTCCAGCCTCATCCCCTGCAACTGTCACTGACAACTTCATAGGTGCCAGACCCTGGCTGGGTGCTGGGGACACAAAGATAAACACCACGTGGCACAAAGATGAACACGACCTAGCTCATGCCCTTAAGAAGCTGAAAGTCCCCTTGGGCAGACAGCCAGAGAAAGGGATCACTGCAATCCACATAGACAGTGGGATGGCAATCCAGCCTGGAGTGCTCGGGGAAGGCCTCTGGAGAAGTAGGAGTGAGCCAGGTAAGGGCCAAAGGAGGAACCCTTCCATGAAGAAGCCTCAGAGCAAAGTTCATGAGCAGCACTACCTAAAAGAACTTTCTGCACTAACGGAAACGTTCTACACGTACGCTTCCCAATATGGTAGCCACCAGCCACATGTGGCCATTGAGCACTTGACACGTGGCTAGTGCAACTGTGGAACTGAATTTTTATTTGATTTGATTTTTTCATTAACTTACACTTAAATGGCCATGCATGGCTAGTGGCTACCATATTGGATAGCACAGTTCTAGAGCATTAAACTGAAGGTAATGGAAAATAAGGGGAGATGGGTAAGGCCAGATTACATGTACCTTCCTATACTCACCATGCTATCTGCTAGTCGCTCCCCCTCCCCCTACCTACCTGGCAATCCCCCAGCGAACCCACACAACCCCACCCGTGTACCACCTCTCTCTGAAGACCACCCATGTACCACCTCTCTCTGAAGACTTCCCTGGCTGCTCTACACAGTCTCTCCCACTTACTACTTCTGAAATGTGGTCTTTTTCTAGGCAGGCAGCACTGTGTATCAGATTTATATGTTCTCATAGCTGTCCCTACCAGATTCTGAACTCCTTCTCTTACTTGCCCTGGTTATTTCCAGCCACTGGCACACGGGAGGCACTCGATAATGCTTGATGACCAAGTTGTCAGCACCGACACAGTCACTGTAGCCTGGCAGGAATGGGGAAGAGGGCACTCTCTCACTTCTTCTATCAAAGATGTGAGCCACTAACCTTGATCTTTTCCTCAGCTCTGTCCAGGGGCTCGGGAAAGGTTCTCACGAACATCTGAACATTCTACCCCTTAGCTGTCAACGGCAGGCCTTGTGGTAGCTCTCACTATTTTGTCCAGGTTCCTAGAATCTATTTTATTTATTTATTTATTTATTTATTTATTTATTTGGGGAGAGAGTGACAGAGCACAGGTGGGGGGAGAAGGGCAGAGGAAGAGAGAGAAAGAATCTGAAGCAGGCTCCACACTCTGGCTCAGCACAGAGCCCAACAATGTGGGGCTCGATCCCATGACCCCGGGATCATGACCTGAGCCAAAATCAAGAATTGGACGCTTAACTGAGCCACCCAGGGGCCCCTCCAAGGTTCCTAGAATCCTGATGTCTGTACAGGGAAGGTAATTAGCCAGTCTTTGGAGTTAGTCCTGGGTCTGGAGACCAGCTTGGCAATTCGGCACCTGTGTGTCCTTAAGCAAGGTGCTGAAACCGCACCCCCCCCTCCCCGAGACTCAGGTTCCTCAAGTATAAAGTGGGCACCACATCTGCCTCTTACAGCTGCTACAAGGCTGAAGTGACTAACACATCTGCACAGGGCCAGGCACACAGTAAGGTCTCTATATAAACAGCAGCAACTACTCCTGAAGCAATTTGAAACCCTCATTTGGATACCCCACAGCATATGCAAATTCCTGAGCCCCTAAATAGGCTCTTCTTGGTGCTCTCCGGGATGCAAGGGATATAATCCAATCTCTGACTCACAGTGTGTTGCCAAAATTCTCCTTGGGTTCCCAAGAGAAAATTTATTTTCATTCCCTCCAACTTTAAAAATTAAACAGTCCTTACAGCGTTTTGGGGTGGCGGGGTGACAATGGAGACCGTGCAATCCGACAAGCAGCTTTAAAAAGGTTACAAACTGTTGGGAGAAAGAAAGGAGAAGGCAGCCAAAGGGGGTGGGCAAGGGGGGGGGGGTGGAGACAATCCCCTGAGTTTCTGCTATTATTGAATACCCCAACTCTCAAAGCAGCCTGGCCGCCCCCTCCTCCACGTGAGCTAAGCTCTGTTAATGAGAAAGCGGAGCTCTGCCTACATTACCACAATAATGATTTCCCCGTTGCATTTTTACATGCCTGCCGCTTTATCATAGCAGAAGTAGACATATATTTTCAATAAATCCCTTCTCTCCTTCCTCCTCCCCAACTCCGGCTCTCCCAGTAAATGTTGTTCCCTCCGCGCCCTCCCCCAACGCAATCCCAACCCTGGAGCACAATGAGTTCCGCTAATCAAAACAGAAAGAAAAAGAAAAATGGAAAAATCACAGCTGCTGAAAAACAGCATTCGCTACAAGTCAAAGCCCTCCACATTTTTTCTGCACGCAGCATTTACTTCTTCAAGGACACATCACCCCCGCCCCATCAGAAATCTTACGTAGAGTTGCTCCAACTGGGAGGGGGGGGGCGGGTAAAGAAATCTAATATTCGCTCTCTTTCCTATTTTGACTAAGGCAGCACAGACAGAAATATAGATAAGGCCTCGAATAACTGATTTAACAAAATGTCACTTATTAAAAAGGATGGGGGATGGGGCTGCACTTGAATTTGAGAGCTCAGTTAAACCACCCCAGCTAAAGGCTGCCAGGCCACGAGAGGCAAGGGGCGGGGGGAGGAAACATTCTCTAGCCCGGTCTCCTTCAGTGGCTGCAAGGGTTGACCCTGGCGGGCAGAGAGGCCTGGATTTCTCCCTCCAATAAGAACCAATGGGGGACCTGGGGGGAGGAGGGAACCAGAAGTAAAAGAAAAACCAAAAAAACCCGGTTGATTCTTAAATACATAAGCATGTATACTGCATGAACTGGTGCCAGCCTCTGTGCCAGGTGCTGGGGGTACAAAAAATGAGTGATGACCCAGTTCTGCCCTCCCCAAGGCAGCGTAGAAGGGGTGAAAGACACCTGGTGGTAAGTATGACAATAGCAAGGGCTGAGGCAGCCCAAGTGAGTCCCCTCTCTAGCCCAGCCCACAGCCCTGGCCCGGGACCAGGCACACAGGGCCCTCAAGGAAGAGTTAAGGAATGCGCATACGCACAGTGAAATTGTTTGAATTCCATACTGGTTTCTAAAGAAGCTGAGACTCCCAAAGGAGAGAGGCCTCTAAACCTCCTTACCTACTGTGGCTCCCCAGAAAACCCCCTCGGCTCACTTGTGCTCACCCAATTAAAAAAGAAAAGTGAACAAGCCCCAGTACTTGATAATCAGCCTCATTACGGGTATCCTTGAGTTGAATTTTAAGGGAGTTTGATGTCTCCCATTGTGAGAACATCAGAGGGAGCTCAAAAGACACCCCTATTAAAACTCTTTGGGCATCAACTCCCAACTTTTTTTCTTGTCTTTTTTAAAACATCTTTCAAATAAGTTAGATTGAAGGTGGTTTCCCAAGACAAGGAGAGGCCCTCAGCGTAGCTTCTGTGATGACCAGGGGCCCTCAGGAAGCTCTCTGAGATCGCAACCTGCTCAGAGCCCAGTGTGTCCAAAGCTGGAGCCTGGAAATGGAGGCCAGGCTATCTAGAAACGAATACCGATTGTCCAGGTTCCTCCACTGAGGGGCCCCGCAGGAAGGACAGGGCTAAGGGTAGGAGGCTGATGGAGAACAGCCATGCAATTTGTTAAAGTCAAGTTTTGGCTTTAATTATGAGGCAGCCTTAAAGCTGTGTGCTCCAGAATGAGCCAGACGATTTGAGCTCTAAAAAACGTAATGCCCAAAACATGCTTAAATCATCTGAGTGTTTCCAACTAAGGTCACTGGGACTTATAAGCCCGAAATTCCCAGGTGATCTTGGTGTCCACAGTCCTCTGCATATATTCTGTACCATACTCTTATTTAATACTTCATAGCAATATCTATTTGAAGGTGCACAATATTTGGAGACCATTCAAATTCTAGCATTAAAACGGGGCTTTGGATGCTAGCTGGACATGTGATTCTGGGTTAATCACTTATTTGTATTTTTTCAATCCTGCTTCTTGAGCCTCACTTTCTTCGGCTGCAAAATGAGAGTATCCACCTCCGATGGCTGATGTTTCTGTTGTCAGATAAACTAAGACACGCCGAAGAGGCTTTGGACCAATAAAAAGCTGGGTAAACACTAGTCATTTCAACGATGGCATCCATTTCCTCTCTCTCTGATTTTTCGTTGATTATATCCCCCTCTCTATGAAACCAAATTGATATCAGTTCCACTGATCTCTCAAAACTGACAAGTTGTATTTGTTATACAAATACAAGAAGTCCCATTATCCACAGGTGAGCAAACCCCTCAGTAACTGCTCCATTACCCTAGTCTGTCTGCTTTTGTTACGTTTCACGTTTTTCCATAATACGAAGCAATTCATAAATAAATAAATAAATAAATAAATAAATAAAGCATCACCCTCCGGGGCTCAGAGGCCAGAGGTCTGATTACGCGAAAAGCACGAAATATTTTTTAAAAACTGGAAATGACTGGGGCCACCTGGGTGGCTCAGTCAGTTAAGCGACAGATTCTTGGTTTCGGCTCAGGTCATGATCTCACGGTTCTGTGAGTTCGAGCCCCACGTCGGGCTCTCGGCTGTCAGTGCAGAGCCTGCTTGGGATCTTCTCTCTCCCTCTGTCTTTGTCCCTCCCAGTAGTCAGTTTTTTTTATCTGAAAAGGAGATCTGACCGAAGACCAATTCACCTCGCTGCTGTCTTCCTACGGGAGGAGGCCTCTTACAGTTTACTTAGCACTTTCCATACATTGTCTGGCTGCATCCTTGCAACTCCTGAGAGGAGAGGTGGCACACGGGGTCACCCTCTTTTTACAGATGCTGAGACAGCCCCAGAGGCTGCCTTGTCCAGAGCCACGGGACGGTGCTGAACCAGAAGACCCCAACCCAGGTCTTCTGAGTCCCTCCTTGCCCACCCACCTCCCATGCAGACACCACGGTTGGGGACCACCCGGGCTGGCTGTCTGTGGCATATTTTTGTGAAAGGCAGCCTGAAGGAGAGGCCTCTTTTTTTTTTTTTTTCTTTCTTGGAGCCTCTTGCTCAAAACATATGAGACAGTGCCCACCAACTTTTGAACAGGGCTGAAAATCACAGATGTCTTTTTCCAATGATAGTTTTCAAATAAATCTTACGTGAGGCCCAAATTACTTTCACTGAAGACTCTTCCCCAAGCGAAAGAATCCGCGCTTGCCTCTGTACTGCTCAGTAATGCAGTCAAATGTTGAGAAATATGCAGTACAATTTTCTGATGCAGTCTTAACCCTTCAAAGTCTCTGGCTGGTGTCAAGTCCTGAGTCCAGACCCCTTCCCAAGGAGGGCGCAGCCTCAGCCCAGAGCACCCCAAGACGGAGTACAGCTCCTTCACCTCCTGCTCACCTGCACCTGTCTTATCCCTCTGGTCAGGATGGAAGGCCCTCCCCCCACCCTCCTCCCCCCAGGGAAAGGCCAATCTTCCTGAAACCTTCTCAAGGGCTCTCGTCAGCTGTCCTGACCTCACCCATTGCTCTCATCAATCACCCCCCTCTCCAGGATCTCTCCCATTAGCTCAAAATTTGTAACACCGGCACCCGAAAAACCGCTTCCCGTTATGCACACGTCCTTCCAGCCCCCACTCCATTTCTCTGCCCCCCTTTCACCATCAACCTTTGCCAAAAAATTGTCTACACGTGCTGACCAGTTCCTTACCTCCTAGTGCCCTGCCCACCCCCTCCAACCTTGCTCCCCACCCCCCCATCCCCTGCATTCCACTGAGGCTATTCTTTGAAAAGTCCCCGGTGGCTTCCATTTTGCCAAATCCAGGGGTGACTTTTCTGGCCTTATTAACCTCATGAAACATTCAACCACCACCCCTTCCCCGATAAACACACACACACACACACACACACACACACACACACAGCCTTTCCTTCTCTCTCTCTCTAGGTTTCTTAGGACATCTCACCCAGTCCCCTGAAATTAAATACCACCCCCTGGCTGATGGCTTCCACATTTTTATCTCTCGCCTGGCCACTCCTTTGGTGCTGGACACCACTGTCAGACTGCCGGCCTGTCATCTCCACCTTGAGTTTAACAGGCATTTCAAACTTAGCAGGGCCCAAACGGAAATAGCTTGATTCCATTCCCCTCCCGTTCCCAATCTGGGCAAACAGCACCACCCATCTACCCAAACACTCGAGCCAGAACCCCCCCAGAGCCATCCTGGATTCCTCCTCCCCAGCCACCATCAAACCCACCAGCGACCCTGCCCATCCTGCCCATTCTACCTACAAAGTGTATCTCCACCCACCTTCTCCCTCCACTCCCTGTCACCTCCTCCTCCTCCTCACCTGGCCAGCTCTCCGACCCCACACCTGCCCCCTCCACCGCAGCAAGCCCCTTTATCAAGACTTGAGGGTGTCACTTCCCACTGGAAACTTTCAGTGGTTTCCCACTACACTTCAAATGAAACCCAACCTTCTCAAGGCCTCCAGAGTCCCGCACATTCGCCTCACGCTGCCTTCTCTCCATCCCCCTTGTCTGCCTGTGCCTCTTTTTAGTTCCCCTCCCCCCTCCAAAACCAAAATCCTTCCACATAGGCTCCCCACCGCCTGGTGCTCTCTGACAAACCTAAGAGTGCCTGTTCTAGGCTACTTTAGCTGAGTAAGTCCAGGTCACTGTTCCCCGGGATTTCATCAAAGCACTTATCACATTTTGCAATATATATTTCTGTACACGTCTGCCACCCCCTCTGGGCTGTAAGCTAGGGGTGGGGGTGGGGGAAGGGAAGAGGGAGTTGATGACGTCTGTTTTAATTATCAACCTATTCCCAGAACCTTAAGCCAGTGCCTAGCACATAGGACGTGCTCAGTAAGTAGCTGCTGAATGTACTAAACTAAATCCGGTTACGGCATGAAAATAAATAATTGTTATCTTCTAGAAGCCCAGAGTTATCACTGCCATTTAGGCCCACAGGTTCTTTTTCCCCTTCCTCTCCATCAAAAAAAAAAATTTTTTTTAGTGGCACTGCACCAAGAGCCCAATAGCTGGCCATACCCACCCATCCCCAACTTGTTGTCTTCAAGGAGGAAAAAACAAAAAGCATCCTTTTCCTCAGCAAACCCAGATTAACCAGATGACCTTACAAGCAGATACCATAAGTACTTAGAAATTCTTTAAAAAAAAAAAAAAATCACAAGGTCTTTTTGTTATGCATTTTCTTTAACCCAGATGAAAAGATTTATTAAGAGAGCCACGGGGATCACACTTCTGTTACCAGGACCGTACTATTCCTTAAAATGCCACAGCATCTTCATTGACAAGCTTATGCCAATAACCACTCTTGTCAGCTACTCTTGTCGCCCTCTCCCCACAAAAAAAATCAACTATGTTTTACTTTCCCCTTTATTTCTCTGGTTCCCCTCCAACATGCAAATTCAGAAATATTATTAATCCACAAGATCCCAGCTGATTCTAATCCTCCCTTCTCCCTAAATCACACAGTTTTATGAGGTCATAAATAAAATGAGCTGAATTCAACGGCTTTTAGAGAACCAGCATCCATTTGTACTGCCTGGGGTCTGAGCTACGTGTCTGGATCCTCACTTTTCATGTCAATGTTCAAAGTCAGTAAAAACATCAAGAGCTTTCCCCCCCACCCCAAAAAATGCCCATGGTGAAATACAGAATATCCTAGAAATGACAGTATTACAATATCATCATCATGAACTCTATCACAAACATATGACCAAATCCCAATTACCCACATGTGAATTCTCCACAGAAAGTGGATAAAGCCACACTCAGCTTCCTGGTGTCCCACTCTTCCCAAGCCTACCTCCTCCTGTGGCCTGGGAATAACAGTTCAATTAACCTTGGACTTGACCAAGCATAATTAGACAGGTAAACCAGCTGGCTGGAGGGGAAACTTCCAAGATTAACTGAAATTATTTTGGGTGCCTGGGATTATGTGCCCCATGCTCTATTAGCACATATAATTGGGAAACAACCGTGCACTTTTTTTTTTCTGAAGACAGTGGCAGACTTTCGTGAAAGTATTTCCTTGTGTTTGGTGGTCAAAATTACCAGGCTACTCAAGAGTCCTTTTTGGAATGCCAAGGTACAAATCCACTCTCTCCATGAGAAGACAAAAACAGAAGTTAATCAACTCGTCCTAGTCCGTGAAGCAATTTGGCCGTTGGCCCAGGAAGAGCCTGTCGAGACCTCTTGAGACCTCTCTCCACAAGATCCAAGTCACAGAAATTTCAGAGATGGAAGAAACTCATGGACAGAATCTGCATTTTTAAGACAAAAAGTCCGAAACCCAGAAATGGCTAGAAACTGATACCCTCCCCACTTTTCTTTATAGTGACATCCCCCCCCACCTGAAAAGTTCTTCGTCACTTTACAAATATTGTAAACTGGGCCAACTACCGAATGCAAGACAATTTTAACACTTTCTGATTAATCAACTTGAAGGAGAACCCTTATACTTCCCCCCAAAAAAATCAATGCTTTTGGTCATTCTGACCAACTATCAAAGGAGGAGAAAAAGAATCGTCTAAATAAGCTTTGTTTCTGTGGCCACACATTTTATTATATAAGCAGCAGCCCCCTCTTTTACAATGAAAGCTCTTACCTCAATAAAAAACCACAGGCCCAAGCGAGTTAAAGGAGGCAAAACTGAGTACTTTCCACACAGTTCATAGAACAACTGTTTTCACAGCAAGCTCACATAAATGCTATGTGATATTAACACATGCCTGCTATGTGGAAGCCTGCTTACCAAGCTGTGAAAAGACCCATGTTCACTATGGAACCTGCAAAATTAATATTCTCAATGCCCATAAAGCAGAAGGGAAATGTTGGGTGTTTTTTTGTTTTTGTCTTTTTTTTTTTTTTTGAGATGTCAAGCTGGCTTCTAAACAATCCTTTGGCGAAAATGGACATGCCTAAAAGGGCGGGGCCCAAAGAGGCGTGTCACTCCCAGTATCAATTCCTATAAATCAAATCGTGACAATCACCACAATATTTTAAAAAGAATGAATTATGATTCATGGGCCTTCAAACCTTTATTACCAGGAGAACATTCTCAGCAAAAGAGGGGAAAAAAAGCTACTGAGACTTGATTAATGGCCAAAGCAAGACAATAAAATAAATCTCATAAACGTGGGGGGGGGGGTACCTGAATGAGTGCTCTAGGCTTCAAGGGTAGGCATGTAAATAATTCTACTACCCTGGGATAAATACACATAAAGATTTTGTTTACCCTTCCAGCATATACACCATTCCGGCTAAGATTTTCAGCAGAGAAAACTAACAGCAAATTTGTTCAACTAATGCCCAGTTAGGAATATTTGGTAAGTGGCAATAATATCTAATTCCCAACGAACTCAGCTCTCAAGCTGCCAAAAATCAAATTCTCAATCTGGAAATCGGATGACGAGAAGGAAAGAAGAAAAGCACTGTCCAGGACATCAGTAACACGGAGAGGAATTTTTTTTTTTAAACTCACTTTTTCCCCTGCTACAATTGAGCCTGTCTACAGAACCGCACAAAGCTTAACCAACTTTAGTCAACCACACACCTAGCATTTACTCCCTGACCCTACTAAACATGCCTGGGTTTGAATCCCTGGTGCTAAAATTATCCTGGCGAAGTGAAAATTCCCAGCATAATCAAGGTACCTGACAGCCAAAACCCTCAACTTCTCTGCAGAAACCAGCAAGCTGAAAATCAGGAAAAGAGAAGCAAGGAGAAGCCAAGACTGATGGTTAACTGGTTAAGCGCAGAATAGTGCCTGTTAGTCTTACAGTGGGCATCAAAAAACCACATTTTCCATCACCAGATTGCTTTCTTGAAACGGTAAATGATGCAGAAGGTCGGTACCAACTGAGACAACTTAAAACTCCTTTCTCAAAGCTCTCCTCCATGGCCTGCTAAAAAGTGAACCCAGCCGGCTTTTGGGAGGCATTTTTGAAAAAACTCTTCGGCCATCCCTGGATCCATCATTCCTAAGCATCACCTCCATCCATGTACTTCACAAGACAGCCCAGGCCAGGCTGTTAGCAACCCCGCTTCAACACTTCACTTGCCAAAGCCGTGTCTAGTCTGGGGAAGAGTTTCCACAAGCTGGCTCTAACAGACGAGTCCAAGGCACACGGAGGTACCAGAAGTCATTTTCTTTAACCTAAGGATGGCAGGCGCACATGCTCCATCCAGCCCAATGCTGGACGCTGCCCGCCAGGTGCTCTTGGCCTCCGCCAGTGAATACGTGGTTTTGTGTTGTTCTTAAATATCTATTTCTTCAGCCCACCAGGAGTAACTTCCCAGTCTCCCAAACTGAAGTTAGGGAGTGAAGGGGCAAGTCTACCCCTTTACACATTTCTTTCGTCCTGGTGGCCACTGTAAGTTGGGGGAGTACCCAGCCCCCAAAGAGCCTACAAGCGCATATACATACATATATGCATCATGTCAAAAACCCCCAAAGGCACATCCCTAGGGTCCTGCGGTTTCTTGGCTGGAAGAATGAAGGCTTTATAACATCACAACCTCCAACTGCGAGCCCCACCACCACCACCCTTTAAGCGGGGGCTGCCAATTATAACGCCCACCTCAGCCCTCCCCCTTGGCTAGGATGCTGGACAGCCCGCAGAGGGAAGAGCGAAGAAGGGAAGCAGAAAGAAGGCCCTGCTAACATACTGAAAGTAAAGAAGGGGGGGGGGGGGGAGGGAGACTTTTCCCTCCCCTCCCCCGTCTTCTCACGGAGCATCCCCCAACTAATTTTTTTAAATGAAACTTAATAAGCTTCTTGCCTACCTTGGCTGTTTCTGCAACAAGTGCATGGGCAATCCGACAAGACCAGACTCCGCTTGGGGGATGAGATGGGGGGCGAGCAGAGCTGATGGAGTAATTTCAATATTAATTTATGTCAGAGCCGCCTTCTCGAAGCGCTACTCACTTACAGTACTGCCCTCAGCCTGTAAACAAATATCGCTCCGCCAGGAAACATACTCCCCAGATGCAAGCCCCTTCCCCAGCAGGGAACAGGGCCCTGCGCCGCCCCCACCCCACCCCCAACAGCATGCTCCCTCACCCCGGGGAGGAAGCTCCGGGTTTCCAAAGCACCAACCCACCACCTCCGCCACCACCCCAGCAAGAAACTTACTCGGTCCGTCTACGCCTCCACCCTCCCTTCAGGAAATCTACTCTCCATATGCATTCAGCCTCCCCGCAGGAAATCTGCTCCCCCCTCCCCCTTCTATATACATGCACCCCTCCCTCTCCTCCTCCCCACGCGCCCTCCCCAACCAGAAACTTACTAGCGTGCAAGCGTGCAGGCTCTCCTGATCCTGGAAACTTACTCCCAGATATAGCGCCCGCCAGCCCCCTTTCCCGGCCCTGCTCCCCTTCCAGCCCTCCGCGGCAAGCAACTCCAAACTCTCCGCATCCAGCCACTCTCCCTCCCCGGTGGAAATTTGCAGCGCGGGGCCGCGCGCGTGCATCCACCCTCCCCTTCAGGAAACTTACTCCCCATCTGCATGCACCGCCTCTCAGCCATCGCTTAGAGGGAAGGGGGTGTGCTAGGGAGACAGAAATACATATGTATCTCTCGCCCCTCCCCCGGCCGCAGCCCACTCGGGGCCGAGCCGCGGTAACCTGGCCTTACCTTTTGCATTGCTCCCCACCCTCGCCCCCTCCCTTAACCTTCCTTATCCGCTCCCCGGCGCCCCCCTTTTTTCACCCATTACCCACCCCTAGCAACCGTTCCCAAGCTCCTCTCGGCCTTTTTTTTTTTTTTAATCCAGGATGCAAATTCCTCCCCTGTCAGCAAATCGACTGTCAAATTATTTTCTTGCAAAAGGAGAAAGGCGGGGTGGGGGGGGGGGAGCAGAAGCAAAAAGGGGGAGGGCGGGGGAAGGGAGAGAGGGACAGAGGAGGAGAGAGATATCCCTCCGCAGAGCTGGGTCTGGCCGCGGGCGGGGAAGCAGGAAGTAAGGTGTCCAGCGCCGCGGCCGGCGGGTCCTCCGCCGCGGCCCCCACCCGCGCCCCCTGTCCCTCCGGGCGCCGCGCTTCGGCGGGCGCGGGCAGCTTGGCGCATTGTTCGCAACCTCCCCGGCGATGCGCAGCCGACCTTATTTGTGTGCTCTGCATTTGCGTGAGGTTGCACCTTTTGTAGGCTGGCGAGACGCTGGGCGAGGATGGGGCGGGGGACGCGGACCGAGTTGCGGCCCCGCGCGGGACCTGTCAGCCCCGGGGTGTGGCGGACTCTCCGGCGTGACCGGAAAATCGAGGCCCGGGAGAAGGCGGCGTGGCCGGGAAGCTGCCGCCTTAGACCCGGACCAGTGCAGGATTGCTTCCTGCGTAGCCGTCCCGGTTATTGTAACGCGCTTTGCAATTTAACGACGGGGGTTGGGGGGGGGGGGAGGGTTCACTTAATTTTTTAAGGGGTTGCAAAGATGCTAAGGTTTAGGTGGAGTGCGGGGAGAGGGCCCGTGCCGACCCCCACTACACCCAGGCTCGGCGGGGCTGGGAGAGGGGCTGGGGCTCCCGGGAAGGGGCTGGAGGTTCGCGAAGCGCGCGGCTCCATCCCTCCGCCCCGATGGGGGCGGGGAGGGGGTGCTGCAGACGGCGCTGGAAACGCAGCTCTCTGGGGAGGGGTCTCCATCTCCGCGGCGCTGCAGGCCGGGGAGGGAGGTTGCCTAGGAGAGGAGCCGGGGCCGAGAGGGGAGGGGAGGGGGCGCGGGTGCCGCGGCGGCGCGCGCTCGCCCCTCCTCGCGCGCCATGACTGTGGAACGTGGTGCCGGGGAGGAGGGACGGCCGCCGGGGGCCGCCCGGGGCTGCTCGGCATTGGTGCGGAAACCCGAGCCGGGAGTCGCTCCTCGCGCTGTCTCCTCCTCCTCCTCTGCGGGGGAAACCGCTGCACCCAAACCGAGAGCAGCTGCGAGCAGGGGGCAGGGCGCGGGCTGAAAGGCGAGCCTAGGGTTCAAACCTCGGCGGCGCCAGGGGGGGCGAGAGCGGGACGGCCCCCGGGTCCCGCAAAGGCTCGGCCGCCCGTCGGTCCGGCGCGGGACCCCAGCGTTTCCAGGCTTCTCTCCCGGTCCGAGGGAACGTGAACCAAAGACCACCTCGAGTCGGGTCTGAGACATCTGTCTCTTGAAGGGCCCACAACACAAGAGAGTAGTTTTTGCTCAAGGGAAAGTTAAGCCATGCTTTTTTTCAGTGTGGGGAAATTGTTGCGTCCCTTCCCCTTAAAATCTCGCGCAGCATAACTAAGGTGGTCCCGCTACCCGGACCTTCACCACTGTCCCCCACCCCCCCACCACCACTCGGGCGCTGGGTGGGGACAGGGCGGGGGAAGGCTATATGGGAGCTTAAAGCATGAGGTCATGGGCGGAGGAGGCTGCTGCCAAAAGCGGCCGAGGTTTGTGTGTATTTTCAGGGGTAACGGTTCTTTAGCAATGGTAAGCTCTCCCGCCTAACCCTACCAGTTCTGAGGCTCCTGGACCAGAGAACCCCCGCAAGAAGAGGGGGCTCTGGGCTATTTCACTCTATAAGCTTTGGGCCGATGCCCAGCCCTCCTTTATGGGGTCCTTCCATAGAAGCAAAGAAAGCTGACGGACAGCGCAGTGTCGCGGGGACGGAGAAAGGCTTCAGATGCTCGGTGGCTGCTCCCCACCCACGCACCCCCCCCCCCCCCCCGCCGCCCTTACTTCGGTCCTCGGTCTCTTACAACCAACCCTACTGCTTTCTGTGATAGCCTGCTTCTCCCCTCCCACCCATTCTCTAGCGGCCAGAGGAGTCTCTAAAACTCCTATCTACACTCCTTCAAGACCTTCCCAATTGCTCTTAGAATAAACGCAAGCTCTGAAGCCCCTGCGTGATTTCGCCTCTACGGACCTCTCCACTCTCCCAGCCCCTCCTCTGTACTGTAAGCCGGGTGGTGCTTCTTTGTTCTGCCTGGGGCGGGGGAGGGGGGGCGATTTCTAACCCTTACCCCTCCATCGCTTATTACTAACTCCTGCTAGACCTTTAGGACTCCACTGCACTGTCACTACCTCCAAGAAGCCTTGTTGAGCACACAGTCTCATCTCTAACACCCTCAAGGGAGAAAGACGCTCCCTAGGACACCCCTCCCTCTCCCTCCAGCCCGGCTGCAGCCGGAGCTGGCCCCAGTGACAGCCCTTTTCCTAGTGGAGGAAGAATAGCTAAGCTTGAACGCCATCACTGCCTGGGGGCCTGACATCTTGGACGGAGTTAACTGGGACAGAACCTCCAAACATTACCTGTTAACCTTAAGAGACCTGGAAAAAGCAGCGCACCTCGACACCCCAACCCCAGCACACACCCATACATGTAATGCAAGGAGAGGTCTTTCCAACTAAAACTCCCCTGTCCTTCCCACCTCCACCCCCGCCCCCACAGACAAACCTGAAGCTAAGAGAGAGTAAGTAAATTAATTGCCCAGGGTCAGAAATTCACACTCTGGCCTTTCCTGCTCCTAAACCAGAAGATGCAGAAAAGGAAGGGTTTGGAATTTGGGACCCAAAGAATTGCTGCTACACAACCAGCCATGCTTGAGTCACCTTCAAAGACCCCTGCATGCTTTGGCCACTACCAACAGAGAGGTAGTATTGCCTCATGGTTAGTCCAGCAGGCTCTGACCTTGAACAAGTTACTTAACTTCATTTGATTCCGTTTCTTTGCCTGTAGCATTGGGATAATGGTGTCTACAGTGTAGTGCTGTGAGTTTTAAATGAGTTAATATATGTAAAGGCCTTAGAACAATGGCTAGACAAGTTCTTGATTATGGGTGGGATTATGTGCCTCTTCCCAAGGAGTCTAGAAAATCAGGTTCCCAGAATCTTCACTTATTTAACCATCAAAAATAATCTATGGCTCAAGGAACTCGAAAACACTGCTAGATGCACGGATGACACATGCAAAGACGTTATTTAGCCAATAGGCTCAACCCACAACAATGCATATGCTTGAAGACAATCCACAGGGTGGATAACCCCAAATCTGTAAACTGTGGTCCTGGACTCTTAGAGGGAGTATCTGAGGGAGGATAACTAAAATTAAAATATCACCTTGGATCTTTGAAATCAGAGTCAGGCTGAAATAGTCCTAATCCTGGTGCAAAGCCCGCCTTGTATGACCTAAGGCCTCCTAGGGCCGCAAAAAAAATGTGAGCGCATTCTTATTCTCATCAGATCCTAGTCTTACCATTCTCCGTGTTTACCCCTACAATAAGAGATTGTTTTTTAATGCATTCACATGGTTCCAAATTCAAATAAACATTGAGAAGTCTCCCTCCCACCCTGTCTGACACCCACTGTTTTTCCCTCTGTGGAGGTAGCCAGTGTTAGCCTTCAGAAGACATGTTTAACTGTTTTCCAGCTGAGGCCTTCAGAGAACTCTTTTGATGCCTATTTAAGTCTTTCTGTCCAGGGCTCCCTTCTCCAATCCAGGCAGAATGGCTACCCCACTCCCATCCTACGCCAACCCCCCACTTCAACTTCAATCCTAAACAATTTGTGTTAATAGTGATGAACTACGTTTCCTGAGCTACCAACAAAAAACAAACACTCTGTGGTTCTTTCTCCTCCTGTACACTAATAATAATCACTGAGGTTTACTGAGGGCTTTCTGTGTGCCAAGTGCTGTGCTAAGTACTAGACATGCACAAGCCTATTTAATCAGCCCCAAACCGTCATTATCCTTACTTTACAAATGCAGACAGAAATGGAGGTTCAGATTACATAACCTGCTCCAATTCTCAGCCAGGCCAGCCTAGCCCAAACCCTCTCCTAACCACTAGGTCTCTTGCCTCTCTGCAGCACAGGAAAAGTTCTGGTAGCCTGAAAGGGAAGGAGTGGAATGGACTCTTTTTTGGACTTTGTCAGCCCTTAATTCAAATTTTGGGTCTGGCTCTATCAGCAATGAGACCTCAAGGAGGTTTTTTTTTTTTTTTTTTTTTTTGACGTTTATTTATTTTTGAGACAGAGAGAGACAGAGCGTGAATGGGGGAGGGTCAGAGAGAGAGGGAGACACAGAATCTGAAACAGGCTCCAGGCTCTGAGTGGTCAGCACAGAGCCTGACTCGAGGCTCGAACTCACGGACTGCAAGATCATGACCTGAGCCGAAGTCAGACGCTCAACCGACTGAGCCACCCAGGCGCCCCTCGAGGAGGTTTCTTAACCTCTCTGAGCCCCAGTTCACCCATCTGTGAACCAGAAACAAACGTGTTTCATCGGTTTAATGTGAAGATCAAATGCGTGTAGATAATGGCTTTTAAAATGCCTAGTAAACCAAATGCAGTGTTTAGATCTTGTGTGGCTCTGATATGAATAAACCAGTAGTTAAAAAGACATTGTTGAGATGGGGAATTAAAATGTGGACTTGATATAAATGTTAAGAGATTATCAAGGTGATATGATATATGTAGGTATTACAGATATGTGAAATAGATATTATAGATGTGATAATGGCAATGTGGTTATGTTTCTCCTTTAGTTCTTATCTATTAGAGATGCATAATGAAGGATTTGGGGTGAGTGTAAGTTGAGGACTTATTTTCAAATACCCCCTCACCCCAAAAAGAGGGGATAAATAAAACAAAATTAGTGAAATATGGATAATTGTTGAAGCTCTTTATTATACTGTTTCCCCTACTTCTGTTGAATGCTTGAAATACTTCAAATCGATTTGAAATAAATTTAAAAGTGAAATCATTGTCTTCTAAAACATTAAAAATTTAAGATTATCAGACATAGTCAATTACTATGAATTGTTAATAATTATAAAATTTTCTAAGCTATGGAAATACAGTACCGGCTTGGAGTATAGTACATGCAAAATGGCAATTTTAGTACTGTGAGACATTCAGGACCGGTCTTACCTGCCTTTGGGAGGTAAGCTGGCGGGGGGGGGGGGGGGGGGGGGGGGGGGGGGGGGGGGGGGGGGGGGGGGGGGGTAGGATGATGGAATGGAATGAACACTTCAGAGGGCGAGGTGAACAAGTAATTGTTCAGGACCCATTCAACCATACAGAAGACAATGGATGGGAAGGTAAATGGGCAGAGGAATGGGTAACAGAGGAACAGGCAAATTTAAATTGGGGGTAGATTTTCCCCTAAAATATACATCTGCACAGAGCCACTTCAAAATTGAATGGATTAGGAATCAGATGCACTAGGCAAAATCCTCAACTCCCTACTTACCAGTTCTGTTACCCTGCGCGGAACTGTGGATCTAAGTTCTCTCCTTTGCAGTTTCGGTGCAAGACCTCTCCTGCCCCTTCCACTGTCCAGACTGAAAGTCTAGGGAATGCTATTGGCTTCCACAAGAAAAGGATCATATCTGAGGCCACAATGCTTAGTTGCCTATCTCAAGAACAGATCAGAGCTCAATAGAAATGGAAATGTATCCAACTCATAACCAAATAAAATGTTTTAGGCCCAGCGAACATTTGTTTATTGTTCTAGGAGTCTTGTGTGTGTGTGTGTGTGTGTGTGTGTGTGTGGATGTGTGCGTGCTCCGGATTTCAAACAGCTGGAATTATGTTTACATGTGACCCCGTTTTGAAATAAAAGTTTGTCTTCTTGGAGAGAAAATTTGCATTTCAGAGAAAAGATGAGACAATATATGTGGTAACTCTTTGAAGAAGGGAACGCTTCTGGATAATATGTTCCTTTATATTAAAGGTAGCTGGTGAGGAAAACTTCTTAAAAGCTGGAAAAACTGGAGGTATGGATAAATAGGGGAGAAGCATATACCACTATGCTTTCTGCTCTATCCAAGGCTGCAGGGTGAAGTCTCTGGAGGCAACATGACCAAGTCAAGGGACCATGTGTGCTCTAGGGATGAGTGAAGGATGTAAGGTTGTAACTAATGCAGTTGTTGAAGGAGGCTCAGTGGTGAAGGCAATGAAGTTAAAGCAATGAAACAATATGGTTGTAGGTTGTTACTCAGGCTCATTTCTTTATCCTCCTTAAATCTGTAACAACCCAAGCAGTGAAAGCAAAAAATCATGGCACAGAAGGGCTTATGGGGCTCCCATTTGAAAACCAATAAGATAGCATAAGTCACTTCAACCCCCAAGTCTGTTAAGGATGGTGTTGACAAAGCAGACCTTACTCAAGACAGGAGGCTAACTGGTGTTTGTGTACTAATGCTAAGAGATTGCTATCTCAGGCAACTTTCTGGCCAGAGAGAGAAAATACGTTCCAGGCTATGAGAAGGTCCTCAGTTTAAGTCCTAGTTCCAAGAGAAGGAAAAAAAAAAAAAGCTAGTATATTTAGTAGATTCTGAATACAATTCAAAAAACAAAGAGGGACTAACTCTGGAAACCACTGCTAAAAATCCCCGCCCCTGCCCAGAAGTCATGCTGAGGAGTCACACATTTCAGCTCTGGTGTTAGTACATGGGTGGTGCTCAAGGGCTGTGGCGGCCCAGAATGCTTCCCAAATGGGTGGCTTTGTTAGCTGTTGAGGGCAAGGAAGGGAGAGAGAGATTAACTGAATTTCCTAGGGGGATGCAAATCTATTAAAAAGTTTTACATTGCACCACAGGGCAATTTAAATGTAAGTATAGATAACAGCTACTTTTCCAGAACCCCTATAGGAACCACAATTTTAAGAGGGAGAGCAAGAACCCATGAGTCCTGGCAGGAAACACAGGGGCTCGAACTCAACAAACTGAGATCATGACCTGAGCAGAAGTCGGACGCTCAACTGACTGAGCCATCCAGGAGCCCCTGAAATTCTTAGTAATTTTTAAACAAAGGGTCCTACATTTTCATTTTTGCGCTGGGCCTCACAAATTACGTAGCCAGTCCTGTGTGCAGGTTTAAGGGAAACCAGCAAGGGAAGGTATTGTACCAGAGGATTAAAAGCGTGTGGAGCCTTTAACCATCCTTAAGACAGAAAGGGCAAAAAAGAGAACTATCTGGCATGGAGAAAGAGCTGTTAGTGAAGTTGTGGCTGTGGCTGTAGCTGTAGGAGAAGATCACACAATAGAAGCGAAGACCTTTGGTAGAAGAACAGCCAGAGTCAACCCATAACCTGCAGAGAAGGAGGCAGGTGAATAGACACCCCGACTTCCCTCTGCTCCTCCCCTCTGATCTCTTGCGTGTGCCTCCCTTTGGTTGAACCCTAAGGGGAAACCAGAGGTTCTGGGAGCCCATTGACAAAATCAGTGAATGTTGGCCTGCCAGGGCACGAGGAACACTGGGGAAAAAAGTAAGAGCTAGTCTGGAAAGGGCAGAGAACATCCAGCTCAGGACTTTTACCTGAAATCTACAAGATCAGGGTTAAGAGTCAACAAAAGGGAAATATCACAAACAATGAACTTCAGTGAAGGAATTTAAGTTTTTAAAGGATGGTCATTTGGTATGCATTATGCACAGGTTTTTACAAGCTCTCAAAAGAAAAACAAGATATTTAAGAATTTTTGAGAAAAGAGGCTTGGGTGGTTAAAGGAAGCATCATTGACCATCATCAAACCTGAGATTTCAAAATTTTGAGAAGCACTGGAGGCCAAAATTCAAATTTTGCCGCTGACGCCTCACTCCCTTCACTCTTTTTTTCCTCCGCCCTTAGGTCAACATCACAACAAAAAGGTCCTTTGACAGGCAAAGCATCTCGCAAGTTGCTAGGGCCACTAGGGCAACCGAAGAGACTATAATCCAAAAAAGGATCTTGGTATAATTAAGTATTCGTAGATACCTTTTACATATGAGTAAAATTGAAAAACTCCTACAAAGGGCAAAGGGAGTGCATTATGTTGATTCGTATCTCTTGCAAATACTTAATTCCTCTGAACATTTTAGAGTATCTGGGTCACTTTCAAAAAAAGTACATATCACGGATTAATTTGAATCCCATTCAGAGTTCCTAACTATTCAGAAATGGACTAAACTTAATTTCTCCATTATAATTTCCATGAAAAACCAAGATTCTGCTACAAATGCGAGTAAGATTACAGGGACACGCTTCATCTTTTTCCAAATTTGAGGCAAAAGTCACAGAATATAAAATCAATCATCTTGAAGTGTACGATTCAATGGCATTTAATACATTCACAATATTGGATCACCATCACCTCTGTCTAGTTCCAAAACATTTTTATCACCCCAAGGAGACCCACAGTAACCAGTAAGTAGTCAGTCCCTAGTCTCCCCTCCCCCAGCCCCTGGCACCCACTAATCTGCCTTCTGTCTCTAGATTTATCTACTGTGCATTTTTCACGTAAATGGAATCATACACTATGTGACCTTTATCTGTCTGGTTCTTTCACTTAGCGTAATGTTTTTGAGCCTCATCCGTATGGTAGTATATGTCAGTCCTCTATTCCTTTTTTATAGCTGGATACAATTCCATTGCATGGATATACAACATTTTGTTTATGCATTCATCAGTTGGTGGACATTTAGGTTGTTTCCACCTTTTGGCAATTGTGAATAGTGCTGCTATGAACATGAGGGTGCGTGTACTTCTTTGAATACCTGTTTTCAATTCTTTAGGGTACACACGTTAAAGTGGGATCGGTGGGTCGTATGGGAATTCTATGTTTAACTCTTTGAGGAGTTGCCAAACTACTTACACTAAATCTTTTTAAGGGAACTCACTGCTGGAAATCCCTTTAGAAGCACTCTTTTACAATCGCTTGAAATCATACTTAGAGCAGCGAAGTCCATTCTTGTCTACAAAATAAAATACGGTCCAAACAAAATCTCTATTTGGGAGATCCTGTAGTTAGAAATTGACTTGAGTTCTTATAATATGTTTAAGTTATTAGTTTAAAAAAGTAATAATACGTGCTTGTGAGACATTTTTAAAAAACACCATGAGGCCCCTAAGTGTAGGCTTTCTTTTCTTTTTTAAATTAACAGATAGCTTGGGGCGCCTGGGTGTCTCAGTCGGTTGAGCATCTGACTTTGGCTCAGGTCGTGATCTCACAGCTCTGTGAGTTCGAGCCCTGCATCGGGTTCTGTGCTGACGGCTCAGAGCCTGCAGCCTGCTTCCGATTCTGTGTCTCCCTCTCTCTCTGCCCCTAACCCACTCGCATTCTGTCTCTGTCTCTCTCAAAAATAATAAAATAAAACATTAAAAAAAAACCCAGATAGCAAAATTGACGTGTGTGTGTGTGTGAGAGAGAGAGAGAGAGAGAGAGACAGACAGAAAGAGAGAGAGAGAGAAAGAGAAAGAAAGAGAGAGATCAGGGTACAGACAGTTCCGTTATCCACCCCCCCCCCGTGCTATTCCGTGAGTCACATTCTCCCCCCCAATCCCTAACCCCTGGCAATCACTGATCTGTTCTCTATCATTCCTTTACTTTGCCTTTTTCCCAAATGTCATATAAATGGAATCACATAGTACATAATCTTTTGAGGCTGACTTCTTTCACGCCACATAATGTCTTTGAGACTCATTCATGCTGCTGCATATAATAGCTCCTTTTTATTGCTAAATAGTATTCATATTATACTAGCAAAAGTAAATATCACTATATAGTATTTTAATGCTGAGGAGTATGAATGTACACAGTTAATACACCCATTGAAGGACCTTTGGGTTGTCTCCTGTGTTTGGCAATGGTCTGGAATAAAGCTGATATAAACATTGCTGTGCAGGTTTTTGGGTAAACATAAGATTCATTTGTCTAAGGTAAATATTTAGGAGAGGGATCATTGGACCATATGGTAACTATGTGTTTAACTTTATAAGAAACAGGTAAATTGTTTTCCTAAGTACCAAATATATTCCCACCAGCAATGAATGAGAGTTTTAGCTGTAGTTACTGTTTTTTCCCATTCTTAATAGGTATATGATAGTATCTCATCATGGTTTAGGGGCACCTGGGTGGCTCAGTTGGTTGAGTGTCTGACTCTTGATTTTGGCTCAGGTCATGATCCCAGGGTTGATCTCAGGTCACGAGCCCCATGTTCGATTCTGCACTGAGCATGGAGCCTGCTTGAGACCCTCCCTCTCTCTCTTTCTCTCTCTCTCCCTCTCTCCCTCTCCCCCACTCACCACGTATTCCCTCTCTAAAATAAAAAAAAAAAAGTTTTAAATAGTATCTCATCATGTTTTAATTAGCTTTTTCTTAATGGCTAATGATGTTGACCGTGTTTTCATGTGTTTATTTTCCTCATACAAATTCACTTTGGTAAAGTGGCTACATGTTCAAGGCTTTTGCCTCTTGCCTTTTTAAACATCTAACAAACTACATATTTTACCTGTTTATTTTACTTACTGTCTGTCTCCTCTATTAAAATGTAAATTCCAGGGGTGCCTGGGTGGCTCAGTTGGTTAAGCGTCCAACTCTTGATTTTTGCTCAGGTCATGATTACACAGTTCCTGAGTTCAAACCCTGCGTTGGGCTCTGTGCTATATCAACACGGAGCCTGCTTGAAATTCTCCCTCTCTCTGTCTCTCTCTCTCTGCCTCTCCCTGACTCATGCTCTCTCTCTCTCTCTAAAACAAACAAAAAAAAACCCTCAAAAATATGTAAGTTCCATGAGAGCAGGCATTGTGGTCTGTGCTGTTCATCGCTCTAACAGCTATAACTTAAGGTGCTTGTAACTTGCAGTATCTTATCCCCTGTAACAGTGCTTCACACATAGTAGATATCTAACGAATATCTATTGAATGAACAAACTAACACTTGTTGAGTATTTACTAAGTGTCAAGTGGCATTCCCAAAACATCGTAATATTATCAGATCTGTTGTTTTTGTTGTCATTTAATTACTTTATTAATAATTTTTATTTCTTTTTTTTTTTCAACGTTTATTTATTTTTGGGACAGAGAGGGACAGAGCATGAACGGGGGAGGGGCAGAGAGAGAGGGAGACACAGAATTGGAAACAGGCTCCAGGCTCTGAGCCATCAGCCCAGAGCCTGACGCGGGGCTCGAACTCACGGACCGCGAGATCGTGACCTGGCTGAAGTCAGACGCTCAACCGACTGCGCCACCCAGGCGCCCCTTATTTCTTCTTTGCAAGTCTTGTTCAACAAACACACCAAGTGGTTACTATATGTTGTGTCAGTTACTGTGCTAGGATTTAGGGATAAAGTGAAAGCTACCATTAAGAGACAGGTTGAGGGGCGCCTGGGTGGCTCAGTCGGTTAAGTGGCCGACTTTGGCTCAGGTCATGATCTCGAGGTCCGTGAGTTCAAGCCCCACGTCGGGCTCTGTGCTGACTGCTCAGAGCCTGGAGCCTGTTTCAGATTCTGTGTCTCCCTCTCTCTGACCCTCCCCCGTTCATGCTCTGTCTCTCTCTGTCTCAAAAATAAATAAACGTTAAAAAAAAAAAAAAACAAAAAAGAGACGGGTTGGTACTGTAAGGTAAGGAAGGCACTGTGATAAAGATATATATGCACAGGAACCTGTCAAAGCACCAGGGAGGAAAACCAAAATCAGATGTAAGGCTCAAGGAGAGCTTTCTGGAAGAGCTGATCACTTGAATAATCTTAAGCAAATAAAATGCTTGGCTTGTACTTATCCCATACTATTAAGCAGACTTAAATTGTAAAATTAGCTTTGCTCCCACTTACAGTGATATAAATTATCCAGGAAGCACTATACTTTTTTTTCAGATATATTTATTTCTGAGAGAGAGAGCGCAAGCTGGGAAGGGGTAAGGAGAGAAAGGAACAGAAGATCCAAAGCAGGTTCTGCGCTGACAGCCATGGGGCTCAAACTCACGAGCTGTGTGAGATCATTACTTGCGCAGAACTCAGTGGCTCAACTGACTGAGCCACCCAGGTGCCCTGGAATGGAAGCACTTTTTTTTTTAATTTAATGTTTATTTTTGAGAGAGGGGCAGACAAAGCACAAACAGGGGAGGGGCAGAGAGAGAGGGAGACACAGAACCTGAAGCAGGCTCCAGGCTCTGAGCTGTCAGCACAGAGCCCCTCGCAGGCCTCGAACCCCACTAACCGTGAGATCATGATCTGGGCAGAAGTCAGACCCTTAACTGACTGAGCCACCCAGGCGCCCCCTGGAAGGACCATATTTTAAATAGACATTGGAAACAATCAAACAAAAGGCATTGTCATTGTTTCCTATTACGGTAGGTACCTTACTTTAAGGATCATAAGAACTCAACTCTAACAAGATGGTTTCCTCGAGTTTTTTGTTTTTTTTTTTTTTTAGTTGGGTTTTTGTTTTCCTACCATTGAATTTTGAGAGTTTTGTTGGATATGTGATTTGAAAATATTTTCCCCCTGTCTATACCTTTTCATTCTTCTAGTTTCTTTAGCAAAGCAAAAGCTTTTCATTTTAATAAAGTCCAGTTTAACAATTTTTTCTTTTAGGGGTTTTGGTGTCACATCTAAGAAAGCTGCCCCTAATTTCAAGTCAAGAACATTTCCACTATATTTTCTTCTAAAAGTTTTATAGTTTTCACTTTTACATCTATGATCCATTTTTGAGTTAATTTCTTTTATTTTTAATGTTTATTTATTTTTGAGAGAGAGAGAGAGAGAGAAAGCACGAGTGGGAGAGGGGCAGAGAGAGAGAAGGAGACACAGAATCCCAAGCAGGGTCTAGGCTCCAAGCTGTCACCACAGAGCCCAACGCGGGGCTTGAACCCACAAACCATAAGATCATGACCTGAGCTGAAGTCAGACACTTAACTGACTGAGTCATCCAGGTGCCCCATTTTTTTAGTTAATTTCTATATCAAGTATGAGATTGAAGTCGATTTTTTTAAATTTTAAGTAGGCTCCATGCCCAACACGTGGCTCAAACTTGCAACCCCGAGATCAAGAGTCGTATGTTCTACCAACTGAGCCAGACAAGCTCTTGAGGTCAAGATTACTTAGGGCTTTTTTGTGGGATACTTTTGCATATGGGTGTTCAGTTGTCCCAATACAATATATTGAAGACTCTCCCTTGTCCATTGAATTGCTTTTGTGTCTTTGTCAACAATCCACATTTTGTCAATTGCTGGACATCCTATTCTGTTCCATTGATCTAGGCCTTCATCCCTCCACTGACACCACACTGTCTTAATTACTGTTGCTTTACAGTAAGTCCTAAAATCAGGTACACTAATTCTTCCCACTTTATCATTTTTTTCAAAATTGTTTTGGCTAATGTACAGCATAGGAAATATAGTCAATAATATTGTAATAACTGGGGCAACTGGATGGCTCGGTTGGGGGTTCGACTTCAGCTTGGTTGGGTGTTCGACCTCAGCTCAGGTCATGATATGACAATTCATGAGTTTGAGCCCCGCGTCAGGCTCTGTGCTGACAGCTCAGAGCCTGGAGCCTGCTTCGGATTCTATGTCTCCCTCTCTCCCTGTCCCTCTCCCACTCATGCTGTCTCTCTCTCTCTCTCTCTCTCTCTCTCTCTCTCTCTCTCTCAAAAATAAATAAAACATTTAAAAAATTTTAAAAATATATTGTAATAACTTTTTGACAGTTGGTCACTAGATTTATCATGGGGATCATCTCATTACGTATAAAAATATCGAATCACCATCACATGCACCTGAAAATAATACGATATTACATGTCAATTATACTTCAATAAAAAAATTTGTTTTGGCTATTCTGGCCCCTTTGCCTTTCCAAATAAATTTTAGAATCAGCTTGTCTGTATCTGCAAAAATCCTATTGGAATATTTATTGGAATTACATTATATCTATAGGTTTACCTGGAGAAAATGATGTTTAACTAAATCAAGTATTCTAACCCATGAACACAGCATGTCTCCATTTATTATGTCCTTTCGTTTCTTTCCTCAGTGTTTATAATTGTCAGCATACAGATCCTGTATAAGTTTTGTTAGATTTATACCTAAGTATTTCTTTTTTAAAAATTTTAAATGAGGAGTGCCTGGGTGGCTCAATTGGTTAAGCGTCCGACTTCAGCTCAGGTCATAATCTCATGGTTCATGAGTTCAAGCCCCGCATGAGGCTCTGTGCTGGCAGCTCAGAGCCTGGAGCCTGCTTGGGATTCTGTGTCTCCCTCTTTCTCTGTCCCTCCCCCGCTCGTGCTCTGTCTCTCTCTCACACACACACATAAAAATAAACATTAAAAATTTTTAAAAAATTTTTAAATGATATATATTTTTAAAATTTTGGTTTCCAGATTGTTCATTGTAATACATAGAAATATCCTTTTTTGTGTGTGTGAGTTGACTTCATATCCTGTGGTTGTGCTTAATTTGTTTATCAGGACATATTTTTGTAGATTCCTTGGGATTCTCTACAGGACATCATGTTACTTGCATATAGGCACATATCCTTTCTTTCTAATTAACATTCATTTTATTTTCTTCTTCTGTCTTATTTTACTGACTAGGACTTTCAGTACTATATCGAATAGGAATAATGAGAGAGGACGTCCTTGCTTTGTTCTTCCAGATCTTAAAGGAAAGCATTCAGTCTTTCACCATTAGGCACGATGTTAGCTATAGATATTCTGTAGATTTCCTTTATCAAGTTAAAATTCCCTTTCATTTCTAGATTGCTGAGAGTTTTTATCATGAATAGATGCTGGATGTTTTCAAATACTTTTTCTGCATTATTTGATATGCTTTTGTCAATTTTTCTCTTTTTAATATAGTGAATTACATTGATTGATTTTTAAATTTGGAACCAGCCTTGCATTCCCAGGATAAATCCTACCTGGTCATGCAGTATTACTCTTTGTATGTATTACTGGATTTGATTATCTACTATTTTCATGAGGATTTTTGTGTACTTTTCATGAGGGATATTGGTCTATAGTTTTCTTGCACTGTCTTGGTCTAGTTTTGGTATCAAGGCAATTCTAGCATCATAAAATAAGTTAGGAAGTGTTCCCTACTCTCCCATTTTCTGGAAGAGATTGCATAAAAGTGGTGTTATTTGTACTTTCAAAGTTGGATAGAAGTCACCAGTGAAAACATCTGGGCCTCAAGGGGTTTTTTGTTTGTTTGTTTAAAGTTTATTTATTTTGATGGGGCGCCTGGGTGGCTCAGTCGGTTGAGCATCCGACTTCGGCTTGGGTCACGAAGAGAGAGAATCCCAAGCAGACTCCATACTCTCAGCCCAGAGCCCAACATGGGGCTTGATCCCACAAACCCTGAGATCCCACAAACCCTGAGATCATGACCTGAGCCGAAATAGAGTTGGTCACTTAACTGAGCCACCCAAGTGCCCCATTTGTTTGTTTTAAGATTTTAACTTATGGATTCAATTTCTTTAATATATATGTTACCCATTTCTTCTTGGGTGAGTTTTGGAAGTCTGTGGCTTTATTAAAAAAAACAAAACAGATTTTATTTTTAAGTAATCTCTACACCTAGCATGGAGCTTTGACCCACAACCCTTTCTTTTAAAAAAGATTTTAGGGGTGCCTGGGTGGCTCAGTTGGTTAAGCATCTGACTTTGGCTCAGGTCACGAGCTCACAGTTTGTGGGTTTGAGCCCCGTGTCAGACTCGGAGCCTGGAGCCTGCTTTGGATCTTGTGTCTCCCTCTCTCTCTGCCCCTCACTTGCTCACACTCTGTCTCTTTCTGTCTCTCAAAAATAAAAAAAAAATTAAAACCTAATGTTAAAAAATTTTTGAAATGAAAAAATTTCATTTTTTAATGTTTATTTATTTTGAGAGAGAGAGAGAGAGGGAGAGAGAGAATCCCAAGCAGGCTCTACACTGTCAGCACAGAGCCCATCATGGGGCTCTGTCTCATGAATCATGAGATCATGACTCAACCAACTGAGCCACCCAGGCACCCTAAAAAAGATTTTATTTTTAAGTAATCCCTACACAACAACAGGAAGCTTGAACCCACAACCCCAAGATCAAGAGTCACATGCTCTACTGACTGAGCCAGCCAGGCACCCCAGAAGTTTGTGGCTTTTAAGGAAATGGTCCATTTCATCTAAGTTACCGAATTTATGTAGGTAGAGCCGTTCATAATATTTCTTTTTACTATCTGTGGGGCTATAGTAATATTCCCTCTTCCATTACTGATATTAACAATTTGTGTCTTTTTTTAAATTGTCAGTATGGCTAGAGCTTATTAATTTAATTCATCTCTTCATAGACCCAGCCTTTGATTTCACTGATTTTTATGTTGTTTTCTGTTTTCAATGTCATTGGACAGACATTGTCAATGTCTGTTTTCAAAATCATCTTTATGATTTCCTTCCTTCTGCTTACATTGTGTTTACTGCACTCTTCTTACTTTCTTAAGATGGAAGTTCAGGGGCGCCTGGGTGGCTCAGTCGGTTAAGCATCCGACTTCGGCTCAGGTCATGATCTCACTGTCTGTGAGTTCGAGCCCCGCGTCGGGCTCTGTGCTGACTGCTCAGAGCCTGGAGCCTGTTTCAGATTCTGTGTCTCCCTCTCTCTCTGACCCTCCCCTGTTCATGCTTTGTCTCTCTCTGTCTCAAAAATAAATAAACGTTAAAAAAAATTAAAAAAAAAAAGATGGAAGTTCATTCTGTTGATCTGAGACCTTTTTTCTTTTCTAATACAAGCTTTTTAAATTTATAAACATTATAAGCATTTATAAACATTATACATGCCCCTTTAGGCACTGCTTTAACCTCATCCCACAAAATTTTATGTGCTGTGTTTTCCTTTTTGTTCAAAGATACTTTAAAATATCTTTTGGGACTTTCTCTTCAATCCGTAGGTATACTTGGGCGTACATTAATTTCCAAGAGTGTGGAGATTTACTGGTTATCTTTCTGTTGTTGATTTCTAGTTCAATTTCATTATGGTTCTATAAAGAGAACATATTTTATATGATTTAAATTCTTCCAAACTTGTTGAATTTTGTTTTATGACCCAGGATGCGGTCTGTCTTGATGAAGTACTTACAAAGAATGTGTATTCTGCTGTTATCAGGTGGAATACTTTATAAATGTCTATTAGATCCAGTTGGTTGACAGTGTAACGCAACTCCTCTATATCCCTACTGATTTTCTGTCTAGCTGTATCATTTATTAATGAGAGAGGAGTAGGGGCGCCTGTCGCCCCTAGTAGGGTGGCTCAGTCGGTTGAGCGTCCAACTTCGGCTCAGGTCACGATCTCGCGGGCCATGAGTTCGAATCCCGCGTCGGGCCCTGTGCTGACAGCTCGGAGCCCGGAGCCTGCTGAGGATTCTGTGTCTCCCTCTCTCTCTGTTCCTCCCCCTGCTCATGCTCTGTCTCTCTCACTCTCAAAAATGAATAAATGTTAAAAAAAATTTTTTTTAATAAATAAATAAATACATGAGAGAGGAGTAGTGAAATCTCCAGTTACAATTGTACATTTGTTTGTATTTTTGCTTCATGTGTCTTGAAGCTCAGTGGTTTGATGCATATACACTTAGGATTATTATGTCTTCTTGACAATTTGACCCATTTATTATTACGTAATGTCCCTCTTTATACTTGTTAATTTTTCTCGCTTTAAAGCCTAATTTTTCTAACTTTTTATATATTTGGATGTATATTTACCATTTTTACTGTTTGTTTTCTGATTTTTGTTCTTCTGTTTCCCCTTCCTTATTTCTTTTTGATTATGTGAATCATCTGATGAAATATATATTAGAACTTCAGATATGCCTTCATGAATCCCTGAGGTTCTGTTCATTTTTTTCTTTTTTTCTCTCTGTTGTTAAGACTGAATCATTTTATTGATTTATCTTTAAGTTTGTAGACTCTTTCCTCTGTCATCTCTATTCTTCTATTGAGGTCATCTGGTAAATTTTTATTTTAGTTATTATATTTTTCATTAAAAATCTTTCCATTCATTTCTTCTTTATATCTTTGCTGAGATGTTCTTTGTACCATTTGTTTCAAGAATGTTCATCTGTGCTTCTTTGAGCACTGTTATAATAGCTGTTTAAAAGCCTTGGAGCACCTGGGTGGATCGATAGATTAAGCATCTGACTCTTTTTTTTTTTTTTTTTTTTAATTTATCTTAGAGACAGAGACAGAATGCAAGCAGGGGAGGGGTAGAGAGAGAGGGAAACAGGGAAACAGAGGATCCAAAGCAGGCTCTAGGCTCTGAGCTGTCAGCACAGAGCCCGATGTGGGGCTCGAACCCATGAACCATGAGATCATGACCTGAGCCAAAGTTGGATGCTTAACCGACTGAGCCACCCAGGCGCCCCTCACTAAACGTCCCACACTTGATCTCGGCTCAGGTCATAGTCTCACGCTTCACCAGTCTGAGCTCCACATCAGACTCTGTGCTAACAGAGAGGAGCCTGCTTGAGATTCTCTGTCTCCTTCTCTCTCTGCCCCTCTCCTGCTCTCTCTCTCTCAAAAATAAACATTAAGAAAAGTCTTTGTCTCATCGTTACATCTATATCTCCCTAGAGTTGGTGTCTGTTGATTGTTTTTTCCCCTTATTAGTTGAGATTTTCCTCGTTCTTTGTATGCTAATTGGTGTTAGATTATATTTGGGACATTTCTAAGACTAAAAAACAGGAGGCCTCAAAAATTAGGATTGATTAGTATGCCTTTCAGGCTTAACTGAATTCTGTAATATCATTATAAACCAGTAGAATATAAGAGAGGATTGGGCATACTTAAAAAAAGAAAAACAACCACACATACACTACATATGTACACAAGGGTTCATGTTGAACTCTTGCTTTTTAGCAAATTAGTAAGAGTATTGCTTTTTTTAAAGCAATAATTATTGTACTGATATGCAAGTTAAAATACTGGTTAAAATATTTAGATGTCTTTTAATGTTTATTTATTTTGAGAGAGAGAGAGAGAGAGGAGTGAGGAAGAGGCACAGAGAGAGGGAGAGAGAGAGAAGCTCAAGCAGGCCCCGAGCTGTCAGCACAGAGCCCCATAGAGGGCCCCATCTCACGATCATGTGATCATGACCTAAGCTGAAATCAAGATTCCCACCCTTAACCTACTGAACCATCCAGGCACCCCTAAAATATATTTTGATAGCTGAGCCCCTTTCCACTAGGCCCACGTTACCACAGCTTCTCTTTCAGGAAACCCCAAACCTGTCTTTTATCTAGCCTACCCACCTCTGTTCCAGGGCTGTGGTTGAAGAGTGTTCTGGTTAGCCAACGGCAATGCCTACAGGTCATTAAATATTTGGAATATCACCTCCACTGGTACCTTATATTTGTATAGCATTTTATAGTTTACTAAAGATGTTTACATATATTGTCTGAGTTAAGCTTCATGCTAACTCAGAGATCAGTAAGGAAGTACTATGACCATCAGAAAACATCTTAATGATAAAATTAACACATGATTAGTGTGGCAAATGGATTATTATTGGGGAACTCTAGGCTCAGAAAGATGATCACTTATCCAAATCACATGGTTATAGGAGTTAGAGTCTAAATCTCTTACAGCTCTGAGAATGATACATGTCTTTTTTTTTTTTTTCCAAATGTTGCTTTATTTTTGAGAAAGACAGAGCCCATAAGTGAGGGGGGAGAAGGGGAGAGAAAGAGGAGGAGAGAGAGAAGAGGACAGAAGATCCGAAGAGGGCTTGGCACTGAGAGGGGAGAGACCTACATGGGGGCTCGAACTCAGAAACCATGAAATCATGACCTGGACCGAAAGCAGACGCTTAACCCACCGAGCCACCCAGGTGGCCCAAGAAAGAGAAATGTCTTCAGTGCCCGGTTGGAGGGAGGAAGATTTCACACCAGGCTGGGTACATCTAGGAAAGCAATTGCAGGAAGGAGGTACTGTGCTTCGTGCTGAGGGACTGGTGCGTCCGGTAAGCAGAGAACAGCAAGGTTCTCTTACTCAGCATGTGTGAAACGTGGCCCAAATGTAGTAAAATATCCCATTTCCACCAACCTTTCAAGACTCCTTCTCTGGCGGTACTGGAACTGAACATCCCCAAGGTTTGGTCACAGAGGGCCCCTGGGTGGACCTCTCCTCTATTACATTGCTTTCTCAATCCTTGAATAGAAGGTGAGGAAGTCTTAAATATTATTCGCAGCTCCTCAGCTACTTTACCAAGTCCACAAGGCTTATCCAAGGCGAGAATGGTGTTCTAAGTCTAAACATGGCAACCGTAGCCCTACAGTTCTTTGGGTGCCTAATAAAAAATTAGATACAGGACTTTGGAAAGAACTCTGTGAGGGTCCAGAAGCCTTAACTTCATCAGCTTCACAGTGCAGCTGGCCTTGAACAATACAGGGGTTGGCTGAAAATCCACGTGTAACTTTTGACTCCCCCAAAACGTACCTACTAATAGCCTATTCTGGACAGGAGGTGTTATTGATGACATAAATTGTCAATTAACCCGTATTTTGTATGTTACATGTATTGTCTACTGTAACCTTGTAATAAAGTAAGCTAGGGAAAATAAAATGTTAAGAAAATCCTAAGGAAGAGAAAATACACTTACTGTACTGTAAAAACATGCACGTATTATATGGACTCTCAGATTTAAACCCGTGTTGTTTAAGGGTCAACTGTATACATACCTGTGCTTAACAGTAGTGACAAATCTTATAAAAGGAGGAGAAACTATTCAACTAAATAACACCGAAGTATTTTTCACTGTATATTCACCTCTGCTTGACAGTAATTTTAAAACTCTGCTAAAAGAGGGGAGCCTGAGTGGCTCAGTCTGTTAAGCATCCAACTTGAGCTCAGGTCATGATCTCAAGGTCCATGAGTTGAGGCCCCACATCGGGCTCTGTGCTGACAGCTCGGAGCCTGGAGCCTGCTTCGGATTCTGTGTCTCCCTCTCTCTCTGCCCCTCCCCTGCTTGTGCTCTTCCTCTCTGTCTCTCAAAAATGAATAAATGTCAAAAAAAATTTTTTTAACTGCTAAAAAAACTATCCCATTAACAGCCAATTAATTCATAGATTATTTTTTAAATAGTACCTGTGCTTCCAGGCTGGGTTTTTTTTTCCTCCCCAGTAATTTTTAAACAGTTTTACTGAGATCTAGTTGACATGCAATAAACTGCTCATACCTGAAGCATACAATCTAACTTTTCAAATATGCATATACCTATGAAAGCATCAAGGTAATGAATATACCCATTACCCTCAAAAGTTTCTTTGTGCCCCTTTGTAATTCTACCATCCAGCCCCTCCTCTGCCTCATTTTTTTCATATATTTTAATCTACTTTCTTAGTTGTTTAAGGCAGAAGGATACATTTGGTCCCTGTTATTTTATTTTGTTCAGAGTAGACATCTCCAGGCTTTTTTTTAACAGAGAGAAAAATGTTAATCCAAATATGAAGGGGTGAGGAGATGCTCCTTCAGAGTAAGGATGGTTTTGAACAGAGAATCTAATTTTTTTTAAATGTTTTATTTATTTTTGAGAGAGAGAGGGAGGGAGACACAGAATCCAAAGCAGGCTCTGGGCTCTGAGCTGTCAACACAGAGCCTGACAGGGGGCTCGAACCCAAGAACCACGAGATCATGACCTGAGCCCAAGTCAGACGCTTAACTGACTGAGCCACCCAGGTGCCCCTTGAACAGAGAATCTAGAAGACAGACAATCCAAGAGAAGTCTTTGATCTTAAGAGCAAAGGTAAAGAACATGCCTAAGAATTGTGTCCAGTCCAAAGGGGTCTTTCTCGGCAAACTCATGGATGCACTTTGGGATGTGGTCATCAGTACAGAATCATGTGAACAAAGAATATGACAGACTTTTCTCCCCTACTTGACTTGGCATAAATCCATAATGAAATTGATTTTGGTTTCTGTTTGTGCTGAGTGTGTATTTGTGCCCCGTCGAAGTTTCTATGCGAATTCAATAATTGTTCAATTCTTCACTTCATCAACAGTGTTCAGTGAACACTCACAGGGCTATGCAACAGAGTCACTGCGGGGATTTGCAGAGATACTTGCATCCTCCCTCACCCTCTGCCAAGGCTTTGGCAGGTGCCAAACTGCTTTGTCATCCAAGGCATGTCATCCACATGCCCCTTCCAGGGCCACCCAGTCCCGTTATTTCCTCCCAAAGTGCTTGCCAACTATAGTTAGTTCTTAATGAACACTCTTTCCTGAATATCTTGTCATATTATGAAATATTTTTCCAGTGTATGGTCTGTCTTATGAATGAGATCATAAATCTCTTAAAGGCAATTACATATTCATATGACTTCTTAGTATCTCTGTCCTCATCACAGAGCCTAATGCAAGTTGATATATATTTATTTTCCTATTATATCCTTTCTCTCTTTCTTTTTAAGTAAACTCTACCTCCAACGTGGGGCTTGAACTCACAACCCCGAGATCAAGAGTCACATGTTTTACCGACTAAGCCAGCCAGGTGCCCCTATTATATCCTTATCATATAATTAACACTTGTTCACATTGGAGACGTTCATTAGGGGAATGAGAGATAATGCAGACAAGCAAAAAGATTTTTAAATTACCTATAATTCTACCATCCACAAATAAGTACCGTTAACATTTTGTATAGGGTATACCCTAAACGGGATGTATATTTGTCTCGAGGGAGCTAAAATTTTAATGGAGTGAATTGAAATATACACAAGTAAGAAGGGGTAAGTGGATGAACATGTGTTCTTTGTGGCCCAGGGTGGGCATCATAAGCGGGCTTTTATTTTTATTTATTTTTTAGTGTTTATTTTTGAGAGAGAGACAGACAGAGTGTGAGCAGGGTAGGGACAGAGAGATTGAGGGAGACACGGGACTTCAGAAGTCCTGGAACCAGCATCATCAGCATCACCTGGGAACTTATCAGAAATGCAGATTCTCAGCCCTATCCTAGATCTACTGAATCGCAAACTCTGGGGGTGGGCCTAGCAATCTTTGAGTGTGTGTTTTAATGTTTATTTATTTTTGAGAGACAGAGTGACAGTGGGGTAGGGGCAGAGAGGGAGGGAGACACAGAATCTGAAGCAGGCTCCAGGCTCTGAGCTGTCAGCACAGAGCTTGAACCCATGAACCGTAAGATCATGACCTGAGTTGAAGTTAGACACTTAACCAACTGAGCTACCCAAGCACCCCCACCGTCTGTGTTTTAATAAGCCCTCCAGCTGATTCAGATGCACAACAAAATTGAAGACCACCAACTAAAGAATACGATTGAATCTTATTCATTGCTGAATTCTCTGTCTCAGCTCCCGGTGCCTAGAAGGTCAAAAAGAATGTGTTAAATCAAGAATACAAACCACCCCTTAGAGATGCATCAATATAAAAATTATTTTTAGGGGCGCCTGGGTGGCTCAGTCGGTTGAGCGTCTGACTTCGGCTCAGGTCATGATCTCACGGTCCGTGAGTTCGAGCCCCGCGTCAGGCTCTATGCTGACCGCTCAGAGCCTGGAGCCTGTTTCAGATTCTGTGTCTCCCTCTCTCTCTGACCCTCCCCCGTTCATGCTCTGTCTCTCTCTGTCTCAAAAATAAATAAATGTTAAAAAAAATTTTAAACATTATTTTTATTATGGTATATTTCTCATAGAAATACATAAAAGCTATAACGAGTACCTAGTCTATCCCGGCACTATTTACAGCAAATTAAATCTTAACAGCTTGCCACATTTCCTTCAGGTATTTTTTCTAGAACAAAAACATTGCAGCTGCAACTGGAGGCTTTCTGTGCATCCTTTTCCCACCTTCATTCTTCTTTCTCCTTCTTTAGAAATAACCAAGATCGTGAAGTTAGCAGTAATCATTCTTGTACATATTTTATGCTTTTACTACATATTCATGTATCTACAAACAATATATGGTACCGTTTCGCAAGTTTTTAAACTATTTGAATGGTGTCACATTCTACATACCCTGCAATTCGCTTTTCTGTATTGTTTTTAAGATTTACCGCAGTGCAGACACAAAGCTGTGATTCATCATTGCAACTGCTGTGTAATATTCCCTCGTATGAACATGTGATGATATATGGATCTGAACTTCTATTAATGACATTTATATGTCTCCAGTTGATTTATTTGTCATTGTTAAAAGTAATGCCGCCACAAACATACACATCTTCTAGTGCAACCAAATAGTGTTTCCCTAAGGGGTAGCCCAGAGAATAGACTTGCTGACATATAGGAATATGAGCATTTCTAATCTTTTTTTAAAAAACTTTATTCATCCATTTTGAGAGAGAGCATGCAGGGGAGGGCTAGAGAGGGAGGGAGAGAGAATCCCAAGCAGGTTCCGCACTGTCGGTGCAGAGCTGACACTGGGCTCGAACCCATGAACTGTGAGATCATGACCTGAGCCGAAATCTAGAGGCAGGCGTTTAACTGACTGAGCCACCCAGGCACCGCAACATTTCCAATCTTAATAGATAAAATCAGTGCTCCTCAAACTGGTTGTACCAACTTCTCTTTTGATATGCTCATAGGCCATTTGCATTTGAGAGATATTAGCTAACACATATTCACACCATTATAAATCCTTAACATCATCTCCAGTCCTGAAAGAGAGTTTTGATAGGGAGAAAGCCTGAGGAGTGGAAAAAGCCCTGCAGAGATAGGAGGAGATGAGGTGAGGGGAGCTGGCAGGTACCATTCACCTTCCTCAGAGTCCTTCCCAGGACTGGCCTGGCCAACTGTCACTTCAGTTCCATTTCAGTCCCCCAGAGCGGAGTCCTAAGGCCTGGGAGAGGCTGAGGGAGAGAGGAAGGTGTAGTCAAATCTTCACTGAGGAAGGCTTTTTCTGGTCCTGAGCTTTGTAGCCTTTTTTGATTCAGGACTAGTTAATCCACTTTTTTTCAATGAAAGATGTACATCCCTACTAGGGTGTGTTTGGGAAATTTAGGGGGTTTTTGATTATCACAATAATCAGAGGATTGGCATTATTGGCATTAGCGGATGGAAACCAGAGTGCTATATTTCCTTCCATGTATGGATCAGTCCTACCTGACAAAGAATTCCCATGACCACCCTCCCCACCAACCCCCCCCCACACACCTTTCAAAAGCCCTACTGGACATTTATCTGGATGATAGACCTGTCCAGAATGGTCAAGCTTAGTACCTGTCTCTGTTTTCCATGTCATCACAAAGTGCTTTGTCGTGGGTTTACACTGATTGTCCCAGGAATGTAAACCACTACTTAAACCGAGAGAAGATTCTAATTTTGGTTGGTTCAGAGCTTTACCAAGATAATCCCCCCAAAAGTCTGTCATCTGACAGCACTGATCATGGTGTTTAAGCCACCAAGACAGTGCGCACTGGTATCAGTCTCCGATTGAAGTTACCCCCTTCATGGTGACTCTACATAGAGATACAAACTTTCATTATGCTTTCTATGCTTTCTATGCTTTTCATTTCATTATGCTTTCTATGATAGGCCTACACATTTTATGTAGTTTTATGATAAACTTCTCTTCTTCTATTTCTCCTTTATATTCGGGCATCATAATTATTTTAAAATTTTGTGTGTAGAATGATCACATTATCTGTGAATTTCACTTTGCTATTAAAAAAGGACATTACAGGGGTGCCTGGGTGGCGCAGTCGGTTAAGCGTCCGACTTCAGCCAGGTCACGATCTCGCGGTCCGTGAGTTCGAGCCCCGCGTCAGGCTCTGGGCTGATGGCTCAGAGCCTGGAGCCTGTTTCCGATTCTGTGTCTCCCTCTCTCTCTGACCCTCCCCCATTCATACTCTGTCTCTCTCTGTCCCAAAAATAAATTTAAAAAAAAACTTTAAAAAAAAAAAAAAGGACATTACAGGGGCACCCGGGTGGCTCAGCGGGTTAAGCGTCTGACTTTGACTCATGATACTGCGGTTCGTGAGATCGAGCCCCGAGTCGGGCTCTGGGCTGACAGCTCGGAGCCTGGAGCCTGCTTCAGAATATGTGTCTCCTTCTCTCTGCCCCATCTTGCTCACACACACACACTCTCTCTCTCTCAAAAATAAATAAATCTTTAAAAAATTTAAAAAATACCAAATGTCTTTTTTAAAAAGGACATTACAAAATGTTTATGGAGAACCGATGAACTAATTGCCGCCTTAATAGGGAAACTTAGGCTAAGAGAGGGAAAAAACCCACAAACCTTCCCTTAGCTTAAGATGGCACAGGGGGTAATTGAGAGAGGACAGCTATACACAATTGCTGACTGACACCAAATCTAGACTCTTTCCATTAAGCCACTCTACCTTCCAAAGCCATGGCCTCCACGCAAGTAACAACAATGAAAATACCTTACACTTCACGGCACCTGGTATGTGCCAGACATGGTTCCTAAGGGTTTTACATTTGCTAACTCTCTGACCCTCACAACAACCCTCTCAGGTAGGCACCATTCTTTGTTGTACAGATGAGGAAACCAATCAGTGCACAGAGAGGTTAAGAGGTCTTCACAAAGGCACACAGCTAATGTGCAACACAGCTAAGATGATCCCTGGCTCCCTGGCTCCTCATCCCTTCGCTGTGTCGTTTCAAAAACAGGGTCAGGAAGGTGGGCAAACCCAAATGAGGCATTTGGGCTGTAGAAATGGAGGGAAATGGACACACGCAAGCAATGCCATGGCTCAAGTCATAGAATGTCCCCGGAAGAGCTTTGGAGTTTTTGTAGATCCCCTGACACTGTATGAAAACGATGTAACTCGGGGCGCCTGGGTGGCTCAGTCAGTTAAGCGTCCAACTTCAGCTCAGGTCATGATCTCACGGTCCGTGAGTTCGAGCCCTGCGTCGGGCTCTGGGCCGATGGCTCAGGGCCTGGAGCCTGCTTCCGATTCTGTGTCTCCCTCTCTCTCTTCCCCTCCCCCGTTCATGCTGTCTCTCTCTGTCTCAAAAATAAATAAACGTTAAAAAAAAAAAAAAAAGAAAACGATGTATCTCTGTGTGTGTGTTGGCACATTATTTTAGTGAGCAAGTTCATGGTTCTCATTTGATTCTCAAAGCAGTTCTTGCCCACAGAAAAGTTAGGACCACTGGGATAAAGAAGTATCAGCAGGGGGCGCCTGGGTGGCGCAGTCGGTTAAGCGTCCGACTTCAGCCAGGTCACAATCTCGCGGTCCACGGGTTCGAGCCCCGCGTCGGGCTCTGGGCTGATGGCTCAGAGCCTGGAGCCTGTTTCCGATTCTGTGTCTCCCTCTCTCTCTGCCCCTCCCCCGTTCATGCTCTGTCTCTCTCTGTCCCAAAAATAAATAAACGTTGAAAAAAAAAATTTAAAAAAAAAAAAAAAGAATTATCAGCAGGACTTGGTAAGCAGGAGGATGTAGGCACAGACATTCCCAACAACACTGGTGTGCAGGGACAGGTTGAGTGCTGGGGCAGAAACTCCCTTTGCTAGAACTTCTCCATTCTTGGGCATCTCCATCTAGGAGCAACCTCTCAATTTCTGTTCACCCCAAAAGCAAACCTTGAGTAAGTCAGCACGCTACACAAATAAGATCCTTTCTGTATGTTTGGTTACACACAAAAGATCGGAAGGCACTGATTTAGAGGAAAGGGGGAGAAAGAACCATATTTTAAGAGCACAAGTGAGGTGGAGGGGCGCCTGGGTGGCTCAGTTGGTTAAGCATTCGACTTTAGCTCAGATCATGATCTCACGTCTCGTGGGTTTGAGCCCCATGTCTGGCTCTGCGCTGACAGCTCAGAGCCTGGAGCCTGTCTCCCTCTTTCTGTGCTCCTCCCCTGCTTGCGCTCTGTCTCTCTCTCAAAAATAAATAAACATTTAAAAAAAAGAGCACAAGTGAGGTGGAAAGAGCCGTTCAGTATCCAAATGGCTCCCAAGCTTTTTCTGCCCCAACACATGGGAGGACATAGAGAGGGCACAAACCACCAGGGGCCATATCACGATCTGATGTGCGAGTAACAGCTTCCAAGGTTGATATTGTCAATGCTCCTCAATGCTCCGTCACCCCTGAGCCCACCTGGGAGGCCACCTCCAGCTTTGGTAGAAGTCCCTGTATACACCAACAATTTCACATCCCAGACACTTGCTTCTTGTCTGCCTCTGAGCTTTCTCTGGCCCCAGTATCACATCAGTTCACACTGCCAGGGCTAACCCTCACTGAGGACGGGAGTTAGTGAATAAGTGCCTCGGCGTTCCCACCCTCAGTGGACAATCCTGAGGTGTGTTTTACACAGCCTTTCAGAGCATCCCCAGTGGGATGCCCGCCCCCCTCCCCGCCCCACCTTCCAGCTGCCCACAGCAGTCGCCTGCTCACTGATGCATCCTTTATTGACATTTTCCATACCTCGTCTCAATTTCCCAACCACACACTGGGCTTCCTGGGACCAACTCCAAAATAAACTCCATCCAAATCCTTGTCTTAAGGTCCGCTTTTAGGGGAACCCAAGCTAAGACAGTCAGTCCCCTTAGAGATCGTGTGTCAGCCAAGAAGTGTTGCTAAACAAGCAGGGCCTCTGGCAGACTTTGGTGCCTATCTTGCCAGATGCACCAAGAGCATGGCCCGGTTGGGGATGGGGTGCTCACAGGACCCTTGTGGGATGAATCTAAAGTGCTTCAAAACCGGGGTGGGGGGGGAAGCATTCGTTCAAATCCTTAAATGAGAAATTCTATCACAGAGGACCTTGTAACTAAAACGGCTGCGTGTAGTGAGGCCTATCCCAGGATAGATTTAAAGCAGAAAATTTCAGAGAGGCAACTTATAAATAAGCCTTCAAAGAACAATCTTGTGCAACCAGGCCCTCTGCAGAAGGTTGTGTCCTGGTTGAGGGGGAGAGGGGAGTCAAATTCCAGCCTGCAATCTGGTCACCAATCGCTCGCCCGTGTGAAGGGTCTACCTTTCATGAGACTTTTTTTTTTAATTAATGTTTATTTATTTCTGAGACAGAGAGAGATAGAGCATGAGTGGGGGAGGGGCAGAGAGAGAGGGGGACACAGAATCTGAAACAGGCTCCAGGCTCTGAGCCGTCAGCCCAGAGCCCGACGCGGGGCTCGAACTCACAGACCGCGAGATCATGACCTGAGCCGAAGCCAGACGCGCAACCGACTGAGCCACCCAGGCGCCCCAGGGTCTACCTTTTAAAATGTGCACAGGGGTGCCTGGGTGGCGCAGTCGGTTGAGCGTCCAACTTCAGCCAGGTCACGATCTCGCGGTCCGTGAGTTCGAGCCCCGCGTCAGGCTCTGGGCTGATGGCTCGGAGCCTGGAGCCTGTTTCCGATTCTGTGTCTCCCTCTCTCTCTGACCCTCCCCCGTTCATGCTCTGTCTCTCTCTGTCCCAAAAATAAATAAAAAACGTTGAAAAAAAATTAAAAAAAAAAATGTGCACAAAGGTGGGTTATTCACACACGGCCCCGTGTGCATCAACCAAGGTCTTTGCTGATTCACTCTAAAACATCAGCTAGGTTTCATCCTCTGATCCAAACTATCATTGCCAGCAATATATTCTTTATAACAATATTCCACTGATCTAGAACAAAAGCAATCCGAAAGCCCCGGGGCTGTTTGTTGTAATGGAATTTTCCTCATGTGAAAAAGTAAGCACTGCTTTCGTATTATTAATGGAGTTTATCCTTTTTTTCCACCCAGTTGACAGCTTTAGTATCGTGTTGGCACAATTTATTCTGCTAAATGATTAGAATACTTCTCTGTCACATTTCTATCTTCCTTTTCTAAATTGGAAATGCGTGTATTCTTGCCGCAAAGTCCGACATTTAATGAGATTTGAACTTGTTTGCTTTGTGTTGAATGGGCTTAACCCCCCTGCCAGTGCCCACTCCCAAGTCTTTGTGTTGGGGAGGCCCCAGTTATGGGGGCAAATGGATGGTTATTCTCAGCAATAAAAATGAGCAAATAACGTGAAAGCACCCATCCCTCAAAAAGCAGAAGAGTGACCTCTGTTTGACCTTGAGGTCTGTGCGCTGAAAAGTTCCCTAACAGACAAAACAAGCTTTGAGCCAGAAAGAAAGAGAAAGATTGCTTACTTTCTGATTACTTTGTTTAAACCAACCTCCTCTCTAGTTTATAATCCTTTACGGGAGCATATTGAGGAGGGACAGTTTAAGGTCTGTTTAGAGCGGAGAAGAATCATGAAATAAACAATTAATATTTAGGAAAGGGGCCCGGAACCCTTTTTGTAGGCTTTTTCTTCTCCCCATTTAATGAATAATAGCCGTGGTCTTAGGCGTCCCATTTATTTCGATTACTGTTGTCACATATTCAGCGGTTACACTCTTTGTGCTATTTTGGACAATCCGAAATTAGGGGAATTCATTGGAGTAAATAATACCATGATTTCTGCTGGCATGAGTCGTATATAGAATATATGGCTGTCCGTTCCAGTAACAGGAGAGCAAATTCAGCATTTACATTTTATCCTGGCAAAGTGGTTTTGGAACTTTTGCCTTGGGCAATTTTTATTTTATTATTATTATTTTTTAATGTTTATTTTGAGAGGGCGGGGGAGGGGCAGAGAGAGAGGGAGACACAGAATCCAAAGCAGGCTCCAGGCTCCGAGCTGTCAACACAGAGCCCGATGCAAGGCTCGAACCCACGAACCGCGAGATCATGACCTGAGCCGAAGTCAGACACTTAACTGACTGAGCCACCCAGGTGCCCCTGCCTTGGGTAATTTTTAAAATCAGTCAGTATTCCTTCTCTTCCAGCAAAATACTCTGTTACATTGCAGTGTAACAAGCGGTTGCCACTGCTCCTGCCCAAGGCTGATCTGCACTGTCCAGCTTCTAGGCTTCTGCTCAGGTTAGTGCCTACTGCTGGGAAGTCTTTGCCAAGCCTTTGTGTCTACTGATTCCTTCCCATCCTCAAAGAGGAGCTCAAATCCTTGTTCTTCCAAGCAGCTTTCCCAGGCTACCTTGACATCTTTTCTCTCTCCTCCAAATTTTGGCAATCCGTTGCTTGGCCCCTCTCAGTATACTACTGACTGTCTTTTCAAGCCTAAGGTTCATATTTCTCCAGGTAGATTTTAACATCCTAAGGCAACATTCCTGCCTTAGGAAGTTGCCACCCAATATCCATTCTGCCCCACTTTTTAGTAACACGGCCCCAGTTATTCGGGGTGGCAATAAACCCACACAGAAACTACCCTCTCCGGCCTACTGTGCTAAGCATGGTCATGTGACTCAATTCTGATCAATGGGACATAAGGAGAAATGTTTTCTGGAACTTACAGAAAGACCGCGAAAGGAGAAGAGATTCAGGTGGAAGACTGGACCTTTTGTCCTTTCCTCCTTCTACCTTCTCACTGCCTGAGATGAAGAGGGGGATGGCTAGAGCAAAGAAAGCCACCTTGGACCATGAGGAGACCTTCAGGATAGATGCCATGACCAAGGATAATGGAGTAAAAAATAGAATCAGACAATGTCCAATGACTTTGTGGAGCCACTATTCCATCCCTGGCTTATCTCCTCTAGACTTCTTTTCTGGGAAAGAATAAACCTTTTATGTTTAAGCCGTTGATGTTCCACACAGTCAAATACACTTCTTCTCTGGCCCAGCTTCTTAAGGGCAGATCGGCTTTTTAATCACTGTACCGTGAGCAGTGCCTAACACAGTACATGACACATTCTAAACAGCTATTTGTTGAAACTGGAAAATATTTTCCCTTTGACCCATAACAATTCTCATCCGCATTAATAATAGAATGGCTCTCTTTAAAACCACGCCTATTGATCTCCTGCTCCAATTTCAAAAGTTGATATTGTTCCCACTGCATAAAATTTTTAACCTTACAGATGAAGTCATTGTTCATTTGCAAAATAGAAGAGATTGCAAGAAAAAAAGAAAGAAGGCCATCATTAGGTCACAAGTGGACTGAGAGAAGTTGACCGCCGTGTGATCCAGAGGGGCCCATGTGAAAGGTATCCTGGGGGAAGGTTAAATTCATCTGGTTAACTTTGCTCCATTTCAGGCAAAGGAGAAACAAGGCATTTGTGTACCTGTACAATTCTTTGTAGCCGTGTCTTCTTTCATTAACTTGACCTTCCAATGCTGACCTCCCTGAGTCAACACCTGTGACCTGCGATATGAATCCTAGTCATCAATCAATAAGAAGTACTACTGTAGATTTTGAACCACAAAGATTTTGAACTGCAAAATATATGAAAATGGTTGTTGAACTGTTCCTAGGGATCTATCTGTAAGTTGACCTTTGACAAATCATTTAGCTTTCCTTTGCAGCCCCTGGCCGTCTATAACATTGTCATATACACGTGTACCAGTTCTCCCCCACAAATGTGGTTAGGATTAATGAGGTCACCGTTTCTAGATGCTCTTAATGGTCCTTCCATGGAAAAGCATTTTGCCGGCAGAAAAAATTATTATTGCCCTATTATCATTTCCTAGAACATTGATGGCTGCCAACCTTGAATAAAATCTTATTTAGAAAGCAACACTCTTCCCTATATCTTTCTCCTGCCTGTAATAATTCTTAGGAATAAATGGAGGGAGAATTGTGTTCCGAAGCTGTAGAGCGTATGTGGCAGATCATAAGCTTTGTTATTTGAAGGAAAAATAAGTTTAAATTCAACTTTATATTTTTTCTTTCCATTCACCATTTCCATGGTCAATATCAAATTTATGTACCGTGAGAGCAAAACAAAATGGGAAGCTTAAAGTTTGTGCTCTTAAATTTCTAAAATGTAAAAATTCAGAACTAGGAAAAGACCCTCAAGAGACACCTGGGTGGCTCCACCAGTTAAGCATCCCACTCTTGATTTCGGCTCAGGTCATGATCTCACAGTTCATGGGATCGAGCCCTGAGTCAGGCTCTGTGCTAACAGCCTGCTTGGGATTCCTTTCTCCCTCTCTGTCTGCCCCTCCTCCACTTGAACTCTCTCTCAAAATACATAAATAAACCTAAAAGGAAAAGGAAAGACCCTGAAAGAGTATCCGATAGTTATTCTTCCTTCAGAGAGATGAACAGTGAAATTATCAAGGATAAGTTTCAGTCCACTCCATTCATAAAGGTCTCTAGGAATCAGGAAATCCTTTGTTTTGCCAGAGAGCCTTGTCTAGCATTTTCAAGTTCTCTTTCATATTTGACCAGAATAGCTACATCTCCAGCCCCACAAGTGCCCTAGAAAAATAGTTCTCCTAGAAGAAGGTCACCAATACATGGAATCTTTTATTACACATGTGTGTCCTATTACACACAGTGAAACGGCAGGCATTGTGGAAGGAGAATTCTATGGGCTCAGTTTCTGACTTGCTATAATCTTTGAACGTAAATAGGCACATCTACACACAGGACACACAAATAGTTGAGTTACAAACAAAACAAAACAAAAACAAATCAATAGCTAAGCGGACAAAGAAGCGTCCATGTCTTACATAAGCAGCCTTCTCTTCCTTAGCCAGGTCATGAATTGTGCCCTGAAAACTCATTTATAGAGGGGAGTGACTTTTCTGTAAAATAAGGGAACATTTTTCCTAGGAAAATATTCCCCAAAAGAGAAAAGGATTGATGAGAAATTAGGCTAAAATCCAATTTATTTGAAACCCATATATACTTTTAGGTCATTCATTCGCTTTATCCCAAACAATTACACCCAAATAATTATGACCCAAGCCCTTAGCAGACTACTTGCTATATATCACCACACACATCCCCCAGTGTGTTTGAGAAGCTCTTCCTCAGTCCGCACCTCAAGGCTCAGCATTTTCCTGGACACGGCTTTCTTTTGTTGACTGATATTGCTAACAATCTCTGCCAGAAGTTAGGGTTTCCACTTTTCCTTCTAATTCTTTGTGCCAAGCCTGAGTACTATCTCTTTCCTAATTTCCCCCACCAGCACTGAGACTGAGATGGAACATTAATAACACCTCCCGAAGGTTGTAAGAGAGGTTGAGAGTAGAGGCAGGGTGTTCCATTCAAAACCAACTTATACTTATTTTCTTTTTTTTTCTTTAATGTTTATTTATTTTTGAGAGAGACAGAGTGAGAGTGGGAAAGGGGCAGAGAGAGAGGGAGACACAGAATCTGAAGCAGGCTCTAGGCTCTGAGCTGTCAGCACAGAGCCCCACACAGGCCTCGAACCCACAAACCATGAAATTATGATCTGAGCAGAAGTCATATGCTTAACTGACTGAGCCACCCAGGTGCCCCCTACATTTTTTTTAAAGTTTACTTATTTATTTTAGGAGAGAGAGTGTGTGAGTGGGAGGGATAGACAGAGAGACAGAGAGAGAGAGAGAGAGAGAGAGAGAGAGAGGGAATCCCAAGCAGGCTTTGTGCTGTCAGCGCAGAAACTGATGCTGGGTTCGAACCCATGAACTGTGAAATAATGGCCTGAGCTAATATCAAGAGTCAGGTGCTTAACCAACTGAGCCAACCAGGTGCCCCTATTACTTTCTAAGCCCAGGTGGCTCCCAGGCCATTCTTCTGGCCTGACTTCAGGCAGCTCACTCTCTACCACAAAAGTGCTTCAAGTCTTTCCTTTCTATGAAGAAAGGATGTTCCCACCATCAATCATGTTGTAAATAGGTTCATTTTCAGTTAGAATATAAAAATGTTAGAAAACTCTTGGGGCGCCTGGTTGGCTCAGTCACTTGAGCATCCAACCCTTGATTTTGGCTCAGGACGTGATCCCAGGGCCATGGGATGCAGTTCTGCACTGAGTGTGGAGCCTGCTTAAGATTCTCTCTCTCTCCCTCTGCCCACCTCCCCCACTTGCTCTCTCTTTCTCTCTCTCTAAAAAAATTTTTTAAAAAGTTAGAAAACTATTAAATGAGAGAGATAAAGGGAAATTTTATTTTCCTTTTGGGGACTAGAGATCAGTTTTCCCAGGACTTGTAAATGTGGAAAGACCTGGAATACCAGCCATTTTGATACCAATAGGATGAAGACAACCGATAAATAAGTTCGGAGCCCAAAGAAGTACAGGGAAACAAAGCTAGAGATACTGGATTGGATCAATTTTAAAAATCTGTTTTAACATTTATTCAATTTTGAGACAGAGAGGGAGTGCGCAAGCGGGGGAGGGGCAGGGAGGTATTTCATCCCACAAATGAACAAAATTTTATCATGGCACGAATATTTGTGAGCATGAAGTAGTTGTGGAAGTTAACATGCCCATATACATGTAAACACACATATACACCATTCATACGTACCTGTTTAGAATGAGAGAGCATATAAAAACAGAAATAAAAACCTCTGCGTTATTTGGACTGTGAAAATATTGTTCATTGCAGAATCACTGATCATTAGAGTTACATTTCCTTTCTTACTGCTTTTTGTTTTTCTTAAAATTTCTGTCTGCCTTTATTTTTATTTAAAACTACTTACTGGGGCACCTGGGTGGCTTAGTCGGTTAAGTGTCCGATTTCAGCTCAGGTCATGATCTCACGGTCCGTGAGTTTGATCCCTTCGTTGGGCTCTGTGCTGACAGCTCAGACCCTGGAGCCTGCTTCGGATTCTGTATCTCCCTCTCTCTCTGCCCCTCCCGCATTGACACTCTGTCTGTGTCTGCCTCTCAAAAATAAATAAATGTTTAAAAATTTTTTAAACTACTTATCAATGTATGTAACTAATGCAGGAAATTTTCCCACATCACCGTTTATACTTTTTCCATAGTTATCTTTTCCAAAACTTTCTCTATGCATTTGTATGTGTGTGTGTGTGTGTGTGTGTGTGTGTGGTTTTACATAAGTGTTATAACATTGTACATATGGTTTTTGACATACTTTTTTCACTTAACAATATGGCTTGGGGATCTTTACATGTCAAAGAAATATAGCTCAATTATTTTCTTTTAATTCTCATCTAAGTATTGGTATGCTTGTATCACAGTTCTGTTCATTTGTTTGGTTTTTGTTTTTCTAACTGTGTTAGATCCCAGGTGTACAAATGGATTGACATGATCTGATTATTTATTTATAGCCAATTTGGGGTTTTATTCCTTTACTTCCACTCTTCTCCCATCACCATAGACATCTACTCCTGGATATCCAATGTCTATATTTCCAAACCACCTGCCATATTTTTATTACATAATATATAGCATTATTTAATCAGTTTAAGTTTTTAAGTGTATTTGTTTATTTTGAGAGAGAGAGGGAGAGAGAGAGCAAGCATGAGAGAGCTTGCAAGCGGGGGGGAAGCAGAGAGAGAGGGAGAGAGAGAATCCCAAGTAGGCTCTGTGCTGTCAGTGGTAAAACCCATCTCCAGACTCAAGTTCATAAACCGTGAGATCATGACCAGAGCTAAAATCAAAAGTGGGACTCTTAACCCACTGAGATACCCAGAGGCCTCAATAAGCTTCATTTTTTTAATATAAAAATGGTATCACACTGTATGTCTCTACAACTAACTTGTTTTTATCATGTAAATTATGTTTGAGATCCATCTACATTGATAAATGGGCTTGTTTACTCCTTCTAACTGCTGTGCAATCAACTCTCATATGATTAGACCACATTTTATCTATCCATATCCCCCCATGACTGTCATTTAGGTCATTTTCAACTATTTGCTATCACAAACAGTGATACAATGAATGTTATTGTACATGTCTCCTTGTGTACCTGTACAATCCATAAATTATTTAACCATATCACCATAGATGGACATTTAGTTTGTTTAATATTTTTATTATTATAGATCTTTTTGTCATATGTGCATATATTCCTCTAGCAAATTCTGTGTAAGTAAGATTCTTACATAAAAGGGCATGCATTTTTAGAATTTTGATATCACCAGATTATCTTCCAAAAGATTATATTCTTTTAAATTCCCAAAAACTGAATATTAGATATCAGTTTTATACATGTTTGCCTGCACTTGATATAATCAATATGAAATTTTTGTCTACAACACAGTTAAATAGTATCTCATTATTAAGATTTGCATATCCCCAATTACCTGTAAAAGTGGGGTATCTTTCAATGCCTTCACTGGCTTTTTGTTTTGCCTCTTTGTAGCCTTTGATCATTTTTCTTATTAAATTTCTTTTTTCTTTCTTATTGACTGTCTAACATATTTGTGATATTAATTTTTGTTACTGTCGGTATGATGTAAATCTTTTTCTAGCCTTGCTTTTTATTTTACTTGGTTATGGTGTGTTTTATAAGAACACGAGTTTACTTTGAAGTAATCAAATTTATCACTCTGTCCTGTAAAGCTTTTTGTTTGTGAGTCTTTCTTGCTTTAGAGAATTTTTCCCTACCCCATGGGTTGCAAATATTTGCCCATTATCTTCCTATGATTATGTGTGTCTGTGTATGTTTGATTTAAACTATCTTTCCTTCTCAGTAGTTGTATATATTTGTCTGTGTTTTCATCTAATACTTTCATAGCTTATGGGTTTTGTTAAGTTTAGCCTTTTAACCCATTTGGAATTTAATTTTGAGAATGGTATATGGCAAAAATGTAGCTTTTCCCCCCAATTATTCCAACACTATTGAATCTAAAATAACACTCGTATCATATACTACTAAGTTCTTCATACAGACAAATTTATTTCTATAGTCTCCATTCTGCCCTATTAATCTATTTATGTATGTCTATGCCAAAACCACACAATTTTAATTGCTTTACTATTATAAAATATTTTTATATTTGATATGGCAAGTCCTAATGTCTATTTCTAGCAGTTTAGTAGATCAGATACCCTGACCAGCTTCTTGCTGCAAGACAAGTAAAAATTCTGAACAAATTAGATTTGTTTTCAATTTTAAAAATAAGTTAGCAAGAAAATTACAAAGAGTTACACAGGCTAAATGAGTGAAAGGAGAAATCCCAGTGGAATACCAGGTGTGTTATTGTCCTCTTTTATGACCTCAAGCTTCCATTTTGACATCCTCTCGAGGCCTAGAGCATTGAAGTTCTTCCAAAATGAGGAAAATGGGATAGAAGACCCACGTATGAAACTAGAATCTAAAAGATGAGTTAGAAAAATCAAGCCTACAGAAAAGTACAGTAAGAAAACGGATCTGCTTCAATCTTAGTAGTGGGTGGGAGGGGAAATAAAAATATCCCCTGAAAATCTAGAACTACAGCTAGCTTTTCCATTGGTGTGGGACTCAAATTCACATGGCCTATGTTTCCTGAGAAACCTCAATCTGATAATGTATTTTTAAATAATTTGAGGGCAAATATTACATGGATACCAAACCTTGACAAAGACTGCACAAAGAAGAAAGCTACAGACCAACCTCACTCGTAAATATCAGTATAAAAACATGGAATAAAATGTTAACAAGCAGAAGCAAAGGGTACATTAAAAATAATAATTGGGGTGCCTAGGGGACTCAGTCGGTTGAGCGTGCAACTTCAGCTCAGGTCATGATCTCACAGTTTCTGAGTTCCAGCCCCGCATCAGGCTCTGTGCTGACAGCTCAGATTCAGATTCTGTGTCTCCCTCTTGTCTGCTCGTCCTGCACTCATGCTCTCTCTCTCTCTCAAAAATAAATAAACATTAAAAAATTGTTTTAAATAATCAAATGATGCCAATTGCATGAATGAAAAGACTCCCATATTAGGAATCTATGTGTATAAGTACATATGAGGAGAAAAATTATATGATCATCTCAACTGTTACTAATAAGGATTTACAAAAAGTAAATACCCGTTCGTGGTTTTTAAAAACATTACTCAAAATATAAGTAGATGATTTATTTAACATGATTAACATGATTTATTCAGAAACCAGAATCAGTCCAAATGGAGAGCACTGAAGGAATACATGCTGAAGTCAGAAACAAAACAAAAATGCCCACTCTCACCCTTGTTATTTACTATTGTCCTGAAGATATTGACAAATAAAATTAGATGAGAGAAAGTAAGGAACTTTAAAAGAGATCGTAGAAATGTCACTATTTTCAAATGATTTTATTTTATTTTTAAAATTTTTATTTTTGAGGGGGGGGGAGGGGCAGAGAGAGGGAGACATAGAATCTGAAACAGGCCCCAGGCTCTGAGCTGTCAGCACAGAGGCTGACGCAGGTCTTGAATCCATGAACCACGAGATCATGACCCCAGCCAAAGTAGGACACTTAGCCGACAGAGCCACCCAGGTGCCCCTCAAATGATTTGATTTTATATTTAAGAAGATCAACTGAAAAATTGCTACAAATAATAAAAGAATGCAGTAAGTTACAGGATATAAAATTAATATCAAGCTATATGAAACAATACCAGTTAAAAATTAGAGTGGCAAGAAGACCACATCTGCAATAGTAAAAACAATGACAAAAGGATAAACTACTTAATAATAAACTTAATAAGAAATATGCACCTTTGTGAAGAAACTTTCAAAACCCCATTGTTGGACACTAAAACAGAGCTGAACAGTAGACATATACACCATGTTCTTCAGTAGAAAATGCCAACTTGGCAAAAAAGTGTATTCTCTGAATCAATTTATAAATTTAACCTTATTTCCAGGAAATGGATAGGTTGGTTTTAAATTCATTCAAAAAATAAATAAGCAAGGGTAACCAGGGGACCTGAGCTGGCTCAGTTCGAAGAGCAAGTGACTCTTGATCTCCGGGTTGTGAGTTCGAGCCCCATGCTGGGTACAGAGATTACTTACCTAAATCAAAAACTTAAAACAAAACAAAACAAAAAAAGAGTATATTAACTACATTGGAATTAAAAAAGTTAGTTTAAAAAAAAAGTTACTAGAAATACTCTGGAAATGAAGATATGGTGGATTTATCCCAAACAGGTATTAAACCATACTAATAGATCCCCCAAACAGTGTGATAATGGTGCATGACTAGACAGGATAAAAGAGAAAAATATAAGGTGCAGAAATAGAACCAAATACAGTATCTCCAAAAACTTAGTATATGAAAAGATGGCAGGGGCACCTGGGTGGCTCAGTTAAGCATCTGACTCTTGATTTTGGCTCAGGTCATGATCTCGAGGCTTCTTGAGTTAGAGCCCCAAGTCAGGTTCTGTGCTGACAGCATGGAGCCTATTTGGGATTCTCTCTCCCTCTCTCTCTACCCCTCCCTCCCTCTCACTCTCTCGCTCTTTCAAAATAAATAAACTTAAAAAAAAAAAAAGATGGCAACTCAAATCAGAGTGACAAGAAAGAATTTTAAATAAATACCTGGGTAGCCACTTGGAAAAAATAATGTTGAATCAAGAGCTCTCATCACCTACCGGGAAAAAAGGCAAATATCTAAAATGTTAATATTAAAAGAGGTGCCTGGCTGGCTCAGTTGGAAGAGCATACAACTCTTGACCTCGGGGTTGGGTGTTCAAGCCTCACGTTGGGTGTACAGATTACTAAAACAAAACAAACAAATGCTTTAAAAAATCTTAACGTTAAAAAACGAGGGGCGCCTGGGTGGCTCAGTCGGTTAAGCATCCGACTTCGGCTTAGGTCATGATCTCGCAGTCCGTGAGTTCGAGCCCTGCATCAGGCTCTGTGCTGACAGCTCGGAGCCTGGAGCCTGTTTCGGATTCTGTGTCTCCCTCTTTCTATCTCCTCCCCTGCTCATGCTCTGTCTCTCTCTTCTCAAAAATAATTAAATGTTAAAAAAAAAAAAGAAACAATAGAACTATCAGAAGAAAACATGAGTGAAATTCATTAAGTGCTAACATGACTTAAAATACCGAAAACACATACAAAAAGGCTAGTAATTTTGACCACATAAGTGCATGGGAAAATATACCATAAGCAATATTGAAAGACCAAGGTAAACTGGGAAAATGTACTTGTAATTTACATCATAGCCAAAGAGTATATTATCCAAATATGCAAGGAATAACAGTAAATCAATGCAGAAAAGACCAATAAAGCTCGATACTTTCAAAGAGAAATGAGCAAAGTACAGGAAACCGAAAGTTCACAGAACAAGGTAGACAAATGGCCCTTACACATATAAAAAGAAAGTAAACTTTCCTTAGAACTCATAATAAGAAAAATGCAAATTGAAACTAAATTGAGGTAATTATTAAATTAGGAAAAACCCCAAAACTGTACTGCAGTTTCTGTTAGCAAGGCTGCAGGGAACCAGGTCATCTCCTATGTTAGCAGTAGTTGTGAAAAACAGTACAACCCTAATAGAAGGCAACTGGCACTATTTCCCAAATTTACAATGCATTTACCCTTTGACCTGGCAGTTTCACTTCTGGAGATTTTATATGTTCCCCTACTCACTGACAAAATGATGTATGTACAGGGAAATTCATTGCTGCGTGATTGTCTGCAATGATAAAGGAAGGGAAACAAGTGCCTATCAATAAGGAACAGCTTAACTAAACTATGCCCTCTTCACACAATGGAACACAATACGGCTACAAAAACAAAATAGGAATTTTTTTATGTACAGATGGGAAAGATCTTTAAGATCTACTTTAAGTCACAAAAGGAAGGTACCGAGCAGTAATTTATAATTTTCTGCTTTATTTGCAAGAAAGGGGGTAAATATGTATATATTCCTATTTGTTTGGATCTGCCTAAAGAATATGGGAAATATTTAAAAGAAATGAGTAAAAGTGCTCAACTACAGAGAGAAGGAGGGCATGGAGGTCAGCATATCAGTCCGGAAGGAAGTGACTAGACTTACTGTTAAAGAGGATAGAGATGCTGATTAACACGATTTCGTTAATCAAGTCAGGATGGGTTTGGTTATGTTGCAGTAACAAACGCAGCAGAATCTCAGTGGTCTAACTGCCCGGATTGTCTGCCTGCCTGTCTGTCTGTCTGTCTGCTTGTTTTGAGAGAGAAAGAGCTCACGTGCGAGTGGGAGAGAGGAGCAGAAGGAAAGAGAGAGAATCCCAAGCAGGCTCCACACGCAGTGCGCAGCCCAACGTGGGGCTCCGTCCCACAACTCTGGGATCATGACCTGAGCCGCAATCAAGAGTCAGAAGCTCAATCAATTGAGCCACCCAGGCACCTGAAGATTTTCTTTCTTTCTCCCACTACATGTCCATCATGGGCAGACTGAGAGCTCTATTTCACAGTTCTGGGATGGGTAGATGAGCTCGTTCTCACCAATGAGATGCGACAAAACATCCTGAAGCACTTCTGGCCCACATTTCCTCACTCTTGAGAAGACACAAGCAGGAAGACATCACTTCTACATAGGAGGCTTGGTAGTATGGGAGCCATGTTGTTGCGTTGGGAGGGGCAGGTTTGAGAGACTTACATATCTGATCTCCTGGATATGGTAGAGTTAAAAATAGAAAGAGCCTGGGTCCTTCATGATGTCAGTATGCCACTGAATTAGCCAACTCTGGAGACTGCCTACTTCAGTATTTCTTATTACGTGAGATAATAAAATTTGTTTTATAAGCTATTTCAAATTAGGTTTTCTGTTAGTATTTGTAGATGAAAACATCCTCATTTATAGGTTTCCTATTCATTTTTCTTATTTTATTGCATTGACTAGCTCTCCCGGTGTAACGTTTTATGGTAGCATGAAAGCCAGCATCCCTGTCCTGTCCCTGACTTAATAGGATGACCTCTAACATCACCTCTAAGTATTATGACAGCTGTAGGTTTTGGGTAGGTCCTTTTATTAAGATAAGAAATTTCCCACCTATAGTGCTAGCTGCCTAGAGGATTTTTTTTCAATCCTTAACAGATGTTAAATGTGATCAATTATTTTGCATTTATTGATATAAATCAGATGCTTTCATCTGTAAATGTAGTCAGTTATATAAACTTTCCAAGTTGAAATTAGATTTGTGGACTTCTGCAATTAACCTATTGTCATGATAGATTCCCTTGATACACTGTTGTATTTGCTTTGCTGAAATTTAGATAGGATTTTTGCATCTATGTTCCAAGTGCAGTTCATTTTTTTCGGTTTTGGCATCCATGCTTTGCTGGTCTTACAGAATGAGTTGGATACCTTTCCAACACTAGAATAAAGTCTATAACATAGAAATTATCTTTTTTGTTGGAAAGTTTTATAGTACCCATAAAACTTTCAGGCTTATTGTCTTGTTTTTTTTAACTTTAAAAAGTTTTTTGAAAATGCAAGAGATAACATAACCCCCCACTTACCAACTCATAGCCAAAAATGATTGACTCGTAGCAATGATCATTTTGAAGCAAATCCCTGATATAACATTCCATCTGTAAATATTTCAGCATGTATCTCTAAAATATAAGAATTCTTAGGGCGCTTGTGTGGCTCAGTTGGTTGAGCGTCCGACTTCAGTTCAGGTCATGATCTCACAGTTCATGGGTTGATGCCCCGCATCAGGCTCTGTGCCGACAGCTCAGAGCCTGAAGCCTGCTTCGGATTTTGTGTCTCCCTCTCCCTGCCCCTCCTCCACTCACGCTCTGTCTCTCTCTCTCTCTCTCTCTCTCTCTCAAAAATAAACATTAAAAAAATTTGTAATATAAAATAAAATATAAGAATTCTTTTTATTTATTTTTTTAAAGTTTATTTCTTTTGAGAGAGAGAGAAAGAATGAGTGGGGAGAGGACAGAGAGAGAGAATCTCAAGCAGGCTCCATGCTGTCAGCACAGAGCCCAATGCGAGGCTCAGTCCCACCAACTGAGAGATCATAACCTGAGCCGAAATGAAGAGTAGGACGCTTAACTGAGCCACCCAGGTACCCCAGAACACTTTTTAAAACATTACCATGATAATATCATTAAATATCTAACCAAGGCTCAAGTTTCCCTGCATGTCTCATAAATATTTTAAAAGTCTATTTGTTTGTATTAAGATCCAACTAAGTCCAAAAATGTAGTTGGGCGATCTGTCCCTTAGGTCTCTTTTCATCTATAGATACCCCTATCCCCACCCCACCCACACTTTTCTTTTTGCCTAAGAATTTATTTGTTGAAAGAACTGAGTCATTGGTTCTGTAGAAGCTCCTACCATTTGGATTTTGTTCATTTTATCCCTATGGTGTTGTTTAATTTCTTCATCGTCTCCTATTTCTTGTAGAAAGCAGCCAATAAGAATTGTTTACTTTAATTATCACATACTGATACACTTATATTTGAAGTGTTTTAATCCAGTGCACGTATTATTTTTATTAATGCAAATTTGCCAGTAGGAGCCCCTTTAAGTCAAAACCTAAGTGGTTTTGACACTTTAGTTTTTAGCTTTCTTGCCTCTGATTGGACAACTTGTTCCAGGTTCATCTTGTACGTTTCCTGCCCCTGATCTGGAATCAGCCTTTTCTCAAGCGATCCCTGATTTCTTTTATTGGGAAATGATGTTTAGAGACCACTATTGGGGTACCAGGGATGCTCACTTCTAGTGGGTGGATCTGTTTTCTAGGCTTTCTGTGAATTCTATTTTATTTGCTTTAAAGTTTTTTTAATGCTCATTTATTTTTTTATTTTTTTTTAACGTTTATTCATTTTGAGACAGAGAGAGACAGAGCATGAATGGGGGAAGGTCAGAGAGAGAGGGAGACACAGAATCTGAAACAGGCTCCAGGCTCTGAGCTGTCAGCACAGAGCCCGACGCGGGGCTCGAACTCACTGACCGCGAGATCAGGACCTGAGTGGAAGTCGGCCACTTAACCGACTGAGCCACCCAGGCGCCCCAATGCTCATTTATTTTTGAAGGAGAGAAAGACAGAGCATGAGTCGGGGAGGGGCAGAGAGAGAGAGAGGGAGACAGAATCTGAAGCAGGCTCTAGGCTCTGAACTGTCAGCACAGAACTGGGCACAGGGCTCAAACCCACAAGCTGTGAGACCATGACCTGAGCCAAAGTCTGACTCTTTAACCAACTGAGCCACTCAGGCACCCCTATTTTATTTACTTTAAACGTACTCACACAGAGTTTATTTCCATTCAATTCTTTGAATATATTTTCCATCACTTTGTTTTCAACATGCATAGGTGATTTTATTTTACAGGTATCTCTTGTAATAACTAGATTTTTAAAAATCCAATATAAGATTCTCTTTTCATTCATGAACTTCACCCAATCACATTGAATGTGATAGTGACACATCTGAGCTCCCATCTCATTTTGCCTTTTCTACTTACTCTGGTTTTTGTTGTTTCCTTTTGTCTTTTGTAAAATTTATTGAATTTTCTTTTTCCTATTTTGCCCTTAAATTTTGGAATTTGTATCTGCTTATTTCTTCCAGTGGTTACCCTCAGTTATATGGATTTTACAATAAGTGTCTCTGTGGGATTACATTTAAATTAAAATTTTTTGCTAGGTAAGTACATCCTCTATTAATTATTTGTGGATAGTAATTTTTCTGAGTCCTTGAATATCTATAAATGTATTTATTTTACATTCACACCTGAATAATAGCTAAGTATAGGATTCTAGATTTGTAATCATTTGCCTCTCAAAAATTTGAAGATGTGTTTCTATTGTCTTCTTGTTTTCAACATGCTTCCACTGAAATTTCTGACATCAGTCTTTGTAGAAATGCTTTTTAAGAATCTTTGAGGGTGCCTGGGTGGCTCAGCCAGCTGAGCATCCAACTCTTTTTTTTTAATTTTTTTTTTTCAACGTTTATTTATTTTTGGGACAGAGAGAGACAGAACATGAACGGGGGAGGGGCAGAGAGAGAGGGAGACACAGAACCGGAAACAGGCTCCAGGCTCTGAGCCGTCAGCCCAGAGCCTGACGCGGGGCTCGAACCCATGGACCGCGAGATCGTGACCTGGCTGAAGTCGGACGCTTAACCGACTGCGCCACCCAGGCGCCCCAAGCATCCAACTCTTGATTTTGGTTCAGGTCACGATCCCAGGGTCATGAGATCAAGCACTGAGTTGGGCTCCACACTCAGCTTAAGATTGATTCTGTCTCTCTCTCCCTCTACCTTTCTTCCTCGCTCATAGTCTCTCTAGAAAAAAAGAAGAAAGAAAGAAAGAAAGAAAGAAAGAAAGAAAGAAAGAAAGAAAGAAAGAAAGAAAGAAAGAAAGAAAGGAAGGAAGGAAGGAAGGGTACCTGGGTGGCTGAGTCACTAGAGCATCCAACTCTTGATTTCGGCTCAGGTCATGATCTCACAGTTCGTAGGTTCAAGCCTGTTTGCATATGGATGCACTTTCTCTTGCTCTCTCTCAAAAATAAATAAACCTTAAAATTTTTTATGTTTATTAATTTATTCTGAGAGAGAGAGAAAGAGAGAGAGAGAGAGAGAGAGGGAGAGAGACAGCACAAGCAGGGAGGGGAAGAGAGAGAGAATCCCAAGCAGGCTCTGCACTGTCAGCCCTGAACCCAATGTGGGGTTGGAACTCACAAACTGTGAGATCATGACCTGAGCCAACATCAAGAGTCAGATGCTTAATCCACTGAGCTGCCCTGGTGCCCCAACCCTTTAAAATTTTTTAAATAAACAAGTAAAGAATCTTTGGATGTTTTTAGGGATTCTCTTTATGCCTATTGCTTTAAAACTTCACTCTGTATATCTAGATGTAGTCATTGCTTGCTTTCTTCTTTCTTTCTTTCTTTCTTCCTTCCTTCCTTCCTTCCTTCCTTCCTTCTTTCCTTCCTTCCTCTCTCCCTTCCTTCTTTTTTTTTTTAAAAGGTGTAGTCATTTCTTATTCATCCTACTCAGTTCCCAACCTGAAGACTGTGTCTTTATTCAACTCTGGAAAATTTTCTTTTATTATATTTTGAGTTTTTCTTCCTTTTCATCTTCTCTCTCTCTCTTTTTTTTTTCCTTCTGGAACATATATGACCAGGTTTTGGAGGTTCTGGCTCTATTCTCCATGTTTCTAAACATTACTTTCATACTTTTCATCCCTTCTACTGAGCTCTGGGAGAATCCCTTGGCTGTCATTCCTAGCTCACTAAATAGCACTTCATCTGTATTCATTCTGCTATTTCCCCTTCTTCTGAATACATTTCATTTCCAGGATCTTGATTCTTGGTCCTTGGGTCCTTGATACTTGGTCCCTTTTCATAACTTCCTTTATGTCTCATGGATTCAATTACGTCTCATACCCCTGTGAAGACTTTAATTCTATTTCCCTTATAATCGCCTCTGTGACTTCTAGTAACTGTTTCCTAGGTATCAGTCATGTGTTGCGTTTTGTACTTCTCTTTGATGATGTGTTAGTAATATATGCCTTGTGCACATCTTTTCCTTTGAGATTCACTGTTATCCTGACTATGGGAGCTGTTTACTGAAACCCACTTCCAGCAACTGCTAAGGAGAAAAATGGGGATGCACCTGTGTCTGACCTTCTGTGTGTGGAGCTGCTGTTGATTTCTGTGTATCAGCAGCCTCCCAAGATGCTACCTTGTCCCTTATACCCAAAGGTCTCTTCCCAGTATTCAGGGGCAGATAGGTCTGCTAACTGCTATGTGACACCAAGTGGGAAGTGGTGAGGGACAGAACTATCAGTCTCCTCCTACCTGGATTGAGTAGTGTCCCCCCCCACCTCAATGCCAAATCCACGTTTACCCCAAACCTGTGAATATGACCTTGTTTGGAAATAGGGCCCGAATGCAGATGTAGTCAAGATAAAATGAGGCCATCCCGGGTTAGGGTAAATAAATCCAATATGACTGGTATCCTTGTAAGAATAGGAAAATTTGGATGCAAAGACACAAACCCATGGAGAAGGCCATGGGAAGGCAGGCCAAGGAATAGCAAAGGAATAGCAAAGGAATAGCAAGCCAAGGAATAGCAAAGATTGCCAGCAATTACCAGAAACTAAGCGGCAAGGAAAAGATTCCTCACCCCGAGGCTTCAGAGGGAGCATGACCTTGATTTCAGACTTGTAGCCTCCAGAACTCTGCAAAAAAAATTGTTGTTGTTTTAAGGCACCCCATTCATGGCCATTCATTCCGGCAGTGCTAGGAAATGAATATACTGTGTAACCTTACCAATCATCCTTGGTCCCCTCTCCAACCCATTTTCCATCTTTCCATGGTCAGTTCCATGATAAAAGCCTTTTCCATTTCCTTTGCAGATGACAACAATAAGTTCACCACCACCCCCTCCCTGCCCTCTTCAGCCAAGAGAAAGAAATTTACCACACAAGACAAGAAGTTTACCCTGCAGTTGAAATTCAGTATGACCTCTTAGATATCAAATAGTAATGATTTAACTTTTCAAGTCTCAGTTTATTCATCTAGAAAATGGGAATGATAATACCTCCTACCCTACAGAGTTATTATGAGGATCAAAAAAAATAAGGTTGGTACAAAGGACTGAATGAGTTGGAACATTTTATTTTTCCTTATGGTAAGTGCCACACAGAGAAGGTTAGCAACGATGACATATGTCAAAAGTAATAGGGGTGCCTGGGTGGCTTGGTCGTTAAGCATCCGACTTCGGCTCAGGTCATGATCTCAAGGTCCGTGAGTTCGAGCCCCGCGTCGGGCTCTGTGCTGACAGCTCAGAGCCTGGAGCCTGTTTCAGATTCTGTGTCTCCCTCTCTCTCTGCCCCTCCCCTGTTCATGCTCTGTCTCTCTCTCTCTCTCTCTCTCTCTCTCTCTCTCTCTCTCTCTCAGAAATAAAATAAATATAAAAAAAAAGTAATACATATTATCCTAACATGTGGGCTAATAACCCTAATTCTGTAAATATACCTCAAGAAAATAACAAACTATAGAACTTTATGCTTGAAAAATGTTCATCATAGTAATTCTCGTTAAAGCAAGACATTGGTAGGAACCCAAACAGCCAACAATGAGGAAATCATTACATAAATCTGCCTTTTCCTGTAGATACACCTATATTTATATAGATTTAGGGGCACCTGGGTGGCTCAGTGGGTTAAAGCTTCTGACTTCAGCTCAGGTCATAATCTCACGGTTTGTGAGTTCTAGCCCCACGTCGGGATCTATGCTGATGTCTGAGCCTGCTTCGGATTCTGTGTCTCCCTCTCTCTCTCTCTCTGACCCTCCCTCACTCACACTCTGTAGCTCTCCCTCTCTCAAAAATAAACATTAAAAAATTTTAAATACATATATTTATATTGATTTATATATTTAGATTTAAATATATGCATATATATTTCTATAGATTTTACTCTGTAAGTCTCCTTTGTCCACTCATACAATAATCTCATAAAATTCATAGCATTTAAAAAATCATTTTGTAATTGTATTATTTTTATTTAATAAGCACACATAGTGCTTAAAATGAGCCAGTTCTAAGAACTTCAAAAGTATTTTAAAGTATTACATTTAGGGGCGCCTGGCTGGCTCAGTCAGTGAAGCATGTGACTCTTGACCTTGGGGGCATGAATTTGAGCCCCACTTTGGGTGTAGAGATGGCTTAAAAATAAAATATAAAAAAAATAAATAAAATGTTACATTTATAAATATAAGCTCATTGATGTAGTTTAACAGCTTTTTGTAGGGGCGCCTGGGTGGTGCAGTCGGTTAAGTGTCCGACTTCAGCCAGGTCACGATCTCGCGGTCCGTGAGTTCGAGCCCCGCGTTGGGCTCTGGGCTGATGGCTCAGAGCCTGGAGCCTGTTTCTGATTCTGTGTCTCCCTCTCTCTCTGCCCCTCGCCCGTTCGTGCTCTGTCTCTCTCTGTCCCAAAAATAAATAAACGTTGAAAAAAAATTTTTTTTTAAATAAAAGCTTTTTGTAAAATATTTTCTTTTTAATGAAATAATATTAAAACCGATGATAAAGATTGTTTTAATACAAGGGTCTTTAATATCCATGTGAAGACAAAATGTAACTTCCTATTAACATGTGACACATACTTTAAAATAATTACATAGTTACATTTTAAATTATATTAAAAAGCATAATTTTTGTTATATATTTTGAAATGGAATTGCTAAATATGTTTATGGACAAAATCTATATTTCACATAGCTTGAAAGAATCTACATGGCATGGCATTAAAATGGGTAAAAATTGTTTTCATCACCTAATGTTGAGAATTCTTGCATTTTAACTTAAAATATAAACTCTTTTCTTTTTATAATTTTCATATTCTGTTTCCATGAAGAGGTGAGGGACACTTTAAACTCTCATTTGCAAGTATTTGTCTACAAACACATTTGGAAATGGAAGTTGAATGCAGATAGTCATTATTGCTAGTAAATAATTACTCCTCACTTTTATTTTATTTGAGATTTCATTTTTAAGTCATCTCTGCACCCAAAGTGGGGCACAAACTCAACAACCCCGATATCAAGAGTCACACACTCCCCCTGAAAGGACCAGCCAGACATTCTTCCCACTTTTAACACAGACTTTAAAGTCTCAGGTATATTTTGATGTTTAAATTCATGTTATTAGACTTATGAAGTAAATACAACTTGCATATCTGGCAAGAGCTATTTCAAGGAAAAAATTTTAGAATTATAATTTCTTATTTCGGCAAAATACATGTAACAAAATATACCCTTAATGACGTTTAGTACATTCACAATGTTGTGCTACCATCACAACCACCACTATCTGATTTCAGAATAGTTTCATCACCCCAAAAGGAAACCCCATCCCCATCAAGCAGTCACCCCTCATTCTCCTCCCTCCTGGCCCCTGAAGCCACTGATCTGATTTGCTTATTCTGAATATCTCATATAAATGGAATCAGACAGTATGTGGCCTTTTGCACGTGGCCTCTTTCAGTTAGTATGTTTTCGAGGTGCACCTTGAAAAGGTAGCATGTATCAGTATAGAATTATATATATAGTTTTTAATTTTATATTTATTTATTTTTGAGAGCAAAAGAGACAGAGCATGGCAGGGGAGGGGCCGAGAGACAGGGAGACACAGAATCCGAAGCAGGCTCCAGGCTCTGAGCTGTCAGCACAGAGCCCCACGCAGACCACGAGATCATGACCTGAGCCAAAGTTGGAAACTTAACCAACTGCCCCCAGGATAGAATTATATTTTTAATGCTTCTCATTCACTTATTGTGTTGTAATAAAAGCATTCTTTATTCTTTCTGTTGTTGGCCTGTAATCCATTATGAGCATAGATTGAATAATGCAATAGGAATAAAAACAATTTATAATTGCCTGTCCAGTAGGTTTCTTAGGTATTAGAGCCCATGGTGTTGTATGGAGTGGGATAAGGACTGGGGGACTGCTGCATGGTCTCCACTAACCCTGTCTGTGCACCCTATCCCCACACACGCCCAGACATTCTCTCACCACTCAGTGTTAAAGGGCAAATGTTTTGCATAACTAATTGAGCTGCTTTCTACCTTTTGGAATTCAAACAAATGCCATCGCTATCTTTGAAAGTGGAATAACGTTCCACATTCTCTGGGATTCCCTGGAATAATGTCCGTGGATCTTGCAGCAGATCACAGACACTTTATGGGACCTTCGCAAGGTGGAATGTTTTATAGCCATTGAACATGATGCTCACGAAGATGATGTATTAACACAAAAAGTATTTGTGATATAATGCCACGGGGGAAAGCAGCGTACAAGTTTGTAAATACACTACAGAAACGAGGAAAAGTGTAAAACTGTACAAAAACACTTCTATAAAAAAGACAGAAAGGAAATATTCAAAATAATAATGATAATGTGATGGATGGTGGAATTGCGATTATATTTTTTTCTTTCCTAAATTTTCCAAAGACCTGTAATGTGCTTATGTTACTTTCATAATTTAAATAATTACACAAGAAGAAGGGTACTAGCGTGTGATCATGGACCTTTAGCAACTCGCTGTTCAAGTCAACCATGATTCGGGTCATCATGCAGACCCATACATACTCTATAGATATAAAGCTTTTTTTTTTTTTAAGTTTATTCATTTATTATTTCTGAGAGAGAGAGAGAGAGAGAGAGAGAGAGAGAGAGCACAAGCAGGAGAGGGGCAGAGAGAGAGACACACACAGAATCTGAAGCAGGCTCCAGGCTCTCAGCTATCAGCACAGAGCTCAAGGCAGGGCTCGAACCCATGAGCCATGAGACCAGGACCTGAGCCAAAGTCAGACACTCAACTGCTCAACCAACTGAGCCACTCAGGTGCCCCTCCTGGTACAAATCTTAAAGGTACATGATTGAAAAATTATACGGGCACTGCTTCCTGATGATCACTTTGGAAAGGTAATTGCCATTGACCTTTTAGAGGACAGCTCCTTTGGATGAGGATCTTTTTGTACCTCATTAATCCCCCTGGGATGACCTTTAATTAGATCAAATTCTTCTTCCTCTATACTTCTTAAAACAAAAGCCCTTTGCATTCGCCACCAGGCCACCTACTGTAATGTGCCGGGAAGGACATTGGAGAGCCGGAAAGGGAAGACAGATCAAAAGAATGCACTTGAAAATCAGCCTGGAGTGGGAGGACAGCCAAGGGTGAATCTCAGGAGACGTGAATTCTAGTACTTGCTCTGACACTGGCTGAAGGTGTGAGCTTGGGTTAGTCATCTCCCTTCTGGAGGCCCAGTTTCTTCCTCTGTGAGATGAGGTGACAGATCTAAGGCCCCTTATGGTTACAAATTCTATTAATATATGACCCTGTTTCATAGGACAAGTGACGCTAGCTGTGGTCTCGTGGTTCTTACAGGGCCTCTTTGTCATTCGAGGGATTCAGCACAATGTTGACTTTTTAATCTTTTAATTCAGTCTAGTGTCATCCTTGAAGTAAATCAGGAGAGAAAATCCAGATGAACATTCCCATCGAAACCAGTTTCTTGAGGCTGATATTTTAACAAACAATAAATGGATGAATCATAAGGCAGCTTGGAAGATATTAGACACTTAAATCTGCTCAACATTTTTCAGGAAATAGGCTGTAAATGGGGGAAGGAAAAAAAAAGTAAATGTGTTCAAAATGGGGAACTGTCCTAAATAAAAATAACTACATTTTACTTTTAAATTAAAAAAAAAAATCTTCTCCTGAAAGAGTACTTAGGATGGGTACAAATGTAATGTCAGGGATTTCTCTTTAGATCTCACAACCAACTCTTTATTTGGTAAACAGAGCATTTGGGGAAATTTGCATCATGAATGCAGACTCAGGCAAGGAGGATGTGGGGATATGGGGATTTCTCCAGCCCTTTCTCAATGGCTTGGTTTTCCTGATGGTCACACTGCTAAAAACAAGCCCTTCATCATCAGGAGAAGCTGGGGTGGGGGTGGATGGGGTGAAAGTGTGAAGGGGGCAAATTTATCTTCTGGCTCAGCATCTGGTTCTCCGCACTCAGTGGCAACTCCTCTCCAAAGGTGCCCTACGTACCTGTAGTCTCGTCCTTCCTTCCTTCCTTCTTTCCTTCCTCCCCCCACTTCTTTCCTTCTTTCTTTTTCTTCCTTCCTTTCTTCCTTCCTTTCTTCCCCCCTCACTTCCTTCCTTCCTTTCTCTATCTCTCTCTCTCCCTCCTTCCCTCCCCTCCCACTTTCTTTCTCTATCTTTCTCCCTTCTTTCCCTACTTTTTTTTTCTTTCTTTTCCTCCATTCAAAATCTCCTACCAGGAGAAATCTTCTGCATATCTTCTTCTGAGCTATATTTGGTTGAGAATATCCTGCGGTGGGTTATATATTCCCAGGTTCGGTAAGCTTTTATAAGATTCAAAGACTCAAACCAATGGAGTACGCTTTCCAGCAAGAACTATAGCCACCAGCCTTGGCTGAGGGAATGTGGGGGTGTGAAAGGAGGAGGCATTTATAGGGTCTATCAGTCAGGGTCCATCTGCAAATAACAGAAACCACTTTGGCTAGTTTAAACAACCCTTTAACAAGGGAGTTGGGTGCTTGCAAAATTGCTTGAAGGGTGTCAGAAGACCTTCCAGGAATGATTCCCAAGAACACGATGGTAGAAGTGGCCCACAAGGGAGATGTTACTGTCAATTCTAGTAATTTAGAGAATTCAGAAGCTCTAGGACCTCTTTGCTCCTGTGTTAGAAGGTGGAAGAGGGATGGGGTGCCTGGGTGGCTCAGTCGGTTGAGCATCCGCCTTTGGATCGGGTCATGATCTCGGGGTTCGTGGGTTCGAGCCCCACAATGGGCTCTGTGCTAACAGCTCAGAGCCTGGAGTCTGCTTTGGATTCTGTGTCTCCCTCTCTCTCTCCCCTTCTCCCACTCACACTCTGTTTCTGTCTCTCTCTCTCCAAAATAAATAAATATAATAAATAAATAAGTAAATAAATAAGTACATAAGTAGATAGAAAGAAAGAAGGAAAGAAGGTGGAAGAGGGACAGTAAAGTACCCTCCAGACTGAGAAGGCCCTTCCAGATAGTAAAACTAGGCAAGGCACGCCACACCATTTACACAGAGTTTTATTCAGAGTAACTTACTGATGGCAGCAGGGTGGAGGTCGGGCAGACAGAAGATCCAGGTGCCATGCAGCAATTTCTCCACCCCCACCTGGACGTTAACCCACAGGTTTTATAGGGCGAGGGGATCACTGTGGGGAGGTGAAAGGTAGTTATCTAAAGTGGTTCCATCTGTGCACCAGAGGCTCTCCGGTAGTCATCTACGGTGGGCCCTCTGTAAACCAGTTCTCCCCACTGGTCATCTACAGTGATACCTGTGTGTGCCCCATTAGGGAAGATCAGAGCAACCCCCTCGCATTCTGGCCGGGCACGCATTAGCCTCCATGGGGCCTGGTAGCTGAGCTCTGAGGGAGGTCGTTGTGTGGGCATGAACACCATGGAGGGCCAAAGATGAAGCCGGTGTCATCAGCACCACCACATATGGGCACCCACAAAGCTAAAAACCAGACACTGGGACTTCTGTCACTTTCCCGGAAGAACCCAACTCATCTCTACCGCACGCAAGCCAGCAGAAATGACCAAACCCACAGAGGCATGGCCTCCACCTGTTCCTGACTTTCAAACACCCCAGTGTGTTTCCTTGACAGGCTTGGAACTCTGCTTGCCCAGGACTCTGGAAAATATGGAGTCTTTCACTTGTAGCTGAAGCATTTAGCAAGGCATATTACGAGGGAGTTGAAATGGAACTGAGTGGGTCTATCTGCAATATTTGACATGAAAGGAGGAGGGGGAACAGTGCAATTTTCTCCAAGGCCCCTGGAACTTCATTCTCATGCACAAGGCCAGCCATGAACATCATCATGTGTATAAGAAGAAGCCACACAGAGCAGGCGGCCTTCTGGTAGGGAAGGGCCAAGAGTGTAGAGTACAAATCACTCCAGGCTGCCTAGAGCTTACACTGTCTCATCTGAAAAATAGGAACACACGCTCGGACTGGCAGGCCAGTACTATATGTATATATAGTATACATTATGTATATGACAGCCTCTAAAAACAAATACAATAGGGAATTATAATTTGCTTTTTAAAAAGTCTACCTTAGATGACATCAGGATATAGAAGTTGGAGATGCGCTCAATGCATACCACTTATTCATTGCGAGCCTACCAAATACCAAGAAACACCTTCATATTGCTTTTTCATCTAATCATAATACATGAATCCAGAATTCCTGGGGTACAGGGTATGTTACATACATAAGACAGTTATTGAACTTCCTGGAAAGGGCAAGGTGGTGGTAAAAACAGTAGGTATAGAGACAACTCGTTTATCTTTGCTAGAGAAATGAGAGTTGAAAGCCAGGTACAACTATTTAGTAAAAATGTCAGATTTCCCAAAGCAGAAATGTGTAAGGAAATTTAAATATACATCTAACTCTCATGACCTTGGACTGCTGAAGTTAATCCTAACTTTAAACCAATGGTGTTGCAAAAGAAGTGTTATGGCCTTGGTGTTTCTGCCTGGTTGGGGTGGGCGTATGTGGTGGGGGGTGAGGGGAAATGTTTCTGCTTCAAAAGACACCAAAGAGAACGTTTTTCTTCCACTGAAGAAGCAGAAAACCACTAACCCATGGGCACAAGTCATAAAACACAAAACACAGAGGTAGTTGGTCAGAGCTCTCGTATTAAAAAAGATGTCTGCTACCAACACCAGCAGCCAAAGACGTAAGCCATATCCTGGGCAGAATAACTATAGGAAGGCATTTTCTAGAACCCTCGAGGAAATCAAAAGCTTTTTGTCAAAAAGGAAAAAAAAAGCAAATGTTCTATGCTCAAAATACGTAAATATGTCAAAAAATGGACAGAGGTAGACTTTTTGGTTTTAGGAGGTAGATCTTTTTAAAGAATTTTTTATTATTGAAATATAGTTGATGAGAGGTAGGCCTTGCCATGGAAAGGCACACACCATTTTCTTTCTTGTCCTTTTATTTTTTTAGTTTTCTTTATTTCCTTTCATTTTTTTTTTTTTTTTTTGAGAGAGAGAGAGAGACTGTGTGTGAGCAGGGGAAGAGGGGCAGAGGGAGAAGAGAGAATCCTAAGCAGGTTCCATGCCCAGTGTGGAGCTCAATCTCATGACCATGAGATCATGACCTGAGCCAAAATCAGGAGTCGGACACAACCAACTGAGCGCCTATTTTTAAAATTTTCTATATTGATAGTATTAACAGTGTTATACTGTTAATACTTATGTATGTATTTTGTGTCTATCACCTCATTTATAGGCATGTCTTATTATTATTCCCATTTTATACATAAAATATGGAAGCTTAGAGAGTTTACCGCGGTCATACAAAAAATAAGCATAGACTCTGGGATTTAGAGCCAAGTGTGACTCCAGACAAACACTGACATCTTAGCATCATTAGAGTGAGCTGAGCTAATATGGAGGTGGGCTCAGTTCTATTACAAATGCATAAAAGATGCTGAATAAAATACAATTGAAATTTATATTTAAGTAAAAAGTCTTGAAAAAAGTAAAGGGAAATGCCCACATGCTAGGAATAAAGCAAGCCATCAAAGGTAGAGCATCCATCAGGTCAACTAATGTCACAGCAGCCCGCCCACAAGAATTTGGATCTGGAGTTAGGCAGGGGTTAATGCCTGTAAAGGGCAAGAAGAAGGTGGCAAGCCATGATTGCACTCTCTGCATAAAATCTAAGACCTTGAAGAACTCTTACCTCTGAAATGGAGATAGAAAAATTGCACACAGTCCCTGGAAATTGGCCAAGAAGCTCACCATTTGTCAAAGCTCTTAGATGCAGAGCAAAAATGTCTAAACCCTAGGCCTATGCCATGTGCAGGACTGGAGGTCTAAATTGATCTAACTGCATGGTGCAAATTCCAAGATGAAAATTTGACATAAAAACTGGCTTAGGGCCATTGAGATGCTTTGCATTCTTGTAAACACAAATCTGAATCTGCTCCATGGAGATAAGCCACTATCCAGAGCTTCAGAGATTCCCATAGGAAGAAACACCCCCTGCTGAAGATAAGTTCACAACGAGAAATTGCAAACACCCTGCCATTTTGGTGAAAGATCAAAATCTTGTCTGGGATTTAAAGAGTGCAAATTGGCTTGAACGGGGGAAAAAACAAAAACAGCAGCTCTGCCAAATTAGGAAGGAAGGGCAAGGGGACAGGCACTAATATAGCCAAATGCAATTAACAGAAAACATTGTTACTCCCAAGGTCAGGCAGCCTCTATAAAATACCATAATGACTCTTTGAGTGACTACTGCTTTCCTACTAACCCCCCGATCACTGTGCTACAGCCTTCTATTGCTGGGGCACCCAATTGCTAAGCCACCTCCTCCTCATGAGAGCACCTAATCCTTAATCTGCACTTCTCCTAATACCCCGTCAGTAACAGCAACCAATCCAGAAATGATGCCCACTTCCCTTAGCATCCTCAGGATCCTTTAGTGGGATCTGAACCTTACAAAAGATGTCCCCCACCTCCTTCTTATGGAGTGACATTCCAGTTTCCCCAGAGTGCCCTCCCTTGCAGACCTGAATCGGTAACTTATGTGGTCAGACTACAGACCTGCTCCTGGTGATCAGTAGCTGATTAGGCTTTATCAGTAGAGAGTTTGCATATGCAAGAAACAGAAAAATTGGCCCCTCCTCAAAAGTCAAAGTAATAGAAAATCTGAAAGGTACCATAAATTATAAGTCGATTTTAAATGATGAAGATGAAAGTAAAGATAGCTGACGCTTACATAACACTGTTCAGAGGGTTTGCAGAACGTTAATTCATTCGATCTTCACAAAATCCCTGTGAAGTAGATACTATTACTTTCTCCATTTTACAGATGAGACGTTAGGGAATTTACCAATGCTCACACAACTATGTGTGGGGATCTGCATCCAAGCAGTCTCGTGCCAGAACACATGCTATTTGTCACTATAAATGGAAAGCAACAGGACACTATTAAATAAGAACAGGCAGATTTGAAGAAAGAACTAAATAAACTTTCTAGAAATGAGAAATAGAGTCACTCATTCATTCATTTACCGGATATTTATTGAGCTCATATTATACGGCAGACATGGGCTCTGGGAACATTGCAGTGAAAAAATAGACAAAAAGCTTAGTCCTAACAGAGCCTACATCTTAATTGTCAAGATAGATAATAAATATAGCATATGAAGTAGGGATAATAGGTGCTAAGGAGAAAAAATAAAGTAGGGAAGAAGGGGATAAAACATCAAGGAGAGTGGGTGACATTTTAGATAAGGTATCTGGGAAAGGCTCTCTGAGCAAATAAATGAGTTTTATTCAAGATCTGAAGAAGTGAGAGAGCAAATCATATAGATATGTAGGGAAGAAATTTCCAGACAGAAGAAACAGCCAGAGCAAAAGCCCAAGAAGGGGGAATATACCTGATGTTTTTAAGCAACAGCAAGGAGCCCAGTGTAGGTGATAGTGGAGAAAGAGACAGAGAGAGAGAGAGAGAGAGAGAGAGAGAGAGAGAGAGTGAGAGCGCAGTGGGAGGTGAGCCCAGGAAGTAACAGGGGGTTGGATCATGCAGGGACTTGCAGATCACAGTAAGGACTTTGGTTTTACTTTGAGTGACAATTGGTGGGTTGTCAGCAGAGGGAGGTAAGGATCGGGCTAACATTTTGGCAGGATCACTCAGGCTGCCATGTTGAAAAGAGAGTGTAGGCAGACCCATCAGGAGGCTATTGTAATAATGCAGGCAAGAAATGACAGTGACTTGGACCAACGGGGGCCACAGTGAGAATTGTAAAAAGTCATCAAATTCGGGATCTATTTTTACACAAAATCCTGAAGATTTGTAGTATTTACAGTGTGAGACAAAGAGAGGAGATAAAGATGATCCAAAGATTTTAGCCTGAACACCTATAATAACAGTTACCATTACTGAGAAAAAACTGCAGGATTGGGGAATGAGGATCAGGCACTCCAGTTCCAAACCTCCAAGTGGAGATGTCTCATAGGCAGCTGGATATATGGGTCAGGAGTTTAGGGGAGACATCTGAGCTGGAGATATAAATTTGGAAGTTATCAGCCTATCTATGGTATTTAAAGTCACAAGGCTGATGACTTCATCTGGAAAGTGGTTTAGATTGTAAAAAAAGAGAAGAGGTTTAAGAACTGAGCCCCAGGGATTTCATCATTTAGAAGCAGGGACGATGAAGAGGAACCAGCAAACAAGACTGAAACAGAGCAACCCAAAATACAGGAAGAAAACCAGATGAGTTTGTGTCTTCAAAGCCAACTGAAGGAAGTTATTAAGGTATGAAAAGTCCATAGATGGGTTAAACAGAAGTTTAGATTCACATGAAGATGAAAGTAACAGAGAGATAGAAAGATGGAAAATTAAAAAGGGTGAGTACGAGAAATGGAGGATAGAGTAAAGACATTCAACATGTATTTAGTGAATGTACCTGAAGGAAAGAATAGAGAATGCAAAAAGGCAATATTTAAAGAAAATATCTAAGAATTTTCTATAATTAAATTTAGAGAGACATTGGTGTTGCAGATCAGGTTCCCAGGGAGGAAGATTGGGACAGAGATTGGTGAGGCAGGAGGCTTATGATGGACTACTTTTGGGATCAATACCAGTGGAAGGCATGAAAACAGGACCAGGCAGAGAGAGAAGCTGCAATGGAGTCTCAACAAAGACTTCACTCAGCTTCATGGGAAGGATAACCAACGGTCCTGGTTTGTCCGGGATCAAGGAATTTCCCAGGATGTAAACTTGAGGGGTTTCAGATACACGAGTCCCTGGCAAACCTGGATGAGTTGATCATTCTACCACGGGAACAGGGAAACTGAGATGGACCTTTAGAATTGTCCCATGTTGAGACAAGAGGGCTGCCTCTTTATACCCCTGCATCAACCAATCATTGGATGCAGGCTGTACTCAAGAAGGGGTGTGAAGTTGTGGGTGAAGCAGCACTATTCAGCTGAGGGCAATTCCCAGAGAGAGGCTGACACTGAATGTTGTCTGTTAGAAGCACCTCCAGCTTCTAGTATCCGGAGGATTAGATCCTTCAGTCCTAAAGAGGGATCCAGGTGATACAGGACAGTGTCAAACACAGTAAGTCTTTCTAACTGAGTAGCACACTGGGTCTTGAACAGAATAAATAAATACAAATCCATACCTAGACACATCATCACACCTGCAGAACAATATAGACAAAGAAGAGATAAATCCAACCAAATTGGAAAGACAGATTGTCTACAAAAGAACAATAACTACTGAGAGCAGACTTCTCATCAGCAATGACAAATGCCAAAAGAAAACGAAACAATATCTTCAGTGTAGAGAAGGAAAGTAATTGTCAACCCAGAATTCTATATTTAGCTAAATCATGTTTCTAGACTGAGTACAAAATAAAATAAAGACATTTTCAGACAGGCAAAAGGACTTCACTTGACAGAGTTCACGTCTCACGGCCCCTCAGTGAAAGAACTCCTAAAGAACATTCTCCAGTAAGATGGTAGTTGAAGGGATTGGATGCAAAAAGCAGTGGTGAATAAGAGATTCTTAACCGTAGAGAATAAACTGAGGATTGATGGAGGGATGTGCACGGGGGATGGGTTAGATGGGTGATGGGTATTGAAGAGGGCACTTGTTGTGATGAGCATTGGGTGTTATATGTAAGTAACGAATCACTAAATTCTCCTGAAACAAAACAAACCAAAAAGGGCATCACATTAAAATAATTAATTTTCTTAAAAAAAAAAAAAAAGAAGAAGGAGAAGCAGTGGTGAACAAACAGGTAGACTGGTAATCTAAACTGTAACAAACATTGACCATTAAAAGTTACTAATTTGGAGGGGGCGCCTGGGTGGCTCAGTCCGTTAAGCGTCCTCCTCTTGATTTCAGCTCAACCGTGATCAAGCCCTATGTCAGGCTTTATGCTGACAGTGTGGAACCTCTTTGGGATTCTCTCTCTTCCCTGTCTGTCTGCCCGTCCCTCTCTCTCTCTCTCTCTCTCTCTCTCTCCCTTAAAATAAACAAACTTTAAAAAAAATTACTAATTTGTGTGGGGAGGTTTAGAAACAAGATGGAAATACATTTTAGGCAGCAGTAATATGGAATGCAGGGGAGGAGAGAAAGGAATTAAATCATTATAAGACCTTGCATTTTTTGGAAGATAGTGATACCAATTAATTTTGTAATTTATTATGTCAAAAATGCATATTAAAATGCTAAGTGTAACTCTTAAAAGAATAAAAAATAGAATACATAATTTCCAAACTCGTAGAAATAAAAAGGGGGACCATAAGAAACACTTTATTAATACAATAAAAACAATGTAGAGAAAGAAAAAACTCAATAAAGGAAAAGCACAAAAAGAGGACAGAGACATAAATCCAAATAGATCACTAGCCCCAATAAATTTAAACAAACCCAGCTGTTAAAAGACAAACATTCTCAGACAAGGAGATAAAATCCAACCACTATGTTCTTTTTAAAGAGACAAATATGGGACATAAAGATATAAGATGTTCAAAGTAAATGGATGGCAGTGTACAAGGGAGGCAAATGCTATAGGAAGGATGGCTGGTGTGGCAATACCAATATCAGGCAAAAAACATTACTAGAAATTAATTAGACGTCAGCTTCCAGCAAAGATGGAGTAACAAGACCCAGATTGACCCTCTCACCTGAAACAACTAAAAAACTACTTGAAACAGTGATTTTTTTCACACTCTGGACATCAAGCAGCACAGATAGGGATCCCTGAAAGAAGAAACAAATTTGGTGAGCTGTACGGTTGCTTCGCTCGAGAGCCTGGAGAGTTCCCAGGACACAGCACAGGCAGGTGGAAACCAGGAAGACCTGTGGTCTCCCTGAGTTGAAGTGGTAAGTCTGGGAGTCTGAAGGAGGGAGGCAAAGCTGCTGCAATTTGCAGGCACAATACTGGACAGGAGAGAATTGCACACAGAAAGACAGTTTCAGAGATCTGCACAGAATCCCCCTCAGGTCTTCAGCTGAGTGCTCATCAGCACAGGAGTGTGGGGAAGCTACCCAAAGCCAGAGAAGAAATGACCCAAAAGGAGCAGAGAGAGCAATGCAGAGAGATGACACAGGGGTAGGAATAGTTGGGTTCCCATGGACAAAGTGGAAAACCTTGTAATTCACGGGACATTGAGTAATCAGGATACTGCACTTTTCTCAGTGGAGAAAAACCAGCCCTAGACTGAAGACTACTGGAGTCCCACAAAGCAAAGCTTAAAAATAAAAAATACTTAAAAGGATGAACTGTTTCCTAGTAATTTAACTGTGTCCCAGAACAAAGCTCGAGAACATTTACAGAAACACAAAACATCCAGCATCTAACAAAGTAAACTACACAATGTCTGGAAACTAATCAAAACTTACTCGACTCGCAGAGAAGCAGGAAACAACGATCCATAATGAGGAGAAAAGTCAATTAATAGAAACACACCATCCAGAAACAGCACAGATGACAGAATTAGCAGATAAGGACACTAAGCTACTATAACTATATCCAGTTAAGTTCCAGAAGGTGAAGGAAAGATTGAGCATGTTAAGTAGAGACATGAGTGTTATTAAAAAGACCCAAATTGGGGTGCCTGGGTGGCTCAGTCGGTTAAGCGGCCGACTTCAGCTCAGGTCATGATCTCACGATCCGTGAGTTCGAGCCCCGCGTCAGGCTCTGTGCTGACAGCTCAGAGCCTGGAGCCTGTTTCAGATTCTGTGTCTCCCTCTCTCTGACCCTCCCCCGTTCATGCTCTGTCTCTCTCTGTCTCAAAAATAAATAAACGTTAAAAAAAAATAATAAAAAAAAGAAAGAAAAAAAAAGACCCAAATTGAACCTCTAGAGATGAAATCTACAATATCTGGGATAAATTTCACTACATGGTGTGAACAGCAGATTGGCCCCTGCAGGAGATAGAGGAGAGTTCGTTAGGAGGTTATAAAAATCCTGAACAACTATGCACCTAACAATGGAAACTCAAAGCATATTAAACAAAAATTGACAGATCTAAAGGAGGATTTGATGACTTCATGACCATGGTGAGAGAGTTTAGCATTGCTTTATCAAAACCTGATAGGCAAAGCTTTAAATTAAAACAATAGCAAAGTACAAATTAAAAATATATATTCAGAGTAAAAACAAATTGGCATTGCAGGTCATATATTCTCATGTATTGAGGCACCTGTCATCTGTAAGTTCCCTGAGGGGTAGGATTCAGGATTGGCTTCTCAGGGCCTAGCATGGGGCCTGATAGATTTCAGTTTATCAATACATAAATATTTATTATTCTATCATTTTAATTCTAAATAACGTAGCTAAGGGGTACCTGGGTGGCTCAGTCAGTTAAGCCTCTGATTCCTGGTTTTGGCTCAGGCAATGATTTCATGGTTCATGAGTTGGAGCCCCATATTGGACTCTATGCTAACAGTGCAGAGCCTGCTTGGATTCTCCCTCTCTCTCTTTTCCTCTCTCTGCCCCTCTCCTGCTCATGCTTTCTCTCTCTCTCCTGCCTCTCTCTCTCTCTCAAAGTAAATAAACAACACTTTAAAAAATAAATAAATGATGGGGCGCCTGGGTGGCACAGTCGGTTAAGCATCCGACTTCAGCCAGGTCATGATCTCGCGGTCCGTGAGTTCGAGCCCTGCGTCAGGCTCTGGGCTGATGGCTCAGAGCCTGGAGCCTGTTTCCGGTTCTGTGTCTCCCTCTCTCTCTGCCCCTCCCCCGTTCATGCTCTGTCTCTCTCTGTCCCAAAAATAAATAAAAAAACGTTGAAAAAAAATTTAAAAAAATAAATGAATAAAGGAGCTAAAACAAATTACCTTGAATTAATGGATATATACAAAACTGCACGTAACAGCAGATAGAACATGCATGCTTTTTTCAAAACCATATGAAGCATTTCACTGTGTGAAAGTCAACCACAGAGTAACCATTAGACAATGAACACTGTGCTATCATGCTATTGCAGGAGAGTCAAACTGTTTTCCGGCCATGTAAATAATGAATTCAGATACTTTTGATGGTTCTTGGAAATATAGTTATGAACGCTGTTTTGTTTTCTGGGAAGTTGAGGAGGGGGCTATATTTCCCTCTCCCCTTTCTTCATGCTGACAAGCTACTATCACTTTTTAATCAGAACACAGATCCTAAGAAGTGGGTTAAACCTCATGAGAGAAAATAAGAATTCAGATCAAGTGTCTGTGCTGATCTTCACCTTATTGATAAGAGGAATATAAGAATATTAACTCTAGGGGCATCTGGGTGGCTCAGTCAGTTGAGCGTCTGATTCTTGAGTTCAGCTCAGCTGATGATCCCAAGATCTTGGGATCAAGCCCTGCATTGGGCTCTGTTCTGAGTGTGGAGCCTGCTTAAGATTCTCTCTCTTTCCCCATCAGTCCCTCTACCCCACTTGTTCTCTTTAAAGTAAAAATAATAAATAATAAATAAAATAAAATAAAATATTATTAAAAATAATAGTAACCATAATATTAGTCTATATTAATTGTATAATAAACTGACATTCCGTTTGCATTTTGTACATTGGTCCTATAAACTCCCCCAACCAGAAGCCCATTAAAGTGTCATCATAGTTAGCTATCTGCGTTGATTTAGCCTTATCTTATGATAGTCAGGAGTCTGGTGCCCAAAGTGGTCAAAACAGAATAGACATCAGTCTTATAGAAAATTGTCTTTTAAAACAAGCACCTTTGGGGTGCCTGGTTGGCTCAGTTGGTAGAGTTTGTGACTCTTGATGTCAGTGTAGTGAGTTTGAACCCCACATTGGGTGTAGAGATTACTTAGAAATAAAATCTTAAAAAATAAAATTTTAAAACTCCCCCTTTATTGAGATATAATTCATACCATACATTTCACCCATTTAAAGTGTATAATTCATGATGGGTATTGAGGAGGGCACCTTTTGGGATGAGCACTGGGTGTTGTATGGAAACCAATTTGACAATAAATGTCATATATTGAAAAAAAATAAAGTGTAAAATTCAATGTTTTTAGTCTATTCACAGTTTGAAATCATCTAAGCAATTTTGGAATATTTTCATTACCACAGAAACAAATTCTGTACCCACTAGCAGTCATTTTTCATTGTTCTCCAGCCCTAAGCTACCGCTAATCTACTCCCTGCCTCTATAGATTTGCCTCTTCTGGACATTTCATATAAATAGAATCCTACAATTTGTGGTCTTTGTGACTGCCTTCTTTCATTTACCATAACATTTTCAAGGTTCATTCATGTTGTAGCACGTATCAGTACTTCATTCCTTTTTATTGCCAAATAACACTCCACTGTATAGATAATACCACATGTTATTTATCCATTCATCACTTGATGGACAGTTGGGTTGATTCTGCTTTTCAGCTATTATGATTAATGTTGCTATGAACAATCCTGTACAAGTTTTTGTGGGGACATATGTTTTCACTGCTCCTGCATATATGGTAATGGAATGGCTGGATCATATGCTAACTCTGTGAGGGACTGCCAGACTATGTTCCGAAGCAGCTGCACCATTTTGCATTCCACCAGGAGTGCAGAAGGGTTTCGATTTCTCCACATACCTGTCAACACCTGCTATTATCTGTCTTTGTGATTCTAGCCATCATAATGGGTGTAAAGTGCTATTTCACTGTGGTCTGAGACTTATTTATGATTGGGTATTCTGCAAGATAAATAAATGTTGTTAATTATTTTGCTATAATATGCATTGTTGGTAACCTTGTTTGCCCACAAAAAATAGGTTTGACATGAAAATAGAAAGTGTTTGGTTATCTATTATTATGTGACAAACCACCCCACAACTTAGGGGCTTAAAATAACAACCATTTTGGGGCACCTGGGTGGCTCAGTTGGTAGAGAGTCTGACTCTTGATTTCAGCCCAGGTCATGATCCCGGGGTCATGGGATTGAGCCCTGCATTGGGCTCCATGCTGAGCGTGGAGCCTGCTTGAGATTCTCTCACTCACTCTCTCTCTCTCTCTCTCTCTCTCTCTCTTTCTCTGCCCCTCTCCCCTGCTCATGCTCTCTCTCTCTTAAAAAAAATAAATAACAATTATTTTATTATCTCTAATGATTCTGTAGGTTGACTAGGCTCAGGTGGGTGATTCTTCTGCTCTTGGTGATATCGGCTGGTGCTACAGTCACCTGGGGGCTCCAATGCACAGGAACATCCAAGATAAGCTCATCTACATGTCTGGCACCTTCTCAGAGATGGTTGGCAGGCTGAATGGACTCAGATGGGATACTTGGGCAGCTGGGATTCTTTCTCTCTCCACATTGTCTCATAGTCTTTCTCTCTGAACATTCCATTTCTAGCAGAATAGTTGGCCTTCATACATGTTAGCACAGAGCTCCCAAACGTCCAAAGTGGAAATTTTTAGACTTTTCTAAAGTTTGGGCCTAGAATTGGCACAGCATCACCTCCACCATACTATACTGATTGAAGGCAATCTGGGGCAGACTAGATTCCCAGGCATGGGTCCTGAGAGGAGAGACCCTTGGGGGCCATCTCTGGAGTCTAACTACTGCAAAAATAATTGTTTCCTCAGGAAATAACAACAACAAATTTTCTAATTTACTAATATTACTGTTAAATGCTTTCAATTTTTAAGACATTGCAGGCATCTATCATTGAGGACCTTTTGGGAAGCAGGAAAGAACTTGGTTTCACAAGAAACCATCAATACTCTAAGAAAACATCCTCCCCACCCCACCCTCCAGATTTCTTGTTTTCTCAAGTGTAAAGAAGATATAAAAAGGATCATTCTTGGGGCTCTTAGGTGGCTCAGTCAGTTAAGCATCTGACTCTTGATTTTAGCTCAGGTCACAATCTCACGTTTTGTGAGATCAAGCCCCAAGTCAGGCTCCATGCTGACAGCAAGGAGCCTGCTTGGGATTCTCTCTCCCTCTCTTTCTCCTCCCCAACTCATGCACATGCATGAGCCACCTCCCCCCCTCAAAAATAAATAAATAAACATTTTTTTAAAAAGGATCATTCTTAGAAGCTAGGGGCACCTGGGTGGCTCAGTCAGTTGCACATCCAACCCTTGATTTCAGCTCAGGTCATGATCTCACAGTTTGCAAGATCGAGCCCAACCTTGGGCTCTGCACTGACAGTGCAGAGTCTACTTAGGATTCTCTCTCTCCCTCTCTCTCTCTGCTCCTCCCCGACATGCATGCACTCTCACTCTCTTTCTGTCACTCTCAAAATAAATAAGCAAGAGAAACTAAAGAAAAAAAGACCTCAAAGGCAGCTAAGAAAAGTTTTTCCATATATGGAAATTTTGGGGTCATTCCCATTTTCAAAGCACACCTTCTTCTAATGCTTTTGAAAGATAGAAAGAGTCTACCCACCATTCCACATGTTGTATTATTTCTGGATGTGTATGTTTGTATTTCCCAACACAGTTCATCTTCTCCCATGTGCCCCACTTTGAAGAGAGAGAAGTAGAGGCTCCATGCGGCAGAATTTTGGACCCCAGTCCTAGAAAACACACCTGAAGATGTTTCGCATTTTACATTTGAAAGAACCTTGCCAGCACCCAATCCTAAGGTAAGTTGGGGTTTAATATTTTAGAGGCACTCATTCAACACTGAGTGCTGTTCAACAGTGCTGCTGACTCCTGGAGAAGTAGGAAGCACTCATCCCCAGGAGCGTTCATACAGAGCTGGGTCACCTGTCAGGAAGGCTGTTGCAAGGATTTGGGGAAGTTGGAAAAACCCTAACAAATTCCAGGTCTTATTATTTTAAACCTGTTAAGTGTAGGCAAAGCACTGCCCACTAATGAAACGCTCCATTTCTGAAGTCAGATCTGGGTTTATCACCTGAATTCACCATTTACCAGCTGTATGACTACTGGGTGGGTTATTTAAACTGTCAGCCTGTTTTCTCATCTGTATAATAGGGATAATAATATTACCTACGTTTAAGGTATGGGTTCTGCAGCTGATTCAGAAGGCATGCAGGTGCTCCAGGCTTGGACCAGGACCTTCACTTACAAAGTCACAGACTCCTCTGAGAATCTAATGAGAGCTTTGGATCCTCCATATTCCCCCAAACGGTGTTCATATAATGAAAATATTGCTGTAAGTTCACAGGATTCACAGACACCCCCCTCCCAAGTTGCTCATCCGTGGTTCTACTAAGGAGTTTCAAGTCTGGCTGTAGACTAAACCCAACAGCAAGAAGCCCACAAAGAAAAGGAAGTGACTCCTTCTTGTGAAAACCATAGCAACTCTGAAGGCGAACACGCACTGTGCCTTCGAGAACCTCGCTCTAGCTCTGACGTCTGCAAGTGTAATCTTCTGAGACTGAGTTGCTCTACAGAAATTTCCCTCTCTTTTGTGGTTTTAAGAAACATCTTGGGAGAAATAAAATCTAATAGGCAACACATGACCACGTTACCTTCAATACTGTATTCATCTTTTGACAATCTAAATAATTTTTTGAGAAGTTCTTGGAGGAAAACCCAATTTTATTTTTTCCAGAATCTTTCCTGGATCTTCACTCTCTGTTCTTCCACATACAGACTAGAAGGCAGGAATAGATGGAGAAGCTGAACTTGAAGGCCAAGTCTATCATTTAAGAGGAGGAAGGGAACTTTGCAAATTTTTGGTATCTTGCTCAAGCCCTGAACTGAGCATCATCTAGAGGCTTTCCAACCTATAAGCATTTATTGGATGGTGTAGCAGTTGGAAACTCTGAATGTCCACTGCATAAGGGGACCCAGTCCTATGGCAGATGAGGAGAAATACCAGATAACCCATCTCAGGACTAGAGAGAGCTACTCTTCTAAGTCTATACTCTCCCAGGAGGGGGTCAATAGGGTCTCTGCGTGGATGAAGAAACATTATAATATCTTCTGAGTATATTCTTATCATTATTACTAACGATTGATTTTTCTCAGGAAGTAAATGGATGACATATCTTATATTTGAATAAAGAGTTTTTATGTCCCTTACCTTATTGTACACATCTCTCATGTTGTTTTAAGCTCGAGTTTAATTTTTAAAAATTCATTAATCAATCTTGTTTAACCTTGCTTAAACTTCTTGCCTAATTCTCCTTTACATTAAGGGATTAAAGACAAAAAAGACATAGCCAAGTGATGACTCACTCCTCTTTCTATGCTGATCCCCAAAGGCAGATAGATGAGACTATCCCAGGAATGAATGAAACACGCAAGTCTAAACTGAAAAATAAATCATCTGAGTCTCAGTCTATTTATTCTAACTTCCCCTTTCTTTCATGGCACAAAAATTAGTCTTAAAAGGTTTGCAACTGCTATTCACCACTGCACCTTCCACAGAATAATCTTGATGAAGTTGACATTAGTAACTCACTGCCACAAACAATCTGCTTTGAGTTGCTTTCCTAACAGTGGGGATGGGCCACACTGAGTCATCCACACTCTCCCCCAGGCCCTTAAGAATCCAGGAGATTATTTTCTTGACAATTGGCCAGGATTAACAATGCAGAGGCTGTGACCGTGGGGGCGGAACCAAGGGCCGGGCAGGCTATGGACCTTGGGGCCCAGAGCAGTAGTAGGCTGAGGAGGCTGGAAGGAGAGGCTGAGTCTCAGACTGGTTGGATGGAACCTGATGAGGTCAACTTACTCTACAGAACCCAGAAATGGTGCCCTGGTCACATTGGCGGGCCTCTGTGTTGCCCTTACCTACTTCCTGTTTCTGCTCAAACTGCTGAAGTGTATCGTGATGTGGCAGGGCTCGAAGGGTCCCTGCTCTGGGCCACCTGTGTTTTGCTCCTTCTGAATTAAACCTGGAAAGTGTCTCCTTTTCCACCACATTCATACAAACATCAGCCCCATATGTGGGAGAATAAAGTAGGAGCTTCCTATATGTCAAGATTTAAGGGTGCTAGATAAAGCCCCAATCCTTAAGGAGAACTGCCACATGATTTAACATTCCCACAGAACACCCTCCTTTGAGTTAAGGCATTGAATTTGGCTGCTAAAAAGCAAATGGGGTTTGGGTAGTCTCACAACTAAACCTATTCTTTGCCATTAATGCCTTTCAAATTCATTAATCAGATCTACCCACTGGGACCTTTGAACCTTGAAAATAGCACTCTGGACTGCTTACTGGCAGCTTAGAGCCCAAATTTTCAAATTCAGAATCCTCCATATGTTTGCCAATGACAATTTCAGCCACCGCGTTGAAACTGTGTGTAGAAAGTGTGGAATTATGATGACATCGAACATGAAATAGACCACGTTTGCAGCCCACATTCCTCAGCTGGTTCAGTGGCCGCATTCTTCATGTTGTAAGAAGGCAAAAGCCAAACCAACATTGGGGGGAAATGTTTATACCGTGTGACCTCCCAACAATCCAAACCAAGAAAGGAAAGTGAGAGAGGTTACAAAGAAGCCGATTTACTAGCAGATTACCAATAAAGAAGTTCACGCCTTTCTATAGTAGTTCTCCCCCTCCCTTCCCTGTGGGGGAAACATTCCGAGACCCCCAGTGGATGCCTGAAACTGGATAGTTCCAAACCCTATACATACGAGGTTTCTTCTATATGCACATACCTATAGTAAAGTTTAGTTTCTAAATTAAGCATAATAAGAGATTAACAACAATAACTAATAATAAAATAGAATAATTATATCCATGTACTATAATAAAAGTTATGTGAATGTGGACTCTTTCTCTCTCTCTAAATATTGTATTGTACTCACCTTTCTCCTTCTTGTGATAACTTGAGATGATAAAATGCCTACGTATGAGATGAAATGAAGAGGGGGCGCCTGGGTGGCTCAGTCGGTTAGGCATCCGGCTCTTGGTTTCAGCTCAGGTCATGATCTCGTGGTGTCGTGAGTTCGAGCCCCACGTTGAGTTCTGTGCTGGCATTGAGGAGCCTGCTTCAGATTTTTCTCTCTGTTCCTCTCTCTCTCCGCCCCTCCCGCACTTGTGCTGTCTCTGTCTTTCTTAAATAAATAAATAAACCTTAAAAAGAAAAGAAAAGAAAAGAAAAGAAGAAATGAAGAGAGTGACATAGGTACATAGGTATTTTGATGTAGCCTTAAGATACCATAGGTGAGGAGGAGAGTCTCCTCTTTCCAGACCACGGTTGACATCAGGTAATAGAAACCATGCAAATGGAAACTGCGATGAGGGAGACTGCTGTTCACGCTTCCCAGGCAGGCCTGGCTTTCTGGATTCACTTGTGTCCAGGCCAGGGGTTGGCAACCTGCTCTGTGGAGTGCAGATGTGTGTTCTGGTCTGTTCCCCCAGCCATATATAAGCCAAACAGGACCACCTCTGTCCCACCAGGGATGGAGGGTGGCATTTTGGAGGGTAAGTTCAAAATAGGAGAGTATTACCAAGACCATTTGATATCACAACTAGACCACATTCTCCAATCCACTTTTGTAATGAAGCCAACATTTTAGTCTCCAAAAATTACTTTAATAAAATTTAAATAATATCTAAAAACTATCCTAAGAATTCAAGTGGGAAGAAGAGGTGTACTCTTCTGTCATCACCCTGCATCTAGAGTGGCTGTTGCTTCCATCTAGTTTTCAAGGAACACACGAGGGTATTTCTGACTCAGCCTTTACCGACAGCCTCACCCAGGCTATGAGATTACTCGTGTGTGTGTGTGTGTGTGTGTGTGTGTGTGTGTGCGTGGGCTGGGTCTGTCACTTCTCCATACTCTCAAGAAAAAGTGCCTTCCATACCTCCCAGAACAGTGAATATACAGAGTCCTGATACCTACTAAACAAATGTTTTCTATGTTAGATACCAGGAGGGATATTGAGGTTACAAAATAAAAGAAAACGCATGAATTCTTTGGAGGATCTCACAAACAAGTCACGTTGAAGACTGGGACAGAAGTACATGCAAGGGGTTGTGGACACGTAGAGGAGGGGATCTTTAACTCTACATAGGGAAGGAAGGGCTTCTAAGAGAATATATTTTCTGGCTTCAAGGAATACAATATCCAATGACAGTGGTATTTACTCTTTAAGTAAACATGTTTATCATCTCATGTGACAAGAACTATGGAGACCAGAAAGTGCAGGGTAGGTCTGGATGTCATTAAGAACCAGGTTCCTTTCGTCCTGGCCGTGGGAAAAGAAGCATTGGCTTACTTTAAATCTTCTCCATTGTGGATTTAATATGAAGGCTCCATTCTTACATTCATCATTTCTGATCCGGCAGTTCTGGATTTCTCCAGTGATTAAAATATATTACGGGTTTTAAAAATTATTTTATTCATTATTTATTATTTATTTTTTATTATTTTAATAACACTCTCAGGCCAGATATGTGTCTTTTATTTATGCTACGTGCATGAAGAAACTTTCGGTTCTGCAGTGGTGACTGAACACCCCGTTTGTCTCAAGCATTGGTGAGTATGCCTTACGACAATCATTTTGGAGTATAGGAATCATTTCTTTCCCACTCTAATAAAAATGCCAAACTAGGTCAACTTCAGTTGCCTTTTAAATGTTTTAGGGAGGGGGCACCTCAGTGGCTTAGTCAGTTAAGCATCTGACTCTTGATTTCGACTCAGGTCATGATTTCATGGTTTATGAGATCAAATCCCTTGTAGGACTCCATGCTGGTATCACTGAGTCTGCTTGAGATTCTCTCTCTCCCTCTCTTTCTACACCTCCCCTGCTCTCTCTCTCTCTCTGTCAAAATAAATAAACTGAAAACAAATAAATGTTTTAGGGAGAAAAAGCAAAGTTGCAATATATTAAAACTGCATTTGTTTGATTACACAAGAGTAACACATGTACGTTTTAGAAGCTATAGGCAATAAAGGAGGTTGTATAAGCCAGAGGTGTGAAGAGGGACAAATGGGGCACCCTAGAGTTGTACAGTGTACATCCTATGAGACTGTATATGGCAACCTATTTCTGAACACATAGTACCTAAGTGAAAAACTTCCCCATGATTCTACCTTTTAGCAACAATATTAATATTTTTCTAAGTTTCCTTCCAGTCTTTCTTCTAGATACATTGTGTTTTTAAATGATATTATAATGTACACTTGCTTTATGAACCTCCTTCACTTAACAATTAATTATTAACTTTTAAATTTAAATATTCCTAAAAAACATCATTCTCAATTGCACCATACTTTATTATTTCATTTAACAACGCTTACACAGTTGACCCTTGAACAACGTGGTGGTTAGGGGCACCAACGCCCCTGTGCAGTCGAAAATCCACATATAACTTTTGACTTCCCCAAAACTATTAATAGCCTACTGTTGACAAGAATCCTTACCAACAACATAAACAACACATGTTTTGTATATGTATTGTATTCTGTATTCTTACTATCAAGTAAGCTAGAGAAAAGAAAATGTTATTTAAAAAACTCGTATGGAAGAGAAAATACATTTACAGTACTGTATTTATCAAAACAAAAAATCCGCATGTAAGTGGACACTGGCAGTTCAAACCCATGTGGCTTGAGAGTCAACTGTGTAGTATTTTCTACATGCCAGTCACTATCCTAAACTCATTAAAAATACTAACTCATATAATCCTGCACAGATATCTTTGTTTGCCTCTCCAGACACCTCTACCCTCTTCTACCTGCTCTGTGTCCCAGAAGGCCAACCTGCTGAGACTATGTCAATGAGCTTCGGTACCCTCTTACTTCTCTTGGGTTTGGCCAGTGACACGTTGCGGTAGATTGGATTGCCATTCCCAACTCCTCTCTCTCCCTCTCTTCCTATGTTAGCATTTGCCATGTGAGTGTGCCTTCTAGTAGAGTATATGGAATAGAAATATTTCTACTCCATTTATTTTAGGCTCAGTCATGTGACATGCTTTAGCCAATGGAATGGTTGTAGACGTGGGGTGAACAGAGGCCTGAAACGGACTTGCCTGTCTGGTTTGGCCTCTTGACTGCTGGTCCCAGAATAAAAGGCCCCTAAAGCTGACCAGAATCCAACCAATCCAAAGCCTGAAGCAGAGCCACCCAGTCAACCTGGGAGTGAGAAAAACAAATGTTTACAGTTGGTAGCCACTGAGATTACAAGTTGTTTTTACGCAGCACTACTGCAGCAATGGGAGACTAATCCCAGGTGTGTCAGAAGGACCCTGGAGAGTGAGGTCAAGGTATTTATGAAGGCTCAGTGCGCTTTCATTAAAAGGCACTGCTCCTCCTAGAATCGATCTGTTCCTCCCTCTCCTTCTCTCTCTTCTTTCTCTCTCCAGGTTCCCATAACTGCCCAATGACTCCCTACCTTACTAGACCAGGGTACCGAGCTATCCTTGGTGATTTCCCTACAAGCTGCCCCCATGTCTGTAAAAAGTCCCATTGTTAAATTCTCCGCAAATTACCCAATCTCAGTGTGTCATCAGTTTCCTGTGTGGACTCTAACTGATAAATATCTACATAATTCTCCTATGAAGTAGGTACTATTGCTATCCCCATCTTACTGATGACACTGAAACTCACACCTTGAAGCTGGTCAGGCAGCGAGTGAGTGACAGATTAGAGTTGAATCCAGGCAGGCTGGATTCATGCTGACTTCATCTGCAGCTAGAGGACCATCTAATGGGCCTAGCGTAGTTTATTTATCTAGCTCCCTATTGTTAGACATTTAGATGGTGTTTGTATGTTTGCCATCAGGTTTTTTTGTTTGCTTGTTTTTTGCCTTTTCTGTTATAAATACTGCCATTGTGAGCAGTCTCTGCGTAAATATTTGCTCATTTTCAGGGTCAAGAGCATTTCTAAAAGTGAAATTGTTGTATTGAAGAACAACAATTCTCTGTTCCCCAACCCTTTGGGTTTTTTTAATTATTTCTTTTTGACTATACAAATGACCAGATTCAGGGCACCTGGATGACTCAGTTGGTTGGGCTTCCGACTTCAGCTCAGGTCACGATCTTGAGGTAAATGAGTTCAAGCTCCACATCAGGCTCTGCACTGACGGCTCAGAGCCTGGAGCCTGCTTTGGATTCTGTGTCTCCCTTCTCTCTGCTCCTCCCCTGTGCACACTTTGTCTCTGTCTCAAAAATAAATAAACATAAAAAAAATTTTTTTTTAATGACCAGATTCGATTAACAAAATTCAAGCATTACAGAAGTATATATTGTAGGACATGAACAACCCTGTAACTTCGCACCCTCAGAAAACAAGTGATCCAGGATTTGTTAGGTTTCATTTAATAACAATTAATAGTAACTATTCATTTTTCTTATTGGAAAACCAATAAATATGTTCTGTGGAAATACAGAAAAGGAAAAGGAAAAGGAAAAGAATCATTTGTAATGCACAATTCATGCTGCATGTGTGTGTGTGTGTGTGTGTGCGCATAAACAAACACAGGACCATATTGTGAATATAACCTAGTAACATGCATTTTTCACTTTGCAGTATACATTGTCACAAATGTTTCTCATGTCATTGTCACTCATGTGACATGTCATCTCATGTCATGTCACTACAGTATCAGCTGTGTAGTACCTGTCTTTTAAAACAAATTTTTTAAAACATTTATTCTCTTTTGAGAGACAGAGAGAGGCAGAGCGTAAGCAGGGGAGAGAAGAGACAGAGGGAGACACAGAATCCAAAGCAGGCTCCAGGCTCTGAGCTGTCAGCACAGAGCCCAATGCGGGGCTCGAACCCACGAACCGTGAGATCATGACCTGAGCCAAAGTCAGATGCTCAACCAACTGAGCCACCCAGGCGCCCCTGTATAGCACCTTTTTTATAACTGCCTCGCATTCTACTGAACAATATACTGTCATTTGTGCAACTGTTTCCCTAGAAGTAAACATTTTAAGTTGTTTCTTCCTTTTAAATACAAAAAAGAAAATTGCCTGGACACAGTTATAAAGAGATATCTGCACATACTTCTGATTATTCCTTTCAAATATATTTCTAGATAAGGAATTGCTGGATCAAAATGAATGCATGTTGATAAGGCTTTTGATTTATAATACAACTGGCCCTCCAGAAAGGCTCCCAATTAGTCTCCCACCAACAAAGGATATTATTGTTTAACAGTTTTTTGCCAATATGATTAAGTGGAAAAAAAAAAGGAGGAGGAGGAGATCTTTTTGGTCTTTATTTTTGTTTGCTAACTGAAAAGATAGAACTTTTCCTAATTTTGTTGTCATTTGCACTTCTGTGGCAAATTATGGACTTCCCCATTTTTCTGTTAGCATGCTTACTTTTTCTTAACGATTCATAAGAATTCTCTTAACTTGTTATATATGCAGCGAAGGTTTTTTTCCGCGTTGCCATTTCTTTGTACTTTTTTAAAATGGATTTTTCATGCAGTCAACTTTAGTCTGTTTTTACTTTTATGGTGTCTGCCTTTTGTGTTATATTTAGAAAGGTTTTCTTCACCCCCAAAAAATCACATAATCACTAGTTCTTCTAATTCTTTTGCAGCTTTATTTTTTTTATGTTAAAGGTTGTGAGCCATCTGAAATTTATTTTACTATTTTGGGAAAGACAGAGACCTAGTTTTAGTTGTGTTCAAATGATCAGCCTATTCTCCTAGCATCATTTTCTAAATAAACCATCATTCCCCAATTGACCTGAACCACCTTTATCATACGCCAAATTTTTGTATACTTTAGATTCTCTTTCCGGATTTTGTTTTGGTCCATTGATTGATTAATTCTGTGCCAACACCTCACTGCTTAAAGTACTGAGGTTTAATAACTTTTAATACCTAGTTGCTAGTAGCATAAGCCCCTCCCTTTCATTCATAATTGTTCTTTTTCAAAAATTTCTCACACTTTTATTCCAGGAGCATGCTAGCAGATGAACTTCAGAATCACTTTTGCCTTGTTCTCCGCCCCCCTCCAAAAAAAAATCTTATGGAAATTTTAAGTTAAAACTACATTCAATTTATTAAGTAATTTTGAAGAACCTATCTTCACACGTTCCACTTAAGCAGGCCCTTTGGATATCAAAGTACAATTTGTATTTTCTTCACAGAAGTCTTGTTGTACAATTATTTTAACTGCTGGAAAACACGGGAAGTCAAAGCTCCATCGTGGATATTTTCAAATTCCAGGGAGCCATGGTTAGGAATCAAAAGACCTAAAAGATACTGGATCAGTCAATAGAGCATGCAATTCTTGATCTGGAGGTTTTTAAGTTGGGACCCACATTGAGTGTAGATAGACATTACTTTAACAAATCTTGGGGTACCTGGCTGGCCCAATCCGTTAGAACATGCAACTCTTTTTTTTTTAATTTTTTTAATGTTTATTTATTTTTGAGAGAGACAGAGACAGAATGCGAGTGGGTTAGGGGCAGAGAGAGAGGGAGACAGAGAATCCCAAGCAGGTTCCAGGCTCTGAGCTGTCAGCACAGAGCCCAACATGGGGCTCAAACCCATGAGCTGTGAGATCATGACCTGAGCCGAAGATGGTTGCTCAACCGACTGAGCCACCCAGGCGCCCCTAGAACATGCAACTCTTGACCTCAGAGTTGTGAGTTCAAGTCCCATGTTGGGTGTGGAGCCTACTTAATCAATCAATCAATTAATTAATTAAATCTTAAGGGAAAAAAAGACCTAAAAGATAGTTTTTAGCTAGTCACTTAATACTTGGAAAAATTCACAAAGTTTTCCTCACCATCAGTTTCCTCAACTGAAGTAGTAACCATTATCTTTTCCTACTTTCAGAATTGATCTCAGGATCATACCAACACTGCAGTAGAGAGACCCATATTAATACAAGGGTTATCATTTTGTCAATATATAGCTAGCAATGGGAATGTCCCCAGGAAGGATTTTACCATATGGAACAATCCAACCAATCAAGAAATAATTACCCAACAAAGTGTCCAACTATTTTGCCAAAACTAAGTGGTTTTTTTCTGGACGTGTTACTTTCTGTGCTAACACCTGAAAAGTCCCAGCAAACCAGGATGCATTGGTCATCCCGGCTGTCAGGCATCCCCTTCCAACTCTAAAACGCTATAATGCTAGAGACAGAACAGACCCACGTTCACAAGGTGTTTTCAGTCTAACAGAAGAGACGTAGTGTTTGCCTATGACATGATGAGGGAATGTGTGCATATACTAGGGTATTTCGTGAGAACTGGTGATGCAATAGGGCTCTCAAAGGGGGAAGACTACTTTGGACTGGAGACTCTGCTGGAGGTGCTTGAACTAGACCTGAGAACCAGAGCAGTTGGGTTAGATGGGATTCCAGCTGGGGAGTGAGCAGAATGCAAGAATCAGAGTGCTTCTGCATGGAAGAGATAACTGAGCACTCGGGTGCCTAGCCTGACGCAAGGGAGGTACTCAATGAGCACAAGTTCAACCGAGTTCAATGGACCTGGTGACACAGAACTGGGATATGCACAGAACACCTGTTTACGGTTGCAGACCCTAAAGCTCACAAGAGTGAACAACTGGAAATGCAGAACAACACCTAAGAGGCTCTCTTGTAAAATGCTAAGTGAAATAACATGAAATATATACAACCAATTTGTTTCTCTTTTTCCTTTGGCACTCCGCGTTTTTTTTTTTTTAATTTTTTTTTTTAATGTTTACTTATTTTTGAGACAGAGAGAGACAGAGCATGAATGGGGGAGGGTCAGAGAGAGAGGGCAACACAGAATCCGAAGCAGGCTCCAGGCTCTGAGCTGTCAGCACAGAGCCCGACGCGGGGCTCGAACTCACGGACAGAGAGATCATGACCCTAGCCGAAGTCGGAGGCTCAGCCGACTGAGCCACCCAGGCGCCCCTGGCACTCAGCGTTTTAATGTTAAATCTAGTGCCCAGAACAACGTAAGAACTATTTCCCATTTACTCCCTCCACTTCCTTTAGTCAGGCATTGTTCTTTCACATCCTGAAATATTGTAGTTTGCATTGCTTTAAAAAAAAAAAAAATTACTACCTTAGGGGCGCCTGGCTGGCTCAGTCAGTGGAGCATGTGACTCTTGATCTTGGGGTTCCAGGTTCCAGCCCCATGTTGGGTTTAGAGATTACCTTTTTAAAAATTACTACCTGAAGGGGCGCCTGGTGGCGCAGTCGGTTAAGCATCCGACTTCGGCCAGGTCACGATCTCGCGGTCTGTGAGTTCGAGCCCCGCGTCAGGCTCTGGGCTGATGGCTCGGAGCCTGGAGCCTGTTTCCGATTCTGTGTCTCCCTCTCTCTCTGCCCCTCCCCCGTTCATGCTCTGTCTCTCTCTGTCCCAAAAATAAATAAACGTTGAAAAAAAAAATTTAAAAAAAAATTACTACCTGAAAAACACGTTATGGAAAAATTAGAATGTAAAGAAAAAGGTAAAGATGAAAGTTAAAATTTCAGTATTTCCTCTAAATATAGCCATCATTAATGTTTTTGTGTTCTCTCCCCTTCCCCCACGCCCCTTCACCACCCTTTTCTTTCTGGATATTGAACTGAATATGTTTTCTAACTTGCTTTTTAATTTTTTTTTAATGTTTATTTATTTCTTTGAGAGAGAGAGAGACTGAGTACAAGTGGGGGAGGAGCAGAGAGAGAGAGGGAGACAGAATCCAAAGCAGGCCCCAGGCTTCGAGCTGTCAGCACAGAGCCCAACACATGGCTTGAACTCATGAACTGAGGTTGTGACCTGAGTCGAAGTCTGACGCTTAACCGACTGAGCCACCCAGGTGCCCCTCTAACTTAATAATACTTCATGAAGATTTTTCCACTTCAATAAATTGCTTGTATATCAGCACTCTTAGCTGTCACGTATTTCACTTAATGGTGATATACTAATGTATTTAACTAGTGTCCTACAACAATAGAACCATTGAGATTTTTCTAGGCCTACTTTTGTTCATTTCCTAGAATAAAGTCCTAGAACTAAAAATCACTGGACAAAATCTAGGTGTATTTGATATAATATCATTTAAAGGTTAAGAGGTCAGTCCTTGGGACAGAGGCATGGGTTCAAATCCTCTATTTTCCAGCTCTGTGGCCGTGAGTCCCTTCTTTAATCTTTCCAATCCTGTTTTTCACCTCGTGGTCTCTCTCTCTCCCAAAAATAAATAAACATTTTTCAAAAAGATAATAATTGTACCCACTTCACAGGGCTGTTGTGAGAATTTAAGTGGGATAATGTATATGAAGTGCTTAGCACAGTATCTGACATAGAGTGAGCACTGAATATGACCTATAGTTCTTTGGCTAAAGTGATCTCTAGAAAGATATTGTCGATTTTCCCTGATACAAAGCCCATGGCCTTTGAAGGAGCTGATAGGATTTAACTCCAATAAACGTTACAAAGTAGCAATACATGCTGGTCCTTTGCCCACCAGCATGACACTGAGCAATGTCCCCAAGAACATCAGCCTATCCTGTTTTAATCCAGTCCCCCTAGTGGCCAAGAGACTGAATTGTCAAGATAACTAAACTAACATTGTCTTTTCAAGGTTGATTCACAAAAGGGAAATACAACAACCTCAATTTTTTTTTATTTTAAAAAAAATTTTTTTTAACGTTTATTTATTTTTGGGACAGAGAGAGACAGAGCATGAACGGGGGAGGGGCAGAGAGAGAGGGAGACACAGAACCGGAAACAGGCTCCAGGCTCTGAGCCATCAGCCCAGAGCCTGACGCGGGGCTCGAACCCACGGACCGCGAGATCGCGACCTGAGCTGAAGTCGGACGCCTAACCGACTGCGCCACCCAGGCGCCCCCCTCAATTTTTTTTTAAATAGAAAATTTGTAATGGCCCAAGTAACACTCCTCAAGATCACGTGATGTATGATCTGAAAGTTACTAGCCTACTTTCCCAAATAGCTGTGGTTTGTCCCTGGTGAAGAAGAATAAATCTGGCTGAAGCAATGGTTCTCAATCATGGCTGAACCTCAGTATCCTGAAAAGTAGAGATTCTCCAGAGATTCTGATTTAATCAGACAGTAGTGTGACTGAGTATCAGTATTTTAAAAGGCTCTCCAGGAAACTCTAATAGTCAGCTGAGGCTAGAGACAGTTGGCAAGGATGCCCTCAAATTCATCTCAACCTCTTTTTTTTTTAAGTGTGTTTATTTATTTTGAGAGAGAGAGTGCGATCCGGGGATGGGCAGAGAGAGAGAGAGGGAGAGAGAGAATCCCAATCAGGCTCTTCACTGTCAGCGCAGTGTCCTACATGGGGCTCTATCTCATGAACCATGAGAACATGAACCATGAGATCATGACCTGAGCAGAAATCAAGCTGGACGCTCAACCGACTGAGCCACCCAGGTACCCCATCTTAACCTCTTTTCCATCCATTCCTCAAACAGAGGGGCTACAGAGAAGTTGCTTCCTCTCTCACCAATTCCTCTGCTCTTAGGAGAGTTCCAAAAAGAATAAGCAACAAGCGTCAATAATCCCCCTAGGGTCTAACTTCTGGTTGCCTCAACCTGGCTAGAAATAAAGTGTGAGCCACAAACATGAGCCACATAAGTAATTTAAAATTTTCTAGTTAGCCACATTTAACAAAGGAAAAAGAAACAGGTGAAATAATTTTAATAATAGTTTATGTAACCCAAACATATCCAAACTGACATCACTTCAAAGTGTAATTAATATGCAACATTATTAATGATCTCTTTTACATTTTTTTCATACTAAGTCTTGAAAAAATTAGCATTTTTTTTTCCATATCAAGTCTTTGCATTTTTACACTCCAAGCACATATCAATTCAGACCGGCCATTTGAAGTACTCAAGAGCCATATGTGGCTAGTGGCTGCCATTTTGGACATTCCAGGGCTAGGGGTTAAATGCAAAGGAAGTATCCTCACTGGGGCTCAGCATCCCTTATAATGAGGATATGGCAGTGCTGTTCCTTGGCATTGTTACAAGGATCAGTGAAATACCTGTTACGGCACTGGGTGGTGAGTGAGCTCTTGACAATGTTTAGTTTCTCTTGTGCTAAGGGGAAGAGGTGCACTGGGTTAGGTGGTAGATAGAATGACTCCTCTCTAAAAGAGGTTTTTTGATTTTTTTTTTTTAATATGCTTAACCCATGTTCCCTTTTGCTAACCATAAAAAGTTCATGCTTTCCTTCTGTGATATTTTGTATTTCAAAACACAATTAAAAAACTCAATTTCGTGACTAAAAATAAAAGCAATAGGACAAAGATTGCTTTGTTGTCACTCTCCCTCCTCCAGCCTAGAAGCCTGCGCCCTCTCTTCTCTGCCTATTGTAAATTCTGCTCTAAAACATCGTTCTCATTTCAAGGCTGCTGTCTCAACCTCAGACCAGCCTTGCATTCGTGGAAGGTTTTTTAATTTAAAATAGCTTCTTTATCATTACAAAAATAATATGCTCCGAAAACAAATATCGGAAAATACAGAAAAGCAGAAAAGACAAAACTGGAACCACCAGATTCACACCATCCACGGAATAAGCACAATAATACCTGGGGTAGATCCTTGAAGCAGTGGTTCCGGCCTCCCCCCTCCCCGCCCCCCCCCCCCCCGCCCCCGCCGCCCAACAAACCCCTCCCCGCCCCCCTGCCTCCCAACAACCCTCCCCCCACTGTTCATCAAGGATCACCTGGGCACTCTAAGTTATATGATGCCTGGCCCCACCCCCAGAGACTGTGATTTAATTGGACTGGATGCCACTAGGGCATCAGGATTCTTTTTTTAAGTGCTCCCCAGGTGGGACGCCTGGCTGGCTCAGTCAGTGGAACGTGCAGCTCTTGATCTCAGAGCTATAAGCTCCAGTCCCACATTAGGTGTAGAGATTACTTAAAAATAAAATCTTAAATAAATAAATAAATAAATGCTCCCCAGGTAACTTCTAATGAGCACCCAAGATAAGAACCAGAGCTCTTAGAGCAGTGAGTCTCAGACTTTAATGTGCACACCAATTGTGGTGATCTCGACAAAATGCAGATTCTGATTGAGTAGGTCTGGAGTGGGGCCCCGGGTATGAATTTCTATTAAGGATGATGCTGTAGCAGCGGGTCTATCAACCATATTTTTAATATTCCAGACCCTTAGCCATGCATAGATATCTATATGTGCTTTTTTTCCCCTAAAAATTCTTACCATAATTCTCCTGTCTCTTAACCTGCTTTTTTAAATCAACAGTTCATTACGACCTCCTTTGCATTTTAAAATAGTACACTTCTGCAAGGGGTGCCTGGGTGGCTCAGTCAGTTAAGCATCCAACTCTTGATTTCAGCTCAGGTCATGATCCCAGGGTCATGGGATCAAGCCCTGCATCGGGCTCTGTGCTGGGCATGGAGCCTGCTTGGGATTCTCTCTCTCTCCCTCTGCCTCTCCTCTGCTCATGCTCTCTCTTTCTAAAAACAATATATATATATATATATATATATATATATATATATATATATATTCTGCAAGATCATTTTAATTGGCATCATGAAATTTCATTTTACTATTGTAGATTGCTTAGTGCAGTGCTTTGGGAGTGGAGGGTTGCAGCTGGTGTATCATATAGTCTGGGAAGTTCAACCCTTGACTCTATTCTGATGAGGTAGACCAGAGATAGAGCTCCACAAACAATTCTTCTATACTGTCCCTCTCTCCTCTTCCCAGACCTTAAAAACCACTGATTTAACAATTTCCTATTTTAGGGGCACTAAACTTCCAGCTGTTTTTCAGGCAAACATAGCAAAACATTTTCTGCAAAAAAAAAAAGATCACATCAATCTCATGAAGTAAGCTTTATTATCATCTCTATCTTACAGATAAGGAACATTTTCATGTGTAAAAATTTGCCCATGAGATTCTGCTATTCACTTGGTTTGAGAATCATCAAAATTCTGATTTAACCCTTTGGTGCTTGTGGGAAGGACAGCAGTGTTTCCTAGATAAAGCCAAGCTCAGAGTGCTGGGCACCACCCGCCCCCTGCCCTGCCACATCCCTGCACTGAGGAATAAGGCCCCAGACAAAGTCATGTGTCTTCCGCGGCCACAGGCAAAAGGACCAACAGCAGGAAACGAATGCAAGGTCAGTCTGGGAGTGGCCAAGCCAGCAGCCTATGAGGAGCTCTGCTATAAAAATCCCTCCTCAGGGCTCCTGAGTGGTTCAATCAGCTCAGATCAGGATCTCATGGTTGGCAAGTTCAAGCCCCCCATCAGGCTCTGTGCTGACAGCTCGGAGCCTGGAGCCTGCTTCTGATTCTGTCTCCCTCTCTCTCTAGCCCTCCCCTGCTCACACTCTGTCTCTCTCAAAAATAAATAATAAAAATAAAATAAAAAATAAAAACGTATTTAAAAAAAACAAAAAACAAAAACCTGCTCATCAGACAGGAGGCAGTACCATGAGACAGAGAAGCCGGAGAGGCCCAGAGGCCAAGAACTCTTGAAAAGCAGATGCTCGGAGAGAGCACAAGCCATGAGGCAGAGAAAAGAGGAGAGGTGGGCTGACAGCGACAGAAGTGTGAGAAGCAGAAACAGAAGAGGGCTGTGTCATGCTGAAAGTGGGCAATCTCCTGCCAGGGTGGAAACCAGTCACTGTCCTTCAAGCTCTGCGTCCTGGACCCCCTCCTGGTCTCTGAGCTGTGTTCCAATGAAGCCCAGCTGGGAAGACACACAATTACTGCGGGGGCTCTTTGGAATAATTGTGTACCCTCCTGCCCACTAAGGAAAGGGAATTATTTAAGGTAAACTGAAAATGGGGCACCTGGGTGACTCAGTCAGTTGAGCATCCGATTCTTGATTTTGGCTCAGGTCATGACGTCACGGTTTGTGAGTTCAGTCCCAAGTCGGGCTCTGTACTGACAGCATGGAGGCTGCTTGGGACCCTCTCTCTCCCTTTCTCTCTGCCTCTCCCCCACTTGCATACTCTCTGTCTCAAAATAAATAAATAAATAAATAAATAAATAAATAAATAAACAAACAAACTTAAAAAAAAAATAAGGTAAGCCAAAAAAGACTTCATTACAAGCAAGAGTCCAACAACACACACTCCCCATAGTTCTACTCATTTTTAAAATTTTATGAATAAAAGATTTAAAATCTGATTTTAATGGGAAGAAGAATGAAAACACAGGGTAACCGCATGAGGTGGAGACTGGGGGATCCATGGGAAAACAAGAGAGGGGAAAGACATTGCAGAGAGGATCTGGGAGGGGAAGACGAGAACAGACCTCTTCCTCACTAGCCGTTCTAGACTATTCAAAGGAAGTTTGACAGTCAGAAAGAGGATCCAACCAGTGGCCGGCGTCAGAGGGAAGGGAAACTGAGCTGCACAGTGCTGCCCAGAAGGTGCTCAGGGGGCACTGTGATGACCAGAGCAGTCCAGATGGTGTAGGGAGCAGATGACTAACTCCCCGGAGGTGGCCTTTGCTCTGGTGATGACCAATCAGAAGTAGCCACCAGAATTGCCCACCTGGAGTCCAGTCCTTCCATCTGGAACAAGAATAAAGATTCCAGTGCACTTTCAGAAAACAGAACTTAGGCATCCAAAAAGTTCCCAGAATTTTCCCGAAGACAAAAGATGCACAGGCGAGAACTGGAGAGTCAGGAGCCAGTAGCTTCCTGTGAGCAATGGGCTGACTGATTGATACAAGTCTTCAGCTACCATCGAACTCCCAGATAAGCCTGGATTTTACACGTATCTCTCCCAAAGCTCCTATCTAGTGACATAAGAAGAACAGTAATAACAATAGAGAACATGTGATAAGTCCTTCATGTGGGCCAGATGCCATGTCAGAAGCCTTAAGCCCATTATCTCATTTCATTTTTACATCAGCCTTATGAAGTAGGCACTAAGACTGTCGCCACTTTACAGATAAGCTGATGCTCAGAGAGGCTCATTAATTTGACCAATGTCATATAGCTAATTAGAGCAGAAATGGGATTCCCACTATGTCTGTCTTAATCTAGAGTCTGTGCTCTTGGTCACTGGAGCCATACTGACTCTCTAATCAATTATGGCATTAAAAGGAAATATAAAGATGATCTAAAGTCACAGTTCCATTTAAAATATGAAACATGCTCAGGGCACCTGGATGGCTCAGCCAGTTAAGCGTCTAACTTCAGCTCAGGTCATGATCTCATGGTTCATGAGTTCGAGCCCCACGTCAGGCTCTGTGCTGACAGCTCAGAGCCTGGAGCGTGCTTTGGATTCTATGTCTCCCTCTCTCTCTGTCCCTCTCCTGCTCGCACTCTGTCTCTCTCTCTCAAAAATAAGTAAACATTAAAAAAAAAAAAAAGAAAATATGTTCAATACCTCCCCATTTCATAGAGTTATGGACTTTGAAAATTATAAAAAGAAAACCCAGGCACCCCATTTGGTAACTGATGGTGAAGTCAAGCCTCTAGAGGCAGCAGCTTTCATCTGCAAACATAGCCAGAAGTTTCTCATTTGTAACATACTGAACTCGTTCCAGAACCTTCCACCTCAGCATTTCTCCTGGTGGTAGATAAACCCTGAAAAGTCATTAAGTCTTGAATTAAACAGGCAAATCAAGCTGGTACAGTGAATTAAACACCATCTTTCATCAGAGAAAGGGATCAGCAAGTCCCTAAACCAACAGAGGGCTTTAGTGTTTATCAGCAAGGGGCGACTCCAGCCCTTGTTCCAGTGATGCAGAGAGGGCCTCACATATTTCCTCTGGGGAAGTGTCTACAAAGGTGACTGGGGAGACCACAGAGTTGTGGGGGCCAACTCTGAGGACTGTGGAGAAAGGAGTGGTAGAAATTCCTTTTACTTTGTCCTATTTTATCAGGCCTGCCGAAGAGAAACATGGTCTGTTAAACTAAATTCTTATCCAAACAATACAATTAACTTCCTCCTCCTCCTTTTCCTTTTCCTTCTCCTCCTTTTCCGGCTCCCTGAAGCTTCCAGAAAGTAAATTTTACATCTTTCATTCAATATTACCTCTGCGCCTGCTGAGACTAGAGTTTACAGCGTGTGTCCGCTTAGAGACAGGCCTGACTCTGCCAACTGTGGTTTGATCTGAAGGATGGTGAAGGGCCAGTCTGTCCAAGTGCTGGACACTATTATTGTTTAAATTTACTCATCAGATGGTTCCAATGCTGTTGAACGATTCAAAAGCATAAAAGAGAGAGCAAGCTTTCAGACCCTTTTTTACAAAACCAGGTTTTGATACCCAAAAGGAAAACTACAAATTTCATTCATGAATACAGATTTTAAAAATCTAAAAGATTTGGAGCGCCTGGGTGGCTCAGTCAGTTAAGCGTCTGACTTCGGCTCAGGTCATGATCTCACGGTTTGTGGGTTCGAGCCCTGTGTCAGGCTCTGTGCTGACAGCTCAGAGCCTGGAGCCTGCTTCCCCCTCTCCCTCTGCCCCTCCACTGCTCATGCTCTCTCTGTCTCTCTCTCTCTCAAAAATAAATAAACATTAAAAAAATTTTTTTTTTATTTTAAAAAGCCAAAATATTCAACATTAATTTCTGATAAAATATCTTAAGAAAAAAGTAGGATATCTCCTTAACATAAGAAATGTATCAGTCAAACCGAAACCAGCATCATGCTTCATGGTGAAATACTAAAAGGGCACCAGTAAATCTAAGAAAAAGACAAAGATGGCCTCATTGCCACTACGATTTCATGTTGTAGTGAAGGTATAAGCCAAAGTAATTCTAGAAGGGAAAGAAACAGGAAGTATAAAAATGAGGAAGGGAAGGAAAATTTTCATTATTTGCCGATGTTATGATTGTATACTTTGAAAACTTAAGGGCAAGAGAATGTACCACAGTATCTAACTGCAAAATAAATACACCAAAATGGACAGCTGTCCTAACAGTAAATGACTCAGACCTGAGAAAATAGAATTCGAAGTTGGCATCGGGAAAGATAAGAATCAAACCAATTTGCACTGCAGAATTCCCCACAGGCTCAGGAATTGGTGGGACCAATTACCTTTGGAAGCGAAGGAAGGATTAAAGCAAAGAGAACTGATTGAAATACTGTTTAAGAAGCAGTTAGAGCCCTAAGTGCCCTCTCAACTCCCTGCCTCACCACAGGAGAAGACTGGGGATTTATAGTCTGGAATGGGAAAGCCGGGGAGGTCTCCGGTTTTAAGGACATTAGGAACACTTGGGTTCAGGGGTACGAGATGGAAAACAGGCGTAGGTGTAAGTATGGGTTGCTGAAATTTCTGCCCTCTTCCACCTCTGCTCCTAGAAGATAGTAGACTGGCTTTCTCTCTTCCAGAAGGAGATTAGAAAAGACTTACCTGGGGAATCCAACCAGCTGATAAAAGACATAAAGCTATAGACAAGGGTCCCCCCCCCCCCAGTGAAACCATTCAGCCAGAACATGCAACAAATCCTTTCCTACGCCTGCGAAGCTTCCAATCAGCTTAACTAGGAGCAAATGACCAAAGATCACCCACCAGGCATCTGAGGAAAACTTCTAACATGAAGCATAAAAACCAAATGTGCAAACAGAAAAAGGAAGTCGGAGGAAATGGATTATGCAATTATGCAAGGAGAAGAAAATGAAAACAAAGACACTAAAAACCATTACTAATACTCTTAGAAAAATAAGAAGCTATTGTGACATTGCATCCACAAAATAAGAATAGAATGCTATAAAAAAAAATAGAGAAAAAAGAGTAAGAGAGATTTTGGCATTTAAAGACATGATATCAGAGAGTTGTTTTTAATCTACAGAAGGTTTGGAAGATGATGTGGAGAAAATCTCCCAGAGTATAAAGCACAAAGACAAAAAGAGATGGAAAATAGGAGACAAAATATAAGAAAGTTAGAAGTCTGGTCCCAGAGGTCCCATACCCAAACAGCAGGAGTTCTAGAAAGCATAAACAGTGAACATAAAAGGAGGGAATTATGAAAGAAATAATTCGAGAAAATTTCCCAGAACTGGAGAGCGTGAGTTTCCAAATTGAAAGTGTTGCACACAAAGAATTAAAGTAGACCTGTACTCGGGTATATAGAGGTAAAATTTCAGAGCAACGAGGACAAATAAACAAAAATCCTCCAAATCTGTGAGGAAAACCAAAGACCCGTATAAAAGATGAGGGATAAAGATGGTTTCTGACTTCTATCACAGGAAGCTAGAAAGCAATAGAACAATGTTTTCACAATTCTGGAGTGGCTTTCAACCTAGAGTTCCATATTCATAATACCATTACTCAAGGATAAGAGTCAAATAGAGACATTTTTAGATGTAAATAAAAGTACCTCCAAGGCACCAATCCTTATAAGGCTGTTGAAGGATATGCTTCACCAAAACATGATCGTAAACCCAAAAAAAGGGACATCTGATATCTCAAAGCTGGAGCTCTGTCACAGGAGACAAGCTGAGGGAATCCCCAGGACAAATGACAAAGGGCGGCAAATATACACCCGGCATAGAGAACAACCAGTCCAGATGTTTTTCACAAAGACAAAATTGATACAGTAATAAATCTTGAGGAGAGATTTATAAACTAGCAAAGAATTTGAAGTGGAATTAATCATAACAAGATTAAGAAAAACAACTAAGTGGGGCGCCTGGGTGGCTTAGTCTGTCAAGCCTCTAACTCTTGATTTCAGCTTGGGTCATGATCTCACGGTTTGTGAGTTCAAGTCCCACGTTGGGCTCCGTGCTGTCAGTGCTGCTGGAGATTTCTCTCTCTCCCTCTCCCTATTCCTCCACTGTTCAGGCTCATGCCCTCTTGCTCTCTCTCTCTCAAAATAAATAAATAAACTTAAAAAAAAAAAAAAAGAAAACAACTAAGTAAATGGGGGGAAAGAAACAATTATTAACTCCAGGGAAAATGAATATTGAATACTAAAGGGCATTATAAATCTACCTATTTGAAACAATTTGATGCTGGTTCAGGAATGCACAAACAATTACAACAGATTAAAGAGCTCGCTGGGGCGCCTGGGTGGCGCAGTCAGTTAAGCGTCCGACTTCAGCCAGGTCACGATCTCGCGGTCTGGGAGTTCGAGCCCCGCGTCAGGCTCTGGGCTGATGGCTCAGAGCCTGGAGTCTGTTTCCGATTCTGTGTCTCCCTCTCTCTCTGCCCCTCCCCCGTTCATGCTCTGTCTCTCTCTGTCCCAAAAATAAATAAACGTTGAAAAAAAAAAAATTAAAAAAAAAAAAAAAGAGCTCGGGAAAAGTCACATACACAAATGACAATTTAAAATGTAATTTGGGTGGGGGCTTCTGGGTGGCTCAGTCAGTTAAGCCTCCCACTGCAGCTCAGGTCATGATCTCTGGGTCTGTGAGTTCAAGCTCCACATCGGGCTCTGGGCTGACAGCTCAGAGCCTGGAGCCTGCTTTGGATTCTGTGTCTCCTTCTCTCTCTGCCCTTCCCCTGCTCGCACTCTGTCTCTCTCTCTCTCATAAATAAGAATTTTTTATAAATTTTAACATAATTTGGGTGGCATTCCAAATCAGTGGCAGGAAAGATAGTTTCTCAATAAATCATGTTGGCCAGCCATTAAAAGAAAAAAAAAAAAAAAAGTAGGGGCACCTGGGTGGCTCAGTCAGTTGAGCATCCAACTTCATCTCAGGTCATGATCTCGCAGTTCTTGAATTTGTGCCCCTCGTTGGGCTCTGTGCTGACAGCTCAGAGCCTGGAGCCTGCTTGAGATTCTGTGTCTCCCTCTCTCTCTCTGCCTGTCCTCCGCTCATACTCTGTCTCTCTCTCTCAAAAATAAATAAACATAAAAAAAACTATTTAAAAAAAGCAGATGTCTGTCTTTCTTACTCTCTATTCCCAAGTAAATCCTAGATGGAGTTTTTTTTTTAATTTTTGTTTTTATTTTGGAGACAGAGAGAGAGCATGAGCAGGGAGAGGGGCAGAGGAGAGAGAGACAAAGGGAGAATTTAAGCAGGCTCCACACTCAGCAAGGAACCCACAGGGGATTTGATCCCAGGACCCTGGGGTCATGCCCTGAGCAGAAATCAAGAAGAGTAGGACATTCAACCAACTGAGTCACCCCGGCACCCCCTAGATGGATTTAAATAGAAGAAATAAAGTCATAAAAGGTACAAGAAGAAAACATAGGTAATAGTATATAAACTTATCGTCAGAAAGAACTTTTAAATAAAATACTAAACCTAGTGCCATAAAGGGAAAGATTAATAACTTTGATTACATAAAAATGTAAATCATTCCTTTAGGGGGGAAATCATGAAAAAGTCAAAGACTAACCAAAAAAAACCAGAGATAATAGTTGCAATACATATAACAGCCAGAGAGTTATTTACCTTAACATATAAAGAATATTAACAAATCAATAAAAAGGATCGACAATTCACTTGAAACATGAGACTAGGGAATTTACTTATAGAGAACATACTAGTGCTTTCTAAAGACATAAAAAGATACAAAGTGGTTAATTTTGCTCATAATTAAGCAATATAAGCAAAATTAAAATGCTATTTTATCTGTAAGATTGGCAAAGATTAAAAAATGCTATAATCCTCAATGTTGACAAGAATACGGGGAAACATTTATTCTCACATACTTTCAGCGGGAGTGTAAATTAATACATTGTCTTAAATGAGGAAATTGGCTATATTTATCAAAACTTGCAGTGTAAATACCATCGAGACCAGCAATTCTACTTCTAGAAATTTGCACTAAACATACATTCTCATATGTATACACAAAATCATATATATAAGATTTGTCCTGTTAGATCTCTTCAGGATCAACTCCTATTGTGCAGTAGGATTCAAGACAAATTCCGCAAGTTGCAGTGTGGGTTAAAGAGTAGACTTTAATGAGGAAAGGTCAGGGTCAACAAGAGAAGGCCTGTGATCCCCACCAACCTATTTACCTCTGGAGGAATATGCTAGAACCAGGCAGTCTACTGTATATGCAGTGTGGGTTTGTGTTTCATGGGAGGGACCCCAGTTCCCTGAGACAATCCCTTCTTTTAGGACAAACTTGAGAACCATCTTATCAGTCAAGCACAGTTTGGACATTGTGCCATCTAGATATGGTGCCAGCCAGAGTTTAGACAGAGGGTGAGGCAAATGAGACCCCTATCTCTGGTGCAAAATTTAAGCCACCAACAAAAATGAAATAATCAAGATAACATATTTTAATAAAATATTTTAAAATAAAAATCAATGTATAAGCCAACATGACCTGCCATGGCACTATTACTAATTCCGTCTTTATTTGGAGTGTTGATATTTCGTTCATCATGGGTTTTTGGATTAACTTTGTTTTTTTTTTTAATATTACATCAAATATTTTTTCTTCATTACTGAGATTCGAGGGCCTTCTTAAATGTTGCATCCAAGCACCATAGTCTCAACCCTTTTGCCATTCTTTACTGTGTTGTCTGGGAAAGCCAGCCCCCCCCCCATCCCCCCATGCCTGGATGAGGAAGCTTCCAGTTCTACTGGTGAGTTCAGGCAGACCACTGGGAGAAGTAGAGTGGAGGGAAGCCCCAAGTTCTGACTGGCTCATTGTCTAGACTGTCTAGAAAAAGCACTTAAGGACAGTCACGGTACAGTTCAGTCAAAGATGTTCACTGAAACGGTAATCAGATAGAAAATGGTTGAGGGACACCTAGGTGGCTCAGTCGGTTGGTTAAGCATCCAACTCTTGATTTCGGCTCAGGTCACGAACTCACAGTTGGTGAGTTCGAGCCCCAGGTCGGGCTCTGCATTGACAGTGCAGAGCCTGCTTGGGATTTTCTCTCTCCCTCTCTCTCTGTCCCCTTCCCCAACTCTCTCTCCTAAAAATAAATAAATGAAAGAGAAGGGTTGAAAGTAACCTAAATGTCCATCAATGGAAACTACTTAACTTTTTAAAAGGAATTCTCTGCATCTGTTAAAAAAAAATAAACAAAATATAAAAGGTGACTGGAAGCAAGGTATGGAACAACTTATATAGTACAGTGTTCCCCCCCACCCCGCTTAATCTGAGGTTTCGCTTCCTAGGGTCTCAGGTACCTGAGGTAAACCATGGTCTGGAAGAAGATAATCTTCCTTCTGACATATATTGTCAGAGAGTCCATGGAGGCTATATCCCACTGCCTGTGTCATTCCTCTCACTTTTTCTCATCACGTGGCCAGGTCATCATCTCACATCATCACAAGAAGAAAAAGGTGAGTACAGTACAATAAGATATGTTGAGAGAGAGAGAGAGAGAGAGAGAGAGACCACATTCAAATAAGTTTTTTTATAGTATATGGTTATAATTGTACCACTTTATTATTGTCATTAATCTCTTATTGTGCCTAATTTATAAATTAAACTTTATCGTAGGTATATATGTACAGGAAAAAACATAGAATATTATAGGGTCTGGTATTATCCATGGTTTTAGGCATCCACTGGGGTCTAGGAACATATCCCCCATGGATAAAAGGGGACTACTATATGTCTCCTTGTGCATATGTAGCACATGATATATAATATTAATGGTAATACTTATCATTATTCATAATAGATAATCATTCAGTGCCTTATATATGCCAGACTCACTGAACCCCCATTAACATTCTATGAGGCAGACACTATTATTTAATTTTTTATTTAAATATATTTGTGTGTGTGAGAGAGAGAGACAGAGTGCAAGTGGGAGAGGGACAGAGAGAGAGGGAGACAGAATCCGAAGCAGGCTCCAGGCTCTGAGCTGTCAGCACAGAGCCCTACACAGGACTCAAACTCACAGACCGTGAGATCATGACCTGAGCCAAAGTCGGATGCTTAACCTACTGAGCCACCCAGGTGCCCCAAGGCAGACACTATTATTATCCTCACTTTACAGATAAAGAAACTTAAGATCCAGAGAAATTAAGTAACCCTTCTAAAGTCACCCAGGTAACAATTGGAGGAGTCAGGGTTTGGACACAGAAATAAATATTTGTGTATATTCATGAATAGTTTATGGAAGACACAACCAAAACCCTTCATAGTGGTTATCTCCATGCAATGAGATGGGAATCTAAGGTCTTTTAGATTGTTTGAACTTTAATTCAATTCAATTTTATTTTATTTTATTTATTATACATATTTTTTTAGAGAGAGAGTGAGAGCGCACACATGAGAGGAGGAGAGGGACAGAGGGAGAGGGAGATAATCTTAAGCAGGCTCCATGATCCAATGCAAGGCTCGATCCCGGGATCATGACCTAAGCCAAAATCAGGAGTCCGACTGTCAACTGACTGAGCCACCCAGGCACCCCTGAACTTTGTTTTTATAGTTAGTGTTGCCTAACAAAGTATGGAGTATATACAAAGTATATACAAAGTATATTTTAATTTCAGAGAAAGAGTAAATGGATTTTTAGTATAAGTACATCCCGCCCAACATTTGGGAATGCTTACACACACACACACAAAATCATTTGTTGTTCAAATTTCAGTGGATGTCTCCTGTTTGTATTTCCTAAGTCTAACAACCTACTCACAGTGAGCCTTCATTTGGCAAGGCCAGAAATTCCCTGGTTCCTGCCACAGTGAAATAGCAATTCTCCAACAATATGCCGTAATCCGATAAGATAGGGTTTCAACCGGTGGCATAATGCAGGTATTGAAGTTACTTGATTCAACTACAACATATTAATCAGGATGATTCAGGAACAACTGTGCCTGCAACTCTTATCTTCCCTTTTTGTTTGTTTGTTTTGTTTTTTTGTTTGTTTGTTTGTTTGTTTGACTGGAAAGGGATGAGTTGTCAATCACAAGAAAACTCAGGCGCCCTCCCTGATACAGTTTGACTCTCTCTCTAACTCCTAGAGGAATTCACCCGGTCCAGGCATAGGTTTTTGTCCTTCAAGCACCCTGCCAATACAAAACAGACATACATATTAATGGGAATTTGGGGCTCTAGAGACAGCAACTCCACATCTGGGTCCAGTATCGCAATTTGCATGGAGTCTGAACCACAGAACAGCTTCGGAAGCCTTGCAGACAGCTGTACCCGCCGCCCTTCCGCTAGGTCCGTATCACAAACCAGAATAGGAGGTGTGTCTCCTGGACCGAAGGAGACTAGATCGTCTGTGGGATTCCTGAGGGAGGGGAAGGAATTGTCCTCAAGCTTCCGGTCCTGAGGATGCCGGACACCACGCTCCTTTGAATGTCAGTTACCAGCTGCTTATTGAATGTAAAACCACAAAGGGACATCAAGTACTTCTGCGTCCCAAGCTGTGCGACGGGAATCGGTCAAGTTCAAACAAATGCAAGCTCCATTGTTAAAGAAGAGGAACCCCAGGGATAGGAAAGCCCAGCCCCACCGAGGTTCGTCCCTCTTCCCTGCGCTGCAGAAGCCAGTCCTGGGCAAGAGCGCCCCCTGCATGCACCCAGCATCATTGCCGAGGAAGCGCGGTCTAATTCAGAGTCGCTGCCAGCTGTGAGGATGGTTTTGCCACCGTCACTTCTAAAACCACCTTAGGTGGCAGTCCAGTCATCTTACATGTAGCCTCGCGGGGGGTGGGGGGCGCTTTGAAAGGAGAATGAGGGGGTCTCATCACAGTGAGCAGATTAAAGGCAGCATCCATGCATGACCCTTGACTCTGCAGATAAACTGGACATCCTGTCATATATTCAAAGTCCTGGGCTGTGATGAATGTTGATCATTGGCTTTTCTGCTGGCTTCAATTGACTAGCAATTCTGACAAAATTAAGCTCCTTATTCTTCACGTGGATGCCACCAAATACCTAGTAAGGAATCCTTGTTCTGGCAAGATAAGGGAGGCAGGCAAGTGGACCCATGCACAGAGTGATTACAGAGGAACGGACCCTGGCAAAGGCAAGGTTCCAACATATTTAACAACCAACATGCTTCTTTCAACACCCCTGTACGGTTGGCCTTCCCTATCTACTGCTGTGCTTGGAGGTAACACCCTACCCGTTGCTGAAAGGTAGATTTTATTTCACTGCTACTTAGCCTATCAAGGCGAAAAGTATGTTGCTGCAACAATTAATTAATTAAGTGAAATCGGCCATTGTGGAATTAAGTCTTCAGGAGCTTATGTAGAAATTTGTGGAGGAAAAGGACAGTCTTGGTTACAACAGTCTTGATTTCTTGCATCTGATTTGGAAACACAATGTTGTCACAACTGGTGTGATTCAAAAACGGGTTTGCAACCTAAATATAAAACAACCCTTCCAATGTACCCATCTCTTCCAAGCAGCATGTAAGGAAAAACAAAAGAATTGATCCCTCATTTTGTAGCTGAGGATGTCCATTAGGCTAGGAACATGTATGAAGAGGCCTACAGTCCTATCACAAGCCAGTCACTCTCATGCTAATTCTTTATCACATTCTGCCATGTTGGCAACACGAAGGAGTGAGTAAAAATAATGGGGTATATGTAAGAGTCCTTCTAATAAATGGACCAAACCCCCAATATTTCTGGTGATGCCACTTGTGGAAGGAACTGATAAATACAAATAAGGAGTTTTAAACTTAGATTTGATAAAGCACAAGTGACGGATTGGGGCAAAAGTGGGAAAAGAATTATGAATTGGGAAAAATAACAACCAAACATATGAGTCTCAAATGGAATGTCCCTCTATCTTTTGGCCTTTACATAATGTAGGTGGCCAATCTGATGATAGTTTACTGGGTAAAGTGAGACAGGAACTTATAATTTCACAGTTCGCCAGAAAGATTAAAGGAAAAATGAAAACTCCTTTTAACCAAATGGCGGGTACATTATGAACTTACTGTCTTGGACTCAAACCATGAAGGGGAGAAGGAAGGAGGCTCAGGAAAGACTTAATAAGATCATAAACACAAATTCAGTTACCCCAAATCACGTGAAGTGGTCTTTGATTGAATTTTCCTTTTCTAGTATAGCTGTTCTGATCCTGTTTCTTTTCGTTATGGCTCCTGTTGGTCAAAGATTAGCTCCCACTATATATGGGATCATTCCCTCTACTGGGAAGCAACACAACTGCCAGCCTGAGGTGGCTCTTCGTCCATCAGTTGTAGACAGTCTGAACACATAAGAATCTTCCAAGCCAGGATAGGATGTCTACAAGACAATAGTCGCATATCCTAATTAATAACATTCAATGAGTATTGCAAATAGAAGACCATATGGTTGTAAGCTCAACAATGGAAGGATTCATTCAACTATTGTAGCCATTGGGAACAATAAGGAATGGACTGAAACAAATGTTAATAGTAATGAATGGGTGTGTACAGATTTAAGATCATTAGGCATGATTTTTAAAAAAAGGATAGGCACGCTTGGGTGGTTCTGTCGGTTAAGTGTTGGACTTCGGTGCAGGTCATGATCTCACGGTTCATGAGTTGGAGCCCCGCATGGGGCTTTGCACTGACAGTGAGGAGCCTGCTTGGGATTCTCTCTCTCTCCCCCTCTCTGTGCTCCTCTCCCACTCTCTCTCTCTCAAGATAAGTAAACTTAAAAAGAAAAGTATACTAGTACCTTTTCATCAATAAAAAATGAACACATCCGTCCCTTCCAATCTGTGATCAATTTGTTTAATTGACTTAACTTGGGAATCTGGGAATTTTGTTCCTGCAGGTCTGACAGTGGGTGCCATATTGGACTACTCCACTGAGAGTGGGAAAAGATAGGACTATTTTACCAGGCAGAAGACTAATTATCTTCTATGAGAAATCTGACTAGACTAAGAGGAAAGACCGAAAGATATTGACATCAGAGATTTCCCAGTGAAACCTCCCAGGCAGCTCACCCAACAGCAAACTTCACAACTGATATGCCCTACTCATGGTTTCAGAGCATCTTATCAGTTTTCTAGTCTCTCACCCCTTTTTAAAAAATGTTTATTTATTTTGAGAGAGGAAGAGGGAGCAAGGACACGTGCAAGATGGGGAGGGGCGGGGGGTGGGGAGGAGAAAGAGAATCTCAAGCAGGCTCCACACTAAGGGGGGAGCCCAGTGCAGTGCTCAATCCCATGACTGTGAGATCACAAACTGAGCCAAAATCAAGAGTTGGACACTCAACTGACTGAGCCACTCAGGTGTCCTTTTAGTCTCTCACTCTTAAAAATATGCCAACATCCACAGATTATAGCGTCTAATATGAAAAAGAGAGAACAAAACTAACAGAAAAAAAAAAAAACCTGGGTAAAACAAACTATAGAGGAGGGAAGAAAACTTCAATAAAATGCCACACCACACCTACCATTGATATCCTCAGAGACAAGCTATCGAAACCATAAAATAAGAACTAGATGTTGTTTCAAAAAGGATAGTCAATGAATAAAATTGAGTTCCTGGAAATCAAAACTGGAAACAAGGAATGAAAAATTCATTAAAAATTTTAGGATAAAGTTTGGGAAATTTCCCAAGAAAAAAAAATTAAACAAAGATGGAAATAGAACAGAAAAAATAAGAGAAATAGACCAGTCTGGAATTCTAGGAAGAAAGAAAAGAGAAAAATAAGAAAGAATATTTTCTTTAAATAATTCCTTAAAAATTTCCAGACCTTAAGGACATGAGTTTTCATATTGAAAAGATTCACTCAGCACTCAGCACCAATGAAAGGAAACTGATCCACATCAAGTCATGCTTCGCAAAATTTTAGAACTTGAAGCATGAAGAGAAGATCACTTATGTGGCTCCTGGGTGGCTCAGTTGGTTGAGCATCCAGCTCTTGATTTCAGCTCAGTTCATGATCTCACCATTTGTGAGATCATGTCCCAAGTCAGGCTGTGTGCTGTCAGCTTGGGATTCTCCCTCTCCCTTTATCTCTGCCCTTCCCCTGCTCAAGCACTCTCTCTTTCTCAAAACAAATTAAAAAAAAAAAAAAACATTAAAAAAAAAAAGAAGATCACCTAAGTTTCCAGAGATAGAAAAAATATCATAAATAATTAGAAATCAGAATGGCTTTAGATTTCTCCATAGAAATATTGGAAGACAAAGACAGAAGATAATTGGGAACTGCCTTCAACATTCTGGAGGAAAATTATTTCAAACCTAGAATTCTATACTCAGGCAAACTATCAATCAAGTGGGAAAGCAAAATAAAGATGATTCCATAATTGCGAGGTTTCAAAAATTTGTTTCCCATGCAACCTTCCCCAGGAAGTTACTGCAATATGAATTCCACCAAAATGAGAATGAATCCGAGAATGAAGATGAGAAGACATAGGATCCAGTAAATAGGAGCTTCAACACAGGAGGGATGAAGGGAATCTTAAGGATCATGGAGATTGGAAATTCCAAAGAGAATGTGGAAAGAGATTTCAGAATGTTGCCTGTGTATTAGGCAGGAGTAGGCCCAAGCTTTGTGGGGCTTGAAGCTTATACAATTTAGGGGATCCACTTTAAGAAAATAAGATACAAAATTACAGATGCAAAAATTAAACATGAAAATGAATATTTATGTAGAATGAAAAAGAAATCTTAATAAATTATAAAATTTTAAAAGCTGACAAATGCCACAAACATCACAAAATCCAGAAAAATATAATATTTTTGTGTTAACTGCTTGATCCATGTCTTTAATACCTTTTTTCTCTATACTCTTCAGCTGCATAATTTTCCTCCCAAAAACTTATTGTGAAAAATTTTCAACCTGTGGAAAGACACGTGGGTGTCTCAGTTGGTTAAGTGTCAGACTTTGGCTCAGGTCATGATCTTACAGTTGGTGAGTTTGAGCCCCTCATCTAGCACTGTGCTGACAGCTCAGAGTCTGGAGCCTGCTTCAGATTTTGTGTCTCCCTCTCTCTCTGCCCCTCCCCCACTCACCCTCTGTCTCTCTCTTTCTCAAAATAAATAAAACATTAAAAAAAATTTAAACCTATAGAAAAGTTACAAGAACTTCACGATAAACACTATATTGATACCTACCATTAAATCTTACACTTAACATTTTATTACACTTACTTTATCACCATTCTGTCCATCCATCAATTCCTCAGAGTTTACATTATTATGCTGCTAAAAATTAACTGTAGCAGAGCCATGTGGTAAGTTATGATGACTTTCCTGAACAGCTTTTTGTTTTCCATGGAGTTACTAATTGCCTTTTTTTCAGTTTTCCCTGAACACATCAGAATATTCAACTTCCAAGTCTCTAACAATTGGTTAAATCTTTCATTATACTGAGACACACCCAGTTGTCTATAAATTTTATCTTGCAGATATTTCTCCTGGAGTTTTCTGACCTACTCCAAAATGGGCTAATTGACACGTTAGCCTAGAGCCAGAAGTGTATTTCTCATGAAGCTAATGAAGCCTCAGCTTCAGGAACCCTCCACAGGATCATGAATTTTGTAAAATTTGCAAAGTAAGATATTTTAACTGTGATGAGTTAAATTCTCTCTCTTTCCTATCCAACTTTCCCTCTGTCATATTTTTTTTTTCCACACACTGCAGTTTGGAGAACCAAGAGAAAGTAAGTTGGAGATCCATTCGGTTTGGATTTAGTTGGATTTATTTAGGTAGTGTGCAGTCACATCTGTATAAAGTTAATTTATTGTCAGCCATCCAAGTAGGAATTGCTTCAGGAATATTTCTACATCCTACTTCACTAACTCACCTGGGGCCATTACATAAAGGTGAAGCGCCAGAGGTTACAACAAGATGTTCTATGGTGTCTGGCAGCAGAAGTAGGTGAGCAGGCATGGAGAAACAAGGTCTGAATGTAAGGAGCCAGAGCTAGTCTGTGGAAACCTTCTTCCATTCATCAGATATAGGAAATTGCAAGTGATGGATTTAGTTCCCAGCAATTCAGTTTTCTCCTATCAGGAATGTACTGGATAACACAACAAATACAATTATAAGTGCACTGTCCGGTTTTTCTCTTTTGGTGAGAAACACACAAAACTTCAGAATTCTGCTTAAACCTGTAGCAGAACAGTACTATGTATATGTAAAGTTGCTCATTTTAGGGGTGTCTGGGTGGCTCAGTCGGTTGGACGTCCAACTTTGGCTCAAGTCATGGTCTCTCAGTTTGTGAGTTCGAGCCCCATGTCGGCCTCTGTGCTGACAGCTCCGAGCCTGGAGCCTGCTTCAGATTCTGTGTCTATCCCTCTCTCCCCCTGCTCCCCTGCTCATGCTCTGCCTCTCTCTGTCTCTCAAAAATAGATAAATGTTAAACAAATTTTTTAAGTTGCTTATTTTATATATTTCCACTACCAATAATAAAAACAAATTGTTATTAACAATGCTTGAGAAACGATTGAATTATCTCCCTATTCTTCCTAGAGAGAAATATCACAAAATCATTGTCATATAACTATATTACAATATAACTATATTAGGAGGATGGAAGAATAAGAAGGGTGTGTGTATGTAGTGAGGGTAGAGGCTGAAAGAGAATGAAATCCTCATCCTTCATTACAGGAAGTGCATAAATGATACCTAAAATGGAAAAAAAAAAAAATCAAGAAGCAGTACAGGGAAGCTATTTTGAGCTATGGAAGCAGCTAAAATAATTCAAAGTGATTGCCTCTGAGAGGACAGAAATGGGAGGAAAGAGAATAGGGACTGCTTTGGTTTCTCTCTTCTTCCTTCCTTCCTTTCTTTTTTTTTTTAATATCTATTTATTTTCAAATTTTTATTTAAATTCTAGTTAGTGAACATATAGTGTAATATTGGTTTCTGGGGTAGAATTTAGTGATTCATCGCTTACATATGACAGCCAGTGCTCATCACAAGTGCTCTCTTTAATACCCATCACTCATTTAGCCCATCCCCCACCCATCTCCCTTCATCAACACTCTGGGCTTTTTGTTTTTGTTTTTGTTTTTTAACAAACTTTGTAGAACCCTGTAAGTCTCTAACTGAAATTTGTGCATGACTAATTTTGGCAAAAATTAAAAATTAAAAAACTCTTATCCTGTAATTGAGCGATTCCAGCTCTGAGAATTTATCTATCCCACAGATATGCTCATGCATGTGCATAAGGACATTTTTACAAGTTATCTATTGCAGTATTGTCTGTAAGTACAAAAGATTGGAAATGATTTAAGCATCATCAGTAAGGGATCGTTAAATAAATAAAACATATAGCCACCAGAATACTAGGTAGCCTATTTTTTAAAATGAAGCAACTCCTGGGCGCCTGGGTGGCCCAGTTGGTTAAGCGTCCGACTTTGGCTCAGGTCATGATCTCACAGTTCGTGATTTCGAGCCTCACATCGGGCTCTGTGCTGACAGCTTGGAGCCTGGAGCCTGCTTCGGATTATGTGTCTCCCCCTCTCTCTGCCCCTCCCTCTCTCATGCTCTCTCTCTCTCAAAATTAAATAAACATTTTTTAAAAAATTTAAATGAAGCAACTCAATATACATGTGGAGGAATTTCCCAAATGAAAAAGAAAAATACAGAAAATGTGCATGTATGCTACCATTGGTATAGGAACAAAAAAATACTTGTACAGAAACTCTAGAAGGACACACAACAAAATGAAACAGTAATTGCCTCCAGGAGAGGGAACTTGATGGCTAACGGAAGGGGTAGGAGAGTGACTTACTTTTCATTACTAAACACCTTCATATTTTTATTTATTATTATTTTTTAACGTTTATTTTTGAGAGAGAGAGAGAGAATGTGCAGGGGAGAGGCAGAGAGAGAGGGAGACAGAGGGTCCAAAGCAGGCTCTGCACTAACAGCAGAGAGCACAGTGCAGGGCTCAAACCCACAAGCCCTGAAATTACAACCTGAGCAGAAGTCTGATGCTTAACTGACTGAGCCACCCAGGTACCCCAATCCTTTCATACTTTTAAAATTGCAGACCAGGGGGAGGAGCCAAGATGGCGTAAGAGCATGGAAGTTTTTTGTGTGTCTCGCGTCCATGAAATACAGCCAGACCAACACTAAACCATCCTACACACCCAGAAAACTGGAGGAGTAACACAACAATCTGCACAACCCGAACCACAGAATTCAGCAGGTACACGGCACGGAGAGGTGAATTTGGGGAGCGAGAGGCCGCGGAAGGTAGGGAACTGCTTTTGCGGGCAGAGACAGGATGGAGACTGGGGAGGAGGGGAGAATACGGGAAAAGCACCCCTCCCCAAAAGCAGCTGGAGAGAAAGTGGAAAATTGGAAACAGCCGCAGGGACTAAACTAAAAAGGGACAAAGGAGAAAGGAGGAAGGAGAGGGTTTAAATTCCATTAAAACTGTAAACAAGGGGAGCGCAAGGGCTGCAACTCCGCAGCTCGATACCTGGCGGTGCTCTGGTGGGAAGGGCGAATCCCCAGGAACAGAGTGGGGTCTGGGAGGTTCTTGGGCCACACGGGGAAAAGCGGTTCCACTGCTGCAAGGACATTTGGTAGAGGCTTGAGGCAACCTAGGCCCAGTAGACCCCAGAGAATGGCCACATTCGCTGGTGCTGGAACAAGGTCGTTAAGGGTGAAGCCGGGTGCCAGATGTGTGTTGTGATTTTCCATAATCCCTGAAATGCTGCTGCTACAACTGTCTCACGAACTTTTTCTGGGGCGGGCTGCCACCTGGCCACAGTCTCAGGGCACCAGTGGCAGCAGGGTCCAGCAAGCGTTCCTGGGTGCAGCCGACATTAGGCCATTGCTCATTTGGCCATTGCTCAGTGAGACCCTCCTGTAGAGGGGTCAAAGCCACAGTCCTTTGGAAGTAAGGAGCCAGGGAAAACAGCTGCATCTGAGACAAAATTCGGGAGAGGTACTGCCTGGGACCTGGTCATGGAGAGTGAAAAAGCAGAGAGTGGACAAGAGCTGAAGACAGAGGGTAGGTGCTTGATTGCTGATCTGGGAGAACAGACTGGGTAGCTGGGTGTCGCCATTTTCCCCCTCCTGCACATGCGCATACGCACCTACGAGCGCCGCAACAATCCACCCCAGTAGGCTAGCAGCGCCATCTAGTGGAGAGCGGAGCTGTTACACTGAGCCCCGCCCAACTGGGCCAACTTCGCTCTTCAAGAACAGAAGTCTCGCTGCCGGCTTAGTTTATGGACTATAAAGCGCTACATAGACCGACTTCTAGGGGAAAACGAAGCAATTTCAGTCCTAACTTCAATCTGTTAGCAGGTTCATCTATTCAACTTTCTTTCTTTTTTTTCTCTTTTACACTCTTTCTTGAATACAGAAAGAGAAAAAATTCATTTTTATTTTCAATTTTTATTAAAAATATTTTTCTTTAATTTTTATGACTGTATTTTTTTACTTTTGTGTAAATTTTTTTCAAATTCTATTTCACTTCCATCATGTTATTTTATTTTTTTTTTTAATTTTTTTTCAACGTTTATTTATTTTTGGGACAGAGAGAGACAGAGCATGAACGGGGGAGGGGCAGAGACAGAGGGAGACACAGAATCGGAAACAGGCTCCAGGCTCTGAGCCATCAGCCCAGAGCCCGACACGGGGCTCGAACTCACGGACCGCGAGATTGTGACCTGGCTGAAGTCGGAGGCTTAACCGACTGCGCCACCCAGGCGCCCCACCCATCATGTTATTTTAGTCTACTTTAGTATATTCACCTTTTCAAATTTTCAAACAATTTCTTTTTTTCTTTCCTTTTCTTTTTTCTTTCCTTTTCTTTTTTTCTTTTTTCTTTTCTTTTTCTTGATTCGTTTCTTTTCTTTTTCTTGAGTGCAGAAAGAGAAAAACTTCATTTTTACTTTCAATTTCTATTAAAAATATTTGTATTTAATTTTTTACTATATTTTTTGCTTTTATGTAAATTTTTTCAAATTCTATTTTCCTTCCATCATTTTATTTTAGTCTACTACAGTGTATTCAGTTTTTCAAATTTTCAAATGATTTCTTTTTTTAATCTTTTTACTTTTTTCATTTCTTTTCTTTTTTCTTAAATACAGAAAAAGAAAAAACTCATATTTATTTTTTTATTTTTATCAAAAATATTTTTCTTTAATTTTTTTCTACTATATTCTTTACTTTTGTGTATGTTTTTTCAAATTCTATTTTACCCCCGTCATCTCATTTTAGTCTACTTCAATGTATTCATTTTTTCAAATTCTCAAATGATTTCCTTCCCCCGCCTTTTTTTTCTCTAATCTGTCAAACCATTTTCAACACCCAGACCAAAACACCTAGGATCTAGCATCATCTATTCGATTTGTGTGTGGGGGTGTGTTTTTAATTTTTAATTTTAATATTTTTTAATTTTAATATTTTTTAATTTCAATTTTTCTACCTCATTAATTCTTTTTATCCCTTCAAAATGGCAAAACGATGGAATTCACCCCAAAATAAAGAGCACGAAGAAATGACAGCCAGGGATTTAAGCAACACAGATACAAGAAAGATGTCTGAACCAGAATTTAGAATCACGATAATAAGAATACTAGCTGGAGTCAAAAATAGATTAGAATCCTTTTCTGCAGAGATAAAAGAAGTAAAAAATAGCCAGAATGAAATTAAAAATGCTATAACCGAGCTGCAATCACGGATGGATACAGTGGTGGCAAGGATGGATGAGGCAGAACAGAGAATCAGTGACATAGAGGACAAACTTATAGAGAATAATAAAGCAGAAAAAAGAGGGAGATTAAGGCAAAAGAGCACGATTTAAGAATTAGAGAAATCAGTGACTCATTAAAAAGGAATAACATCAGTATCATAGGGGTCCCAGAAGAGGAAGAGAGAGAAAGAGGGGTAGAAGTGTTATGTGAGCAAATCATAGCAGAAAACTTTCCTAACCTGGGGAAAGACACAGACAACAAAATCCAGGAAGCACAGAGGACCCCCATTAGATTAAACAAAAACCGACCATCAACAAGGCATATCATAGTCAAATTCACAAAATACTCAGGCAAGGAGAGAATCATGAAAGCAGCAAGGGAAAAAAAAGTCCCTAACATACAAGGAAAGACAGATCAGGTTTGCAGCAGACCTAGCCACAGAAATTGGCAGGCCAGAAAGGAGTGGCAGGATATATACAGGGTGCTGAATCAGAAAAATATGCAGCCAAAGATTTTTTTAAAAAAATTTTTTTTTAAAGGAGGGGCGCTTGGGTGGCTCAGTCGGTTGGGCATCTGACTTCGGCTCGGGTCCTGATCTTGCAGTTTGTGAATTCAAGCCCCACATAGGGCTCTGTGCTGAAAGCTCAGAGCCTGGAGCCTACTTCAGATTTTGTGTCTCCCTCTCTCTTTGCCCCTACCCCACTCACACTCTCTCTCTCTCGAAAATAAAAATTTAAAAAATTAAAAAAAAAAGAAAAATATGCAGCCAAGTATTCTTTATCCAGCAAGGCTGTCATTCAAAATAGGAGGAGAGATAAAGAGTTTCCCAGACAAACAAAAATTAAAGGAGTTTGTGACCACTAAACCAGCCCTGCAAGTATTCTTTATCCAGCAAGGCTGTCATTCAAAATAGGAGGAGAGATAAAGAGTTTCCCAGACAAACAAAAATTAAAGGAGTTTGTGACCACTAAACCAGCCCTGCAAGAAATTTTACAGGGATTCTCTGAGGGGAGAACAGATGAAAAAAAAAGTATATATATATATATATACACATATATATATGTGTGTATATATATATATATATATATATATATATATATTAGAAAGGACCAGAGAACACCACCAGAAACTCCAACTCTACAAGCATCATAATGGCAATAAATTCATGTCTTTCAGTACTCACTCTAAATGTCAATGGACTCAATGACCCAATCAAAAGACATAGGGTAACAGAATGGATAAGAAAACAAGATCCATCTATCTGCTTCTTACAAGAGACCCACTTTAGACCTAAAGACACCTTCAGATTGAAAGTAAGGGGATGGAGAACCATCCATCATTCTAATGGTCAACAAAAGAAAGGCAGAGTAGTCATACTTATATCAGACAATCTAGACTTTAAAATAAAGACTGCATCAAGAGATGCAGAAGGGCATTATATCATAATCAAGGGGTCTATCCACCAAGAAGACTTAACAATTGTAAACATTTTTGTGCCAAATGTGAAAGCACCCAAATATATAAATCAATTAATCACAAACATAAAGAAACTCATCGATAGTAATACCATAATAGTAAGAGACTTCAACACCCCACTCACAGCAATGGACAGATCATCTAATCAAAAAATCAACAAGGAAACAATGGCTTTGAATGACACACTGGACCAGATGGACTTAACAGATATATTCAGAACATTTCATCCTAAAGCAGCAGCATATACATTCTTCTCCAGTGCACTTGGAATGTTCTCCAGAATAGACCACATACTAGGACACAAATCAGCCCTAAGTAAGTACAAAAAGATTGAGATCATACCGTGCATATTTTCAGACCACAATGCTATGAAACTTGAAATCAACCACAAGAAAAAATTTGGGAAGGTAACAAATATTTGGAGACTGAAGAACCTCCTACTAAAGAATGAATGGGCTCACCAAGCAGTTAAAGAGGAAATTAAAAAGTATATGGAAGTCAATGAAAATGATAACACCACAACCCAAAACCGCTGGGACGCAGCAAAGATGGTCATAAGAAAAAGTATATAGCAATCCAGGCCTTCCTAAAGAAGGAAGAAAGATCTCAGATACACAACCTAACCTTACGCCTTAAGGAGCTGGAAAAAGAACAGTAAATAAAACCCCAAACCAGCAGAAGGCAGGAAATAATAAATATTAGAGCAGAAATTAATGCTATCGAAAGCAAAAACACAGTAGAACAGATCAATGAAACCAGAAGCTGGTTCTTTGAAAGAATTAACAAAATTGATCAGTTTGATCAAAAAGAAAAAGGAAAGGACCCAAATAAATAAAATCAAGAATGAAAGAGGAGAGATCACAACCAACACAACAGAAATAAAAACAATAATAAGAGAATATTATGAGCAACTATATGCTAATAAAATGGGTAATCTGGAAGAAATGGACAAATTCCTAGAAACATATGCACTACCAAAACTGAAACAGGAAGAAATAGAAAATTTGAACAGACCCATAACCAGTAAGGAAATAGAATTAGTAATCAAAAATCTGCCAAAAAACAAGAGTCCAGGGCCAGATGGCTTTCCAGGAGAATTCTACCAAACATTTAAGGAAGAGTTAACACCTATTCTCTTGAAACTGTTCCAAAAAATAGAAATGGAAGGAAAACTTCCAAACTCTTTCTATGAAGCCAGCATTACCTTGATTCCAAAACCAGACAGAGACAACACTAAAAAGGAGAACTTAGACCAATGTCCCTGATGAACACGGATGCAAAAATCCTCAACAAGATATTAGCCAACTGGATCCAACAATACGTTAAAAAATTATTCACCACGACCAAGCAGGATTTATACCTGGGATGCAGAGCTGGTTCAATATCTGCAAAACAATTAATGTGATTCATCACATCAATAAAAGAAAGGACAAGAACCATACAATCCTTTCAATAGATGCAGAGAAAGCATTTGACAAAATACAGCATCCTTTCTTGATGAAAACCCTCAAGAAAGTAGGGATAGAAGGATCATACCTTGAGATCATAAAAGCCATATATGAACGACCCAACGCTAATATCATCCTCAATAGGGAAAAACTGAGAGCTTTCCCCCTAAGGTCAGGAACAAGACAGGGATGTCCACTCTTGCCACTGTTATTCAACATAGTATTGGAAGTCTTAGCCTCTGCAATCAGACAACATGAAGAAATAAAAGGCATCCAAATCAGCCAGGAGGAGGTCAAACTTTCACTCTTTGCAGATGACATGATACTCTATATGGAAAACCCAAAAGATTCCACCACAAAACTGCTTGAATTGATTCATGAATTCAGCAAAGTTCCAGGAGATAAACTCAATGCACAGAAATTGGTTGCATTCCTATACACCAACAATGAAGTAACAGAAGGAGAAATCAAGGAATCGATCCCATTTACAGCTGCTCAAAAACCCATAAAATACCTAGGAATAAATCTAACCAAAGAGGTGAAAAATCTCTACACTGGAAAACTATAGAAAGCTTATGAAAGAAATTGAAGAAGACACCAAAAAAATGGAAAAAGATTCCATGCTCCTGGATAGGAAGAACAAATATTGTTAAAATGTTGATACTACTCAAAGCAATCTACATATTCAATGCAATCCCTATCAAAGTAACAGCAGCATTCTTCACAGAGCTAGAATAAATAATCTTAAGATGTGTACGGAACCAGAAAAGACCCCAAATAGCCAAAGAAATCTTGAAAAAGAAAACCAAAGCAGAAGGCATCACAATCCCAGACTTCAAGTTATACTACAAAGCTGTAATCATCAAGACAGTATGGTATTGGCATAAGAACAGACACTCAGATCAATGGAACAGAATAGAGAACCCAGAAATGGACCCACAAATGTATGGCCAACCAATCTTTGACAAAGCAGGAAAGAATACCCAGTGGAATAAAGACAGTCTCTTCAGCAAGTGGTTCTGGGAAAACTGGACAGCGACATGCAGAAGAATGAACCTGGACCACTTTCTTACAGCATACACAAAAGTAAACTCAAAATGGATGAAAGACCTAAATGTAAGACAGGAAGCCATCAAAACCCTCGAGGAGAAAGCAGGCAAAAACCTCTTTGATCTTGGCCGCAGCAACTTCTTACTCAACACGTCTCCGGAGGCAAGGGAAACAAAAGCAAAAATGAACTACTGGGACCTCATCAAAATAAAAACCTTCTGCACAGCGAAGGAAACAATCAGCAAAACTAAAAGGCAACCAACAGAATGGGAGAAGATATTTGCAAATGACATATGAGATAAAGGGTTAGTACACAAGTATCTTGATCAAATATCAAGATGACCAGACCAAAGGTGGAAAATTTTCTGCTAAACGGACTCAGCATGATTCTTTCTAAGCTAGAATAAGCAGGCCAAGAACAGATCCCAAGGCCTGGTCAAAAAGAGGACTCAGAGTAGCCCGACTAGAGGTAGGTCAAGGACACAGTCTTTGTCACACATCTCACTACACCCAATGAAATAATAATTGGAAAGGGTGGAATGTGCTAGCTGGACAATTGCACCTCACAGTATGCCATCCTTCCCATATCTGGAAAAAAAAAGATGGCCTTGACAAGCTGACTTCAGGGAGCAGAAAACCACAAGACGCCTAGGGTTCCATTCCCAAGAGATAATTTACATACAGAAAAAATGAAATATTCTTCAAAATCTGTATTTATTTGTCTCTTTATATAACATACTTGTATGTTTACTTTTTTATTGCCTGAGGACTCTTTACATACTGGCTGCTTTATAACATTTTTTTAGAGGCTGCAGGAAACCCACTCTCAACACCACAAGCGAGAAAAAAAAGTTGCAATTGGCTGTTATCACTGTCAGTTATCTCAGTATGAAAGAGGGAAGTGGATAACCTTGTCCCCAAGAAAAGCAGAGCATGTATCCACAGTCGTAATCATAGGTGGACCCATCCTGGTATGACCCTCCTAAGAGAGGAAGATCTCAGTTCAATGTGTTGAAGTAATTCAAGGACAAAAGTTCTCAATCTTTTACTCATGGCCTTTAAGAAGGGTCAATTAATTATTTTAAGGTCTGTCAAGGAAAAAGGAGACTGGGTTTTGACCCACTGTGCATGAGTTTGGTTATTTTAATTATGAAAAAAAAAACTAATAAATGAATTTCCCTAGAAATGGGTCCATGGGGGAAGCAACATAGCTTGGAAAGAACATGAGCCTTGGCCTTGGAGAGTTCAAATTTCGGCTCTGTGGCTGGGCTTCCTCAGTCTAGAATCTCATATATTTCCGTTCTTACAAGTTTTCTTGAAAATTTTCCTTGATAATTTATACTCATCCATTTTTTTTGTTGTTCTTTCTAGAACTCCTACTATTCAGGGTTTTTTTTTTATTCAGAGATTTTACATTTTAAGTATCTAAGAGCACTTTTTTGTTCTTGAATGTTTCTCCACCCCAGTCTCCTATTCTTTAATGAGTGCAAAATCTTCTCTTATTCCCAAGAATCCCAATAACATTTAAAAAAGCTTTTTCCAACTCTCTGACTTGTTTCCTCATCTTTCTTATATTTTAGTCTCTCTTTTATAGATTTTGCTCAAATATCTCTATACAATTGCTTGTCTGCTCATATTTAAGAATGTGTCACTAAAAGATGATTGGAAGCTTTTCATACAAGGGTGAGGTAGCCCAAGTGCATCATTTTGTTGGGGTCTCTTGGGTCCCTCTTCCCAAATTCATGAGTTGAAGCCCTAATCCCCAAGTTGAAGTGACTGTATTGGGGGGTGGGGTCCTTGAGGTAATCAAGGTTAAATGAGGTCATAAGAATGGGACCATAATCCAATAGTACTGAGGAAGAGACACCAGAGACCTGTTTTTCTCATACAAAGAAGAAAAGCCAGGGGCGCCTGGGTGGCGCAGTCGGTTGAGCGTCCGACTTCAGCCAGGTCACGATCTCGAGGTCCGTGAGTTCGAGCCCCGCGTCGGGCTCTGGGCTGATGGCCCAGAGCCTGGAGCCTGTTTCCGATTCTGTGTCTCCCTCTCTCTGTGCCCCTCCCCCGTTCATGCTCTGTCTCTCTCTGTCCCAAAAATAAATAAACGTTGGGAAAAAAAATTAAAAAAAAAAAAAAGAAGAAGAAGAAAAGCCATAGTGAGAAGGTAGCCTCTGGAAGCCAAGAAGAGAAGTTTCACCAGAAACCAACCCTGCTGGCACTTTTGTCTTAGACTTCCAGACTCTAGAACTATGAGAAAATAAATTTCTGGTATTTAAGCCACCCAAGCAATCTTATATAGAGTCCCACCCCTCTGATAGACTTTCTTTCTTTTGGGCTGGTCAGTCCCTCTGGATGCTCTCAAACTCCTGCCTGGGAGTTATAAGCCAGCCACTGGTGTTCTCAGAGCCAAGATAGGGAATGCACTGGAATGAGTCTGTTCAGTATATAGACTTTGAATTAATGCCCTAGTATTTAGCACAATGTCCCTGTCCTTAGCTGTGCCTGGTGTTGTGCAGTCCAAAGACCTCAGGTGCAGCCTCTCTAGAGGAAAAGCCTCCAGTCTTCTTCCAGGGTGGAAGATGGGGTGATCTAATTTCTTGCTGTACAAACTCTCAAATGATATTCCTGTTTTTAGCATCATCTTCACCCACTCTCAGAGAAACATGCCCCTAACTGGACGTTTTAATGCCCACATAAGAATGTAAGATAAGACCGTGGATACAAGAAACACGAATTAAAACTGTGATCCCCACATAAAGCCAGGGCTTTCAAAGGAAAGTATAGACTAGAAAGGATAGACTAGAAAAACACTCACTGACTTGCTGAGAGGAAATGACAAGGAAACTTTTACCTTGACTGTGAGTAGGAAAAAGTATTATTCTCCCTTAAAATTTTATAAACAAGGGTGCCTGGGTGGCTCAGTTGGTTAAGCGTCTGACTCTTAACTTCGGCTCAGGTCACGATCTCACAGTTCATGAATTTGAGCCCCACATCAGGCTCTGTGCTGACAGCGCGGAGCCTGCTTGGGATTCTCTTTCTCCTCCCTCTCTGCTGCTCCCCCCTCAAAAGAAATAAAAATAAACTTTAAAAAGTTTATAAACAGGACAATGCCACACAATTCAATTTGTGTTATTAAGGAACCAGAAGCCAAGAAACTGACATGAAAATTGGTTCTATGTGTATGATCCTCCCAGAGTGCCTGGTCCTGAGTGTATGATGCTTCAAAAATGCTTGGCCTTGCAGAGGCAAATGGAAAGCTACTTTGAAGGTACATGCTCTCAACACAGGCCACTCAAGTTGCCTACGGCTAATGTTAAATGAAGATGATCTCAAAATTCATAATTACAAAGCAGAAAGAAAACAATCATTTAAATGATTAACACACACACAAAGAGTAAGATTAGATTCCCAAGATCTTCACAAGTACAACAATCTAATAAACACTACTGAATATGAATATTTAAAGGTATTAAAGATAGAGGCGCCTGGGTGGCTCAGTTGGTTAAGCAGCCCATGTCATGATCTCATGGTTCGTGAGTTTGAGCCCCACATCGGGCTCTGTGCTGACAGCTGAGAACCGGGAGCCTGGTTTGGATTCTGTGTGTGTGTGTGTGTGTGTGTGTGTGTGTGTGTGTGTGTGTCTCTGACCCTCCCCCGCTCACTCTCTCTCTGTCTCTCAAAAAAATGAATAAAAAATAAAATAAAATAAAATAGTATTAAAGATATAAGGCAAAGATTTAGAACCACTTATATAAATAAGTAACAAGATATTATGAAAGAAGAACAGGAATCTTTGATGGGGCGCCTGGGTGGCTCAGTCGGTTGAGTGTCTGACTTCGGCTCAGGTCATGATCTCACAGTTCGTGATTTTGAGCCTCACATCGGGCTCTGGGCTGACAGCTGGGAGCCTGGAGCCTGCTTCAGATTCTGTCTCCCTCTCTCTCTGCCCCTCCCCTGCTCACGCTCTGTCTCTTTCTCTCTCTCAAAAATAAATAAACATTAAACAAAAAAAATTTTTTTAATGACAGGAATGTTTGGAATGAATTAAATATAGTTTTTAGGAATGACACATGAAATTGTTGAAAATAAACACTCAGTAGATAGTTCAATATCAGATTAGACAGAGCTGAAGGGAGAGGTTGCACACAGAAGATATACCCAGAATGCAGGATAGACAGTTAAAAGTGTAGAAAAATGAAAAAGATTAATAGATAATAGAAAAGCAAGTCAAACAGGAGTTCCAGAAGGAGAGAATAGACAGAATGCAAGAAAGATAATATTTGAAGAAATAATGGCTTTGAAGAATTTGTTGCTCATACACTTTAGTCCACAGTGAATGTCCTTTTATACTAAAGAATGTAGCAGATCATATAAACCCTGTCCTCTGCCCACAGTATGATACAATGTGACAGCAGTAACAAAAGATAACAATGCCATACACATTTGAAAATTTTAAACCATACTACATGGGTCAAAGAAGAAATCACAATAAAAATAGAAATATTTAGCGATGAATGATAACGAGGTTACTATATACCAAAATTTGTGGAATGCAGTATATAATGGAAATGTATTGCCATAATAAATCTATGACTCTAAAGTTGGTTCCCAGGCCAGCACTATGACCCAGGAACCTGATAGAAATGCAATTTTCTGTCTCCACCTAAAACCTATTGAATTAGAAATTTTGAAGGTGGAAATCTAGAAATCTGTATTTTTTATCAAGACCTCCAGGTGATTCTGATGTATGCTTAAGTTTGTGAACCACTGCCTTAAATGTATATACTGGAGGGAATAAAAGAGAAATATTTTTTTTAATTTTTTTTTCAATGTTTTTATTTTATTTTTGGGACAGAGAGAGATAGAGCATGAATGGGGGAGGGGCAGAGAGAGAGGGAGACACAGAATCGGAAACAGGCTCCAGGCTCTGAGCCATCAGCCCAGAGCCTGACGCGGGGCTCGAACCCACGGACCGCGAGATCGTGACCTGGCTGAAGTCGGACGCTTAACCGACTGCGCCACCCAGGCGCCCCAAAAGAGAAATATTAATAGCAAACATCCAACTCAACTATTAGAAAAAGAACATTAAAATCAATTTAAAAGTAGGAGCACCTGGGTGGCTCAGTCAGTTAAGCGTCTGACTTCAGCTCAGGTCATGGTCTTGCGGTTTATGAGTTTGAGCCCTGTGTAGGGCTCAGAGACTTGAGCCTGCTTCAGATTCTGGGTCTATCTCTCTCTCTGTTCCTCCCCACTTGCACTCTGTCTCTCTCTCAAAAATAAATAAAGATTAAAAAACTTTTTAAAAAGGTTTTAAAGTCAGTTTAAAAGTAATGGAAAGAAATACTGTTAACAGCAGAAATCTTCTTTACAATCTATTTTAATAGCTTTATTTCTATATTAGGACCCTTAAAGAAGCATTATCTTTGCTTCCAGGTTGAAACAATCCCAGTTTTCCTCCAGCTTGACTCTGACTCGGTAGTGTATCTGTGCAAGGAAGTTGGGCAAAGAAGAAAGTAACACATATAACAACATTTCAAGATACCACATTCTAGATATCTACGCAGATATATGCATATTTTCTTTCTATAGAGTCATACGAAAGTATTAAAAATGGGTTTCTTTGGGGAGGAGGGACTTGGGGTAGGTAGAGTCATATTCATTTTTCCTTTTTTTTTTTTTTAACGTTTATTTATTTTTAGAGAGAGAATGAGAGAGCACAAGCAGGGGAGGGACAGAGAGAGAATCCTAAGCAGGCTCTGTGCTGACAGCACAGAGCCCAACATGGGGCTCAGACTCATGAACTGTGAGATCACGACCCGAGTCAAAATCAAGAGTCAGACGCTTAACCAACTGACCCACCCGGGTGCCCTGTCATTTTTCCTTTTAAAATATTCCTACATGGGTGCCTGGCTGGCTCAACCAGAGACCACGTGACTCTTGATCTCAGGGTTGTGAGTTCAAGCTCCATGTTGGGAACAGAGCTTATTTCAAAAATAAATAAATAAATAAATAAATAAATAAATAAATAAATAAATCCTATTAAGTTTGGATTTCTAGTCTTATATCACTTTTCTTTCTAAAAGTGATAAAAGACTTATTTGAACTATGAGATTATGGGTAATTTTAATTTCCTGATTAAAAAGGGGCAAAACAAACGAAACACATGGTTAATATTATTGTTAAAAACAGTAACAACAACAAAAACATGTCCAGACCTGGATTGTATCAGATCTTTTTATTCTTTTGTTCTTTCTTTCTTTCTTTTTTTTTTTTTTTTTTTGGCCTAATGTAATTCACAATCTCCTTCTGGGAGTAAATTAGCATGCCTGATAAAATGTGTAAATTTTCTGATAACTTCTAAAGGAACTGAAGACTGGTTTTAAGAAACCTACTCATCCAACTGTGAGTCAAGAGCCTAATTACCTCTAATCAAACACAATTTTCTTTTGTACCTAATCTATTTTTATAAAATGTCCATAACAAGAGCAAATCTTCTTTTAAAAAATTTAAAATTTTTAAAAATATTTATTTATTTTTGAGAGACAGACAGACAGAGAGGCAAGTGGGGTTGGGGCAGAGGGAATGGGAGACACAAAACTGGAAGCAGGCTCCAGACTCTGAGCTGTCAGCACAGAGCCCGATGCGGGGCTTGAACCCACGAACTGCCAGATCGTGACCTGAGCTGAAGTTGGAGGCTTAACCGACTGAGCCACCCAGGCACCCCAAGAGTGGATCTTGATAGACTTAATTGGTAGGCTCCTTTTCCTTTGCAGCAATATTTATAATACATTTTGATAAGTGGTCATAACTAAATTACTTGTAAACATTTTCTTTAACAATATTTAAATATATTTTAAAATCTCAAAACATTTGGGTAATGTCCATCTCTGCTACAGTCTAAAAGATGAAGGCACGATGAATGGCAGGGTCATAGAACTGTAGGAATAAAACGTAATTCTTTCGTTCTTTCGCGACCATCTGTCGGCCTACCATATGCTAGGCTTTGAAAAGTACTTGAGCATCTACCACGTGCCAGGCACCGTTCTAGGATCTGGGGATACAAACATGAACAAACGGAGTTGGGGGGAATAAAACTACAGTTCCCACAATGACGTGCTCTGCCTCTTCCCAGGTGGGAGCTTCTTTCCGCTAGTCTCTTCCCAGGATTCTAGTGTTTTGGAAAGCCCCACCTGCTTATCTGCCATTTGCCCACGCTGTCTTTAGAAGATGGACTACAACTCCCACAATGCCTTCAGGGGGCACGCTAGAAGGGTTCCACCTGCTTCCCAGTCCGGTCAAGAGGGACTACAATTCCCAGACTGCTCTGCTTCCTCTCTTGGGTGTTATTGCTCCTTTCCCGGTGCCGGACGCGGTAGAAGCGAGCGAGAGTGCCAGGTCCTGGGTTTTCTGTGTCCTTCTCCCGGGCAGGGACGAGGCAGTGACTTGACTCTTGGGCGCCGAGCCCGGGAGGGAGGGCAGGAGGCCGTCTTCCCTCCTATCCAGCTCACCTCACACCACTATTCTTCTTCCTCACCCGCGGCCGCTTGGACGACTCCGGACCGACTACCTGGGACACGGGTGGCAGTCTCTGCAGCCGGGGCTGTGGCGAGGCCGCGGCCCTCGGGGCGGCGGTAGCGGCGTCAGCTCTGGGGAGGAAGAGGAGGGAAGATGGCGTCGGAGCTGGAGCCCGAGGTGCAGGCCATCGACCGGAGTTTGCTGGAATGTTCGGCTGAGGAGACCGCAGGGGTGAGTGCCGGGACCCGGGCGGGGACGTCCGGCCCTCGCAGGCCGCGCCCGGGGGGAGGAACTGACTCCTGGAAATCTCGGAGCAGCCCAGCTCTGACTTGGGGTAACGACCTCGCGGGGCTCTCTAGCCTCGCCGTGTGGGCAATGGCCCGGGGAGGCCACCGAGCCTGCCCCTCGCCCTCCTTCTTTATCCTCAAATAGCCCGCAGAGCCGCTCTGTCCGCTGGCCGCCTTACATTCCCTTTTTGCCTGGGAGAACCGACTGCCTTTCCATTATTCCTCCTTACCCCTCCACTCCCAAGAAGTCCCCAGCACAGGGGCCTTTGCCCTTTATGCCAGCTCTTGGCAGAGGGGAGAGGAAGACGCTTCCTGATTTGGGGGTGTAATCGCCCTGCTTTATCTGCCTAATTCCTTTTCCTCAGATTAGTGGAGCATTGCCTCCTCCACCAGAACATGCTACCCTAACCGGTTCCTCACTTTGTTTCTGGGACTACCCTAGGCACCAAAGGATGCAAACGACACTGTTTTCCCTGTATCCGCCCCCCCCCCCCCCCCCCCCCCCCCCGCCTCCCTCGTCAGTGCGTTTTTGCCCACTGTTTGGTTTGGTCAGTCCACATCGTTGGTAAATGTGCGGAAAGTAGCGTCTGGGCATGTTACTGAGTGTGAGAAAGCAGTGGTGGAGGCTGGGAGATTAAAAAAAAATTTTTTTTCTAGGAGTTGGGCATAGTTGGATGGAAAATAAATGTTATATAACTTTGAGAGAGTAACTTTCAACAAATAGAAACTAATAATGTGAGGTTTGGTCACTGCACAGTGGGGAGCGGTTAACCCCCAATCGTAAACCGTTCAAACCCAGTACTGTAATGAAAGCGTCATAGGAATATGCTCGCGTACGTTGCAGAGTTGTAAAATGATTACTTTAATAAACTTGATGGCATCTTCCCTCAAGAAGGACAGGGAGCACTCATTAGAACAGACTGTCCAGGATGATTATGAATGGACCAAAACAACCTAGGCCTCACTTCTCAGGCCTCTGATTTTAGGGAGAGGGTGACCTTTGAACACATGTTAATAATCTTTATGAGCAAAATTTTAGTGGGGCACCGTGCGGCTGCTGGTGGTGAGGGGTTACTGTGTGTGAATTGTCAAGAGTGGAAGTCAATGACAGGAGTAGAGGTGAAAAGTTTAAAGTGATACATTGTTGAACGATGACTGTTGAATTTTTTTTTTCAAGTCAACTTGTTTAGCTCTGTTTTCATTTACTTTCTGCTTAATTTTGCAACAACCCAAGGATTTTCGGCCCCCATCTGCCTTTCATTTATCAAAGAGAACAGTGTTACAAGGAAGCAGTAAAGTAGTCAAGGTGACAGCTCTTCCCAATGTCGTCATGTCAGTATCCATATTGACATTACATTTGTTGTCTGCCTCAAAGTTTTGTTGTTGTTGTTGTTGTTGTTGTTGTTTTATTCCCAGTGAATTTTGTGTGGCTTGGCTCCGAGATACAGGCTGTGTGCCAGACTTTTCCAGCTCTGAAAGTGCAAGTGATTGCGTTTCTCCAACCCTGAAAAGCTATCAAGTGATTGGAGTTTCTCCAACTTGTTGTGGAAACCAGTTCTAAAACTGGTACTAGAGACCAATGTAATAATTCCTGTGTAGTGAAATTCTCAAGCAGATATAGTGGGAGAAATTAAGGGAAAAGCAATTGAAATTTATTAATTTGGACTTAATTTGAGTTTGTGACAATCCCGGTCTGAGCTACATTTTTACATTTGCTCTGTTTACTTTTAAATGGCTTTCTGAACAATAAGATGAAAAAGTTTTTGGTCTAGAGGCCAACAAAATTCCCAAAAGAAGACTACTAGGATATTAAAATTAAAATTATAAAATTAAGGGGCACATGGGTGGCTCAGTCTGTTGGGCGTCTGACTTCAGCTCAGGTCATGATCTCACAGTCTGTAGTTCGAGCCCCGCGTTGGGCTCTGTGCTCAGCTCAGAGCCTGGACCCTGCTTCAGATTCTGTGTCTCCTCCTCTCTCTTCCCCTCCCCTGCTCATGCTCTGGCTCTCTGTGTCTCAAAAATAAATGAAAACATTCAAAAAAATTTTTTTAATTATAAAATCAAAAAATTTTAAACTAATATTAAAATACAAGATTCTTCCAGCTATATAATCTGGCCTTACTTTGTGAGGGGTTTGTCGTCTGTATTTGTTAAAACCACATAACACTTAAAACTATTCTTTCAGCTTGGTCTATAGCACAGCCCTTCATCACAAATTAAAATGAATTAAAAAAGCTTTCTCAGATTAAAAGCAAATTTTAGAGAGGGTAAACAGAGCAGTTATTTCAGCCTTTAGACCTTTGTTACTGATAATTTCTGGGATCACGTCCATTTAAAATAGCTTAATAAGCTTAGTGTCATCTTTCCCACACTTTATTTACATACTGCTTTTTACATTTCTGTTATGAGGAGGAAGGTATGTCTCCTAACAAGCTTGCTTCACAAAAGCAGTTATGTGTTCTTTTCGATAATTGTAAGCTTAGGATCTTAAAGTAGTCCTCTCTTCTCAGTTTTCTCTTTTTCTTGGTAGAATTGATTCCACAAGTTTTGATTTTTCTAGCATGTCTAATCTATCTACATTTTTTGCTCCATGGATATTATTATAATGTGCTCCATTGGGTGATTGTGACTTAAGAAGTATATATATTGTTTTTCCCCAAGTAGAATAGACCTTCTCATTATAGAAGTTTTATGTAGAGTTTTATGTCTATATTGGATATTTTTTGCTTTAAAATTTTGACAGTTTTGTATATAATTTACATATGTAAATTCAATTCACTGGTTTTTAGTATATTCATAGAGTTGTGTATCACCATAATTTTAGAACATTCTCATCACCCCCCAAAAAATCATATACCTATTAGCAGTCACTTCCCGTTTTCCCCTAAACTCCTGAACTCTAGACAATTACTTACCTATTTTCTGTCTCCATAGATTTGCCTAGTCTGGAAATTTCATATGAGTGGAATAATAACACTATGTTGTCTTTTTGACTAGTTTCTTTCACTTAGCAAATGTTGTCAGGGTGTGTCCTTGTTGTAGTATGTATCAACACACCATTTTGTTTTATTGCCAAATGATATTCCATTGTATGGATATACCATATTTTATTTATCATCGGTTGATGACATTTGGGTTGTTTCCATTTTTTGGATATTATGAATCGTGTTGCTGTGAACGTTTGTGTGCATTTTTGTGGGGACATCCATTTCTTTTTTTGTTTTTTGTTTTTGTTTTTTTTGGTTTTGGTTTTGGTTTTGGGTTTTTTTTGAGCATACACCCAGGCATGTAATTGCTGGGGTCTATGGTAATTCTATGCTTAATGTTTTGGGGAACTGTTTTCCAAAATGACTGCATCATTTTACATTTTCACCAGCAGTATGTGAGCGTTCCAGTGAATTTCTCCAATATCTGTTGAGTGTGAAGTGCTATCTCATTGCAGTTTTGATTTGTATTTCCTTCATGACTGTAGGTGCTGAATATCTTTTCATGAGCTTATTGGCCATCTGTACATCTTTGGAAGTGTCAATTCAGACCTTTTAACCATTTTTAAATTAGATTTTTTTCTCTTTTATTATTGAGTTTCTATATTTGATTTGTGAATGCTTTTACTTCATTTCTAGAACTCTAATTATAAGATTCGTTTAAGATTTTTCTTAACAGAGTCTTGAAAACTTCATTTTGGTACTAATGAGACTGTTGTTCTATAATTAACTTACATGTTGATCATCCTTGTTTGAAAACAAAATCAAATATGGTTAAAGGATACAATTTTTAAAAAAAAATTTAAAAATGTTTTTCAATTAATTAACTTTTTAATTTACATCCAAGTTAGCATATAGTGCAACAATGATTTCAGGAGTAGATTCCTTAATGCCCCATACCCATTTAGCCCATCCCCCTACAACCCATAAAGGATACAATTTGAATTGGGGACTAGAATAATAATCAGATGCTGTAATAAAAGGCTAACCTCTAGGGAGTCTTTCATTTTTGTGTTTATTACACTTGCTCTTTATCCCAAGGCTTAAATTTAGCATTCAAAAAAGGAAAGCTCCTGGAAACGTTGTCGTTGTCCGTTGTCGTAACATGTTTACTTTAGTGGAGTGAGTTGACAGTTTCTTCACTTCCTTTATGGATGACTTCTAATAAGATAAGTGCTTATTTGTTGTGCACTCTGGTTTGACAGCCACAGTGTCTGAAGGACAAATTAACATGCAGTCAAATTACAAATCTCAATAGTTGGTCATGATGAGGAAACAGTTACAGTTAGCTTATGTTAGTTAGAGCTAATAAGAGAAGCTATTGATTTCATTCTTCTGAGATACATGTGAGCCATTATTGTGAAAGGCAGCCAAAAAATTTTTTCCTCCTGTTCAGTTTTTCATAACTTTTTTTTTCAATCTATATTGTTGCCAGTCACTAATTGAACATTTCTGGTATAGAATTCTTATGTGATTCTCTTGTTTTATATATTAAGTGTTTAAATTTAATGAAGTTAAAAATGCTTATAATAGATCCCAAATCTGTTAGGTGGTTTTAAATTTGGAGCATATGCCTGCTTTTCTTGAGCCAGATATGCATATCTTCTTAATAATTTATAATAATATATTATAAACTGTATTTAGGATGAAATGCTCTACTAATTTGTAATATAATATCAGTACAAATTATATACAGTAATGATATTATGTTATATATACTGTATAGTAAATATTATGGTATTATATATTAATAAATATGTAATAGCATACATAATATTATAATATATAAAATAGCATAGTCTATAAAATTTGCTGATTTTTTTTCTTAGTAGCTGATATTAGTTTCTGAATTTTTGGTTCAAGAAATCTATAAATAGAGGGGTGCCTGGCTGGCTCATTTGATAGAGCATGCAGCTCTCAATCTGAGGGTCATGAGTTCAAGCCCCACATTGGGCATGGAGCCTAAGAAAGGAAGGAAGGGAGGGAAGAAGAAATCTATGAACAGATTTGACCTATCAGTGTTGTTGGAGCCACAGAGCACATAATTTCTTTTAGAAAGTATCACCTTTTATTCTCCCTGGATTAAAATCCTGCAAAAGTGGCTTCAAGAAAAATAGGAACATAGGGACTCCTGGGTGCCTCAGTCGGTTAAGCGTCCGACTTTGGCTTAGATCATGATCTCGTGGTCCGTGAGTTCGAGCCTCGCGTGGGGCTCTGTGCTGACAGCTCTGAACCAGGAGTTTGCTTCAGATTTTGTGTCTCCCTCTCTCTCTGCCCCTGCTCTGCTTGTGCTCTCTCTCCGTCTCTCAAAAATGAATACATGTTAAAAAAATGTAAAAAAAAAAAAAAAGAAAAGAAAAGAAAAATTGGAACATAAAACATAAGAAAAACAAAAATTGTTGTTAAAATAAAAGCTTTAAATGTATTGTAAATTAAAATTGCTTGAAACATAACTTCCTAGGATCATAGGAGTAAATTCTTTGAATCATAAAGCTTAATTTTTTATCCATAAACACTAAATTGCTTAGGACAAATGGATTATCTTCATGTTTTGAAATAGGGTTTCTGATAATGGGTGAAAAACTAGACATTTACCCTTAGATATGGCCAAAAAAAAAGTTTTTTTAGCTCAAAGAATTAGATTCAAGTTTGCTTGTTGGTTGATGCCTCTTTGCCTTTTACTATTGACTACTGTTTTTTTTTTTAACTAGCCCTTTTTATAATTAAGGAACTGTGTGTGTGTGTGTGTGTGTGTGTGTGTGTGTGTGTGTGTGTGTGTAATTTTGATTTCAAGTTACTTTTCTAAAGAGAGAGAATCCTTAATCCTGCGCTGTTGTTTTAAGAGTAATTTAGTCTCTTAGTTGCATAAAGCAAACACAACTAAGTTGGTAACATTTGGAAAAGATAGTTTCACTTTAGGGGTGAAAAGTTTTTCCACTGTGTTCTGTTATAAACTTCAATTCAATCCCTTAACTTACAAAGTTTTTACATTTTTAGTACACATGAAAATATGAGGTTGATTAGAAAGTTAATATATATGTCCTCATGTATATTTAAAATATCTATATGTAGTTATTTTTAGAGGGAAGGGAGTGGGTAAAGATTGTACAAGTAATAGTTAAAACGAAGACCTTATACTGTTGTCTTATGGTGTTAGACCTTACTAGAATGTAAACTCTTAACAAGGATGTACATGAACTTTAGTTGTAATCCATAAATAAACATTGGACCTATGAGTTAGCAGTTCAGTTAACTGCATTTTTGTAGAAGTGAGTGCTTTCGTGTATTCTGATTTTAAATGCTTACCTGGTTGAGAGCCAGAATAAGTTGCAATTACACAAAGCAACATGGGGGACAAAGAAACATTGCAGAATTGGCAGGGATAAATGACAGTATAGGGGAAAGACTTAAGATGTAAGGAAACACAAAGGGAAAAGAAAGGAGGTAGTTTGAAGGATGCCTGATCTAGGGCTTATTTGGTTTGGTTTTTAGAGACTGCAGGCCTGGATCTAGTTTATCTCTGCTTTCATTAAAGCTACATAGAGCATCTTTCTGCAGTGTCAATGTTATAGGACAGTAAGTAGTATAAACATATTTATAGTCATTCAGGTAACAGATTTTACTAAATGCCCACTGCAGCCAGGTTATGTGTTAGACCCAGGGGAAGTGGGAAAGGCAGAGGGAGTGAGGAATGGGCTGAGAAAGGCATCTTAGAGAAAGTGAAACATAAACTGAGAACTGAAGAATGAGTAGAAAGTAGCCTGAAAAGCAGAGAGAGAAGCAGTACAAGTCAGGAGGAGGAAACAAGTATGATACAAGACAAAAGACCTTATAACCCACGTTGAGGCAATTGACTGGATGCTAAATACAAGGGGAAGCTGAATGACATGATCTCATTGACATTTTGCAAGAATCATGCTGGTAGGGAGGCTGGAAAATGGACTGTACAAGGGCAAGATGAGTGGAAATGACCAGTTAGGACCTTCTTGCATTAATAATGGTGAAAGATGGGAGTGGGGGGTTTTGGGATAGATAGAGTAGCAGAGGTAGTGCCTATGGAGATGGATGATAAAGAAATGAGATGGATTCATCAGATTATTTAGGAAGCCTAGTAGACAAGACATGATTAATTGGATGTCGGGTTGAGGAAGAAGGAAGATTTTCAGGTTTTCCTGGTGTGGATACTTAGGTAGATGCTGGTATGTAAAATAGGGAAGTGGGGAAAATGCCGGTTTTTGAGAAAGGATAGTGGAGATCATGAGTTCAGTTTTAGACATAGTGAGTTGGTGTTTGAATCAGGAGTAGCTGTTTCTTCTGTTTCTCTCTACACTTACCAATGCTTCTGGTCACCAAATGTGAGTTTTTCCCCCCATACCTAGCCATTCCCTAATTCTCTACAGACACCAAGTGGGTGTCCTACAATTCAATTCACTTCTGACACTATGCACCTGGAGTTAGCATCAGATCCCACAGGTTAAGGGCTCAGTCCCACAACACTGCCCGCCACTACTTAAGCTGCCAGTCACAAGCAGTGGGTCCTCAGGTTGCCCAGAACTTCTGTCTGACTTCGCTACAAATCGAGGGTTACCATGACCCTGCCTTCGAGTTCAATAATTTGCTAGAAGGGCTCACAGAACTCAGGGAAATGGTTTATTTACTAGATTACTGGCTTATTGTAAAATTCTGTAGCTTAGGAATAGCAGATGGAAGAGATGCGTAGAGCAAGGTACGTGGGAAGGGGAACAGAGCTACCATGCTGTCTCTGAATGCACCAGTACTTACGAGTGTTCACCAACCCGGAAGCTCTTTGAACCCTGACATATAGACATTTTGTTATGGGGGCTTCATTACATAAGTGCAGTTGATTAAATCATTGGCCATTAATGATTAGTGCATCTTCCAGCCCCTCACCCCTACCCAAGTTTGGGGGTGGGAGCTGTAATTTCCAACCTTATCACATGTTTCGTTCCCTCTGGTAACCAGCTGTCCATCTTTAGGGGTTTTCCAAAAGTCACTTCATTAACCTCAGCTCTAGCTTGGTTGAAAGGAGATTGTTATGAATAATAAAAGATACTCCTTTCATCTTTATATCACTTACCACTTAGGAAATTTCAGAAATTTTAGGAGCTCTGTGCCAGGAATGGGAAGAAGACCAAATATATATTTCTTACTATAAATCATGATATCACAGTATCTGTTAGATATCTAAGTATAATTATCCAGGTAGTTGGACATAAAAGTTTAGAACAGAAAAGTGGCTTTTGTTTGTTTCCATCAGGGAGAGCAAAGGGAAAAGGGCTTATAGAGAGTTTGATCAGGGAAAGAAGGCATAATTGATAGAACAAAGCCTCTTGTAGACTGATACTCATGAGACTGGTTTATTAATCAATGAGAAGTGTAAGTGGCATATTGGCTATTCATGTTCACTGCATACCCTTCCTATCAGCAAACTGACAAGAGAATTCAGAAGACAATCAGTATATCATTTGAGCAAAGCAGTAGAAAGGAAGTCAGATGGGCTCAATGGCTAGTGTCATGATGATCTGTGGTGGTCATTTGCATGTGAACTGCCTACAGAGGATTGCTTTAAGAGTCATTTTGAGGAGAGGGGATCATTTTACTCTAAGTAGAATTCTGAAATACTTGGCATTTTTATCAAGTTCTAATGAATTTTGCCCTTTTTGGAAAGAGTATACAGTTATGAGTGACGCCAACGAAATAATTTATAGGACTCTTTTTATCCTTATTTTTGTGCCTAAAAGAATAGAGAGTGGGTTTATTCAAATGAGCAGTTTGACATTGTGTAAACCTACTTTTTCTTTTTTCTTTTTTAAAGAAATGGCTGCAAGCAACTGACCTCACTAGAGAAGTGTACCAGCATTTAGCCCACTATGTACCCAAAATCTACTGCAGGGGTCCCAACCCTTTTCCACAGAAGGAAGACATGCTGGCGCAGCATCTTTTGTTGGGACCAATGGAATGGTACCTTTGTGGTGAAGATCCTGCTTTTGGATTTCCAAAACTTGAGCAAGCAAACAAACCTTCTCATCTTTGTGGTCGTGTTTTTAAAGTAGGAGAACCTACATACTCTTGCAGGTAACATACTGTAATTTTCTTTCTAAAAGCCTGTTTTTACCTTTTTTCCCCTGAAACCTTATGTTTTTGTTTTTAAATTAGGGAAATACATACATATTAAGAAGTGGATACAACAAATATGTATGGTCTCTTAACTAATAATGAAACAGATATTCATGTAATTATTTTCCAGGTCAAGAAATAGAACATCATCAGCATTCCAGCAAACCACTGTGTGCTTTCTCCCTCCCCTGTAATTAACTGCTGCTCTGGCTCTTGTAATAATAACTTCTTTGCTTTTCTTGTTAGTTTCTTTAGTTCCGGTGTCTCTTACTAATGTTCAAGGTATCTCACATTTGGCCAGTGGGATCCCTATCACACTAGCATCGTCCTTTGCACATTGCTGCCTTAGTTTTTGAGTGCTTCTTTGCTTTCTGGCACAAGATGTCCACAGCTCACTTTGTACTTAACTCCGATCCACATGTAGAATCAGCCATTTCTACCAGGAATGGTAGTTAAGGTAGGAATGGTAGTTAGAAACCATTATCTGGGTGCTCTATGTACTTACTTGCCAAGGATAACTTTACCTTTTTTTTTTTGTTGTTATTTCTTGTTGAGAACTGAGTGTACAAGTAGAAGATGGAGAGGAAAGTGTCCTATTTCCTTTAAGACCATCTATTCCTATTTCACAGAATTAGTCGTTGTCAACAGTTTCCTATGTATCCTTCCAGAAATTTCCTCTGCATATGCAGGCCCGTATATATGGCTATCTTACACATATATGCAACCACACATACAAAAGAGAATATGTGTTATATATACTGGGCTAAATTTTCCTTTCTCTGTTTAACAAAATCTTGACTTCTGTCCATATCAGCTGATATTGCTAGATTAAATATTGCATTGTGTGATTGTACAATTTATAGAGGCATTATGTAACATTTTTTTCCTTAACACTTTTTCCTTAAAATCTAATGAATTCAATTTTGGTTAAGGACTGTAGATGTCTATGGTTGTCTTTCTTTATAAGCATGGTCAGAATACCAATGGAGATCTTTTTATATTTTGAAATACTGTTCTAGTTTTTTGTTTGTCTTTATAAAAACTTCTTTGAGTTCTCTATTGATATTGGAAGCAATAAATCTACTTCATGATGTACAGATGAGGAAACTGAGATACACTTGTTCCAGTAATGTCCTTTTGTAGCAAAGGGATCCAGTTCCAACACTTGTATTTGAATGTTGTATCTTTTCATTTTCAGTCTGGAATGTTTTCTCAGGGTTTTTTTTCCATGATCTTGATACTTTTGAAGATTACCAGCCAGTTATTTTTTAAATGTCTGCCCATTTGGTCTATCTGATTCACTTTATGATTGGACTCAGGTTGCATCTTTCACAGGAATATCATAGAACTCACATGTTTTCATTATACCTTACCAAGTGGTATGTGATTTTGATTTGTTTGATAGATGGTGATGTTAGTTTTGATCACTTGATTAAGGTGATGTCTATAAGACTTCTCTACTGTGAAGTTACTCTTTTACTCTTTATAATCAATAAGTATTTTGTGGGGAGGCACTCTAAGCTATTAAATATCCTGTTCCCTATCACACATTCAATTTACTCATTTGTTTATATCAGTATGTATTCATGGAGGTCCATTATTCCTGTGCTCGAATAGTTCTAGCTTTGACTCTTGGGAGTCCCTTCAGGCTTTGTTATTTTCATGTCCTCATCATTCTTTGAACAATTCCTTGTTCCATCAGAGATGTTTAGGGCACGTCTTGGACTTTCCTCTGCTCTAGACCTGAAATTAATCATTTCTCTAAGGAGCCTGGTTCCATTTTAGTAGAGATTAGTGTTAAGAAATAAGATACTAGGTGTGCTTGTTGCTATTGGTATGTCACTAATCCCAGGCCCTCTCAGTGGATCTATATTTTATATCTGTCTATAGATAACATACTGAAAGAAATATTGAAAACCAGGCATTTACAACAATCTCTCCAGTTCCAATCCAATACCACAGGCTTCCCTCGTTTTCTCCCTTTGCATATTTGTAACTTCTCTGATGAATCTGATTCCCATTATCCTAAATATATTTACTTATTTGATCACTTCCTTGTGTGCAACCATTCTTTTGCTGCTGTTGCCATTGCCATCCAGCTCTGCATAATTGCCCTCCTTCCCCCATTTGGGCTTCATATGCTATTCTGGGCTATGGTGGCCTTCCCCCACCCTTGTTAGGGCAGATCTAAAAGAAGAAGGCTTACTTTAAGATGCATGGTCATGGGGGCTCAGTTGGTTAAGCATCTGACTCTTGATTTTGGCACAGGTCATGATCTCACAGTTCTGTGAGTTTGAGCCCCTGCATCGGGCTCTGCACTAACAGTTCAGAACCTCTCCCCCTCTTTCTCTGCCCTTCCCCCTCTCTTGTGCATGTATGCTCTCTCTCTCAAAATAAATAAACTTAAAAAAAAAAAAAAGATGCATGGTCATGGCCCTTGTGCTAAATCAGCTGGGTGTCTGTCTTGACTGAAACTCCACAGTCCTCTAGCACTGCTTACTGGACCTCAAGTATCTCTGTGCCACTTTTGATTCCATAGTGGCCATTCTCTGGTAACCTTGGAGAAAAGTCTGGTAAATAAACTCTGCATGTGCAGCCCAGCCCTTAGCCAAGAACTCATCCACAGGTGACCCCCACATACACTTCTGTCCTTTCCTGGTTACTTGATTTGCACATATTCCCTCTCTGGTACCCTGACTCAAGGCCGCTAGCTGTTTTATCTGCTCCAAACATTGATCTAGTCTCAGCTCAGTGGGACCTTCCTGCAACACTTAGATTCTAGCTCATTGTGCCACAGGTGGGAATTCACACCCTGAGTGGGAGATCCTCATGTATTCATACAGTTTTGTGGTTGTGTACAGTAGGAGTCTGGTTCTGTTACAACCGGAAGTGAAAGTCCCAATATTTATTTTAACAAAGAAAGTTGCTTATGTTTGTTGAACACCTTCTAGGTGCCAGATTTAATGCCAAGTACTTCATGTAAAGTTACGTTTAATCCTTCCATAAACTTCTGAGATAATATCCCTGAGGAAACTGAGGCTCAGAGTGGTTAAGTGACTTAACCTGCAGTCATAAAAATTGAAACCAGGTCCCTTGGACTCTTAACTCCATGATCTTCTCATTTTACTTTACACTGATTCTCATATATTGGTCTGTTACGAATTTTTCACTCATGTTCAGTAAAATGAGGGGGGGAAAATAGGAAAAATGTTCTGTTTCTCTTGCAACTAAATTTGTTCAGTTCCTAAATTTTGAGAGATGTCCTTTATTGTTAAAATATTAGCATATGAAGTGAAGGCAGTGAACCAGGTAGTTTTGCTTTTTCATATTTTTAGGAAAAAAAAACCCAGCCCTTTTTGTGGTCATTCTACTGGCCCCTGAAACTCAGAAATCTGGGAACTACTACTAGCAGTAGTAGTAATTACCCAGTAAGGCTCTTGTCTCCTAAGCAGAAAATCAAGTTACATTCCAGTACTGTCTTCTGTACTACAAAGTACGGCAAAGAATATTAAATAAAAATATTTGGGCTGGAGACAGAGCTTTTGGTGACAGTATTGTGAACTTGGCCTGAATCCTTTACTCCCTCATTATTCTTGGTTAGACTAGTCTGTAAGGTACTCTTTCCTGATGGGAGATGTTTGGCACTTATAAAAGTCTCATGCGTATTAGATGCTCAGCAAATATTTGTTGAGGAAATGTCTATTACGTTGTTCAAAGTACGGAGGACAGTTTTAAAGGTATTAATTTGCTATTCCTATGTGAGTTAAATTGCTTGAGTATTTCTAATTTTTGCCCATTTCCATACCTGTCCAGGGGCAATATCCTGTTTATCGTAAGCCAGCTACTTTGGGAGATGTTATTCGTGATTATGTACAAAAAATCCTTCCCACTCGAGATTCTTAACTTCAAATATTCAGTTATACCCAGCCAATTAATTAATAGGGCAGCTGGTGCTACATGTACACAACACATTGATCTCTGTTATGAATTTATTGCCATCTCATTTAATCTTCTAACCATAGGCACAGTGTTCAGGAATTTTGTTAGTCCCAGGAATTTCATATATGTCTGTGTGGGTCCATCCAGAGGAGAAGAGGTTAGGTACAGGTTTGAATGCTTTATATGGAGGCCTTCATTAAATGGTCAAGAGTTCTGGATCTTCCATTACCAGAAGATCAAGTAAGAAGTATTTTACTGTCTTTTTTTTTTTTTTAATGTTTATTTGTTTTTGAGAGAGAGACAGAGACAGAGTGCGAATAGGGGACAGGTAGAGAGAAAGGGAGACACAGAATCCAAAGCAGGCTCCAGGCTCTAGGCTCTGAGCTGTCAGCACAGAGCCTGACGTGGGTCTCAAACCCACAAGAAGTAGGACACTTAATTGGCTGAGCCACCCAGGTGCCCTGAAGTCAATTTCTAAAAAGCAATAGCTGAGGCTGTTCTTTGTGTTTCTGTCCTTAATATACCCTTGACTCTCTTTAGATGTCAACAAAGTAAAAATTTTCTCCTCACAACATGAGGTGTTCTACTGATGGTGCCTTCCTTTTCATTGATCATATACGTCCTCTAACTATACAATTAGAATATCCAGAATTAGGATGAGTAGATTAACCTAAACTGTCACACTGTAGTGAAATGAATTTAAGCATCCAACTCTTGATTTCAGCTCAGTTCATGGTCTTGCAGTTTGTGAGTTGTAGCCCAGCATTGGGCTCTGCGCTTATGGTGCAGAGCTTGCTTGGGATTGTGTCTCCCCCTCTCTCTGCCCCTCCCCTGCTTGCTCTCTCTTTTTTTCTCAAAATAAATAAACATTAGAAAAAATATTTGTAATAATAGACACAAAACATACATTTGGCTGTATCTTTCAAAAGGTACAAAAGTGTATGCCATGAAAAATAACCTTCCTTCTCCATCCCTTAATTTTCCTGTTTTCTTATCCAGAAGTGATCACTGCTAGTAGTTTCTGTGTATTCTTCCCGATGCAAGCATTTATATGTTATTCAGTAAATGCTAGAATATGACATAAACTGTTTCCACCTTGCTTATCTTATTTAAAATTTGTCCTTAAAATTGTTATATAATATTATATAGAGAGAGAACATGCTCACTTTGTCTTATGTTTTTAATGGCTGATTATTATTGAATGAATATCCTATCCTTTATTTACTAGCCTTCTATTAATAGACATTTCGGTTGTTTCTAGTATTATAAATAATACTGCACTGAATATCTTTGTATGTCTTTGTGCATATATAGATGTAGATCCACAGGATACATTCCTAAAAGTAAAATTTCTAGGTCAAAGGATGCATACATTTATTTCTCTTTTCGGACCAGCAGTAAAAACTGGAGACGAAATGAAAAGGAGATGATGTGCTAGTTTGAGGAAGAGAATCAGTATGAGGGACAAACAACAGAAACTACAATGGGTGTGTGTTGGGAAAGTTTGGAAAATCTATCTTCTAGCTAGCCTTACAGGGAGAAGAAACCAGAAAGTACAGGCTAGAATGTGGCAGCCAGAAAGAGGAGGCAGAGTGGCCAATTATCTGAACTGTGGAAGAAAGAAAGCAGCGTCTGGTGACCTGCATATAGACAGATAAGTAGCCTGGGGTGGGAGAGAAAAATTTAATCTATAAAGGGCCCTATAGGGCCTAAATTTGGACCACACTCTTAACAGCTCTTTCTAAACTTTGCTGTTACCTGAAGTTGGCCACATTCCAGGTTAAAGGCTCTGTGCTTCACAACAAGACTATCCAAGATACAACTGCAAGTTTAGAGATTCTCAGGGACACCCTCAATTCTGATCAGCTGGCTGCAAATTTTGGGTGTCTCCAGACTACTTTAGATTGCATAATTCACTAGAACAACTCCTAGAACTGAGGAAAATGCTGTACTTAAGACTGAAGTTTTATCACAGCAAAAGGATACAAATCAGAATCAGCCAAAGAGATACATAGGCAAGATTTCTGAATGCAAAGCTTCTGTTGTCCTCAGGGGCACATTATCTTCCTGGCACATTAATGCATGACAGTACACAAACAGTATTGGCAACCAAGGAATCTCACCCAGGCCTTGGTGCCCAGAATTTTTATTGGAGTTTCATTAGGTAGGCATGACTAACCGAATCATTACCCACAGGACTTAATGTCCAGCTCCACTTCCCTTCCCAGAGGTAGGGCTAATATTACGTGGCTGAAAGCCCCAGCGCTCCATTCATATGGTTTGTCTTTCTGGAATAGCCAATCCCCACTCTGTGTCATTCATTAGTATAATAAACTATCAGGTGGGAGGGGCAGCATAATAACAAAGATACTCCTATCACAGGGGAAATTCTAAGGATTTAGAGTTCCCTCCCAGGAACTAGGACAAAAGCCAGCCAAATTCTTTAATTACACAGTTGTTGAGAAAGTAAATGAGATCCTTTGTGTATTGCTTTCCAATACTTTTTGGCACAAGGTAAACTCTTAGTAAATGGCCATGTTGGGGTCCTGGGGATGAACGTCTCCTTGTTAGTCCCATGTCTCATGTATTCCTATAAAACCCAGTACCCTGGTAAAATGACATGCAGCCTATCACTTGGAAAGATGAAATATAGTTATTGGAATTCTAGGTGAGTTTCTAAACTAGATCCTTGAGAGATAAAAGTGGTTTATGTGTATAGGATAGAGATTTTCTTAAACTAGAAAAAATTATATTCAGGAGTCTTTTATGTGTGGTTCATAGGAAGGGGATTTGTGAAGCGATTTAGGTTGGTTTTTCTGCAGTTACTGGTTCATAATTTCTAAACTTGTGTAGGTCATAAATTATTTTTGTCAGAAGAAGCTATCTGTTGTCAGGCAGTGGGCTAATATTTATGATATTTGTCTGTACTTAGTTAGCTATTAGGAAAAGTATAGTCAAATTTAACACTTGTTGGGGCACCTGGGTGGCTCAGTCACTTGAGCGTCTGACTCTGGCTCCGGTCATAATCTCACAGTTCGTGGATTTGAGCCCCACATTGGGGCTCGCCACTGTCAGGACAGAGCTGCTGTGGAACCTCAGTCCCCCTCTCGCTGCCCCTTTCCCACTTGCACTGCACTCTCTCTCAAAAATAAATAAACATTAGAAAAAAATTTTAACACTTGTTATTCCTTTCTAAATAGAGCTGGTTGTTCTTAGAGGCAATAATCTTAGTGCTGATTTTGATCATAACTCTATTTTGCCATTTGATAACCATTAAGAAAAATAAAATATTAGTAGAATATGAAATACTTAGTGTGGTATAAATTTTGAGTTTAACGCTTCTGTTAGATGTAAAGAAGTTAGGTTTAATTCCATTGTTTTCTTTGTATAGTTAAATTGAGAACTTTTTTTATTATTATTAGATTTTTATTTATTTAAGTAATCTCTACACCTGGCATGGGACTCAAACTCATGACCCCGAGATCGAGAGTTTCATGTTCATCTGAGTGAGTCAGCCATGAGCCCTCACAACATTTTATTTTATTTTTTTTAACTATTTAAAAACTTATTGCATGAATGTTATAGATAACCAAAGGTTATGGTTGGGAGTTAATGCTCCCATCAGGAATATTCTTAGCGTGTGTTTCCAGGTAGTACCTTATGATGCTTTACTGTAAACTATTAAATGGCTTTGCTCAGGTTTAACTTTTTTTTTTTTTTAACTCTGATTCTGTTGGTCTTGAAAGATGAAGTTATGCTAAAACTAATAAACAACCCTACATTTTTGAAGACTTTAACCATCCAAAATACATTACTCAGACTGTGTGACCCGTTTAGATCAGTGAGGGCAGTGAGTGGAGGGTTCTGCTCTGGTTAGTTGCTTAATAGCATGTTACGTCTCCATAAACTTAGCATCATGGTTTTTAGGGTCCAGCACAGCAAGGGAAGAGTAGAGCCAGAGGGTCTTGCCCAGCAAAGAAATTGCACCAGCTCGGGATTAGCCACCCTGCCCTTGTCCCTTTAGTCAGGACTAATCAGAAGGCCTCTCTGTCCAACTACAAAACAGAGTGTCTGGAAGAGATGCAAACTCTGTGGCTGAACATTAGAAGTCTCTTCAATGATTTTTTAGGGCTATGGAGTTGTTTTTCCTTCCTCCCAGAGTAGTTATGATAAAATGAGGTAATCTATATAAATAAAGTACTTGCAGAACTATATTTATATATGTAAAAAAATTTTCAACCAAACACTGAGTCTTCAGATGAGTTACTGAGCCATGAGTAATACATCAAGCAGAGGGGTAAACATACTCTGTGTGGAAATATAAAGCTCTAATGTGGAAGAATGAACCTCTTATTTCTAGTAAGAAGAGTTTGTTTAGTTTCTTGGTTTTTTAAAAAACTTGAAAACTTGATCTCTTTTTAAAAAGCTGAGTTCTATTTTAAGACTTTCTTTTTGACGTGAACACTCCAGAGATTGAAATCAATGCTGTGTTAGTTTAAAAACTTTTAGTTACCTCTGGGGCGCCTGGGTGGCTCAGTCGGTTGAGTGTCCAACTTTGGCTCAGGTCATGATCTCACATCTTGCAGGTTCGAGCCTCGCATCAAGCTCTGTGTTGACAGCTCAGAGCCTGGAGCCTGCTTCAGATTCTGTGTCTCCCTCTCTCTCTCTCTCTCTCTCTCTGCTCCTCCCCCACTCTCACTCTTTCTCTCCCCCCAAAATAAAATAAAATAAACATTTAAAACAATTAAAATATATATACAATATGCATATAACATATATATTATACATAACATACATATATGTTATATGTATTTATGTTATATATATAACATATGTATGTATATGTATATATGTATATATATGTATATATGTATATATATAACATATATATGTATATGTGTTATATACATAAATACATATATGTTATATGTATTTATGTATAATATATTAATATATAACATATTATAGTATATATATGGTTTACATATATAACTTACATATATGTTATATATAACATATTTACGTAATATATATGTTATGTATAACATGTATATATTATACATATTATAAAATACATATTTTATATATAATACATGTTATATATGTATAATGTATTATATATATTAGTTATTTCTAATTATGGATATGCAACAGGAATGAAATTATACTGTATATATTGCAGTTGTGGCTTTTTTTCCATTTAACAATTTGTCTTGGAGATCGTTCTCTGACAGTATATATAAATCATCATTCTTTTACCTGCTGTATTTTGATAGTAAGTTCAGGCCATGATTTATTTGATTGCTTTGTTAATGAAATTAGAAATGGGTACTTCGAGGGCTTTTTCCTATAATAAACTTGAGTGCAAAAAACACTCTGTACATATTTGTACACATCTCTTTTTACACGTCTCAGTATTTTCCTTTTAAGTTTATTTTTATTTATTTTGAGAGAGAGATAGCAAGTGGGGGTGGGGCAGAGAGAGAGGGAGACAGAACCCCAAGCAGGCTTTGTGCTGTCAGCACAGAGCCCAACATGGGGCTCAAAGTCACGAACAGTGAGATTGTGACCTGAGCCGAAATCAAGAGTCAGACACTTAACCAACTGAGCCTCCCAGGTGCTCCTGTCTCAGTATTTTTCAAGGTAAATGCCTAGAAATAGAATTTCAATGCTGTGTGTTGTCACTGTGAGCTTCAGTATGTTGGAAATCCCCTTGTCTGCACTGCTCTCTCTGCCCTGGAAGATGACAGGGAGAGGGCAGTTGATATTTCCTAGGTAATTGAGATTCCTGTAGTTGTCTAAAAGGAGTCTTACATTCTTGGTTTACAGATTTGAGATCATTTTTGTTTACTGTTACCAGTTTGTTGCAGGATCAAACAGGAGTACCTGGCATATAATATCAACTTTATATGCATGCCTTTGTCTAGATGTTAGGAAATAGTAGAACTATGACTAGATTACTATGGGCTGATCCTTTCAGGTAAGGAAAATCAGATTTATATCACCAGAATTTTCCTGTTTGTACCCAATTGAGTTCTTTTTTTTTTTAAGGGAAAATTTGTATATTTCAAAAGGCACAAATCTTAATTGTACATTTTTGATAATAGTTAACCTCATGTAACTCACATCCCTTCAAGATAGATTTCCATCTGACTAGAAATTTCCTTCTTAGTAGCTCTAGCCCCTAGGTGACCACTATTCTGATAATTTCAACTTAGATTAGTTTTACCTGTTATAGAACTTCATAAAAATGAAATCACTCTTTTGTGCCTGGTTTTACTCACATAATATCTATCAGATTTATCCACGTGGTTATGATTACTGGAAATTGGGTTTCATTTTAATTGCTGAGTAGTAGTCCATTGTATGAATATACTATAGTTGCCCATAATCCATTGTCCTATAGGTAAACATTTTAGGTTGTTTCCAGTTTGAGGCTATCATGAATAAAGAAAGGCTCTATGACCTTTTTTTTTTTTTTTTAACAATTCTATTTTTTTTAGTGAAAAACATTTTAATTTAAAGGAAAGAAAATGGTAATTTATTTCATAAATCATATCAGTTTATGCCAGCGTTGTTTTAAATACAACATATTAAAGTACTAGGTGTTATTATCCTTTACTTAACCCTACTTCTGTGTGTTTTAATATACCAAATAACATAAATCTTCCTCCATTAAAAATCTTCAGCTTTTGGGTTGTCTGGGTGGCTCAGTCGGTTGGACGTCTGACTTCGGCTCAGGTCAGGATCCCATGGTGTGGGTTTGAGACTCGCATCCGCCTCTGTGTAGAGCCTGGAGCCTGTTTCATATTCTGTCTGTCTCTGTCTGTCTGTCTGTCTCTCTCTCTCTCTGCCTCTCTCTGCCCCTCCCTGACTCGTGCTCTGTCTCTCTTAAAAATAAATAAACATTGGGGCGCCTGGGTGGCACAGTCGGTTAAGCGTCCGACTTCAGCCAGGTCACGATCTCGCGGTCTGTGAGTTCGAGCCCCGCGTCAGGCTCTGGGCTGATGGCTCAGAGCCTGGAGCCTGTTTCTGATTCTGTGTCTCCCTCTCTCTCTGCCCCTCGCCCGTTCATGCTCTGTCTCTCTCTCTCCCAAAAATAAATAAATGTTGAAAAAAAAAATTTTTTTTTAAATAATAAATAAATAAACATTTAAAAGTTTTTTTTAAATCTTCAGCTTTTTATGACACATTTTAGGAATATTAAGATACCATTAAAATAGACCTTCCTAGACAGTAATCTAATACAGTGAACATTCTTAGCTGATACATTAATTGCTGGCTGTTACCATTTGCAAACAAGTATTTTTATGGACTTGTGTTTAATTTTTCATGGATAAATCCTTAGGAGCAGAATTGCTGGGTCAGAGGGCAAGTATATGTTGAACTTAAGAAACTTCCAAAACTTTTCTCTGAAATGGTTTTTTGTTCCCACCAGTGATGTCTGAAAGTTCCACTTGCTCCATATCTTCCCTGACATTTGATGTTGTCATTTTTTTAAATTTTTGCTATTCTGTGTAGTGGTATCTCATTATACTTTTTTTTTTTAATTTTTTTAAAAATTTTTTTTTAAATGTTTATTTGTTTTTGAGACAGAGACAGAGCATGAATGGGGGAGGGTCAGAGAGAGGGAGACACAGAATCTGAAGCAGGCTTCAGGCTCTGAGCTGTCAGCACAGAGCCTGACGTGGGGCTCGAACTCACGGACCGCGAGATCATGACCTGAGCCGAAGTCGGCCGCTTAACCGACTGAGCCACCCAGGCACCCCTCTCATTATACTTTTAATTATCCCTAATGACTAATGATGTTGGTGCAGTTTTACACGTACTTAATGCTCATTCATCTAACTTCTAAAGTGTTTGTTCCAGTCTTTTGTCTATTTTTTATTGAACTGTTTGTCCTTTTATTATTGAGTTTTGGAGTTCTTTATATACTGTGGATACGAGTCCCTTTTGTCAGACATGTTTTGTGAGTAGTTTCTCCTAGCCTGTGGCTTGTCTGTATGGTGTCTTGATAACAGAAGTTTTTAATTGTGATGCCAATTTACCAGTTTTTTTCTTTTTGAATGATTGTTTCCTATGTTTAAGAAATGTCTGCCTTCCCCCAGGTAGCAAAGATAGTCTCTCTGTGTTCTTCTCTAAGTTTTCTTTTATCGGCTTTTCTATTGTAGATTTTATGTCTGGGTTTATGATCTGTCTCAGACAAATTTTTTATATGGCTTAAGGTAGGGGTTGAGCTGCATTTATTTATATGTGGATGTGCACTTTTTCCAGTACCACCTGTTATTTTCCCCTTTGGATTGCTTTCGTGCCTTATCAAAACCCATTTGACCATATAAGTATGGGTCTATTTCAGAACACTCTAATCTACAGTAGCCCCTTTTTATCCACAAGGGATATATTCCAAGTCCCCCAGTGGATGCCTGAAACCATGCATAGTACCAAATCCTGTATGTACTATGTTTTTTGCTGTACATACACACCTGTGATAAAGTTTAATTTATACATGAGGCACCGTATAACAGCAATAACTAATAACAAAACAATGGTTATAACAGTATGCTGTATAAAAGTTATGTGAATGTGGTCTCTCTCAGAATATCTTCTTATAATGTATTCACCCTTTTGGTGATGACAATGAGATGATAAAATGCCTACATGATGAGATGAAGTTAGGGGAATGACATAAACGTTATGAACCAGCTTTAGGCTATTTTTAGCCCTCTGACCATGCATCAGAAAGATGATCATCTGCTTCCAGACTATAGCTGACCACAGGTAACTAACTGCTGAAAGTGAAACCGCAGATAAGGGGGAGCTGCTGTAGTCCATTCGTTGAGATGGCTATTCTTACTGCAATAACTGCATTTTCTTGCTCACCGTAGGTTTGTAGCTAGCCTTGAATTGGTTACTATAAATCTTAAATTTCTGTGCCTTTAAATTTTCTTTTGTCTATTTCAGGTCATTTGCACTTTGTGAATTTTAGGATTATAGTTTGTCAGTTGTTATTTTTAAGAAAGGCTGCCTAGGTTATGATTAGGATTGTGTTTAATCTGTGGATCAGTTGGGGAGAATTGACGTTTTAACAATGAGGTTTGTAGTCCTTGAACATCATATTTCTCCACTTATTAAGGTCTTCTTTATATTTAAAAATTTTTTTTATTTCTTTCTGAGAAAGAGAGACAGAGACAGAGAGCATGAGTGGGGGAAGGGCAGGGGGAGAGGGAGACACAGAACTCCATCCAGTCTCTGAGCTGTCAACACAGAGCCCAGTGTGGGGCTTGAACTCATGAACTGTGAGATCATGACCTGAACCGAAGTCAGATGCTTAACCTACTGAGCCACCCAGGAGCCCCTATTAAGGTCTTCTTTAATCTCTTTAGCAGTGTCTTACAGGATTTATGTAGAAGTTGTGCATGCTTTTGGTTATGTTTATTCCTAAGTATTTTATGGTGGTATATTTTTTTCTTAGTTTCCCATTTTTTTCTGCGAGTATAAAGAAATACAGTTTGATTCTGATAATTGAACTTATGTCTTGTAACCTTGCAAAATTGGCTTAGCAGTTTTTGTTGTTTTTTTGTTCCTTAGGATTTTTATATAATCAGGTCATTTCTGAATGGGGACAGTTTTATTTTTTCCTTTCCAGCTTTTTATTTCTTTTTTGTGCCTTACTGCCTTGGTGAAAGTAGGACATTCTTGCCTTGTTCCCAGTCTTAGGGGATATAGTCATTCTTTCACTACTGAGTATAATGTTGGATATAGTTTTTTCTTACATACCCTTGATCTCATTGAAGAAGTTCCCTTCTATTTCTAGTTTGCAGAGTTTTTAAAAAATATTACAAATCACTATTGAATATTGTTCACTGCTTTTATGTTGCAGCTTTTGGGATTGTCATAGTTTTCCTTTTTCTTTTTTAAAGGTTTATTTATTTATTTTGGAGGGGACAGAGAGAGAGGGGGAGAATCCCAAGGCTCCATGCTGTCAGCGCAGAGCCCACTGTGGGGCTCAATCCCATGAACAGTGAGATAATGACCTGAGCCGAAATCAAGAGTCAGGTGCTTAACCAACTGAGCCACCCAGGCACCCCATTATAGTTTTCCTTTTTTATTTATTAGTGATTGCATTGATTGATTTTTCAAATGTTTTTTCATTACTGAGATATGCAGAGCTTGATTATCGTGTATTAACTTTCATATATTACTGGATTCAGTTTGCTAATGTTGTGTTGTCTGTCATTTTCTGGTAAGGTCTTTGGTTTTGATATCAGAGTTAATGCTGGCCTTATAAAATGAATTAGGAAGTATTTTTTCTATATTTTCTGAAGAATCTATGTAAAATTGATATGATTTCTTGCTTAAATGTTTGATAGAATTTGCCAGTAAAGCAAACTATCAAGGCCTGGTATTTTCTTTGAAGGAAGTTTTTGATAACAAATTTCTTTGATACTTTTTACAGTTATTCAGAACTTTATTTCATCTTGTATCAAGGAATGTGTTTCATTGTATAATGTTAAATTTATTGATACTAAAGTCATACATAATATTTGCTTATGCTGTTGATGTCTGTGGTATCTATAGTGAGGTCCTCTTTTTCATTCCTGATGTTAGTAATTTGTGTTTTTCTCTCTTCAATCAGATTTATGAATCTTTTCAAAGAATCTGACTTTTGCTTTGTTAATATTCTCTTTTATCTGTTCTGTTTCACTGATTTCTGCTCTTACTGTTACTCTTCTTTTTGCTTACTTTAGGTGTAATATGCTTATATTTCATTCTTTAATCTGTCAGTTATTTAGAAGTATATTGCTTAATTTCCAAATACTTGAAGCTTTTCTAGATACATTGTAACTGATTTCTAACACAAATGTTCTATAAGGTTTTGGTCTTGAAATTTATTGAGACTTGTTTTATAACTCAGTCTTGAATGTTCCATATGCACTTAAAAGTTGTGTTCTGCAGTTGTTGGATATAATATTCTATAAATGTCAATTAGGACAAGGTGATGGGTACTGCCATTCAGGTCTTCTATATGCTTATTTATTGATTTTTATTATGACTAGCTTTTTTATCAGTTACTGAGAAAGGGGTATTAAAATATTCAGATGTGATTGTGGATTTATTTATTTCTTCTGTCCGTTTATGTTTCAGTTATAAACTCTTATTAGCCACACATAGATATTTATAATTTCTGTGACTTCCTGATGTATTGATCCTTTTGTCATTATGAATTGTCAGTATCCTTTATTAATTCTGGTAATATTCCTTGTTCCAGGTCTATTTTATCAGATGCCAATATAACCATTCTTACCTATCACAGCATATCCATTATACTCCTGGGGTTTTTTACTTTATTCTGTGGTTGCCCTAGAGTTTGCAGTATATATTTACAATCAGTCCAAGTTTACTTTGTCTGAGAAAGTTTTTCTTGCTCCTTCACTTTTGAAGAATAATTTTGCAGGTACAGAATTCTAGGTTGATGAGGTTTTTCCTTCATATTTTAAATATTCCACTCTACTCTCTTCTTGCTTGCATGGTTTCTGAGGAGAAGTCCAGATATAATTCTTATCTTTGTTCCTCTATAGGTATGATGTTTTTCTTCTCTGGCTTCTTTATCTGTCATTTTCTGTAATCTGAGAATGATATGCCTAGGAATAGGGTTTTTTTGGCATTTATCATACTTGATGTTCTCTGAATCTTGGCTTGGTATCTGACATTAATTTAGGGAAATTCTCAGTAATTAATGTTTCAGATGTTTTTTCTGTTCCTTTCTCTTTCTCCTCTTTCTCTTCTCTGGTATTCCTATTACACATACATTATATTTTTTGTAGGTGTCTCACATTTCATGGATAGTTCTGTTTTTCTTCCCGTCTTTTTTTCTTTTTGCTTTTCAGATTGTTGAGATATTCTCAAGCTCAAGGATTCTTTGCTTAGCCATGTCCAGTCTACTAATAAGCCCATCAAAGGCATACTTCATTCTGTTATAGTGTTTTAATCTCTAGCATTTCTTTTTGGTTTTCTCTTAAGATTTCAGGGGGCGCCTGGGTGGCTCATTCGGTTAAGTGTCTGACTTCAGCTCAGGTCATGATCTCACGGTTCGTGGGTTCAAGCCCTGCATCGGGCTCTGTGCTGACAGCTCAGAGCCTGGAGCCTGCTTTGGATTCTGTGTCTCCCTTTCTCTCTGCCCCTCCCCTGCTCCTGCTTTGTCTCTCTCTTTCTCTCTCAAAAGTAAACATTAAAAAAATAAATAAAATAAAGATAGATTTGGGGCACCTGGATGGCTCAATAGGTTAAGCGTCTGACTCCGGCTTAGGTCATGATCTCACAGTTTGTGAGTCTGAGCTCCATGTTGGTCTCTGTGCTGACAGCTCAGAGCCTGGAGCCTGCTTCGAGTTCTGTGGCTTCCTGTCTCTCTGACCTTCTCCTGCCCCTGCTCACACTGTCTCTGTTTCTCTTTCTGTGTCTCTCTGTCTCTCTTTCTCTCAAAAATAAATAAACATAAATAAAAGTTAAAAAAAAAAAAAAAGATTTCCAGCTCTGCTTACATTGCCCATCTGTTCTTGTATGCTGTCTGCTGTAGCCATTAGAGCCCGTAACATATTAATCACAGTTGTTTTAAATTTCAGGTCGGATAATTCCAACATTTCTGACATATCTGACTCTGATTCTGATGCTTGCTCTGTCTCTTTAAACTGTATTTTTTGACTTTTAGTATGTTTTGATAGCCAGGCATATGATATACTAGGTAAAAGGAACTCTATAGGCCTTTAGTGATGTGGTAGTAAGGCATGGGGAAGGGCAAACATTATAGAGTCCTACGATTAGATCTCAGTCTTCTAGTGAGCCTGTACCTCTGGACTCGGAACTTCAAATGTGCTTCTCAACACTGCCCCCATCCTCATCTGTCTTTCTGTGGGGCAGAATAGCTAGAGTGGGCTGGAATTGGATATTTCTCTTTCCCAGGCCCGTTAGACTCTGATAAAACCCTAGCAGGTTAGGCTGTGATTACAGTTTCTTCTGAGGGCAGACTATTATTATTTTTTAAGTTTATTTATTTATCTTTGAGTGGGAGGGGTACACAGAGAGAGAATGAGAGAGAGTGAGAAAGAGGATCTCAAGCAGGCCTTGCACTTTCGGCGCAGAGCCCAGTGCAGAGTTTTTAAGAACAGAATGCCCTTGCATATTTCACAGTGGTTCCTTTTTTTTTTTTTTAACCCCTGCTGGAAACAGGAGAGGATTTTTCTCTGATATTCACTGTGAGAACTAGTAGAACTCCAGGAAATAAAACTCACCAAACGTGAGGCCCTGATGTCTGGGTCACTCTCCAAGTGCCCAGTGACTGAAGTTTTTAATCTCTCCGATGTTCACACTGAACTGAGCCTCCAGCAATTTGTCAGGTACAGTTCAGGTTTCCTACCTCACCAGTGGTACCTATAGAGGTTTGTGTTTGTTGGTTTCTGCTCTCACAAGTCAGTATTCTCTGTATTCATCTGTTGGTCTCTACAATTTTGGGGGTAGCAGTTTGTCCTGTGACCTCACTTCTTTTGTAAATCTAAGAATAGTTATTGATTTTTCAGTTTGTTTAGCTTTTTATTTGTTAGGACAGTGTGGTAACCTCCAAACTTTGTACATGCTGGACTGGAAACTGGAAGTCTGCGTTCAATTTTAAGGATATTTTCCTGTACGTAGAATTCTGGGTTGATATTTTTTTTTCCTTTTCAACATTTTAAGGATGTTCCGTTGTCCTCTGACCTCTGTTGTTTCTGATAATGTCAGCTTTTTATTAGCATATCTATGGTGCTTTGTGTGAAATGTGCTGGTTTCCTCTAGCTGCCTTCGAGATTTTTACTTTTTTATTTTTCTTTTCTTTTGAGAGAGGGAGAGAGCACGAGCGAGGGAGGCAGGGAGAGAGAGAGAGAGAGAGAGAGAGAGAGAGAGAGAGAGAGAGAGAATCTTAAGTAGGCTCCACGCGCAGTGAGAACCCAACACAGGGCTTGATCCCACAACGATGAGATCATGACCTGCACCAAAATCAAGAGTCAGATGCTTAACCAACTGAGCCACCCAGGCACCCCTGTCTTTGGATTTTAGCAGTGTGACTGTGATACGTCTAGCTGTGCATTCTTTGTTTTTGTCCTCATGGGGTTCCTTGAGTTTCTTGGAGCATAAGTTGATGGCTTGAACCAAATTTGGGAAGTTTAGATTATTACTTTTTCAAATATATTTTCTGCATTTTTTTCCATTCCTGGGACTCCAGTTACACAGTAGTATAATTAAAGGACTAATTAGAACCACATAGTAGCGCATATGTATAACTTATAAATATGTGTAAAGTTGCTGTGAATATATGTGTGTATTATGAATATATTTACATAGATAGTGCATAGTCTAAACATTTTAATGAGAGATGCATGACCCAAGAGAGTTTGGAGATGACTGCTTTCACTAAAGCCCTAAAATCTCAGAAATCTGTGTGTACTTCCACCAAACCAGTATACCTTTAATATGACAATTAACAACTGATCCTTAACTGTACACATTTGTCTTTCTGTTAAAGATAGGCTCCTAGAGAACAAGGATCTGGCTTGACTTTTCTATATAATTATGTAAAAACATAAAGACATTGGCTCTCTAGTTGATTTTTAGGAATCCAAAAATGCTATGACAGGCAAAGTAAAACTGGAAGTCACCAAAAATAGGAGAAGCACTGGAGAAAAATATCCCAGCCAAAAGATAACGTATGTATGTTATGTATCATATTCATATGATACAAAAGAGAGCTGGAATAGCAGTTTTCATATCTGACAAATAGAATTTATGGTAGAAAACATAAAAGACACAAAAAGGCAACCAAATTTAAAAATGGGCAAAGAATCTGAATAGCCATATCTCCAGATGTTCTTATTGGTTATTTTTGTACAACCTTGTGATACTACAAACTACTAAGTTGGACACTTTTTTTTCTTAACAAGCCATTGCATTGTTTTGTTTTGTTTTTTAACATAAGCCCTGCAGTCACCATGGGGCTTGAATTCATGACCCCAAGATCAAGAGTAACATGTTCTACTGACTGAGCCAACCAGGTGCCCTAAGTTGGACACTTTTGAAAAGATGAATTGTCGGGGCGCCTGGGTGGCGCAGTCGGTTAAGCGTCCGACTTCAGCCAGGTCACGATCTCGCAGTCCAGGAGTTTGAGCCCCGCGTCAGGCTCTGGGCTGATGGCTCAGAGCCTGGAGCCTGTTTCCGATTCTGTGTCTCCCTCTCTCTCTGCCCCTTGCCTGTTCATGCTCTGTCTCTCTCTGTCCCAAAAATAAATAAACGTTGAAAAGATGAATTGTATGTGAATTACATCTCAATTTTTAAAAAGCAGTCTGTATAGGGGTGCTTGGGTGGCTCAGTTAGTTAAGCGTCCGACTTCGGCTCAGGTCATGATCTCATGGTTCATGGGTTCAAGCTCTGCGTCAGGTTCTGTGCTCACGGCTCAGAGCCTGGAGCCTGCTTCGGATTCTCTGTCTCCCTCGCTCTCTGCCCCTCCTCCACTCACACCCTGTCTCTCTCTCAAAAATAAATAAAACATTAAAAAGCAATCTGTGTATTTGGCCTTAAGGGAAACTTCAGTTAATTCCCAGCTCAGAGCTGTACAGATTGTTCTCCCACTATAGTTAAAATTAGAAACAGCAAAAGGGTAGGTTAAGTATGTTTAGAAACTAACATTGCTAATGTTAAGTAAACAGATTCACTGAAGTCACTAAGGAAATTTAGAAATGGAACTGAATGATAAAAACATTGTGTGTTGAAATTTTTGGGACATAGCTAAAGGAGTATTTAGAAGGATCTATATACCTTTAAATTATTTGCTAAGAAAAAATAAAAATTAAAGATAAGCAATACAGTGGAAACAAATGAAAATGAAAACACAACAATCCAAAATATTTGGGATGCAGCAAAAGTAGTTCTAAGAGGGAAGTTTATACCAACACAGGCCTACCTCAAGAAACAAGAAAAATCTTAAATACACAACCGAACCTTACACCTAAAGGAGCTGGAAAATGAACAAAATTCAAACCCAAAGGAGGGAAATAATAAAGATTAGAGCAGAAATAAACGATATAGAAACAAAAAACCAAATAGAACAGATCAGTGAAACCAGGATGTGGTTCTTTGAAAAGATCAACAAAATTGATAAACCTCTAGCAAGATTTATTTAAAGAGAGAAGACCCAAATAACAAAGTCACTAGTAAAAGAAATAACAACCAACACCATAGAAATACAAACAGTTTTTACAGAATATTATGAAAACCTATATGCCAACAAATTGGACAACTTAGAAGAAATGGAGGGGTGCCTGGCTGGCTTAATTGGAAGAGCATGTGACCCTTGATCTTAGGGTTGTGAGTTCAAGCCCTAAGAAAAACAAAAATGGAGGCATCACAATTCCAGATTTCAAGTTGTATTACAAAGCGGTAGTAATTAAAACAGTATGGTACTGGCATAAATAGACACATAGAGCAATGGAACAGAATAGAAAACCCAGAAATAAACCCACAACTATATGGTCAGTTAATCCTCAACAAAGGAGGAATGAATATACAATGGGGAAAGACAGTCTCTTCAATGAATGGTGTTGGAAAAAAAGGATCACTTTTGTTTCATCATACACAGAAATGAATTCAAAATTTATTGAAGACCTAAATGTGAGATCTGAAACCAGAAAAATCCTTGAAGAAAGCACAGGCAGTAATCTCTCTCACATTGGCCATAGCAACATTTTTCTAGATATGTCTTTTGAGGCGTGGGAAATAAAAGCAAAATTAAACTGTTGTGACTGTATCAAAGTAAAAATTTTCTGTGCAATGGAAGAAACAATCAGTAAAGCTAGAAGACAATCTTCTGAATGAGAGAAAATATTTGTAAATGACTTATATGATAAAGGGTTAGTATCCAAAATATATAAAGAACTGATATACTGAATACCTAAAAAACAAATAATCCAGTTAAAAAATGGGCAAAGACACGAACAGACATTTCTCCAAAGAAGATAGACCAATGGGGCCAATAGACACATGAAAAGATGCTCAACATCACTCATCATCAGGGAAATGTAAATTAAAATTGCAGTGAGATACCACCATAAACCTGTCAGAATGGCTAAAATCAAAACAAACAACCAAGTATTAGGACATGGAGAGAAAGGAACCCTCATACACTGTTGGTGGGAATGCAGCCACTATGGAAAATGGTATTGAGGTTCTTCAAAAAATTAAGAATAATAGAACTAACCTGTGATCCAGTAATCATACCACTGGATATTTACCCCCAAAATACAAAACCACTAATTCAAAGGGATATATGCACCCTATTTTTATTGCAGCATTATTCACAATAGCCAAACTATGGACACCGTCCAAGTGTCCATTGATAGATGAGCAGGTAAAGAAGATGTGGTATATGGGGTGCCTGAGTGGCTCAGTCAGTTAAGCATCCAACTTCGTCTCAGGTCATGGTCTCGCAGTTCGTGAGTTTGAGCCCCACGTCAGGCTCTGTGCTGACAGCTCTGAAGCTGGAGCCTACTTTGGATTCTGTGTCTCCCTCTCTTTCTGCCCCCTCCACCACTTGCACTTTGCCCCCCCCCCTCAAAAATAAACATTTAAGGGGCGCCTGGGTGGCGCAGTCGGTTAAGCGTCTGACTTCAGCCAGGTCACGATCTCGCTGTCCGTGAGTTCGAGCCCCGCGTCGGGCTCTGGGCTGATGGCTCAGAGCCTGGAGCCTGTTTCCGATTCTGTGTCTCCCTCTCTCTCTGCCCCTCCCCGGTTCATGCTCTGTCTCTCTCTGTCCCAAAAATAAATAAACGTTGAAAAAAAAATTTTTTTTTAAATAAATAAATAAACATTAAAAAAAATTTTTTAAAAAGATGTGGTATATATTACACAATGGAATATTATTCAGCCATAAAACGGAATGAAATCTTGCCATTTGCAACAATATGGATAGAGCTAAAGAGTATAATGCTAAGTGAAATAAGTCAGTCAGAGAAAGACAAATACCATATGATCTCACTCATATGGAATTTAAGATACAAGCAAAGGAAGAAAAAGAGACAAACCGAGAAACAGACTTTTTTTTTTTTAAAGCTTATTTATTTTGAGCAAGAGATAGCAGGGGAGGGGCAGAGAGAGAGGGAGAAAGAATCCCAAGCAGGCTTCATGCTGTCAGCACGGAACCCAGCTCAGAGCTCGATCCCACAGACTGTGAGATCATGACTTGAGCCGAGACCATGAATCCAAGGCTCAACCAACTAAGCTACCCAGGTGCCCCAGAAACAGACTCTTAACTGTAGAGAACAAACTGATGGGTTACCAAAGGGTAAGTTGGTGGGGGATAGGGGAAATAGGTGATGGGAATTAAAGAGTACACTTATCATGATGAAAAAAAGAAAAATAAAATGATTTTTAAAAAGGCTGTACACACCTATCATTCCTGGCTCTGTCTGCTGAAAGGGCCTAAAAACAATGGAACTCCTGAAGCAGTGAGCACACTGATATAACTAAGTATTTGCATAAATAAATAAATAAGTAAATAAATAAATGGGAGAGAAGGGATGTTTTCAGTAGTTTTTCCATACTGAAAATTCCAATTAATAAAATAGGAAGGAGGGAAATAGAAAGTCACCATTAGGCAAATAACACAGCAGTAATTGTAGACAAGATCCATTGGTCGATGCTAAAACGAGTGGCTGAAAGTTTGAGAAACAGACTATTTGCATAGTCTCAAAGTATCTCTCCCCAAATAGATTTAGTTGCAAAAGATACAATAGCAACTTTGTAGTGAAGAAATCTGACAGACACCACCTTAACAAAGTAAGCAACGTTAACGCCACCAGTACTGAGACCTATCGAATCAGCATCATGTGCCCCCTGTTTGATGTACTGAGAAGGGCAAAGCACCACTTCTGTGACATCGCTTCTGTGGTATTCTTGCCAGAAATGCGTAACTCAATCGAATCGTGAAAACGTCAAACCCAAATTGTGCGACCTCTGCAAAATAACTGTGACAAGTATTCTTCAAAAGGTTATGGTCACAAAAATGGAGAAAAGACTGAGGAGCTGTTAGAACTTGGAGGAGACTAAGGAAACATGACGTCTAATGCAATGTGGGATCCTGTATTGTATCCTGAGAGAGAAAAAAGGATCATAGTGGGAAAACTGATGACTTTTGAATAAGGGCTGTAGTTCATAATACTGTGCCGATATTAATTTCTTTGTATTGTTAACCTTGGGAAAAATTTGGTAAGGGTATAAAGGAACTCTGTACTATTTTTGCAACTTTATGAGTAAAATTATTTCAGAGACAAAAAATAAAAATATACAGGGTAAACATTCATCTCAGTAAGTTAGAAGAACAATTGAGTATACTCAAAGGAAAAAGAAGAGAAAAAGTTCGGAAAATAAAAGATGTACTGACTCTCGGGGCGCCTGGGTGGCGTCCGACTTCGTTTCAGGTCATGATCTCACAGTCGTGGGTTCAAGCCCTATGTCGGGGCTCTGTGCCGACAGCTCAGATCCTGGAGCCTGCTTCAGATTCTGTGTCTCCCTCTTTCTCTGCCCCTCCCCTGCTCACGCTCTGTCTCTCTCTGTCTCTCAATAATAAATAAACGTTAAAAAAATTTTTTTTAATTAAAAAAAGATGTACTGACTCTGGAATTGTTATGCCATTTTTCTTGCAAGACTGAATAAGAGAAAGAGAATGTAGTACATAAGATTCAAAATGAAAATTGAAAATCATACTGCGTTTCTTTTGATATCATATCTTGCCAAGCTAGGTCCTCTACATTGCTGTGATTGAAAGCAGGTACTTCGTGGAACAGGCAATGAAGGTTGCAGTGTCCACAATTTGATTCTAGGAGTTGAAAAATTGTCTAGTACCCAATAGGTACTAAGTTGTTTGAGCCTATTTGATAAGCAGAACAATTACATGTTTCTTTTAGTCAAAGGGTACCCTGAAAAAAAAGAAATATAGAGACACTGAAGATGCCATGAACCAAGAAAGTTTGTTAACCTTTGAAATACGAGAATTATGAACAACTAAGTTCTTCAAAAATTTTAAAAACCTAGATGAAATGGATAAATTCATAGAAAAATGATAGGCAACTTGAATACAGTATGAGAAACATTAGAATGGTAATCAAATATCTTCCCTCCCACAAACCCCATACCTAGATGACTTTATAGGTAAGTTCTAACAATTTCAAAGGAAAATTCCTCTCTTACACAAGTTACTACAGAAAATGGAAAAAGAGTGAAAACTGCCTTAACTCTTCATGAGGCTAATATAATCTTGATTTCAATCCCTGGTAAATTCAAGACATAAAACTGTTTTTTTCATTAATGTAGCTGAAAGGATCCTGAATAAAATATCAGCTTGTCTGCATCTAAGAATATTCTAAAAGAGTGATGCATCGTAATCAAATGGTGTTTAGTTCAGGAATCCAGACAGTTCATCTTTAAAACAATTATTAATGTAATTCACCATTTTAATAGTTGAGAGAAGAAAAAAATGTTTTCCTGATTTGATTCTGTAAAGCATTTTATAAATTTCAGTAATTGTTTATGATATAAATTCTGAGCAAAGTATATATAAAACTATTGAATATTTGGGTGTTAGATTTTTAGAAACTTTATTATGGACATTTTCAAACATATTAAAAATAGAGTGAATGATGTTATAGATCTGACATGTACTCATTGCTCAGCTTCAGCAATCACCAATAATATGGCAACTCTTTTTATGCACACACGTATACCCACACACACTTTTTTTCCTTGCCCTGCTGGATTATTTTAAAGCAAATTCCAGACTGCATGTCTTCTTATGAGTCCTCAGAATATAGCTTTTTTCTCTACAACCATTAACATCCTAAAAAATTAACACTAATTCCTTAACATTATCTAATATCTAGCCTGAATGGAAATTGTCCTGATTGACTCATAAATGTGGATTCAAAGTTCACACCTTGCATTTGGCTGTTACTCCTCATTTTTTCTTTTAATCTATAATAGCTTCTCTCCCTCTTTTTTTTTTTTTTCCTTTCCTTTTCTTTTCTTTTCCAGTTATGTCCCTAAGAAAATGGGTCATTTGTTCTGTGGAATTTTCCACATTCTGGATTTGTTTGTTGTGTCCCCATGGTGTTGCTTAACATGTTTCTTTATGCCCTGTATTTCCTCTGAACAGGTATTTAGGTGTAATTAAATTGTTATGTAGTATTGGAGGGGGGTATGAATACTAACTTCATGAATACTGATGTGTAACTTCTTAATTCTTCATGTCAGGAAGCACATTATGCTTGTCTGGTTTTTTTGTTTAAGATGATCAGTGGGTTTCGGTATCTTGCAGATGCAACCATTATAAAGGTCTTCGTTATCCTTTTTATCTAATGTTTTAGCAGTCACTGATGCTTGTTGTCTAGATCATTATTTTTTATTAGGGGGTAGAAAAATATTCTAACTTAGTTTTTTGTTTGTTAGCTTGTCTTCTATAGAAGAAAAACAGTCCCTCCTCATTCCTTTGATTAGCTTGAAGTTTATATAGGAAAGGCAAGATATATTCTTGATTTTTTTGCAGAAGGGCACTTTCTTTGTAAACCTACTGGGAACATAATACTAATGGATACCCTTTAGAGATGTTTTACTTTAATATTTAAAGTAAGGCAAAGATGCCTACTATTACTGCTGTTGTTTAATATATTACTGGAGGTTCTTGTCAACAGCATAAAAGAAGAAAAACAAAACGGTGTAAAGATTGTAAGGAAAGAGAAAATTGTCGTTACATACAGGCTATATACTCATTTACTCTGGGAGAAAACAAAACAGAATCAACAAACTATTAGAACTGCCTTGAGTTCATCAAGGATGCTAAAAATCAATACTGTTTCTTTTCATCATCCTTAAGCAACTAGAAAATGAGTTTTTGTTTTTTTTTTTTTTAAAGGAGATTGGAAGTTTATTGAATACACCACAAGGGAGCAGTGGGCAGGACAGCAAAGGAGAGACTGCCTAGAAAATGAGATTTTGAAAAAATACTTATTTAAAATAAAACCTAGAGAGTACCTAGATATTAGTCTAATCAAGAATATAAGGATTCATATGAAGAAAACTTTACAACTTCAGTAAAAGACTTAAGAAAGAATCATGGATGTGATAATTTACTCTTATAATGATGTTCTTACTCTTGAAGCTTATCAATAAATTCTAAGTAATCTCTGTCAAAATTTTAGCTGGATATTTTTGAGGCTCTCTATACACTTATCCTAAGTAATGTGTCGAAGAATAAAGAAGAGTTTGTGAATAGCTGAGCCAGCATTTTCGAAAGAGAATAAAAGGGAACTTAACCTGCCAGATATTAAGACCTACTACAAAGCCATAGTAATACAGTTTGGTATAGTGTAAGAACAAATAAATCACTGACACATATTAGAGAGCTTATAGACCAAAGGAGATGTGGGAGCTTTATAAAGATGACCCCATAACCAATAGATAAAAGTTAAATCATTTAGTAGATGGTGTTGGAAAAAAATAGCTCAGTATATATTGAGAAATAAAACCTTATTCTACATGATACACAAAGGTACAGTTGTATTCCACCTAAATGTGGAAGATAAAACCAAAAGATGAATAGAAGAAAAAGAGGAATATTTTTGTGACTTGGGGTTGGGGAAAGAACTTCCTAAAACCTCACAGTATGAACCAATTGCATGTGTGTGTATGTGAATTTAATTGCATCAGAATAGGTAGTACTATTTAACAAAGGACCCCATAGGCAAAATTAATACAGAAGTGACAAACAGGAGACAATATTTGCAATGTTTAATATTGCCAGGTGCCATTATCCTCTAGGTTAGATTCTGCAAATAAGATAAAAGAAAGCAATCCCAGCAGAAAAATGGGCAAAGACAACTTATAGAAAAGGAAGCCCCAAAAGTAATAAGCATATAAAGAGTTGCTCAAAGATACTAGCGACCAGGGACATGCAGATTAAAACAGTATGACATTATTTCAAATATGTTGACCTTGCACATATTAGAAAACCAGATAAAACCAAATGCTGATGAAGATGCAGGGCTATAAAAACCCTCATACACTGATGGGGGATATGTAGCCACTCTGGACTGTAGCATGGCACTCAGAATAAGAACTTAACATGAATTATGACCCAGAAATTCTGCTCTTGAGTTTATATGCCAAAGAATGTCGCAGACATATCTGTAAGAGAACATTTACACGATGTTTATTACAGCATTGTATAGTAGAAAGGCATTGGAGGTTGTCCAGGTGTCCAGTGCAGGGAGAGTAGAGAGAGAAAATATTTTGGGTACGTGACATAGCATACTATGTAGCCATTGGAAACAGCAAATCAGATGTTCACATACAAAATGAATGGATTATGTTACAGACGTGTAAATGTAACGATGAGATATATAACACAATGAGAGTTAACATGCATTAAAAATACATGCACTCAGGCAGCTTTTCCTGCCAACACGGGTCCTGTCCTGTGCTTTAATAAAATCACCTTTTTGCACCAAAAAAAAAAAAAAAAAAAAAAAAAATACATGCACTCAAATACATTTTGCAAAAACACATGCAACTAAAAGGGCACACAATAAGCACAGTAGAATGGTTGCCTATCAGGATACAGGAACTAGGCTAAGGTGAAATTTAAAGATGTTCCTAACTCCCCATCTCATTTCATGGAAGTATAGGGATTCTTTTGTGTAGGATATGATCTGTAAATGTGTCTAGCTGGCAGTATGATGAAAGCAAATGAAACGACTGAAATGAAATGGGAATTTGATATCCCCAAATCTAGTGTGAGATCTACACATCTACATATCCAGAATGAGAAGCAGGTTCTTAAGCTGACTTCATTGCTCAAAGATCTCACAGATCTTTGAGAATAATATTTCCTTCTAACACCAAAGCACTTCCCTATTCTGGCTCTTCTAGGATGGATTCCAATTGAAATATTATGTTGTGATATATACAGTTATTTTATGACACTCTGATTTTTTTTTTTTCTTTAACTTTACAGAGACTGTGCAGTTGATCCAACTTGTGTTTTATGCATGGAGTGCTTTTTGGGAAGTATTCACAGAGACCATCGATATAGGGTTAGTAATGCCCAGATAATAACCATACCCACTATTAAATTTTATATTAGATACCTTTTCTGTCTTTTTTAAATTCCAAGATTTAACACTAAAATGGGGGAGACTGGTTTAAGAAATGTGTTATTTTAACACCATTAAACATACGATAGCAGTGTAGAAATGAATTATGAATCCAGGCTTCCTGAATACATGGTTTAGGAAAGACAGCACAGATATCAGCTCCTGCATATTGCTTTTCAGCTAGTTTGTTTTGCTATTTTCTTATGTTTATTATCTTCATAATTCTAGGTTTATGCAGAAGGTTATCAAAAATTAGAGGATAAAGATGAGAGGTAAAGTGGGAGGGAGGTTCTGAAGGGAAGGACATGGGAGAAAAGGAGTAAGGAAGTGTCAGGATTATACATTTAAGAAATGCTTTGTTGGTCATTGTCTACAGAAGATTTGTCATTTCTTAATATTAAAGAGGCATCTACTATATCGCGGAAGAGGGCCCAACTCCAGAACATAAGACCCACCTATTTTATTATTTTTCTACTGCTATAATGCAGTCAGTACTTTGCAAAAAGTCAGGTATGTTTGCTTTTAAATCAAGGATATGAACAAAGACAGTTTATGCTAAGCCTGTCCTGGTTCCTCTACTAGAAATTGAAGGCAAAGCCGTGAGCATTCAAAAGTTAAGGAAGTGTTAGTAGCTGGAACTTTTCACCCTCAAATGAAATAGTAGAGGGAATATTGCAATCTTATTATTAATTCAGGAGCCCTGTTGGCTCAGGACTTTTCCTCTTGTTTGTTTTTTTTTTCACTCTACCCTAGTATTGCTAATAATGAACTAAAGCAGCTACAAAATTAAGACCCCTTGTGTCTTTGTATGTTTTTATTTTCAGAAGTCAGTAAGAGAATCCCAGTTTTCTTTAAGCTGTTCTATCTATATCTCGGGTAACCAGAAAAAGAATAAAAACTATAGGGTTATCATTTTCCAAATGGCTGCCTCCTCATGGTTTGTGGGTTTTTTGTGGGGTTTTTTTGTTTGTTTGTTTGCTTGTGTTTTGGCATATATCCCTGCAGCCCCTGGGAATAATTGTCACTTGTGGATTTACATTAATTATATTTTTATATATAACAGATACTTTCTTTGGACAGTATGTAATAGGGCTCATTCTGAAATTTGCAGCAAATTTCCTAAAACTCCTAAAACTCTCTTGTGCAGTATTTTTTTAAGGCAGAATTTCCTATAATTAATGAGTTGTATCTTGCTAGATTCCTTGAATCATTGCCATATCTTAGGGAAGTATGAATAATTCTTGAACCCTGCAGATGGTGAAAACCTTTTCTGACCAGACAATCCACTTTTACATTTCCTGAGCTGCTTTCCTTGTCCAAGAATGCTATTTAGAGGGTGTTAGAAAAGGAAAAACAAACTATTTCTGTAGTTTTTGTTAGTCACTTTCTCTTATCAGGTGCAACAATCTTCTAGGGAAAAATAACCATAGTAATCTTTACAGCTCTTGAATCTGTTATATTACATTAGAGCGCTGTAACCAGGTGACATTAATACCAACATTGTATCAAAGCCCAGCAGGAAAACCCTGTTGGTTTTCCTAATTAAGGAAGTCATGTAGGTAGGCACATTTTACCTCTTTAAACTAGACTAGACACTACAAAGTAGCTTATTTCATTTCAGAATCACTTAATTTAGGCTTATTTAAGCTTTAAAACATCAAGAGGTTTGGCATTTTATTTCATTTTACTCCTCAAAAGAAATGAAACATTTTAGTGATGTTATTTCCTTAGCACTTGCTATTCTTATTTATAATCTGATAGCCCTCAGTAAATACTTATTGACAAGATACTTTACAATTTTTTTTCAAGATGACAACATCAGGAGGTGGAGGTTTCTGTGACTGTGGTGATACTGAAGCTTGGAAAGAGGGTCCTTACTGTCAAAAACATGAACTTAACACCTCTGAAATTGAGGAAGAAGAGGTAAAAACGTTTTCACAAAGTTGTTTTTAAGGAAATACTGTTTTAACCACAAGTTTGAAATATTTTCAGACATAGGAACTAGGTTACGAGAAATGAATAAGCAAAATAGTCCTGTCACTCTTACCAGTGACTAGACCTACTTTGAAAGGTCTTTACATTTTATGGATGTCATACCATTGCTATTAGTACTCACTTGTGATTCTGGAAGTTTAATTTAATTTGGACTTCTATTTGAGGTTTTGTTTTCAGTCCTCATTTATTATTGAAAGATTGTTTTTCCTATGTGTATAGATTAATTTTGTTGTTTTTTGTATATTTGTGTTGTGACTAAGATTTTGTAGGCCAGGTACCCTTCTTTTCTGTAACTATACGTGGGAGCCAATTCTAATCACCATCTGGCATATCAGTGTCATTGGGTATGTGATGAGACCAAGTATAAATAGCAAAGTACAAATTACAGTCACTCCAGCTGTAAATATGTGCTTTTTAAAATTCTTGATTCTGCATTATTTTCTCTAAATGATATTTGTAATGATATAGTAGACTCTTACTAAATAAATACTTAAATCTCTGCTGCTATTTCTGACAGTTTGATGTTTGATTCAACACCCTCATTTCAGATTTTATTTTTAAATGATAGAGAAGTAGATACATTCAAAGTACTTATGCATCGTTAGCAGCTCTGCTACAGATTTGGGGCAAGTGAACATTAATAGTACTTCCTGGTCCTCATACCTTACAAGTCTCAAATATTTGACCTGCACTTTATGGTGCAGGACAGACTCTTTCAGACTGTGTTCCACTGTGCTTAGGACAGATTAAAATTTGTGTGAAATGATTGAGTGCTATGAAAAACATATATTTTGTGTTTCATTTGCCTTGTGTAAGTGGTGTAGGATTTGCAACAGACACCCAATGATTAGAGTTTCAGATTTCTCCACTTCTTTTGGAGGAGCTCCATTTTTATCTCTTTTATATATTGGATTGGATTTCCATGTGTAAAAATACAAGACAAATATTTGACAAAAAGAGCTGTACTTTTAATTTAAAAAAAATGAAGACTGGTATAAAACTATGGGAGAAGACATTTGCAAATCATATACAGTAGTCCCACCTTATCCATGGAGGGTGTGTTCCAAGACCCCCTGTTGATATCTGAAGTTGTGGATAGTACTGAACCCTATAGATACTAGTTTTTTTCTTATTCATAGATACCTATGATAAGGTTTAATTTATAAAGTCTAATTTTTTGTCAGTAAGAGACTGCTAATAACTAATAATAAAATAGGACAATTATAACAGTATATCATAATAGAAGTTAGGTGAGTGAGCACTCACTCACTTGCTCTCATAATATTGTACTGTACCTACCTTTCTTGTGATGATGTGAGATGATAAAATGCCTACTTTGATGAGATGAAGTGAGGTGAAGGCCATAGGCATTGTGACATAAAGTTAGGCTACTGTTGACCTTCTGGCCATGCCTCAGAAGAAAGAGTATCTGCTTCCAGTCTCCCAACTGACCTGGTGATGACCGAAACCATGGATAAGGGGGGACTTAATGCATCTGAGAAAGGTTTCGTATTCAGAGTATATATCTTACAACTCAACAACAGAACCACAAACAACACAAAAATGGGCAAAGGACTTGAATAGACATTTCTCTAAAGAAGATATAATACACATGACCAACAAACATGTGAAAACATAGTCAGCATCATTGGTTATTAGGGAAATGCAAATTGAAACCACTTCACACCCACTAAGATGGCTATAATCAGAAAAAAAGGAATGTATGTGTTGGTGAAGATGTAGAAAAAGTGGAGCCCTGGTACATGCCTAAAGGGGATGCAAAATAATTCAGAGCCGTGGAACAGTTTGACTATTCCTCCAAAGATTAAACATAGAATTGCCATATGAGCCTGTAATTTCACTGTTAGGTATATACCCAAAAGCACTGGAAGCAGGTGTTCAAATGAGTATCAACTGTAATGTCTATCAGTAGATGAATGGATAGACAAATTGTGGTGTACAGATAATGTACTATTACTCAGACATAGAAAGGAATGAAATACTGATACCTGGTACAACTTGGATGAACCTCCAAAACATTATTCTAAGTGAAGGAAGCCAGACGCAAAAGAACGCATATTGTCTGATTCCATTTATATAAAATACCCAAAATAGGTAAACTTGTAGACAAAACACACACTGGTGGTTGCCAAGGGCTGGGGAAGGGGAGAATGGCAAAAACTGCTTAATGGGTAGGGGGTTTTACTTTGAAGTAATAGAAATGTTTTGGAACTATAGAAAGGTGATAGTGGTACAATATTATGAATGTACTAAATACCACCAATTAGTTTACTTTAAAATGGTTAGGTTATGGGGCGCCTGGGTGGCGCAGTCGGTTAAGCGTCTGACTTCAGCCAGGTCACGATCTCGCGGTCCGGGAGTTCGAGCCCCGCGTCAGGCTCTGGGCTGATGGCTCAGAGCCTGGAGCCTGTTTCCGATTCTGTGTCTCCCTCTCTCTCTGCCCCTCCCCCGTTCATGCTCTGTCTCTCTCTGTCCCAAAAATAAATAAATGTTGAAAAAAAAAATTAAAAAAAAAAAATGGTTAGGTTTCTGTTCTGTGAATTTCACCTCAATAAATTACTTAGAAAAATCTTAGAACTTTTGTTACCTTTTAATCTTTGTTTTAGATAGACTGAAAATAATTTTTGAATAAAATTACTCTGTTGACTTTATCCTCGTACATAAGTTGGGTAGCTATCAAATATTGACGACTTGAGTTAATTTCCTGTTAGGAAGATGTTAGCAAGATTGCCTGCCTGGCTTAAGTTATATGGTTCTGCCTGGAGAATCTATACTGCAGCAACTTAAGAGAATAAACCTCCACACTCTGCCATTTAATTCCAATTTAAGAATTCAGTTAAGAGAAATGAAGTCCTCAAGGATAAGACTGTAAGAGAAGCTATTTTTAAAATAGCATTTTGTTTAGCATTCCTGGTCCCCACTCAGTAAATTTATACATATATCTAGGTTTTTTTTTATCTTTTATGCTTAAAATGGAAGAAAGCTATAAAATATTTGCAATGTACTTTTTTAGTTTGTCATAGAATTGTTTTTATTGAATGTAATTTTTTATTATACATTTAGCCTGCATCTTAAGAAAAAAGTTGGAAAAAATATACCTGTATATTATCAAGTATATACTTGATAATACACTTCTCTAGGGATAATGTTTAGCAGTTCCATCGATCTTCTCAACTCTTGGCATTTGGGATGGGACTTTTGTTGTTATGTAGGCCAGGGATCAGCAAACTATGGCCCCATAGAGGCCTGTTACTGGCACCATCATAAACTAAGAATGGTTTTTATATTTTTAAATATTTGGAAAAAATCAATAGGATGGTGTCTGTGGCATGTGAAAATGGTAGGAAATTCAGATTTCGGTGTCTATAAACAAAACTGTACTGCAACACAGGTATGTTTAATTGTGCATTGTCTATAACTGCTTTTCCACTCCAACAGCAAAATTGAGCAGCTGTAACAAATACCCTGTAGTCTACAAAAACTAAAAGATTTAGTATCTGACTCTTTACAGGAAAAGTTTGCCGATCCCAGATACATGCTGTCAGAAGCATTGTGTTTACTTATTTCCCACAGACTAAATGGCAGTAGCATCTCCCATCACTGTGGCAACAGTAAATGCCCAGCCAGGTTTCCAATGGGCCCTTTGGGCATGGGGATAAATAGGGAGTCTGGACTGTCTCTTTTGATCATCTTCATAGGAACTATAAGAAGTTTCTCTTCCGTCTCTCCATTAGGAAGTGTTATGTTTCTCTTGCTATGGGTCTGGTAACTGATTCCGTTTCCTTTTGTTGAGGCTTCTGGGAAACAGAGCCAAATGTTTGGAAACAGTGCCTGTGTGTAGTAGCTATTTGGAAATTTATATGATCTGCCTTTACAGTAAACATATTATCACCTAATTTTCCTACCTTTATTCTGGTTTTGCCCACTTTGTACATCTATTTTTTTTAATACTGTCTCATTACACTGATGTATTCCTAAGTTGCTGTAAAACCTTTTTGGAATGAAATTTAATTCAGTAACAAATGCACTGAATGAACGACCTCGATGAAGACTTTTTTTTACCTGAAATTTTCCCTTATCAATACTGCTCTCATCTCAAATGAATGCAGATTTGTGATTATTAATAGCTAAAAATTATGCCAAGGTACTATACTTTGTTTATCTCATTTAATTCTCAGAACAGTCCTGTTAGATAAGTACTGCTGTTACAGAGATTGTATAGCTGCAGAAGCTTGGGTTTTAGAGAGATTTAAAAACTTGCCCAAGGTCTTTTTTTTTTTTTTAAGTTTATTTATTTTGAGAGAGAGAGCACATGCAAGAATGCGAGAAGGGGAGGGGCAGAGAGAGAATCCCAAGCAGGCTCAGCTCTGTCAGTACAGAGCCCGATGTGGGGCTCGAACCCACGAACCATGAGATCATGACCTGCACTGAAATCAAGACTCAGACACTTAACCAACTGAACCACCCAGGTGCCACCCAGAGCATCTTAATGGTAATTTGAACTCCAGTAATGGAACTCTTTAACAGTGTATTGCCCTGATTTTATTTTTTTCTCCAAATTTTTATTTAAATTCCAGTTAGTTAGCCAGTGGAGTATTAGCTTCGGGTATAGATTTTAGTGATTCATCACTTACATACAATACCCAGTGGTCATTATAGCAAGTGTCCTCCTTAATACTCATTACCTATTTACCCCATCCCTCACCTACCTCTTCTCTAGTAACCATCAGTTTGTTCTCTATGGTTAAGAGTCTGTTTCTTGGTGGGGCACCTGGGTGGCTCAGTCAGTTGAGCATCTGACTCCGGTTTCAGCTCAGGTCACGATCTCACATTTTGTGAGTTCGAGCCCCACATTGGGCTCTAAGTTGACAGCACAGAGCCTGCTTGGGTTTCTCTCTCCCTGTCTCTCTGTCCCTTCCCCACTTGTGGTGTCTCTGTCTGTCTCTCTCAAAGTAAGTAAATAAACTTAAAAAAAATTTTTTTTTAAAGTCTGTTTCTTGGTTTGCCTGTCTTTATTCCTGCCCCCTGTTCATTTGTTTTCTTTCTTAAATTCTACATGTTAAGTGAAATCGTATGGTATTTGTCTTTGACTAACTTATTTCCATTAGCATAATACTCTCTAGCTCCATCCACATTGTTACAAATGTAAGATTTCATTCTTTTTTATGGCTGAGTAATATTCCTGTGTGTGTGTGTGTGTGTGTGTGTGTGTGTGTGTGCGCGCGCGCGCGCATGCATGCATATACATATACCACATTTTTTCCATTCATCAGTGGATAGACATTTGGGCTTCTTTCATAATTTGGCTATTGTTGATGCTACATTGCACTGATTTTTAAAGTAATTTTTAGCAGTGGAATTTTTTTTTAATAAAAGCCTAATTTAAAAGTCTTAATAATAACAGATAAAAGTGGTATTATTTTTTTATTCCTGTATAATTAGCATACAGTGTTCTATTAGCTTCAGGTGTGGAATATAGTGTTTCAACAATTCTACACATTACTCAGTGCTCCTCATGATTAAGTGTACTTTTAATCCCCTTCACCTATTTTCACATGTCCCCCCACCCACTTCCCCTCTGGTAACTAACAATTTGATTCCCTATATTTCAGAGTCCTTCTTTTGTTTGTCCTTTTTTCTTTGTTCAGTTGTTTCTTAAATTCCACATATAAGGGGCACTTGGGTGGCTCAGTCAGTTAAGTGGCTGACTCTTGGTTTCAGCTCAGGTCATGATCTCATGGTTTCTGAGTTCAAGCCCTGTATTGGCTCCATGCTGACAGCATGGAGACTGCTTGGGATTCTCTCTCTCTCTCCCTCTCTCTCTACCCCTCCCTTGCTTGTACTCTCTCTCTCTTTCTCTCAAACTTAAAAAAAAAAAAAAAATTCCACATATGAGTGAAATCACACCGTATTTGTCTTTCTCTGCCTGACTTACTTCACTTAGCATTATAACTTATAGATTCATACACATTGTTTCAAATGGCAAGATTTTATTCTTTTTTATGGCTGAGTAATTCCATTGTATACATATGCTACATCTTTATCCTATCAGTGATCACTAAAAGTGGTATTATTAATGAATTTATTTTTTATAAGTTGAATTGTGTATTAGGTACTTGTTAGAAAGTCAACTCATGAAATAAGCGAGGTTGTTTTGATGACTGGTTTCTAGTTTATTACTAGTTTTAGTTGGGCAATATAGAGAAATGTAATTTTTCCTTATCCATAGCTTATTTGCATATGATAAGAGTTAAAATTATTATTATAATACAGTATATGCTTACATTAAAAAAAATTCAATGGGGCACCTAGGTGGCTCAGTCGACTGGGCATCCAACTTCGACTCAGGTCATGGTCTTGAGGTTCATGAGTTTGAGCCCCACGTTGGGCTCTGTGCTGACAGCTCAGACCCTGGAGCCTACTTTGGATTCTGTGTCTCCCTTTCTCTCTGCCCCTCCCCTGCTCATGCTCTGTCTCTTTCTCTCTCTCCCAAAAATAAATAAACATTAACAAAGTTTTTAAAAATTCAAACATTACAGTAGTGTATCACATAAAAGACTAGTTTTCCATAACCCCCACTACCTTCTAACATAAGCACAGATGATCTTTTTAACAATATGCCTTGTATTCTTCTGGTTTGAAAGAAGAATAACTCAAGTTGACTCACTGACAAAGATGTGTATTTTCTAAAATAAACATACTCAAAGAACTAGTTATTAGTCATAGTTGATAATACAACATAGGATGAGATGGTCATTTATTTACTCATTCCAACTGACTTATGCTTTCATAAGAGCAATTTGAACAGAAGTCTTTCTTAGTGTTGAATTTACTATTGTACATATGAGTAGACTTGCACAGCCTAGTATCCTTTCACTGCAGAAATAATTCTTTTTAATCAGTGATCATTTTTCAAGAAGTTGACATGTGTATCCAAAAATAGCAGAAAAATCTGTATTCCTAGGCCTGCCCCAAATTTGGCCAATGTAATAGCAAAGTTACCAGTTGGTGATCCCCAATATGTAATATAACACATTTTAGAGTATATTTTTACATTACTATTTTAAAATACAGGTAATTCTATATTTTCAAACTGATGTACAATTCAAACAGGAAACAGCTCTACCAGGTCCTGGGATTTTGTACAACAGTTTGAACACTACTGGCCTGGATTCTCAAGAACTGGCAGCAGTTTCTCTTTCAGGATCTGTTCCGTGCTTATAAATCTTGTTTGTGTAATTGTTTCATCCTCTGATGTCTTGTAACGGACATAATTGTGAGAAATGGAATAATTGTAAGATAATATCACCAAGGAAACTGAATTTTCTACTTTCTATTTTGGTGTAGCATGAGGTTCATATTGTTATTAATACCCATACTTTTATGAATCCCCAGGATGTACCAGTTCTGGTTCCCTCTTTGTATGGATTGTTTCACTATGTTAATCATTTCTAGCCTCTATAAGAAATAGTCAAATAAACTATGCTGGTAGGATAAAAAAATTTTCTTACATGGGACATATAAAGCAATCCATTGAGAAGAGTTGTGTAGGTTAAAAAAAAGTGCTGTAAGACTTTGAAAAGTCTTCTTACTCTTCTTACTTTTTCTTCTGTTCTTCAAGCTCTACACCCATCTCCTTTAGGAATCTTTGTCTTGTTTTCCCTCCATTCTTTTTATTCCTCCTCTCCATTTGTTTTGTGTCAGTTCTACTAGGCTTATCTTTGGGGAGGATGTGCAAAAATGTCTGTATCCTTCATGTATATTTGCAAGAATGTGTTGATTCCTATTCTATGATGCTGGAACATACTGATTTTCTTATTTGAGAAATGAATATAACACTAACTAGCCATTAAGCTAAATAACATGTCTAGATTTAAGAGAAAGCATAAAGATTAAAATCGTGTAAAACATTTTGCCTAAAAGGTATGATAAACTCAGTGTATGTTTATAGTAATACTTTTTCACATAACCTAGAAATTTTGTGACATACTCCCAGTTAAGTATAAGATGCAAAGTGCCCTGTTCCATGCATACGCAGTGTGCCCTGATGAAATAAAGTAGACAAGGGAATCAAGGGGTAGTTTTCTGACTTTGTTGATTTCTTCCCTTTAGAATCCTCAAAATCAGGCTCTCCTTCATACCTGTAAAACTAAATATTGCTGGTCTGCCCTTGGATAACATTCCTTTGTTTATTCTGGAAATTGGGATTAGGAGGATATGAAGCTATAAAGATGGTTTGATGTTAAGTTTTAAAGATCTTGGAATGCCATTCTAAAGTGTTTAGATTTATGCATTAGGCATTGGGGTGCCATTGAACATTTTTGATTCAGTAATTGGGATCATTATGAACAAAGTGTTTTAGGAAACTGGATTTGGTAGGATGTAATGTACAGGCTCAAACTGAAGAGAAGCCGAAGCTGGAAGATCAGCCAGCTGTTTACATTAGTATTTTGAGGTAAGGGAAGATGAGAATTAATGTGCATTTAAGATGGTTGCGGTTTTTTTTTTTTTTCTGTTCTTTCAGGATCCTCTTGTGCATTTATCAGAAGATGTGATAGCAAGAACCTACAACATTTTTGCTATTATGTTTCGATATGCAGTCGAGATACTAACCTGGGAAAAAGAAAGTGAACTGCCAGCAGATTTAGAGATGGTGTAAGTGTGACACATTTATTCTTCATATTCATATTTGCTCAAACTCAGTTTTAACCATTTTGATTCTAATTCCTCAAATTGAGTTGGAGCAAGGATAGAAGGATAGAGCATAATTTTTTCTTTTTTAATAATTACTTTCCCACAGAACAACTCTTTTATTTTATAGCTTTTAAATATGTGTGATCCACTTAGTTGGTAGAGGTTTCTCCCTGTTAATTGATTGGTTTGGTTAAGCCATGTCAGGGCTCTGCCCCTGGTTTCAGGCACAGGCAGTTTTCTGTTCTTCGTGTGATAAAACTGGTAACTCTAATATTTTTACCATTTGTACTTAAATTATTGAGGAGCTTGCGAACATGTGACCAGAGAGCTGGATTCGGCCGTAGCTGTTTTAAGGGCTTCCTTTTCCATGTGATGTGCTTGCCTCAAGCAACAGTCTCTTTAATATTTTTTTTTTTTCCAACGTTTATTTATTTTTGGGACAGAGAGAGACAGAGCATGAATGGGGGAGGGGCAGAGAGAGGGAGACACAGAATCGGAAACAGGCTCCAGGCTCTGAGCCATCAGCCCAGAGCCTGATGCGGGGCTCGAACTCACGGACTGCGAGATCGTGACCTGGCTGAAGTCGGACACTTAACCGACTGCGCCACCCAGGCGCCCCAACAAGTCTCTTTAAATCTAACCGAGATTGTTGGAATTGTATTCATATTTAAGGTTGATTACAAGTTGAAGTGAGGGTCTGATGAACATTGGTGGTTTCTGTTTTGCTTCTCAGTAGTATTCTAGATAATTAGGTTGTGGGTTGTTTTTTTTTAAAAAGTAAGGTGTTAGCTATATCTTTTTGGAAATGTTGAAAATGGTACCTCAGGAACTTGTCTTCACATACAGGTGTACCTTGTGGGTTTTGTAGGTTGGGTCCAGACCACTGCAATAAAGTTCGCCACATCAACTGACTCTTTTTCACTTGAACACTTAGAGGCCATTATAGGGTTATTAATTGGCCTACTTTCAATATTGTGTCTCAGGGAACAGGGAGGTCCCAGGAGAGGAAGACAGACGGGGAAACAGCTGGTGGGTAGAGCAGTAAGAACACACACAACTTTTATCAATTAAGTTTGCAATCTTATGTGAATATGATTCCGAGTGCCCCAAAACAATTAGGATAGTAACATCAAAGATCAGTGATCACAAATCGCCATAAGAAATAGAGTAATGATTTAAAAAAAAGTTTGAAATATTGTAAGAATTACCAAAATGTGATGTAGAGACAGGACATGAGCAAATGCTGTTGGAAAGATGGCATTGATAGGCTTGCTCAACATAGTGTTGCCACAAACCTTCAATTTGTAAAAACAAACAAAACCCCACAGTATTTGTAAAGCACAATAAAACAAGATGTGCCTGTACTTCAAGTTGGGAGCCATTGATCGAAAGCCCAAATTTAGACCCTAGAGCATAGAAGAGTTTTGTTTTTTAATTTTTTTTAATGTTTATTTATTTTTGAGAAAGATAGACACAGTGAGAGCAGAGGAGGGGCAGAAAGAGAGGGAGACACAAAATCTGAAGCAGGCTCCAGGCTCTGAGCTGTCAGCACAGAGCCTGATGCAAGGCTCTAACTCAATGACCTGTGAGATCATGACCTGAGCCGAAGTCAGACACTTAACCGACTGAGCCACCCAGGCACCTCAGAAGAGTTTTGTTTTTACCTTTTTGTTCCATTGTATGTTCAAGGCTACCAATATATAAGGGAAAAAAATCTAACTTGCTTCTTTTATAATGTTTTCCCATGTTAGTAAACTACCCAGAAACCTGAATCACCTATACCCATTTAGATTTCAAGTCCAGCTGGCTCTCCCTCCATCAAACCATTCTACTTCTGGCGTGCCTGGGTGGCTTAGTCGGTTAAGCGTCCGACTTCGGCTAAGGTCATGATCTCACGGTCCCTGAGTTCGAGCCCCGTGTCGGGCTGTGTGCTGACAGCTCAGAGCCTGGAGCCTGCTTCAGATTCTGTGTCTCCCTCTCTCTCTGACCCTCCCCTGTTCATGCTCTGTCTCTCTCTGTCTCAAAAATAAATAAACACTAAAAAAAAAAAAAAAAAAATTCTACTTCTGTTCCTCTCTATTACTACTATCCTAGTCCAGATTAATTAATCATTCAGCAACATGGCCTCCCTAACTGAACTGCCATATCTACTCTTGTCCCTTAAGATTCATTCACACTGTAGCACAGTGAACTTTAAGGCAAATCTGACTATATCTCCTATTTTAAATCCTTCAATGCCCTTAGAATGGCAAAATCAATTTCCATTGTAAGATCTTCAAGATTTCTGCCTCTCTCCAACCTAATCTTCTCCCTCCCTGTGTTCCAGTTCCTAATACTTCCCTTTGCCACCTCAGGACCTTTGCATTCACCCTCCTCTAGCCCAGGTTTCTCAACTGTTGGCGTTTAGGACCAGATTAGTTCTTTGTTATAAGGGCTGTCCAGTGCATTGTAGAATTGTTTTGTTTTATTAATTTATTTTTTTAGTAATCTCTACCCCCAGCATGGGGCTCAAACTCACAACCCTGAGATGAAGAGTCACATGCTCTTCAACTGAGCCCATCAGGTGCCCAGTGGATTGTAGAATATTTAGCAGCATCCCTGGCCCTTATACACTAGATGCCAGTGACATTGCTGCCCCAGTCATGACAACAAAAAATGTCTCCAGACATTGCCAAATGGTCCTCTGTGGGGGACAGAGAATTGCCTCTAGTTGAGAACCACTGATAGCCAATTCTGACTTTAGGCGTCAGATGACTTCTGTGGCAGTTCTTCTCTGAAGGCCCAGACCTGTTTTGTCCAACTGCAGCATTCTGTTCTTCTTGATAAAAGCTAGTTCAGTTAGAATTACATGTCTAATATATATCTTCCCCATCAGATGGTAATGTCATAGAGCATGGGGACCGCAGATGACTTTGCCATAGATATGTGCCCAGTACCTAGCACATTCCCTAGAGCAAAGTATGCTCTTACTAAATCAGCCTGGAGCTAGAGAATATGCAATTAGATAATATATAATTAATGTTTTATGTCACAGAGAGAAGAGTGATACCTACTATTGCATGCTGTTTAATGATGAGGTGCATACCTATGAACAAGTTATTTATACCCTTCAGAAAGCTGTTAACTGTACACAAAAAGAAGCCATTGGCTTTGCAACTACAGTAGATCGAGATGTAAGTAATTTCATTATATTGATGTCAGATAATAAATTGAACTTTCATTACAGATAAATTATTCTGGGAATATTGAGTTAGAGGTATATATGTCTAGTCTTTTTTTTTTTAATTTCATTTTAATATTGGCCCAAATACATACTGGGTATTACTGTAATCTGATATTCCATAGAAAGTTTAGGAGGAAATGTAGATTTCAGTTGTCCTCATTCTACCCAGTGATTAGAAATAGTCAGTTATGAAAATAGTATAGCAGCCTAGAAGAATAAATGTCGTATTGTTTAAGGAACTATACTTATTAATGGCTTGAAAATGTTAGGATGGTTTTGAAGGAAAATATTTTAATTTACTTTTCATCATTGAATAGAATGAATGTTATAAATATTAAAATTGGCCAGAACTGTTATATGCATAAATATGTTTATTTGTTTACTGGTTGAACAGTTTTAATACTGAATATAGTATTTTTACATGTTAATTTAAAATTTTTTCATTTACCAGGGACGTAGGTCTGTTCGATATGGAGATTTCCAGCATTGTGAACAAGCAAAATCAGTAATTGTGGTAAGTAATTTAGACACATACCCACAGTATTATTTTTTTTATTTAAAACTAGTTCTGTATTTTGTCATTTATGAACGCATTTTTCTGCTTTCATGAAGGTAAAGCCAGCATCAACCAAAAGTCATATTTAATGATATGTTTCTCGAACATTGCATTATTGCTTTATCTAGTTTTTTTAAGCTGTGTAAGATTAATATAGAAAATGAATGTTTACATGAGATATATTTTCTGCCTTCCTATTTCTCTATCAGAGACATCTTAGAAAGTGTTTCATTGTTGTTTTGTTTTTGATAGGGTGTCACGTTACTTTTTAGGACTTAAACTGGCCTTTAGCACCAAGATTAGAATTCAAGGGAAGTTGTTTCTTGGTAACTTATAGCAAGGTATGCTGCATATATAATAGCACTTAGTGTATTATTTCTCTCAAAGAAAACTATTTCCCATGTTTATATTTATTTTTAAAAAGTAAGAATTATTTTAAACTATTTCATGTAAATGCATTTTATGTAAATGTCCTTTTAAAAAATAATTTTGTGTATTGTGAAATATTTTAAATATACAGATAAAAACAGAAATGACACAGTAAACACCTGTATGCCCACATTATACAACATTTCCTCATACTTTATGTAAATAAAATAATACAGAGTACCCAGTATTATTCCTTTAATCTTGCTCCCTTTTCTCCTACCCTAAGGATAAGTACTTTCATTAATTCATTTGTTCATTCTTGTGTGTGCCTCTATACTTCCATTTATTAAATCTGTCAACATTATATGTATTGATTTGGAGGCCTTTAAACATTATATAACAAGCTTCATACTGGATGTATTATACTGCAACTTTTCATTTCAGTGTTGGTTCTACATTTGTGTGTGTTGATGCATGTACCTGTGAAGTGTTCCATTGATAACTTTACCATAGTTTTTCCATTCTCCTCCTGATAGACAATTAGGATAATTCCTCCCCCCCGCCCCGCCCCCATCACTAACAGTCCTTTTATGGACATTGTTTTGTCTCCTTGTTGCATAGATGCAAAGGTTTCTGTAGGGTATATACCAAGAAATGGAATTTCTGAGTTGTTAGGATATCAGCATTTTCATCTTTATTAGATTTTGCCAAGTTAGTCTCCAAAACAGTGGTACTAATATACATTCCCACCAACAGTGTATAGAGAGTTCCCGTTTCTCCACAGCTTTGTCAAAACTGTATGTTGTCAGATTTTTTAACTTTTGCCAATTTAATGTGTATGAATGGCATCTCATCAATTAAATTTGCATTGCCTTAATTATTGAGTACCTTACTTCATGTTTATTTATGTTTTCTTTGAATTTCCTATTCGTACCCTTTACCAATTTTTTTCATTTAATGTTTAGGATAAACAGAGCACTCATAGATTATCAAGTAGGAACAAAATAGAAAAATGGACATAGGATATGAAAAGGCAGTCACAGGCGAGAAAATGTAGGCGGTCAGTGTATATGAAGAGACTCATTTGTTAGTAATCAGTAAAATGACAAGGAGATTTCATACTCATCAGGATGGAGAAATTAGAGTTATAAAATATCTTACTGGCAGAGATGCAGAGAATAGGAATACTTGTGTAAAACTAAATTGCTACAGCATTTTAGGAAAATAATCTAGTAGCATCTATGAAACTTACCTTTCCTAAGAATTTATCCCATAGAAATGTAAGCACTAGGAAGTGTGTGTACAAAGATGTTCAGTACTGCTTTTTTTGGAATCAACAGAAGACTGAAACAAAGGGAATATGAATGCCCTTCTCTAGAGGATGTTTGAATAAATCCACACCACAGAATATCATGAGTCATTAACAAAAAAAATCAGTTAATGCAAAGATGCACAAGAGTATGTATAGTATCCCATTTTTATAAATCAAATAAAAATCTTTATAAATGTATACATACATAATATATAGAGATAGAGAAAATATGCAAAGATGTACTGTCTTTTTTTTTAATATGAAATTTATTGTCAAATTGGTTTCCATACAATACCCAGTGCTTATCACAACAGGTGCCCTCCTCAATACCCATCACCCACCCTCCCCTCCCTCCCACCCCCCATCAACCCTCAGAGAGTTCTCAGTTTTTAAGAGTCTCTTAAGGTTTGACTCCCTCCCTAACTTTTTTTTTTTTTTACTTCCCCTCCCCCATGGTCTTCTGTTAAGTTTCTCAGGATCCACATAAGAGTGAAAATATATGGTATCTGTCTTTCTCTGTATGACTTATTTCACTTAGCATAACACTCTCCAGTTCCATCCACATTGCTACAAAAGGCCAGATTTCATTCTTTCTCATTGCCAAGTAGTATTCCATTGTGTATATAAACCATAATTTCTTTACCCATTCATCAGTTGATGGACATTTAGACACTTCCCATAATTTGGCTATTGTTGAGAGTGCTGCTATAAACATTGGGGTACAAGTGCCCCTATGCACCAGCACTCCTGTATCCCTTGGGTAAATTCCTAGCAGTGCTATTGCTGGGTCATAGGGTAGATCTATTTTTAATTTTTTAAGGAACCTCCACACTGTTTTCCAGAGTGGCTGCACCAGTTTGCATTCCCACCAACAGTGCAAGAGGGTTCCCGTTTCTCCAGATGTACTGTTTTAATGTGGGTTATGGAGATCGAATGAAGTTGGGGTAGAAGGATGCTCCAAACAAAAAAATGAGAAGGGGGAATAAAAATTAAAAATTGTGTTAGACTTAAATAGACATTTCTTCAAAGAAAGTATATAAATTACCAATAAACACACGGAAACATGCTCAACATTACTAATCGTTAGGGAAATGCAAATAAAAACCATGACGAGATACCACCTGATACCCATTAGGATTGCCGTTATAAACAAACAAAAACAATAGCACAACATCACAAGTGTTGGTAGGGATATGGACGAATTGCAACCCTTGTGCACACTGCCGGTGGGAATGTAAAATGGTACAGCCACTATGGAAAACTGTATGGTGGTTCCTTCAAAAAAAAAATAGAATTACCATATGATCCAGCAGTTTTGCTTCTGGATATATACACAAAAGAATGGAAAGCAGAGCCTCAGAGACATTTGCACAGCTATGTTCATAACAGCATTATCATTCACAATAGACAAATGATAGAAGCAATGCAAGTGTCTATTGATGGGTGAATGGATAAAATAAAATCTATATACATACAATAGAATATCATTCAACCTTAAAAAGGAAGAAGATTCTAACACATGCTACATACAACCTGGATGAACCTTGAGGACGTTATGCTTAGAGAAATAAGCCAGTCACAAAAAGATAAATATTGCATGATTCTGTTTATATGATACCTCTAGAGTTTGGTAGGTATAGAGTTTGGGTTTTGCAAGATGAAGAGAGTTCTGGAGATTGGTTACTCTACAGTGTGAATGTACTTAACACTTCTGAACTGTACACTGAGAAACGGTTACGTTGGAAATTGTAGTATTTTTTTTTTTTGAAGTATCAATAACATCGCTTCTGTGCAGTAAAGCAAATTATTTAAATAAACGTGTAATTGCATTTAAGAAATTAAAGACCTAAAACAAATGTAAGCTTTTAAATAAATTCTAATTTGTGGGGCAGATTTTCAAATATAGGACCAAAGATTCAGGTTACTCATAAGCTGTAACTTCTTACTTTGTTGTAAGAATCCTAAGATTCTTTCTAGAAAATTAGGATCTGAGTAAGGCAAGCCAAGTGGTATTTTTCTTACACACATACATGAAAAATTCTCCTATAATGATGAGAGTGTAGTTACATTAAATAAAAATATTAGCTTTTTTCTATAAGATAGCCTTTTTAAGTTTGTTTTTTCATTCTACCATTTCTTTTTAAGAGAAATACCAGTAGACAGACAAAGCCACTCAAAGTTCAAGTTATGCATTCGTCTATTGTGGCACATCAGAATTTTGGTTTGAAACTTTTGTCTTGGCTGGGAAGTATTATTGGATATTCAGGTAGGTTCAAAAAAACTATTTTGAAAAAAAAAATCAAGTGAAATAATTTCTTGCTTTAATTTCACATTTTAAAATACCATCTCAGAATATCTTTATGCACAGAAAAACCCACATTTCCCATATTTTGATCCACAGGATTTTTTATATGCATACAAAGGATTCTGTCCTCAAATAAATGCAGGAAATATTGGATTAAACAGTGGTCAATGACATTAGTGCGCTAATGAAATCTAAATCTCACAGACTTGATACAAGAACTTTTTTTTTTAAACAACATTCTGTGGAACTCTGTTCCACTGAGCAAGCTGGAGAATAAAAGTGTAAATAAAACCTAAATGATTACCAGTTTAGAGGATACAACACTAATGTTGAAATTTTTGTTTTAACTCCTCCAGATTTTGGTTACTAATAATTTGCAGCTCTGAACACTTGGAAATTTGAAGTTACTGATTTGTATTTACTGTCTTTGTCTTTCCACAGTCCACAAATTAAATCATCTTTCTAACGTGGTGGTAACAGAACAAAGAACTCTCATGTCTAATGCCAAAAGTACAAGTTTGGCGTATAAAATATAACACAAAAGAGAAAAACAGGAATACATCTAAGCTGTTTGTCATACTGTTTTTCAGGCAAGAGAGGTGGTTTGGATAAATGACATTCTGAGGTTTATTATAAAGAGAATTTCTAAAATATTTATCTTAAAAGAACATTGCCACACTGTGAACTGACAGTTGAAAATATTGAGGTGTGGAAATTTAGGAGACCCTGTTTGCTTGCCTTTTCAACAAATGTCTCTCCAGTTATTTTTGTTATCCTCGTATATTTGAGTTTTGGTGTTTTCTATTGGATACCTGTGTGCCAAATTCTGTGCTACAGTAGTAATGAATAGTAGTATCATGGAAGCAGTTTTCTGCCAAGAAATTTTTTGAGATATTTACTTGAAATAATTTAAAGACTTTATCTTTTATTTAATATTTATGTAAGTGTTTCTTTTTGGCCTTGTAACAAATTTCTATTCAGTGATTTTTAGAACTAAATTTTAAAATTACTCCATTTTTACCTGGTTATTTTGCATGCTTCTAGAAGACTAAAAACAGTAATTTTAATTATAAAGTATGAAACAAAAAGGTTATTGAAGTTTTGGCTATGTTAATGCTTATGTTCATATTTGAAGAACTTTTTTTTTTTTTTTTTTTTTTTTTTTAAGTTCAGCATTTAGAAGATGTAGCAATTTGTCTTCCAGGACCTCTTCATAGTAGGTACACATAGGTACACAGGGAACATTGGTTTAATGAATGGAAGCATTTTGCAGAACACTAATAAATGGACTGAGATATAGTCCAGAGGCTATGCATTTTTTTTTTTTTAATGGTAGCACAATTCTATATTATACCTACCTTCAGTTATCATGGGATGTCACAGTTTTGCTATAATCTGGTTTAATTAGCATAGGTCCTTAAAGAACAGTGTTTAAATTTTTTACAACATAAGAGATCGTTGACTTTCTGATAGACTTATATTTTGGTATTCTCGAATAAGAATTGGTATATAATACAGGATTTAGAATTTTCCTCCTTTTAGTGAAAATGTTAATAAAATAGTTAATATATTTACCTTTTCTGAATAAATTTGACCTTTAGTAAACATGTAAAATTCTATAGATTCGTTAGAACATTTCTATTAAAATGTCATTTTAATACTTAAAGTTACTATTTCATGACTACTTTTCTTCCTGTTTTAGATGGGCTTCGCCGAATTTTATGTCAAGTCGGTTTACAAGAAGGGCCAGATGGTGAAAACTCTTCTCTGGTGGATAGATTGATGCTTAATGATTCCAAATTGTGGAAAGGTAATCTTTTAACTACTTTCAAGGTATAGGGGAACCTTAAATAGGTAATTGGGAAACTGTTGTTTTTTTTTTCATTTGGGAAGGTATTTAATAAATATACTTACAGTTTTTAGAATAAGTACATGTAGTCTTGTTCTCTGGAAGAAACAAAAACAGATTTTGGAGTCCAAGACCTAAATTAAATAACCTTTATATTTTGTTAGAAAACCATTTTTAGAAAAACCAATTTTTTGAGAAGCAGATTGCAGGGTGCCTGGGTGGCTCATTCAGTTGAGCATCTAACTCTGGATTTCAGCTCAGGTCATGATCTCATGGTTCATGAGATAAAGCCCTGTGCCGGGCGCTGTACTGATAGCACAGAGCCTGCTTGGGATTCTCTCTCTCTCTCTGCTCTGTCCCCCCCAATTAATAAATAAACATTAAAAAAAAAAAGTAGATTGCAAATATTTTATACTGAATAACATGTACAGTTTTGCCTTTGAGACTTAAAATACAATTGTTCACATAAATACTTTGGAAATGTAATTTTTGGTTTGTTTGATATATCCTTATTTTACATCTACTCTTTTTGTAAAAGGTGCTAGGAGTGTGTATCATCAGTTGTTCATGAGCAGTCTACTTATGGATTTGAAATATAAGAAACTGTTTGCTGTTCGATTTGCAAAGGTAAGTAGTTTCTCAGTTTTGAAATTTAACAAAATAGTCAGGTCATATATGGAGTAAATATAACCTGTGATTATATCTAGGCTTTGTAATATTAGCAACTAATAATAATATGTTACTTGTTGATTTTAAATCCTAAGAAACTTTGTAAGTGATCTTTTTATCTTTTATCAATAGAGTAAAATTCTAGCTGTAAGACTTTTCTTGTTCATCACCTGCCGCGATAATACAAATATCCAACTGTGAAATCTGTATGATCTAAAATGATAAATGAAGAATTTAAACTTATGCCATGGTGAATTATGGTATTATTCTCATTGAGATTTGTATAAGGAAAAGATCATCTTAGCTGAAATGGCATGGATATATGGATGTGATTTTAAGAATCATGAATTCTTGGAGTGCCTGGCTGGCTCAATCAGAAGAGCATGTGACTATTTATCTCAGGGTCATGTGCTGGAGCCCTATGTTGGGTGTGGAGATTACTTAAAATAAATAAAACTTAAAAAAAAAGAAGAATCATCAACTCTTGGTTGTTGTTATTGTTGAAGTATGTTCTCCCTTTCCATAGTATGTGCTTGTTTTTTTGTTTTCACCTGAATTAGGAATTCTTAAGGAAGCATATGAGGATCATTTGGGGAGCTCTTTCAAAATATATATATATATATATATATATATATATATATATATATATATATATATATATATATATATATATATTTGTGTATCATTCTTAAACTTGCTGAAAAGCAGATTCACCAAGAATGGTGTCTAAGCATGTGTCCTTTTAAAGAGCCATCAGGTGATGCTGATATACATCCATAAGAAAGAAAAGTCTGGTTTCATCAGAGACCATGTAACGCTGCTGTGGTTTAGCCCTGCCAGTATGCAATAACATGCCAGCATTTTAGAAGCTATTGCTCCTATTTGAGCTCATAAATTGCCATTGTGCGTGAGAAGATTGTATAGTGAACCGGTATTTATACAAAATTTAATTGGTAGAAGTCATTTCAGTTACCATTCTCATAGCAGTGTTATCTTAATTGATTCCTCCAGCACTGACTTTTCATTATAATCCTTAAACATTTGGTCAATGTGGATTAGAGGTGAATCTCCCCCTTGTTGTTTAGAATTACCAGCAGTTGCAGAGAGATTTTATGGAGGATGATCACGAGCGAGCAGTGTCCGTGACTGCTCTGTCTGTCCAGTTCTTCACTGCACCTACTCTGGTGAGTAGTGCTTGCCTTTTCTTTGTAACTGATAGCTGGCACTCCTTGCCTTTTTTTGCCTTCTTAATAGAACTATGAGCGTTTGCAGAGTGATTATGTGACAGATGACCACGACAGAGAGTTTTCAATCGCAGACCTCTCGGTTCAGATATTCACGGTTCCTTCACTTGTAAGTACGAAAAGATTAAGAAGAACTTTCTTGTTTTCCATTGACAGAAGTAAAGCCTTAAAATAATAGAGAATGAAGATCTGTATATTCCTGAATAGAATAATATTTTATTAGTGGGTGATAGGACGTTAGGCACCTTCAACCATTCTAGAACATATCCTTCAGTATGTAATCTAAAGAGAAGAAATCATTTAAGCTTAATCTCTCTACTTTCTCATACTACTTCCCTGAGGTTTTGAACTGATGAGTTAAAAATTAAACTGAGTGGTTTAACACATGCATCCATTAGAAACAGCATATTGTATACAAACTCACATTTTGAGAAGCTCCCTCCCCCATCCCCATAAGGGAAAGGATAGCTAAGGCAACTGAATTACAATGACTGTGGGTGGTCTTGTACTAAGTTTCACTAGTTGCTCAGGAAGGCATCACTATGTTTTAGTGCTATACAGAAATTAAAATTCATATTTCATTTATTTAACAAAAATGTATTGAGCATCCATGATTTATCAGGCATAGTTCTAGGCTTTGGCAACACTGTAGTGAACAAAAAGTGATGCTGTCCTTGGCCTCATGGAACTTTAAATAATGGGAAAGACTCACAGAATTCATTAATTAAAATTATAATGAAAACTCAAGAATTTGGTTGTTTTGGGGTGCCTGTGTGGCTCAGATCGTGAGCTCACAGTTCATGAGTTCAAGCCCTGTGTCAGGCTCACTGCTGTCAGTGCAGAACCCGTTTTGGATCCTGTCCCCCTCTTTCCTTGCCCCTCCCCCACTCGCTCTCTCTCAAAAAATAAAAATAAACATTAAAAAATAAATAAAATTTAAAAACATAATTTGGTTGTTTTGAGAGAGAATAATAGATCTGACCTTTTCCCAAAGTTCAGAGACAGATTCTATAGGTGAGGCACCTTTATGTGGAGTCATGAAGGAAAGTTCATTTAAAGGGACCAGCACTTGAGAAAGTCTGGTGAGGTAGGAAAGTTCCTATACAGGAAACAGAAAGAAAGCCAGCACAGTTGAAGATTCTTGGAACATGGAAAAAAATGTGACCAGAAATGAAGGTGGTGGGTGCCAGATTGTATAGAATTAAGAGTACTATGTGGTTATTTTACTAACAAGGTACCTTTTCCAGTTTTGTTTTTTTTTTAATATTTTTTTTTTCAACGTTTGTTTATTTTTGGGACAGAGAGAGACAGAGCATGAACGGGGGAGGGGCAGAGAGAGAGGGAGACACAGAATCGGAAACAGGCTCCAGGCTCTGAGCCATCAGCCCAGAGCCTGACGCGGGGCTCGAACTCCCGGACCGCGAGATCGTGACCTGGCTGAAATCTGACGCTTAACCGACTGCGCCACCCAGGCACCCTCCAGTTTTTTTGTTCATTTGTCTTTAATGAGCATTTTTTCCCCCAAAATTACCTTTATGTTCATTTAGTACAGTTGAAGTTATCTGAAGTTTGTTTATCCACTAATGAGATATTATAGGCCAAATTAAAGATTTTGGTTTTTATTTGAAGACTATGGGAAGGCAGTGAAGAGTTTCAAGCGGTAACATTTACATCATCACGTTTGTGATTTTTTAAAAGATCATGCTGTTTGTAATTTGGAGAATAGATTGACAGGTGGGCAAAAGCGAGTGTGGGGAACCTCATTAGAACCTGATGCAATGATCCAGACCAGAGTTGGTGGCAACTTGAGCTGGGATCGTGGCAGCAGATATGAGTGGTGAGAGAGATTGAGGTAGTAAAATCTATAGGACCGGCCAGACTTGGGTTTGAGGGGTCAGTTGGTGATTGGTTGTTAGATTCAAGGGAAAGTGTAAAGATGATTCCCAGGTTTGTAACTTGCAGCCCAGTAAGTGTTGTGCCACTTGCACGGGGGGGTTGGAGAATGAGTAGGATTTATGAAGAGAAAGAGTGATGCTTTCATTTTAGTCAGGGATGTTTGAGAAGCCCCTGAGATAATCCCATGTGTATCCAGATGTTTCCTCCGTTGATCTTTTTGTCTATTTCCATGTCAGAACCCAGTTTTAATAATTTTAGCTTAATATTCTATTTTGATATCTTCTAGAGCTAAATCCTTTAGTATTAAAGATGAACTAAAATCGAAAAATGAAAGACACATTAGGATTTTGATTGGAAAGGTATTGTATTTATAGATTCTTTGCGAAGAGCTGATATCTTTGCAATATTAAATATCTCCATCCAGGAACATAATTTGTCCTCATGTGTGAGGTTTTATTTTATGCTCTTAGGACAAGCTGTATAGTTCTCTTGTTAGGTCATACACATTTTTAATTTGGCTATGGCTTGTATGTAGAAAAAGTACTGATATTTGTAGATTCATCTTGTATCTGGCCCTCTTATTAACATTTCTTCTAACATTTTGTGCTGATTCTTTGGGATTTCTAATAATCTACAAGTAATTTTTGTTCCTTCTAATATTTCCACTTTTAATTTTTACTTCTTGTGTGATTCCTTTAGTTAGAAACACTAGAAAAAAATAGTGTATGTGTTCATTTACTCAGAGCTCATTTATTTAGCACCTTTATTGAGTAGGTACTGTTTTGGGCCCTGGAGGTAAGCATTGCAGTAAACAAAGCAGACAAAAGTCCCTGTTACCACGGAATTTATAGGCTGAGAAGAAACAGATATACAAACATTCGCATACTGTTTATAAATCAAGCGTTGGTAAGTGCTATGAAGTAGAAAAGCAGGTTAAGGGGATCAAGAGTGACAGTGGGAGGGGGGGTGCTCATATTTTATACATATCAGAAGGCCGCTCAGAGAAGTGGTTTTTGAACAGGAAACTGAAGGAAGTGGGAGATGAGTCGTGTGACTAACTGGTGGAAGATGAATTCATCTGAGATGAATGTGCACTTGGCATTTTGGAAGAAGGAACCCCAAACAGGCCAGAGTTGCTAGATAAATGAATGGTCAGTGACCTCACTGAGTTTAAGGATAGGGGTGAAGATGCAGTGGGTAAGGCCATTGCAAGAGCTTAGGTCTTTTGCCTGAAGAAAGTAGAAGAAGGCAAATAATAAAGGGCAGAAATTAATAAAACAAAGCAAATATACATGAGAAAAATCAATACAACCAAAAAAGTTGGTTCTTTGAAAAAAGAAGGGCGCCTGAGTGGCTCAGTTGCTTGAGCGTCCGACTTCAGCTCAGGTCATGATCTCACGGTCCGTGAGTTCGAGCTCCACGTTGGGCTCTGTGCTGACAGCTCAGAGTCTGGAGCCTGCTTCGGATTCTGTGTCTCCCTCTCTCTAACCCTCCCCCGTTCCTCTCTCTCTGTCTCAAAAATAAACATTAAAAAAAAAAAAAAAAAAAGACCAAAGGAAAGGAATAGATTTCTATAAAGTCTAATAGGAAAAATAGAAAAATTTAATTTATTTTTTTTTTTTACATTTATTTATTTTTGGGACAGAGAGAGACAGAGCATGAACGGGGGAGGGGCAGAGAGAGAGGGAAACACAGAATCGGAAGCAGGATCCAGGCTCTGAGCCATCAGCCCAGAGCCCGACGCGGGGCTCGAACTCACGGACCGCAAGATCGTGACCTGAGCCGAAGTCAGACGCTTAACCGATTGAGCCACCCAGGCGCCCCGAAAAATTTAATTTTAAAAAGGACTATAAAAAAATCACCGATTAAAAAAAAAAAAACAGATTTTTACAGATATTAAGGAGAAAAGAAGGCAATATTGGAACCAACTTAAATCAATATATTTGGAAATTTGGATGAAATGAACAGATTCCTAAGAAAATCCACAGGTTATTAAAAGAGAAACATGAAACAGAATCTTTAATTATAATAAAAATTTTCTCACAAAGAAGTCTCTGGGCCCAAATGGCTACACTGGAGAATTCTTCCAAACGTTTGAGAAAGAAATAACACTGGTCTTACATAAATTTTTCCAGAAAACAGAGAAGGAGAATATACTGGCCAGTTTAATTGAGTTTTCTGTAATCTTGATACCAAAACTCAACAAGGCATTCTTTACAAGAAAAGAAAATTACTGGGGCACCTGACTGGCTCAGTCGGTTGAGCATCTGACTTCAGCTCAGGTCATGATCTCACGGTTCTGATTCATGAGTTTGAGCCCCACTTGGGCTCGAGCCTGGAGCCTGCTTCAGATTCTGTGTCTCCCTCTCTCTCTCTGCCCCTCCCCTGCTCGCTCTCTCTCTCTCTCTCAAAAATTAAAAAAAAATTAAAAAAGAAGGAAATTACCGTCTAATCTCTCTCACATATGAGGTTGCATAAATCAAATCAAGCATTATAGAAAAAGGAAAATACATCACAACCCCATTTGGTCTTTTTCCTTAATGCAAGAGCAGTATAGCATTTGGGTGGGGGGGGGGGAATCAGCTGGCATTACTTACCTTATTAACATGAAAAGAAAAAAATTGTATCAAATGCTTTCCTGGAATTCATAAAAATTCAACACTCATTCATAATTTAGAACAAAAATACCCCATAGCAAAGTAGGAATGAGAGAAAACTTTTAATAGAGTACCTAAGAACAAAACAAAAAACAGAAACCTAAAGCAAACATTGTACTTAATGGTATTAAAAGCTTTCCCCCTGAGATTAGGAATGAGAAAGATTCCTGCTTTTATTCACCACATTGTAGACTGCCATTCTTTCTGTAATTTCTTGAGATAGATGTTTAAGTCATTGACTTTCAGCCTTTCTTTGCTGATATAAGGCTTAAGTTTCTAAGCACAATGTAAGCTGTATTTCATAGTTTTGTTATGTCCTATTTTTATTATACAGTTCAAAAACTTCACTGAGTTCCTTAGTGATCTCTTTCTTGACCCATTTTTTCTTCGTGATTAAATGTCTTAGAAATATATTGCTAAATTTTAAAACACTTGGGCATTTTCTAATTATTTTGTTATGAATTCTAGCTTAATTTCACTGTGATCAGAGAACATGCTCTGATTTCAGTCCTCTGTTGAGTGTAGCTTTGTGGCCCAGAATTTTTCATTTTTGGTAAATGTCCAATGTGGACTTGAAAATAATGTATATTCTCCTTTATCATTGGGTACAGTGTTTCTATATGTCACTTAGGTCAAGTGTGTTCATTTTCATTGTGTAAATCTTTTTTTGTTTTGTTTTTTTCTTTTTGTAAATCTTTTATATACATACTAGTTTTCTGTCTGTTTGTTCCGTCAACTATTGAAGCATCTATAAGATGGGCTATAAGTCTCCCACAGTGATTGTTGGATTTGTCTTTCTCTTTTTGTTTTTTATTTTGGTTTTTTTAATGTTTATTTATTTTTGAGAGAGAGAGAGAGAGAGAGACAGAGTGTGAGCAGTGGAGGGGCAGAGAGAGAGAGAAAGAGGGAGACACAGAATCTGAAGCAGGCTCCAGGCTCTGAGCTCTCAGCACAGAGCCCGACATGGGGCTTGAACTCACAAACCATGGGATCATGACCTGAGGTGAAGTCGGACGCTTAACCAACTGAGCCACCCAGGCACTCCAATACTTTCAAATTTTGTTTCCTTGGAGTAATTTATCTAATATTATAGCAACAACTCCTTTTTTTTTTTTTTTTTTTTTGGTTAGTGTTTGTATTGTATGTCTTCTCCATTGTTACATTTTTAAGTTTTGTGTGCCCCTAAATTAAACTTGTATCATTTTTTAAAAGCATGTATTTCGGATTTGTTGTTTATCCAATCTGACACTCCTAATGATATAAGCAGGTTACTGCCCATTTAATGTAATTACTGGTATATTTGGCTTTGTATTTGCCATCTTATGTGTTTTTTTTTTCCTGTTTGAACCTACCTGTTTTGTGTTTTTCCCTTCTCTCTTACCTTCTTTTAGATTAAATAATTGTTATTTCTTTTCCCCCCTATTAACTTGTTAGTTGTACATTCACTTAGTATTCTCTTAAGGGTGACTCAACAGCAGTTTTACTCAAAGTGTCAGTAATGACAGGATAAAAGGTTTGGACCAGAATGTGAACCAACACACTGTTGCTCTCAGCAAAACTCCTGCTATGAGAAACAAATGTCAGCTAAATTAAACTGTTATAAGTAGTTGATTTGCCTTCTTGTCACAACTGGCAGCAAACAGTTGGCAGGCCACTGGTCCACGGAGTAGCTTTCAGTAGCACTGCCCTTGAAGTTAGGACGTGCATCCCTGATATTGCAAGCAGGTACCATATTTCAGCCCCTGAAGAGTGGAAGTCTGGACTTCACCATTCAGCCTTTGCTGGTGTAGATGGGGATAGAGCTACAGTTTTTTCCGTAGTGGTTGGCTAGAGCGGAGGGGTTATTGTCGGAAAGTTTTCTGTCCTGCTGAGTTACTTCTTTCCTGTGGCTGACAGAGCAGGCTTTTATTGGGGCTTTTTAAAAAAGCCTGTGCCCATTGGCATTTTCAGGTTGCCAGCTTCTTAGATCTCTCTGTCGTGTCTTTTCTTGGGGTCTCTGAGGTCCCTAGCCAGTCTGCCTTCTTCTGGCCACCATTCTGAATCTTGTGGTGGTCTTTTGCATATGATGTCCAGAATTTTGGACATGGTGTACTTAGTGGGAGGACTAGAGAAAAGTACATCTACTCTCTCTTGCCTGATTCCTGAAGCAAAAATCCACTCTTTTTTTTTTTTTTTTTAAGATTCCAGTTTTCTGGTAAAATCCTCCATTTTTTCCTCAATTTTCTGAACATGTAAATCTTAGCTGTGTCATGGTCTTATAATGTCATTATCTAGATCATTTGTATTCTATTCTGATTTAATTTTTTTGTAATATTTTACCCCTTTTGGTTTTTTTAGTCATTTGGAATGCTTAGTAACTTTTTATTGGCATTTTGTCTTAGGTTTCAGCAGTCTTGCTATGATTTATGTAGGTTTGGTTTTCTTTATATTTATAGATATTGGAGTTTGTAGATACTGCATCTCTTAGGCCGGTGGCTTTCTCGGTTTGGGAAATTTTGTAGTCATTCACATATGGTTTCTGCCCCATTCTCGTTCTCATTGCCTTCCGACAGGATGGTTTTCATTAGAAAATCTTAAGACTCCGTGTAATATCTTCCTCCCAAGAATAGTCCCCTTACTGTGAGGCAGATAGAGTGAGGCCGATCAGTCCACTGCGGGATTGCCATGACTCCAGGTTGTTTTGGCAAGACTCTGTCTTCTGGTCCATCCTCATCCCGCAACGTTGCCCTGGGAGGGCTCCCACTTTAGAGCCTGGAGTGCTCACTAGAGTTCTTCCCCTCTCTAGGCTCCTGAACTCAAGTTTTGTTTCCTCAGCTTGCTGAGGCTGCCACATCACTCCTTTGCCCTTCTAGACTTTCTGCTCTTAGACTTCTGTCCTGCACAGCTTCAGAATTTTGCAAATGTCTTAAGGGGAAAACTGGAAGAAAGTTGGACTCCATTCCCACCCTTGTGTTCTTGCTAGAATCCTGGGCTCCTCACACCATGGGACAGCTAAAATCTCAGGGTCTTCTCCCCATTATTAGCAGCTCTGGCAGACTCTTTCCTGGGATCTTCAGTCCCATTTTGCCACACTCCCGGAAGAGGGAGATGCTGAGGGAAAAGTAGCTGCAGGATGTTGGCTCACCTCCCTGTGCCGCTCCCCTTCTCGAAGGTTTTATCCCCTTGAACCCTTGTGGCCTCAGGGGGTCTCTAATGATTTCAGACTTTTTTTTTCTAGTTGATCTTTTCTGGTTGTTCTTGGTGGAAGTGTTGGTCCACCTCAAGCTTATCCCATCATGACTGGAAGAATGCATGTAATAGTTTCTTGAAAAAGCACCATTAGTAATTCATATGCATATCCCTGCTTAAAAACCACTTGCCCTAGATATTAGTGAAATGTTTCATATGAGTGATAGAATCCCATTTATTGGTCTTTTGGGTTAACTGAAAATTCAGTCTTCATTTTTAAATAGTTTGGTCAAGAGCCAGTACTAATTCAAGTGACAAGACTATCTTACTTCTTCTAACTTGTTTTGATCAAATGTACCCTGATTTATAGTCAGCATTACCCCTGTATGCTCATCATATTTAGTTTAATTAAAAGTGTGTGCACGGGCCATTATTATTCAGTAAAGTTTTTCAGAGCCTTAGGGGGAATGTTGGCCCATTTTGAATATGCTGTTAGATATGTAATGAGCCTTACAACACAAAATTGAATATAAATTACATAAAATGAATAAAACTGTAGTTAAGGTAAGTAGCAGTAATATATTTTAAAGCAAAGTGAATTGTAGGCATATAAAAATCAAGTAGTGTTTTAGGGTGAGTGGTAAGAAGTACTGGAACTGTATAATAATGTTAGATTTTTAATGTTAAAGATTACCTTGAAAGGTTAGCAACAATCTAGGCATGAGGTGATAAAGCCAAGCACCAACTTTTTTGTCCTTCTTTTCTGTTGGAACCTTGGAAAATATGCTTTCTTAAGTTTTCTTTTTAGAAATAGCAATGCCTGAGTAACTCCCATTTTGTTTCATTTTTTAAATTTTTCTTTTAACATTTATTTATTTTTGAGAGACAGCGAGAGACAGCACAAGCAGGGGAGGCACAGAGAGAGAGAGAGGGAGACAGAATCCAAAGCAGGCTCCAGGCTCCGACCTGTCAGCACAGAGCCAACACGAGGTTCAAACTCATGAACCACAAGATCATGACCTGAGCCAAAGTCGGACACTTAACCAACTGAGCCACCCAGGTGCCCCATAACTCCCCTATTTTAATGGGACAGTACTAATGGGCTAGCTGCCTTAATTGATTTTTTTTAATTTGGCACCCACGACAGTTAGAATCCAATCCAAAATTATGTGCTGGATAAACTCTTTTTAACATTCAACTGAAACTGAAAATGCTAAATAAATGCCTTTGTTGGTGAGATACACACTCCGTGAATATTAAATTGTCTCTACCAAACTTCCCTCAATTTTTGGTTATAAGTCTTACCAGCAAGCTCTACAGAGTTTTTGTAAGTCAGTGACATTTAAGTTTTCCCAAATCCCCTAATAGAGCAAACAAAAAACCAACAAAGAATATCCTTTTATCTTAACCTATCAGTACCTTCTCTTTTTCAAGCTGGACTTTTGTCTTTACTGTGTAGGAAACTGAACAGAAGTTAATCCTGTTGACTTTTGAGGTTCTTAGACCCTAACTCTTGGCAACGTGATGATGACTTTTGAGTTTTTCAAAGGAATATTTAACTTTATAGATTTTCTCTTTATCTGATGGCCTCAGAACTTAACCTTTACCTTAAGAACACAACTTTACTATATTCTTAGACTTCTGTCTTCTGTACTTTTTTGTCCTACTTTTTGGTGCAACTTTCTACATTGTTAAATGCTTAATGAGAGACCTAGTTATATAGTCCCCCAGCACCAATAATAACTTGAACCTAGTTAGTCTAGAAAAGTATGATCCATTGTGGAAGAATAATAATGAGGTATTCAAATAATACTAGATCTTCTGGGGGCACCTGGGTGGCTCAGTCGGTGAAGCATCCGACTCGATCTCAGTTTAGGTCATGATCTCACAGTTCAGGAGTTCGAGCCCCTCACCCAGCTCTACATGGACATTGCGAAGCCTGCTTGGGATTCTCTCTCTCTGTCTGCCTTTGTTTTTATTTAAAACTACTTACTGGGGCACCTGGGTGGCTCAGTCAGTTAAGTGTCCGACTTCAGCTCAGGTCATGATCTCACACTCCATGAGTTCGAGCCCCACATCGGGCCCTCTGCTGACAGCTCAGAGCCTGGAGCCTGCTTTGGATCTGTGTCTCCCTCTCTCTCTGCCCCTCCCCCACTCACACTCTGTGTCTCTCAAAAATATTTTTTTTAAGAAAATAAAAATTTTTTTTTAATGTTTGAAGTTGTGTTATTGAAGGCATGAGAGGAAATGTACACACTGTAGATGGACATATAAATTGGTGAGCTTCTTTGTGGAAACAATTTGTTGGTATCAGTCAAAATTTATAATGTACATATACTTTAACCCAGTAATCCACTTGTAAGAAATTATACTATTCATACATCCTTGCAGTGGTACACAGTTGATATTTGTTATAACATCTTTTGTAATAAATAGCATAGGACTAGAAAAAGCCCTAATGTCTCATGTCTCATTGGTAAGGGCCTGCCTGGCTAAATAAAGTATGATAGAAAAGAATACCTAATGATAGATATAAGGAATGAGGGGGGATCGCCTGGGTGGCTCAGGTCAGTTAAGCCTCCAGCTTCGGCTCAGGTCATGATCTCACAGTCCGTGAGTTTCAGCCCCACGTTGGCTCTGTGCTGACAGCTCAGAGCCTGGAGCCTGCTTCAGATTCTGTGTCTCCCTCTCTTTATGCCCCTCCCCTGCTTGCTGTGTCTCTGTCTCTCTCAAAAACAAACATTAAAAAATTAGACAAAAAAAAGAATGAGGGAATTTATATGAACTGATATGGGACAATCTCTAAAATATATGAAGTAAAAAAACAAGTGCGGAACAGTGTTTATAATATGCTATCTTTTGAGGGGGAGAGATGGATGTAATTAAATATGTGCACACTTCTATCTACTTAATAACATCTAACCCATATAGTATAAATGTATATATGTGTGTGTATATGCATATATGTACGTAGTATATACACATGCACCATCTCTAGAAGAATATGCAGGAAAACTAGCAGAGACTGCCTTTGCAAGGGGGACCTTGGGAGCTAGGAGACTTTTATCTGTGTGTGTGTGTGTGTGTGTGTGTGTGTGTGTGTGTGTGTATCATTTAAATGTATTTGCTTATTCAAAAATACATAGATATGTATATACAAAGAAACAAGAACAAAAATAAATTTTAAAAAGGAGATTAAGAAGAAATATAGTTTCATACTGAGTTCTACAGAATCTGTGATATGAACCTCTGGATCCTAGAATAATTATACCATACCATTATAGGTATCTAAATGTCTCAGTTAAGGAAAATTTGCAGCCTGGTTCAGACCCCCTCACCCCGAGTTGTCTTTGAATAATGAGCCATGGATATGTCTCCTAACATTCTGGCATCTTTCTCCGTGATATAATTGTTGCTTCATACACATGGCAATTGGAGTAAGTAATTGTTATTTAGAAATACACAGTAATGCATTTATGATATTATATGTTTGCACTGAAAAAGGTTTAAACTTCAAAGAGCTAACCAATGTTGGTGACTTTTTTTTAGATTTCTAGTAAATAGGTTTTGATTACCATGTACTCTGATATACTTCGTCCTAGGCTCGGATGCTCATCACAGAGGAAAACCTAATGACCATTATCATTAAGACTTTTATGGACCATTTGAGACATCGAGATGCCCAGGGCAGATTTCAGTTTGAACGATATACTGCTTTACAAGCCTTCAAGTTTAGGAGAGTTCAGAGCCTTATTTTAGATCTCAAGTAAGCTTTTGTTGAATTATCCAACCACTTGCAATTTATAAAATGTCAGTGTTTACCCATATATTCATTGCTATTTTTATCTTGTTCAGGTATGTGTTAATTAGCAAACCAACTGAATGGTCAGATGATCTGAGGCAGAAGTTCCTAGAAGGATTTGATGCCTTTTTGGAATTACTCAAATGTATGCAGGTATGTATAAACTGACACATTTTAAAGGGAAACACTGGGGGCACCTGGGTGTCTCAGTTGATTAAGCGTCTGACTTTGGCTCAGGTCATGATCTCATGGTTCGTGAGTTCAAGCCCCACATCAGGCTCCTCACTGATAGTATGAAGCCTGCTTAGGATTCTCTCTCTGCCTCTCTCTCAAAATAAATAATCTCTAAAAAAATTTTTCAAAAATAAAAGGAAACACTTTCCTTTTCTTTCTTTTTTTTTTTTTTTTTTTTTTTTTTTTTTTTGTTCACTGAACTGAACATCTTTTTATATTCTTTTCATTTGGGACACATTTCTAAAAGAATAATTTGGGTGACTACAATTTGGACCAAGAAGCTCCTCTTTAATTAGAAACTCTTAGCAAGGTGTAGAATGAATGAGATCCCAGCATAAGTTCTGGCATCTGCTGTGTTGTTTTTTTTGTATTTGGTTATTCTTTTGGTTACCATTAACATTCTTTCTTTGGGGATTGTAATTTTACAATGACAATCTTTTTAATATTAGGTTTACGTGGAAGCATTGTCAAGTTAATTATTTAAAAAACTATAATGTTTGATTTTTTAGTTTTAATGTTTCCATATTTCTTTTTCTCTCCTTGATGTGATATTTGTATAATACGGTATAGATCTTATTCCCCTATGTTTAATTCTCTTCTTTGGAAACAGAACAGAATCTAGAAACAGGAGCCAACTGGTCTATTTAACCACTTTTAACTGTAAGAAGGTAGATGATATCCCAAAATATCTGAGCTGCACCATTATGATTCTTTTAATAGCTATCCAACTTTCGTAAGCAAGAAATAGCAAAATTGACTGATCATTTTTGGAAAACATTCTAGTTTCTGTGTTGGGTGGTGGTTCATGATGTTTAGTTTATTATAATACTTCTGTGTTTTTTCTTATATCTGTAGAAACAATATCTACTTTGGTCATTTTATTTATTTTTTAAATGTTTTTATTTGAGACAGAGACAGAGTATGAGCAGGGGAGGGGCAGAGAGAGAGGGAGACACAGAATCCGAAGCAGGCTCCAGGCTCTGAGCTGTCAGCACAGAGCCTGATGTGGGGCTCGAACTCATGGAGTGTGAGATCATGACCTGAGCTGAAGTCGGGCACTCAACCGACTTGAGCCACCCAGGCGCCCCACTTTGGTCATTTTAAATACTTTAGTATCCTCTATTTTCTGTTATTTAATCAGTTCTGACACACCAAGAGTAGTTAGGCTAGGTTCTACAAATGATACTCTTTTTTTTTAATTTTTTAATGTTTTTATTTATTTTTGAGAGACAGAGACAGAGCACAAGTTGGGGAGGGGCAGAGAGAGAGACACACAGAATCTGAAGCAAGCTCCAGGTTTGATCTGTCAGCACAGAGCCCGACACAGAGCTTCAACTCATGAAGCGTGAGATCATGACCTGTGCCAAAGTTGGACACTTAACTGGCTGAGCCCCCTGGGAGCCCCTAAAAAATTATATTCTTAATTAAGATTCTTTCAAAAATGTATATTTGTATGAAATAATATTTTACTTTCTGTTTTTCTTTTGTTTTGCTTTTTTTTCTTTCTTTCTTTTTTTTTAATGTTTGTTTATTTTTGAGAGAGAGAGAGAGAGACAGAGCTCAAGCAGGGGAGAGGCAGAGGGAGAGGGAGACACAGAATCCAAAGCAGGCTCCAGGCTCTGAGCTGTCAGTGCAGAGCCCGATGCAGGGCTCAAAACTGAGCCGAAGTTGGACACTTAACCAACTGAGCCACTCAGGCACCCCATGTTTTGCTTTCTTTTAGTGTCTGAGAAATTTTAGTTGCAGATTCAGAATAAGTATAAAGATTTTGTTGCAGTATATTGTAAAATATATTTATAAATTCAGTAACATTTTAAAAGCCTATCCAATTTCTTCTAATAGTTCGGTCTGTAGATGATAGGGTTAAAAATAATTTGAAGGATTGTTGCAGTGAAATACACATTTTATTGTTTAAAACATTAAAAAAATTGCCTCAAATAATTTGTTTTATACTGGGATTTTTAATTTATATTTTAGAGACTGTTATATAAGTATGTAATTTGGAGTTGGACTTACACTACTTATTCTTTTTAAAACTTCTCTGTATGTTTTTGTAATCAATATATATTTCTTCTATATTATTTCTTAAGTGCCCATGTAAGAGAACAAATAAAATTTTAATCCATTTTAAATCTTTTTGCTTCCTTTAAGGGGATGGACCCAATTACACGTCAAGTAGGACAGCATATTGAAATGGAACCAGAGTGGGAGGCAGCCTTCACACTACAAATGAAATTAACACATGTCATTTCAATGATGCAAGACTGGTGTGCTTTAGACGTGAGTTTCCTCTAGGGGTAGGGGGTAAGGCGATAAATGGAGGAGGGGAAATAAACAAATTCCTCAGTAAATTCTGAGGAGATCTGGAGAGGATAGTAGTGATACTTAACTCATAAAACAGCATATTTTCCTCTCTTACCTATAAATTCCATAAAAGTTAAAATTCTGAATCCTCAGAAAAAAATTGGAAAATAGAGGAAGAAATAATCCACACTCTCTCTTCTCTTATGTTACTATCTTCATTTTTTCCATAATCCCATCTAGATTTTGAGCATATAAAAAGAGTTTAGAAATTTATCCAAAAGTAAAGCTTTACAATTGTTACATTTGTTCTGTCTTAAAATTATTTTGCTTTCCTTTGGCTATAAAGTCTAGATGAGAGCCTGTGTAAGTTGAGAGGTAACAGAAGACTTCTGAACTATGTGTCAGAGTTAACTGGTCAAAGAGTAAAACATATTCCTGACTGAGAGACAGCTGCATCATGCTCTGTGATAAGAAAGAGTATGGTTGGTCCAGAAGCTGTGAGAAGGCTCAGGTTGGAGCACAGAGGTTGAAGGTAGAAAAGTGGACAGGTGCCTGACTTTGCAGGGCCTTGGAAAGAAATTTGGGTTTTATTCTAACAAATTGAGATGCCACTAGCGGCTACCAAGCAGAAAAAGTGACATAACCCAGTTTACACGTTTTTTAAAGTTATTCTGTGTGGAGAATAGATGGAGGAGGGAAAAAGTAGAGAGATTTAATAGATGGTTGGCTTTCCTTTGAGTTACTGGAGGTGATCAGTGGCCAGGTTTGAGAGAAATTTAGAAGGTGAAATCGCCAGTTTGGGAATAGATTGGACAGTGGGAAATGAGGGAAAGGAGGGTATTGGAATAACTTCTAGATTTCCACCGCTGTATGGAGACAGGGCACTGGAAGAGGGGGAGTTGGGGGAGGGAAGATTGAATTTGGTGTTGCCTATATTGATATTTGAGGTACTTACATACTGACTTCGTCGAATTTGAGGTGCTTATTCAATGCTGTAGAAACCCAGCCTTTTGAATAACTTACAGAAAACCCTCTTTTTTAGGAAAAAGTGTTAATTGAAGCTTACAAGAAATGCCTTGCTGTATTGATGCAGTGTCATGGTGGTTTCACTGATGGTGAACAGCCAATCACGTTAAGCATTTGTGGACATTCAGTGGAAACTATCAGATACTGTGTTTCCCAAGAAAAAGTTAGCATTCACCTCCCAGTTTCTCGCTTACTTGCAGGTAAAGCATTTCTCCCCCCCCCCACCAAAGGACCCTGAAATCATCTTTTAAATTGTTGTTTGTGACTAATATTTATTGAGCACTTAGTACACATTATACTGAGAGTTTGCTAAGCATTGACTTAATCACCATCCGCCTGTGAGGTAGGTATTGTTATTGAATTTCCTTCACGGATGGGAAGACTGAGACACAGAGGTGACTTGCTTAATGTTATGCGGTGAGAAAGAGAGTGGGGATTGTGAGGTGGTTTGGCACCAGAATCCATCTTTATAACAACCATACCATAGCACTTCTTCAGACTTTTTTTTTTTTTTTTGAGAGAGAGAGAGAGAGAGAGAGAGAGAGAACGAACATGCACGAGGGAAGGGCAGAGAGGCAGAGGGAGAGAGAATCCCAAGCAGGCTCTGCACTGTCAGCACGGAGCCCAATGCAAGGCTTCAACTCACAAACCGTGAGATGATGACATGAGCCGAAGTCAAGAGTTAGATGCTTAACCTGAGCCACCCAGGTGTGCCCCCTTCAGACTTCTTCACTGCACTTAATCACCTGTTGTTACTGCTTAACTCAACCCAGATTCAAGGTCTGTGTTGTTAAATTCAAATTGCTGTATCACTTAAGTGATTGCTGGTAAACTGAAACCACCCCCAAATTTTTTTCTCTCCCTCCAAGCTTATTTATTGATAACCTTTTTAGGGATAGTTTTTTAATCATGAGTGGTTGATTTACAAGCCATTTATATTTGGTAGAATATTTGAGGCTGCCACCTTGCAGCAACCAAAAACTTTGAATATACATTCGTCCATCTCTGCAGACTCATTTCAGTGTAGCTTCCTTCTGTATTTCTTGATTGCAGGGATTCTTTTTTTTTTTAATTGTAGGAAATCTTATCCTGCTCACATACTGTTGTTCCCTTTAGTTCCATTTTTAACTGAGAGAGTAGAAAGAAGTTCTAAAGGTAGCTATTTTTACTCATTGCAGCATTTGTAATTTAAGTGTATGGCTCAGTAACCTAATATGACGTGAAAGTGGGGTGCATGTGTGTATGTGTGTAAGAAATTGTAGAGAACTGATACCATTTCTTCCTTAAACGTTTGGTAGAGTTCGTCAGTGAAGCCATAAGAACCTGATACTTTCTTTTTTGGAAGGTTATTAACTACCGATTCCATTTCTTTAATGGATGTAAGTTAATTCTAGTTATCTGTTTTTCCTTGTATGAGTTTGGTAGTTTGTGTTTTTCAAGAAACTGGTACATTTCATCTAAGTTATCAAATTTGTGGGCATAGGGCCATTCCTGGTATTCCTTTATTCTTTTAATGTCCATGGGATCAGGACTAATAATCCCTGTTTTCTGAAGGCAATTTTTCATTGTTCTGACCATTATCCCATCTTCCTCCTGCTAGAGCCTAGCATTAGAATAGTCTTCTGGAAGTTGTGAAGATTTAAGATAACTTAGCCATCTGGATATCAGTAGTACAACAAATGGAACAACAACCAAAAAAAACAAATGGAACAACAAAAAAGCACTTAGTATGAAATTATGATTGTGGGAAGAAATCTCTTATTTCTGTAACTTGTTCAGGCCCAGTTGTGTTTCTGTAAGTGCTTTGGGCATCCTGAACCTGTTGATAGTCAATATGAGCAGGTAACAGCGTGGTGTTGTGGAAGAGTATTCAGCTGGAGTGCAGGAACGTTGGTCCCGTTTACTGCTCAGCTGCTGATCTTTGCTGCCTTTATAAAAATCTGGTTGTATGATGGAGGCTGATGCTGATAGTTACCCACAAGGAAAATAGTACCCTTCAGATGTACTAGTTTCTGCCTAGGTGTCTACCACTCTCAAACCTTCTCAGTGAACATTTTTGAGCATTCTACTCACTGTTGATAAAGCTTGGCCTGAATGCTTATAATCTAATTGAAGAGCTAAGGAAACACATACAAAATAGTTCAAGAACAACTTGGAGTGTGTACTAATGGAGGTTGAGTGTCAGAGTGTCAGAATGAGACTCAAAATGTAGGTCTTCTCGGGTGACAAAAGCCTTAAGCCAGGCTTGACCCACATGGCCAACATCCACTGATAAGATTATAAAAACCATTCCCTGTTTAGACAACATAAACAGGATAATTAATTCTTAAGTAACAGAATTAACTAAGGTGGAGCTATACAAGAGCCCTTTGCAGTCAGGAACTTAAGAGGCTTTGATCTTAAACTGGAAGTTCTGGGGAACTTAATTCTGAGATCAGGATCCACGCAGACCATGAATCCCAGAACCAGTTTCCCTGTTCACTTGCCAGAAGGATCTCTCCTACTATACTCTAAATGGGAACAGACTCCATAGCCCAATGAAACATGACCCTTCAAGTTGGCATAACATATATAAATTGCTTTAATAGTTCTATAACTGCTTTTGTGTGTTTGTATGTCTAACATTTATCTCCATAAAATGTCATCCGTGTATATCAGTACATGTAATTAAGACTGTGGTTCTAAATGTGCCTTTGATCCAGAGGTTCATTAGAATATCAATTAAAAAGCTTCATTTATGGATGCAATTCATTTTCTATCTTAATTTGTAATGGGATACGTTCCCAAAGAAAAAGAGAAAAGAAGTTAGATACAAAGTTGAGTGAATATTTAGGACTTTTTTCTAAGTGACTTGCAGTTGTAGAAATACTTTTTTGTTTATTCTTCCATGCAGGTTTACATGTATTATTAAGCAAAAGTGAAGTGGCATATAAATTTCCAGAGCTACTACCTCTAGTAAGTAGTACTAACATTTAAAAGTAAATACCTATGTATTATGTTCCATGTATTTGAAATCAGTTTGAAACAAACTTTATTAAACAAGAGTTCTTCAGAAAAACAGAACCAGTGGAAGAGTGTATCCACATGCATGTGCACATGGGTATGTAAGTATGGAGAAAGAAAGAGACATAAAAAAAAAATGGATTTATTGTAAGGAATTGGCTCATGCACTTATGGGCCTGACAAGTGTGAAATATGCCTGCCTGGCAGTCTGGCATGGCAGGCTGAGGACCCAAGGAAGAGTTGATGTAGTCTGAGGACCAAAGGCAATCTGGAAGCAGAATTTCTTCATCCTGTGTTTTCTCTTAAGGCCTTGAACTAATTGGATGAGGTCCACCCACATTATGGAGAGTAATCTGCTTCACTCAGAGTCTACTGATTTAAAAATTAATCATGTCCACAAAATACCGTCATAGCAACATTAACTGGTGTTAATCAAAAACGGTGCCATGGCCTGTCCAAGTTGACCCATAAAATTAACCGTCACACAAACATACTTTGAGTAATTTTAACTACTGTTTTATATAAAGTTTCCATCCCTATCAACCAGTCTTCTTCATAGAGTTGAGATTTTTGAGTATTTTTTTTTTGTTTTATTTTTTGTCTTTACAGAGTGAACTTAGCCCACCCATGTTGATAGAACACCCTCTTAGATGTCTTGTTTTATGTGCCCAAGTACATGCAGGAATGTGGAGAAGAAATGGGTTCTCTTTAGTAAACCAGGTAAGTGTATTTTTAGTTTATGAGTAGTTTTCATCCATTCCTTTGACTTCTGTGAAGGTTATAATTTTCAACATACTTAAGTCTTTGAAAGTTGAGTATCTATATTAAAATTGTTCAAGAAGATAAATGTAAGGTTAAACCAAAATGTTTCTTGGAACTTTTATTCATACTTTGTCAAGAAACAATATCAAAAGTACAAATGAACTTAATTTTCTTGATATTTAACTTGAGATCATTTTTTAGAACAACAAATGTAATATAATAAAAATTCAGATTTCATCCCTTTAAATTGTGGTAAAAGTTCTATTAGATGGTTGTCAGAGGGGAGGGAGTCAGAGGATGGGTAAAATGGGTGAAGCTGAGTGGGAGGTATAGGTTTCTAATTTTGGAGTCAGGATGAGAGGCACAGCATAGGGAATAGAGTCAATGGCATTATAATAGTGTTATATGGTGACAGATTGTACCTAAACTTGTGAGCACAGCGTAACATGTAGACTTGTCCGATCGCTGTCTTGTACACCTGAAACTCATGTAACATTGTGTGTCGACTCTACTTCAATCAAAAAAAGCTCTATAGTAATTAGCTCTGAAATTGAGGTTTTAAGTTTTAGACTTCATCAAGTCTTGGTATAGATAAGGTTCCCCCCCCTCCCCCATTTTTCGTAGCTATAAACCTTACAGAAGTAACTTTCTTGGGAGAACCAGAAAGTTGGCTGCAAAATGTGAACCATACAGTGAACACTGAAATCTGAAAATTTCTAATTAATCTCTGCTAAGATAGTATTAACTGTTGAGGAAGCCACATTGTGTGTTGGTGCGTGTGCACACACACACATTCACACTTGCATTGAACCCATGTGCTCTTGGGGATTGGGGAGAGGAGGGACCTGCACAAATAAAAACCTATTTGCCCAATGTAATTATTATTATTATTTTTTTTAGATTTATTACTACCACAATGTGAAATGCAGGCGTGAAATGTTTGACAAGGATATAGTAATGCTTCAGGTAATGAATTAAAAGCATTAAACTTACAGTTCATAGGGAATTGTTTTCCTTGTTATTTCTACAGAACCCAGCACTTAGGATTACTTCCAAATCTGTAACTTTAGCCTAGCCCTGTCTACTGAGCTCCAAACTCATATGACTAAGAGCCTGTAGAACATTTTCATCTAGATTTCCTGGACACATCTCAGATTTAACATATTCAAACTACTCTTATTTCCTCCATACCTTCCTCCTATCTTGCGTTTCCTACCTTGGTGTATTGTTCAACAGTGTATATAGTTGTTAGAGTCAGAAACCTGAAAGCCGTCCTTTTTTCATTGTCCTCTGATTAAAGCCCCAACCCCGTTAAACTGATTTGATTTCCAAGGCTTGTGAAACTTACCTTTCTTAAAATTCTCTGAAATTGCCATGCTCTGTCTTAAGTCTTAAACTCTGCACATTTCTTTCTTTTGCTCCCTAGTTTGCCCACCCTACCTGCTTCCTTTTCCATTTACCTAGTGACTTGTTTTCCTGCATGTCTTAGTGTTCAGGGTCACTTTCTCCAGAAAGCCATTGCAGACACACAATAATGTGGCTACATATCCCATTTGGGAAGGCCCATAGCATGGTGCTCATCCCCAGCGTAGCTTTCATAGCTCTGGATTGTGGTTGCCTATTTACTTCTTGTCCCCTCCACTAAATCACGGCAACTATATCTTAGTCCCTGTTTGTCTGTTGTGCATAGCACAATACTTATCATATAGTAGTTTTTCCATATTATTGCTGTGGATTGAAAAATTATAGAAAAGTTATGGAATGTAAATTTCAAAAATGATTGGTTCAAAATAAATTAAAATCCAAGTTGATTTAGAATTTATACAGATGAAATTAAAGGAGAATTAAACTAATATTTAAAAGCTGTTACTTCAGTTAGCATAGTTTTTATCAGCAAAAATTAGTTTGAGAGTTCTTGATAACAATCTAATATCACGTATATAAAAAGTACTAGAAGCTTAATTGCCATATCACGTTTCTCTCTGAGTCCACATACTAGACGGTGATAGGAGAATGCTGAAATAAAACTTAAGAACTGCATTCATGGGGCTGCAAGTAATTCAAAGCATTAAAAGGAAAGAGAACCTATAGTCCATGTTACTCTGATGTGTTGGTTTAGAGGAGGGTTGTTTTGTTTCTGTTTCATTTTGTTTTACCATCTTAGATTCTTGTCCACACTTGTAGCTTCCACAAGTAGGGAATTGGGCTAAATGGGTTTTCGTCTTGTATTGGGATTGGTGACTAAGCTATTTTCACCTATGCAGCCCAAAATATCTTCCACTAATTATTTAGTAACCCTTTTGACCTCCCTCTTTTCCTTTATCTCAAACATTAAAAAAAAAAAAAAAAGACAGGTGTCTCTATGATGGATCCGAATCATTTCCTGATGATAATGCTCAGCCGCTTTGAACTTTATCAGATTTTCAGTACTCCAGACTATGGGAAGAGATTTAGCTCAGAGATTACCCATAAGGTAAGAGCATGTTTTATAAGCCCGTTTATAAGCCTCATTTAAAGAAGTATCTTCCATTCTTTTGGGGTACATTCATTACCTGAGATAATACAGTACTGGTATTCTTATCTCTGAACTTTCTCTCCCCCCACTTGCTACAGGATGTAGTTCAGCAAAATAATACTCTAATAGAAGAAATGCTATACCTCATCATAATGCTTGTTGGTAAGTTTGGATTGTTTGCGACCTTTATAAAATTACATTGGTTTTTGTGGTGGCAAATAGTTCAGAATTTCTGAGCTATGTTTCTTTTAGTTGAGCGGTTCTTCAGTTTGGGGGGAAGGTTAGAGCATCCACGTCTTTCTCCCCTCTGGTTACTGTAGCACCGAGAGTGATGGTCCTGTGGCAATTTGGAACAAGAGAGTAGACGTACTGAAGTAGAATAATCTGAAAGACTCCTTGTCTGAGGAGAAAGAAGGGGAACAGAAGAGTATACCAAGCAAGAATAGGATATTTAGGATCTATTTACTGTTACTTTATATCTTAGGGATGTTTCCTCCCATGGTTTTGTGTCACAAAACTTATCTTGGCTTTAGATACAATAATAATAATAATAATAATAATAATAATAAAATTAATAGAGACATGTGGCTAATAGATGCAGGTTTCTTTTCTTACTGCCTGTATTTTCAGTCTTGTCACCTCCATCTTTCCTATTCTTTTATCCTATACCTTCCCCACCTCCTCTGCTATTTTAGACTCTGTAGTTCATAGAACAGAGAATCCTGGCTACTGTCAGGAGGTGATATCTTATTTGCCACTAGATAGAAGGACAAAGGAAGGCTCCTCTCCCTGCTACCATGTGGCAGATGGCGGGAAAAGCAGTTTCCGAGGCTACTGGTTCAACTACTGCTGTACCACTTTTCTACTACATCCAGTTCCTTCCTGCCTTCTGATCCTATTCTTTCAAAACAGCAACCAGAGTTTTCTCTCCTCTGCCCAAACCCTGCACTCACTTGTTGTGTCTGAGCCTCAGAGGTTAGGAGCTGCTCTGACCCTAGCTTGTTGCCGAGCCAGTTGCTACCTTCCCATTGCATAGAAAGAAAAATATATTGTGTTGCGTGAATTGTAAGTATATACTGCTTAAGTATGCTGGTTATGTTAAATGTGTGGATATGTGCTTTTGCATTGACAGGAGAGAGATTTAGTCCTGGAGTTGGACAGGTAAATGCTACAGATGAAATTAAGCGAGAGATTATCCATCAATTAAGCATCAAACCTATGGCTCATAGTGAACTGGTGAAGTCTTTACCTGAAGATGTAAGTACCTATACCTTAAAAAAGAAATTTAGAAATTCTTCCCTCCCTGTCAGGCTAGTGTGTAGAGATTACTTCTGTATACCTTTTCCAGTGGTAAAGACTACAGTTCTAGGACATGTATAACTCCTACTAGTCGCTCTTACTAGAAATAATTAGAGGGGTGCTTGGCTGGCTCAGTTGCAGAGCATGTGACTCTTGAACTTGGGGTCATGGGTTTGATCCCCATGTTGGGCATAGAGATTACTTTAAAAAAAATTTTTTAATGCTGAAAAAAAAAGAGAATACTAGGGATGGGGGATAGAAAAGAGCATAGAAGTAGAATCTCTTACAGGGAATTCTTAGAAAAGATAAGGATGCTAAATAAAAGTAAACCTGGTCTTGGGGCGCCTGGTGGCTCAGTCGGTTGAACGTCCAGCTTCAGTTCAGGTCATGATCTCGTGGTTCGTGAGTTCGAGCCCCACGTCAGGCTCTGTGCTGACAGCTCAGAGCCGAGGCCCTGCTTCGGGTTCTGTCTCCTTCTTTCTCTGCCCCTCTCCCGCTCACACTCTGTGTCTGTCTCTCGCTCTCAAAATAAATAAACATTAAAAAAAAAAAAAAGTAAACCTGGTCTTGAGAACTGAATTTATGTATCCAGTAGATAAGGGCTTGTTATAGAGTCTTTACTACAAAGTTGCCATGGGTGGTGTAATGTTTAACCTAGTGTATTGGAGAAGGAAGTGAGAAAATACCTGCCCGGCTGTGTTGAGCAAACTGAAGTTTTCCAGAGCTTTTTCCTTCTGAAGCATTCAAAAACTCTTCTTAGGGAGCCATCTCTTTTCCTTCTAGTGAATGTAAAATAATGTTCATGGGCATTCAGAAGCTAATTATAACTGTAGGGTCTCAAGGTCTTTGGCCACCTATTTTTCAGCCACAGGGTTTTTCAGATAGATAACCAACACCTCTGGTTAGGAGTGGTCCTTATTTCCTTGAGGCTTTTCAAAATGTTTCCCCAAATTTGAAACATAGATCAAAACTTTCAACCTTAATGGTCATTCTTCTGGGACTTAAACCCCTATTTGTTTCATAGTAATACTTCCTTTAAACTTTGCATTATGAAAAATTTCAAATATCTATAGAAGTAGAAAACATAACAGAACCCATCTCCAGTTTCAACTAGTCTTGTTTTATCTTTACCCCAACCATGAATCCCTGCCCCCCCCCCCCGATTATTTTGTTAAGAATGTCAAGTTTACCCACAGATGACACACGCTCTCCACCATCCAACCAAAACCACAGCGTGAGTTTGCAACAGGGGAGGGAAAAAAAAGAATCAAAACTTCCAAGGCCCTGGTTTTTTTCTTAAAAGTACTTGAAAAAGGAAAATTCATTTGTGTTTTTTATTTACATTTAATATTTTTTGTATGTATTGTTAGGGGTCAACCATTTTTAATGATCTCAGATGACCAAACCAGCCTTTGGAGTGTTCTCTGTTCTACTTCTGACTTTACTTGTGGTGGACCATGTTCGTTATAATTTCAAAGGAGAAAAAAAAAAAACTTTGAAAAAAAAACAAACAGAAACAACAACAAACAGTCTTAATTCCGAGCATTCCAGTAACTTTTTTTATGTATGTACTTAGCTGTACTATAAGTAGTTGGTTTGTATGAGATGGTTAAAAGGGCCAAAGGTAAAAGATTTCATTTTTTTCCTTTTTGTCTGTGCGGTTTTATTTATTTTTTTGGCCTGTTTGATGTAGGTGTACTGTTGTACAACAGTAATCCAGAATTTGATTTTGCTGAGCTGTTCTAACCAAAACAAAACAAAACAAACAAACAAACAAAAAGCCCAGAATACCAGGTTTACCATTTCATCTATAACTAGAATTGTATGTGTGTAAAACAATGGTTCTCGGCCAGGGACAACTTTGCCCCCACGAGACATTTGGCCAGATCACCACTCAGGGCAGGGTCGTATGGTGCTCCTGGCATCCAGTGAGCAGAGGCCAGAGGTGCAGCTGAATATCCTGCAATGCACAGGACAGAACCCCCACAGCAAAGAATTGTCTGCTCTAGATGTCAGCAGGGCCAACATGGAGAAACTGGTCCAAAAGGACTTTTAGGAAAACTTGTCTATCCGTATGCCACGATCACACCTAAAAGAACAATAATCAATAATTTCTTAATACCACTAGATATCTAGTCAGGATAAAAATTACTTGTGCTTTTTTAATACAGGAAACAAATCCTGAGTTGCTAGATGAGGAAGCAATTACAGTTTCACTTCGACTTTAGAATAAAGAAGAATACAATTTAAAACAGCATTTTAAAATACATCTTGTACAAAGTAATGGCAACTATATTTACCAAACATTCTTGACCAGAGAATTCTTTAATTAGAATTCCTATTAACATCTTGTTATTAATAGGATATGATTTCGGAAATGCTGTTTTACCAAAAATAGATAAGAAATTAGTGTAACCTTCACGAAATGCTAAATATCTTACATAAATTTTAAATGTTATGTGTACTTTGTGCTTTTAAGTTAATTCCTTTTGAAAGCTGTCACCTTGAAACCGTAGGATAGTGACTTATTTTTAACTGTATGAGTCTGAATGAATGTTAGCTTATCAACTAAGTTTCCCTCGTTATGTATTAATAATTATGTTTACTATGGAATCCTCAGCTATAAAAACTGGGATAATAGTATAGCTGCTTCATAGAGTTGCTGTGTAAGGCTTAAGAAGAGAAAAGCACAGGGGCACCTGGGTGGCTCAGTGGGTTAAGCATCCAGCTTCAGCTCAGGTCATGATCTCATGGTTTGTGGGTTCGAGCCCTGCGTTGGACTCTGTGCTGACAGCTCAGAGCCTGGACCCTGCTTCTGTGTCTCCCTCTCTCTTTCTGCCGCTCATTGCTCACGTTCTGTCTCACTCTCTGTCAAAAATAAAAGTTAAAAAAGAGAGAGAGAAAAGCACAATGTTTAAAGTGCTAGCAGATACACAATTAACATGAAACACACTTGTTTCTCATACTGTTAGGAGAACAAGGAGACTGGCATGGAGAGCGTAATTGAAGCAGTTGCGCATTTCAAGTGAGTTTACTTCCTGTTGTTTCCCGTTCAGTTGTTTTTAATATATTAATTTTTCTTGGTGCTTCCTTTGATGGAACTGAGAATGAAATTGTTGCCTTCAGAGAGTGACAGCCTTTTCAGATACAAATTTCTGAACTAGATTTCTCACTGTCCTTTCACTCTTCTGATCTAGCTCTTCACTCAGTAACTAAAATTGATTTATAAGAATGTTCACTGTGCTCAGAACCAGTGTTCATAGCTGATAGTTTCAGATAATTGACATTAAACTGAACAGATGACCTAAGGCAGTGCATTGAGCTTTCTTAAAACTGCTTTCTTCGTTTTCATTTGAATGCGTCTCCTAAGTTATGGGATGGCCTTTGAATACTGCCTTCACTCTTCCAGTGCATTGCCCAGTCAGTAAACCAGTTTATCCCCACTAAGGTTGTTGAGGCAGCTTCTCAATGCTGCTTTTTCCTTGCTCCCACCCCAACAGTAATGTCTTTATTTTTGTTGATTATAAAGATACAATATATGGGGACATCTGGGTGGCTCAGCCAGTTAAACATTGACTCTTGATCTCAGCTCAGGTCTTGATCTTGGGGTCATGAGTTCAAGCCCTGCATTGGGCTCTGCACTGGGTGTGAAGACATTAAATTAAATTAAATTAAATTAAATTAAATTAAATTAAATTAAAAGATACAACACTTGCTTTTAGAGAAAATACAGAAATATATATAATATATATAAAAGATATATATATATATAAAAAAGATTCTCTAAACCTTAAAATTGTACCTACTTTTTTCCACTTCTACTCTGATAAGTAGAACTTATCAGAGATATCTTTATATGTCAAAGTTTAAAAATTATTATTACTTTTAATGATGTTCAACTGTTTAGAGGTGTCGTAACGTGCGTAACCTATTCCCTATAGTTAGACTTTGAATTGTCACTACAATGACCATCGCATTCACCTGTCCAGTTAGGATTAATTCAAAGTGGATGTGTCAGGCAAAATGATGTACATAGAGCTTTGCTGTAGATTGCCAAATTAACCCATAGAAAATAGTAACAGCATGGGGCGCCTGGGTGGCACAGTCGGTTAAGCGTCCGACTTCAGCCAGGTCACGATCTCGCGGTCCGTGAGTTCGAGCCCCGTGTCGGGCTCTGGGCTGATGGCTCAGAGCCTGGAGCCTGTTTCCGATTCTGTGTCTCCCTCTCTCTCTGCCCCTCCCCCGTTCATGCTCTGTCTCCCTCTGTCCCAAAAATAAATAAAACGTTGAAAAAAATTAAAAAAAAAAGAAAATAGTAACAGCTTACATCCACCAGAAGTAAATGAGAGCTTTGATTTTTTTATTCTGTTATCTAAGCTTGTCTCATAAATTAGTGTATGACTTTAGTAATAATATTTTAAGGACTTTTTTTCCATAGAAAACCTGGATTAACAGGACGAGGCATGTACGAACTGAAACCAGAGTGTGCCAAAGAGTTCAATTTGTATTTCTATCACTTTTCAAGGGCAGAGCAGTCCAAGGTAATTGGGAAAATTAAAAGTGTACTGAGGAAGAGCTGTGTTTCTTTGTTTTTCCTAAACAACTTTTACTGCTTTTCAGAGATTGAAAAAGGATACATTTTTATTATAGGAAATTTGAAAAATATAAAAAGTATAATGAAGGAAAGTATAGATTACCTAAAATATCACTTCCTAATATTTTGGGTTCCCCCTCCCCATACATAAGATCTTTTGCTACATACATAAGATCTATATAATTATATACATAACCACACATATGTATTTTACTGGCTTTTGAAGACAGATTGTCAACCTATGTAATAGTCAGTTAAGCTATTTTATGTTCATTTCAGAATTGCTACTACTTAACATGTGTTCCAATAGAAATTTATGGAATTTTCCTCATGAGTCTTAGTCAAATTTTGTCTTTTAGCAGTCTACTCTTAAAATACTTTTTCAGTAGATGGCGTTAATTAAACTTGAACATGAAGCTTTTGTTTAGTTTTAGATGCGTGTTGCAGAGCTCAGACCCAAATAACTTTTTTGGTTTTGGTTTGTATATGTTTCCCCTGCTTTTTAAAATAAGAAAGAACTCCTTGGGGTTTGGGGGGTGGGGGGGTGGTTAGTGGGGAAAAAAATAACCTTGATGTGTTGGTGTGGGGAGGGGGGACTATATATAAAACTAAGGGTAAATCTCTTCTAAAATCAGAAGATGAGAGGCACCTGGATGGCTTAGTCAGTTAAGCATCTGACTTCGGCTCAGATCATGATCTCATGGTTCCTGAGTTCGAGCCCATCATTGGGCTCTCTGCTGTTAGCATGGAGCCTGCTTCAGATCCTCAGTTTTCCGCCTCCACCTCTCCCCCCACACCCGCCAACAAAAAAAATAATAAAGTAAATAAATAAGTAAAATGAAATCAGAAGATGATATGACAAAGACAAAACTTAGTAGTTTTGGGTATTAGGTGGTTGTGCATTGCTAATTCCCTGTCCAAATGTCTTCCTTTCTTATTAGGCAGAGGAAGCTCAACGGAAATTGAAAAGACAAAATAGGGAAGATACAGGTACTTTTAATCTTTCTAAAACTCTCTTGTCAGTCCCTTCTCCTTGTTAAACGTTTTCTATCGACTATAATGATTATCCTTGATGAAGTGAAAGATTTAAATATATGCTTTCCGAGGGAACATTCAAGGCTAATAAATATGCAAATATAGGAATAAGTCTGAGTCACCTTTGGGTTACTGATTTTGTCTCAGATCCTAAGACATTTCTAGGGAAAACAAAGCTTTCCTCTGTACTGCTTCTATTTATGTAGCTGTTTTTATGCATTTGACGTTGAGAAGGTAAAATATAGTTTTAACATGTGTATTAGTGGATATTCTTTGAGTGAAGACCTGTCAGAAGTATCTAATACAGGGATAGGTTTGTTTGTTTTTGTTTTGTTTTTTAAGCATCTTCTACAAAGAAACCAGTAATAACTTTATTTGTGCAGCACTTCCACCTCCAGTTCTGCCTCCATTTTGCCCTCTGTTTGCAAGTCTGGTAAACATTTTGCAGTCAGACGTGATGTTGTGCATCATGAGGACAATACTGCAGTGGGCTGTAGAACATAATGGATATGCCTGGTCTGAGTCCATGCTGCAAAGGGTAGGTTTGAAGACATTTATTATTTATATTTCTGCGCGTTTTGGGTAAAAGCCAGAATATTCTTGTCCATATCTATATACAGACAACTTAGCACAAAATGCCATGTTACCTTAATTTGAAATATAGTAATATTATTACTGTTTTTTGTGTCTGACAGCGAAAATGATAGCCAGGCAGATATGTTTTTATACCACATGGTTGTGGTTCCCTTTTCTTGTTGGTCTATCTGCTTCTCATTGATTGTTGGTGATATGTCTTTGTTTATGCAGTACTCTGACGTTTGTATAATGTGTTATCTTTGACCTGTGTTTTTTATTTAATTCCCTCAAAACCCCCGTGGGTTCATCAGTATCTGTATTTTGCAGTTGAAGAAATTGAAACTCACAGACTAATGGTCTTATAGCTAGTAAGTGACATGTCTAGAACCTTGTTGGTATTTTACTTTATAGCTTTGATGTAACTCATTGAATTATTTATTTATTGAATTCACACAACATCCCTTTTGGGTAGATACAACTTTTTCCATTATGTAGATGAGCAAGTCAGTTTTCAGTGAGATTCAGTCAGCTTGTGTGTGTTACTCAATTAGTAAATAACATAATAGTAATTATTCAGTTAATAGACTTAGCCTACTCTGTACCTTATTCTGTGCTAAGTACTTTTACGTACAATATTTGCAATCTGCAGAACTCTAAAGGGAAACTGGTTTTTTCCATTTTAAAGATGATGAAATTAGGCTCAGAGGGATTCCCTGAAGCCATGTAGCTTGAAAGCAGTGAAGCCAGGATACAAATGAAAGTGAGCATTCTTCCAGAGCCTTCTTCCAAAGCTACTTTTCTTTCCATTGTCTCCGCACCCTCAAGTATCTCATTGGCTAAGATGTGTGTATACTTATACCCCCCTCCCGTTTATAAATATGCTTAAAACGTAAAAGCACAAAGCTATGGTCTACTAGAGACCATCAGTATTATCTGAGCAAAAGATTTGTCGGAAATGATAGAGAAAAAAAAAGAATGAAGGCTATTTACCTTTTGTGTACATTTGCTTTGTGTCATTCAAGCTAACCTAATTCATCCAAGTCTCCAACAGCCACAGTAGCTCTTCGTGTGGGGAAACGTACAGATGCCATACGTACATCTCCTTCAAAAATTGAGGAGCAGGATAAGAGCAGTAAAAATGCAAATAGACTCAGTGTAATTTTATATTTTCTTAGAAGCCTGGTGAGGAATTTTTTGCGAGATATAAAGAAGAACTGTAAACATCATTATAAGTTACATGGCATTAGAAATAAAAGTATCTGTCTTTCTGCGATGATTAAGATTTTTAGTCCTTAGAGAAATTTAAGTAGAAAGTATTGTAGACTAGCTCATTACATGATAGATGCTTTCAGCTCTAATTATTTGGCCACTGAGATTCTTTGAAGATTTTTTTAAGACCATAGTATAGGGATAGCATAAAACTGAAAAGTACAGGGGCGCCTGGGTGGCTCAGTCGGTTGGGCGGCCAACTTCGGCTCAGGTCATGATCTCGCGGTCCGTGAGTTCGAGCCCCACGTCGAGCTCTATGCTGACCTGCTCAGAGCCTGGAGCCTGTTTCGGATTCTGTGTTTCCCTCTCTCTTTGACCCTCCCCCATGCATGCTCTGTCTCTCTCTGTCTCAAAAATAAATAAACGTTAAAAAAAAAAATTAAAAAAAACTGAAAAGTACATATTATATGAATGGTTGGTCAGAGTTTGAATTTAATAAAAATTAGTATTTCAGCCTGTTTTTTACTGCACTTGGTCTTCAGTGGTTTGCTTTATCTTTTCTCAATCATGAACATTTTTGTTATTTCTTACAAACATATGTACTTGGTTTTTGATTTACTAAAAGTTACAAAATATTTTATTTGAGGTGTTACATTTAATTGGAATGGCACTTCAGGAAGAAAAACAGCATTTGGACAGTGTCACAGAAGAGCATGTAGTAACATTTACCTTCACTCAGAAGATATCAAGTATGTATATACACTTTTTACTAAACTAATTCAAGATACCAGTGATTTTAAATATGGAATATAACCTCTTATTTGCTCATGTAAATTCTAAACAGGTTATAATGGATCCAAATTTCTGAGGCTGTATGTATTCATCTGTGTGTTAAAGGTACTATATCAGATCCTGATATATATTCATAAAAATACTTAGGGACTGTGCATACTTAAAATACATAAATTTTAATTTATAAACTGAAAACCTTAATGAGGAGTCCTTAATTTGAAATCAATGTAGTGCATACATTTAAATTCTCACATATGCTTTTGAAAACACAAAGTATGCTATCAGGATTTCACTTCTACATTATTGCTGTTACCTTATAAAGACACCGAAAAGAAGAAAATGTGCTGTAGGGAATTAGTGTATCATTTATATAAAGTAATGCGATTTTTTTCTCAAAGGCCAGGAGGCTTTTTTTCTAGCTTTTTTTTTTTTTTTTTAATGTTTATTTATTTTGAGAGAGCGTGTGCATGAGGGAAGGGGCAGGGGATGAGAGAGAGAGAATCCCAAGCAGGCCCCACACTGTCAGCATAGAGCCTAACGCAGGGCTCAGTCTCCCCAACTTGAGATCATGACCTGTGCCAAAATCAAGAGTCAGACACTTAACTGACTGAGCCACCCAGGCACCTCTTTACTAGCTTTTTATTATTAAAAATTTTAAACATACAGGCAAGAGTTGGTACAGTAAACATCCATGTACCTACCACTTAGATTCAGTAATTAGTACTTTGCTATATTTACTTTAATATTTGCACACTTTTTAAAACCATTTGTTTTAGCCATCGTGTTTCTTCTCTAAGGAAAAGGTTTTCCTTTACTGATTTTCAAAATAAGCAGTTGGTCTAAAGTTGCCTTCAGTGGTGACAACTGTAAATCTTTTTTGTTTGCTTAGGACGGTTGTGTTTTTGGTTTTTAATATTACTCTTGGAGGGCACCTGGGTGGCTCAGTCTGTTGACTGACCAACCCTTGATTTCAGCTCAGGTCATGATCCCAGGGCTTTGGGATTGAGCCCCTTGTCGGGCTCCGCACTGAGCGTGGAGTCTGATTAAGAGTCTCTTTCCCTCTCTCCCTTTGCCCCTCTCCCCTGCTCACATGCTCATTTTCTCTCTCTAAAAAAAGAAAAAAATACTACTCTTTGATTTTTATTTATTCAGTGTTTTATAGTCACATATCAAGATTTCCTTTTTAAAATAGTTTCTTTTTGAAGCTTAAACTGCCAATCTTGGTCAGTGGGAATCTATTCAATTGGCTTCACTGTTCTTTTGACCCAAGCCCATTAGTATTTGCGCACCACATTGCTTTCTGGCACAAAAGATGCCCCGGGCACATTTGTGCTTTCCCTGCCCCAGACCTACAATCATCCATTTGCTGAGGTATTTTAAAGAATTTATGGTGGTATTCTGGGAGTGACAGTAGGTGTTATGACAGGAGTGGTCTTATTTGCTGCTAGTTCTCTATTTTTCCCCTTTTGCCCTCATCCAGGAAAGTGGGAGGAAGACAGGAAACTGCCTTTCCCCACTGAAGACTATGTTGTTAGGTGCCAGCCTTTCCCTATTCTTTTCTCTGTCAGTATTTCTTCCTATGGATTAGCATTGTATCTTGTGCCGTCTTTTTTTTTTACTTCAGGATAACCACACAGAAAACTCCCTAATTTCATCCACTCATCACTATACAATCTCAGATTCTGTTTCTCTTTTTGTCTTTCTTTTCAATAATCATCATTTTCTCTGAACATTCTTTATATTTCTCTTTAAATTTTTTTATTTATTTTTTGAGAGAGAGAGAGACATAGCGTGAGCAGGAGAGATACAGAGAGAGAGGGAGACACAGAATCCAAAGCAGGCTCCAGGCTCTCAGCTGTCAGCACAGAGCCCGACACGGGGCTCGAACCCATGAACCACGAGATCATGACCTGAGCCAAAGTCGGATGCTTAACCAACTGAGCCACCCAGGCACCCCTCCTTATATTTTTCTTTAAACATTTTATATAATTAAAACACACTGTTTAGGGGCGCCTGGGTGGCTCATTCGGTTAAGTGTCCGACTTCGGCTCAGGTCATGATCTCACAGTCCGTGAGTTCAAGCCCCGCATCAGGCTCTGTGCTGACGGCTCAGAGCCTGGAGCCTGTTTCGGATTCTGTGTCTCCCTCGCTCTCTGACCCTCCCCTGTTCATGCTCTGTCTCTCTCTGTCTCAAAAATAATATACGTTAAAAAAAATTTTTTTTTTTTAAAAAACCACACTGTTCAGAGTCAAATCCCTAAACTATAGCCACAGAACTTTAGATCTGAAAGAATATTAAAGAGCGCATAGTTTAGTCTCTTCCCCTCCTAGGAATATTTTGCCTAAATGGCAGCACTTAAAGAAAATCAAGAACTGGACATTTCTGACTATAAAACTAAATCAGCTAACATTAGATTAAGTATACTCTTGAGATTATGGATTTGACATGTATGTCTTTCCCTCAAATAAAAAATAACTTACAGAGAGAGAAATGGATTTTATTTTGAATCTAGGTTTTATTAAAAGACCAAAACATGTTGATATATTTTTACACACACACACACACACACACACACACACACACACACACACCCCTACCTGTAATCCAGCTCTTTTCTTAGACTTTGTAAAATCTGAGGTAGTCCTTTCAGCTGGGTTTTTATTTAATCTTGCTAAAAGCTATGTTAAAATAATCATTTGGTGTAAGATGCCCGTTTTGAATGATGAAAGAATTCTAGTTAACAATTTGTTTGAAAAGTACAGATACATTACATTCTTAAGAAATATTGAAAATCTCTAAAAAGCAGAGCTGTAATTAAATGATGGGCAGGTGATGTTATAAGCAACTTTATTTATCTTCTCATGCACAGTAATAAGCACTGTGAAGTGGTAGCTGTTGTTATCGTGAGTTTTATTTTTTCTGCCTTAGAACCTGGTGAAGCCCCAAACAACTCTCCTAGCATACTGGCTATGCTGGAAACACTACAGAACGCTCCCTACCTAGACGTCCACAAAGACATGATTAGGTGGATATTAAAGGTAAAATTTCCTGCATCGCTCTGCTTTTTTGCAAGAAACACTCAGTGTTTGTTATCTTTAAATTTTGATAATATTTCATAGCTTCCAAATAACTGATCCTTTTTGTCATAGACTTTTAATGCTATTAAGAAGATGAGAGAGAGTTCGTCCACCAGTCCCGTGGCAGAGACTGAAGGAACCATAATGGAGGAGGTATAAGAGGCAGCATGTGGTCCTACTGCAGCATGGTAGCAAGTTCACTATAAGTAATTTAACTTGTCTGCAATAAGTTGGTAGTTGATATTCACAAAAAATGTGAATTCCAAGAAACGTGCCACTATTTGTTTATCTTTATTGTAGCAATTTTTTTTGCTCTGCCTTTTTTTTAACAGGTTAAAAAAATCTTTTCTCTTGTTTAGATAAATGAGATTATAAAATAGTTTTTAACCAGTATTTACAATAAAGATAGTTATCCCTTGGGGTAAAAATGTGCATTTAGCATCTAATGGTCTAATTAAATGAAGCATAATTTCAGAGTTCAAGAGACAAAGACAAAGCTGAGAGGAAGAGAAAAGCCGAGATTGCCAGGCTCCGCAGAGAAAAGATCATGGCCCAGATGTCTGAGATGCAACGGCACTTTATTGATGAGAACAAAGAACTCTTTCAGCAGACTTTAGAACTGGATGCCTCTGCCTCCGCTGTTCTTGATAATAGGTAAAAAATAATCAACATTTTTTAATCTCTTGACCACTGGTTTCTCAACTAGAAAAGATGTTGCTTTTCTTCCTTAGAAGTATATTTTTGAGGCGCCTGGGTGGCTCAGTTGGTTAAGCGTCTGACTTCAGCTCAGGTCATGATCTCGTGGTTCATGGGTTCGGGCCCTGCTCAGGCTCTGTGCTGACAGCTCGGAGCCTGGAGCCTGCTTTGGATTCTGTGTCTACCTCTCTCTCTGCCCCTCTCCCGCTTGTACACTCTCTCAAAAATAAACATAAAATAGGGGCACCTGGGTGGCTCAGTCGGTTGAGCGTCCGACTTCAGCTCAGGTCATGATCTCACAGTTCGTGAGTTCGAGCCCCGCGTCGGGCTCTGTGCTGACAGCTCAGAGCCTGGAGCCTGCTTCACATTCTGTGTCTCCCTCTCTCTGCCCCTTCCCTGCTCATGCTGTGTCTCTCTCTGTCTCAAAAATAAACAAACATTAAAAAAATTTTTTTTTAATAAATAAATAAACATTATATATATATATATATATATATATATATTTTTTTTTTTTTTTTTTTTTTTTTTAAAGAAGTACACTTTTAACCCTGAAGTACTTTAGAAGGGTTGGTAGGTAAATTTTACAGCTTCCAATTATAGGAATTACTCTTAGAATTTGAATTTATTGATATATGTTTATACATATATATCTGACTATAGATACCATGTTTCTGCTCAGGATGATGGGTCACACAGAACACCCTTGACAGTCATAAAAGAGTGAGTGCACTAGGGTCAGTTAAGTGAGTGTCTGGCTTCTGTGTTGCATATTGGATTGCTGTGAGGATTACAGGAGATGGTTTGATCTATGTGAAAGACTTCTGCCACTCAGATCATCAAAACCACGTGTGTGGAATATGTACCTATCTGGAGTCCACTGTTTTATGATTAAATGGAAACTTCTTAGGCTCATTGATGAAACTCGTACACTTTTTATTGCAGCCCTATGGTTTCAGATACGACACTTACAGCATTGGGCCCAGCACAAACTCAGGTCCCTGAACAGAGACAGTTTGTTACCTGTATATTGTGTCAAGAGGAGCAAGAGGTGAAGGTGGAAAGCAAGGCAATGGTCCTGGCAGCATTTGTTCAAAGATCAACTGTATTATCAAAAAACAGGAGTAAATTCATTCAGGATCCAGGTAAGTCATTCAGAGCTAGATCCTCTCCTCCCCCTTAATGACTGCCACTCAGGTGTGGCACAGAAATTTTATTAATCTAATAATAACTCTGTAGTGTTGGTGGTGTCTTAGACAGCTTTACCGTAGGCAGAAATTTTCCAGTTGACAGATGTGGAAACACTCCAGAAGGTTAACTATCAGTCCTGAATTACATAGCTGGTAAATAACAGAGATTCAAAAAAAAGCTTTTCTTTGTGATAGAACATTAACATACTTGGTACTTAACAGTCTTTCCCATTCTTTAGCACACTTGTAAAGTCCTAGTAATTAGTTGGCACCCTGGAATAATAATAATTTTGTCTCATGGATCGATCCAAAATGGAACCTCTTAGGAATGGTTGTGTGAGTTACGTATGTGAGAAGCAGTCCTTGAGCCAGATTCTGATGTGAAATAGTGATAATATCACGGATAGCGTTCCCCAGAAAGCAGATTCTTGAAGTAGAGATTACCGTGCAAGACATTTACTTGGAAGAGCCTTGGAATCAACATCTCTGGATGGAGAGGAGGGAAGCAGGTTTGGGCAAAGGGAGAAGGTGAGCTTCAATGCAGTCCCCCAAAGGCCTCTTCCTACCCTATGGGAACTCTGGAGCTGGATGGCCCTTTGGAGGTGTCCTGAGTTGGAGCGAGGGGGACTGGTCTTTAAACCCCAACACTGATCAGTGACTGGTTGTGGACCATCTCTGGAAAGAGGTGTGACTTTGAGTGAAGCAGTTGTCCCTTAAAGAGGAATAACAATTAAGCCCTCTTCCAACTGCTGAGGAAGGAGTAGGCCATTCATTCCTCCAGGGGCATCTAAGCTGCACATTATTGTTTCCATCACAGACACTTTGATATCAATACTCTTAGATTTGTTTCTATGTGCATATGCCTCAAGACTTCCAGTAAACTTCTTGAGAGTAGGAGCTGTGTCTTAGGAATTTGCAAAACACTTATTTAGCAAGTGCCTTTTACATTGTAGAATTGAAAGCCCACTTATAGGATAGCCTTTTCTCCATAAGGAAAGTCTTCACAGTGTGGATCTCAAGCACCTAGTTGAGAAAGACTGATCTGCTTCATCTTAAAAAATGATCATTTCAACTAAGCGGTTTATAAATTTCATTCTAGGCCAAAGATAAAATTATCAATTGTATTTAATTAGTTATTTTGTGAAGAAAAAACTTGGGCTGTCTATAAGCAGGTTTTCCAAATGCTTTCACAATTTATATCAGAAAAGATTGTAGTTATGCTGTGACATTTGCACTGTTCTGGTATATAAGCCAAGCTGAAACTTGAGTAATTGTTTGTAGAATGTTGTGGAATTTCTAAGATTACTAATTTACATAGAGAATTCCAAAAATTCCAAAAGCAGCCAGGCACCCATCTTATGTTTATATTCATGTTTTCATCTCCTTTGAATATAAAAAATTAGCACCAGAATGGAAGACTCTGTCTGAATTACTCTCTTTCCCATCTGGGCTGCTGTCCTGGACATTTTGCTCCCCCTTTGGCTCTCCTTTGTGACTCTCCTTTGCATTAGTGTATTTAGGCAGACTCTCCCCTAGGGGGCGCCTCATTGCTGCCACAACACCTTTACTGTGACCCAGGTGTCCTAAAGTATTAAAGGCAGCCCAGTGAAGAATATTCCTCTCACCAGCTCAGGGCTTTTGGAGGGAATGGGAGTCTCTCAGTGCCCTGAAAGTGTGGAATATTCAGAAGATTGGATGTACATAATACAGAACTCCAGTTTCAGTTAACAATTCAGGGATATTTAATTTGCTCAGGATGATGAAAATTAGTCTTGCTTTCTCAATAATCCAGGGTCTTACATAAATTACTAGTATCTCAAAGGAATAAACTAGCATTCCATTTCAAGTATGCGACCCCATATCAAGGATTTCACAATTTAAAGTTGTACATTTGTTATAGGAAGATTAAATGCTTGGTTTGTTTTGTTTTGTTTTGTTTTTTGTTTGTTTGTTTTGTAATGCAGAAAAATATGATCCATTATTCATGCACCCTGATCTGTCTTGCGGAACACACACTGGTAGCTGTGGGCACATTATGCATGCCCATTGTTGGCAAAGGTAATTTATATTCTTAATATTAGTCAAGAGAAGCTTATCCGAAGGCTCGAAATTAACTTTTTAAATAAAGGAAATTTCATTCTAGAGAAAGGGAGAAAGAACTAAAGATGGTAAAGGAAAAACTGTATCACTGCCTGATAACAAAACTGAGTTGCTTTGTCATACGTGTTAAAGGAGTGACTTAGAAGCTTCATAGTATATCAGCTATATCTTTTAATATGGGGATCTGTGTGACCTAACAAACTGGATGAAGAACAAGATTTTTACGGTGGCATAAACCCTAGATGAGTAGTGTCTTCCCAGGGTATGCACTCTTGATTCTAAAGGTGTTAGTAACTTGCCTTGTTACTTCCTGAGATTGTCGTGGCTTCCCGAACTAAAATGGGATCACCTTGAATTTGCTCTACTTTGGTACTTTCTATGCTTCTGCAAAACCAGCAAATCAGTATGATTATTCTGGCACTGTGCTCATTGAATTATCATGTACTTCCTCTAACAAGTAGCCACCAGCCCTGGGGAAGTGACAAGACAGCACAGGGACCAAGAAATTTGAAGATGTAAATTCTTGTATTGTGGAAACAAATTAGTTAAAACGTTGAAGCTTGTGGCTCTCATTGAAAAGAATTACCGTTGTTTTTGATACCTCATGTTCTCTAATTGTAAAGGTATTTTGATTCCGTTCAAGCTAAAGAACAGCGAAGGCAACAGAGATTACGCTTACATACAAGCTATGATGTAGAAAACGGAGAATTCCTCTGTCCCCTTTGTGAGTGTTTGAGTAATACTGTTATTCCTCTGCTGCTTCCTCCGAGAAATATTTTTAACAGGTAAGTTTGGGCTCATAAAACCTTTGTATTTAAGCAGTAGTTTCCTTTGAAGATAATGAGATAATTAAACCAGGGTGGGGGAAAAATCACTCTAGGTAATTGCATAATGTTGTCCAGATACTTTTTTATTTAGTCATTTCTTCTGGTAGACCAATGAAATAAGATTTTGGTTTTTAGAAAGAAACGGGCCAACATTGTGTAGTTTCTTGGTCATCCATGTACATTATAGAAGGTATAAAATTCCTGTGTGTTTATGAAAACTGTCTCCTTTGTTTCTAGGAGCCTACTTTAAATATTTTCCTCATACTTTGTAAGAGATGCCCAGGAAATTGATAGGCAATAGAGGAACTGCTCAAATTGACTTTATTGACTACTCTAACAGTTAAATATAATTTTTTACAATCTTTTGGCTGACAGTACACCCTGAGGAGTTGGTCCGATAAATGCAAATCTACTAATGTTTTAAAATGGAACATTTTTGTTATTTCATAATCTCTAGGGTTCTTCTAGTTAATAGAAGCGTTGGGCATTGTCATTTCAGATGTGAATTCAATACCGTCTGCTATTCAAATCTGGTTTTTATTTACCAGTTTAGAATTGTGCTGTCTACCTTACATGCACAAATACTGATTCAAGTTTTGTGAATATGAATCAACTGTTAATTTCTGTGCTATGTGGATTCAATTCAAAATGAAGTTCTTTTCAATTTTAGGAATTCAAACTATGGTGTCTTAGTTTATGCTACCACAAAATCTTCTTAAAATGCTATCAGATTTTAGTGTAAGCTCCTACTTTTTAATCATAACAGAATATCATGGTGACCTAATCTGCCTTTGAACTGAAAAATTAATCATTATTAGATTAATGCACATAAAAAGAAAAAAATTCTTTGTTGTGTTTTACCCATCCCATGAAGGTCAATTACAACGTAGTCATGAAGAACACAGGCTTTTTTGGAGTCTGATATACCTGGGTTTGAATGTCAGATATGTCCTCTGTGTGGCCTTAGTCAAGTTTCATAGCTCTCAACCTCAATTTCCTCATCTGTAAAGTAGGGAAAATAATGTAACCTGTTTCGTAAGATTATTGTGAGGATTAATTCTAATACTGTAAAATGCTTGTTAAGTGTCATATGTTAAACACTCAGTAAATACTAGTGGTGGTACTGTAATTGTGCTGTTTAAGAAATATTAGCAAATTCCAGTATTGTGAAAAAAGAAATTTTTGACAAATAGTGTTATTAGCATCATAGTGACAGATAATACATTTTCATTTCCATTGGCAGGTAACTATTCTTATTTTTTTAAGGCAACAAATTTCCCCCTAGCTTTTTTTTTTTTTTATATTTGAAGTGTGTTTAAATTATTAGGTCCATGATCATTTAAAGAATCTTTTTGTGTCATAAACTAAACAACAGCAACAGAATACTAAACAGTCTGTATAATCTTTTCTAGCAGGTTAAATATTTCAGACCAACCAAAACTGACTCAGTGGATTAGAACAATATCTCAGCAAATAAAAGCATTACAGGTTCTTAGGAAAGAAGAAAGTACTCCTAGTAAGTTCTGATAACTTGCTTTCATTTTTCCCCTAAAGTCTGAGATTATTGGAAAATGTAGTTTCAGAAGAAACTATTTAAGAATATTTCATTTTGGGGGAACCTGGGTGGCTCAGTTGGTTAAGCGTCCGACTTCAGCTCAGGTCATGATCTCGCAGGTTGTGAGTTTGAGCCCCGTGTCGGGCTCTATGCCTAGAGCCTTCTTCGGATTCTGTGTCTCCCTCTCTCTCTGATCCTACCCCGCTCATGCTCTGTCTCTCTCTCTCTTTCTCTCTGTCTCTCAAAAATAAACATTGAGATAGCTTACAAAAAAAAAAAAAAAGAATATTTTATTTTAAGTAGACTCCATGCCCAACATGGGGCTTGAACTCATGACCCTGAGATCAAGAGTCTCATGGCCTACCAGCTGAGCCAGCTAGGCACCCCTATTTAAGAATATTTTTAAAGTGAAACTTCTCATCTTAAAATTTGACTTATTCCCCCCCCCCTTTTTTTTTAGCGTGAGAGCACATGAGCAGAATTGAGGGGCAGAGGGAGAGAGAGAGCGTGTGTGTGAGAATCTTAAGCAAGCTCCATGCTTAGTGCAGATCCCGATGCAGGACTCAATCCCATGACCCCAGGGGATCATGACCTGAGCTTACATCAAGAGTCGGACATTCAACATAAATACTTTTCACTTCTTCCCCCATTTTATTGAAGAGCTTCTGGGGGTGGGGAATGTAACTGAGTATTGCAGAGCCAGCTGTGGTTCTTGGTGGACTGACTCACTTTATTGTTGGCATTACCAAAGACCTCCCAAGTTTCATAAACATGTACTGCACTTAACAACCTGTGCGAAAGCCATCTGAGCAGAATTTATACCATTGGTTTTTATAGAAACAAAACAACATACTCTCCTTACCTTCCCTAGCTGTGTTCTGGTGGCTATAATATTAGGAAAAGTGTAGTTGATCATAGAAGGTGCCTTGGTTAATCAACAATAGTATTTCTCATGCTCTGAATGTGTCTCGTGCCAGTCTTTATTAATGGAAATTTTTCCTGTCATTTTTTAAATTTATTTGACCTATATTCAGAATAAAATTTATGAGTGACATTTATAGAAATGCTGTAGACTGATGAATAATAATGTAAAATGCTTATTTCTGTCTAGATACTGCTTCTTCAAAGAATTCAGAAAATATAGATGAATTACAGCTTCCTGAAGGGTTTAGGCCTGATTTTCATCCTAAGTGAGTATATTATTTTATTTCTTTTAAATTTGTTCCACTTGAAGTGAAAAATATAGTGGTTAGAATATGATTTGTCGGGGCGCCTGGGTGGCGCAGTCGGTTAAGCGTCCGACTTCAGCCAGGTCACGATCTCGCGGTCCGTGAGTTCGAGCCCCGCGTCGGGCTCTGGGCTGATGGCTCGGAGCCTGGAGCCTGTTTCTGATTCTGTGTCTCCCTCTCTCTCTGCCCCTCCCCCGTTCATGCTCTGTCTCTCTCTGTCCCAAAAATAAATAAACGTTGAAAAAAAAAAAATTTAAAGAATATGATTTGTCAAGCTAGGGAGCAAAATATTATGGGACATTGATCTTGAAATCTGAGGTTTAAGCATTACATGGTATTTATTGCAAGTTTATTGATAGAAACCAGTAAAGTGTAAATTCTAGAGCTAGACTGCTTGATTCAATTCCCAGCAGCACTACTTACAAGCTAGGTGACTTTTTTCAAATTGCTTGACTTCTGTGTACCTCAGTTTCCTCATCTGTAAAGTACAAGTACTAATATCTATCTCATAAGTGTTGTGACATAATACATGTAAAGCCACCTGGATGCTGTCCCTGGCATAGTAACTCAAGAAAAACAGTACTGCAGGCGTGTTGATGCATAGGGGCACTGCTTGCACCCCAATGTTTATAGCAGCACTTTCAACAGTAGCCAAATTATGGAAAGAGCCTAAATATCCACTAACTGACGAATGGATAAAGAAGATGTCGTTTATATACACAATGGAATACTACTTGGCAATGAGAAAGAATGAAAACTGGCCATTTGTAGCAACGTGGGTGGAACTGGAGAGTGTTATGCTAAGTGAAATAAGTCAGGCAGAGAAAGACAGATACCATATGTTTTCACTCATATGTGGATCCTGAGAAACTTAACAGAAGACCATGGGGGAGGGGAAAGGGGGGGATAGTTACCGAGAGGGAGGCAAACCAGAAGAGACTTAAATACTGAGAACAAACTCTGAGGATTGATGGGCAGGGAAGGGGAAAGTGGGTGATGGGCATTGAGGAGGGCACCTGTTGGGATGAGCGCTGGGTGTTGTGTGGAAACCAATTTGACAATAAATTATATAAAAATTTTTAAAAAATAAAACTTAAGACAACTAGTTTAGCTTTCAATAAACATATAATAAAGACACGTAAACTTGAAGAAAAAAAAAAACAGTACTAAAAAGCTTAAATAGAGAAAACATTATTTCTTTGCCTCCTACTTCCCCTACCCTCACCCCCATTGCCAGTCCTATGATTTGTTTGTTTCTTCCACCATTTACTTCCATATATCTAGTTAAAATGCGTAGTTGACTGACTCTTGATTGATCATTTTTAAGCAGTTTTCTTTCTGTTGCCTGGCAATTTAGAATTCATCTCTTACCTCTGCCCTGTCTACTGCTCTTCACCAGTATCCAAGTAGAGTTATTTCATAATTTTTAGTTAAATCAGTTGGCAGTTTTACATTATAATTATTTCTACTGGTAGAAGATACATGTTGTTATTTTATTTCCTTTCTTTTATATAATTGTCTCTTTCTGGTGGTTAATGGATCACCTTATTTTTTTCATGTACTTGGTTTTCTATGTGTGTATTACTTCCCACCCCTGCCCCCCACCCATAGTGTAATAGATCTGTCAAATGTCTAGCAGTAGCTTTTGTAACTGCTCAGGTGCATCAGATGATCTTCTATCCTAGAACTTCCTCCCCCCAGCCTACCCCACCCCCCCCACCCCCCCCACCCCACCCCCACCCCCCCGCCTCCCGGAGCCTCTCTCTGCCTGCACTGATCAGGACGAGGCACAGCTGTCACCCTGAGACTTCCGCGGCCATGCCCCTCTTAATTTACTCCCTTGTTTTGCATAGGTGCACTCTCCAGCAGATTCCTAAGAAAGGGTGCCTGGATATTAAATTTTCATGTCTGAAAATACATTTACTTATCCAGATGCTTAGTTTATGGCTAGGGTATAGAATTGTAGGTTAGAAGTAATTTTTCATCTAGATTTTGAAGGCATTGTTTTCTAAATTCTCGCCATCTGTCAAGAAATTAACATTATTCTGATTCTTGTTCCTTTGTAACTATTACTTCTGGAAACTGTTGGGATCTTCCCTTTAATTCCCAGTGCTCTAAAATTTTTCTGTGGTGTTCCTTGGTATATGAATCTTTTTTTCACTCATTTTGCTTCATTTTCAGTAGACTCTGAAGATACATATCCTTCAGTTACGAGAATTGTTCTATATTTCTTAGACAATTTTCTCCTTTTGATTTTTCTGTTCTTTGAGATAGTCCTGCTGTTAGCTCTCTGTTGGCCCTCTTGGACTGATCCTCTAAGAAATTTATCTTGCAAGTTTGCTGGTTTCTATACTGTCTTTGTTATCTGTGCATTCTTTTTTTTCTACCGGTTTGTTTTGGTTTATCTCTTTGGTCTTTGATTCTTTCCTTAAATGTTTACTGGTCCTCGGGTGACTATTCAAGAATAAGTCACTGAAAAGCTCATTGGATGCCTGGTGGGCAGGTTGAAATTTGCTGACCTGTAAACTTCACAGTGAAATGATCAGGCCCCCACCAGTCTTTTGTGTGGGATCCCCAAATGCCAATGTGTAAAACGGCTTCCCCCTGAGGATTCTTCACTGGAGAAACTAAAATCTGTGGCAGTGGGTATGCATTGCCAATGTGCTTATGATGGAGAAAGAGGTCAAGGGTCCTTTTTTAGGATTCAGTATGTAGACTTTCACCAAATACCTTGTTTTCAGCCCTGGGCCTCACCCCTGCCAACCACAATAAAGTATAACTCCTCTCACACAGGGATAGTTTGCATGTCTTTAATTCCTGCTTTGCAAACACTATTTCTAAATAGTTTAAGTGGTTCAATTCCAACATAGCAAATGGCTGTTAAGAAACTAAACCATTTGAGGGGTGTCTGGGTGGCTCAGTCAGTTAAGCATCTGTCTCAGGTCATGATCTCATGGTTCGTGGGTTCGAGCCCTGTGTCATGCTTTTAACATGCTGATAGCTCAGAGCCTGGAGCCTACTTCAGATTCTGTGTCTCCCTCTCTCTCTGCCCTTCCCCCTGCTAGCACCCTGTCTCTCTCTCTGTGTCTCTCAAAAATAAACATTAAAACAAAATAAAAAGAAACTAAACCATTTAATTAATGTGAGCACATTATTTTGAGCTAATTATATACATGTTCACTGCAGGAACCCCTATTCTGAGAGCATAAAAGAAATGCTAACAACATTTGGAACTGCTACTTACAAGGTGGGACTGAAGGTTCATCCCAATGAGGAGGATCCCCGTGTGCCCATAATGTGTTGGGGTAGTTGTGCATACACCATCCAAAGCATAGGTAAGAGATTTATAGTTGTGTCTTGCTGTAAATCACAAGTGTATGCTAAGATGCATTATGTGTAAGAGCCTGTATTTAAATGAGGTGTTTAAAGTGGCAACAGCATGAAGAAACGGCATAAAGATTTCGAAGCAGGCAGTGTATACTGACAAACCATTAGACTGATAGTTTATAAATTAAGCACAGCAACAGAGAACTCATTTTGGTGGTGGTTATAGCTTCTTGTTGGTTGAGAGGTTGTGTTTTCATTTTTACTTTTTCATCCAGAGTTAATTCTTGTGAAACGACTTAAAGATTTCACAACCTGACAATATCGTGCTTTCAAACATGCATAACATCAGATTTATCATCTTAACCATTTTTAATCCACAGAAAGAATTTTAAGTGATGAAGATAAACCATTATTTGGTCCTTTGCCTTGCAGACTGGTGAGTTGTTGGTTTATTCAGTGCACGGAGTGGTGGAGTGGGAATTCAGTGGGTCTGCTTGTCTGTAATCTGAAGAACTTGAACTGGTTGTTTAAGGATAGGTTCACTTCTTTCATAGTAAAACTCATTTTTAATTTTTTTTTTTAGTACATTTATTTTTTTTCAATATATGAAGTTTATTGTCAAATTGGTTTCTATACAACACCCAATGCTCATCCCAAAAGGTGCCCTCCTCAATACCCATCACCCACCCCTCCACCCCCCATCAACCCTCAGTTTGTTCTCAGTTTTTAAGAGTCTCTTAAAACCCATTTTTTTATAATGATACGAGAATTCTTTATGATTTTCTTTTAAACAGAGTTGAGCTCTTTTCATCCAGAGATCTTAGTTAAATACATGAAAAGTGGGACAAAACTAAAAACCATTCTAGTTCTTGAATTTTTAATGCTGTAATTAGAAATATAAAACAGAACACACCCTCTACCACACTTGACTGCCTTTTATGAGCAACATGTAAATAAGTACAGATTAATGTCAAGACAGTATAGTTAATGCTGAGAAAAGTGAGGAAGGAATATACAAAGCTTGCTAATTTTTACTGTGTAGTTAGTATCACTGCCGGCTATTCAAGTTTAAAATCATAAAACTGCCCTTAAGAGCAAAATCATATCAATTTATTCATGTAGTCCACCTGGGGAGATTAAAAAATGCCTAGGCTCTACATGGGTCAATTAAATTAGAGTCTCTGGAGAGACTCTGGAGAGTCTTCACCTCTGCTACAGTGCCCTCAGCAGACTCCTCTTTATGATGGCTCTTCAAGCTTTGGCTTCCCTGGGAAACCTCAGAGCCATGCTCTGTGAGTGGGATATCCCTCTTCTGTGGTACTGCCTCCTTCAGTTGTCTCTTCCCCCATTCCTTCCCCTTCCTCTCTAGTCCCCCCCACACACACATTCCTCCCCCTCCAGCCAGGGCTGTAGCTCCTTGAGTGCAGGAGGAGTGGGGTGAGTTTTCATTTTAAGATCCTCAAAACCAAGACTAATGCATAACAGGTCCTCAATACCTGTTGAACCAAACAACATTACAAAAAAGTTGGAAAATAGAGAATGAAGCAGGAAAAAAACTATCAACACACCACTTGTCTTTTTCATTAGTGTGTCTAAACTTGATTAATTTTGTTCCAGCTATATTCTGCACTTCACATCAAGAATTTTCTCACTGCTGCTGCCTAGTCCCCCTAACAGTTTTTGATGGTTGCAGACACCTTGATTTGTTACATCCATCTTCTTGCCCATAGTTTTCCCAGTATTTAGAGGATTTCCCACATTTTACAGCATCTCTTTAGAATAAATATAAAGAAATACTGCATCACATTCTTGAGAGTCTTTGTTGTTTACTATTTGTTTTGATGCATGTATCCTTTTCCATAGAGAACCAGCAGCTTGGCTGTAAGGAGGTAGCTTTGGTTTATTCTGCATACAATTAGATATTCCCCATTCCATTCATTCCTTGTTAGAGACCGGTCATTACGGATGTCACGGATTCTGTGCCATACCAGCTAGAACAATCCTAGAGAGATGTCATGTGAATCCAGCTTTGCTTTGACTAGCTGTGCTTTGAACTAGGATTCCTGAAAGGAGAGAATTATAGTTGACCCTTGACAACACGGGTTTGAACTGAACAGGTTCACTTATATATGGTTTTTTAACATACATACATACGTATACACATACATACACAGTATATATATATATATATATATATATATATATATGTATAAACACATACAAAATGTGTATATAACACATACAGAAATGTGCTAATCAATTGTTTATGTTATCAGTACGTATACATATATACACATACAAAATGTGTATATAACACATACAGAAATGTGCTAATCAACTGTTTATGTTATCAGTAAGGCTTCTAGTCAACAGTAGGCTATTAGTTGTTAAGTTTTGGGACAGTGACAAGTTATATGCAGGTTTTCAACTATGGGGGGAGCGTGGTTCAACTCCCCCAATCCCCACATTGTTCAAGGGATCAAACGTACTTCATATGCTGGCTTCTTTGTTAATTGCATCTATCTCTTTATTTCAGGATGACTGTCTTAGGTCACTAACAAGGTTTGCTGCAGCACATTGGACAGTGGCATCACTTTCAGTGGTTCAGAGACACTTCTGTAAACTTTTTGCATGTGAGTATTAACATGTGTACCATATATGTTACAGTAATTTCTCATTTGTGATTTCATTTTAGGTGGTGCAACTTTCTCCATTATGAAAAATATTTTGGTAATACTGTTTGCCTTATGTACAAGTTCTAGCTTAAAGGTTCATATATATCTTATAAAGAGATGAATATAAACTAGGGTATATGCATTTTAAAAATAATGTAATGCTTATGTTGGCATATGAGGTGTGCTAATGTATTTTTCTTTAACCATTTAGCATTGGTGCCAGATGACAGCCATGGAGACCTTCCATGCATATTAGATATCGACATGTTTCATTTGTTGGTGGGTATCTTGTGACTTGTGTTTGAAGTTCTTTATCTTACTATATAATTATATCTTAGATTTGGTGAGTAGTGTAAAGGCAGACAGGAGTTGTCATCTGTCATTCTTCCTACTTCTGAGTATAATTCTTTTCCAAAAGAAAATGTTAAGGAATGTAGTTGAGAGGCTTGACCTCTCTTATTTTGCTTTGTAACTGAGGTCAGTAATTTGACCTCGTTATGTTTTTAACCTATAAAGAAATAGAAGTAACACTAGTAATGTAAGGTCAGGCTGCTGCTGACCCATACAGTGTTTTGGGGCAGATGAATCCTGTGGTCACGTTACTTAGCAACAGACAGCCCTTTTTTGTGATTTAAGGAGAGCTATTTCTTCTGAGCAGGTGCAGTCTAGTACCGAGGCACACCATTGGCCAAGCAGTGGGTGGCTCACTTTCAGCCCCACCTCAACTGGGTCCCCTTACATGGGACACTGAGTGCACCCCCACACATAGCAACCCCACGTGCTGTCCCCTTAACCTTTTGGGGCATCAGATTCTGAACCTTTAAGTTGGTTAGTACCTATCTCATATGATTGTGTCCGAACTCAGTGGAAGGAGCAATGTGAAGAGCCTAGAGCAAGGTGTCCCTAGTAAATGTTAGCCATCGTTACTGTTTCCATTGCTCCTGTGAAGACCACCACCACTAGCACCACTCGTCTAGGCAGCAGGAGGCTAATGAGAGAACTGGCATCTACTGTACCTGACCGTTTTCACATCCATTCTCAGTTAGCCCTTATATCCTTACTGCTGTGGTATTAAAAACATATATATATTATCTCTAGTTTACCTGCAGGGAAACTGAGGCTCAAGGTGTTATCTAAAAAGCTCATAAAAAGAGCTGGGATTCATATCTAGATTTTTGTATATCTCAAATCCGTGTTTTTTTCCACTACTTACTCCCTAGAAAGATTTCAAGTGTTACCTTTATTACTACTAATAAGGTCGGTATTAGGGAATCACTGGGCCTGTGAAATGATGGTGCTTGTGAAGAGCCCATTAGTCTGTATGTCATTTCATTTCGCCAGTCCCAGTGGAATTTCTAGGATGTGTACCCTTTAAGAACAACGATTCTGCCGGGGGGGGGGGGGGGGGCTGAGCTCCGAAGGGGATCATGTTAAGAAACTGGAAATGTCTTCAGCCGTGGAAGGAAAGGTGACCTGTCTGACCATTGGCATCTGGTATCTAGGTGGGCTTGGTGCTCGCTTTCCCCGCGTTGCAGTGTCAGGATTTTTCTGGGATCGGCCTTGGCACTGGAGACCTTCACATTTTCCATCTGGTCACTATGGCACACATCGTACAGATCTTACTTACCTCGTGTACAGGTAACTCCTCTTTGTCAGATTCTTGAAGGAGGAAGTACTTGAGTTTTCTCGATTAAACAAAAAAAAGAAGAGGAAGAGGTGCCTAGGTGAGAATAATGTGTAGATTATAATTAGGCTACTTCTTTTTGCTGTTCACCCTCATGGGGAAAGTTTTCAAACAAATTCCTTTCTCCTATTAAAATCCCCTAGCAATGTGACTGTTCTTACTCTTTATTTCATAAGTTTAGCTAATAGTTGAGTGCCACAGAATTGTTTAGCTGATTTTACTCACAGCCTGCTGCTTGGCACGCTGAAGTACATCGGCTTCCTCTCCTAAAGCCTACTGGCTCCTCGTTAGGACGGAGAGTGACACTGCTCACACTCGAGGGGTTAAAGTTCTTTGTATTTTGTGCACGGATTTTCATGTATGTGTTAAGTGCATGAATATATGTGAGTGCTGAAATAATGCGGTCATTCATCCATTTAATAAGCAGATATGGAGTACTGATATTTCCATATGTTTCAGAAGAGAATGGCATGGAACAAGAAAATCCTGCCGGTGAAGAAGAATCAGCAGTTCTTGCTTTGTATAAAACACTTCACCAGTGCACAGGAAGGTGAGGTCATAATCCTTACATGATAACAGTTCCCCAAATATGAGTAGGTGATAGCATGAAAACGGAATTCATTTGTTAAAAAAAGGGAAATTGCTGCCTGTTGACATGTTTAAAAGAGAAGATGAGGAAGTGATCCCAGGACTTCTAAAAATTTTTTTTAACTTTTTTTTTTTTTAATGTTTATTTTTTGAGAGAGAGTGTGAGCCGGGGAGGGGCAGAGAGAGAGAGAGAGAGAGAGAGAGAGGCACAGAATCCAAAGCAGGCTCCAGGCTCTGGGCTGTCAGCACAGAGCCCAATGTGGGGCTCGAACCGATGAACCATGAGATCGTGACCTGAGCCGAAGTCGGATGCCTAACCGACTGAGCCATCCAGGCACCCCAAGAAATTTTAATATACTAACGTGATTGGAAGTCACTGAGAAAGGAGTAATATGCAGAGCTTCCCACATGTATTTGGCCACGGAACCTTCTTTTGCTCAGAGGATCTGGCAAAGTACTATTCTAAAGTATATGTTGTCTTGTTAGGAATTTTATTTTATTTTTTTAAATGTTTATTGTTGAGAGAGACGAAGCGAGCGGGAGAGGTGCAGAGAGAGGGAGACACAGAATCTGAAGCAGGCTCCAGGCTCCCAGCTGTCAGCACAGAGCCTGACGCAGGGCTTGAACTCACCGCGAGATCATGACCTGAGCTGAAGTTGGACGCTTAACCAAGTGAGCCACCCAGGCACCCCAGATATTTTTAAAGTAATATGTAGGACTGGCCAGAGTGCAAGGGAATTATTAGAAATCCACGTATTGTTGGAGTCATTGTGATTTGTTACAGCAGTTTCCTTAGCTTTTTAACAGTGTTAAACAGGTCATAATCTCATGGTTTGTGAGCTTGAGCCCCACATCAGGCTCACTACTGTCAGCACAGAGCCCACTTCAGATCCTCTGTCCCCCTCTCTCTGCCCCTCCCTTGCTTGCATATGTGCCCGCGCGTGCTCGCTCTCTCTCTCTCTCTCTCTCTCTCTCTCTCTCTCTCTGAAAAATAAAATAAACATTAAAAAAAATGTATGCCAAGGACCCTGATGTTTATTCTTGGACTGAGTTATCCCATTTCTGAGAATACATGCTAATAATGTATTATGAGAATAATGCTAATAATTCAACATATAGAAAAACCTACAGGCGGGGCGCCTGGGTGGCTCAGTTGGTTAAGTGACCGATTTCAGCTCAGGTCATGATCTCACGGTTTGTGGGTTCGAGCCCCTTGTCGGGCTCTGTGCCGACACCTGAGAGCCTGGAGCCTGCTTGCAGAGGAATAATTTGCTGTAGATTATGTATTCCAGAATATTACAATTCTAAAAACAGTTATGGTTTATGATGTTCTGAAAAACAAGCTGATTTTAAATTTTATATGTTACAGTTAGAGCTATGTAAGACATAAATGAGTGTGAAAATAGTTTGCCAGAATAATAGTGTTGATAAAAGTTTCTAGAATAGTGGATAGTTTTTTATTTCACACATATTCTGTCTATATAGCTATATTACTTTCATAAAAAATTTTTTAATGTTTATTTATTTTGAGAGAAAGCACAAGCAGGGAAGGGGCAGAGAGAAAGAGACAGAATCCTAAGCAGGTTCTCACTGACAGCACGGAGCCAATGCAGTCCTCGATCTCACGAACATCAAGAGTCGGACACTTAACCAACTGAGCCACCCAGGCACCCCTACTTTTATAAATTTTAATAACAGCATTGAAGGCTATAGCATTATTTATACCAGACATCCTGTAATGGGGCTGCCCACTTTTTTAAGCCTCTGTTCCACTGATGCCAAATAGCAGTTGTCCCTGTTCTCATACTGTTCCAAAACTAGAATGACCTTTTCTCATTAGGTTTCCCAATTATTTTTCTCTTTTTAGTGCCTTGAGAGAAACACCATCTGGCTGGCATCTGTGGAGGAATGTCAGAAATGGAATCATGCCATTCCTGAAGTGTTCTGCTTTGTTTTTTCATTACTTAAATGGAGTTCCTTCCCCACCTGAAATTCAAGGTAATTTCTACTTTCTTTCAAAGTGTGAGAAAGGTATGTAGTCTTTCACTCCAGCAGTTTATAATTAAGGTGCCTTATCAAAATGAAAACTTAGAACGTAGCTAATTGACTGTGGTGATGTGCACCATTATAGAATAAAAATGCATATTTATGCATAGGTCTGATTTTATTTGGATCTCAGTAAGTGTACTATTTTTGTACATTATTTTGTCCTATTTTTGTACATTTACATGTACAATACATTCGTTTGGCTTTCAGATGTTAAAATGTTCAATTTTATGTTACTTGTAACCTGGGTTCTTCAGATAATAAAAGAGGAAAACTCACAACGTCAAATGTTTCTTGACTTGAAATGTGTGGCATTAATGTTCAGAATACCCCTAATTACGCATATGTGATTTTAATGTAGGAATTCATTTGCTATTTTCAGTTGATTCCTATGTTCTGTTTTGATTCATTTCACAAAAGTGTAGTACAAAGGCAGACTCGAAGTTTATGGTCTTTGTACCTCATAGTGCCTGGCGCAGGGCCTGGGGAGCCGCACGTAAGGCTGCCCTCTCAAAGTCCGTTGACCAGCAGCTTCGTCCAATGAATAGTCTAGACTTCCTAATCATTTGCAGCGATGATTAAAGACAGTGCTTAAATCCATCTCTCATGATAAAATCATCTCCTGTTTCTGCACCGCTTTCTACTTTTCCAGAGCACCCGTGTGTTATGACTGTCACTTAATGCTCACACATAACCCCAGTGAGGTAGAGCGTGCTGGTCACCATTTTGCAAACGGCAAAACTGAGTTACCAAGAAATGGTGACCAGTTTGGCGTGGGAGTTGTCTGGCTCCACTCTCAGCTGTGTCATTTCCTGTGGACCCCTTCCACGTGCCCTCTTGTGAACTTCTACCAGTTATGTATCTAGTAAATTCAAACTCTTTCATTGTGCCCCCCCCCCTTTTTTTTTTCTTTAAGCTCTGCTCTTGTTTACTCTCCTACAGGATCTACTCTTAGTTGTTATATGCATCACTCTTTTCTTCTCCATTTGCAGTTTCTGGAACAAGCCATTTTGAACATTTGTGTAACTACCTTTCCCTGCCAAACAACCTCATTTGCCTTTTTCAAGAAAACAATGAGATAACAAAATTACTGATTGAAAGGTAATGATTACACACTCTTCTTCCATTAGATTGAATAGTTCTAAGGAAACAAACTTAGATTTGTCACATATTACAAAATTCTCAGATAGTGAGCCTGTGTGATCGATCAGTCTGTGTGATTTATTCTGTAATGATTCTATAATGATTAGGCCTTCTTAGTTAACAATTTACCTTTGTGGTTAGGTTTTTGCCAAGCTAGTGAACAGCATAAGCAGATTTGTTTAGAAGGAGAGTAGTGGTAGAAATGTTTATTTCCTTATATTAACTTACTTGTTAAGGATTCTGTCGTGTAGATTTTTGGAACTGAAAAACCTTGAGGGTTATCTAGTCCAGTACCCTCACTTTATATTCGAGAAAATTGAAGTCTAGAGAAAGTTACTTGTCAATCATGTCAAGTTAGTTAAGATGAAAATTTGGCTCTTTTACCCATAGAATGGGAAATATTGGCAAGTCATATATCTGATACAGGATTAGTATTCAGAATGTATGAATATATGGCCAGAATTCTTACATCCCAACAAAAAAGCAACTACCCATTTTTTTAATGTTTATTTATTTATTTTGAGAGAGAGCACGAGCCAGGGAGGGGCAGAGAAAGGGAGAGAGTCCCAAGCAGGCTCCGTACTGTCATCATGGAGCCCAACCCAGGGCTCGAACCCACAAACTGTGAGACCATGACCTGAGCCCAAATCAAGAGTTGGACGCTCAACAGACTGAGCCACTCAGGTGCTCCAAAGCAACTACCCATTTAAATAGAAGCAAAGGAGTTCTCCAGAGAAGATACACAAATGGCCAATTAAGCACACAAAAACATGCTCAACAGCACTGGTCATTATGGAAACAAAAAAAGAACCACAGTGAGGTACTACTTCACACCTATTAGGATGGCTATAATCAGAAGGCAGACAACAATAACACATGTTGATTGGTGAGGATGTCAATAAATTGAAATCCATGTGCATTGCTGATAGGAATAGAAAATAGCACAGCTGCTCTGGAAAATAATATGGCAGTTCCTCAAAGAGTTAAACATAGAATTATCATATGATCCAACAATTTAACTTCTAGGTATATATTGCAAAAGAATTTCAAACAAAGACTCAAGTAGATACTTGTACAACCATGTTCAGAGCAGCATTATTCTTGGGAGACAAAAGGTAGAGCAGCCTAATTGTCCAACAGCAGATGAGTAGGTAAATAATATGTAGTTTACATACAGTGAAATATTACTCAGCTTAAAAAGGAAGGAAATTCTGACTCCTACTACAACATGGATGAATTCATCTTAAAAACATGCTAAGTGAAAGAAGCCAGTCACAAAAGAAAAAATACTGTGTGTTCCCACTTATATGAGGTATCTACAGTAGTCAAATTCGTAGAGACAGAAAACAGAATGGTGGCTGCCAGAGGCTGGAAGAAGGGAGGAACAGGCTAGTGTTTCACAGATACAGAATTTCGGGATGCCTGGGTGGCTCAGTCAGTTAAGTGTCCGACTTCGGCTCAGGTCATGATCTCGCGGTCCATGAGTTCAAGCCCCATGTCAGGCTCTGTGCTGACAGCTCAGAGCCTGGAGCCTGTTTCAGATTCTGTGTCTCCCTCTCTCTCTGACCCTCCCCCGTTCATGCTCTGTCTCTCTCTGCCTCAAAAATAAATAAATGTTAAAAAATAAAATGAAAATAAAATAAAATAAAATAAATAAAATAAAATAAAATAAAATAAAATAAAATAGCAAATATAGAATTTCATTTGGGAAAGTTGAAAAAGTTCTGGAGATGAGGCTCCTGGGTGGCTCAGTTGATTAAGCATCCAACTCTTAATTTCCGCTGAGGTCACAGTTCATGAGTTCACACCCTTCACCAGACTCTGTGCTGACAGCATGGAGCCTACTTGGGATTCTCTGTTTTCCTCTCTCTCTGCCTATCTGTGTCTCTCTCTAAATAAGTAAATAAACATTAAAAAAAAAAAGTTCTAGAGATGAATGGTAGTGATGGTTGCCCAATAATGTGAATGTACTTAATGCCATAGACTTGTACACTTAAAAATGGTTAAAATGGTAAGTTTTATGTCATGTATATTTTGCCATAATTTAAAAAGAATTTAATAGGAGTATTCTAACTCCGAATACTAAAAGGTTGTCATTAATTCATACTGGTTTTTCCAGAGTGTCCCAAATTACTGGGGTGATAGTTAGGCTTTAAGAAAATCACAGGTCATATTCTTCTGATTTTAGAAGTTGAAGCAAAATACGTATTCCTCCAAGCTTCTTTTGATGCAGTAGATATATGAAGGCAAGAAGGTTTATTTTTCTCTTACTGGATTTAGAGAGGAAAAAATTCTAGTTCTAACCCTTCAAAAGTTAAGTGTTGTTTTTTTTTTTTTCTATTTACTTTGAAGTTGGTGTCATCACATTGAAGTTAAAAGATACCTAGAAGGTGAAAGAGATGCTATAAGGTAAGTTAAAGATTATCAAAGATTGGGGGCACCTGGGTGGCTCAGTCGGTTAAGCATCCAACTCTTGATTTCGGCTCAGGACATGATCTCACGGTTGGTGAGTTCGAGCCCCTCGTTGGGCTCTGTGCTGAGAGCACAGAGCCTGCTTGGGATTCTCTCTCTCTGTCTTTGCCCCTCCCTCCCTCCCTCCCTCTCTCTCTCGCTCAAAAAAAAAAGAAGATTATCAAAGACTTGGTTGGGTGGTGAGAGGTAGGCAACAAGCAGGTTGTAAGTGTGCCATTCCTTTAAAATTGACCTCCCAGACCTTTATAAAGTGATTCCAGGAGGTAGAACATCCTGCTTTGATACTTTTTTCTTCTTAGTCTAACAAGAGTTTATGAAAGAATCAGATTTATGAGGAGCGCCTGGGTGGCTCATTTGGTTGAGCGTCCAGCTCTTGATTTCAGCTCAAGTCATGATCCCAGGGTTGTTGAGATTGGGCTCTGTGCTGAGCATGAAGCCTGCTTAGGATTCTCTCTCTGTCTCTCTCTGTCTCTCTCTCTCTCTCTCTCTCTCTCTCTCTGTCTCTCTCCCCTTCTGCCCCTTTCCCCCGCTCCCATGCATGCTTTCTCTCCCTCTCATTAAAAAAAAAAAATCAGAATTATGAATATAAGTATAGTGCATTATTCTTGGCAGAAGAAACAAATAGCAAAGTTACTGTGTTTTAGAATGTTAGCTTTTTTAAAAATGTAGGTCCTGATGCACCTGAGTGGCTTAGTTGGTTGAGTGTCCAACTTCAGCTTGAGTCATTATTTCACGGTTCGCAAGTTCGAGCCCCACATCAGGCTTGCTCCTGTCAGCCTGTCGGCACAGAGCCTCTTTGGATCCTCTTTCCCCCTCTCTCTGCTCCTCCCCCACTTGCACTCTCCCAAAAACTAAATATTAAAGTAAATAAGATAAAAATTAAAATGTAGCTCCTTTTCCAAGTTTTTGTTAGCTTTGTTTTTCCCTTTTATTATGGAAAATTTTAAACTATCCAAAAGTATGAAGAATAATATGAGGCTCCACATTCCTGTCACTCAGCTTCAGTGATTATCAAATCATGCCTTTTTTTTTTCTTCATTCACTTTTTTTTAACCCCCTTCATTCCTTTTTGACATTAGCTCTATTTTGATTCCATAGTAAAGTATGCTATCCTGGGTGATGACAGATGTATTTCATCTGTTAATCTCTCCTTGGTTCTATTGTATACATCATCCATAAAAATCAGAAGGCCAGAGGAGATTGGCTGTTCTATTTCTTTGATTTTATAAATAGCCTGTCCCAAATCTAGAGATGATAGCACCCTAATTTTAATAGGTTGAGCCATGTGGAATTCTGATTGTTATAAGTCAAAAATGGTTGAATATCGCCAGTTTCATATGGTTCAACCCTACTGTCATGTGGGACAGTAGTTCTCTACTTGAAGTATGCATCATAATAACTTTGGGAACTTTTTACTCAGGCCTAGAGGTGCCTGACTGACTCAGTCGGTAGAGCATGAGACTCTTAATCTTGGGGTCATGAGTCCAAGCCCCACATTAGGTGTAAAGATTACTTAAAAATTTTTAAATCTTAAAATAAAAATACCCAGGCTCCTACCTACCAAATCCAGTTTCTCTAAAGTTGACATGTGTGTCTCCCCAAAATTCCCCCCAGGTGACTCTGGAGTAAGATCTGTCTCAGTAACTCCCCCCCCGGCTGTCTGTCCCTGCGGTAGGGACAGAAGGGGCAGGCCATGTCGCACAGTGTGTGCTGGGCATAGGTGAGCACTGAGAGCAGGTCCTCACATACCAGTTGGATTTGGGTCTTTTACCTGAATTAACTTGTCACAGAACCAACAGGGCCGGGTATCGCTAAAGAAAGTCTGTGTTTTCTATTGCCTTCTCTCCTCCAACTCATTTCTGCCTCAAGGTCACCCTTAGTAAGCATATCTTTTGTGTCTTACCCTGAATTGTATGGTTGGGCTCTCCATTACTGTGCTGTTTCCTTAGAAGCCCAGGGAGGAGTGTCTTCCCTTCCTTCTCAGAGCTCCCACATTCTCACTTTAATGGGGCAGGTACTAAGTACTGTCTGCTACCTCGATAATGTATTCTGAGCTCTTCAAGTAAAAATGTAAACCCTAGGGCCCTGTGTTATTTAAGAGGGCCTTTTTAGGGGCACCTGGCTGGCTCAGTGGGAGAGCATGGGACTCTTGATCTCGGAGTTGTGAGTTCAAACCCCATGTTGGGTGTAGAGCTTACCTAAAAAAAAAAAAACAAAAGATAATAATAATAAAGACACTGCATCAAAAAACACGAGTGCCGTTTTAATTTCTGACTATGGCTTCTCATACCACTCATGCCACTGTGGTAACACCCAGTCACCCAGATTCAGTGTTCATTTTTTTTTTTGTTTAACTAAGAGTTACCTGTCATTGTTATAATAGGACTTCTAACTTGTTTTTTATGTGTTTTTGTTGGTTTGTTTTGTTTTGTTTTAGCTATCCAAGAGAATCCAACAAATTAATAGACCTTCCAGAGGATTACAGCAGCCTCATTAATCAAGCATCTAATTTCTCGTAAGTTCTGATATTCAGGTGTTGAGCCTTTCCTGCCATTGGAAGCACTCACTTCTCTACACAGAATTTAAGGGATTTTGTTGTTGTTCAGCCTCGTTTGGGTAGGGGAATTATAACGTTGGTTACAGTTTTACCCTGCCCGACTTGTAACAGCATCATTCCAGCACGCTTCAGAATAAGATACGAGAAACGGGGCAGTGGGGGACAAATTTGTCACTACAGGTTATCTAAATAACCATTTACACTTTAATAAGAGCCCTTGGTAATGTTTTTAAATGTTTGACATAGAAGCAGTATAAATAATAATCCGTAGTACGAAAAATGGAACGTTACCTAGACGGTTGAAGCTGCCTTGTGTATATCTCCCCTGGTGCTTCCTCCTCCCCTCACAGAGATCTACTGTCCTACCAAGGTGTTGAGCCTTCCTGTGCATGTACACGTTAGCCACAAACGTTTATATTCCCAAACAGCATATATTTATTTCACATATTCTAGGCTTTAAAATGGCACTCTACTGTATATACTCTACAGTTTTTGTCACTCAGCAAACTTCATAAGAGTTTTTATACATTCGACATACATAACTTATAATTCATCACTTCTCACTCTTGTGTAGTATTTCATCACAGGATAGCAGAATTTACATGTTTTTTTCTCCTATTGATTTTACTTACTGCTTCTCCAATTGTTGATAGATTATTTCCCATCCATGGTATTTGCGTGAGGTGTTCCCAATTTTAGAAATAAATTTGCCTGGGCCATAGAATATAGGCCTCTTTAGCTCTACTTAATATTGCAAAATTTTTCCAGGGTGGCTTTACCACCGTCAGCTCTTTAACCACTCTTTGTTAGAGCAATGACTTGAGCGCTTTCTGTCCCATGGAGGTGCCCCAAATCAGGTGGTGATAAGAGCAGAGCCCCCACTCTGTGCCTTGTGTGTGGAACTCTGCTGTGCTCCCAGAGCTACTGCTGTCAGACGGAACTGGAAGGGGAAGACGTGGGAGCCTGCACCGCTCACACCTACTCCTGTGGTTCTGGGGTGGGCATCTTCCTCAGGTGAGGCCCGCTGGGCACTTTTTCCTTCGCATCTGCCGTGGTATATGAATGTTGAGGGACAGCACAAGAAACCACTGTGTTGCAAAGAATTTTGAGACTGCTGTTTTCCTATGTTTTACTCATTCGAGGAACAGGGGAGCCTCCTCTCGTCACAGCTCATATTTGGCTCATGCTGTCTCTTTGCTGCTGCTTCCATGGTCATCCTTCCCACCTCCATGACAATTCAGTTCTGCTTTCTTTATGCCTCATTCTAATGTGAAACTGTCCTTGATTTTCTGCCCAAATCCAATCAGAATTACTTCCCTTGTTTCCTTATGGCTTGGGATCCATACATATCGCTGACTGATGTATATACTGTTGACCCTTGAACAACATGGTTTGGAACTGTATGCAAGCCCACTTACATGTCAGTTTTTTTCAGTAAATACAGTACTGTAAATGTATTTTATCTTCTTTCTGAGTTTCTTCATAACTGATAACATCTTTTCTCTAGCTTGCTTTGTTATAAGAAAACAGTATATAATACATAAAACATGCAAGATGTGTGTTAATCATTGTCTATGTTATCGGTAAAGCTTCCAGTCAACAATGAACTATTAGTAGTTAAATTTTGGGGGAGTCAGAGCTTATACACAGATATTCAACTGCACGGGGAGGTTGGCACCCCTAACCACCGTGTTGTTCTCGGGTCAACGATGGTTGTATATATTAGATGATATACAGCCAATACTTATTAGTGACTACTGTGTAGTGGGCTTTGAGAATGCAGTAGTCAGCAAGACAGACAAAATCTCTGCCTTTGTGGAGCTCATTTTCTAGTGTGGGAGATAGAAAATAAACAAGGCTGATATGAATTTAGAAAGTGATACACTCAGAGGACAAAAAGTAAAGCAAAGAGAGAAATAGGAGATGGCAGATGAGGAGTTGGATTTTAGTTAGGGAACCGGGGAAGGTTCCCTGAGAAGGTGACTTTTGAATAAACACCGAAAGAAGTAGGAAGAAAACTCTAGGCAGGAATAGCAATTGCAAAATTACTGGGAAATGTGCCTGCTGTGTTCAGGAAACAGCAGTGAGGCTAGTGTCACTGGATTAGTGTGCACAAGGGGAAGTATTGTGGGGCCTGCTATGTCCTGGTGACATACCAGAGTCAGATGGAAGCCAGTTCAGGGTTTGAAGGAGAGAAGTGACATGAGTTTGAGCTCCCCTGGGGCATAGATTATATCCGTATCTTAGGTATCTTAGTCCCCTGGTACCTGACAACTTCTTACACATGACAGGTTCTCAATAAACGTTGAATTGAGCCAAATTATTAATACACAAAAAAGGTCAGGCAAACCTCTCAAAGGGTTGGGGAGGGTTAAATAGCCCTGAGGAGAAATATAAAAGCATTTTCTCTTCTCTGGCATATTTCAAAATTCTTTTGGTCATGTACAGTGTTGCGTTGTGTTTCAAGTCAACCTAATTCAGAATGTTTTTGTACATTTTTTCAATGAACAGTTTCTTCATAATAGCTGTTAAAATATCAGTCACTATTTTATGCTTAGAAGTTAATGATCTTTCTCACACTTAATTTTTTAAATGCTAGTATTATATGAGTCAGCGATTCCTAACCCAAAATGTGCCTTGCTGTATTGCCTTACAATGCAATCATTACTGGTTACAATACAATCAGTTTAATTACTTTTAAAACTTGGGTGGATGTGTTGATACTTTAAGTGTCTTTGCTATAAATGCTGTTTCTTCTCTTCCAGCACTAGTGTTGTTTATTTTTATAAGACTCGAGTCCATTAGGAACTGAATCCAGACATCCGTTACTGATCTAGAATGTATAAATGGTCTCTCTACAGAGTACGGGAATGTCAGGTGCTATTTTTAGCTGGCAAAACCAAAGGCTGTTTTTATTCTCCTCCTTACCTTGATGACTATGGGGAGACTGACCAGGGACTCAGGTAAGGGCCCATGCTGGGGGGCTGGGTTGGCTGACCCTGGGCCTCCAGAGCCTTCAGTACCTGGTGAATGTGGTAGGCCTGAGTGAGGTCTGCCTGCCAACAGCCCAGGGGCTGTAGACCTTCTGTTCTGGTGGAGGTGGACTCTTCCAAGGAGGGCACCCTGGCTGCCTCGCTCGCCATTACCTTTCCCAGCCCTTAGAATTTCATGATGGCCATCAGAATAGACAAGAGGAAAGAATAGGAGAGAGTACAACTTTTTCCATTTATCACCCCAGAGAACCGTTGAAATGGCCATGTGGCGTCCACAGCATCAGAACACTGTGACGATAGCCTGTTGTGACTTGTGTGGCTTTGTATGAGGAGACCCATTGTTGTTCAGGTGATATAAAAGAGCAAATCTTAATTGATGAGAGATGTGTGTGGGGCTGGCTCTCGGTAGAGCATGGAACTTGACCTCAGGGTTGTGAGTTCAAGCCCAAGTAGGGCTTGGAGCCTACTTTAAGAGACAGAGAGAGAGACAGAGAGAGAGAGAGAGAGAGAGAGAGAGATGTGCTTATCTTATTAACTTAAGAGTCTGGGAACAAAGAGAACATACAAAACAAAACAACAGTATATGAGGCTTAATTACTTCTCCTCTGGCTGCTTCTATTATATCATAAGAAAATGCTAATGGCACTTCCCTCAAGCACTATAAAAGAACTTCTTTCAGACCATCTTTTCGCCCAGAGGAGGTGAAAGTCTTAACCTAGACAGAACCATCCAGTCTTGGGGCGGAGAAAATGAACGCCTGGAAACCAAAGCAAGAGAAGTAGGGGGCTGCTCCGGGCGCTCAGCTGCAAGGTTACCCGCATACGCCACCTGGTGCTGGTTCTCCTGTTGCCCCAAGGAGCGTGGGCTCGTACGATAAAGAGCCCTGGTTAGCGAGTGACAGGACCGGTGTGCTCTGAAGCAGGAGCAAAGGCCACCAGCATGAACTCACCAAAACCTTTGCTTTGGGTAAATTAGACCCAGAAATTATTCACATTTGGCTGCTTTGCTTATTAGACTCTGGCTGAAAGACAGCACTCCGGGGAACATTTTTACCCTTGCAATTTTCCTCCCATTCCCTCCCATGCCTCCTCCCTTCTTACTTAACATTTTAGCAGCAAAGTGGACGATGAATGGGTAGTTTTAGCTTCTCCCCCTACACTCTCCTGCCCAGGCCCACCCTCCCTTCCCTCACCCCAGTCTGAGTTAAGTTTAGCTCGCATGCGTTTTTCCTCTTCTTTTCGGCACTTACTCCCTTCAGCTGCTCCTAGCCAGCCTTCAGAGCTAATGTGTTATTAGCCACGGTCTCGTGCAGAACAGGAATTTTGCAGAGGATCTTAAACCAGTACTGGTAACTGTTCCTAAATCAGGTAAGGTTGGGGTGTAATAGATGAATAAACAGAATGCATCCTGAGTGACGTGCGTCTTCCTTCTAGACGGGGAAATCCTTTACACTTGTGCAAAGAGCGATTTAAGAAGATTCAGAAGCTTTGGCACCAACACAGTATCACGGAGGAAATTGGACATGCACAGGAAGCAAATCAGACACTCGTTGGCATCGACTGGCAGCATTTATAATTACTTCACTACCAAAAACAGAAACTTGGAGTTTTATAACCCAGTTGGCTTTTCAAGAAAGAGAATAGGAAATAAATTCTACTGAATTTGGAAATCAATTCTTTATTTAAGCTTTCCTTCCTAGTTTTGTTTTCATAGTTTCTGGCTCCAGGGACTGATGAAAATCACCTTCCATCAGCGGATTTTCTTGCACTGTTTGCTGTGTCCCTCAAACGTAACTGCTTGAGTTTTAGGATCCAGCAAGAAGCACTCTCTTCCCCAGCTGGGCACGACCCTTTGTGGGCATGTGACTGTGTTTGACCATTCCCAGTAGTCTGAGCCATGTTACATTACTGATCACGAGGAACTCCAGGCCTGAAGCTGATTCGACAGCGGCAGGAAAAAGTCTCTTTGGTCTCTTGGGGTCACACTTCTTGGTCCCTTTCAGTGACTCTCAACACTGGGATTGGGTCGCTGTCCCCTCCGCTGACGGGACCCTACCTCTAAGAGCAAAGCAGTGGATCTTAAAAGCGGCAATCCCTTGTCTCCATCGCTGTGAGCGGGTTGGGGCATGTGTGCACCTGTGGGACGAAGGGGAGAGGCATTTGCTTCGTATGCTGGGTGGTTTTCAGGGCTATAGAAGTTGGGTTTTTTTGTTACATGGTTTTTTGGTTTTTGTTTTTTGTTTTTGGCAAGACTTTTGGCTTTGAGAGAAAAACTCATTTTAAAGGGCTTTTTGAAACCTTAGAGTATCCTAATTTTTCAGAAAATATATTCCCATTTCTAAGACTAAACCGAGAGATTGTATGCATCCTGAATCAAACGCTAGGAGAAAAAATTAGAACTCGGTGTTTTGAGGTTTCCCTACCCCTTCCAGCATTTCCTGGAATAGATGAACTGCTGTTTACCTGCTGGCTCACTTAGTACATTCCTGGGACAGCCTCTGTGCCCAGGCTTTTTATTATTTTTAAACATTATTGTTCTTACTAAGAGGTGCCTTCCCAGAATGATAGCCACTTAGTAAAATAGCTTTTAACTCTTATATACTACACAGCCACTCTCGTTTGATACATGTGTGCTGAGAGCTTGAATACCCACGGAGAGTGATGGCAAATTTAGTGGAGGAATACATTCTGAGCCTCTCCGAGGTGGAGCTAAGGGACAAATGAATCATAAGAGGGTCTTGGATTTTTTTAGCCAATGAAAGTAACCCTTTCACTCAGTCCGTTTTGAATTGCATCTGAAAGTTCTGTTCCACTCAGCTTTGCATACACTGCAGTAAACCCAGGAGGAAGATCAGGATTCCAGACTTTAGGCTAAAATAAGTGGGAATGCAGAAGCCACATTCACTGCTTCTTCCACGGTAGTGTGTGACAGGAACCCATCCTCTGAAAGGATGACCTTAACCCTTTTTGCTTGGGACTGGCTCACCCAGCTGAGAGGAGGACCAACAGGAAGAAAATCCAACTTAGGACCCAGCACTCTCCCCCATTTTCTGGCCTTCTGTTCATAAGATCTGAGGCTGTGGATGGCACAATGATTTTAATGTTTATTTTGACCTTTTTCACATCCCCGTTCCTTTAGCGTTAAGTCCAGCTTCTTTTGGCTTTTCTCCATATCTTCACCAAGCTTAAAGTAAGTCCAGGTTCCCTCTCTGTAAATGGATTATAAACATTTTTACCAAATCATAACAATACTCTGGCTTTCAGGAATGACTTCATAGAAGTCTGTTGTTAGCAGAGGGTGTCCCTGGATTTCATTCTTTGAGAATGTCAGGGAGTCTGATGAATTTACATGAAACAGCAACACACGCACCCTTCCAGTTTCTGGTGTGTGCATCATTAAGCTAATTGTCTTCCCTACCTAATGAATCATCTTAGTTTTTATGATTTTTTCCGCATGTATTATGTTTATTGTAGAAATGTTTATATAACATCCTTTCCATATCAGGGAAAATCATATCTGTTTAATAAATTGGCCATAACTTTAATATCTGTGGACATCTTGTAAAATTTGGAATGTATCATATGTAAAAAGTTTAAAGATATCCAAATAAATGCTTTAGGTGTTGACATTACTTTGAGTCTGCCTACATTTTCTTTGTTTTGTTTCACACACTTAAATGCCATGGAAATGTTCCCCATGTCACCTTGCTACAAATAAAGTGGAACATCTGTATTAGCTTGAAAATTAAGAGGCTTATATTCTTAGTGTCAATTATGGCCATTAGCCAAACCAACTTGACCTTACCAGAGAAAGCTGGATCATCATTTCAGCTGATTAAGCTTCATATTCATTGGCTGCAACAGCTCGTGAACTTCTGAACCATTTTGAACCTCGAATCACTGGGGAAACAGAGCACTCAAAGTCTCTTCCAGCAATATGACCTGTCTTCAGGTTTATACTCTTCTTGCTCTTTCTTCCCTGGTAATCTTCAGGTCCTTGTTCTTACACACTCCCCAGACATTCTCTGCTTATGAGAGACACGTGGAGGAAGGAAGCTATGTCCTTAATTTGCAGGAGAGTCATTGCCTACAAGAACTCTGCTGTGCTTTTCAAAATCCTCTTAAAACAGAAGGCATAAACTAAGAAAGCAAGGTTTCCATGTGTTCTCCCTGTCTTCTAGCTTTTAATGCTGCTCCCCGCTTACTCTCTTCCCTGGTCCAAATGTCAGCAGTTCCAAGGGTCATTAAGCCCTCTGACACACTCCTTGCTCTGTCCTTATTCTTGTTTTTTTTAAGTCAAGTGTATTAAGGTATTTTACAAATAGTAAAATTCATCCTTTTTAATGGACATTTTTATGTATTTCAACAAAGGCATACAACTACTGCTATCAAACAGGACAGTTTTGTCTGCCCAGGACATTCCCTCAAGCCCCTTTTGTGGTCACCTTCTTCCCCGGTCCTGACCCCCAGACAACCACTAATCTTCCTGTCCCTTTGTTTTGCCTCTTCCAGAATGTCCTATAAATATGTATCACATGTAGCCTTTTGAGCCTGGCTTTTCTAAGAAGACTAATGCATTGGAGAGTCATCCGTGTTCCTTATGGTTGCTGAGCGGTGTTCCACTGTGCAGATGTTTATGCAGTTATCAGGTGTGAAGGACATTTGGGCGGTTTATGGTGATTATGAAAAAAATGAAAACGTTATTGTGCAGGTTTTTGTGTGAAACTACGTTTCCATTCCCCTTGGGTAAATAGCTAGGAATTTTCTCCTTCTATCTTAACCTGCTGTATTCCATCTTTGCACAACATTCTCTAACTTTGCTGTTTATATTCATCCTCTGTTTGGGAGGACAAAACACCATCAGAAGTTAAAAGACTGATGTTTCCCCCTCCTTCAAGCAAATCTCCTGTCCACTGAGGACCAGGAAGTCATCCCTCTCTCCCTGGTCTTCCATACCATTCGCCCCCACATTCCTGTCCCTAACACGGTGCTGCTGGCTGGCCACCCTGTCATCGGGAGCCGTGTTCTCCTCTAGTAGCAAGTCAGAGACCCGAGTTGTCTTGGGCTCCCTTCCCTCCCCCACTCGGCCCCGCTCCTGGCTAAGCTGCAAACCTGCTGGCCTAGCATTACAGGTGCCCGGACAAGAAGGGGCAGGGGAGCGTGCCAAGCAAGCACCTAATCTTATTAACCTATATTGAGGTTACTTGGGGTTTATTTGCTGGTGGTTCGGTCCTGGGCTTGAACGTGTTGCAAGAAGCTATGAGTTCTTGAACTGAAGTCACAGGTTCCAGCACACTTGTCTTCCTAAATGTTCAAAATAAGCAGCTAGTACCTACTTCTTCACTCTGGAGAAAGTGTTTTAAAAGTGGAAAAGGCCTAATGTGCTGTCTTACCTCTCACCCTGCCCCCAAGGAAGGCCTGCCAGACTTGAAAACCTGGTTGAGTCCCCTGGGAGAAATGAATTTATACTGGTCCCAGGAAAGCCTGAGGTCAGACACAAGGAAGACCCAGGTCAGAGTCTTGTTGGCTGCTACCTGAGAAGCCCTGTGAAGTGTAGCTCGCCCTACGTCTGCTTGAACCAACTGGGGATATTTATCATAGGGTCAGTTCACCCTTGGTCCTCCCAGCAGCTCTCAGATTCTAAGGTTGCTTACATCTGCCCTATAACCTGGCCCCACAGAGACTTGTGTTTCCCTGTTTGGGAAAATACATTTTGACCAGAGCAGGGAAAAATGGTTTGGAATTTTTGCTTAAATCACTAAACTAAGATTCCACACATGAAAATATTAAATAAATTCAGCTCTGGTCTGAACTGGTCAATGTGGAGAATATTTGGGATAGCCTTATAATCAGTGTTCTTGCAGATGAGATGGTGAGAGGGAGAGGTGATGCCCTGACTGGTAACCATGCTTCCCTTTAGGGTCAGGTTCAGTTGGGTTTTGTTAACAAATACTGGCTAGAATTGGGAATCATGTGATAACATACAGTCGAATAGGCTAAGACAGTGTTTAACACAAGTGATTTTCACACAATATAATTTTTAATGTCTATCGTACAGCTGTTAACAGCACAGTTACACATGAGCCTAGAGCAGCACTTTCTCGATGGTTCTCAGCACTCCCGAGGGGAGAGAGTTCCAGGACCCTTGTCAGAGGTGGCTGACTCCCTTAGCATTTTCAATGTGGACCATTCTTTGGTCTCAAGGAGACTCCAAAGTCTAATTAAATTAAACCTGGGGCCAAAGTCTGAGAGTGTCCAAATGTTTGTTTTGTTCTGGTTTGGTTTTTTGGGGTTTTTTTTTTTTGTTGTTGTTGTTGTTGTTTTTTAGTATTTATATATTTTTGAGACACAGAAAGAGCCTGAACGGGGGAGGGGCAGAGAGAGAGGGAGACATAGAATCTGAAGCAGGCTTCAGGCTCTGAGCTGCGAGCTCATGACCAAAGTCGGATGCTTAACTGACTGAGCCACCCAGGTGCCCCAAGAGCAAGAGTGTCCAAATGTTTTAATGCCTGGGAGAATGAGAGCTCCAGAACATGCCCCAGGCAGCACCCAAAGTCTTATTGTCTCCCCACTGAACACTCAGCACAACAATGAAGCCATTATCTCCTTCCCCTAAAAGCTTCCCTTTTCTCTCTTCCCTGAAAGAAGGTAAAATTTCTCTTGGAGTCACTAGCTCAGGAAGATGGACTGAGTTTCAAAGAATCTTTAATACAGAGGCATTGCAGAAATACTGCTTTGCAGGATAGGTATCTGGGGAAGGAAACAGGAAGAAGCTTCCAGAGGATGCTTTGCCCTCCACTGTAGACCATTAGTGTCACCCATGTGGGCTGTTGTGGCCACCTGTGTGGGTCTAAGAGGAGAGGCCCGGTGTCCAGAGGGTAGACTCTTGTCTCATTGTTACTCCTCTTCCAGTGAAGAGCAGCCACCTAGTCCAGTGCTTCCACAGACAAGCCAAAGGAGGTCACCTGGCACTTCAGGGGCGTGATGTTGCCGGAACAGCCAACAACCTGACTTCCTCAGCCCATAGCTCACTCCAGGCTAAGCGAGGGCATGGGGATGTGACACAAGAGTAGCCTTTAACTATGTTTTTGGTGAGGAAAATAATCCCCTGTCTTTAAGTTCTCTTGCCCCATGATTGAAGAATTCCTCTCGTGGGCCCTCAGTGCTCTGGAGAGCCCATTAGTCTTAGAAAAGTATAACTATCCCCCGCCCTGCACAATTACACAAACAAAATGGCTGTCCTGTCAGTCTTGGCATTTAAAAACAGAAGAATGACGACATGGCCAGTACATTTTTCAGACTCCTGTGCTTATGCACCAAGTGACACTTTGGATGTAGAATGAAACAACTTGGAGCCTGTAATGGCAAACTCTTAAAAAGGGGAGTTGCCCTCAGTGCAGCCAGTAGTAGCCTCAGGGTGGAACTGAATTCATGTGCTATGAAGAGTGATCCACTGAGAGGCGCCCTGAGTCCACCATGAGGGCATATCGGGAAGTAGTGGGCCTGAGCCAGGGCTCATTCACTAATATTTTAAGTCATTCAACAAATGTTTGCCAAACGGTTTTAGGGACCCTAAACTTTAAATCCCACCATCAGAAAGAGTCTCTGTAGTAAGATGGCTGCCCTCCTTGGGAGATTCAGATTGGATAAGTGGGGTATCCGCTTTCTTGGAGTCCGCTACTTCTCAGTGTTCAGGAGGGGAGGGGGCCCAGGGCCATCAGCCAGCCTCTGGGGCCTGGCCTGCGTCTGCACCCTCGGCTTCCACCTGGTTACTCTTGCCCAGCTTTTTCAAGCTCTCCAGAAAGGCCTTCCAAGTCTCCGACACACTCTTTTCCAGAAGCCAGCCCTCACTCTCGCACTCAAGGTCTTCGGGGTTCGACACACCTTCCAGTGCTGTGTGCAGGTAGCGTAGGCCAATTGTGACGGACACCTGGTGGGGAGAAGAGACTTAGAGGAGGTCTGGGAGAAGTAGGTGGGGACTGAGGTTGTTAGGAAACCCTGGAAGCCACCAGCCTGTTCACCCCGGGGGCCCTTCGAGTGTGACAGGCTCTGCTGAGTCTGGGTTGGTGAGGGCCTGCCCACCAGCCTGGCCTGGTGCTCAAAATAGCTGTCTTTTCTCCAGCCTCATCTCCAGCCCTATTCTCCTCCCTTTCTGGCCACCCTGGGCTTCTTTGGGTCCCATCCACACTTTCTTCTCTCCAGCCTTTACCTCTTGCTGTTTGCCTTAAACGTTGTTCCTCTCCACGCTCCCCCTTCAACTCAGCTTCAGCCCTCGGTGAGTGACCCTGCTACCCATTCTGCCTCCTCTTTCTCTCCAGTCTCACCCGTTCTGGGGGGATTAGTCCTGGGGGGATTAGGTTTCCCCTCCTTGCACCCCCATCCCGTTCCTAGCACATTGTTTGGCACATATGAGGTGTTGGGTAAACTATTTGCTAGACAGAATTAAAAAGTCACCTCCTTTTCAGCAAGCAATATTATCATATGTGGTTTCCTTCTACTTCTGCTATTTTGATTAGTGTGGGGATGAGTGGGTGATTTGTTTGCGTTTGTTCACTAGCAGTCGCTGTAGCAGGCTGTGGTGCCAAAATGCCTGGGTTCAAACCCCAGTCCTGATACTTAGCCAGCCATGTGAGTAAGAAACCTCAGTTTACTCATGTGGTTTGCAAATTTTCAGATGGAGTGTCTCCTGCCTCTTGTGCATGCTGTGACATGTCAGGATGTGTAGAGCATTGTACGTGGTGCCCAGTAAGGATGAATAGATGGGTCAGCTGTAATTGGTTATCAGTGTGGTAAGTACTGTTTGCATCTTTCCAATGTATCGTGTTACCCCTTGTTTCTACATAGATTCCCGCTTTACTCTCTTACATTTCTCCTTTCGTGGTATAACAGACTCTGAGCTGGCGAGGCCTGCTCATGGAGACCGTCCACCCCGATGCATCTTGTTCACTCAGTCTCCCAGCCCATAGAACGGCACCCAGTGGTGGTAGGGCTTCAGTAAACATCTACTAAATGAATGCTATGGGAGCACTTTACAATTGCAGTGGTGGATGACATTAGTGATTGATGTTTTAGGTTTTCGTTATTGTCATTGTCCGTTGAAAGTTTAATATAATGTTTATGGTGAAAAAAAACTCACCTCCTCCAGGACGTCCTCCTGGTGTACATACTCCTACTCCGATTCCCTCCTCCTTTCCTGAAGCAGGTCTACTGCTGCATTATGAATTTTGCACTTGGTCATGGTCCTCCCTTTGGTTCATGAGTTAGATGTCACCTCCTAACTGGATTGTGAGGCCCAGGAGAGCAAGGCTCAAGCCAGAGCCCTATCTTAGTTTAGCCACCCTCATGCCCATCACAGAGCTCTGCCAACTGAAGGCCTCAGCTAAAAGTCAAGAGCATTTACTCCCTGTTCACGATGAGCTGGTCCTCATCTCATACAGTCACTAGCTTCCTGGAAAGGCGAGGAAACTGAGAGGCAGCCAGTGGAACCCTGTTTTCCCACTGTTAGCCTTTCAGTCTTTTCATGGGTTTTCAGGGTACATGAGCTTCTGACCTTCCAGCAGTAAGCTTCTCACCTCACTCTACCCATTCATTCCCAAGACTGTGCCTCAAGTAGTCAACAATCAGTAAAACGTCATTCATTTGCCTTGACATGAAAAGAAACCCTCCCTTCCCCAGCCAGCCTACCCGCAGACAATACAGTACCTGCAGTGTGATGTGGTGAGTTAGAAGTAGTCATCTCAGCCCAGGGCACAGCTACATGTTAAATTCCATAGCACTAAGAGAGCGACTTACTTAAAGGAAACTTTCAGTGAATCTCCTCTAATGGGCAAACTTTCCCCACTGATATTTCTGGTTTTGGACTTCTGGATTTTGGAGTGGATTTTCTGCTGCCAGCTGAAAGCCAGAGCCCCGGAGTCACCCTCTGTACCACCTTGGTTTACCACTCACACTTGCTCTCAATCAGCACCCGGGACAGCACCCAGCACTCAGGTGTTTAAGAAATAACTCCGATAAATGAATGAATGACATCTTGCTACATCCCAAGTTCTGTACAGAGAGGAATTAAGCCTTATAGGTGAAATCAGACAAATCCACAAATAGTTAGAATAACAGGTAAATTGCTACCAGAATCTTGAGAGAAGCACAAATCCAAATAGCTCCCATTTCCTGGACATAATACATATCACCCCCTGTTCCCCCCCAGGAATCCCAAAGCTAAGTGCTGTCGGTCCCATATAAAGAGATGTTAAGTAACTTTCCAAGACCCCAGACTGAAAAAACAAAGGCACATGATGAACCTCTAAAACATGCAAAGTGAAAGAAGGCAGACAGAAAAGGTCACATATTTTGATGGCATTTATATAAAATTTTGTCCAGGATGGATAAATCCACAAAGCTGGAGCACAGATTAATGGTTTCCAGGGGCTGGAGGGGTGGGAGGCAGGGGGGCGGGAGATGGGAAGTATGCTGCTTAATGGGTAGGAGCTTCTCTTTGGGAGTGATGGAAATGTTTTACAACTAGATAGAGGTGGTAGCTGATGTTGTAGTAGTTGTACAACATTGTGAATGTACTAAATGCCACTACATTGCTCACTTTAAAATGGTTCATTTTCTGTTCTGTGAATTTCACCTCTATCAATTATTTTTTGAGTGATAGGAAAGAAACAAAAAATAGTAGAGGTGCTGGGGTTTAAACTTAGGCCTGCCTGCCTCACCCACAGCAAGGCTGAGGGCTGCTTCTGAGGAGAGAGGCAAGCGCTCCAGGCTGGGCCCCACCCGTTAAATCCAAGAGGGGCAGGTAACCCCCACTCCCCTCGCCCCCAGCTGGCCCAGAGCCTACCTCAAAGAGCCAGACGAGGAGTGTGACGGCGCCCATGGAGTTCATGAGGCTGCCGTAGTAGCTTAGCAGGGCAGCCCTGCAGCCACGCACCCACAGGTTGAGCTCCTCTGTCTGGTGGTCGTAGCTGTAGTGAGCCGAATTGTTGGTGAGCTGGTACTGAATGCAGGGCCGTGGCGAGTTGGGGTTGCAGCAGCTGAAGGGAACTCCATCCACCAGGTATCGCCCATCCACATTGCTCTTGATGCGACTGGAGGAGAAAGATTAGGGGCTTCTCAGACTTCTCACCAGGGGCCAGTTCCTCCCATCCCACAGCTCTGAAAAGCTGTAATATTCATTCATCCATCCATCCATTCATTCATTCATGAAATAATAAAGGTACCTACTATGTGCCAGCCACTGTTCTAGAAGCTGAAGGTGGAGAAATGACGCTAGAGAACCAATGTCCCTACTTCCTAGAGTTCATGTTCTTGAGGGTTGAGACAGATAATAAACCAAGAAGCGAGTAAATAAGGAATACAGAAATGCATCCAACCACGCTTTGTACTGCCAGGCCTCTGCATGCAGCAATTTCTTGGAACCATGTCAGCCTGGTAGGACAGGTGGTGACTGGAACAGGACTGCCTAGCATTCGTGGCCAACAGCCTTTGCCCCGCAGCCCCTCTGCAACCTTACCTCTAAAAAGTCACTAGGGACCAAGGCTCCCTCTGGCCAGATGGGTTCTGTTCAGTATATATTTCCAGAAGGCCTGCTGTAGCCCAGGGCCTGTGCAGGGACAGGGAATGAGACTGGAAATAGTTACAGTCCTTGCCCTCAACTTGCTTGCTGTCCACAGTGAACTCTGCCCCTAGCCAGGTGGGATCTCCTTACTCACCTGAAGGCTGCAGCCCGTATTACTTCTGCACTTCCATTTGTAGGTATATATTTGGTTAGGGCGCACCATACATTCATGTGGGTTCAGAATTCAAAAGGGGCAGACATCTTTACTCTGAAAGTTCTCTCCATCCTCATCAGGCATCTGAGTGTGTCCTACCTGACCTGAGTGAGGTTACCCAGGTGTCTTTATGCACCAGAATTCATCAAGCTGCACACTTAAGATTTGTGCACCTGAGTGTATGCATGTTATCTTGAATCACAAGGTTTTTTTAAGTTGCACAGACTTTTACAAACATGAGAGTAGAATGTATGAGAATAGAAATTATTTATTTCTATTTTTATTATTTAAAATTTATTTTAAATAATTATTATTTAAAATAGAATTATTTTTAATAGAATTATTTAAAATAGAAACTATAATTCCAATTCTGGGTATCTATCTGAAAAAAATGAAAACGTTAACCTCAGGGGCACTGGCTGGCTCAGTCAGTGAAGCATGCGACACTTGATCTCGGGGTTGTGAGTTCGAGCCCCACATTGGGTATAGAAATTACTTAAAAATAAAATCTTGAAGAAGAAAAAAAGAAAACATTAAATCAAAAAGATACATGCATCCCTGTGTTCATTGTAGCATTATTTACAAAAGTCAAGACATGGTAACTACTTAAGTGTCCATTGATAGGTGAATGGATAAAGAAACTTTGGTACATACACACACATACGCACATGCACGTGCACACACACACACACACACACACACACACACACTGGAATATTATTCATCTCTATAAAAAGAAATCTTGCCATTTGCAAAAATGTGGGTGGATCTTGAGTACATTATGCTAAGTGAAATAATAAAGACAAATACCATATGATCTCACTTACATGTGGAATCTAAAAACAAACCAAAGAAAGTTGTGGTTGCCAGGACAGGTGTGGCAGATGGGCAGAATGGGCGAAAGTGGCCAAAAGTCCTGGGGATGTAATACACAGCATCATGACTATAGTTAATAATGCTGTATTGAAAGTTGCTAAGAGAATAAATCTTAAAAGTTTCTTATCACAAGAAAAAAAATTCTGTACCTAGGTATAGTGATAGATGTTAACTAGATGCATGGTGGGGCTCATTTTGCAATATATGCAAATAGCAAATCGTTATGTTGTATCCGAAAACTAATGTTGCATGTAAACTATACCTCAATAATAAACATAAATAATAGAAACTGTTTTCAACATTCATTGAAATGATAATTTCAGTGTTTAGCTTCTAAATGTCCATGTTTAATCTCCAACTCATTCTTGTCCCTTGGCCTCCAGATCCCCCCAAACTGTAGCCAACTGTCTGTCCTTCTAAAAAGACTTCATACCTGATAAGCAAACACAGATTCTGCAAATGTTCTTTTTCTTCTTGTTTTTTACCCAAATGATAACGTCCTGTCTTGCACCTTTCTTTTTTCCCTTAGCAGTATCTTAGAGATTTTTTATATCTATCAATAGAGAGTATTCTCCAGGTTTTTAATGAGCTACACGGTATTGCCGTTGCACAGATGGTCCTGGGGCACTAGTCAGTTCCCTACTGATAGATGTTTAGGGCTTTCCCAATCTCCTGTTAATTTAAACATTGTGCATATTGTGGCTATATCTAGAGGGTAAATTCCTAGAGGGGGCATCCCTGCATCAAAGTGTGGATCCATCTGTGACCGCCCTAGACCCCTGCCATATTTCTCCCTGGCGTATGTAGAATCATACCCCTAACAGACATGCACAAGAGAACGTACCCTTCATGCTGTACCCACACGGGTTCGATTTTTGATCTTTTCCAACCTGAGAGATGAAAAATAGTATCTCAGGGTTGTCTCAATTGCCATTTCTCTCATTACGAATGAAGTTGAGTATCTTCTGATATGTCGAAGAGCCATTCGTGGCTCCTTTTCTGTGAACTGTTGATCAGTATGATTAGGACTTTAGGAAGGTTCTGTACAATGTGGCCTCCTTGGTTCCAGAAAAGTCCTCACCTGGGTTATGGTGACCATATTTCCAATGGTCTGCAGTCCCTGACCTCTACTTCCTAGACAGGACCCCAGCCGAGAGAATGGGTGGTCCTGGGTGCACAGGACACCTGAACGTACTCCCAGCTCATCCCTCTGGACAAGGTCCTTACCCTCTCTGGGCCTCAGGTCCCTCATCTGTAAAATGGAGTTGACATGAGGATCATATGAAGGGATGTGTGTAAAAGGTCTTAGAAAAGTGGCTGGCACATAATAAGTGCACAGTGAATGTGAACTCATGGCTGAGGCTGGGCAGGGTGGAGGAATGAGAGCCTTCACATGTGCTCCGTGTGCCCTCAAGCAACAGCTGTGGCAATGGAACAGACCATTCATCACCACTGGGCAATAGTCACTTGTGATCAGGTGGCAGGGTCTCTGCCAACTGTGAGGAAGAGGCTCTGAGAGCCTTCTGTGAGGATAGCAACCATGTCTGTGAGGGCAGAGCTCACCCCTGGCCTGAGGCCGTATCAGACATTTGTCACTGGCTGAAGTGGTTGCTACGGAAGTACTTACTTGAGCCCAACTGAGTGCACCAAGAGCACGGTGGGAGCAGAAACCTCTCTGCTCTCCCCCTGCAGCCCGTAGCTCAGCACCTGACGGCGGGGCCCGAGGTGGTCCCGGGTGGGAGGACTGAAGCAGAAGGGCTGTCAGTTTGGGTCTCCTGCCCCCCTCTTGAGGGGCCAGTAGTCCCTGGACACCTCAGCAGACAGTAGTCTCCCACCGATGACCAGCCCTAGCAGGCCTCTTTGAGGCTGGGGTCTCTGAGCTCAGATGCTCTTCGTCCCTCTGCCTGACCTGCAGGCTGTCCCTTGGGCCTGCTCCCAGCAGCACAACATCCCACCTGGGCCATTCCCAATGTCCCCATGAGAGGAGTGGGTATAGTGGGAGGAGCCAGCCTTTGAGTCGCAAATCTACATTTCTGATCTGTGGGACTTCATCCTCTGGACCTGTGTGAGGTGGGGATAACTACAGCCCCCTCTCGGCAGCTGTGGGAAGCTTTAAATGAGGCAGTGTGAGGAATGTGCTTGACACAGGCTCTCAGAGAAGGCCCCACGCAGAGCCACCTGGGCAGGACCTTGCAATCCACCAGATTGTTCTATGGAGGCAGAAGTGGTGCCCTGAGCAGGGCAGGGCGGGGCCTCACCCAAAGCCAAACAGGAAGTGGAAGACCAGCCCACAGCAATTGCCCACTCCTCCCATCAGAGTTTCTTCAGAGCCTCACAGGTCTCTCTCCTATGTGTTGGCTTTTCTATTTAAACTTTGTGAGAAACCGTGATTCCCTCCCTTGTTCGCTGTCCCAGAAGCCCTTTCCTGTCCACCATTCTCTCTCCTTATGCACTCTTAGGTGTCCCTAAGCTGGGATAAAGCCTACAGACTTGCCCCATACATAGTACATGTGTATCTGAAGTGAAGGCCAGGCCTGCAGTTGTGTGGGCTGAGGCCAGGAGAGGCTCTGAGCTACCCTCACTCTGCAGGCTGGCCTTCTGGAGACCACTTATCTTCCCACCTCACCTCACTCACTCCCCCAAATGGGGAAGCCACCTTGCTAGTCTCCTTAAGGCAAAGCCGTGTCTCCCCCCCCAACCAACCCCCCCACCCCCACCCCTCACAGACTGGGGATTCCTGAGGTCAGGGCTTGTCTTCCCTCAGACTGAGGCTCCCTGAGGACAGGGTTGTCTCCCGCCTGAGACTGGGGCTCCGTGAGGGCAGGGCTGTGTCTCCTGTTTGTGTCCTCCTTCAATACCTACAATAGTTTATATCCAAAACAGGTCCTACCTTAATCAAGACCCTTACAAACCCTGGTGAGCCCTGAGCAGAGCAAGATTTGTAGCCTGGGAAATACTCTGATATAAATAGCCAGCTCACCACCTAAGGAGCTTTGTCTTAAGAGGGTGAGTGGGGCCTTAATCTGTGGTTAGAACCAGGACAAGCACTGAGTAAACAAGGTGATTCTTCTACGGGAGAGGGAGGGCTATTTCTAGAATTGCAGGACTCCAACAGATCTCAGGCTGGGGGTCTGGGGAAGCCACAACCTCCATGAAGCCAGGCCTGCCTCCCCCATGCTAACTTGGGTCTTCTCCTCAGGGAGCCCCAGCCTGAGGAGAAGACACACCCCTGCCTCAGAGAGCCCCCAGTCTGAGGGGAGACACAGCCTTGCCCGTGGAGAGCCTCAAGCTGAGGGGAGACACAGTCCAGCCCTCAGGGAGCTCCTAGCCAAGGTCTAGTCTTCTTGAGATGTCTATAAATTGTTCAGGAAGAGTGAAAGGAGCCTGTAGCCTGTAGGTTCCCTGGGTGGGATGAAAAAGTGAGAGGGCTTGGTGCCAGCTTCTCCCTCAGGCTGAGGGCTCGAGGCCAAGCCCTCCTGGCTGACGGTTTCTGGTGCCAAGGCCTTTTACCCCAAGACACTAAAGCTCTGCTTATCCAGAAAACAATGGGGACCTTGAAAGGAATTGTCTGAAGACTTCATGTCCCTCCTCATGTGATGCAGTAAGATATACACAGGGCACCCTAGGAAGTGTTCTTGCCAAAACCAAACCTGAATCCAAGCACACCTCAGCCCTGACTATTGGCTTATGGGGGAAACACAGGGGACTGAAGAACAAGTTAGATGACACCACTTGGCTGCAACTGCTCAGTCCAGAATGTGAGGAACGAACTCTTCAGAACAAGTGGCCCAGTTCCTCCAGTACTCACATGGCTGGACAGTAACCGTTACAGAGAAAAGGAGATGAAAGAGATCAGAGAACCAAATGCAAAGTGTGGACTTAGTTTGGATCCTGATTTGAACAAATCAACTGTGAAAGATACTTTGAAACAGTAAGAGAAAATTGAACAGACCAGATATTAGATGAGATTGCTGCTGGTTTTGTTGGGCATGATTACTATTGTGCTTATAGCAAACAAAAACAAAAAAAGCAAAAAACAAGCAAACCCTCTGTACCTGTTAGAAATGCCTCCTAAAGTATTTATAGGTGAAAGGAAATGAAGGTCGGGATTTGCTTTAAGATACTCAGAGGGTAGGGGCGCCTGGAGGGCTCAATCGGTTGGGCGTCTGACTTCAACTCAAGTCATGATCTCACGGTTCATGAGTTTGAGCCCCGTATCGGGCTCTGTGCTGACAGCTCAGAGCCTGGAGCCTGCTTGGGATTCTGTGTCTCTGTCTCTCTCTGCTCCTCCTCTGTTCATGCTCCGTCTCTCTCTCTCTCTCTCTCTCTCTGTCTCTCTCTCTCTGTCTCTCTCAAAAAGTAAACATTTAAGGGGCACCTGGGTGGCTCAGTCGGTTAAGCATCTGACTTCAGCTCGGGTCATGATCTCATGGCTCATGAGTTCGAGTCCCACGTCAGGCTCTGTGCTGACAGCTCGGAGCCTAGAGCCTGCTTCGGATTCTGTGTCTCCCTCACTCTGCCCCTCCTCTGCTCTCTCTCTCTCTCTCTCTCTGTCTCTCAAAAATAAATAAACATTACAAAAATAAAGTAAACATTTAAAAAAATAAATCAGTAATAATTAAAAAAAAAAGATAGAGGGGATAATTTGTCTTTGGAAGGGGGATATAGATGAAACAAGAAAGCGAAAATGTGCATATTTGTTGAAGCTAGGAAAGGTGTACATGGAAATTCAGGATAATCTCTCCGCTTTTGTGAATGCTTGAAAGTTTCCATGACAAAAGTTGAGATGCAATAAAATAAAAGAAGCGCTGTCTGAGAACTCCAAACCTGTGTCTCGTTAACTTGCTCTGAAGAAGATTCAGTCGCTGAGGGAGGCCGCATCCCTGGACTCTGCTCCTCCCTCCGAGGGCCTCCCCCAGTTATAACGGAGCATCTCCCCACCCCCAGAAGCACCAGGCCGGAGCCGGTGAGAAAGTAAACACAGAAGGCAGAGCAGAGCCCAGCCTCGCATGCCCAAGGCCGTGGGGAGCCTGGGCGGGATCTCTGGTTCCTATGCGGCTAGCTCGTGATTTTCTGAGACCCTGGCACAGAAGCACTGGAATCTAGTCATGATCCACAGAAGTTTCTCAAGCATCTCTGCCCACACCTTCCAGTGTCCCTCTGGAGGAAGACAGCATGGAGGACAAGAAGGGGTGAGAGGGGACAATGAGGCACCACCCCCAAAGTGGCCTGGAGAATTCGAAGTTTCGGTCAGTTAGGGCATAGATTCATTTAACAAGGAAACTGTACAAGGTGACTTTAACATCGCTGCAAAGCAGCACAGCAGAGTGGGAGGAACAGAATTAGAACCTGGCACTCCATACAGTGGGAGATTCTTTGTCATGGAAAGGAAGGAAGTTCTAACAAATGTGGCAACCTGGTTGAACTTGGAAAACGTTATACCAAGTCAAAGAAGCCAAGCCTGGGACCGCCTGGGTGGCTCAGTCGGTGAAGCTTCTGACTTCAGCTTAGGTCATGATCTGACAGTTCGTGGGTTCAAGCCCCATGTCAGGATCTGTGCTGATGGCTGAGTTTGGAGTCTGCTTTGGATTCTCTCTGCCTCTCTCTCTTTCAAAAATAAACATTAAAAAAAAATTTTTTAAGGCCAAGCCCAAAAGACCAATATTCTATGATTTCATTCAAATGAGATGTCCAGGAGAGGGAGGTCTATAGAGACAGAGAGGAGATTATAGAGCAGGGCCGTGGAAGCTAAGGAGTGAAAGCTGGAAGGTACAGGGTTTCCCTGCCATGTGATGAGCACATTTTAAAGTGGACTGTGGCATTGACTAGTGGCACAGCTCTGTGAAGAGGCCAAAAACCATTGAATCATCCACTTTAAATGAGTGAGTTGTAAGGAATGTGCATATCTCAATAAGGCTAGTTTGTAAAAGTGTACCCCCCTCCCACTGCTTCCTGCCGTGAGATCTAACCTGAGGCTCAGATCTTTTATCTATCAAATAGAGATAATACCTGCAAAAATTACAAACGCCCCAGAGAGGGATTTTGTGCAGAATAAATGTGGGACCTGGCAATATAGTGATAGGGGGCAGAATAGGGGGGTGGGAGATGGCCACTGGGCTTTTTGAACCTGGGACCACTGGAGGGGTGAGGGGTGGGGAGATTGTCAATTCTTATAAAAAGCCTTCAATTGATATTGTTTAGATCAGGAGCCTTCAGGAAACAGCCCTTGATCTTAAAGATTCCCTTGAGAAGTCTCCAAAAACCAGCCACCCCTCCATGCTTGTCGGGACCACAAGCTCCGTGCTCAGTTTCCTGGGGGACCAGTAGTGGGGGGCATACCTAAGGAGGTCCTAGGGAGCCCTGTGGGCAGGAACCCAGCCCTGCTCTCAGGAGCTGGACTGGAAATGTTCCCTGTAGCCCAGTCCAGCGAGGTGTACATGGTGTGAAATGGGAAGAGATCCCCCACAGCCTGCAGGAAAGACCAGAAGTCATGGGCACTAGGCACTGCCCACGCGCAGGACCAGTGTCACTGGAGGATCTCGGTGCATTTTCTGCAGACTTCCCATCCTCTGGCCAGCTCACTGCTCCTGGGATCGCCTCCCAGAGTCCTCAGGGTCAACCAGGAGACTGAGGCCCACCCCAGCCTCTTTGTTGGCCTCTCTGAACTTGGTGGTGAAAGGAAAAAGAGAAAAAGATGAAGCATTCCTTTTAAAAAATCTTGGTGGAAGGGGTGCCTGGGTTGCTCAGTTGGTTGAGCGACCAACTTCAGCTCAGGTCATGATCTCGCGATTTGTGGGTTCGAGCCCCGCATCGGGCTCTGTGCTGACAGCTCAGAGCCTGGAGCCTGCTTCAGATTCTGTCTCCCTCTCTTTCTCTGCCCCTCCCCTGCTCATGCTCTCTCTCCCTCTCAAAAACAAATAAACATTAAAAAAAAAAAATCTTGGTGGAAGATGACCCAACTCCCTCAACCTGCCCTCCTACTAGGCCCCACCCCTGCTTCTCTTTGCTTCTGCTGCTCCTGGATCCTCGCCCTGAGGGTGCTGCTGAGAAAAGCCAGAAAAAGGTAAATGCTTACCACTTCTCAATGCCTGGCCTCTCAAAAAAAGAAATAAATACACTTTATATGGTTCAGGGGAGGATTTGGGGAGTCAGCTTTGTCCGGTAAACTTAATAATCCTCCTAAGTAAAGCAGTGAAGATAAGAACAGGAAACAATTTGAGCGTCCAGGGAAAGGGAGGGAAAAAGTGCCTCTCCACGTTGTCTCATTCATTTCTTCCTTCCTTCTTCCCACCAACAGATAAAGGTTGTGCCAGCGCTGGCCCTCAGGCAGATCCAGCCCCATGAAGCTTTCTAGACACAGCCCCGAGGAGCCTGCCCTCGCTTACAGGTGTTGCCCACTGTCATTAATGTGCGAGTTTGTGGGACACAGTGAGGTGGTCCTCTCTCTGCAACAGTGACCCTATCAGGCTGTATCCCTCAGCAGCACAGGAGTGTAACTGTAGGTGAGGCATTTCAGGTCTACCATTGTGTCTTGAGACCAGCTTTGTGGCAAGTTAAAACCAAGATACAGTTTCTTCCCGGAAGCTTAGCCTAAGGGAAGTAAGAGAGAGACAGAGGAGCAAAAGCCTCAAAAGAAGCTTACACTGGTATTCTAATAGAAGCAAAGAAGAACAACCTAAGGGCCTCCCTGAGTATAATATGATGCACCAATTAAACATGATCATTTTAGACAAGTCCTGGATGACATCACTTGCATGTAAAATCTGAAAAGCCAAACATATAGAAACAGAGGCTAGCATGGCGGTCGCTGAGGGCAGGGAGAGGGAAGGGAAGAGACTGGTCAAAGGTTACAAACTTCCAGTTTTAAGGTGAGTAAGTTGTGGGGATCTCATGTACGGCCTGGGGATCATATTTAACAATACCGTATTATGTAGGAATGCAAGCTGGTGCAGCCACTCTGGAAAACAATATGGAAAAAACTAAAAATAGAACTACCCTACGACCCAGCAATTGCACCACTAGGCATTTATCCAAGGGATACAGGTGTGCTGTTTCGAAGGGACACATGCACCCCATGTTTATAGCAGCACTATCGACAATAGCCAAAGTATGGAAAGGGCCCAAATGTCCATCAACGGATGAATGGATAAAGAAGATGTGGTTGGTATATATATACAATGGCGTATTCCTCGGCAATCAAAAAGAATGAAATCTTGCCATTTACAACTACGTGGATGGAACTGGAGGGTATGATGCTAAGTGAAATTAGTCAGAGAAAGACAAAAATCATACGACTTCACTCATATGAGGACTTTAAGAGATAAAACAGATGAACATAAGGGAAGGGAAACAAAAAGAATATAAAAACAGGGAGGGGGACAAAACAGAAGAGATTTATAAATATGGAGAAAAAAACAGAGGGTTACTGGAGGGGTTGTGGGAGGGGGGATGGGCTAAATGGGTAAGGAGCACTAAGGAATCTACTCCTGAAATCGTTGTTGAACTAGATGCCAACTAACTTGGATGTGTTTTAAAAAATAAAATAAAATTAAAAAACAATACTGTATTATGTACTTGAAAGTCGCTAAGAGAGTGGACCTTGAATGTTCTCGCCGCAAGAAAGCAATGGCAATTATGTGCCGTAATGCAAGTCTTAGCTAATGGTAGGGTGGTAATATAAGTGTATCAAATTAATGCCTTCTGCACCTTGACCGTACACAATGTTATTTGTCAATTATATTTAAACAAAGCTGGGGAGGTGGGGGGGGGGCATAATTGTTTTGGACATTATGCAAATACTATATTACCAGATTACCAAATGGGGTGCTCAGTTGTATTTATACCATGGTTACAGTATTTATTATGTAAATGTTCATGTGACTGAACAGGAAGGTGGAAAAATGAAAGCCATTTTCTTTTTTGTGGGTGAGAACCTGGCTTGAATTCCTTTTCCTGTTTTCGTTTCTCTTAATGTTGTCACCATATTTTCTTGTGTAACAGAGAAACTGTTCAGGTCACTGGAGTTAAGATAGTTTCACTCCAACAAGTTGGTATGAAGCATGGGGGGGGGGGGGTTGCTTTGGGGGTGGGTTGTTTTTTTTTTTTGCTTTTAGTTTGTAAGATTTTATTTTTAAGTAATCTCTGTACTCAACATGGGGCTCAAACTTACACCCTGAGATAAAGAGTCTCATGCTCTGACTGAGCCAGCCAGCTACCCTGCATGGAGGTGGTTCTGATCAAGCTTACGGTTTGACTGAAAATTTAGACCTGCCAACCACTGAGAGTAGAGCAACCTGGAGAATTTCTCTGCTCTGGGACAAAAGGAGATTTGGGGATTACGGAGAGATTCTGTAAGTCTCTCCAATGACAAATCGGTGCAGAAGGCAATCAAGGAACATGACAGGAAAAAAATGACAGCTCTTTCTTATTTGCTCACAAAGGTTGTTTGTACCTTCAGCTTCTCCTCCTCTCCCACCCCCATCCCCAGGAATTCTCATCCCTCCTGGGGCAGCTTGTGCAAATCATGCCACCTTGTGCCCTCCCTGCAGACCTGTCACCTCGGAAGGGCAGAGCCATTTATAAGCCTCTCCTTAATTAGGGATTTGTAACAGTAATCCTCACCCACGGAAAAAATAGAATCCCAAGCAATGACCTTCAATCTGACTTCCCTTGCATGTGAGGTGCAGCTAAGCTAGCCATCTGGGCTTCGTGGGTGTTGTCCGGGCTCCGGCCATGCCCTGCTGTTAGTGTGTCCAGCACCCTGCATGCAAGTTCCCTTGGACTCACCCACCTTACTCAGGAAAGCCATTCGGACCCCTCGCCTCAGCCAGGGAAGGGGTTGAGCGGGATGGAAAGAAGAGGTAAAAGAAAAGCCAGTGTCTCAGGACCAGCTGCCCTTTCCCTAGAAAATGACCTGAGACCCACAACGGCGGGTCTCTTGGGAAGAACAGTGTGCCGGAGTGAGCCGCTATTACCTCCAGCACAAAGGATGAGTTTCTCTGTTCCTCACCAGTACCACCCTACATCACACTTCAGGATTTTATTTTTACACACACCACAAATACTTTAGAAACTTTATCGCCTCACACTATCGTGATTCAAGAAGTAAACACCAGCTGGCATTTAATAAGCACTTGCTGTATGCCAGACTCTTTAATAAGCACTTGCTGTATGCCTAGACAGAGCTAGGAGGTGACCTCCAAGATTATCTATTCCAGGGGTGCCTGGCCGGCTCTGTTGGAGAAGCACGGGACTCTTGATCGTGAGTTTGAGCCCCAGGTTGGGTATAGAGATTACTAAAAAAAATAAATTAATTTAAAAAATTATTCCAGGGGCGCCTGGGTGGCGCAGTCGGTTAAGCGTCCGACTTCAGCCAGGTCACGATCTCGCGGTCCGGGAGTTCGAGCCACGCGTCAGGCTCTGGGCTGATGGCTCGGAGCCTGGAGCCTGTTTCCGATTCTGTGTCTCCCTCTCTCTCTGCCCCTCCCCCGTTCATGCTCTGTCTCTCTCTGTCCCAAAAATAAATAAACTTTGAAAAAAAAATTTAAAAAATTATTCCAATGCCTTCATTTTAAAGATGGGCAAGGAATGGGGCGCCTGGTTGGCTCAGTCGGTTAGGCGTCCAACTTCAGTTCGCCGCATGATCTCGCGGTTTGTGGGTTCAAGCCCCACATCAGGCTCTGTGCTGAGAGCTCAGAGCCTGGAGCCTGCTTCGGATTCCGTGTCTCCTTCTCTCTCTGTCACTCCCCCTCTCCTGCTTTGTCTCTCTGTCTGTCTCTCTCTCTCAAAAGTAAATAAACACTAAAAAAAAAATTTTTTTTAATGGGCAAGCAAGAATCCAGAGTGGCAAGCCACTCACCCAAGATCACAAGCTAATTTACAGCCAAATTATACAGCCAAACCTACAGCCTAGACTTCCTGACTGCCCTGTCCTCTGCTCTTGCCACCACACCCAAGGACAAACACCTTGAGAATGGATGCTGGTGTCAGAAGGTTGGAAAACCAGCGAACTCACCAGGGAATTTAAGCTTCTGGGACTGAACCCATCAACATCGAGTGAACAAGACAAAAAAGCCAAATAACGTCTCAGTAAATGTCATCTATGAGTGCCTCATCCCTACGGTATGAAGTAGACACACATGCCTGGCTGGGACTTCCTCCCTGGAGACTCCTGTCCAAGCAACTTATATAACTTGACACCTTCCTCCCACCTTAGCCGGACATTAGGTTGAGTGTATGATACCGCCATCTTTATAGGTCAAAAATGTTAGCGTATCGGCAATTTCATATGGGCCAGCTGAATCCAGCCTCACACACACAGTACTAGGTCGTGCACACACAGCACCCCATGGGCCTCCGAGTCCCCAGCTAGCTCTGACCCCAGGACTGGAGAGCACTCACTCTTTGACTTCTTTGGAGGAGAAGTCCAGGTAACGATTGCTGATCCACTGAATCTCAAACCAGTCTCGAAAGCCATTGTTGCCGCAGCATTTGAACTCGATCTGTAACAGGTCGATGGTCTTCTTCATGAAACACCGGCCGGGGGTGTCTGTGTCTCGGTAGTACTTCATGCCATTCTTGAGCCCCTGGGCCAGGGTGCTCTCCAGGGAGCCCCGCATTAGGAAGCAGCAGAGGGCCACCAGGAAGAGGACAATGTTGAAGAGGACACAGACGACCAGATACGACTTCAGCCAGGGCTTCCACTTGGCATACTTGGAGGGGTCCAGGGCGTCATAGCAGATCTTGCCAGCCAGAGAGTTGAAGACGCAGGACAGCACCCCCATCCCTATCAAGGAGTTGGGCACAAAATGGCTCTCTGAATTATTCATCACATCACTCCTCTTCCGCAGCTCGATCTTAAGGAACAGCCCTAGGCTGAAGATGACGATGCCAGCCAACACGGAGAGCCAGTTCATGAGCCAGAGCCCTTGGGCCAACTTGACCCGCTTCTTCTGGTCAAATTTGACTTTCAGCAGCGCCATACTTGCTGGGTGCAGTCTAGGCAGCTTCCCAGGACACAGCAACCACTCCTGACCTTAGTGAGCCCAGGGGCTGAAGATTCAGGGCCTTGGGAAGGGAGCAGGTGGCCCACGCTTCAGGGAGCTGCTCCGGGAGCTGCCCATGTTGAGCCCCTTAGCCCGGGACCCCCGTTAACTCAGTAGTGGTAACAGGGGCCTCAGAGTCGCCGCTCATGAAGGGGCCAGTCTCCGCGGTGTTGCGGCAGCGTCCTTCCCAGCCAAGGAGGGAGAGCCTGAACGCTGCAGATTAAAAGTGGGGTCCACAAGACCTCACGCTAATCTCTTTAGCCAGCTTCATCCCATTAGATAAAGCCGTGCTAGTTTCAGAACATGGCCAGGAGGAGCCTCCACGAACGCCCCGGAGCAGAGAGCTCTGGGTTCAACATGAAGAATCAGGAACAGAAACAAGACTGGCCAGGGGAATGGGCTCTCCCTGAGGTCTGGCCCAGATCACCGGTCTCCCCAGAAGCCCGTTTGAGGCCAAACGCCTTCAAATCTGAAACTTTCTATGAGACAAAAGACATTGTCATCCTAGTTGAAAAAGAAATGACAGATGGTAAGAAAACATTTACAACACGTAAAAAAATAAAAAGTTAGTAAGCGTTTGTTTATTTTAAAACCCCCACAATTGCACAGTCAAAAGATCAAAAATTGACTGGCAAAACAGGTAAAAGACAGGAACAGATGATTTATAGCAGGCAAACTTGAAAAGTCCAATCTGGAAAAGATGTTCAATCTGAGTAGAACACAGGGAAGTGCAAGTAAGATAATAATAAAAGACCGAATTTGATCCATCAGATTGAGCATCTATCAAAATTCTGTCACGCAACAGTATAAACAAAAACAATAGAAATGGAGATAGAAATGATGAGTCTATAATTTTTTTTTAATTAGCAGATTTTATTTCTTAAGGCAGTTTTAGGTTTACCAAAACCAAAAAAAAATTTTTTTTCAAGGGGGCGCCTGGGTGGCTCGGTCAGTGAAGCATCCAACTTCAGCTCAGGTCATGATCTCACAGTTTGTGAGTTCAAGCCCCACGTCAGGCTCTGTGCTGACGGCTCAGAGCCTGGAGCCTGCTTCGGATTCTGTGTCTCCCTCTCTCTCTGCCCCTCCCCTCCTCACATGTTCTCTCTCTCTCTTTCTCAAAAACAAATAAACATTAAAAATTTTTTCATTGGAAAAAAATTGAAAAGAAAGTACAGAGAATTCCCATAAACTCCTTTCCCACAACCAGTTTTCCCTAGAATTACCATGTTGCGTCTGTGGTACATTTGTTACAACTAATGAACAAATATTGGTATTATTGTTATTGTTAACTAAAGCCCATAGTTTACATTAGGTCTTGCTTGTTGTGTTTTACATTCTGCGAGCTTTGCCAAATGCATAATGTCACGCATCCACTATTAGATCATATAGAATCGGACAGGAAAATTTCGCTGCTCTTAACAATCTCATGTTCCACCTATTCCTTCCTCCTTTCCTCCCTGCCCAACTCTGGGCAGCCAGCCTCTACAGTGTTACCTTTTCCAGAATGTCATATAATTGGAATCATAGCCTTTTCAGACTGATTTATTTCCCTTAGCAGTATGCACTTGGTGTCTCTTCATGTCTTTTTTGTGGCTTGATGGCTCATTTCTGTTAATTGCTGAATAATATTCCACTAATATGGATGTACCACAGTTTATCCATTCACCTATTTAAGGGCATCTTGGTTGCTTCCAATTTGGGGCAATTACAAATAAAACACTGCTATAAACCCTTGTATGTGGGTTTTTCTGTGGACAGAACTTTTAAACTCATTCGGGTAAATATCTAAGAGTACAATTGCTGGGTCATATGGTGAGAGTACGTTTAGCTTTGTAAGAAACTGCCAGATTATCCTCCAAAGTGGCTGTACCATTTTGCATTCCTGCCAGCAATGGAGGAGAGTTCCCGTTGCTTCACGACCTCGCCAGCATTTTGGGTGTTAGCATTCTGGATTTTTGGCATATCACTGTGGCTTTAATTTGCATTTCCCTGATAACATATGATGCAGAGCATCTTTTCATATGTTTATATGCCTTCTTTGGTGAGGCGTCTGGCCCAGGACTTTTGCCCACTTTTTAATCGGGTGGTTTTGGGGCTGTTTTAGGCTGTGACTTTTTGGAGCATAATTTATCTATCTCCATTAAAATCTAAAACACACATTCCCGATGACTCAGCACTGTCCCTTCTCAAAGAGTCTATGCATAAGCACAAGGAGTTTTAAGAACAAACCAAGTCTGTCCTCAAATTTGTGCCCACCTAATACCATGCTGCCCATCAGCTCAGGGTAGTAAGTGGCTCAGCTCTCCCACCTGGAACCTCCTTTCTTCCCTTACGTGGGGAAAATTGGATCCACTATATCCACTATTTGCATGCTCCTCTTTAAGATCTCCAAATTACTAAGAATCAAACGAGTATTTCTCCAGAGAGGGGAGATACGGAACAAAGCTATAAAGACGTACGTTTTTTTCCCTCCAGCTCAGTCACCTGAGAACAAAACAGCTATTCCATTGTTCCACTCAAGTTTGAACTCTATTTTGGGAGTGGCCAAGGCCAGGTTCTAAGACACACAGGAAAATTAGTCTTATTGTTTTATTGTCACACCACATTTTGGATTGAAAACATTATCCGGAGTGATCACTCTTCTAATAACCAAGACTTGGCTTCTAAACAAGCTTTGTGCCTCTCCAAGGAATTTCAACACTTCACCATCGGAAACATTGAAAAGAATGTACTGCAGTTTCCGGAGTTTGGCTTTGTTTTTAGGGGTTTTTTTCCCCCAAAAGAGAATGTTCAGACAACCAGAAGCATGACCGGACTCAGGCGTCACACACACAGAATCTGAAGACGCCTGTCCTGAGAGAAAAAGGGTGTGGGTGACAGTGAAACGATCTCAGGGAACTCCTTTCCAGCACACAGCACGCATGTGGACAAGAGAAATCAGAGGGAAGGAGAGGAAGAAAAAAATTAATGTAGAAACAAGAAACAAAAATATAAAAATAGTTCTCCCTGGGATAACCCGATTAGCCAAGGGCCTCTTTCTCCTCAATTGATCAATTGTACAGCGTGAGGAGGGGCAGAGTGGAGCCCCGGGCTAGTCTGTGGATGTCCCCTGGTGGCCAGAAATAGAATTACTTCATTGTTTGGAAAAGGGAAGATTTCCCCTCTCCAGCTAGAGTGGGCCATTGTCTAGAAAGGAACAAAGAGAAAAAAAAAGACATTAGAAATGTCGTTGGTAGGGGCGCCTGGGTGGCTCAGTTGGTTAAGCGTCCAACTCTGGCCTAGGTCATGATCTCGTTGTTCCTGAGGTCAAGCCCCATGTCGAGCTCTGTACTGACAGCTCAGAGCCTGGAGCCTGCTTCAAGATTCTGTGTCTCCTATCGCTTCTCGGCCTTTTGGCTAAGATTAAGTGCAGATTCTGTGTCTCCTTCTTTCTCTACTCCTCTCCCACTAGTGCTCTCTCTCTCTCTCTCTCTAAAATAAATAAAACATTTCAAAAATTGTTTTAAAGAATCATACATGTTGCTGCATATAAGTGTAGCCTGTTTGCATATATAGATCATACCACATATGAACCATTCTCCTGTCGGTAGATATATGGGTGATTTTTAGTGGGGCTTTTTTTTTCTTGTGTTCCTTTTATGAACAGAGCTGCTTAGAACATTTTGTACATGTCTCCTGCTGAGCGAAGCTTCTCTGGGGTATAACCCTAAGAGAACTGTTGAAGAGGAGGGGGTGTGAATCCTCACCTTAAAACAGTGATGCCAAAGTGGTTTCCTTAAGCAATCAGGGCTGATTTGTTCTCCCGATGTGAATATATGAGCCACATCCTCTTACTATTGAGTCAGACTTCTTAACTTCTGTTTCTCTGATTATAATCGTGGCCTTCATTTGCATATCCCTGGTTACTAATGAGTTTGCGTAACTTGTCATAAATTATTTGCCAATATAAGTAAGTTCCACAAGTCAATCACAAAAACACCAACAAGCCCAATGAAAAATGGGCAAATTGGGCTTGTTGGTGTTTTTCTGATTGACTTGTGGAACTTACTTATATTTTCTATATAATATGTATTGGGCATTTATACCTGTCACAATTATTTTCTCCTAATTGCGACTTGACTTTTTGCTCTCTTTTTTTTTTTTTTTAATTTTTTTTTTCAACGTTTATTTATTTTTGGGACAGAGAGAGACAGAGCATGAACAGGGGAGGGGCAGAGAGAGAGGGAGACAAGAATCGGAAACAGGCTCCAGGCTCTGAGCCATCAGCCCAGAGCCCGACACGGGGCTCGAACTCACGGACCACGAGATCGTGACCTGGCTGAAGTCGGACGCTTAACCGACTGCGCCACTCAGGCGCCCCATTGACTTTTTGCTCTCTTTATGTCATCTTTCGAAGATCATAAGTTCTTATTAGTCAAATTTCATATAAGTTCTTTTTTTTGAGTGTTCATCTTTTTTTAATGTTTGTTTATTTTTGAGAGAGAGAGCACGAGCAGGGGAGGGGCAGAGAGAGAGGGAGACACAGGATCCAAAGCAGGCTTCACATCGACAGCAGAGCCCGATGTGGGGCCCAAACCCACAAACCGCGAGTTCACAACTTGAGCCAAAGTTGGACACTTAACCAACTGAACCACAGAGGCACCCTTCATGTAAGTTCTTAATGGTAGAATTTTCCAATTTTTTCCTTTGTGGTTAGTGCTTGTTTTAGAAATTATTCCTTGCATCCTACATAGATACTATTATCCTCCATTGCCTTCTAGAGGGTTAATCGTTTCCCTCTTCTTAAGATTTTAATGTTTTCAGGGCACATGGGTGACTCAGTCAGTTAAGTGTCCAACTCTTTTTTTTTTTTAATGTTTATTTATTTTTGGGACAATGCAAGAGACAGAGTGCAAGCAGCGGAGGGGCAGACAGATGGAGACACAGAATCTGAAGTGGGCTCCAGGCTCTGAGGTGTCAGCCCAGAGCCTGACACGGCGTTCGAAGTCACGAACCGTGAGATCATGACCTGAGCCAAAGTCAGACGCTCAACCGACTGAGCCACTCAGGCACCCCTAAGTGTCCAACTCTTGATTTCAGCTCAAGTCATGATCCCAGAGTCATGGGATTGAGCCCATGTTGAGCTCCATGCTGACCGTGGAGGCTGCTTAAGATTCTCTCTCTCCCTCCCTCATTCCCCTCCCCTGCTTTCTCTCTCGCTCTCTCTCTCTCTCTCAAAAAAAAATAATAATAAGATTTTAACATTTTTGGAATAGATGTGTGTGTGTGGTATGATGAAGGGATATGATTTAATTTTCTTCCCTGTGGATAATCCCAGCACACCATTTATGAAATAGTCTGTCCTTTCCCCAACAGAGTCTGCACTGCCCAGTCCTAAATTGGGTTTCCATACATGCACAGATGTATTTTTGACTTCTCTCTTCTGTCCCATCAATTGTTTTATTTATTCTTATGTTTTCATCATACTTTTTAATTAAATAAGTCTTCATATCTGATAAAGGGCAACACACACACCTTTTCTTTTTTCATCAATAATATCTTGCCTGCTTATAACTGATGTATAAAAATGTTATGCTCTTGGGGCGCCTGGGGGCTCAGTCGGTTAAGCGTCCGACTTCAGCTCAGGTCATGATCTCGCCGTCCGTGAGTTCAAGCCCCGCGTCGGGCTCTGGGCTGACGGCTCAGAGCCTGGAGCCTGCTTCCGGTTCTGTGTCTCCCTCTCTGTCTCTGCCCCTCCCCCGTTCATGCTCTGTCTCTCTCTGTCTCAAAAATAAATAAACGTTAAAAAAAAAATTTTTTTTTTTTAATGTTATGCTCTTGAGGCACCTGGGTGGGTCAGTTGGTTAAGCACCCAATTCTTGGTTTCGGTTCCAGTCATGATCTCACAGTTTCAAGAGACTGAGCCCCACGTGGGGCTCTGTGCTGACAGTATATAGCCTACTTGGGATTCTCTCTCTCCCTCTCTCTCTCTCTGCCCCTCCCCCACTTGCACTCTCTGTCTCTCTCAAAATAAATAAATGAACTTAAAAAATATTTAAAATGTCATGCTCTTATTACCACTAATAATTTCTCTGTTGCTTATTTTGGAGTTTTTATGCATGTGACCGTATAACCCACGAAAAGTAACTTTTGCTACATCCTTTAAAATCCTCATAATTGGGGGTGCCTGGGTGGCTCAATCGGTTAAGTATCTGACTCCGGCTCAGGTCATGATCTGCCTCCTAGTTCCTGAGTTGGAGCCCCACATTGGGCTCTGTGCTGACAGCTGAGAGCCTGGAGTCTGCTTCAGATTCTGTCTCTCCCTCTCTCTCTGCCCCTCCCCCACTAGAGCGCGCACGTGCACGCGCGTGCACTCTCTCTCTCTCTCAAAAATAAATAAACATTAAAAAAAATTTTTTTAATCCTTTGTTTTACTCCAACAACAAAGATTTTCAGTACAATTTGAATAGAGATAATGACAACAGGGATCCTTCTTTTGATCTTGATCTTAACTTCTAAATGATTCACCATTAAGTATCACGGCTGCTATAGGTTTTAGCAGGTACCCTTAACAAGTTAAGGAAGTTCCCTTCTATTTCTACTTTGCCAAAAGTGCGTTCTCATAATTTGATGCTGACTTTTATAGGAGGCTATTCTACCTCTACTGAGATAATCGTCTGAATGTTTCCCTTAATCTCTTAAATTAAATCAGTCCTTTTTCTAAATTAAATCAGATCAGACTAGCCTTGTCTTTCTAGAATAAACCCTAGTACATTATCATCTTATATACTTCTGGATTTGGTCTACTGCTATAATGTTATAATCTTCACAAATATATTTGAGTTAGATTGGCCTATAATTTTCCCTTCTCATAAAGTTCATGTCTGACTTGAGTTTCAAGGTTATGCAGACTCATACCATGGAATGGGGGTAAATTCCTTCTTTTCCTATATTCTGGAAGAGTTTGTACCAGGATGATATTACTTCTTCCTTACATGTTTGATAGAATTTACTGTCAAAACCCCTGGGGCTGATGTTCTATTTGTGGGAAAGTTTCAATTATGGCTCCAATTTTTGAATAGTTATGGAACTGCTCAGTTTTTCTGTTTCTTCCGTGGCAAATTGTATTTTTCAAGAAATGTATTCATTTCACCTAGATTTGAAGTTATTGGCAGAAAACTCTTCACTGTATCTCCTCATTATCTTTCTAATATGTGCAGCACCTTGGTTTCTTCTATGGTTTATATTTGCCTTCTCTCTTATTTCTTGACCCAGTAAGCCAGAGGTTGGTTAGTTTTATTAATTTTTTCAAAGAATCAGCTGATAAGGCTATTTGTTGGTTTTTAAATCTCTGTATTGTGTTTATGTCATTGACTTTGGCTCTTATCTGTATTTCCTTCAATTTCTGCTATTCTTTTTCTAACTTCTTTTTTTTTTAAGTTTATTTATTTTTGAGAGAGACATAGAGAGAGTGAATGGGGGAGGGACAGAGAGGGAGAGAGAGAGAGAGAGAAAGTGAGAATCCCAAGTAGGCTCCACACTGTTAGCACAGAGCCTGATGTGGGGCTCAAACTCACAAACCATGAGATCACGACCTGAGCCCAAACCAAGAGTTGGACGCTTAACCAACTGAGCCACCCAAGCACCCCTTGTTTTTCTAACTTCTTAAACTAGATGCTTAGCTCATTAATCTTCAGACTTTCTTCTTCTATAAGCAATTCAAGGGCAAAAAGAACCATACTTTTTATGGATAAAGCACAGATATACATAATAAATAATAAAGCCCAGCACACAAACATACAGTAGTATATCTGTGGTCTTAAAATTACATAGACAGGGATTACATAGGTGATTAAATAAAAATGTCTGAAACATTTCCTTAAGGGGATGATAATAAAAGAAAAGTTGAGAAACACCGCCCTAAGACAAGGATCTGCGAGAAAGTAGTTAATTTGGGAAGCTCAAGTGACACCAATTGGGAGGGAAGAAGTGATACAGGAGGGAAAGCAGCCAAGAAAGAGTGTGCTCTCAGGCCAGCTGCCACGGAGGGACTATCCAAAAGGAAACACCTCCGAGTTATCCCGTGTGCACTGAGGGAGCCCAGGTGTTTGTTTATTCCCTAACTCCTGGCCAGCTTTTATTGAGGGCTGCTTCGAGGGAGTAATTCTTTGGCTCTTTTGGCCCACCACACAAGACAGCACAATGGCTTTGGACAGTCTTGGGAACCAGAGCCTTCCGGCACCAAATATCTCCAGTAGCCTGCAATAGCCCTGCTGGGGCACAATAAAAAGTCCAAGAGATATAGGTGGTCAGTGGCCCCCTCTGTTACACTATTATTACTTAAAATAATAGAGGGGCACCTGGGTGGCTCAGTTGGTTAAGCGTCCGACTCTTGATTTCGGTTCCAGTCCTGATCCTAGGGTCATGAGATTGAGCCCCACGCTCAGCGTGGAATCTGTCTTCCCCCGCTCATGCTCGTTCGTGCACTCGCTCTTGCTCTCTCTCAAAAAAAATAATAGAAAGTGCTCTTAGGAAAAATTTTCCGATATGAATAATAACAAGCAGCACTTTTTATAAAGCCCCCTCGGGGACGTATCTGTCACGTAGGTGCTGCTGGACTGAACTGTTAGTGGATTCCTCATTGTCAGTCACATGTCATCAGGCCACTTCAAGTCTAACCCATCTTTCCTAGAGATGCTGTGTTATAACTTGTGTTTCCAAATGCAGGAAACACAGTTAATACCATAAAAATACCAAAGTTGAGGGGCGCCTGGGTGGCGCAGTCAGTTAAGCGTCCGACTTCAGCCAGGTCACGATCTCGCGGTCCGTGAGTTCGAGCCCCGCATCAGGCTCAGGGCTGATGGCTCAGAGCCTGGAGCCTGTTTCCGATTCTGTGTCTCCCTCTCTCTCTGCCCCTCCCCCGTTCATGCTCTGTCTCTCTCTGTCCCAAAAAAATAAATAAACGTTGAAAAAAAAAATTAAAAAAAAAAAAAAACCAAAGTTGAAGATGACGAGAAATGAAAATCAAGTAGGCTGCAAATATATAACAAACATAAACTAAATATGTATGCAGCCAAAAAAGGTAAATTGTTACTGTTCCTTTGGGGGAAATTTTGTGCACAAACTGGATCTACTAAGGGTTCTTAAACCACAGCTTCAATGGAATGTTCCTGTACATGTCCATAAGCATTCTCATTGCTCAAGGACCTTGAAAGTCATTCAACATCCCTGTCATGTTTCTGAGAACTTTCCAGTACTGATGAGATGTACATGAATGCCCCTCTCTCCTCCCTCCTTCATTTCCTCCTCAAAGACTAGGGCTTACCTTTGTGTAAGCCTTTGGTTCTTTTATTTTTATTTATTTACTTTTTAAAATTTGTTTATTTTTGTGAGAGAGAGGCAGAGAGAGAATCCCAAGCAGGCTCCACACTGTCAGTGCAGAGTCCCATGCAGGGCTCGAACTCATGAACAGTGAGATCATGACCTGAACTGAAATCAAGAGTCAGACGCTGAACCGACTGAGCCACCCAGATCCCCCAATTTTTGGTACTTTTATGTTAGCATTGGAAGCTTCCCCTGTTCATTTATTTTTTCTTTTTTTCCTTCCTTCCTTCCTTCCTTCCTTCCTTCCTTCCTTCCTTCCTTCCTTCCTCCCTCCCTTCCTTCCTTCCTTCCTTCCTTCCTCCCTTCCTTCCTTCCTCCCTTCCTTCCTTCCTTCCTCTTTCTTTCTTTCTTTCTTTCTTTCTTTCTTTCTTTCTTTCTTTCTTTCTTTCTTTTTCTTTTTTTACTTAAGCTCTATGCCCAACATGAACTCACGACCCCAACATCAAGAGTCACATGCTCCACTGACTCAGCCAGCCAGGTGCACCACCCTGTTCTTTTCTTGTAGAAGTCATTCTTTGGTCTTTCTGAGAAGTTTCTCCTCTGATTATCTTATCTTTTCTTGAACGTTTCCAAAGAGACAGTGATTTTGCTGAAATCACTTCTTGACTTGGAGACATACTGGATTCTCTGTATCTAATTATGCTGACATGCATTCTGAAGTTTTGCCATCACTTGGATGTTGGCTGAATTGGCCTACACTTCCCACCTCCTTCAAATCTTTCTTTCCCTTAAAAGTTGTGCCTCACAGAGAATGCAACAGCTTGACCTCAGAGATTATCTCATTCGCTTTTCTTTTTTGCTCTATCATCTCCAAATATCCTGATTCTTTTTCAAAGAAACTGAGGAAATCCCGGAAGTCTTCCCAAAGGAGGTGACATTTGGCTTGTGCATAATTTTGGCAACTGTACCTGGACTCAAGTGTGAGAACTGCTTGAGAAAAGGCCAGGAAGTATGGCAGGTGTTTTGTACTGAGTTTCTTCCATTTGTTCCTCCAAATCCATTCTTCACTTTCCTCCACCCTGTTCTTGTGTCCTGGCAGATGACTGATGTGGACTGTACCAACAGACTTCCTTGCCCTGCAGTTTCCAGTTGGCCTCAGCCAATGAAAGGCACCAACAGAAGACAGTGGCATTTTTTTCATTCCCATAGTAGCCCCCATCCCTCCACCAAAGGTCGCAGCTCCTATCAGGTAGTGCTGTCTCTCTCCAGGTTCAGGTGACAGTTTTGTGCCTTCAGCCATAAGAATGAGTGATAACAGGTATTGCCCCGTCTCTTACTATTTCTAAACTCTACCCACAGCTGTGTACACAGCTCCTGATTTAAAAGTAAGCTCTTCTCAAATTATCCATTTTGAGTGTGCCATCTGTTTCCTGCCAGGCCCCTGATTGATACAGTGTGTTTGATTAATGGGTATTAGTTCAGACTAGTTGGAGCATGAAGCGCGTGTGATGAAACAGCGAAACATCACGTAGGCGCAGTAGGCTGGGAGCGGTGGTGAAGGGGCCTGTCTTCCAGGCAATGGGAACCTCAGGGGGGTTTAGACCAGGAGAAGCGTTTAGCAATCGGAGATGGGGAGATGAGTTAGGAGACGATTACAACTGCTATTACAGGAAGGTAACCTTTTGTAATTATCAGATTGGCCGAGCACCAAAGATGTGACAGCGCAGCATGTTGATAAGGGTGTGGAGGAATAGCACTCTCAGATATCGCCAGTGAGGGCATAAACTGATACACCTCTTTGGAAGGCAACGTGATCATATCTGTCAATGTTATAAATGTTCGTAACCTACTGAGCCAGTAATTCCTCTTCTAGGTACTTAGCCTACAGGTAATACTGCACACACGCTAAATAATTTATTGGGGCGCCTGTGTGGCTCAGTCAGTTAAGCGTCCGACTTCAGCTCAGGTCACGATCTCATGGTCCGTGAGTTCAAGCCCCGCATCGGGCTCTGGGCTGATGGCTCAGAGCCTGGAGCCTGCTTCCGATTCTGTGTCTCCCTCTCCCTTTGCCCCTCCCCCGTTCATGCTCTGTCTCTCTCTGTCTCAAAAATAAATAAACGTTAAAAAAAATTTTTTTTTGAATTTATGTAGAAGGCTATTCGTTGTAGCATTTTCCTAATGGCTGAAGACTGGAACAACGTAAATGCCCATCAATTAGGGACTGGTCAGCAAGTATGGCACAGTCCATGGAAGGGGACACTATGCAGCAGTTAAAGAGAATGAAATGGCTCTATATGTACTCACATGGAAGATCTCCAAATATAACGTTAGTGACAAAGGTAAGGTGTCTAATACTATACACAATATGCTTCTATTTGGGTGGGAGGATAAAAGGATATCTTACACTGAAGTTTGTAAATGCAAAGACCAGAAGAACAAAGGAAACCAGTACAGGACGGTTGCTTTTTGATGAGAACTGTATGGCTGGGGTCAAAGGAAGGAGGAAGATTTACTTTTTATTCTAATCTTTTTGTACCCCTGCATAAAGTATCTAGGTTTTAATATCAGTTCTAAAAACCAGACCATGAATAGCTTCCTTGGTGAAAATAACACACAACTGAAAGGCATTCGACTAAAAAACACTTTATAATAGAACATTTGAATTCCTGAGCAGAATGTTGAGCTTGTTTACCGGGTAAGTAAATGGACTCGAATTGTCTTGCTTGGTCTTGTCAGTTCTTAAAGTTCAGAGTAAATAGTATCTGCAAACTTGGAAGGCAGGCCTTTGAACAGTAACTGCTTCCTTCTGTGACTGTTGCTAATGCAAGTAGGTGGTGGGCAGAGATGTCAGGGAATTCAAACCCTGGATGGGTGGTTGATACAAATGCCTTACTTCAGGTCTTGTCTTTTCTTTTCTTTTTAATTTTTTTAATGTTTATTTATTTTTGAAGGAGAGAGAGACAGAGTGTGAGTGGGGGAGGAGCAGAGAGAGAGGGAGACACAGAATCCGAAGCAGGCTCCAGGCTCTGAGCTGTCAGCACAGAGCCCGACGCGGGGCTGGAACTCACGAGCTGTGAGATTATGACCTGAGCCGAAGTCAGCTGCCCAGCCGACTGAGCCACCCAGACGCCCCACTTCAGGTCTCTTCTAAACTGGAGAGGTTATAGGGCACTACCCCATCAGGGTCCTTGGAATTTCTCTATCGTGATTGTTCTTTCGTTCATTTGACCTTCATCTGGACTGTACACTTGAGAAAGGAAGACCACGTGCTTGTTTACCATGGTATTCTTAGTGCCCAGCGCTGAACAGGTGCATAGTAGATGCTCGAATATGTGCTCAGTTGAATTGAACATGGCTTTCGGTCATGTTGCCCCTGCACCTCTTGAAACTTAAAGCTGGGTAAATAACTGACCCTTCATTTCCCCTCATCTTACTTGCAGTGGCCAAGTTATTTTCTTCATAGGAGAAGAAAAATAGTCAAATAATGTGATGAAGTTTTTGAGTTGGTGATGAGACTTTTTAAATTTTTTTTTTCAGCGTTTATTTATATTGGGGACAGAGAGAGACAGAGCATGAACGGGGGAGGGGCAGAGAGAGAGGGAGACACAGAATCGGAAACAGGCTCCAGGCTCCGAGCCATCAGCCCAGAGCCCGACGCGGGGCTCGAACTCACGGACCGCGAGACCGTGACCTGGCTGAAGTCGGACGCTTAACCGACTGCGCCACCCAGGCGCCCCGAGACTTTTTAATTTAATGCAATGTAATTTAACCTCTGTGATACTAGAGTAATTGCATGTTGTTTCTAACACATTGTATTACTGTGTAACATTACCCTACAAAGCTGAATGTTTTTATTGTCCTGCTTTAGTGCATTTCCTAATACAAATAAAACTTTTTTGGCAATAATAACTTCTGCATTGCAATCAGAACTTGAGCGTTAGAATTTATATGTATATTGGCCATTTCTCTTATTCATTTAAGAGGGGTTGAGACTGAAGTGATACGATGGAATACTGTACTAAATTATGTCTAACAAAGCCAATCATAAATGAAATTTAATAAACTCTGATTGCTTAACTAATGTGTAGTTTTATTGCTTTCCTAGAGTTGGTTTTAACGAAAATATATGGTATTTACACTTACTGGTGCAATATGCTCTCATTGTAATGACCATTACGTTTGCTTAATAAAAAACTTACTAAAATAACTCTAATTAATGCTTTTCTGAAAAGTAATCTCGGGGCACCTGGGTAGCTTAGCTAGTTAAGTGTCTGACTCTTGATTTTGGCTCAGGTCATGACCTCACGGTTTGTGGGTTTGAGCCCTGCATCAGGCTTTGTGCTGACAGCACGGAGCCTGCTTGGGATTCTCTCTCCCTCTCTCTGCCCCTGCCCTCCTTTATGCTCTTGCTTTCTCAAAAATAAATAAACTTAAAAATCTTTTTAAAAATAAAAAAGTAACCTGTACACCCAGCATTAGGATTGAACTCACCACCCAAGATCAAGAGTTACCATGCTCTAGTGACTGAGCCAGCCAGGCACCCCCTAATTAATGCTTTTAATTCAGAGGTGTGACTATAATTTTTTTCTTTTGTCAAAACAAACAAACAAACAAACAACCAGGGCGCCTGGATGGCCCAGCTGATTAAGCGACCAACTCTTGATTTTGACTTAGGTCATGATCTCATGGTTCGTGAGTTTGAATTTCGTGTCTTATCAATGCAGAACCTGCTTGGGATTCTCTCTCTCCCTCCCTCTCTGCACCCACCCCCCGCTTGCCCAGTCTCTATCTCTTTCTCAAAATAAACAAATAAAGTTAAGGAAATCATCATAGTTTAAGTTTAGGGAAAACAATAAAGTCTAACTTTCTGAAATGGCATAAAGACTGGAGAGGACAAGAAGAACAGGCAAGATCTGCTAAGCATAGAATGGACGTGATCTGGAAGTCTGATGTTACAAACTGGCCAGCTCAAGGACCAGATGCAGACTGCAAAAAAGTTTTGCTTGGCTTGTCAAATGTTTTTAAAATGCCTAAATTTATCTTCCAAGTCACCGGTCCCCCATTCCCTATTGACTTTCTCCCAACCGCCTTACTCATTGACTTTACCTGCTGGGCCCTAGTAAGCATCAAATGCCTGGAGAATGGCGACATCATTAAAAGAAGTAACAGAACTTGGGAAGGAAAGAAGTGAAAATGGAGATTTTAAGAATATATGAATTTGAAAGGCTGATGAACCCACTGACAGAACTGTCCACGTATGTTGAGAGTTGAGGCTCCAGAGAGCACGGACACAAAGAAGCTAACGGCAAAATCCTGGGCATCTCTCAAGTAAGGGCTGTAAGTCACCAGAATCACAATGACGGGGGACAATGCAAGAGAAACAGTGTGGAGCAAGGCTATGGAGGTCGGAAAGAGAGAACTTCGAAAAGATACAGGAAAGCCCAGCTGAGATTAGTTAGCATTAACTATGGCTCAAACTGCCATGATTTTGTGATTTTATTATCTATTACAAACTGCATGGATTTTTTTTAGATGCAACTAGTTAACGGTCCTTTAAAAGTGCAGTCCACAAAAATGAATCGCAAGCCCGTTAGTGCCAGAAGCATGGCTTTTCCTGAAAGGCACCTGGTGTTAAACTATCAGTCTTTAGGAGCGTAGTTTTCCTAGTCCCTGTTTCTTTCTAATGTGAAGATATGTTTGAGAATTTCATTACGTGTTGTCTTTTTCTTACCAGCATTAATTCTCCTGAGCAATAGATTTTTTTAATCTCTCCTCTTTGGAGATGTTGCAAGCTGTGAAACTGATTAGGATTCTGTTTCAAGTCAGCTAATAGCCGAGGGGGGAAAAAATTCTGGTTTCACCTCCATCTAAAGAATAGAGCTTGGCAGGCCACATTTTACTGGCTTCATTTCTGCCTCATTGACTCTACCCTTGTTCCTCCTTCTCATTTGTTATCTTGTTACATTTCACACATCCAAAAAGCCACCTTAAGTCCTTTTTTGGAACAAGCCAGAACATATAAATATTAAACATATACTTAAGGTACGATAAGCACTTTAATACTAATGGTCATTATTAAATTCAAATCCTATGTCTACAGATACAAGGCACTAGACCCCAAAAAGCTTTTCGAAACTCTTAGAACTTTCCATTTAAGAATATGGGTGAGAACATAGAGCAAAATCCAAATTTGTAATAGTACCCAATCACAGCAAAATTTGAGTGGAAAAAATTAAGACTCGGCTATACGTTTCTGTGTGAAGATATGTAACATTTATTCCTGAGAATTTAGGAAAAGCAATTTGCCCTCTTTAATGACTCCGGAAAGCTCTCTTTCCAACTCAACTAACGCTATTCAAAATCAGTATGTTCCAGGGGTTGAGGCGGGCTCTGGAGCCAGACCACCTGGTTTCCCAGTCCCCTTGAGCTGTGTGACTCTGGCAACTCACCTACCTCGCTTGAAAAATGGTGTTCACAGAACCTACCTAAGATTTTCTGGACTAAACGTCGTGTTTACATGAGTAAGGTGCTTAGAATAGTGTCTACAACCTTTTAAGTGAACAAAAAATTTGGTAGCTATAATTATTTTGGTTTCACAGTTGGTAAGCCTCATGAGTCTCCTGGGGTCAATGCCAAAACTTTGGATCCAAACAAGTCGATGAGTAGCTGGATTCCGGAAGCCCAAGCTAATGTGTACCTGAAGACCAGAGTCCTTCCACCGCCCTGCTGAGTAATACCTATGGAAGTGAAAGTTTCAAGTCAAGAGCTCTCAAGGGCTAGTGTTTTCAGGTTTGATAACATACTTCCACATTAACTGCCTCCTACTAGAGCCCTACAAATTCATTTATTAAGTATTTATTGAGGGTCTACTTTATCATGCAGTAAGTTTTAAATACACAAAGCATTAATAACCAACATACACGGACACTCTTTACCTCTGTTTCAAACTATCATAGTCAATTAATTAAAGCTACTACACGTTACCAAAAGAGCAAAAATGCTTCAAAGTGTTAGACCTGTTGTGAATTTAACGGAAATCACAAGTAGGAGCCTAACACAATCTCAAGGCTGAAAATACCGAAAACATACAAAGCGTGATAACAGTAAGTAAACTTTGAGATCCCAGTAGCAGGAGTCGGTCCCACATGGGAAGTATTTGGTAGGAGTGAAGAATATAGTGACAACTGCTTAGTCCCACTGGACCATTCGCTCTTCTTCAGGAAGAATACTCCAGTTTGGGGAGGCCATATCCCGGGCCAGCCAGTTAAAATCGTCGACGTCGTTCCAGTTATTTTTGCTCCTATCTAAACCAGAGCCCTCGAAGTCCTTGTCGATACCCGGGTAGCTCCAGGTATAAGGGGCGAACTGGATCCCGCTACAGTCTTCCACGATGGCCCTGCTGGTCACCTGCAAGAAGATGCGGGTGTCTCTCGTAGTGTGTACGCGCAGCTGTTGGCAGGCCACGGCCAGCACGCAATCACTGCAGTCCTCCAGGAACACAGAGGTGGACACTGGGCCGCAGAGCACCGTGCAACTTCGGGCTTTGGCCAGCCGCAGGGTGTTGGGATTGCCATACAGCCTGACTGTGCATTTGCTCAGTTCGGTCAAAAGAACGTCACGCTGGTGCAGCTCCTCTGCCCTCTTCTCCAAGACTTGGGACTCCACGTTGGAGAAGCCGAAGACCCAGCTGGAGCCGATGCCTCCCTCCTCCTTCAAGGGCGGCGGGGAGGCCAGGATGCCTTCCGCCGCCGGGGCTCCAGGAGCGGAGTCTACTTTGGCGGCCGAAGCAGCGTCCTTCCTCCGAGTCTTGAAAGCGAAACGCTTCTTGGGCTGCAGCTCCTGGCGCCGCTCGGCCAGGGTCGTCTGTAGCCGCGTCAGCGCCTCCTGTCCCTGCCGCAGGTCGTAGGCGGCCAGGAACAAAACCGAGTCGTTGACAAGTTTCTGCAGGCCCTGGAGCCGAGCGGCCGCCTCCTCCAGCCGCTCCATGGATTCTCCGCCTTCCAGAAGCTCTTCCACGGCTGCTCGCTCCCGAGCGAAGGCGGCAGCGAAAAAGTCGCTCTTCTCCTCCTCCACCTCCTGGTTCTGCCGCTTTTGCTTCCGCCTTTCCACCTCCAGTTGACGCTCTTGCTCTCGTCTCTGAAGCCGCTCAGGCACCAGGCTCCGGTCCCGCTGCGACCCCACGGCCCCATTCGCCGCGACGGCGGAGCAAGCAGCAGTCTCCATCTTGACTTCAAGCTTCCTTTCTCCTGCCTTGCTTCCTCCTGGCGCGCCCTGCGAGAGGCCTCCCACCAACGCGTCCTGTGATTGGCCGGACATGCTTACGTCAGCCCCGGCCTTATTTTCTTAGCCCATTGGCTCCTCCGCGTCGGAGAGGGCGGGGATATGAGGCGGGGCCGATTGACAAGGGGGGTGGGGAGACAAAGGTCCTTGTGGATGGGTGGGGTGGGAGACAGGAGGGGGAAGCTTTTTTCCTCTTAAAGGGGCAGGACTTATATCCGGGATTGTGGGGTGAGTTGCAGCAGCGGCAGCTGCACATGTGGGTTTGTTTATAAGAACAAGGTTAGAAACTCGCAGGCCTCCCCCTCCCCCCAGCTCCTCCCTACTACCCCCTTACAGGCCGGAGATCCGCTACTGGTGGGGGGAATGTGTGCGTATGGTGGGTGGGGGGACAGGTAGTGGTGAGAAAGATGGAGGGGGGGGGGTGGAATATTGCACCGCCCGGCCCGCGTCGGAGGAAGCGGCAGCTGGAACAGCTGGCTAGGGAGCCGCTTGCATGCCTCTGGTTTTTTCTTTTCCCTTCCACCACCCCCTCCCCCAACCCATTCCTGCCGCCCCCAAACCCTCATTCTACCCGCCTTCCCCCCTCAGCCGCTGCAGTTCCGCGTGGCCTGGGTCTCCTGGATTCCCGCAGGCACTTACGGGGGCGGGAGTAGGCGAGGGGCACTGGGATGGGAGAGACTGGGTTTCTCACTGCAACCGGGTTCCGGGGGCCCAGGGGCAGTCTAAAAACGGATTACTATTTTTTTGGCCAATTGCTGCAGTCGGAGGGGTGGGGGCGGGGGAGGGTGAGATTCCACACCCCCTTCCTCTTCCTCCCACGTCCTCCCCCCCTTCGAGGTCAGTCGCTCTGCAGCTGCGCGCCGCTGGCCGCGCGGGGGTGAGACCCGAGCCCGGGGTTCTGCTGCTCTCCCGTGGGACCGTCGGTCTTTAGGAAAGCGTTGGGGGAAATGTTACATTATTTCTAGGGTGGTGGGAGGGATTTGTCACCGGAAGTGAATGAGCCTAGCCTAAAGTCGGGATCAGCCGGAGGTGTGAGTGGGCAGCCAAGCCGGCGCAGTCACTAGCAAAACGCAGGGCCACCGGCCGGCTGAGAGCCGGGACGCCGCGGGCTGCGGGCGCACGGCAACCTCGCGTGCTCGGGGCAGCCCGGGGAGCGCAGGGCGCGGCTTTGACCGCGCCCGCCTTGCCAGGCTTCGGTTTCACCCTGATCTCCACCCCCGTTCGCAGCCTCCCATCGTTGCTAATTGGGGTATTTGCCCAAGAAACCGTCCGTTGAAATTTCACTGGTACACCTGCATTTTGATGCATAGAAAGATGGGAGGAAACGAGAGAATTACGACTTATTTCCAGTTTTTCACGCCCCACTCTCCTCTTTCCGTTCCCACTTAAAACAGCAAAACACACGTAAATTCCCTTATTTTTCCACTGAAAGCAAGCACACATCGCACTGTTGGGCAAATTGTGCGCCCCGGGGGATAGGGGTGGGGGTCCCGGGTGTTTGTGCAGCAGATGGGAACCGGGGTGCTGAAAAAATCCTGTGCTTAACGCTTGTAGTATATATTCTGCGTTTTCGTTCGCTTTGTTTCATGTGCAGACTAGACGAGGCTTTTTGTGTGGTTTGGTTATGAGGCTGGTGAAAGAAAGATAGCTGGTTAACTTGTCTAAGCCATACGGAGGCGTACAATAGCTGCGTCATTTTATGAAGAGTTGATTTAACCAAGGAAGGTTTAAAGAAGATTTATTTTGCTAGGGGGAACGACCCCAAAAACAAAAACCTGACCTGCCTCCCTTAAGTTTTTCAGCAATTGAATCTGTCCCACTCAAGTTTGGAGCCAACTGAGGTTTACTGGAGCTGCAGGTGCAGTGAGGCAACATTTCTGCATTAGCCATAGTGGACTATGGGTGGTCGTTAGTGTCTGTATCAGAGGTGGAATTGAATGTCATTAAGCCTTCCCAAGAGCTTCATTTCTGCCCCCAAACAGGTTTTGGCATAGAGGCCAAGAGACTTTGGAAGTTTCTGAATATTTTAAGTTGGGCAGTTCAAACTTTTATGAGAAGAGGTAAAGGACAAAAAGGGACAGGTTGTTGGAGGCAGTTTCAAAGACCGATGTTGGGCCTGCGTGGGAATGGACAGTGGTCACTGGTGTGGTCATCATGAAGGATTGGCTTGACTGTTCTTTACAGACCCCAGCACAGCTGCAAGCCAAGGTAGGTAGGTGGTCAGAACATGAATATAAAGCTATGTTTCTATGTTCAAAAGCAATAGGAGGGTTATAAAACTGCCAGCAGTGCCGGACTGTATTTGTGTCTTTTTTCTGACATTTGAGGGCAGACAATTCAGTGTGCATCCTTGAAATGGATCCCAGCTCCTGGGAGGTAAGTGCCTGTTGAGTGGAAGGAAAGAGGGTGATGTATTACAACGATGTGAAATGTGGCAAAAGGCAAGCAGCTTGAGAGTTCTGAATCCTACTTTCGTAACCTTCAGGAGTTTGTGAATCAAGTACTACCCCTCTTCTAGACATCTTGAAAGAATTCTAAGGTATTACAGACTTTAAAAATTATTTAACAAAAATTTATGGTTTATGGTTCTATTTGTTAGATTTACTTTATAAGAAGATCCTGAAATTTTCAAGCATAGGAATGGGGACAGTAGAGGTGATGTGTATGTATCACCCAAGCTTCAACAATTACCAACTGACAGTCCGATTTCTTCTGAATCTCTGACCACTTACACACCCCATCACCCTGATTATTTTACAGCAAATCCCAAACATTATATTATTTCATATTTCATAATCTATAAATATTTCAATATGTCTCTCAAAATGATGAGGACTACCTTTTCAAAGTTTACTTATTTATTTTGAGAGAGTGAAAGAGAGTGCGCACAGGGAGGGGCAGAGACAGAGGGAGAGAGAATCCTAGGCAGGCTCCGTGCAATGTGGAACCCAGTGCGGGGCTTCATCTCGTGAACAGTGAGATCGTGGCCTGAGCTGAAGTCGAGAGTCAGATGCTTAAAGCCACTGAGCCACTCAGGCGCCCCTACCTTTTTAAAACATAACCACATATGGGGTGCCTGGGTGGCTCAGTTGGTTAAATGTCTAACGTCAGCTCAGGTCATGATCTCATGGTTCATGGCTTCGAGCCCCGCGTCGGGCTCTGTGCTGACAGCTCAGAGCCTGGAGCCTGCTTCGGATTCTGTGTCTCCCTCTGCGCCTCCCCTGCTCATACTCTGTCTGTCTCTCAAAAATAAATAAAACATTTTCAAAAATAATTTAAAAAAACCATAACCGCATATCACCACACTCCAAAAAAGTAGTGATATTTCCTTATCATCAGAGTTCCAGCCTATATTCGTATTTCCTCGATTATCCTATAATTTCCCCATTTTAACTTATTTATTGAATAAGGAGCCCAAAAAGTTCCATATAATGTGTCTAGCTGATATGTTCCTTAAATCACTTTTAAATCCTGCCCCCCTACCAACTGTTTTGTTAGAAAAGCCTGATTATTGTTAGTTCAGTAGAGTTTCCCTAGTCTCGATTTTGCTGGTTATGTCTCTATACTGTGTTAGATGTTAAGTATTTGTCGTATTCATTTGATCTTGTAATGTCATAAAGTGAATGTTTATGTATTTATGCTGCAGGAAATGAAAGTATCTCAGTACAGAAAACAGTTTTTGGGTGTCTAGGCAGCCAGGAGTAAGTCCTTTTGCTGTTCTGTGGAGTTTATCAGAGACCCTGTGTGGATGAGAGATACCAGGCAAATAAACAGTTCCAGGCCGTTTTCTGGTAGCTCAGTTCCAAAAGAGACGGTATCTTTCAGCAGACGTTGACTATTGGATATAAAGCACTCATTAAAGAGCTCTCCATGCAAGTGTCAAATGTTAGGCAAATTTTCCAACTTTCCGGACCATGAAAGATGACCGCGTGAAGTCATGTAGTGTCCTTAAAAAGACACCACGCTGGTCTGGGAAGCAGGACAGGAGCAGGCCCCTTCCTTCCACCTTCGCCCCTGACTCTCATATACTCTTCAAAACCCTTCTCTTTCTGGAACTATTTGCATCATTGTGCATCTAATGCCTAGCCCAGAGGCTGGCACCGTTCATTAAGCCAGCATCAGTTTATGAAGCACTTACTGTGCCCCACCCCTCCCCCACTGAGCCCAGGGAGGCCCTCAGGCTGCCAAGGTGAATAAAGACAGGCATAGCCTCTTTCCTCTTGGGGAGGCCTAACCTGGGCAGATAATGGCACAAATATGTAAAATTGTAACAGTGACAGTGTTACAGAGGAAAAGAGGAACAGTGAGTGCCTCCAGGGGGAGGTTTGACCTTGCTGGGGAGGTCGGTGAAGGCTTCCTTGGGGGTTGAGCTGAGGCTGGAAGGGTGACCAGGAATCGATAAGGAGAAGTGAGTGAACACTGGAAAGTGTCTTCTAGATGTATGGGCTCATGGAGTCACTGGTGACTTTGTGGAGAGCTGTGCCAGAGGACTGCTGTGGGCAGGAGGCATACCACACGAGTGTGAGCAGAGATGGAACGCCGTAACTGAGCTAGTGACACACAGATAAGTCTTTGGAGAAGTTTGACCATGAGGGGGAAGGGCCACTAGCTGGGGGTTGGGAGGAAGCCAGTGAGGTGTTTTTTTTACAGAGAAAACATAGGTTCATAATACAAGGATCCTGAAAAGGCTGGTGGGGGCAGGGGGAAGGGGGGGTTGGGGAGAGGGGGGCTGGGGTGGGGAGTGGGGGCTGTCGGATCCAAAGCACAGGTGCAAGGATCAGCCCTAGATAGAGAGCTGGGGCAGATTCTCTATTGCAAGGCTGTTTTAACTTTTTATTGTGCATGTTTCCCAACATACACAAACTTTTTGACCTCAACCCATAGTCATAGATACATGGTAACTGAAACAGAAGCTTTAAGAAACAGTAAATACTCTTACTGTGTGCAATAGATACTATTTTCTATTCTACTTACTGCATTTCAAAAATGCTGATCAAGTCCCCCTACATTAAACTGCAGCGTTTTTTCTTTTGTAAGGTTTATGTATTTATTTTGAGAGAGAGAGCATGAGCAGAGGAGGGGTGTGTGTGGGGGGGAGGGCAGGGGGGAGAGAATCCCAAGCAGGCTCCATGCCCAGCGCAGCATGGAGCCAGAGGTGGGCTCAGTCTCTCAAAGACAGTGAGATCTTGAGCTGAAATCAAGAGTCAGACGGACTAAGCCACCCACTACCTCCTAAACTGCAGTTTAAACATGCCACATCAGCAGGGAGGGTGCAGCTATAGGGAAATTTGTATGTTTGGTAATTGGCAGATGAGTCAGATGGTTTCTGGGTTCTCTGTAAAAGTAGGCAGTGAGGGGCGCCTGTGTGGCTCAGTCAGTTAAGTGTCCAAATAGCTCAGGTGATGATCTCATGGTTCTTGAGGTTCTTGACTTCGAAACCCGCATTGGGCTCTGCGCTGACAGCTCGGAGCCTGCTTGGGATTCTCTCTCTCCCTCTCTCTCTCTGCCTCTCCCCTTCTTTCTCTCTGCCCCTCCCCTTCTTTCTCTCTGTCTAGAAAAGAAACAAAATTGGGGGAGTAATAGGTAATTAGGTTTATCCCCCCCCCAGCTTTATTGACATATAATTTGATAAATAACACCGTGTGAATTTAAGATATACAACGTGATGGTTTGAGATATATATTGCAAAGTGATCACCACAATAAGTTTAGTTAACATATCTATCACCTCACGTAGTTACCTTTTCTGTATGTGTCTGGTGAGAACTTTTAAAATCTACTCTCGAGGCACCTGGGTGACTTAGTCAATTAAGCGTCTGACTTCTGCTCAGGTCACGATCTCACAGTTGGGTGGGTTCAAGCGTCACATCGGGCTCTGTGCTGACAGCTCCGAGCCTGGAGCCTGCTTCGGATTCTGTGTCTCCCTCCTACTCCCCCAGCCCCCACCGTGCACACGCACTCTCCTTCTCTCAAAAAATGGATAAACATTTTAAAATTTTAAAATAATAAAAACAAAAGATCTACTCTCATAGCAACTTTCAATAGATGATACAATTAACTATAATCAGCATGCTGTACATCACGTCTCCAGAACTTACCCATATGATACCTGGAAGTTTGTACCCTTTGAGCATCTTCACCCATCCCTCCACCCCTGACTTTTAAAAGCGTAATCTACATTTGCTATGACTGGTTTCTCAGTTATCCTTCCCTCCTCAGCCCCTTCCCCTACGACTTCTGCGTCTGCCACTTTATTTGAAAGTGAGAGTGCCCACCTCCCTCCTACCTTCAAATCCATTGCTGTTTGTAGCTCAAAGCACTCGAATACCCCTTCTTGAAGCACGGCCTCTGGTTCTTAGTCCCCTGTCCACCCCACATCACTGCTGCTTTTTGTCTCCCTGACAGAGAGAGAGAGAGAGAGAGAGAGAGAAACAGAGAAACAGAGAGAATCCCAAGCAGGCTCCACGCCCAGTGCAGCATGGAGCCAGAGGCGGGGCTGGATCTCTCAAGGACAGTGAGATCTTGACCTCAGCTGAAATCAAGGGTCAGACCGACTGAGCCAGGTTTCTCTCCCAGTACCCCTCTTCTCACTCGTCTCACCTCCTTGACCAGCTTACCATCTCCTTGGCCTGCTGTCCATGTGCTGACCACCTCTCTGATGCTTACCTCCTCCTCCACCTCTCTCCTGAACCCAACCCTGAACTGCCAGTACCTTTCTAGATATTGCCATGTAACCATTTACTATCCTTGTAACTGTCTTCTCTCCAAAATACCTCATCTTAAGTAGATGGCCTAAAATGAAGTCCTTATTGCCCCAGTGGTGTCCTTTTCCTTCTGTGTGTAAGTTTCAATCCTATTTTGCTGTATGACCATCCCCAAACTCACCGGCTTAACAGTAATTTATTATTTTTCACAGTTCTGTGGGCTCAGCTGGGGCTGGAGGCCCCAAGACTGCCTCACTCCCAAGTCTGGGGCCTTGGTGCTGGCCGTCGCCTGGTGCAGCTCACTGCTCAGCCTCTCTCTCACGCTTGGTCTCTTAGCACGCGGTAGTTCGAGCTTAAGCTTTGCGTGCTGGCTGGCTTCCAAGGGAGCACAGGCAGATGCCACGAGCCTCTTAAGGCTCGGACCGGAATTGGTACCGTGTCACTTCCAGTGCAGTCATGGGGTCAAAGCAAATCACAAGGCCAGCGCAATTCAACAGGAGGAGAAACAGACTCCGCCTCTTGATGGGTGGAACAGCAGTCACTCAGGTGGAAGGGATTGGCAGCCATCTTTGCAGACGACCCACCGTGCTGTGTGTGTGTATGTATAAATATGTAAGTCGTTTTGTTAAATCTTACATGGCATTTACCGTGTGCCAGGTGATGGCTGCACACCTGCGTGTATTACCTCATTCAGTTGAAACATGCCCGTGATGTAGGTACTATTGTTATCCCCATTTAACGGATGGATAACTGAAGAAGCGACAGTGACTTGCTCGGGACCAAGAGCTACTAAGTGGCAGAGCTAAGATTCGAAGTGGGTCAGCCTGGTTCCTGGGTCCAAGCTTTTTAACACCACCCGTCTGATCATGATACCACACCTGATTGTACTGACAGCGCGTCAGTGGGCTTCCGAGCCCTGTACCTCCCCAGCCGCGTCTCCCACCATCGCCTTTACTCCAGCCACACCAGACCCTGCCAGGACACCTACACACCATGCCCGCTGCTTCCATTTGTACCTGCTGCACTTACTTAATCAACACCGACTGCAGGCTTGGCCCTTTGCTAGGTGCTGAGCACACACACACAGCTCCCTTGGAGTTTACAGCCTAAACGAGGGACACAGACAATGTCGTGTGATACATACTAAAACAGGGGAAATCTTGGGTGTACTAAGATCCACACACAGTAACCTAACCCAGACCAGGGGAATGGGGTGGGGGGATGTCTTTTAGTAAATTGCAGCTGCATCCTGCAAAATGAGTGATCTCCAGCCAGGAGAAGGGAGAAAGCAGTCACTCGTGCATGCTTTCCGCAGATACTCATAGAGCGCCAACTATGATCTGGGCACCGTTCTAGGTACTAGGAATACAGTGAAAAAGACAGGAAGTCCCTGGCTTGATGGCCAGGAAGCTAGAAGAGCTTCAGTGCCTCTAGCAACAGAGACAGGGCATGTGTAACAAACCTGGACGTGAGAAAAAGAGCAACGTCCTCAACCCTGGTTGCCCGTTAGTACCTATGGAAGGCTTTACAAAATCCTGATGCCCACGGCCTTCCCATGAATAGTTCAGTCATAACCCCTGGGAGTGAGACCTGGCCACTGGTTGTTTTTCTTTTTTTTTTAATGTTGATTTATTTCTAAAGAGATAGAGTGCGAGCTGGGGAGGGACAGAGAGAGAGGGAGACCTGGAACCCAAAGCAGGCTCCAGGCTCTGAGCTATCAGCCCAGAACCCGACGTGGGGCTTGAACCCATGAGCCCTGAGATCGTGACCTGAGCTGATGTCGAGGCTTAACCGACTGAGCCACCCAGGCACTCCATACACTGGTATTTTTTGAAGCTCCCCATGTGGTTCTAGTGGGCAGCCAGGGTTGTAAGCCACCGCGTTAGGGGACCTGTGGCCCATGGAAGCCGGAAGTGGAGATCAGAGTTGAGGTTAGAGTAGTGAGCAGGGGCCAGACCGCCAAGGGTCTTGTAAATCCCGTCAGGCGGTTTTGGCTTAATCTTGAAAGCACTGGGAACTGGTGAAGGATTTCAGCAGGGTAATGGCAGAATCAGATTCTTTTTCTTTCTTTTTTTTCTTTAACAAAGGATCAGGCTGGATGCTCTGTGTGGAATAGATTCACTTGGAGCAAAAGTAACAGTATGAGTTTGGAGGCTGTTGTAGGAGCCCAGGAGAAGTAGAGATACAGGACTATGGTGATGGGTGAGGACAGAGAAGGAAGGGGTAATGTGTGAGAGATTTAAGAGACTACACAGGACTCTGACTCACTGGAAGTGAGGGATAAAGGAGGGCAGAGAATTGTGGAAGGTACTGGCTTGAGGAGCTGGGTCCGTGGTGATCCTAGTACAAGAGACAGTGAACCAGGGAAGATCGTGTTTGGAAAGAGCTGGTACGTCCATTTGCGACCTGCTGCTTGCTTTCTTGTCCTGCTGCCTGTGATCCTATGCTTAATCTCTATTTGACAGGACTCGCCTCCTACGAGACCTATTTTACACACCTCTTCCAGGAAGCCTATCAGGATTATTCCTTCCATTGGCTCTGGATGAATGTTTATCAGGTTGTAAAGTCAGTATCTATTTACAGATATGTATTCTACAGCTTGGGCTTCTCCAAGCACAGAAGTGTTTTATTCCATGCTGTCTGCGTAGCACAGTGCCCAGAGCACAGGAAGTGCACGATAAATAGATGTTAAATAGATGAGTTGATGGCTGAAGAGCTGGGCCAGAAACAGGAGTTCTCCTAGGACTGTGATTAGAGGTGGGTCAGGGGCTTCTGGCTCTCATTTCTAGGGTAAGGGACAGACAGAGACCAGGGGCAAAAGAGGGTATTTGCTGAGCTGATCAGTAAAGAGGCTGAGTTAGAAGCACCAAAACTGTTGACTATAAAATAGACAGACATATAATCAGCTATCTAAATTGTCTTTTAATAAATGCAGGATGGGTATTAAGAAGGGCACTCGTTGGGGCGTCGGGGTGGCTCAGTCGGTTAAGCATCCGACTCCTGATTTCAGCTCATGTCATGATCTTACAGTTTGTGACTTCCAGCCTGGCATCAGGCTCTGTGCTGACGGTGTGGAGCCTGCTTGGGATTCTCTTTCTCCCTCTATCTTTCTATCCCTCCCCCACTCATGCTCTGTCTCTTTCTCAAAATAAATAAATAAACTTAAAAAGAAAAAAGGAGGGTACTTGTTGTGATGAGCATTGGGTGTTCTGTGTAAGTGATGAATCACTAAATTCTACTCCTGAAACCAATATTACACTATATGTTAACTAACTAAAATTTACATAAAAATTTGGGGAAAAAATTGTCTTTTGAATATAATTTCGAATTCCTTTTGTGGCAAAGGCATGTAAATCTTTTAAAGCTTCCCTGCATCTGTTCTTTCTCTTACGTCTCTTCCTGTCAGTAAAGTGGGGTGATGGTAAAAAGTAGACAGATCCGAGTTTAAATTCTGATTACTAGCTGTGTGACGTTGAGCATGGTACGTAACCTCTCTGAGCTCAATTTCCCCCAACGGTAAAGTGGGGGGAAAGAAAGATCTATTTCTCCCAGGATTGTCGTGATGTGAAATGAGGTAATAAAATAATGTGTGGGAAAAGTACCAAGCATTGGGCCAGGCCTGTAGTAGGCCCCCGACAATTGCCAGGTTCCTTTCTGCCTTCCGGTTGCTGACCTTTGTTCCTTAGCACCTACTTCCCAGCCCTCTAGACAAGTGGTGGGACCAGAATGTGCTATGTGCATGTGACCGTCTCAGAAAGGGCCCTTTAATGTCCAGCCTTTCTGCAATTCTGGGGCATATTTAGGCAGATTCTGCATGCAAATAGTGCTGCAAAAGAAAACCAGAGAAATCTAGAAAGAGGGAGCCGGACAGGGTCTGCTGGACCCTTTAAAACCAGGACAAAAGCTAGCTTATAGTTTAAGGAAAAATTAAGGATACACGGTGATTTTTTTTTATGACAATTAATTCAGTTTGAAGAACTATACTGAGAGATCATATCATTTTTTTCTCTCTCTTTCTGTTTTTTAAGTATTTCTTTTATTTTATTTTATTTTTTTTTAATTTTTTTTTCAACGTTTATTTATTTTGGGGACAGAGAGAGACAGAGCATGAACGGGGGAGGGGCAGAGAGAGAGGGAGACACAGAATCGGAAACAGGCTCCAGGCTCCGAGCCATCAGCCCAGAGCCCGACGCGGGGCTCGAACTCACAGACCGTGAGATCGTGACCTGAGCTGAAGTCGGACGCTTAACCGACTGTGCCACCCAGGCGCCCCTTAAGTATTTCTTTTATGATCACCTACCTGAAATCTTTGGGGAAACCACTGATCTAATCTTACCTCACCTTACAGGGAGTGTAAAACAGTTGTATGTTATGTAATATTAATGGCTATTTTCTCAAACACTAAACTCTCTGTAGACACCATAAGGGCTGCGGTCGTGTCTACCGTTTTTTCTATTCCATAATCCCATCATGCTTGGCATGAAAGGCTCACAATAATTATCTGTCAGAGGAATAAATGAATTATTCAGCCCGGGCACTTTAGAATCCTCGTTTTTTGGTTTTGTTTGTGGTTTTTTTCCAGATCCAAAAACCAGTTTCTTTTTAAATTACATATGTGTGCATATAATGTTTTTATTTATTTTTAATTTTTTTTTAAATTTTTTTTAACGTTTATTTATTTTTGTGACAGAGAGAGACAGAGCATGAACGGGGGAGGGGCAGAGAGAGAGAGAGAGGGAGACACAGAATCGGAAGCAGGCTCCAGGCTCCGAGCCATCAGCCCAGAGCCCGACGCGGGGCTCGAACTCACAGACTGCGAGATCGTGACCTGAGCTGAAGTCGGACACTTAACCGACTGAGCCACCCAGGCGCCCCCATAATGTTTTTATTTAAATTCCAGTTAGTTAACATACAGTGTAACGTTCGTTTCAGGTGTACAATATAGTGATTCAACACTTCATACCACACCTGGTGCTCATCACAAGTGCACGCTCTAATCCCCATCACTTACTTTACCCATCCCCCTGCCCACCTCCCCTCTGGTAACCATCAGTTTGTTCTCTGTCGTGAAGGGTCTGTTTCTTGGTTTGCCTCTCTCTCTTCTTTTTTTTTGTCCCTTTACTCATTCGTTTGTTTCTGAATTTCCGCATATGAGTGAAATGATATGGTATTTGTCTTTTTGTAACTGACTCAGCATTGCACTCTCTGGCTCCATCCATGTCACTGCAAATGCCAAGATTTCATTATTTTTACGGCTGAATCATACATATTCCATTGTATATATACCTCATCTTCATCCATTCATCAGTCAATGGCAACGTGGGCTGTTTCCATAATTTGGCTATTGTAAATAATGCTGCCATAAACGTCAGGGTGCATATATCCCTTTGAATTCGTATTTTTGTGCTCTCGGTAAATATCTAGCAGCGTGATTGCTGGATTGTAGGGTAGTTCTATTTTTAACTTTTTGAGGAATCTCCATACTGTTTCCCAGAGTGGCTGCAACAGTTTGCATAGAACCCTAGTTTTTAATGATATTTATTTTCATTGATGGAGCCAGTAAACTCCTTGAGGGACTCTGTTCTCTAATGCCCAGCAGGGCAGGTGCTCAGCAAGTGAATGAGCCTCCTGGTCATGCAGAGATGAGACATATCCAAGAGAGGATAACCCAGGAACCTGAATGATAGGGAGGAGCCATCAGGTACTTCCCTTATATTATCTCATTTGATCTCCATGGTAACCTTGCCAGGAGGGTAATAATTTGAAGCAACAGCAACTTTAAGATTCATTTTTTTGTTGTTGTTTTGCTTACTTCTTTATTTTGAGAGAGAGAGTGTATGCACTCATGGAGGGGCGCAGAGAGAGAGAGAGAGAGAGAGAGAGAGAATGAATCTCAAGCAGGTTTCATACTGTCAGCACAGACCTGACGCAGGGCTCTATCTCAGGAACCTTGAGATCATGACCAGAGCCACTATCAAGAGTCCAATACTTAACCAACTGAGCCACCCAGGTCCCTCAGTTTTAAGATTCTTTTAAAAGATATTGCTGAATTTTAACTCCCAAACAGATCTGAGTTTTTAATACAGATTGAGGGGGGCGGACGTGGTGGGGGTACCTTTTCTACTTTTGTTTCTTTCTTCTTCAGTGTGAAGGGAATAGTGACCCACAAGGTTTTGAGATAATTTAAAGGCTTTTGTTGCAACGCTCATTTATTAAGATCAAATGCTTTTAAAGTATCCTGGCAGTCGAAAGTTAAATAAGAAACAAAAAAATTACTCCTCTAAAACTCTTCTGCCTAGAACTTTTAAGGTCTTAAGTAGGACTTAATGATTTGCTGTAAAATGCCACTTTGCTGGGAAACGCTACAAACTACTATATTAAGACATAAGTTCCAACCCAATAAGGTCATGAAATCCATTTAGTAGATGGCAGTCTACATTTTTTTAAAAAATGGCAAAAGAAGGCTGCCTAGATGACTCAGTCGGTAGACCATGCAACTCTTGATCTCAAGGTTATCAGTTTGAGCCCCACATTGGGTGTAGAGATTACTTAAAAATAAAATCTTTAGGGGCACCTGGGTGGCTCAGTTGGTTAAGCCTCCGACTCTTGATTTCGGCTCAGGTCATGATCTCACAGTTTACGGGATTGAGCCCCACATCAGTCTCTGTGCTGGGAAGCACAGAGCCTGGTTGGGATTCTCTCTCTCTCTTTCTCTCTCTCTCTCTCTCTCTCTCTCTGTCCCCCTTCCCCCATGCTTTCTCTGTCTCTCAGAATAAATAAACTTAAAAAACGTTTTTAATAAAATCTTTAAAAACAAGGCAAAAGAAACAGAAGATGTCAGAATGCATTGTGTTGCATAAACGGGTTTATATTATGTATATATGTTTTATGTATACATATACATGACTTGCCAGATAAAATGTATTTCTTTTTGTAGGTTATAGTCAAAAAAGTTCGAAAAAAATGGTTTTGTGAATGACGCCTTGACATTATGGTGTTCAAAAGCATTCATTGGCAAGGATGAAAGGACATTTTTTTGTGTCATTATCAAGTGATGGCAGTAAGGAAATATGGGTGCTGAGCTAATTTCCTGCGGAACGTCTTGTCAAGTGGGGACCTGTTTGTGCCGCACATACTTTTCTCCTCCTTTCATTTGTAAAAATACTGAAGGTTTGCTCATAAAAAGTGAAAGATTTGGATGAGGGACCAATGGCATATAAAGTTTGGGAATGTGCATATGTAACAGGCTACAGCGTGAGGGTTTGTGGCTCTAACAGTTGTGAATTCTACTCTCTGGAAGGGAACCCAGGGGTCCCTGCCATGTAGTAACTCAAAATTTGCTGAGGCACACATCTGAGTACATCCTAGGAGGCCTATGGGTAGGGAGATAGTGATTTAGCTCATGAGTGAGCCCCGCCCCCTGCCCTTCATCTCCATTTTTTCTATTGTTTTATCATTTTAAAAAAGATTTTTTAATGTTTATTTATTTTTGAGAGAGAGAGAGAGAGAGAGAGAGAGAGAGAGAGAGACAGAATGTGAGCAGGGGATGGGGCAGAGAGGGAGGGAGGGAGACACAGAATCCGCAGCAGGCTCCAGGCTCCGAGCTGTCAGCCCAGAGCCCGACACGGGGCTTGAACCCACAAACTGTGAGATCATGATGTGAGCTGAAGCCAGATGCTTAACTCACTGAGCCACCCAGGCGCCCCTCTAGTCTTTGTTTTTAAGAACATAACTCCCTTCAGGTAATAAGGGGTGTTTCCATCTGAACAATGACCATGAAGTGAAAGGAGAAGCTTGTGATGTGAGGAAATGTCAAGAAAGACAGCTTCTTGACAAAGGTGTGGGTGCCCAGAAAGCCACAGCTGCTGCAGGTATCCTTGTGTTCTACAAGCTGGTCATTCCCCAGAGGTCTCGGGAGGAAGCTGTGCCATATGCTTTCCTGCCTCTTTAGAACCTGGGGGGTTAAGCCAGTCGGTATTCATTTCCTGTATAGCCTCTAAAAGATAGAAACTTCATGTGTGAAAATTTTCATGTTTGTTTAAAAAGAGGAGAGATTGTATGTTTTGTGTATAGGTTTTGTTTGGTTTCTGCTTACTGGCCGGCGCTTCTGGATTGATTGCTTTGGGAACGAGTGTGTAAAGCTCTCGGATAGTACCTGAAGTTGTTACGCTCTTTAGGATTCTGTGTTGCCTGTCTCGGGTTGGCTGAGAGTTGAGGCCTTCCTGCCACTCCGGAGGGGAGAGGAGCAGTTGGGGACAGGACAGGGATCATCAATGGACAAATCAGGACCTTCACATGTAGATGCTGACTCTTTTGAGAGCATTGCAATAACATCACTCCTGGGTTGACTCACGTGCCCTTCCTCGAAAACACATAAACCGGGTAACTGCCCATTCTCCAGTATTGGTTGACCTGAAGCTGGCATTCCGTAATGTGCCTGTGAGTCACAGTTGGATTTTAGGCAGGGGGAAAGAGAGGAAGAGGAGAGAAGCATGTTGGTTTATCAGGATATGAGAAATTGTGCCTCCTTTTTTATTAAAAAAAAAAGGGGGGGGGAGCGCCTGGGTGGCTCAAGTCGGTTAAGTGTCCGACTTCGGCTCAGGTCACGATCTCAAGGTTTGTGAGTTCGAGCCCCGCGTCGGGCTCTGTGCTGACAGCTCAGAGCCTAGAGCCTGCTTCCCAGTCTGTGTCTCCCCCTCTCTCTCTGCTCCTCCCCTGCTCATGCTCTGTCTCTCTCTGTCTCAAAAATAAATAAAAACATTAAAAAAAAAAAAACTTGGGCTGAGATTCAGTCATGCTGTACCTTAAATTTTTTTTTTCAACGTTTATTTATTTTTGGGACAGAGAGAGACAGAGCATGAACGGGGGAGGGGCAGAGAGAGAGGGAGACACAGAATCGGAAACAGGCTCCAGGCTCTGAGCCATCAGCCCAGAGCCTGACGCGGGGCTTGAACTCCCGGACCGCGAGATCGTGACCTGGCTGAAGTCGGACGCCTAACCGACTGCACCACCCAGGCGCCCCTATTTTTTCATTTTAAATGTTTATTTATTTTTGAGAGAGAGAGAGAGAGAGAGAGAGAGAGAGAGCATGAGCACTAGTAAGGGAGGGGCAGGGAGCAAGGGAGATAGGATCCGAAGCGGGACCTTAACCGACCCTTAACTCTTGATGGACTGAGCCCCCCAGGCGCCCCAATAACAGCAAATACTTAGTAAATGTTCCTATAATATATTGACGCAAGATGCTATAGTTGGCCCTGGGATGAGGGTGTGTATAAAAATGAACAAAACAGGGGGCGGCTGAGCTGCTCAGTCCATTAATTGTCTAACTTTGGCCCAGGTCGTGATCTCACAGCTAGTGGGATTGAGCCCCGCATCGGGCTCTGTGCTGACAGCTGGGAGCCTGGAGCCTGCTTTGGGTTCTGTGTCTCCCTCTCTCTCTCTGCCCCTCCCCCGCTCATGCTCTGTCTCCTTCTCTCAAATGTAAATAAACATTAAAAAAATTTTTTTCTTGGGGTGCCTGGGTGGCGCAGTCGGTTAAGCGTCCGACTTCAGCCAGGTCACGATCTCGCGGTCCGTGAGTTTGAGCCCCGCGTCAGGCTCTGGGCTGATGGCTCAGAGCCTGGAGCCTGTTTCTGATTCTGTGTCTCCCTCTCTCTCTGCCCCTCCCCCGTTCATGCTCTGTCTCTCTCTGTCCCAAAAATAAATAAACGTTAAAAAAAAAAAAAAAATTTTTTTTCGTAATTGACCAAAGCATAGTCCTTGCCTCCTTGAGGCTCATGACCAAGGGATGGGCATGAGGACAACTAATTATAAGTCAAGCCAACTGCAGTGTGTGTTAGTTACAAAGGAGAGAGGAAGTTCCATGGAAGTACAAAGGAAAGATGGAAGGGTGCCGGGCCATGGCAAGAACATGAGCAGAGCCGGAGAGGCACCGGCAGTATTTGAGGAGCTTGGAGTAACACCACGTGGCAAGAGTGGAGAGTAGTCGGAGGGAAGGTAGAGGGATGTGGTGGATGATGGGCTGAAGCCCACCTTCATCATCCCAAAGTCACTGGGGCCCCTTCGGAGGTTTTGAGCGGGGAGCGAGGCATCCGCTTTGTGTTTTAGGAAGAGAGGTTGATGAGAATGGATTGGAGCAGGGGAGATTACCTGCCAGAGGCCACTGCAATGGTTCGTTGGGTGAGTGACGGGGCTTGACCGCGGCCAGTGGAAATGCAGTGGAGGGTACTCAAGAATGATTTGTCCTCCACAGCCAACCTGTGAATTTATAATGGGCGCGAGCCTACCCAGGCACTGGAGTGGTTAGGTCAGCTGGCCAGAGCACACCTTTTATAACTGAAGTACATTAATAATCAAAGGATTACTTGGTGAAAATGGAGGTAAGGCGAAAGGAGCTGGATGGTCTGCAATGACCTTTCACTCAATCTATAGCAGTTCTTATATAGTAATAATAATAAAGCTCAGTCTCCAGCGGGTTGTTACCGTTCTCTGGAGAGATACTTGGCCCGCTGCAGCCAGAGGCACTGCTCTCCTGGCCAGCACTGCAGAGAGGCTGGTGGGTAGCCTGTCAAGGATCTTTTGGTTGCAAAAAAGGAAACTCACACATAGGCGCACAAGGAAAATGAGGAATAATTATAAGGAAGGAAAGTCTTCTAACCCAAATGCTAGAAAGGCAACCAGGTCTCATGGGGCTTAGAATATCATCAGGCAGGGGTGCCTGGGGGGCTCAGTCATTTAAGCATCTGACTCTTCTTTTCAGCTCAGGTCACAATCTCATGGTTCATAAGATCGAGCCCCACATCAGGCTCTGTGATAACAGCACGGAACCTGCTTGGGATTCTCTCTCTCTGCTCCTCCCCAGCTTGCACGCGCACACACACACACACACACACACTCTCTCTCTCTCTCTCTCTCTCAAAATAAATAAGCATTTAAAAAAATGAAGAAAGAATATCATCAGGCACTTTCTCCAGCCCTCTTCCCTCCCTCCACACCCAGTGAGAATCTCTTCTTCTCCCTGACACACCGACCTTCCTATTCCCATCCCCTTGCATGGGCCCCATTACAATTGCTCCAAAATGGTGGCCTTGACCCTTAGTCTTTCCAGCCATGTAGTCTGTTCCCCACAGCTGAGTCAGTTTCTGTGTCCCAAGTATTAATACAAGCAGAGAGGATCCGATTGGTCCAGGTTTGGTCCTGGGTCTTTCCCCAATCTAGTTAGGCTGAAGATGTGATGTGATAGATTCTTTGACAAAAAACAAAATGATGGTAAATAATGGATAACTCTAGTATTTCTGGTATTAATGTTCAGCTCTGCCAGACTTTATGAATGACTCTGTGTATTAGTTGTCTATTGCCATATAACAAAATACCTCAAAATTTAGCAATTTTAAAAAAATGTTTTAAGTAATCTGTACACCCAATATGGGGCTCAAACTCAACCCCACAATCAAGAGTCACATGCTCTGCCAACTGAGTCAGCCAGGACCCCCCAAAATTTAGCAGTTTAAAACAACAAGCATTTATTATATCCCAGTGAACCCCCGGGAACCATTTAGCTGGGAGTTTCTGCCTCAGGGTCTCTCATGAGGTTGTAGTCAAGCTGGTCTCTGGGGTTGCAGTAACATGAAGGGTGGGCTGGGAGATGATCTACCTACACAATAGGCAGAAAGCCTTGGTGCCTCACTGACTGTTGGCTAGAGACCCCAGTTCCTGGCCATGTGGGTCTCTCCATAGACTGAGTGTCCTTAGGACATGGCAGCTGGCTTCCCCCAGAATGTGTGATCCAGAGAGAGCACCTCAGATAGAAGCTGCTGCCTTTATATTCTCACCTCAGAAGTGGTAAACAATCACTTCTGCCCTATTCTGTTGGTCACCGTGGTACAAGGTGGGCGGGGTGCATAAAGGTGAGAATACTAAGAGGTGAGTCTACCTGGGGACATCTTGAAGATTAGTTACCACACTCAGTCAACAGACATTTATTCAGTATCTATTTGTGTGCCAGGTGCTAGGAATTCAGAGCTGTGTGACACAGGGTTTCTATCCATGAGGGGCTCTCTGTCTAGTGTGGGGAAGCCTTAGAAAACAGACCATCATGTGTCCCCTGAGCTCTCCCCGCTGTCCAGTCATCTTTCACACTGCCAGCCTACTTATCCTCATAAAATTCAAATCTGTTCATATCAGTCTCTTATTGAAACCATCCTCAAGTGGGTCCCCTTTTTGCCTAAACAGGTTTTGTTTTTGTTTTCGATTTTAATCACCACCACAGTAATAAATACTTTTTTTTTCTGTAGGTAGACAAAATACCATATGATTTCACTTATGAGTGGAATCTAAAAAACAAAACAAACGAAGAAACAAAAAACAGAAACACAACCATAAATACAGGGAACAAACTGGGGGTTGCCAGAGGGGAAGGGGACGGAGGGATGGGCAAAATGGGTGAAGAAGAGTGGGAGATACAGGCTTCCAGTTATGGAAAGAATAAGTCACAGGGATGAAGGACACAGCATAGGGAATACAGTCAATGGTCACCATAAGAGCATTGTATGGTGAGGTAGGAGCTACACTTGTGGTGAGCATAGCATAACATACAGGGTTGTTAAATCACTGTGTTGTACACCTAAAATTAATGTACCACTGTGTCAACTATACTGCAATAAAAATAATAATAATGAGAAATTTTAATCATCGCCACAAGAAGAAATATACACAGTAAAACCTTGGTTCGTGAGCACAATTCATTCTGGAAACATGCTTTGTAATCCAAAGCACTCGTATATCAACGTGAATTTCAAGAACCATTGGCTCAGTTGTGATCATGTGATGTTCGCTGTCACATACTAATCGTATTGCAAGACCTCGCTCATTTATCAAGTTAAAACTTATTAGAAATGTTTGCTCGTCTTGCAGAACACTCGCAGAACAGGATACTCGCAACCCAAGGCTTTACTGTATATATTTTTAATTGAAGTGTAGTTGACATATGGTATTATATTAGTTTCAGGTGCACAACACAGTGATTCACCATTTATATACATTATGAAGCGATCACCAGGGTAAATCTAGCTACCATCTGTCCTCGTAGAAAGTTGTTACATATTATTAACTATATTCCTATGCTGTACATTGTACTCTCATGTCGTATTTATTTTTTATCACAAACCAACACATATAATAGATGCATTTGTAATGAAAACAAATTTCACAAAAAAGTTTACCTCGCTACCTGTGATATATTCAGGTATTTTCGATTCCAGGCTGTTTCATTTTTTTCTGAAAGCGAGTCACAATCTCATGAATTTTACAACCTACTGAATTGTGACCTGCAGTGTGGAAAGCAACAGGCTAAAAAGTCGTCCAGACTCCCTGCCATGAGCTACAAAGCCCCCCAGCATAAAGTTCCTCTCCCTGGAGTTCTCTCCTATTTAGAGAGCTCTTACTCATCCTTTAAAACCAGGCTTTAAAGTGTCTCCTCTTCCCCTCTCTTCTTGGATAGAATTGCCTGCTCCCTCCTCTGGCCCCTAGAGCATTTCACTTGGTAACTATCCGTCCGGCTCTAGGGCCAGCCCCGGAGTCTACAATGTATTTTCATGGAGTCTCTCCAAAGTATGTTTAGGTAGAAAGACATGGAGCAAATTAGCATCACACGAATGATGATGTTGCAAATGAGCGATGTGCAGGTGGAGGGTGTCGCGCACGTGGGTTTCCTGTTGATGGAGCCGCGTGCTTGCAGAAACAGGATCCCTCCCCCTGCGGGCCACAGTCTCGCCCGCGCGTCCATCTCAGGTACAAGTCGCACCGGAACTTGCCGCTGGGGTTCATTGCCGCGGTTCATTTTAGCTGCTCAGGTCTCTTTCTTTTTTTTTTTAATAGATGCTTTTTTCATTTGTTTGTGTTGATAGGGACAGCCTGGTGAGAAATGGAGCTTCAGGCAGCACAGATAGAAAGATCTCTCTATCTGCACCCGCCCTGCGGGGTGGGGGCGGGGGTGGGGTGGGGAGGGTTTCCTTTCTGAAGTGGTATGGAAGGAGGGTTTTGAGGTTTTCGAATATTTTCTTCTAAGTATCTAAGAAAGAGATTTGTTTGCCCACATTTACACTATCTTGGCAGGGTAGCAACCTGACAAAATATTTTCTGGTTGGTTTTGCCTTTACGTGGTTTTTATTTTTTTGAGGGGGAAAAGAATCTACACCTTGGTTAAATTCTACTGAAACACAGTGGCTGTTTTCTTTTGACTTAAGGGTTGATGCCAGTAAGATGCCTAGGTCCAGCCTCTTGGGAGCTGCTGATAGACCATTCTGTGAGCCATAACCAGAAAAAAAAAAAAAAAAAAAAAAAAAAAAAGACATAAGCAAAGGCAATTAAATTATTCCTTCTCCAGTATTCTCATTTCTGCATTTGTCAACGGCTGTAACTGCCCAAGGATATGTTGACTTGGTTATGGTGTGTGCATATTTGGGGGAGGGAAGTGAGGGGTGAAGACAGACTGTAAACAGATTATTACTGTAGAATATGAGAAGTAGAATAATAGAGGTATGTATTGCGTGCAGAGAGAAGGGAGTCATTTACTCCCAGCAATATTTTTCAAATGAGGGTCACCTCTATTAGTAGATCATGAAATCCATTTACAAGGTAGCTAATAGCATTTCTAAAAATATTTTTTTAATGTTTATTTATCTTTGGGAGAGAGAGAGAGAGTGGGCGGGGGATGGGGGGGAGCAGAGAGAGTGAGTGACACAGAATCTGAAGCACGCTCCGGGCTCTGAGCTGTCAGCACAGAGCCCAGTGCGGGGCTCGAACCCACAAAGTGTGAGATCATGTCCTGAGCTGAAGTTGGAGGCTTAACCGACCGAGTCACCCAGGTGCCCTGGTAGCTAATAACATTTCTAAAAGAGACTAGACTGAAATACAGTTGACAACATAGGGGTTAGGGGCACCAATTCCCCCACACCCTTCAATGTGTAGTCAAAAATCCATGCATAACTTCTGATTCCCCCCAAAACGTAGCCACTGACAGCATACTGTTGATGGGAAGCCTTGCTGGTAACATAAACGGCCAATTAACACATACTTGGTATGTTATACGTATTACGTGCTGTATTCTTTTAAGGTGTTTTTTTTTAATGTTTATTTTTGAGAGAGAGAGAGAGAGAGCAAGTGGGGGGTGGGGGTGAGGGGAGAGAGAGAGAGAGAGAGACCGAGGATCCAAAGAGGGCTCTGTGCAGACATCAGAGACCCCGATATAGGGCTCAAACTCATGAACCAGTGAGATCGTGACCTGAGCAGAAGTGGGCCTCTTAACCGATAGCCACCCAGGGGCCCCTTACCGTGCTGTATTCTGACAGTAAAGTAAGCTAGAGAAAAGAAAATCTTATAAAGAAATCTACAAGGGGGGTGCTGGGGTGGCTCAGTTGGTTAAGTGTCGAACTTCGGATCAGGTCATGATCTGGCAGTTCTCAGGTTCGAGCCCTGCATCCAGCTCTGTGCTGTCTTTGCCCTGAGCCTGCTTGGGATCCTCCGCCCCCTCCTCCCTCTGCCCGTCCCCCGCTAACTCTGACTCTATCAAAATAAAATAAACGTAAAAAAAAAAGTGGGTACCTGTGTGGCTCAGTCGGTTGAGCGTCCAACTTCAGCTCGGGTCATGATCTCACAGTTTGTAGGTTCAAGCCTCCATCAGGCTTGTGCTGACAGCTCAGAGCCTGGAGCCTGCTCTGGATCCTGTGTCTCCCTCTCTCTGCTCCTCCCCTGCTCATGCTCTGTCTTTCTCTCTCAAAAATAAATAAACATTAAAAAAATTTTTTAAAGTTTCCTCTCTCTCTCTCTCTCCTCTGCTCACATTCTCTCTCTAAAAAATAATAATAATAACAAATTAAAAAAAAATTCATATGAAAGAGGGGCACCCAGCTGGCTCAGTCTGTAGAGCATGTGACTCTTGATCTGATCTCGGGGTTGTTAGGTCAAGCCCCATGTTGGGTGTAGAGATTACTTAAAAATAAAATAAAAGAAAGGAAGGAAGGAAGGAAGGAAGGAAGGAAGGAAGGAAGGAAGGAAGGGAGGGAGGAAGGAAAGAGAAAGGAAAGAAAGAAAAAGAAAGAAAGAAAGAAAAAAAGGAAGGAAGGAAGAAAAGAGATTCATCAGGAAGAGAAGACACATTTACAGTGCTGTACAATAAAACAATCTGCATATCGGTAGACCCGTGCATGCTCTTCAAACCCTTGTGGTTCAGGGATCCACTGTGTATCAAGTTGCATCCTCCATGGTAAATTTAGATATTTTTCCCCAAAACCTTTGTTTTAGTTACATATTTATTGCATGGTAATGTGAGATCTATTTCTTCGGAGTGTCAGGCACAGATCTTTGAAAGCCACTGCTTGTAGGGGATGGAAGAAGGCACCCCCCAAGGAGGTGGCATTTGAGCTGGGCTTTGGAGAATGGTGGACGTGCCCCCAAAGAGGAAGGGCATTCCTTACAGAGGGAAAAGCATACGCCCACACTGGGCAAGTCTGTTCTGGGGCAGGATGTTCCCCGTGACTGCACTGCAGGGTCCTGGGAGACGAGAGGCTGCAGGTGCTTCTGGGAGGCAGGTGGAGTAACTAATGGACCACTTGACAATATAAATGTTGGCACCCCAGCCCTCCCCAGAAATTCCAAGTCTCTGGTAATGGGTTTGGCCTTGGGAATCTGTATTTCTAATACGCTTCCCTGGGCAGTGAGGTGCTGATGGGGGTGTGACGAAACCAGCGCTAGGTTTGCAGAGGTGATTTTTGTAGTAATTTAGATAGAAGGTTGAATGGAAGGAAGTAACATGGGGAGGCCAAGCGAGACAGAGATGAGGACCTGAAGTGAGGTGAGGGCAGTTGGAGAAGAAGGGCTGCATTTGAGGGAGATTTTGGAGGTGGGTTGCATGAGCTAAGGGAAGTAAGAGAATGAGAAGGAATCGTAAATAATCCTAAAATATCTAGGGGGTTGGTCTATGAACACAGAGACTAGAGAGACCACATTCAGAAGGGGAGAGGATTACTGGAGTTTTGGTTTGTGCCCATGGCAGGGCAGGGACAATTCAGTTTTCACCATGCCCCATGTGAACTATACCTTCAGAGCATATCCGTCCTTTGCTCTGATTGCCTGTCTCTGAACAACCTTCTGATTGTCTTAGAGCGGACTCAAGTTAATCTAACTCACAAGGGACTGATACATACACACCCAACTGCTGGTTGACCGGTATGATTTACAGTGAGGGATGTATACACGTTTGCAGGTGTAAAAGTACTTACGCCTTTGCTCAAAATATCTGGAGAATGGAAGCAGTATTTAAAAGATTTAGGCGAGGGGTGCCTGGGTGGCTCAGTTGGTTAAGCGACCGACTCTTGATTTCAGCGCAGGTCACGATCTCACGGTTCGTGAGTTCAAGCCCCACATTGGGCTCCGTGCTGAGAGCACGGAGCCTGCTTGGGATTCTCTCTCTCTCCTTCTCTGCCCCTCTGCTCATGCTCTCTCTCTCTCTCTCTGTCTCTCAAAATAAAGAAATAAACTTTAAAATAAATAAATAAATAAATAAATAAATAAATAATAAAAGATTTAGGCGAGAGAGAATTGTATGGTTTGCAGAGTGTTGCATGTGGGCTCTAAAAATGCCTGATACTTTGCTGCGCTCAAATATGAATGTGACTCTTCAGTGATCAAAATACTTTGTGGAGGTTACAGTGTCTACACTCCCTCTATCTTAGAGGCTGACTTTCTCATCAAATTCTGAGGGCGCTTTAATTTTTTTTAACGCTTATTTATTTGGGGGGGGGGGAGGGACAGAGAGAAAGGGAGACACAGAATCTGAAAGGCTCCAGGCTCTGAGCTGTCAGCACAGAGCCAGACGCAGGGCTGGAACTCACGAACTGTGAGATCGTGACCTGACTGAGCCACCCAGGTGCCCCACTGAGGGTGCTTTAAACCAGCAACTTAAAGCCTATGAGACTCCTCTTCTACTGCCTCTCTAGTTCACCATCCTCCTGGGCCTGGTGGTGGGGAAAGAATGCTTTGTTTAGGAGAGGTTAGGAGTGCTGGCAGAGCACCAGAGAGGCTGGGGAGTTGGTGACTGACACATCCCGGCCATGCCTTCCAGCCACGTGTGATGTCCTCCTTAACCTGATGACTGTCCTCCCCCTCACATACTCTGTGGGGAAGCAGGCTAGATGTGTAAGACAGCAAGGCCAGTGGGAGTGCTGAATGCCTTTTTTTTTTTTTTTTTTTTTTTTTTACAGTTCGGTTATACTCCTTATCCTTGTACTAGAAGCTTGTAGGAGTTCAGACTTTTTAAAATCTGTCAAGGAAAATAACCAGCTTGAAATATGTCATGACTAGAATAGCCTTAGTCTCTACAAAGATGATTTAAAGTGTTTATATTCATGTATCAAATAATGTAGGCAAGGTTTTGAAAACAGTTGTAATCCAATAAATTGCTTGTTTGGGATTGCTTTGAAAACAGTTCCACATTACTTCTAATGATAGTATTAACAGTCACAAGAATAATGGTAACTATTATTGGATATTACTATATATCAGGTTCTTTTTCAAAGTTTATTTATTTTGAGACAGTGAGTGCACATATGCATGAGCGGGGAAGGGGTAGAGAGAGGGGGAGACAAAATCCCAAGAAGGCTCTGAGCTGTCAGTGCAGAGCCTGGCACGGGGCTCGATCTCAAGCACCATGAGATCATGACCTATGCCAAAATCAGGAGCCAAGCCGGATGCTTAACCACTGAGCCACCCAGGCGCCCCACTACATATCCGGTTCTAAAGCAAGGATTTTGTACACCTGACATCATTTAACTGTCCCTCCACCAACCTGAGATATAGGTATGTTACCTTCATGTTACAGATGAAGAAACAAAGGTAGGAGAAGTTTAAAAAGTAGGCAAAGAGGGGCGCCTGGGTGGCGCAGTCGGTTAAGCGTCCGACTTCAGCCAGGTCACGATCTCGCGGTCCGTGAGTTCGAGCCCCGCATCGGGCTCTGGGCTAGTGGCTCAGAGCCTGGAGCCTGTTTCCGATTCTGTGTCTCCCTCTCTCTCTGCCCCTCCCCTGTTCATGCTCTGTCTCTCTCTGTCCCAAAAATAAATAAAAACGTTGAAAAAAAATTTTTATAAAAAAAATAAAAAGTAGGCAAAGAGATCACTTGGCTAAAAAGTGGCAGTGATAGAGCTCTAACTCTTGAGAGTGGTGGGGAGTGGGAGAAGGGAGAGGAAGAACCATTGGCTTCTTCTGCCTGTGATCCATTGGGCAGTGGTTTTATGTGGTTCTAGGAGACTTACTGCACTCCCTTGATATATAGGTCTCTAGTTATAGATTGATTTATGAAATATACATATATATTTCATAGATATATTTCATATAGTTATAGATTGATTTCGTGTTCTAATGCATCTTGTAGACTGGGCTGTTTTTCTTTTATCCCACAAGTACTGATTGTGAGCTAACTACATACAAAGTACTCTGCTAGGCCCTCAGAGAATAGTAAGCCCCTGAGGAGCTCCCCGTCCAGGAAGGAACATGAGAGAGAGAGATTAGGTTGAATCATAGGAGGTGGCCGTTGGGAAATTACATGGTACGTACTAAAATAAATCACTGGTACATAATTAAAATAAGGCAACATGGTATTAGCTAAATATTGTGACCTCTCATACCTTTAAGCTACCATGCTAAACATTTTGCATGCACTAGTTCCTGAATCCCTAAAATAACTCTCAGACATGATTATAATTGTTCCATTTTATAGATGAGGAAGTAGAGGCTCTGAGTGGTGAAGTGAGTTGCCCAGAGCCACATACCTCGGATGTGACAAAGGTAGAATTTGAACCCAGGTCAGCCTGAGTACAGAGCCAACGCACTTAAGCCCCAGAATATAAGTACTTCTAGAGGTACAAATAAAGGTATATGCCTTATTTATACACATTGACCATTTAAAAATTTTTATTTCACAAACACTTTATAGAGCACTAACTCATCTGATACATTTTGGGATTTCTGTGATCAGGACACATCTGGTCATGCATATTGCTACTTACTCTCAGCATTTGTACTCTTCCCCTTCTGAGAATGGCCCACCAACCAAGGGGAGCATTTGGAGAGAAAATACAAACAACAACAACGACATGTATTTCACCTTGTATTATGTGGACATGGAGCCTTTATTTATGACGTGTATTTGGAGGCACAAACACATGCTAGAACATTTCAATTATAATTTAATTTCTTCCTTTTTTTTTTCCTATGTCCACTTGCTCTTCTTTCTAAATCACACACAGAGATGGGAATCACAGGAATGACCATTTAAATTGTACATACTTTGCAGGCAGTACTGTTAAAGTGATTTGTATATAGTCAAGCCACTCTAAGAACTCTCCTCTTAAAAAGCTTCCAAATCGTACATTCGGATACCAAAATCCTGTTGATATAAACCACAGTTTAAAATTTTATGTATAAAGGCTTATCCCTTATTTTAAAATGTTTTTTTCTTTTTAATCACATGGGAAAAAATAAAGTTTTTTATTTTGTTGTATTATTTAACGATGTCCATTTTGGTGGTGATCTGGCGAATCTGAGATTCTCCCCACTGCTGTTCTGGGATTTTGCAACACACCCCAAAATTTAAAATTAGATTTGACAGCTGGCATTCTCAAAGTATGTTGTCACAAATTAGAGGGCTGTCCCCTCTGCCTATGCCACAGTGTTGAACTCTGTTTAAAACAGGAAGGGGTGTTTGTTCCCAAGATCCTTTTTCAGGCCTTGAAGAGGGGGGAGTTTTAGCATCAACCTGACTTGGGGTCCCCCACCAGCCCTTATTAGATTGATGACCCCAGGCAAATTACTGAAATCATTGGGAGCCTTAGCTGCAAAATCAGGACGATTAAACCTTACTCTACAGGCTTGTGTGAAGGTTTAGCCAATAATGTATATAAGTATGTAGGTGGTACTTAGTAGGCTCTCAGGAAATGTCGGTGCTCTTATACTTTGGACATTCTTTAAAAATCCTGCAATGCCCCATACTCTTTATAAGTATATAAATTCAGTTCTGTTTGGCGATCTTTTAAAGTCAAAGTTGTGTTTCTTTGGGGTTTTGGGTGACTCGGGAGAATAGCTTCCTGAAATCCATTAATATTTCATTGGAACTGTAGAGCAACAGCTGTAGAACTTGCTTGGTAGGCCCTAATTGCCATGAATAATCCATGAACTCTTTTGAAATGTAATTCTTCGAAATGGGTATTATAATTAAATTCCAGCCAATCCAAGGGCACTTTAAAACATGTTTAAAAATTTCCCAAGCCAATTAGAAAACTGGTTGGTCCAACTGTCAAGTGTAGAGAAATATGCTAATTTATGCAAAGACTACTGTTCCAGGAAGGCCCTGACTGAATGTGAAGCACATTTTCTGAGAAAACACCTCGGTGATACTATGTGATACTAAATCACTGAATATATTTTTAAGGCATGTCCAAATACAAAGCATACATTGTGAATGACAGAAGAGCAGTTACTAGGGCAAGATGTGGTTTGTTTTTTAAAAAGATTTTGTATCTTGAATATGACAACATTGTATGGCAACCTTTACATTTTTATCTTGTGCAATATAGGTTAGTTACAGTATCCTTATAAAAGCAAGCAAGGCGCACTAGTGTTATGTTTTTTAATTCTAAGAGGGTATAGAAACTAAACAGTTTCCCTTAATTTAAATCTAGAGATAATTGTTATTTGAAACTCACCAAATATCTGGGAGACATGGGTCTGAATATTCTGTTTATCCGCAGGACTCCCACTGCTCTATGTATTACAAACTAACTTAAAATAATTTGGAACATTTCTGGGGCTTACATACGGAAGTTTTTAAAAATCCAAATCACATTCTCGTCCAATCCATCGTTTACCTGCCCTTGATGTTTATTTAAAAGAGAACGAGACCCCCACTGTATTTTTGTGGGCATTTACAGGAAAAGTAAATATAATTAACTTAGACACAAAGGCACCCCTTCCCAATCCACACTATCATAATTAACATTTACATAAACGCTCTGAAGGCTAGATGGTTTATGGAGACGTCTCAACAGTTTGAGATTTGAGATTAAAAACGGGTGGTAATTATACTTGCACCAAAGAGTGTTAAAAGAGTGGGTAGCTCCCTTTTTAAGACTGGGAATCATTTAATGAAAATTCCACAAATGTAGTAATAAAGGATATCTACACAAAGAGAAGGCAGTAGGAATTGGATGTTTTGAGAGTGACTTAATCAGCTCCTGACCTTCATCTTGGCCGCCAAAGTTGTGTTGTGTTTTGTTTCTTTTTAATGTTGACTTACAGATATCACAGATAAGGTTTCACAGCATTCCGTAATGGGAAGAGAGGGTGTTGCAAAGGAAAGCCTAGTACATTTAAAAGTTAGAATGAATCAGTTATTTGCCAAATAACTAAGTAAAAGTGTTTCAGTTTTAAAAAAGGTATATGCAAAAAAAAGTATTTACTGGTTCTAATCAGAGTTCTAGACAAATATTGTGGGTTTTGTTTTTAACCCCCCAGCGCCCTCCTCCCCCGTCGAGCTAAAACTGGTGTGTGTGTGTGTGTGTGTGTGTGTGTGTGTGTGTGTGTGTGTGTGTGTGTAGGGCGCCTGCAAAGAATAGCACGCATCTTGTAGATCTTAAAAAAAAAAAAAAAAAAAAAAAAGCCAAATAAACCTGTTTCTTGAATAAACCAATACATTTCTGAAGTTAAAAAGAATCCCAAAGGAAACAGGAATTGACAGCTTGGGAGCTTGATTTTGGAAAAAAAAAAATTTTTTTTTTTTAATTAAAAAACCCCTAATCTCCACATTTCTTGCTAGGCGAGAACCGAAGTTTGGAGGTAGACGAGCAGGCGAGCGGTTTGCCCGGGCGCAGAGCATGAAGGCCGGGCGGGCGCGGGGAGCGGGCGCCCGCCGCCCGGCGCGGGGGTGAGCGAGAGAGAGAGCGGAGCGCGTGTGGCCGGCGCCGCTCGGCCGGGAGCTCCCGCGCCCGCGCCCCGCGCCCCGCGCCCGCCGCCGCCGCCGCCGCCGCCCCTGGTGCGATGGCGCAGAAACCCCGTTGACAAGGCACTGCTTTTTCATGACGGTGAGTTTCCCTTTGAGTGTATTATAATTTTGTGATAAAAATTTCAAGGAGAAAAAAAAAACACACACAACCTCCTTCCTCTGCCTCTTTCCTTCGGGGAGGGGGAAAGCGAGGGAGGGGGGGCTGGAGATCTATCTCCAGACAGACAGAAAAGAAAGAGGAGCAAATTAAACACCGAGTTGCCAAAACCAGGATATTAGGTTTCAGCCCAGAGAGCTATTGGCTAAGGCTGTGTTTTTTTTTTGGGGGGGGTGGGTTTGTGGGTGGGTGATGGTGGTGGTGGGTGGATGTTTAATGGACACGGAGAAAAGGGGAATCGAGTGTTTATGCCTTTCCCAGCGCCGCCCGGGCCCCGGGAAGACCAAGTTCAGTGTCTCGGGCGGGGGCGCGGGCGGGCAGGGGGCGGCGGGGCTGGGCTGGGGGTGCCTCGGCGGGGTGGGGGCCCGGCGCCTTTTTTTTTTTTTTTTTTCCTTTTCCGCGGATGCAAATTTCTGGAGCGGGGAGAGGGAAGAGAGCCTGGGAAGGGGGGTGGCGTGGCGGTTGGTGGTGGGGAGGAGAGGGGAGGGAAGCCTTTTAATGACTCATTGATTGAGCCGGTTTAAAATTAGTTGTGTGCGCGAGTGTGAGTGTGTTTTCCGCCCCCCGGAGCCGCCGGGAGCCGGGAAGGAGGGAGCGGGGCTCGCCGTGGGGAGGACGGCGCGGCGAGGCCGCGAGCAGGGGGCAGGGAGGGCCAGGAGTGACGGCGGGCGAGGAAGAAAAATAAGCTTTTCCAATCTCCTCCCCTCGGTTTTCCCCCCCTCATTTCTTTTCTCTCTCGGAAGCTCTTGGGTGTGAATCGCATTTTCTTTCTTCTCGGCAAAATGGACCCCGCGTCTCGGGAGGGGGAGGGGAGAGGGTGGGGAGGGAGGCGGCGGCAGGGACCGGGTTCCTTTTTCACCCTGGCTGCTTCTTCCCTCCGCTTCTGCGGGCGGCCGCGCGAGAGCTCGGAGCCGGCCGCCGGTCCCAGCCGGGGCCCGGCCCTGCGCGCGCGACCGCCGGCGGGACTGGCTCTTCCCGGTCGCCTCGCCGCCTGGCTCCGGAGCTCCGCCGAGGACCCGCGGCCGGGCCGGACCAGCCCTCGCGCCGCGCCGAGGACCCGAGGCCCACCCAGGCACTTTCTGTCGGGCCCGCGCGGCCGGACCGAAGAGACGAGAGGCTGTGGCGGCACTGTTTTGGCCGAGAGCGCGCGGGCCCGACGCGGTTCGCGCCCCCCGAGTCGCCCCGAATACGGGATCTTGAGGGGGGGGGGGAGCGCTGCGGCTGGAAGGCGCTAAGATGGCGCTGGGCCTGGCCCGTCGCCAGGGCTGGTGGCGCAGTTGCTCCGCGGGCGCCATCTTCCCTCGCGGCGCGGGCGGCGCCCTTCGCGGACGCTTCTCCGGCCCGGGCGCCGGGAGGGCGAGGGCGACGGGGAGCCACGGTTGGGGTGCAGAATTCTGCAAATGGGGCCGGAGCCGAGGCCGGGGCCGCCTAGCCTTGGCCTTCCCCGTGCCCCCGGACCCAAAAGACGAGGAGGCCGGCCCGGAGCGGGAAGGGACCGGGGCCGGCGGCGTCCTGCTCCTTAGCACTTGTGTTGGAGGGAAGAAGTGGGCTTGGGGTCGGACCTTGCGGCCGGCGGGCTCCCTCTCTGAGCCCGCAGACCCCCTCCGGTCAAATTTGGAGGGGAGGGGAGGGGAGGGGGCTTCTCGTTAGCTCTTCTTGGGCCTAAAACTGCACGGCTTTGTCTTCCCTGGCCTGGCCGAGGGCAGGGCAGGGCATGGAGGCTTTTCCTTCATCCTCTTCCAGTTAGTTTTGAAGAGTAGAGTCAAACCAGGTTACAAAATTGCAGGAAGAAAGAGTCGAGGGCAGTGTCTGCCTTCTAGTGACTCGGTTCTCGATTGGCACCCTACGTTAGTTTTATTTCTTTAGTTGCTTTATTTTAAAACAGTCCTGGAGAGACATTTATGTAGTCAGACTGTGAAAAGGTTATGGGTTCCAGTGATTTGAAACATCTTGTTGGCTTTCATTTTAATTATTCCAAATGGTAGTGATTGAAAACAGTTCTCAGAACTCTGATCCGAAAAATTAAACTCTCTTTGAAACGCTTAGACTTTTTTTTTTTCCTTTCCCTTTCAAAAACAAAAACAACCCCCCCCCCCCCCCCGCACTGTTTTGGCTCATCTCTTTCTCATCGGTATAATAATAAGGCTTCTCAGTTCTCTGACTCCCCAGAGTGTTGCCTTAAAATCATTCATTTAAGTATTTATCTGTCGTGTCGTAGGTCTGTATTAAGAGATGCGTGTGGGTTTTAACTGTTTTTGTTACTGAAAAGATTATTGGGAGGAGGAAAAAAGTCTAAAGCTCACATCTCCCTAGGAGTCCCCAGAGATGGAAAGTAAGTAATTTCTAGTGGATAAAAGTAACATCGGGGCACCAGTAAGTGCGTCCTCGTGTTTATAAACAGTCTATATAGTGGCCGGTTTATCCCCTTTAATAAGACCTTACCATATATTGAACACTACTCCATGTGTGTGTCTGGTCCTTTACTTAATTCTTATTTATATCAGCCCTGCAGTGTTGATTTGATTATCTCTTTATACCAGAGGATCACCCAGATACACAAATTTGTTCTTGGTCTCACGGTTTTAAGTGGTAGAATTGACATTGGATCCCCAAAGCCATGTTCTTGGCTTTACACACATGGTGTCCAAATCCGAGTTTCAAGAGCAACCGGAGCGAGATATGTTTAAATACAGATTTGTAACCTCACCTTTGCCCCCCATGATTTGTTAGGGCCAGTAGGGTTTTTCTGTTACTGTTGGTTTCCCCAAAACATCTGATGTGTTACACAATCTCAGTTTTAAGCTTCTGACTTTCAACTTCCTGCTGTCCCTAACGCCCAATTTTGAAATTCTGGCCCACCCAGCAAATATGTAGGAGTCTGTGTTAGTCGACAGCTGTCCAGGTGATTCCACTGTGACACAGATATGCATTTGGAATATCGCTATACTGTATACCGCGTGCTGTGCTGCTGGCTCTTTTTTGAATGGAAACGTGAGGCCCACCCATATTGCTTTGAGTTTCAACACGGTTTTATTGCTCGTTCTTTTTTCTCCTCTAGCTGCCACTTACCAAATTATTGAACCTTTTCTTACAGAAAGAAGGTTTAGGTATTCTAAGACTTTAAAATCTCAGTACATTTTCCAATGTGTATCTCCTTCTGCTGAAAAGTTATATAACATACAGGCTTCTAGGTCTAGCTGGGCCATCTAGTTTAGTCCAGACAGCTGTGCAACAAAAATAGAATTGAATCTAGGATTGATATAGAAATGAGGAATAGGGTAGAAAAGATTCAGAGGTGGGGGAGGGACCTAGAAATAAATCCTTGGGGGAAAGGATTCTTTTCAGAATTTTGAATTCGGAGGGTATCTTTTGGGTTTTGGGAAGTAGGATGGTGAAGTGGCTCTAAACATGAGACCTTTTAAGAACAGAGGAGGCTTTCAGGACACGGAAGGTCAGGAAGAAACATCCAGAGCAGGTCATGAATAGCTGACCTGGCCAAAATGGGAGGAAACTAAGCGATAAAAATCATTAACTTCTCTGGAGCAAGAGCCATGTATACTTGTTCTGTGCTTTCCTTTCTTTATTTCTTTAGTCACTGTTGTGTTTAATAACTGCTAGGGGGAATGGTTAAAAACTTTTGTGATGCAGATGTCAAAATTATGTTATGCGCACATTTCTCTCTCCTTCCGCATTTGAACATTTTCATAAGGAGCGACTCTTAAGCACCTGTGTGCAGTCCGTGTCCAGTCTAGACTAGTGGGCGGGTGGAGGTCTAGGCTTTGACTGTCCAGTGTGCTTTTTCTCCCTTTGTGTTTCATGGTAAATGCCAAAGTAATTATATTCTTTGACTAAAACCCAGTAAAGCTTGAAAGGAGAAGAAATCTAAAATAAACCTGCTTAGAGAGGAGGAGGAGCGTCTTCATTTTATTTTTATTTTTTTAATATTTATTTTGTGAGCGGTAGAGTATGTGCAGGGGAGAGGCAGAGAGAGAGAGAGAGAGAGAGAGGGAGACAGAGAATCCCACTCAAACCCACAAACCATGAAATCATGTCCTGAGCTGAAATCAAGAGTTGGACGCTCAACGAATCGACTGAGCCACCCAGGTGCCGGACTAGCTTCATTTTAAAGTAGCCTTTAGTGGGGGGGGGGTGCCTGGCTGGCTCAGTCAGTAGAACATGTGACTCTTGATTTTAGGGTTGTGAGTTCAAGCCCCACATTGGCTGCAGAGATTACTTTTAAAATAAATTAGTTACCTTAAAAAATAATAAAGTGACCTTTAGTGGGATTCAAGGCAGACCAAATCTCTGCCCTCGTGGAATTTAGAGTATAGTGGGGAAGACAGGAAGTAAGTTAAACACAAATAGTCATGATAATTGGAGATTAGAAAAAGAGTAAAAAGTTAAGCTGGTAGATCTATAAGAATGTATTGTGGGGAATGACTGTTTTGGCTAGTGAGAGTCAAGGGGCATCCCTTTAGAGAGTGATACTTGAGCTGAGGCTTGAAACATGAGCTTGTACTACTCGCTGTGTGGAAGCTGGGGGGACAGTCCTAACCTGTGAACAAAGCGCAAAGACCTGGAAGGCCCAGAAGGGCGTGGGTGTTAGAGAATTAAGAGGAGAATGAGATAAGAGTTGAGAGATCTTCTAGGGCCTCCTGTATTCGGCTGTACCAGGAGTTTGGGGTTTTGTTTTATTCAAAATAACAAGCTATTGAAGGGCTTTCATTGGGACAGTGGTTATTATTTGGTGGGTTTGTTTTTGTTTTTGTTTTAGAGAGCGAGGGTGCAAGTGAGCGAGGGGCAGAGAGAGAAGTGGGGCTCATCCAATGCAGGGCTCCAGCCCAACCGATGTGGGACTTGAACTCGCAAACCGTGAGATCATGACCTGAACCGGAGTCAGATGCTTAACGACTGAGCTGCTGTTTTTGTTTTCAAAGATCACTGCTGCTGTATGGAGCAAGAGGGGAAGTAGACAGGGAGGCTATTGCAGTAGCCGGCTCAAGACTGATGGTATCTTAGGCAAACACAGTGGCAGTGGGGATAGTGCAGGGTAGATGGTGGGATTCAGATATATTTTGAAGGTGGAATCAGAGGTATTGGCTTAATGAGTTGTCTGTAGAGACGGAATCAAGGAGGCCTTCAAGTTTCTAGCCTAAGCTTTGGTGGCCGATGGTGCCATTTGCTGGTTGGAGAAGACTGGAAGAGGAACAGGTAGGAAGGGTGGGTAACGAGTTCTGTGTGGGACCTGTTATGTTTTTGGAATACTTGCAAGACCTCCAAATGGAAGGTCAAGTGGGCAGTGAATATTCAAATTGAGCTGATGGGAGTGGACATAAATTGTGGGAGTCACTAGCATACGAATAGTATGTCATGGAACTAGTTGAGATCATTTGTCATCATAGAAGTCTTAACATCGAACCCTAAAACGCTTCCAGTGGCTAAAGGTTGGACAAAAGAGACTGAGAGGGCCATTAAATGGGAAGAATGGATTATTCTTTTCAAGAGAGAGAGAATGGTCTTCTCTGCCAAATTCTCCTGAGAGCACTGAGGATAGAGAAATGACCGCTTGGATTTGTCAACATGGAGGTGGCTGTTTGACAAGGAGTTTCAGTGGCATATGGGGATGGAAGCCAAATCAGAATGCACTGAGGATGGGATGGGGTGACCGTAGCCCGCTTTTTGGGGAAGTTTTGCTGTAAAGTCTGGAGAGCGACAGCACAGCAGTGGCTGGAGAGGGAGGTAGGGTTGAAGAAGTGCTTCTTTTTAAATGGCGGGGAATGGAAGAGCATTTTTAAATAGACTAATGGGAATATTTAAGAGGGAGGCAGTGACTAACAGAAGAGAGATAAGACTACCAAAGGAGCAGAATTCTTGAGAAGGTGAGAAGCTATTCAAAACACAAGAGGGTTTGCCTTTGACAGGAGTAAGACGACTTGCAGAGTGGCAGGAGAGGAGGCAGAGAATATGGGCACAGCGCAAAGACGCTTATAAATTGGGGATGGAATACACGGCTTTATGATCTGTGTTCTCAGTGAAGTCTGAGTCAAGACCAGCAATGAGGAAGAAGGGGTGTGCGTGGTCTGAGGTGAGAAGGACGCCTCACCTTGGACAGCAGGATTGTGAACTAAGTCCCTGGGAAGCGAGGTAGGATTGCTGCACACAGGACTGCCTGGCTGTGCCTCGCCTCTGAATTTGAAGTGAAACCGGTCCATCCAGTTGTGTAGTTTTCTGCCAGCAATATCCAGCTGTTCCAAGGGAAGCCAAGAGCGGGCAGGGGATTGGTTTGACCAGGACTGGAGTTTTACACCCTACCCCATCCCCCACCCCCACATGTGACAGCAGAGAGAAACTAGGACTTAAAGGTGGTTTCAGGGGACAATTAAAATGAACCTTGGAATGTTAGCTGGGTAGGCAAGCAAGAGAAGAGAATGGGGGTGGGGGCCATGAAGTTAACCATGAGACTTGTTCTTGGTTAATAAAAAATGAGTTAATGGGGAAAGAATTTAAAGGTGGGTTGATGAAAAATCCTGGAGTTGGATAATAGCTGCAATGGCACAGCATGTGAATGGGCAGAAGGCCACTGAGCTGGACACTTAAAGACAGCACATCATGTATTTTACCACAATAAAAATAACATCTAAACATTTGTGGCAACTACAGATGTTACTTGCACACTGCCTTGGACTATTTGCAAAGTACTGCATTTTTTTTTTTTAATGTTTGTTTATATTTGAGAGAGAGACAGAGTGTGAGTGGGGGAGGGGCAGAGAGAGGGAGACACAGAATCCAAAACAGGCTCCAGGCTCTGAGCTGTCAGCACAGAGCCCGACGAGGGTCTTGAACCCACAAAGCATCCATGATGTGAGCCAAAGTCAGATGTTTAACCGATTGAGCCACCCAGGTGCTCCTAAAATACTGTATTTTCTATGGAAGACAGTAGCTTTAAAAATTGTATCTGAAATTACCGGGGCTAAGGAGAGTATCTCCACTTTATCATGGTCCCAAACTTGAGTGTGCAAAATAGTCACCTAGAGATTCTGGAGTGGGACCAAGAAATTTTAAATTTTTTCTTAACCTGTTCACTGACTTATTCTAACCCTTCAGCATAGCATTTAAAACAAGCCTGGCATGGGGTGCCTGGGTGGCTCAGGCAGTCGAGTGTCCCCTTCTTGATTTCGACTCATGTCCTGATCTCACGGGTTCGTGGGATTGAGCCCCTCATTGGGCTCTGTGCTGACAGTGTGGAGCCTGCTTGGGATTCTCTCTTTCTCTCTCTCTGCCTGTATGCTGCTGTGTCTCTCTCTCAAAATAAATAAATAAACATTCTTTTAAAAACCAGAGAAGCCAGGCATTCGGCAAACATTTGTTGACTAAAATGTTTGACAGTCCAGGTAGAGTAAAATGATAGGAACCAAAAGGAAAGGTTTTTGAGATTGGTTGAGATCAACAGTGCCTTATACATTCTGATCTCTGGGGGTGATGAGAAAAAGCAGATTATGGGCTGAGGAGGGAGAAAGGAAGTATTGGGAAAATCATTTTTTTTTTGAATTTTTAACGTTTATTTATTATTGAGAGACAGAGTGTGAGCATGGGAGGGGCAGAGAGGGGGAGACACAGAATCCAAAGCAGTCTCCAGGCTCCGAGCTATCAGCACAGAGCCTGACTCGGGGCTCAAACTCACAAACCGTGAGATCACGACCTGAGCTGAAGTCGGATGCTTAACCGACTGAGCCACCCAGGCGCCCCGGGAAAATCATTTTTTAAAGATTCAGACAAAACCAAATGGAAATGGGTAGCGCTCCCTTCAACCACGCATTTCTGCATTCTTTGAGTGACGTTCATTCACTTTCTCATAAGGTCCTGTGTTCCTCAACCTGCCTACAGAATAGGTAATAGTAAGGTGAAATTCGAGAAAAAGAACAGGGTAGATGATAAGATTCAAAATAGATGTCTGTGGTCTCCACTGGAAAGATAGCAAGGTCATTTGTTAGGGGTGGAGGCAAAAGGCTCGGAGTTTAAGGAGAAAAGGAGTCAATTTGTGGAAGTATCAGATGGGGGGGGGGGTACCAGAAATGGGACTTGACTATAATGAGGCAATGTGAATTAAGCTAACATAGGAGATCCATCTCTCCGTGGTCAATATGATCTATAGTAGAAGTGGAAAATACAGTGAGGGGGAAGGGTTGTTCAATTAGTGTGGAGAAGTGGGAGAGCTGACAGGAAAGGAATGGGGTGTGGGCTTTAAAGGAAAGCCCTAACATGGAGACCTTGTAAGTGGTACCTCACTTTGTGGAAGTTGGAGCCCAGGATGTGGCTCTCCTGGGGACGGCTTGCCCATTTGTAGTGCAATTCAGGAGAGTTCCGGGGCTGTCCGCATGTTGTATGGGAAAGTGGAAGAAAGAGGTCTTGGGGGGAAGCGGCTGTGGGGGCTTTGATCTATTTTTTTTCCTCACCTCACATTGCATCCAATCAGGAAAAGATCCTGAGACCTCACTGTACTAGATCTTAAATCCAGGTTCCCCTTCCCCTTAATCTTTATCAACTTTAATTCATATGGTTGTGACTTGATGATAAATTTTTAATAAAGTTGTAAAATTGAACATTTTCTGGTTTTGTGGGTTCTTTGGCTGTCTTGCAAACACATTAAACACTTCTATTACCTGAAATAAAAAGGGTGAATGTGAAAATGTGAGGGAATGAGGTATGAAAAGTATTGTCTTTCTAGCAAAGGCTTATCTCAGTTCAGCCAAAATCCAGGATGCTTCCTTGTATCATCAGAAATTATGTTTTCTGTCCTCACCTGTAGTTGGAACATTTTCACAAGGAAGAAAATAGGGGGGAAAGAGAAATAATATTTGTTAAACCTTAACATTATTTCCGGCCCTGATGTTTTAATATTATTAAATTCTCATAGTAACCCTGGAGGTAGGTTTTGTCTGTAGAGATAATGAAACTGAGGTTTACAAAGGATAGATAACTTACCCAAGGTTCCATTACTAAGGGTCAGAGCTGGGATTTGAATGTATACTGTAGACCCATGCATCATACATTTTGCCATCAGTATTAAGCCCGTGCATAGATTTAATTGACAGATGACTGCCTACTGAACATTTTAATATATTAAAATTGGATGACGTTGATTTCAGTAGAAGGACTAGGGAAAAGTAGTGTTTTTGGTGATAAATAAAAACTGCGACCAAAAACACCAGAATCTCTTAATGGTGATCAATTCTAGGTCAGAGCTCTTATTCTGCCCCTTCTGCAGATAACTAGGTTTTTATTTGCACAGTAAGGTGAGTCAAACATGGGGACTGTTTTAGCTCTATATTTGGTAGCAATCAGAGATTATGAATCATATCTTTCACTTAAAAAAAATCCTAATTGGGAAAGAGAACACTTAGGACCTTAATTAAGCATGATACGGTGCAGCTCGAGTTGTACCCGTGCTTAGAATGTCAATACAAGCACAGTAATTAGAAGTACAGATTTGGGATGGAAGTACTTAAAATGTTCAGGAGCACCTGGGTGGCTCAGTCGGTTGAGCATCCGGCTTCAGCTCAGGTCATGATCTCACGGTTTGTGGGTTCAAGCCTCCATCAGGCTCTGTGCTGACAGCTCAGAGCCTGGAGTCTGCTTCGGATTCTGTCTCTCTCTCTCCCTCTCTCTGCCCCTCCCCCACTCACGCTCTGTCTCCCTCAAAAATAAACATTAAAAAATGAAATGTTCAAAGTGTGATTCACTTTAAGGAAACATTCTTTCAAAGAGGCCATACTGTAAGGTTCAACATAAGGCACATTTACTAAGTGTGGCCAGTAAGATAACATGTCAAAAGGAATTTTTATTTCCTTTTTGACTGTTCCAAAAGGCTTAGCCCTGATAGGCAACAGGAGTAAAAGATCGTGAAACACTCGCCCTGTGGGTTCTTGAGTTCACCAGGGCTGAGATCTACAGCTCAGCCGCATGCTGCTTACTGAACACTCTGAGGTAGCACATGAGTTCTTCATGCAAGGCTGCAAGAACTAACTTGAATTTTCCTCCTTTGCCCATTGAGAACCAACTCTATCACTGCTTATTAGTGGGAAGCCTAAGTTGGGGAGATGAAGAATTTCAAAATCTTGTGGTAAGTGTCACGCTGGAGAGAATCTCAAAATTTGTTATGTGGTCTGTAAATATTTTGACCATAACTAAGGAGTAATAAGGCTGCTGTTGTACGTGTTAGAATCAACCACCCATAAAAGTTGCTTGCAGTATATTTCAAGATGACCTCTTTTGAACTTCTTTTTTAACGTTTATTTATTTATTTAGAGAGAGAGGGATCATGAGTGGGGTAGAGGCAGAGAGAGAGAGGGAGAGAGGGAGAAATCCCAAGCAGGCACTACCCTGTCCTCACAGAGCCCATCGTGGGGCTCGATCTCACTAACTGTGAAATCACGACCTGAGCCGAAACCAAAGTCAGATGCTTCATGGACTGAGCCACCCAGGCCACCCCTCCTTTTGTACTTTTTAAAAAGATAAATCAGCTTATCTGGTTTCTTCAGTTTTTAGTTTAGAGTTTTTAGTGCTCCTTAGAAAATATTTTACAATGTTATGGCCACCCCCATCAGTGTATTTTTAGCAGTAAGTTTTCAAGCCCTAAGCATTTCCTCTGAATTAAAAAAAAAAAAGCCATAGTTGTTGAATAAGCTTAGTTTCAGTGCAGTATAACTGATAGTTTTGTGAATATAAAATAGGATAGTTTATAATTTTTTTTTTTCAGAAATCATTTCTCAGGGCACCTGGGCTGGCTCAGTCATCTCAGGGTCATGAGTTTGAGTCCCACATTGGGTGTAGAGATTACTTAAAAATAAGATCTTAAAAAAAATCATTTCTCAATAAACAGCACTGGAGAAACCTGGATTCCATTTTGAGAGATTAAATTTAAAAATCTTTGTGTTTGTCAAAGTTGTTACAAAGTAAAATTCACGGCAATGAAAGTTAGAAAACTTCAGTTTTTTAAACTAGAGAAAATTTTAGTTTTTTAAACTAGACATAACCTGGGAAGTAGAATACTAGGATTTTCTTTTCATGTGAGAACTGTCTTAAAACTTAGAAGTAACTCTTTCCATGTATAGACAACTATTACCCACAAAAAAAAAAAAATCACATTTTTTTTCCTCCTGATTACGGAGCGTAAAAGTTATTTTCATGTGGTTTTGATTTGGAAGTATTTCTTCCAGGATTTAAAATAAAAATGCATGCTGCTATATTTAGATTTAACTCTGGCATTTCCTAGAAGTGCAAAGAAATATATTTAGAAATAGGTCACTTTATTCTTCCTATTTGTATTCTGATTCACCAGATCTGTGAGAATCTTAGGATTGGAGAGCTCCATGGAAGCCAAGCCCTTTTCTCTGGGTGTGATCACACTTAAAAGATTAATATTTACTAGATATGTTTGGGGCTGCTTTATCCATAGACCTCAAGATGGCTTTTTTGTTTTACTGTTTTACATGTTTGTCTGACTTCATATGTCACATGATACCCTTATTATTTTCTGTTACAGCATATATCATGTAGATAAAACAATCTGAAAGTAAATGTCCAGAGAGAATAATACAAAGAGAAATGAAATTTGGGTAACCATGCTGTTTGAAAAAAAGGGGTGGGGAGGACCTTTACATACTTAGCAATGTAAAGTGGACATTATGCCATGGAAAATACCAAATACTTACCAAAGAAAATGTGCTTCTCTTTTTTAGATGGTATCTTCTGAGTACTAATATATTACTGTACATGTTTTTTTTCATTTACATGGTCATATTAAAGTTTTACGGTTAAATTAGACAAATAATCGATTAAGAACTTACCCTAAGTCGTGCAGGAGTCTGTTTACAGAGCTTCCCCTTCAATCCTCATGGAGGAAGTTATGCATGTGCAGCAGTCAAGGTGAGGAAAAAATCTGCAGCTAATTTAATTTTTTTAATATTTGTTTATTTTTGAGAGAGACAGACAGAGTGTGAGCAGCGGAGGGGCAGAGAGAGAGACACAGAATCCGAAGCAGGCTCCGGGCTCTGAGCTGCCAGCACAGAGCCTGACGTGAGGCTTAAAACCACCAACTGGGAGATCATGACCTGAGCCGAAGTCAGATGCTTAACCGACCGAGCCACACAGGCGCCCGTCTGCAGCTTATTTAGAAAGCTGTCTAAACTGTTTTTCAGAAGTACACACGTTGGATATGCAACACAAGATGCACAATATAGAGAGATAGGCTCAAACGTTCATGTAAATGAACACTTTAAATACCTGCATAATGTGAATATAGGTAAGTTGTTTTTTAAAATGCATTTTCTTCATGAGTTAAATACCCCCCAGCTAGAACTTTCTATTATTAGATCAAAAATTGTGACATAAAACCTACGTGACATTAACCTTTTATTTTTGTCACATGTTGCATAAATTCCCAACTCGTAACTATCATTTAAAATATGTTCTGGGGGCACCTGGGTGGCTCAGTCGGTTAAGCGGCCGACTTCAGCTCGGGTCATGATTTCGCGGTCTGTGAGTTCGAGCCCCGCGTCGGGCTCTGTGCTGACAGCTCAGAGCCTGTAGCCTGTTTTAGATTGTGTCTCCCTCTCTCTGACCCTCCCCCGTTCATGCTCTGTCTCTCTCTGTCTCAAAAATAAATAAACGTTAAAAAAAATTTTTTTTAATATGTTCTGTGTTTCATATTACCTAACTATCAAAACATTACCTTGTGCTTGACTCTCAAGAATGTCTTCAGGTTATAAGATGCCATGAAAGATGAAAGTCACTAAGCAAATATTTTCTTTTCAGAGCATGACATGGATTTGGGGTGTGTGCGCGCGCGCGTGTGTGTGTGTGTGTGTGTGTGTGTGTGTGTGTAGAAAATACTTCATCCTTTTAAAATTAATTTAGGGGCGCCTGGGTGGCTTAGTCAGTTGAACGTCTGACTTTAGCTCAAGTCATTATCTTGCTGTTCCTGAGTTCGGGTCCCCCATCGGGCTCTCTGTGCTGACAGCTGAGCCTGGAGCCTGTTTCTGATTCCATGTCTCCCTCTCTGTCTCTGCTCCTCCCCGACTTGTGCCTGCGTGCTCTCTTACTCTCTCTCTTTCTCAACAATAAGTAAACATTTAAAAAAATTAAATTAATTAAAAATTATATGTTCTAAATTTTTCTTCTAAAATTTCCTTCTAGAGTGTTTCTTTTCTAAGCAGAATGTCAAAAATGAATATTTTTAAAAATATTACTGTCTACTGTGAAAGAAAAAGGCACTACACTGATATTTCATCATCAAATATTTGTTAAATGCTAATTTTGTACAGAGCACTTGGAGGTTATGGGAATACATAATATAGCTAGTTGGATAATAGGGGCACCCAGAAAAATACACAACAGTATATGGTAAGTACCAAGTGAGTAGCACAAGTGAGAGCAAAAGAGAGCCTTTGATTAAAGTGTGTGAGGGGCGCCTGGGTGGCGCAGTCGGTTAAGCGTCCGACTTCAGCCAGGTCACGATCTCGCGGTCCGTGAGTTCGAGCCCCGAGTCGGGCTCTGGGCTGATGGCTCAGAGCCTGGAGCCTGTTTCCGATTCTGTGTCTCCCTCTCTCTCTGCCCCTCCCCCGTTCATGCTCTGTCTCTCTCTGTCCCAAAAATAAATAAAAAACGTTGAAAAAAAATTTAAAAAAAATAAATGAAAATAAAGTGTGTGAGAACATCCATCCATTCATTCATTCAGCAATCAACTGAGCATCTAATTTGTGCCAGGTGCCATTCTAGACTCCCAGATCCCTCAATGAGCAAAAGACCAAGGCCCTGCTCTGGTGGGAAAACAGACAATAAACCTAGATAAGCACTGTAGTAAGTAATGGGGGGGAGGGGGGCGGGGAGGCGGGGATAAAGCAAGTTAAGGAAAGTGTAGAGTGCTGGGGGATGGGAAGGTGGTCATGGTAGGTCATGATCAACTGAGCAGAAACTTGAAGGAAGTAAGGGGCAAGCCTGAGGATATCCGAAGGCACAGCATTCCAGGCAGAGAGCAGCCAGTGCAAAGGGCCAAGACATGAGCATGCCTGGTGAGTTCAAGGCATGGCAAGTCAGCAAAGGATAGAATTGGGGGTGAGGGGTGGAGACAGGGAAAGCCATCATGTAAGGCATTGCAGGTTTTCACAGCTGAGCACAGAAAAGGATTTTGTTTTTTATAGTGAGGAAAATGAGGATTCATTGGAGGGTTTTGGCTTATGTTTTAAAAGGACTACTCAGGAGGTTGGGATGAGAATAGATTGGAGGGAGTAAAAGAGTGAAAGCAGAGAGACCAGATGGGATATGATGATGGTTTGTATTAGGGGGGTGACAGTGGAGGTAGACAGTGGAGGATTCTGGATCTATTTTGGAAGTATAACCAAGGGGCTTTCTTGATGGATGTGGAGCATAAGAACAAGCAGTCAAGGTTTACAGATAGGAAATGGAATTTGAACTGGAGCCTAAAGGGATTTGTTGACCATGAAAAGATGGCATAAGCAGAGAAATTTAGGTGGGAAAGAACTAAATTAGGTGAGGAGTGTAAGAAAGGGGCAGGACAGGAAAGTTCTCTGATGGAGTTAGAAGTCTGTAAAAGAAAAAAAAAGGACGGCTGGGAAGGGACTTTGGGATCCGTTTGTGAAAGGCACTAAATGCAAGGTCAAAGTAGATGAATTTTTCCTTTACATATTCAAAATCATAAAGGTTTTCAAACAAGACCTAAAAAGAAAAGACTATTGTGATAAATAATACCTTTGGAACCAGACAGATTGGAGTTCCAACCCTTGCTCTTCTCCTTTCTGTGCTTTTTTTTTTCTTTTTTAATGTTTATTTATGTTTGACAGAGAGAGAGAGAGGAAGACAGAGAATGAGTGGGGGAGGGGCAGAAAGGGAGACACAGAATTCTAAGCAGGCTCCAGGCTCTGAGCTGTCAGCACAGAGCCCGACTCGGGGCTTGAACTCACAGGCGAGTTCACCTGAGCCAAAGTCGCTTAACCGGCTGAGCCACCCAGGCGCCCCCTTTCTGTGCTGTCTTGAGTAAATTATATAACCTCTCTGAGGGAATGTGCCCAGTTTCTCCCTCTGGATTGAGAATTTACCTTTCAGAGGAAGTTTGTAAGGATAAAGTGAGATCATCATATAAAGATTTATATAGTGCCTAACCCATTTGGGTGTCAGCTATCACTGCTTTTTAAAATTATAATAGGGGCGCCTGCCTGGGTGGCTCAGTCAGTTAAGCGTCAGACAGTTTCGGCTCAGGTCATGATCTCATAGTTCATGAGATTGAGCCCCACGCAGGGCTCTTCACTGACAGCATGGAGGCTGCTTAGGATTCTTTCTCTCCCTCTCTGCCTCTCTCTCTCTAAATAAACTTTTAAAAATTGAAAAAATAATAAAAGTTATTATAAAAAGTAATATTAAAGCAGTGTTTCATTAGACTAATCTGCTAGCAATCAATGAATGAATGGTTCCTTTAGGAAATGAAATGAACATTTTGCCTGAAGTGAATTGCTCCTGTCAGCCAGTATTTCCTTCCAAAACTGGGCATTGCCCCCTTGAAATTCCTATTAGCTGTCGAGTAGTATACTTTGATCAGAACAGCAGGAGATATAATACAGAATTTCCTCCTTCCCTCCCCAGACATTTAGAGATCAAATCTAACAGATGCCCATCTGGACATTCCCAGTTTAGTGTAGAAGATCCTCTGAGAATTTAGCAGCAGAAACCTGACGTCACTTTAAAACCCAGTTTCCAAAAATTAAGGTCCTGCTGAACACAATTCTGCAGAACACAAGATTTAGAAAATGCTGGGAAAGTGAAAAAAGGCATATGGGCTTTGATTTCATTTAAGTATAAAAATATACCTAAAAAATAAAAATGTACTAAAGAAAAAGACTGAAAAATCATGTTCCACGGCATTAGTCAGCTCCAGAGCCCGTAACAAAATACCATAGGCTGATGGGTGGCTTAAACAACCGAAGTTTATTTTCTCACGGTCCTGGAGGCTGGGTAGTCCAGCATCTATCTGGGTGCCGGCCAATTTGATCGCTGGGCAGGGCCCTCTCCCTGGCTTGCAGACTGCCGTTTTCTCACTGCGTCTTCATGGGAGCTCCAGGATCTCTTCCTCTTATAAAAACACCAGCCTTATCAGATTAAGGCCCTACCATTATGACCTCATTTAACCTCAGTTACCTCATAAAGACTCTGTCTCCAAACACAGTCATACAGGGGGGTAGGGTTTCAAACACCAGCTTGGCGAGAGACAACAGTTCAGTCCCTAGCAGTCACCTCTAGGCAGTGGTATCATAAGTGATTTTCATTTTCCTCTTTAGAAATTTCTGTACTTTCCAAACTTTTCTGCGGCTGTAGGGGTTGAGTGAAATTAGATTCTACTTCTAGATTCCATTTTTATGAGATGCCTAGAGGAGTCTAATTCATAGGGACAGAGAGGACAGTGGTGGTTGCCTGGGGCTGGAGGGAAAGCGGAATGAAGAATTAGTGTCAAATGGGTGACAGAGTTTCTGGTTTTCCAGGTGAAGACTTCTGGAGATGGGTGGTAGAGATGGTTGCACAACAATGTGAATGGACTTGATACTACTGAACGATACACTTAAAAATAGTTAACATGCGGGAGGCGCCTGGGTGGCTCAGTCGGTTGAGCGTCCGACTTCAGCTCAGGTCATGATCTCACACTCCGTGAGTTTGAGCCCCGCATCAGGCTCTGTGCTGACAGCTCAGAGCCTGGAGCCTGCTTCGGATTCTGTGTCTCCCCCCTCTCACTGTCCCTCCCCTGCTCATGCTCTCTGTCTCAAAAATAAATAGAAACATTAAAAAATTTTTTTTAAATAGTTAACATGGTAAAATTTATGTTATATGTATTTTACTACACACACACACACACACACACACACACGCGCGCGCACGCAGATATTCCCAACCCCTTCCCACCAGGAACAAAAACAAAAAACTTCTAAAAAGTACACAACTTTTGGAGTTAAATAGATGGTTTAAGTACCAGTTCCATGTTGATCTAGTGGTTCTCAAACTTGAGTGTGCATTAGAATTACCCAGATGGCTTAACACCCCCTGGGTTCCCGATCCACTAGGTCTGGAATGGGCCCAAGAATTCACGCGTTTAACAACCTCCCAGGTGCTAGAGAACCACGGGCCAAGAGCAAGTCTTCGTTCCTGGTTTATAAAAATGGGCATGTGAGCCAGATGTGAGGCTTCTGTGAGGATACCTGATCCAGAAGCTCTCAGCATCAGCTTTAGTTTCCTTTTAGCAAATTGCTTGCTTTTATTTTCAAATAATTTTTGGATTTTTTTCCCCATGTAATAATTATGGTCATTTGACACAAACAGAAATAAATAACTTATTTTTATTTTATTTTTTTAGTAAGCTCTACATGGGGCTTGAACTCACAACCCCTGAGATCAAGAGTTGCATGCTCTACCCACTGAGCCAGAAATAACTTATTTTTAGAAACATATATTAAGGTATTTAAATATGTGAGAAGCATGTAAAATTTAACTTTGTTTCTTAGAAGATTAGGATTATTTCAGCTCAATGGCTAGACTAGGGTTATCTTTGGAACTGATATTTAATGATCAACTTTTTTCCTGTTTCAAATTAAATCTGCACATGTATGTATGGTGGGCAGGGTTATATTCTGGTGAAAATAAGGGCTGTGGCAACTCCCTTCCCTTCACCTCTTGCATAAAAAAAAAATTGGCAAAACCTCTAGGAAGCCCTATGTAAATAATTAGGGTAAATATTATTCCTATCACTATAGCTGTTCTTAAAAGTTCCACTTTGTGGCTATCCACAAGAGCTAACAAGGGGAAAATGGCCCTGTAAGCAAGTGTTTTACCTTAACTAAATTCTACAGAAGTCTATAGATTGGGACTGTCCAATATGGTGACCACTAGCCATATATGGCTATTAACCCTTGAGCCATGACTGGCACCAGTTGTGATGTACTGTAAGATTTAAAGACTTTGTCTGAAAAAAATGATGTAGAATATCTAATTTGTTTTATATTAATTACATGTTGAATGGTTAAAAATTAAAATATTTTATTAATGTATTTATATTAATATTTTCCATTTAGTCAAAATATTTTTTGATATTATGGACTAAATGTATTAAAGTTAATTACACTTAAAAATATGGCTACTAGTAAATTTTAAATCATATGTGGCTCTCACTTGTGACTCATATTTCTGTTTGATAGCTGAGCTCCTCTAGACCTTCCAGGAATTAGTAGGTGTTGGGGGTGGAGTTGGGTAAGAAAGGAGGGCTCTGTGGCAATGGTAACATATGAAACATTGACTTTTAAAAAACAAGAGGTCTGATATGCATGATGAATTACCGGGAAGTCTGTGTATGTGTATATATAAACACACATACATGGGTATTTGCAGTATATATATGAAATTGTATATATACATATACTGTATATATATGAAAAATTTTTCTTAATTGTAGAATTTTCATTGATGGAATAGTGAGGGTTTTTTGCCGTGGGAGAAAATGTTAAGATTCTCGACTGCTATCTTTTGGTATGGGAAACATTTCTAGAAATTGAACCTTCCAAAAATCATGTTTCCACCCACAGAGATGAGAAGCAGTATCTCTTGGGAATTAGAGATTTGAGTTCAAACCTCTGTCTTGCTACTTACAAACTCTGCAGTGTTGGGCAAGCATCTTATATTCTCTGTAAAAATAGAGATAATAGTGCGTACCTGGCAGGACTGTGTTAGAAGGGTTAGAACTGTGTGAAACGCCTAGCAGAGGGAAGGCCAGTAGTAAATGTTAGCTGCTATTACAGTTTTTATTATCTCATGTGTCTTGGTATATCAACTAATAATAAAAGGGACTTAATTTTACTGTAAATACCCATGCTAGTATGTTTATTTTCTTGCTTATTGATAATGCTTTCTGTAATTTGGAAAATTATTTCAGATGTAGCTCTTGCCTTTCTAATAAGATTACCAGCTACTCGCAAGCTGGGACATATTATTATGTTTGTTTAGCCCTGCAGGACAGACTTACCTAATAAATAAGTAAACGTTGAATCCAGTGCTCATTATCATTAGTATAGTAATTATAATGGTACTGCTTAATATATCATGCTACCTTAACGTGCTTTCTTAAAGAAAAAACATATGGATGTTAAGGGAATCTTTAACAAAAGTTGCAAACTATCATTAGAAGTTTAAGGAAAAGTCAGGGCGCTTGGGTGGCTCAGTCGGTTAAGCGTCCGACTTCGGCCCAGGTCATGATCTGGCGGTCTGTGTGTTCGAGCCCCGCGTCGGGCACTGTGCTGACAGCTCGGAGCCTGGAGCCTGTTTCAGATTCTGTGTCTCCCTCTCTCTCTGACCCTCCCCCGTTCATGCTCTGTCTCTCCCTGTCTGAAAAATAAATAAATGTTAAAAAATAATAATAATAATAATAAAAAGTTTAAGGAAAAGTTAAATAATGACAAATCTTCATAGGGGAATAATTTTACTCAGTGAGGCAAAATCTAATAATTTAAATATTTAGAGAGGGAAGTAGGGTGTTCTTTAGGCACGACTTTGAAGACATAATGAAGCAAGAAAAAATTATTCTTTTTTTTTTAATCTTGGGCAAGTTAATTTGTGTCTTTTTTTTAATTTTTTTTTTTAATTTACATCCAAATTAGCATCTAGTGCAACAATGATTTCAGGAGTAGATTCCTTAGTGCCCCTTACCCATTTAGCCCATCCCCCCTCCCACAACCCCTCCCGTAACCCTGTTTGTTCTCCATATTTATGAGTCTCTTCTGTTTTGTCCCCCTCCGTTTTTATATTCTTTTTGTTTCCCTTCCCTTATGTTCATCTGTTTTGTCCCTTAAAGTCCTCATATGAATGAAGTCATATGATATTTGTCTTTCTCTAATTTCACTTAGCATAATACCCTCCAGTTCCATCCACGTATTTGCAAATGGCAAGATTTCATTCTTTTTGATTGCCGAGTAATACTCCAGTGTGTGTGTGTGTGTGTGTGTGTGTGTGTGTGTGTGTGTATACCAACCACATCTTCTTTATCCATTCATCCGTTGATGGACATTTGGGCTCTTTCCATACTTTGGCTATTGTCGATAGTGCTGCTATAAATATTGGGGTGCATGTGTCCCTTTGAAACAGCACACCTGTATCCCGTGGATAAATGCCTAGTGCAGTTGCTGGGTCGTAGGGTGTTCTATTTTTAGTTTTTTGAGGAACCTCCAAACTGCTTTCCAGAGTGGCTGCACCAGCTTGCATCCTCAAGGAAAAAATTATTCTAATTTGTCCAAAAGAATGATACTGAATAATGTCAAGAATAGAACTACGGGTCTATCTTACCTTTTTTAATTGACGTATAATTGATACACAATGTTGCAGGTGTACAACGTCCTGATTCCACAACTCTATTCATTATGCTAGGCCCACCACAGCTTAGCTACTATTTGTCACTATCTAACACTATCACAGTACCATTGACTACATTCCCTATGCTGTATATTTTACCCCCCATGACTTATTCATTATATAATCTGGAAGCTTATGTCACCCACCCTCCTTCACGCATTTTGTCTTTCCACCCAACCCCTGCCCCTCTGGCAGCCACCACTTTGTTCTCTGTATTCATGGATCTGTTTCTGGTTTATTGTTTGTTTTTTTAGATTCCACATATAAGTGAAATCATATATTTTTCTTTGTCTGACGTGTTTCACTTAGCATAATACCCTCTAGGTCCATCCATGTTGTCACAAATGGCAGGGTCTCTTTTTAATTCTTTTATGGCTGAGTAATATTCCAGTGTGTGTGTTGTGTGTGTGTGTTTATATATCACATCTTTGGGGCGCCTGGATGGCTCAGTCGGTTAAGCGTCTGACTTCGGCTCAGGTCATGATCTCACGGTTCGTGGGTTTGAACCCTGCATTGGGCTCTGTGCTGACAGTTTAGAGCCTGGAGCCTGCTTCAGATTCTGTGTCTCCCTCTCTCTCTGCCCTTCCCCTGCTCATGCTCTGATTCTTGATCTCTCAAAAATAATATATATATATATACATATATATATATATATATACACATATATATATATATACACACACACACACACATACATACATATATATACACATATATATGTATATGTATATGTGTGTGTATATATATATATATATATATATATATATATCTCACATCTTCATCTATCAGTGAGCACTTAGGTTGCTTCCTTATCTTGGCCATTGCAAATATTGTTGCAATACACATAGGGGTGCATATATCTTTTCCAATTTGTGTTTTCATTTTCTTTAGGTAAATACCCAGTAGTGGAATTACTGGATCATATGGTATTTCTATTTTTACTTTTTTGAGGAGCCTGCATACTGTTTTTCTTAGTGGTTCTACCAATTCACATTCCTACAAACAGTTTGTGAGGGTTCCCTTTTCTCCACCTTGCCAACACTTATTATTTCTTGTCTTTTTTGATGCCAGCATTCTGACTTGTGTGGAGTAATATCTCATTGTGATTATGATTTACGTTTCCCTGGTGATGAGTGATGTTGAGCATCTTTCCATGTGTCCATTGACCATCCATATGTCTTCTTTGGAAAAATGTCTATTCGGGCGGGTCTGTCCTATTTTATTTTTTATTATTAAAAAAAATTTTTTTAATATTTATTTTTGGGAGACCGAGAGAAAAGGTGCAAGCAGGGGAGGGACAGAGAGAGAGGGAGACACAGATTCTGAAGCAGGCTCCAGGCTCCGAGCTGTCAGCACAGAGCCCAACAGCGGGGCTCGAACCCATGAAGCGCAGGATCATGACCTGGGTGAAGTTGGACACCTAACCGACCGAGCCCCCCAGACTGTACTATTTTAAATAACCCAGAAGTGATATAATATAGGGTCAAGCCAAATGAAAAGTTTTTATGTTTTCCCTAAGGAAAAGGGTTGTGTTATAGGCACCAATGTCTTAGAAGATGGGACTGTGTTCTAAATCAGTTATACAGTTTCCCCTAACATCACTCAATTCTGGTACATGTGACTGCCACTTTGAGAATGAAGTGGTTTTAAATTAAAGAAAAAAACTTAAAGTGAGTTGGCCTTAAAAATAAATTTAGTATTTTGTTCTTAGACTACTGGAGGCCATCTATAAGTTACTTGACTCCCTTATTTGAGGGTACAGTAATCTATAGCAGAATAGCCCAGAAGTGAATAAGGGGTGCCTGGATGGTGCAGTTGGTTGAGCATCTGATCCTTGATTTCAGCGCAGGTTGTGATCTCATGATTGTGGATTTGAGCCCCACATTGGGCTCCACACTGAGCATGGAACCTCTTAGGATTCTCTCTCCCTCTCTCTCTTACCTCTCCCCCACTTGTGCTCACAAGCACTCTCTCTCTCCAAAAAAAAAAAAAAAAAGAATATATAGATTTTTGGGGGCACCTGGGTGGCTCAGTTGGTTGAGATTCCGACTCTTGATTTTGGCTCAGGTCATGACCCCAGGGCTGTGGGGTTGAGCCCCACTTTGGGCTCCAAGCTGAGCATGGAGCCTGCTTAAGATTCTCGCTCTCTCTCCCTCTGCCCCTCTCCCCCACTCGAGCTCTCTCTCTCTTAAAAAAAAAAAAAAAAAGGTGAGTACACAAAAGGGTGTTAATTCAGAGGTCCATTCAATTCTAAGCACTCATATAAAAACTAGAAAAGTACGTGATTTATTTATGTAACTGTTTTCCACTTCGGATGTTCAGGAGAATGAAGATATGGATTTTGACTAAGCTTACCAGAAAAGATTGTTGCATGTTTATCATGAAATTTGCCTTTGTGTTTTACACTGGTCCAAGGTTGAGAATTTTGATGAGCTTTTCCACTGCAGGCTTGTGCTTGTACGTTGTAAAATGTGTTTCTGTTGCTCTCCACTAAGCATACAAAATATTAGCTTTACTTGACTTCCTTACTCAGGGAATTTTTTGATAACTTTGGTGATGCTGGAGAGTGTCCTTTCTGCACAGTTGGAATTGCCAGCTTGCTGCTACCATCCTGTGTATCTGGCAGCACCTTCAGCATCTTTGCAAAAATTACATCAAACAGTGTTTAGAAATGACCACAGTCTGTGCTTAGCAAGTATAAAAATAGCTTGTGGATGACATTCAGATGTTTAGAATCCCACTGTGTTTGTTACTGCATTGAGTTTATTCACTTCACATGTTGAACAAGTGCCCTGGGCCCTAGCAGTGCACAGGCTCTATGGACCGACCCCTAAAGGATCTGTGGATAGAAGTGTGGGGAGGGGAGACCATGAACTTGGATATGAAGAACATTGCATGTTACTTTCATTAGACTCCGGGTGAAATTTATCATTTCCTAAATCTATGAATGAAGGCAGCCCAAACCACGAATTAACAATGCCTGGGAATTTGTTACTATTAGAAATATTTTTTTGTCCCATTACATTTGCAGATACCTGAAAAAATTACGATCTTCCAAAAGGTAGTAGTTACTAGACTCACCACTAAATCTTGTAAGAATGCGTTGATGAAGAATCACATATATAACTGTATCACAATTTTTAAATATTTTTATAAATGTGTTTTTTATTTTTATTTTTTAAATGAATGCATTTTTTTTTAAAGTCCTACATATATTATGAACTTTGAAGTATTACTCTGGCAAGGGATCCATAGCCTTTACCAGACAGCCAAAAGGCCCACAAAGGGTCAAGAAACCTCCTCCCTCCTTTGGGGGATTTCCTCCCACAGCCATATCTGGTACCTGTCAGTAGTTGTGGGGTGAAGTGCCTCAACTTCTTTCACACCACTGCTTCTAGGGTTAATTTTAACCGATGAGTCCTGGGTCCTTCATCTCCCTTCAGTGAGATTTAAGTGTCAGACTTCGGCTCAGGTCATGATCTCACTGTTCGTGAGTTCGAGCCCCATGTCAGGCTCTGTGCTGACAGCTCGGAGCCTGGAGCCTGCTTTGGATTCTGTCTCTTCCTCTCTCTGCCCCTCTCCCACTCATGCTCTGTCTCTCTCTCAAAAATAAACAAACATTTTTTTTAAAAAAAAGATTTTTTGATGATAGGTCTCCAACTAGTTATGGACCACTAGTTATGGCCTTGTTTTTTTTAGTAAGAATGTTCATGGATGCTTTATTTTTTTATTTCAAAAATTGTTTTCATAACATAAAATTTTCCATTTTAACCATTTCACGTATAGTTCTGTGGCATTAAGTACATTCACACTGTTGTGCAGCCATCCCCACCATCCTTCTCCAGAACTTTCTCATCTTCTCCAACTGAAACTCTGTTCCTTGTAGTCTTTTGATAGAAATAAGTACAAATATAAATTCCCTTCACATGGCATTTCTTAGGGTTTATAAAAGACTTTACATTAGATAGAAGTTTATGTCTTTTAAATGGAGTGTAGAAAAATGAGATTAATTTAGCTTCTTAAAAAAATTATTTTCGTAGGGGCGCCTGGGTGGCGCAGTCGGTTGGGTGTCCGACTTCAGCCAGGTCACGATCTCGCGGTCCGGGAGTTCGAGCCCCGCGACGGGCTCTGTGCTAATGGCTCAGAGCCTGGAGCCTGTTTCCGATTCTGTGTCTCCCTCTCTCTCTGCCCCTCCCCCGTTCATGCTCTGTCTCTCTCTGTCCCAAAAATAGATAAACGTTGGAAAAAAAAATTATTTTCGTAATGTTCATTTTTGAGAGAGGGAGGGCGAGCGTGAGTGGGGAAAGGGCAGAGAGAGAGGGAGACAGAGGATCCTAGAGCAGGATCTGCTCTGACAACAGAGAGCCCTATGTGGGGCTCAAACTAAGGAACCAGGAGATCATGACCTGAGCTGAAGTCAGACACCTTAACTGACTGAGCCACCAACGCGCCCCTAATTCAGCCTCTAAAAGTTTTTGTAGAAACTGAAATTTTGCTTGGAGTAATACAGTATATTTCTTCATATTCTTTCTTAAATCCTTCTTTAAAAATATTTGTTCATTTTGGGTTTTGTTTTTTTTTTTAAGTAGGCTCCACACCCAGCATGGGACTTGAACTCACAACCCTGAGATCAAGAGTCTCGTGCTCTGCCGACTGAGCCAGCCAGTTGCCCCTTAAATCATTTTTAAGTTTAAAAAAATTTCTCTCATTTTCTTCCCCTTAAAAAATTTATTTTGTGTACACGTCGTCCTTGTGAATCTACTTTTACTAAAGGGGACCCTGGACATCTCTTCCTTGGTTAACATCATTGACTTCGTAAAATGGAATTTTGTTTGTTAAATATTGTTAGCTGTTTTTATAGGGCTTGTTTTTCTTGGAACATACCATAAAACCAAAATATTTTGAATGTTACTCATTGAGAGAGAGCAGTGAGACTCAAGAGTTTGCAAAATAACTTTAACCAGAATGCTAATAAAAAATATTTTTTGCTTATAATTACTACCGTTTCAAAGTATCTTTTAAAAGCAGTTCCACACATAGGGACAACAGTACCTACAAACTACACTAATGGATAATAATGGCATCCTATTATTTTGAGGAAATACAGAAAAAGATTCAGCAGTTTTTACTTTTTAATAGCTTAATTATTACCATGCTGTATTTCAGTGAATTCTTGACTGTAGGATTGGAATGCAAAAAGCAGTCTTTTTTACTATTTGTTGTGACTGGTACTGCACAGTAATACCCATTGTTATTAAAAGTAGAAAAAGTCACATTGGTAGGGTTTTTACTTTTATTTCATTAAGCTGTTCTCTGAAAGATGGGTGCCTGGCTGGCTCAGTGGGAAGAGCATGTGACTCTTGATCTCAGGGTCATGAGTTTGAGCCCCACATTGGGCGTAGAAATTACTTACATAAATAAAACTTTTAAAAAATTTAAGTTTATTTATCTTGAGAAAGAGAGGGAGAGAGAGAGTGCGTGCACAAGCAGGGGAGGGGCAGAGAGAGAGAGAGAGAGAGAGAGAGAGAGAGACAGAGAATCTGAGGATGTAAGTAAGACTTACCTTTGGCTCTTCTCCTTTTTAATGCTGTTCCTGAAATTTTTGCTAACGTGTTTTTGGTTGATACTCGTTCATCTTTCTGGGTGGTTAGTTTCAATGTTGGCATTGCTTCCTTTTGCTAAGTCAGCTTGTTGTTGGAGCTAAGGCTCTAAATGACTGTTTTTTAGTGGAAGAAAGTAATAAATGTGGCAGTCGATGATTAAAACAGAAATTCGCCTTTTATTTGGAAGTAAAATACAAGAATTCTTTAACTGAAACAGTAGTATAACTGAAGAGAACTGACTTATCTTTTTAATATGTATTATTCTATATACTGAAGTATCGTGATTTATCATAAAAATAGTTTCAATTTCACTTTACTTAATATTTAATAGCAATCAGGCTAGCAGCATTTCTTTTTTTTTTTTTAATGTTTGTTTATTTTGAGAGATTGAGCATGCACGTGAGCAGGGGTGGGGAGGAGACACAGAGAGAGAGGGAGAGAGAGATTCCCGACCCAGGCTTGATCCCACGAACCATGAGATCATGACCTGAGCCAAAATCACAAGTGGGATACTTAACTGACTGAGCCACCCAGACGCCCCTAGCAGCAGTTCTTTGTATCATTTCTCAATAATTTCCTGTATATTATTTTCCATAGTCGTTAAAATGTTCAATCTCTTTTAAAACATAGTAAATTATAACAACATTTTTTGGCAGGGCATCTGTTTTTTTCCCATATTATTGAGTTGTTTTTCTTCCCTGTAAGGTCGAGTGTTGGTACTCTCAAAAGCCATGCAAGGCTGTGCCAGAAACTCTTCAACTTAGACTTTTACTTGTGAGTCTTTTAAGGAACACAACTATTATTAATATAATAAATGACTGTGCTAAAGATTTGGGAACTCCAAGGAATTATTCTGTTTATGTTTAGTACATAAATCCCTGTTTTAGGGAAGTTTATTTAATACTAAATAGATTATTATGGAAGGATACACAATCCTTTTGTCCTATGAATCTTAAAAAATGACACTTCCTTATGCCTCAGAGATTGAGTCATCTGATCTGGAGCAGAGATGGGGAGTCAGTTGACTTCTCATGACTTTTTCTACGCAGCAGGAATGGCTGTCTAGACACGTAAGGGCCCAGCATAAGCCAGTAGATCCTGGGCATTGGACGCTCCACACTGCATCCCAAATCCTGTGCTTTGTGATGCGAGAAAGTGCTCATGGGTAGCCTAGCTGTATATTTTTGGCAACTAAATAATAAGGAACTGACATCACCCGTCGAAAAGTTAGTTTTTTAGACCAAAATCTTAGTAAAGTTATTCAATAAAGTAAAAGACATTTACTAGACACATTTATATCAGGCATTGTCCAAAACTCAGATAATACAAAGATGGAAAGAAACTGCCCCAGCTTTCATGGAACTTGTAAATTAACAAGGGGACCAGAAAAACAAAGTTTTGTCAACACACCTGTCAGATGCTAGTAACATGTCAGATGTGCTCTGGGGATACAAATAAGTAAACAATTAATTTTGCTTGGGGGGTTAAAAAAATAGTATAATTTTACTCAAAGCCTTAAAAAATAGGCAGGCATTGTCAGTTGGCCACTTGGAGGTGGGTAGGAAGGTCTGTCTTCTCAAAAAGATAAGTGCAAAGCCAAAGAATTTAAAAAGTGATGTGATAGTTTGGGGGACATGGTCAAGATGGCAAAGAACCAAGGGTCCCTTCATTACAGGGAGGGTAGGGTGGGCAGGGATTCAAAATGAGGCTAGAGCTTTTTCTTTCCGTGCCACTAGCGTTCTTGCAGCCACGGTGAACGTTCCTAAAACCCACCACACTTTCTGCAAGAAGTGGGGTGAGCACCAACCCCACGAAGTGACCCAGTACAAGAAAGGCAAAGATCCTCTTTATGCCCAGGGAAAGTGGCGTTATGACAGGAAGCAGTGGCTACAGTGGGCAAACTAAGCCGATTTTCCAGAAAAAGGCTCAAACTACAAAAGAAGATTGTGCGGAGGCTTGGATGTGTCGAACCCAACCCAGATCTAAGAGAATGCTGGCTATGAAGAGATGCAAGCATTTTGAACAGGGAGGACGTAAGAGAAAAGGCCAAGGGATCCAGTTCTAAGCTTCTTATTTTGCTGCGTCATGAAGACAATAAAACCTTGAGGTTATGTTCCCTTCATTTGGTTGCAGTTGGTCTTTTGAGAGGCAGGTAAACTAGTGCCCTCAATAAAATTCCCTTTGTGGGGAAATTTATGCTTAAAAAAAAAAGCGGCTAGAATCTACTGTAATGAGCCAGTGTTTCCAGTTCACTGATGCCAAAAAACACGACGCGGTCTAAAAGTTGCTCAGCTTCGGGATGGGTGTCTTAGCTGCTCTTCATCAGTCTTCTCAAAGCACTGTAGACTCTTTTTACTTAAATTTGGGCTGTGCTTTAGTTGAGAATAGAAGATAGGCGTAGCGAGGATAACCACAGAGAGTAATGTCTGATCAGTGTCGAAAGACATGGTGGTTGCTTTTAGAATTCTAGGTAGAGAATGCTAAGGTTGTCAGAGAAGGATTCGCAGAGGTTCAAGCTACCAGGAAGAGCATTCCAGGTAAGAAAATTGTCACCTGGACAAGGGTGGGGGGAGTGCACGTTGTGTTTGGGGGCAGGAGAGTGGCAGTTTGGCTAGAATAGCATGTAGGGGAAGAGCAGGAAATGACTTTAGCCCCATTGTGCATTCTAGGCTTAAGTAGAATTATTTTCCACTTTAGATTGTTCTCCCATAGGAATAACCTGGTCTTCAAAACAATATACTTTCTTGGAAAACTAAAGTAGGTTTCAGGGAGAAGGGCCTGGGATGGCTGATCCTGTTGGAGCTTTTGCCATCTTGTGGCCAACATACTGGAAAGGATGATAGGTTCATTTTGAAAAATGTTCACTAACAACAAGGAGATATCACTTCACACCTGCTAGAATGGCAAAAAAACAAGAGATGTCAGCAAGGATGTGGACAGAATGGAACCCTAGTGCACTGTTGGTGGAAACGTAAATTGGTGCGGCCAATATGGAAAACAGTATGCAGGTTACTAAAAAAATTAAAAATAGAGCCACCATATGAGCCAGGAATCCCACTTTCAGATATATAGCTGAAGGAAATGAAATCACTGTCCCAAAGAGATATCTGCACCCCCTGTTCACAGTGCCATTATTCGCAATAGCCAAGATACGGAAACAACCTAAGTATCTGCCGATGGATACATCGACAAAGAAGTTGTTTTATACACACACATGCCCATATACCTACACTGGAATATTGTTCAACCATAAGAAAGAAAGACACCCTGCCATTTGTGACAGCATGGATGAACATTGAAAGCATAGCATAAACTAAGTGAAATAAGTCACGCAAACATAGACAAATACTATATGATCTCACTTATATGTAGAATGTAAAAAAGTTGAACTTGCAGAAGCATACTCAGTTGGTGATTGGTTGCCAGAGGCTGGGTTTAGGAAATGGGGAGATGTTGGTCAAAGGGCACAAACTTCCTGTTATAAGATGAATAAGTTCTTTAAAAAGGGGGGGTTGGGGGAAGGGAGTGCCTGGATGGCTCAGTTGGTTGAGCAACCAGCTCTTGATTTAGGCTCAGGTCATGATCTCGCAGTTCATGAGCTTGAGCTCCGCATTAGGCTCTGTGCTGATAGTGTGGAGCCTGCTTGGGATTCTCTCTGTATTCTTCTCTCTCTCTCTCTCTCTCTCTCTCTCTCTCAAAATAAATAAATAAACTTAGAAAAAATAAGATGAATACGTTTGAGGGATCTCATACATAGCATTGATGACTTCAGTGTATTATATACTTGAAATTTGTTGAGAGTAGATTTTAAATATTCTTACCACACAAAAAAATTGGCAAGTATGTGAGGTGATGGAGATATTAACTAACCTTATTGTGGTCATCATTTCACAATATACACATGTATCAAATCATCACACTGTGTACCATAAACCTATACTGTCTTATTTGTCCACTATATGTCAATAAAGCCAGGGGTAAGAAAGAAAAAGTTTATTGAGGCTTTGTAATACGTATGCCAGGTGCTGTTCTGGATGCTGAGGTTCATTGGGGAATAGATGCAAACCTCTGCCCTGATAGAGCTGACATTCCAATGTAAATGAGTAAATACGGGATAGAGAGGTATGGAGAAATACAGGAATTACCTGTATTTGATGGGAAGGAGTGGAAGGAATGATACTGAAAGTGGTTTAAGTCATACGCTCCCAAGTAAGATTTCACCTACAGCATTTCCCTTCAGTCAAACTACCAAAAAACTGAACCCTTTCTCCGAGTTTGGAGAGTAAGCAGCCTCAATTTGTGTCTCTGAGCTGACCAGAGGCCCTTGTTTGCAGGTCCTACCTGACTGTAGCTGGGGACAGGTTCCCCAGGTTGCCTGAAATTTGCCTGAGTATGTGTTATAACATGAGGGAAAGAGTGACCAACCTCAGAGGGTCAAGGAGAAAACTCCATAGTAACCCCCGATTCCTGGTGAATCTGCGGGAGCTGGAGGAACAGGATTCCACGTTTGATTTTTTTTTTTTTTTTTTTTTGGTGTACTATATTTCCTTTTAGGTTTTTTTTCGTATGTCTTTTAAAAATTTTAATTCCAATGTAGTTAACATATGGCGTTATGTTAGTTTTAGTGTACGAGGACTCCATGGGTTGTTTCTTTTTTAATGTTTGTTTATTTTGAGGGGAGAGGGAAGGGCAGAGAGAGGGAGCAAGCAGGCTCCTCACCTTCAGCATGGAGTCTGACATGGGGCTCGAACCCATCAATTGTGAGACCAAAGTCGAAATCAAGAGTCGGACACAACCAACTGAACCACCTAGGTACCCCACAATGTTTTCAGTAACCAACTTTAGGGGCGCCTGGGTGGCTCAGTCAGTTGAGCATCCGACTTCAGCTCAGGTCATGATCTCATGGTCCATGGGTTTGAGCCCCACATCGGGCTGTCCGCTGACAGCTCAGAGCCTGGAGCCTGCTTCAGCTTCTGTCTCCCTCTCTGCTCCTCTCCTGCTCATTCTCTCTCTCTCTCTCTCTCTCTCTGAAAAATAAACATGAAAAAAAATAATAACCAACTTTAGTCTATATTATTTTGAAGCAAATCCTAGACATCATAGTAATTGAACTCACACCTGCTTCAATATGGATCTCTAAAGGATGATTTTTTTAAATATAACCCCAATTTCATTATTCTATCTAAAAAATCTTAACAGAATGTAATATATCTGTAAGTCCCACGAGGAATTACAAAATTTCAATGTTGGTATTCTCTAGGAATTTGTCAGTTTGTTAGAATTAATCTAGAATTATGTTGGGGTGCCTGGGCTGCTCAGTCGGTAGAGCATCCGACTTCAGCTCAGGTCATGAACTCACAGATCGTGAGTTCGAGTCCTGTGTCAGGCTCTGTGCTGACAGCTCAGAGCCTGGAACCTGCTTTGGAGCCTGTGTCTCCTTCTCTCTCTGTTGCTCCCCCGCTTTCTCTCTCTCCCTCTCTCTCTCTCTCTCTCTCAAAAATAAATAAAGATTAAAAAAAAATTTTTGACTAGTATTACATGCGTTTTTAATCATGCGAGGTCTTTAGGAACACAGTCTTTGCATAAAATGCAGCTACACTATATTTAAACCCTGAATGAATATTTATTTAGTGTTTCTTATACCTGTTTATGTGCTCTTTGCTGGGAATATGAAGATGAATATGACAAGATCCCTGCTTTTGAGGATAGCTCTATGATATTGTCTTATGCTGTTAATTTCTAGGTGATAGTCTATTAGTAACATTTAAGTTTGAAGTCAGTCTAGTGTGTTAGTCCACTGTAATTGAGCCATAACTTAACACTCCTACAAGCTATGCAGTATGAGTTCAGAGCACCCCTCATTGCTGGAGGGCTTTGTTATTTTCTGAGTTTGGTATCTCTTGAACCACCTCAGCTCTGAATCTAGATGCAGCAAAGACTTTTGGGACTCAGCCAACGCTCTTTTGATAACCTCCTTTGTTGGGACCTGGGCCCCCAGCCTGGTGCAAAATTGGCAGCTGAGACTGAAAGAATATGGCAAAGAGAGGCCTGGAAAGCTTTTCCCCGGGACCATCTCTGCATCAGTCAATGTGTATACAGGTCTTCTGTCTGTGGATTCTTAAGTGGATCTTGAAATTTTGAGAGGCCGCTAGCAAACACGGTTAGCACAATTTTTATGAGCCCCGAAGTTCCCCAGTGTATATATTTCTGGACAATTTTAGAATCTGTTAATGTTTCTCACACTTGAGATCTCAGATCACCCAAGGTTATTTTCTCAGACACTAGCTTGAGAAACACTGATTTGTGTGGTTAATGATTTTATAGTCAGTAATCTTAAGGTTATTATCACTGTGTTGGAATTTATCTTAAAGAAGTTTGATGTGTTTATCAAACAATATCACTATTGTGTTGCTAAAATAATCATGATTCTTGATTTTTATGGATCCTTGGGTTTTCTTTTTTTTTTTTTTTAGTGTTTATTTTTGACAGAGAGAGAGAGAGAGAGAGCGCGCGCAAGCATGAGCAGGGGAGGGGCAGAGAGAGAGGGAGACAGAATCCAAAGCAGGCTCCAGGCTCCGAGCTGTCAGCACAGAGCCTGACGTGGGGCTCAAACTCACAAACCGTGAGATCATGACCTAAGCCGAAGTCGGACGCTTAACCAACTGAGCCACCCAGGCTCCCCATGATCCTTGGGTTTTCATTTTCAGATTGACCACTGTTGATGGTCATTCTTCCACAACACACAAAAACCACTGCATTTTAGGAGTTGGAGAAGCTAAACGGTTTTCAAACTTGTTTTCTCCTAGCTAAATAAGAATTGAAGGGGGAGAAGTGGAACATCAGAGTGTCTCCACCACCAATATTTAGACCTCCAAGAAAGCTCCTGGACACCTTGGAGAATCCTAGGTCACCAGGGAACAAAGTTTAAAAATCATAGCTGTGGCTATTAACTTCATTTAGGGATGGACAAATGGGCCCTGAGAGATTGGAGCTTGTCAGTAATCACACAGTTAGTTCATGTTAGGTATCCAAAACAAGCCCTTTGCCTTCCAAACTCAGTGTTCTCCCCGATATGTCCCTTGCTCTGTAAACCTTGCCAGACTTTGCCCTGACCCCCTGAGGTCGGCCACTCTTTGCCCCCACCTTAGGGCACATTGTTTAGCCGGCTGGATTTCTTAAAAATGAGGTTTATTTCCATCCTGCCTCATTCTAAATAGGAATTAAAGCAGCTTTTTAAGGCCTTCAAACTCTACATTTCATGAGGTGAACCAGGGCCCAATACTGCCTACTTAATGGTCATCTTTTCTGATGGAGGAATTTTTTAATCCCCAAGTTCTTCTAATAATATTTCTTAGTCTTTTCTGTCTTCTCTTCATTGCTGCTAGAAGACATCAAAATGAAGGAAGTTCTTTGTTGAATAATAACTGAAAAACTCAGAGCCCATTGTGTTGAGTTGGATTGCTTCTTTGTATTGCAAATGAGTATAATTGTGAAAATACAGTCATGTTTTCTTTTCTAGTAAAATGTCATATTATTTCACAAAAAAGCCCTGGAGCTTCACCTGAAGAAGCTTGAGAATCCCTGCCAAAACTCTCAGCACTTCTCACATTGCATTGTGATAAATTATTGAATGTCTCCCTTCCAAAAGAAAGTGGGTGCCTTAAAATCAGAAACCATGGCAGAAAGTTTCACACTGTCTTGCAATTACAAAATTTAATAGCCCATAACTATTACAATATAGTAAAAGGAGTACAAAGAGAATACTTTAGGGGCACCTGGGCGGCTCACCCCTGTCAGTTAAGCATACAACTCTTGATTTTTGGCTCAGGTCATGACCTGCCAGTCTGTGGGATCGAGTCCCACATCTGGTTCTGTGCTGACAGTGCGGAGCCTGCTTGGGATTCTCTCTCTCCCTGTCTGCCTGCATCTCCCCTACTAGCTCGCGCGCTCTCTCTCTCTCAAAATAAATAAATAAGCTTTGGGGCGCCTGGGTGGCGCAGTCGGTTAAGCATCCGACTTCAGCCAGGTCATGATCTCGTGGTCCGTGAGTTCGAGCCCCACATCAGGCTCTGGGCTGATGGCTCGGAGCCTGGAGCCTGTTTCCGATTCTGTGTCTCCCTCTCTCTCTGCCCCTCCCCCCGTTCATGCTCTGTCTCTCTCTGTCCCAAAAATAAATAAACGTTGAAAAAAAAATTAAAAAAAAAATAAATAAGCTTTAAAAAAAAAAGAGAGGGGGCGCCTGGTTGGCTCAGTCAGTTAAGTGTTCTACTTTGGCTCAGGTCCTGATCTCACAGCTTGTGGGTTTAAGCCCTGCATCAGGCTCTGTGCTGACAGCTAAGAGCCTGGAGCCCGCTTCAGATTCTATATCTCCCTTTCTCTGTCCCTTCCCTGCTTGTGCTGTGTGTGTGTGTGTGTGTGTGTGTGTGTGTCAAAATTAAAGAAACACTAAAAAAAAAAAGCATACTTTATAAAATTTTTTAATGTTTATTATTTTTGAGGGAGAGACAGAGAGCAAGCAGGCAAGGGGCAGAGAAAGAAGGAAACACAGAATTGGAAACAGGCTTCAGACTGAGCTGTCAGCATAGAGCCTGATGCAGGGCTTGAACCCACAGACCATGAGATCATGACCTGAGCTGAAGTCGGCCATTTAACCAACTGAGCCACCCAGGTGCGCCAAAAAAGAATATTTTATATCTTAATTGACATAAACAGCTACTTGCCCTGGGTAAGTGGTTATTTTATGGCATAACTTTTTGATCATGACACTCATTGGAAAATTGTTCGCTAAAACATAGTCATTCACTTTTCAGCATTGCTTTTACAGTCCTACAAAAATATCAAGTGTGCTTACATTTATTATTTTTAATTTATTTAATAAATAAATCATCATTTATTAACTTTAAGTGTGCTTACATTTATTATTACATTTTATGTCATGCTCATTTGATATCCCTAGCCTTAATACAGTACCTGGCACATAGTAGGTGCTAAATGTTTACTAAATGAATAGTGAATAGTGACCAACTTTATTAAAGATACAGATTAAAGAAGCAGCTTTCCTCCTTCCCTAAGCTATTCTGCAGGGTAGAAAACAAAAGGAGGCATGGGATAAAACTGTACGATTGATTTAGTTTCCTCCTCCCCGCTCCTCAATATACTCTGACTTATCATTTGTGCTAATGAATTCATATAAACTGTCGTTACCTCCTAACGTGATTTTTTTTTCAAAACCTTAAAAATAGCCGTTGTAGGGCTGAGATGGAGAAACTGGGACTGAATTTACTTTCCTGCGTTAAAAAAAGTTAAAAATAGGATAAAATATATTAAACAGTGGTTTTGAGACATGGGAAATCAGGCAGCATGGAGGGCAACTCCTGAGAAATGGAAAACGGATGAGGTGAGCCGTATTTGTAATTGTTCCAGCTTACTGTCTGGAGAGAGTTGCCAGGCCACAGTGTAGGGAAGGGGACCCCAGATGGAGTCTGATCATCTTCCAGGGATGAGCTGATGTGGTTGGAAGGGGAAAGTGGCTCAAACACAAGGCACAGTACCGGAGAGGAGAGTGCTACCCAGACAGAAAACGCCTGAGTCCTCAGCTGATGACTGGTCAGTCCATGGGGGCTGAGAGACAACTACCCAAGTCCTTGGAGAGAACCACCCAAAAGGATCAGAGGAAACAACGCTTAGAGCTCACACAGGGCAGAAAATGGTTTGTGTTCCCACCTGCGAGAGCGCGAAAATCCTTGCAATCCATGAGACATCAACAAGGTACGCCATCAAGTGAAGGGTACTGCCTCAGGATAGGGCAAAACTAGCCCTAAGGATTGACAGAGATTAAAAGCAAGCCTCAAGACGATCAAATGATTTAATAAGAACTTAATTTTGTCCTAGACAAAGTTCAAAAATATCTGCAGGGATCCAAAACTATCCAGCACTCAATAACACAAAATTAACAATGTCTGGCATCCAATAAAAATGTACCAGGCAGGGGCACCTGGATGGTACAGTTCAGTGATTTAATTCCAGAACACTTTCATCATCCCAAAAAGAAACCCCATACCTGTGACATCTAGGTCTTTGCAGTCTTTTGCTAAAACCAAGAACGCTGCACTGGATATTCTTACACACATGTGCAAAAATACCTGTAGGACAAATACCTGAAAATATTTGCCAAGTAGAATAATTTGTGCACCTAAAATTTTGAAAGCTATTGCTAAACTATTCTCCCTAGAGGTTATGGAGTTTACACTCTACTGGCAAAGCATAAAAGTTGCTGTTTCCCCACTTCCTCACCATCATGGTCCTTTACCAAACTTTTATCTTTACCAGTCTGATAAGTCGTAGTATCTCATTGAAATTTTAATTTGTATTTCTCATGTTCAAAGAGAGGTTGATTATTTTTATATGTTTAGGGGCTACTTTCCTTTTTTAGTGAACTGATGGTTCATATGTTTGATTTTCTGCAGGGTAGCTGTTTTTTTGTTTTGTTTTTTTTTTTTGGTTTTTTTTAGGGGAAGAGAGAATCTTAAGTAGGCTCCATGTTCCGTAAGGAGACAGACACAGAGCTCAGTCTCACGACCGTGAGATCATGATCTGAACCGAAATCAAGAGTTGGATGCTCAACTGACTGAGCCACCCAAGTGTCCCTATTTTTCTTTTGTTGTTGTTGTGTTTATAGAAGGTATTTGTGTATTAGGGAGAAAAGCCCTTTGTGATATGAACTGGAAGTATTTTTTCCACTTTATGTTTTTTTGGGTTTTTTTTAGTCTTTGACTTTACTTTTTTCCTTTATGCAGAATTTTTAAATCTGATGTCAAATTTGTCAGTCTTTTCTTTTATACTTCTGTATCTCGTGACAGACTTTCCCTACTCTAAGATTACAAAAAACTATTTCTCCCATGTATTCTTCTAGTACTTTAAGGTTCTCCTCCCCTCTCTGCCCCTATTTAATTGTTTGATCCATCTAGAATTTATTTTTGTATAAAATGTAAGGTATGGATCTCCCATCTTTTCTCCATACAGCTAACACCCTTCCCCCATTGATTTAAAATGTCACTTTTATACTTGATGAAAAGCCACTATTCAAAGTGTTGATTCCGATAAGGACAATTTTAATACTAGCTTTAATTTTTTTAAGAGTGGTAATCTGGAGCACCTGGGTGGCTCAGTCAGTTAAGTGGCCAAATCTTGATTTCGGCTCAGGTGATAACCTCACGGTCTGTGAGTTCGAGCCCTGGGTCGGGTTCTGTGCTGACTGTGCAGAGCCTGCTTGGGATTCTCTCTCCTTCTCTCTGCGCCTCCCGTGTTTGTACGCATGCACACATTCTCCGCCCCCCCCCCAATGACTAAATAAAAATAAACTTAAAAACATAAAAAGAGTGTAATCAGGTGTCTAAGGCAGTGATTTCTGACCTGTTGGGATGCCTGTCAGGATTCTGTAAGAAATACAGTCCCCTTCCCTCTGTGACAAATCCTCCTGTCATCAGCTGCTGTTACTGAGGGGAGTATGTCTCCCTCAAGTGTGTTGGGCCAAGAAGTAGTTTTTAACCATTGACCTAGGGGGACTCCTCTTTCACAGGACGTTCTAAATTTCACCTAGTGATTCCAGGGTTGTTCCTTTACGGAGGAAAGAGCCTCCGCAAGAGTCCAGAAGGAAAGGGGGAGCCTACCTATCCAAAGAAAACTAAACTCTTTACCTTGGAGACATTAGTTTCTGATCCTCAGGTTGTCTTCCCACACTAGAATTGTCAATTTCTACACCTCTCCTTTGGGAAATTGCCTTTGGTGGACCATGTGTCCTCCTGGGGAAAGGAACTACTGGGTTAGACGTGGGATGACTGTGCTTTGGCAGTGTGCAGAGCTGGGGACATAGCGATAAGAGTCATCTCTTTTAATTTGAAACTCTTTAAAGTCAGAAAAGAGGATGGCCCTTTAAAAAGTGGAATTCTCCGGGTACCCCTGACTATAAAATAGGCTCGTGGAGTTCTACCCACAGGGGGCTAGCGACAGAGGCTTGTGTGGTTGGATGGATGCCACTGACTAGGACAGATGTCCCCAGGGAGCATTCTATCAAGTGTTGGAGCAGCCCGTTCAGTTTGATAGGGGAGGATGCACAATGGCTTTTACTTTCATCCAAAGTTGTGTAAGTGTTCTCTTGTTTACGCCACTCAAGGAGTAGCTGGTCACTTTGAACTTTGGGGTAGCAGATGTTCTCAGTGCTTGAAAGTCCCAGTGGCGGTGACACCTTGGTAGAGTGACCGGCGCTGACATCCTTTCTCAGTTTGTTAACCTTTGGGTGTCTCTTCCTCTAGAGGAACGTGTACAGGTGTGAAGTCGTGAGGGAAGCTGGGATAGTTGGGAAAGGTTGTTGTGGTATAGGCTATTTTTCCCTTACATTTTCATTAGTTTGTTCCAGAAGCTATGGACACTATAAATAATAATAAACCATATCCACTTTATAGGCTTCATGATATGTCCTAATTGCCTAATTTATTCCACGTGATTGTGATGTCTGGGAGACGAGCTCATGGCCCAGTAATGAGCTGTGGCTGATGCAGTTCTACCACATAAAATATCAGGATTTAAGGGAGGCTTCCCACAGATTTCTCTGTATCTATTTAATGATCGTTTTCCTGCTTTTCCTAGCTGTGGCATTTTCACTTCTCAGAAGTCTGGTCTTGCTAGCATGTTCCTAAGTAACTCCACATCTGAGGCCTCAAAGCACATTTCACCTTGCCTGCCACCCTTTTCACACTTTAGCCTGGATGTTACCCTTGGATCGGCCTTCCCCCTCTTCTTCCTCCTGTGTCACCCACCATCTCGCCTCTCCACCAGAGTTCCACTCAGACACCTGCTCGTCACCCCCAGGCCATTCAGCACCTGAACAAATCCCCCCCCCCCCCGCGGGAAGGTCTCACATTGGGGGATACTTACCCCTTCCAGACCCTTCCTGGGGAGAGCAAGTTTCCTTCCATGTGGCAGGAGCCAGTTTTGTACTTGTCTGGCCTCGTGACTGAGAGGATGGGAGGTCTGGGGGAGCTGGAGAGGAGATGGCAGTTTTAACCAAGGAAAAAACACTGAGTAGAAATGATCCCTTCTGCCTTCTTCGGGCGTGTCCCTCTTCTGGGCATCTCTTCAGGATTTCATTCCTCCGTCCAACTGCCGTTCACAACTGCCCTTTCCAACTGCTCCAGAACTCTTGGCCCCGGCATTCCGTGATGTAAATTATTCCACGCATGGCTCGAAATGGGTGCGAAGCAGTGTTGCCAGGTGTCGGATCACTAGTGTAAGTTTACCGGATCTCGGGGGAGGGACGAGAAAGGGGGAGAACTGCTCTTGGAATTTGTCCGGTTGTTACCATTTCAGCCCGGAGCACAGTCACCGCGCTGGCTGAGCTTGATGCTGGCGGTGGCTGGGGAGAGAGGGAGCTTGCTGGGGGCTGGGAGCCGGGGGTGAATTGAGGGTTGAGATTTTCCACTTTAAAGATTCCAGTGATGGGATGTAGATTGTTTGGAATTGAAGGGTTGGCGGTGCTGCTGCTGCTCCTGGGGGAGGAACCTGGGACCTCCCGGGCAAAGCCAAAGCCAAAGCCTGTAGCAGTCCAGCCTGGAGCTATGGTGTCTCCTCTGTCTCAGAAAAGTAGGGAGAACTGGCTTTTCTGTTTCTGTAAAGAGACCCAAACTATGGCAAGAAATCCACATTGCTCACCGTGTTTGGAAACACTCGGTCATAAAACTCAAACACCTCTTGGATGCATGAGATTTTTCTCTAAAACAAATACTATTTTCTCCCCTTTTGCACGATATGTTTTGAGGAAGTTCCTGTTCCTGGTTTACGGTCCCTTTGGGGAATCTGTGTGGGAAGGATTGCCGCCAACTATCTTTGATTTATCTAGATTCCTTTATGACTTGTAAGTTAAGGATTTGTGTTCAATAAAAACAACTTAAATTGAATATTTAGTCTCTTGAATAACCACAAAATTAAAAAACTCCCATTAAAAACAAGCAGTTAAAGAAAAAGCTTCCATGAATTACACAGTTATTTAGGAAAGTACAGAGTGTATTTTTGTGTTGCGTTGGCGCGACTGGCTTTAATCTGCTTTCTAACCAGCGTTCTCTTATTCCTTTTGTGTAGTTGTCATGGATGATGACGACGACTCGTGTCTCCTTGATCTTATTGGGTAAGATGCTCATTCGAGAACCAGGGTGAATCAGATGTGTAAGGTTTGCCGTACTAAAACAACCTACTAAGCTAGCATATTAAAACTGGTTGGGTTTTGGAGGCACCTGGCTGCCTCAGTCAGTGGAGCATGTGACTCTTGATCTCAGGGGCATGAGTTCAAGCCCTACATTGGGAGTAGACATTACCTAAAATTTAAACTTATACCCCAATGTTTATAGCAGCACTTTTAACAAGAGCCAAATTATGGAAAGAGCCTAAATGTCCATCAACTGATGAATGGATAAAGAAGATGTGGTTTATATATACAATGGAATACTACTTGGCAATGAGGAAGAATGAAATATGGCCTTTTGTAGCAACGTGGATGGAACTGGCGAGTGTTATGCTAAGTGAAATAAGTCATACAGAGAAAGACAGATACCATATGTTTTCACTCTTATGTGGATCCTGAGAAACTTAACAGAAGACCATGGGGGAGAGGAAGGGGAAAAAAAAGTTAGAGAGGGAGGGAGGCAAACCATAAGAGACTCTTAAAAACTGAGACTAGGGGTGCCTGGGTGGCTCAGGGTTGAGCATCTGACTTCAGCTCAGGTCATGATTTCACGGTTCGTGAGTTCGAGCCCTGTGTTGGGCTCTGTGCTGATGGCTCAGAGCCTGGAGCCTGCTTCGGATTCTGTGTCTCCCTCTCTCTCTGCCCCTCCCCTACTTGTGCTCTGTCTCTCTCTGTCTCTCAGAAATAAATAAATGTAAAAAAAAAAAAAATTTAAAAAAACCTGAGAATAAACTGAGGGTTGATGGGGGGTGGGAGGGAGGGGAAAGTCGGTGATGGGCATTGAGGAGGGCACCTGTTGGGATGAGCACTGGGAGTTGTATGGAAACCAATTTGACAATAAATTTCATATTAAAAAAAATAAAAATAAAAAAGCTGGGTGGGTTTTTAAAATAAAAATCAAGGGGCACCTGGGTGGCTCAGTTGGTTAAGCATCCGACTTCAGCTCAGGTTATGATCTCACAGGTTGCAAATTCAAGCCTTGCATTAGGCTCTCTGCTGTCTGCACGGATCCCACTTCAGATCTCTGTCTCTCTCTGCCCCTCCCTGGCTCTCACGTGCATGCTCTCTCTCTATCTCTCTCTCTCAAAAATAAATAAACATTTAAATAAATAAATAAATAAATAAATAAATAAATAAATAATCAACATAGATTAACAAAGATATTTGGATATGATAGGGTTCATACTTAGGTTATCCTTTATTAAATTTACTTTCTAACAAATCCCAGAGACAGAAATAAGTGATAATAGGAAATGGAACAACATCAGGAAAATCAATAATAAAACCAAAAAACTAATAGGGGCGCCTTGGTGGTTCAGTCAGTTAAGCATCCAACTCCTTGATTTTGGCTCAGGCCATGATCTCGTGGTTCATGAGATTGAGCCCCACATCAGGCTCTGTGTTGATAGCATGGAGCCTGCTCGGGATTCTCTCTCTCTCTCTCTCTCTCTCTCTCTCTCTCTCTCTCTCCAAATAAATAAATAAGTAAACTAAAAAAAAAAAAACCCACAAAACAAAAAAACTAATAAAATCGTTTAAAAACAGGGAGAGAATTTTACTCAGGCTATGTCATTTTCTTTTGACCCTCGTGAGAATGAATCCTAAATACAGGTTATGTATTTATTTGCTGATTTCCTTTCCTTGTTGTTGTTTTCCAGAGACCCACAAGCATTGAACTATTTTCTACACGGACCTAGTAATAAATCTGTAAGTAATACTTAGAACATCACAGATATAAATTTTGTTCCTTCTTTACAGTTAAAGTAATCACCTTATTGAATTTGTACCTTTGCAGAGCAATGATGACTCAACTAGCACAGGATATTCTGCAGCCAATTCAAATTCAATTTTCGCCAACTCCAGTGTGAGTATTGGAAGCTGAATTCAGTGGTCAAGTGTTTCCCCCTCTTTGCTGCCTTGTGTCCGGAGGCTTCAATCGCCTTTGGATCCTGATGGGAGTTATTACCTTGTCTCTTATAATTGGCATGGAAGGAAATCTACTGAATGGTGTTGACATTGTCTCCTTTTAACTTAGTCAATTAAGATAAACTATATGAGATTTACTTTGCCATTTTCCTGACTTATAACCTAAGAAAGCCATATTAGGATGTTTAGGGACTTGTTACATAGCTTTAAAGAAATTACTCTTCATTGTCGTTACTTACCAAACATTTTCATCTTAAAACGAGAAAAAAAATTAATGACTGAAAATTACTGAGCATTTAGTATGTTCTTGGCACCAACCGTTTAGCATGATTAACCTCATTAATCCACGTGATAACTCCAAGAAGTAGGTTCTATTATGATCTCTATTTTATGGATGAGGAAACTAAAGCACAGAGAGGTTAGTACTTGCTCAAAATTATACAGCCAGGAGTTGGAGAGCTAGGATTCTTCCTCAGATCACCAATTCTGTATTCCATATTCTCAAGCTCTAGGAGTGTCCAGACAAGAAACCTGACCTGGGGGATAGGGAAGTCCTGCCTACAGACTATGTCCAGATGACTACATTCAAGCCTATCTTAATCAAGTGCCTTCTTCCATCATGGATGGTAGCCCAGAGTCAGACTGCCCCAAGTGTGAATCCTCACTCTGCCACCTCCTAGCCCTGTCACCTTGGATATGTCACTAAATCTCTATAGAGTTGAGTTTCCTTATTTATGAAACCAGGAGAATAACAGAACCACTTCCTAGGTTGGTTAACATTAATTGACTAGTCCAGGGAAATTACTTGGTACAGTGCTCAATAAAGATTAAGTTATCATCAGGGCCTTTATTTCCTTCATCTATGACATGGAATGGTATTCAGAAAGCCCTGGGAGTGCAGAGTTCTTTCACGTATTTGAGTGTGTGTGAGTTGTGTCAGATCATAGGATGTATGACACGTCCACATGCTACAGGTGGCTTTGAAGTTACAACACTGATCTCCTGTAAGGCTTGTGAATCAGTAGCACTTTTGAAATTCATTCTGAACGAGTAATAATTTTACGTGGTGCCATTAAGCACATAAGGTAGATATTTAGCCTGTCCCTTGACGTGAATGATTTTTATTTACCAACTCTCCCCCTTCCGTGTGAGTATGACTTCTGACTTTTCAGGCTGCCAGCATGTATTTATTGGGAATTTCTATTACATCATGGGAGATGAGGTAGAAATTTTTTTTTTTCAGCAGAAATATTTTTCAAGGATGGCCGTTTAAACTTATGGCCTGTTAATTTGTACATTATAAAAACATTAAACTGTGTATGACCATTCAGGAGATATCCATTGTTGTCTAGATATTGTTCCGCAAAAAAAAACATCTCCTTGCTTTCGTTTGCTTTCCCCATTTCCTTGCGGAGGACTCCTCAAGTCCTACCGCATTGGTCCTGCTTCAGCTGTTGAGGGTTGAGGGTCAAATGATCTAGTCTTCGGTTTTCTACCTAGTTCTTCCCATCATCTATGAGAATCTCTACACTTTTGCAAGGTTGCATTGACCTGTTTTTAATTTTTTTTCTTCATCTTTTTTTTAAATGTTCAGTGGCATTAAAATACTTACGAAATTTACCATCTTAACCATTTTTAAGTTCAGTAGTGTGAAGTACATTTGTGTTATCCCTACCTGTGGATTCCGTATCTTTTCTTTTATAAATTTTGACATGTCCCAAGAAAAACTGGTAGACAGTGGAGTATATCTTATTTATCACGTTCGTTTCTCTTCATATGCCTGTGTTGTCTCTAGTTGGAATGCCCATTCCTAAGGATTCCTTAAGGATAGAAACTAACACACAAGTGGTGCTTGATGACTAAAATGTTGATGGACTTTTACTTTTGAATAGGACACTGAAATCGTTTTGAAAGCGGCGTAATAAGCGGATTCCTTCTAAGAAATCGAATGACCGCTCACTTGTGTGGGAAGCTTGTTTTCGTCTGGACTGGTCTTGCCTGGGGTGGTAGGGATAGAACTAGACACGTTCTGAGAAGCCCGGAATGACAGGGCTGAATCTGGGATACCTTCTGGACCTCTAACAGAACAGTACCCAGAACTCCCCAAATTCACTTAGATTCCTGTCGTGCAAAGGACTAGACATGGCTATTTCTTGGATGCTTACACACCCTGGGCCGAGTCTCACTCAAGCCCTGGACTGGGAGCAGTCCTGAAAAATAAAGCCTTTGTGAGTATCTGAAAAAATGGAGCTAAACTCCAGGTAGTCCTCAGTGTGATCCTGTTATGTATCTATTTTCTATGAACTAATTTACCAGAGCGCTGAATGTGTACGCTTACAGAAATAATGTTAAACATCATCACGAAGAAAATTCAGTATCAGAATAAGCTGAGCACTTTGAAGAGCTGTGCCTGTTAGGCTTTATTCTATTCAAAAGTGAGGTTTGTGTTGTGTTGTTTTAAGAGCTTCTTTCAAAGGTTGGATATGCCAGGTAACATACTTGTGTATGTTTTTTAGAATGCTGATCCTAAGTCATCCCTCAAAGCCGTAAGCAACCAGCTTGGAGAAGGGCCCAGTGATGGACTGCCACTTTCGAGTAGCCTTCAGTTTCTTGAAGATGAACTTGAGTCTTCTCCTCTTCCCGATCTCAGTGAGGACCAACCTTTCGACATTCTTCAGAAATCCCTGCAGGAGGCCAATATCACTGAACAGACCTTGGCAGAAGAGGCATATTTGGACGCCAGTATAGGTTCAAGCCAACAGTTTGCACAAGCCCAGCTTCATCCTTCTTCATCAGCATCGTTTACTCAGGCTTCTAATGTTTCGAATTACTCAGGTCAGACGCTGCAGCCTATAGGGGTGACTCACGTGCCTGTTGGAGCATCATTTGCAAGCAATACGGTGGGGGTGCAACATGGCTTTATGCAACACGTGGGGATCAGTGTGCCCAGCCAGCATCTGTCTAATAGCGGTCAGATTAGCGGTTCGGGTCAGATACAGCTAATTGGCTCATTTGGTAATCAACCCTCCATGATGACTATTAATAACCTAGACGGATCTCAAATCATATTGAAGGGCAGCGGGCAGCAAGCCCCATCAAATGTGAGCGGAGGACTCCTGGTTCACAGACAGACTCCCAATGGCAACTCCTTGTTTGGGAGCTCCAGTTCCAGTCCCGTAGCACAGCCTGTTACCGTTCCATTTAACAGCACAAATTTTCAGACGTCTCTACCTGTGCATAACATCATCATACAGAGGGGTCTTGCACCAAATTCAAATAAAGTCCCGATCAATATCCAGCCAAAGCCTATCCAGATGGGTCAGCAGAATACGTACAATGTGAACAATTTGGGAATACAGCAGCACCACGTTCAACAAGGGATCTCCTTTGCCTCCGCCAGCTCACCCCAGGGCTCCGTAGTTGGTCCGCACATGTCTGTGAACATCGTAAACCAACAGAACACAAGGAAACCAGTCACCTCACAGGCAGTGAGCAGCGCTGGGGGTAGTATCGTTATTCATTCTCCCATGGGCCAGCCTCACACACCCCAAAGTCAGTTCCTCATACCCACAAGCCTTTCTGTCAGTTCCAACTCGGTACATCATGTCCAGACCATAAATGGGCAACTGCTTCAGACTCAACCTTCTCAGCTCATCTCCGGCCAAGTGGCCTCAGAGCATGTCATGTTGAACAGAAACTCTTCCAACATGCTCAGGACCAACCAAGCATATTCTGGACAGATGCTGAACAACCAGAATGCCGCCGTCCAGTTGGTGTCTGGGCAAACGTTTGCCGCCTCTGGAAGCCCAGTGATTGTCAATCATGCCTCTCCTCAGATTGTTGGTGGACAGATGCCCTTGCAGCAAGCGTCACCAACCGTATTACACCTGTCACCTGGGCAGAGCAGCGTGTCCCAAGGGAGACCTGGCTTCACCACCATGCCCTCGGTGACCAACATGTCAGGACCTAGTCGGTTCCCTGTCGTCAGCTCATCCAGCACTGCCCATCCTAGTCTTGGGTCTGCGGTTCAGTCGGGTGCATCAGGATCAAACTTCACGGGAGATCAGCTGACCCAGCCAAACAGGACTCCAGTACCGGTCAGTGCATCTCATCGTCTTCCAGTTTCTTCTTCCAAATCTACCAGCACCTTCAGTAACACCCCTGGAGCGGGAACCCAGCAGCAGTTCTTCTGTCAGGTACATTTGCTTTATCGCACAAATGTTGGGATGATTCCAGAAAAGGAAAATGGAATGTGTATTTCACAGAATATAATTTTCATCCTAAACTCCCAATTTATTCATTAACAACTCTCTTTTTTTTTCCTTAAGTTTATTTATTTATTTTGAGAGAGAGAGAGCAGGAGAGGGGCAATGAGAAGGAGAGACAGAATCCCAAGCAGGCTTCACGCTATCAGCGAGGGACCCGATGTGAGGCTCGAACTCGCAAACTGTGCGTGAGATCATGACCTGAGCTGAGCTTAACCGACTGAGCCACCCAGGCGCCCCTCACTAACAATTCTTTTTTTCATTAACAGTTTTCAACTTGTGATTGATTGCCTTTTTTTCTTCCTAATTAAAAAGATTTGTTTTTTACTGTTTATTTTATTTTTTTAGTTTAGAGAGAGAGAGAGAGTGTGTGTGCGAGCAGGGGGGAGGGGAGGCACAGAGGGAGAGAGAGAATCTTAAGCAGGCTCCACACTCAGCAAGGAGCCCGATGCAGGGCTCGATCTCACGACCCTGGGATCATGACCTGAGCCGAAATCAAGAGTTGAACACTCAACTGACTGAGCCACCCAGACACCCTCTTAATTAATATTTTTCATCCATCATAGCATTGTGGTTTGGAGTGGGGCTCTAGAGTCAGTCTTATGGATTTGAATCTAAGCTTTATGACATAGAGCAAGTCTTACTTTAACTTACCTCTCTAGACTTACTTTTCTTCATCAGCGAAATGGACATATATTCCCATGGGGTTATTGGGGGGATTAAATGAGATAATCCACACAAAGCACTTAACGTAGTCCCTAACAGCAAATAGCAAATACTCAATGAGAGCCAATTAATACATATACTTGATGAAACGTATGACAGGCATTTAAAATGAAAGCTTATGGTAGATTATTTACTTACATCATATAGTAAGCCGCTAGGTCATGTAACTATGGACTGGGTGGAGACGTTGTGACTGCTTCTTGGGTGTCAGTCAGAAAGGCTCAGGGACTCAGTACGATTCATCAGTGGGTAACTGCCCTGCACGGGAGGGATGTATACAGAGGGAGGGATCCAAAATTACCATGGGCAGTTGGTAAACCCACAGAAGGATTATTTTTCTAAAAATCGTCTCAAATGTCATCAGCTTTGGTCCTGAACCCCTATCTGTGGATCCTTGAATTCCTCCTCTAGCTTCTAATTCACACTCATCCTGAACACTGTCCGTAGTTCCAGCTCCACACCCCGCCTTCACCTCTGTGGTCGACCCTGTTTCGTCCTCCATTTCCACTGCCTTGCTCCTCCATGTTTATTTATTTATTTATTAATGTTTATTTATGTTTGAGAGAGAGGGAGACACAGAGCATGAGCAGGAGAGGGTCAGAGAGAGAGGGAAACACAGAATCCGAAGCAGGCTCCACACTCCAAGCTATCAACACAGTGTCCGATGTCGGGCTCAAACTCACGAACAGTGAGATCAGACCTGAGCCGACGTCGGACGCTTAACCGACTGAGCCACCCAGGCGCCCCTCCTCCATATTTAGATGTACTCAAAAACCTCTCCGTGCTGGGTACATCGATAGTTTTGAAACTGTATACCTTTGACTTAGTCATTCCACTAAGATTCCTAGGGAAACAAAGATTATTTATGATCAGGGACATTCAGTGTATTACTTTCAGTGTCAGAGGTTGTGCGTGGGTGTGTTTTGAAATAATGTCAGACTTCTAGAAAAGTCAAAGTTGCAAGAAGAGTATAAAGAATTATCATATACCCCTCACCAAGATTCCCCAAATGTTAACTTTTTACATTTGTTTTATCCTCCTCTCTCTCTCCCCTTGTCCCCCCCCCCATACACACACACACACACACACACACACACACACACACACACACACAATTTTGAGAGTAAATTGTAGGCACGATGCCTCTTTAGCCCTAAATACTTTGGACTTCAGTCTAAAAACGGAAACATTTGGGACGCCCAGGTGGCTCAGTCGGTTAAGCGTCCGACTTCAGCTCAGGTCATGATCTCACAGTTGGTGAGTTTGAGCCCTGCGTCGGGCTTTATGCTGACAGCTCAGAGCCTGGAGCCTGCTTCAGATTCTGTGTCTGCCTCACTCTCTGCTCCTCCCCCACTCACACACTCTCTCTCAAAAATAAATAAATATTTTAGAAAAAAGAAAAAAATGGAAACATTTTCCCACATAACCATAGGTAGTACAGTTATCAAAACCAGGAAATTAGCATTAGTACAGCATTTTTACCTAATCTACAGACCTTATCCAGATTTAGTTGATTTTCCCAAGAATGCCCATTATGGCGAAAGGGGGAAAACTTATATTGTTTTGTTTTTATGGTCCCGGGTCACTGTCTAATTGTGTCATCATGTCTTTAAATCTGGAACATTTCCTCCATCTTTTTTGGTCCTTCATGACCCTGATATTTTTGAAGAGTACAAACCAATTTTTATGTAGAATGTCCCTCAATTCACATTTCTCTGCCGTTTCCTCATGATTAGATCCAGGTCATACATTTTTGATAGGACTGCCGCAGAAATGATACATCGTCATCATGTGGATTTGTCCCATTCCCGGTGGTGTAAACTTTGAACGCTTGCTTAACATGGTGTCCGATGCTTCTTAATAAGTTTCTTCTAGGAGATACTTTGACACCATGCCGGTATCCAGTCACTCATCAAACTTGCACATACGTTAAGTTTCCATTGATAATTCCTGACCAAATCCGTTATTATGGAATCTGCTATTGCTGTGATGGCCACTAAATAGAGATTTTCTGATTCCATCATATGTTCTACATTAATTGTTGGCATTCTTCTCTAAGAAAGCATTTCCTTTTCCTCTTTTACTTACATGTTTGTTTATATCAGTATGGACTCAGAGGTTCTTATTTTACTCAGGGGGTTATAAATTGTTGTAGTCACTTATCTTGATGCTCAAGTTACTTTGATGGCCACTGGGCACCCCTCCAAATTGGCTGCCGGTCCTTCTGACACATTTCCATTGTGCCTTGAGCACTTTCTTTAATTTCTGGCAAAACAAGATGTTCCGTGTTTATCTTTTATTTTCCTGACTCTGCCCTGGAACCAATCATTTATTTAAGGAGCCTCATTCCTTCTAGTGGAGAGCAGTATTTAGAAACTGTGACCTGAGCACTACACGTTCATTGCTACTGACCTGGGACTTATATATATTTACACACCCCCAACATCTGTAGCTATTTATATATCAATCTGTATTAAAAGCAATGAGCTCCTATTGATACTTCCTATTCTAATCCAGGACCACTGGGTTCATTATTCAATTCTCTTTCTTTTCCATTTCCAAACATCTTCCATGTTTCCTCTTTTCTAACAGTGAGAAAGGCAACTCCACAATATATCTATATAGATCTATAGGTATATATAGGTATAGATATATCTATACAGATATATAGATATAGATATAGATATAGATATAGATATAGATATGTAGGTATAGATATATAGATAGATCGATATAGATATATAGATACAGATATATCGATATAGGTATATAGATACAGATATATAGATATAGGTATATCCATTTGCTCAATGCTAGAGTACACAGAAAATGGTTTCAGAATTGCTACCCCATACCACCATGAAAAAACAAACCTACTAATGAGACTTCAGCATCAGTCTACAGGTCTGTCTTTAGCCTAAAGGCATATGGTCAAAAGACTGTGTTCTAAAATTACTTGGGTTAGTGCTTTTCCCTCCTCCCTTGGTGTAGTTATGCTATTCATTTGAAATATAGGCCTGCTTATTAATTGTAGGAGTCTTTCCCCACCACCCTTATTGATTATATCTATTTCATTTCTTTTGAAAGTGTGACCCATTAGCATGGCCCCAAAAGTCAGGGCTCTGCAGAAAGTATACCTTGAGCACCTCACTCCACCCTTCTCCCACCCGTCCATCCTCTCCTGCCAGTTCTCGGCCCCCTCTGTATTCACTGATCTCATTCGTTTCTAGTTATTTATCCTACATTTATTTTTACACAAATGAGCTGATATATGTAATGTGTTATGTCTAATTTCCCTTCCTTTTTTTTGGATGTTTTTATTTATTTTTGAGAGAGAGAGAGTGCACGCAAGGCAGGGGCAGAGAGAGGGAGACAGAGAATCCAAAGCAGGCTCTACACCGACAGCAGCAAGCCCGATGTGGGGCTCAAACTCACCAACTGGGAGATCATGACCTGAGCCAAAGTCAGACACTCAACCAACTGAGCCACCCAGGTGCCCGCCACCCTTCCCTTCTTATTCAAGTATAGCATGCTGTAGATACTCTTCTATACTTTGGTTGCTAAAAAGTTTTCTAAGAATCCAAATGTCTAGGGCCACCTGGGTGGCTCAGTCAGTTAAGTGTCCGACTTCGGCTCAGGTCATGATCTCAGGGTCCGTGAGTTCGAGCCCCACATCAAGCTTCCTGCAGTCAGCATAGAGTCAGCTTTGGATCCTCTATCCCCCCACCTCTGCCCCTCCCCTGCTCGTGCTGTCCCTCTCTCAAAAATAAATAAAAATAAAATAAAAAATGTCTAATAATAGAAGAATGATTGGCTGTGATGAAAACTATGCAGCTATTTAAAATGTTTCCGAGGGGAACCTGCCTGGCTTCGTCGGTGGAGTTTGTGACTCTTGATCTCAGGGTTGTAGATTTGAGCCCCATATTGGGTGTAGAGATTACTTTAAAAAAAAGAAAAAATCTTTTTTTAATTTTTTTTTAATGTTTATTTATTTTTGAGAGAGAGAGACAGAGCGTGAGTGGGGGAGGAACAGAAAGGAGGAGGCACACAGATTTTGAAACACGCTCCAGGCTCTGAGCTGTCAGCCCAGAGCCCGATGCGGAGCTTGAACCCATGGACCATCAGATCTTGACCGGAGCCAAAGTCGAATGCTTAACCGACTGAGCCACCCAGGCGCCCCCCAAAAAAGAAAATCTTTAAAAAAATAAAATAAAATATTTTCAAAAACTAACTTAAAGATTTGGGGAAAGACTTACAAAATAATATTTTAAGTGTACATTTAAATTTGAAATATTTAAAACGTGCATTTAAATGTATAATAAAGAGGGGCGCCTGGCTAGCTCAGTCAGTAGAGCATACGAAACTTGATCTCAGGGTCATTAGTTAAAGCCCCACATTGGGTGTAGAGCTTACTTAAAAAAATTTTTTTAAATAGATGTATAAGATTGAATAAATAATTTGTTTTCACTCTTAGAAAAATGATGGGGAGAGACAATATGTTGAATTAGAAAACAGAAAACACTCTTGCTTATAAAACACCCAGAAATTTCATTAGAAAGAAATACAATATAACATTAACAGCAGTTCTCTGGATAGTAGATTTATAGATTATTCTCACTTTCTTCTAGTTTTAAAAACTTGCCCCACACAGGAGACATGCTATCTGGACAGCATTTATCAAAACATTTATGCATTTTTAAAAATAAGTAAAATGTACAGGGCATCTGGGTGGCTCAGTTGGTTAAGCACCCGACTTCGGCTCAGGTCATGACCTCACACACAGTTCATGAGTTTGAGCCCCACATCAGACTCTGTGCTGACAGCTCGGAGCCTGGAGCCTGCTTCAGATTCTGTCTCCCTCTCTCTCTGCCCCTCCCCCACTCATGCTCTGTCTCTCTCTGTCTCTCAAAAATGAATAAATGTTTAAAAAAAAAATAAGTAAAATGTGCAACTGGTAAAAACTTAAAAACAGTTCCAAGAGAGTTGAGAGTGAAAAGTAAGTCTTCCTGCCAGTTCCCAAGTTTCTCTCCGAAAGCCTGCCACCGCGTCTAGGTTCTTTCTCTGTATTGTCCCTGAGAGAGCCTCTACGCATACGGACGGGCACAAATAACTGCAGACGTCTGCTTAACTCTGCAACACGCCATGGGTGTTTTCACTTAATTCCATAACTTGAGGATCGTTTTCATATCAGTATGTGTTGATCTGTTTTATGTTTGCTGTTATTAATGATATGTAATCAGCTACGGCATGATCTCTCTTTAACCCCTGTGTAACAAATAATGCCTTGATAAGGAAAAAAAAAGTCTGTCTGAGTCCCAAAAGTTTCAGTTATCCAGAGGTAACAAGAAGCCTCCACTGGCAGCTCCAGAGTAATTTTTTGTGACCTTTAATGCCAAAAAGTATTGGGAACTAGGTCAGTTGCATCAGGCGTATTGGAGTAAGGAGGACACAGCCTTGGAGACCGCATAGTTAGAAAAGTAATGTTGAGGTGTTATCTCAATTTTAAACCCCCAGAACATCCAGGAACACTTAACAGTGACTCTCTTTTTTACTTTACAACTTCTGTGTAAATTTTCTGTATAAATTACTTTATAGAATGTTGTAATAAACCAAAACACCGGGGCGCCTGGCTGACTCAGTCAGAAGAGCATGCAACTCTCGATCTCAGGGTCGTCAGTTCGAGCCCCACATTGGGTGTAGAAATTACTTAAATAAATAAATATTAAAAACAGCGACAACAATAACAACACCATTCCCAGGGACCTTCGATGTTTGTCTATTTAGGGAAATTTAATTCAGCAAGTTTTGATCCTGTAAGAGTTAACTCTACAGAGGAGTAAGTTTCTAAATATAAAGTTTATTTGGTTTTGGCATAGAAAATACATGTATTTGGTTTAAAATCCAAAAAGTACAGAAAGGTATATACTGTAGTGAAAATTTCCCTCCTTCTGTCCCCCAGCCATCCAGTTCCCTGCAGGCAACCAATGTAACCAGTTTCTTGTAGGGTGAACTTAAGTCCCCACCCCACCTTTTGTATTGTGAAAACTTCCCAAACCCACAGAAAACTTGGAAGAATACAGTGAACCCATTCACCTAGATTCATCTGTTGTTTGTATTTTGCAACATTTGCTTCACCTGTGTGTGTCTTGTGTTTCTCTGTCTCTACATACACACTCACACACACACCCACAACCACCCACATACACACACACAGACACACACACAGACACACACACACACTTTTGTCTCTGAACCATCTTGAAGTAAGTTTCAAATGTCATGACCCCTTACCCCTGAATACTTCACCAGCTGTTTAATAAGAACAAAGGGCCGCCTTCAACGCAGCCACAATATCACAACCAAAAAAGTTAACATTAATACACTGCAGTTGTATCAGATTTTTTCCAGTTGACCCAATAATTTCCTTTACAACAGTGTTTCATTCCAGAATCCAGAGAGCACTGACATCATCTGTTGTCACATCTCTAGTCCACAGCAACCCAGATCATTTGTCTTGTAGAGTGACCTCAGTGTGGCAGTCTCTGATTGTGACTTCACGATCAGAGTCAGGCTAAACAGTTTCGGCAAGACACAGAATGTTGAGCTGTCCTATCATTGGTGTGATCACTTGGCTAAGGTGGCTTCTGCTAGGTTTTTTCTCCTCCAGGTATTCAAAGGTACATTTTTTCCCTTTGTAAAGCAGAAATGATCTCCAGGATGGTGCTTTGGGACCTTGTGACTATCCTCTTTCCCAGTCTCTCATCCAGTGATTTGAGACTCTGAGCCTCACCGGAATATTAATTACATCGGTGGTTGCAAAATGGGGATTTTCTAATGGTATTCTCCTATCTATAATTACTGGCTGGGACTTTTCCAGAAAGAAGAGCTTTTTCTTTCCTTCTCTCTCTCTCTCTCTCTCTCTCTCTCTCTCTCTCTTTTTCTGAATAACACTATGAACTCAGTTTGTCTGGGGCGGGGGGAGTTGCTTTCATTTTTAAACATTTTATTATGGGGGATTTTAAACATGAACAAAAGTAAACAAAATAGTGCAGTGAGCCCCTGTGCACAATTAGCTTCAGTGCTTACCAACTCATGGCTGTGCTTGTTCATCCATCCCCAGCTAAATTCCCCCACCCCCTGCCCAACATCATTGTGAGGCTAATCCAGACATAGAAGTTCATCTGTGGTAGTTTAGTGCCTGTCTCTAAAAGATCATGCATTCTTTTTGTAGTTAATGTTGCATTCTGTTGCTTTCATTGTTTTTCTTTTTGATGCCTAAAATGTCCCAAATGTGGTCAGTGGAGGCCTGCTAAAGACGGCTTCTATACTTTTGACACGGCCACATCTACTTTGAGAATTTCGTGGCCCAAGACGCTGTGGGCATGTCTTCCTATTACCTAAACCTATTACCTCAGACCTAGAATCAGCCATTTCTCCAAAGAGTCCTGTCAACTGAAATCCCTGAATGCAGAGAATAATTTACAGGATTTAAACTTTCTTGTAAACAGATTAATATTCAAAAGTCAGTGATTCCGGGCACCTGGGTGGCTCAGTCGGTTGAGCGTCCGACTTCAGCTCAGGTCACGATCTCGCGGTCCATGAGTCCGAGCCCCGCGTCGGGCTCTTGGCTGATGGCTCGGAGCCTGGAGCCTGCTTCCGATTCTGTGTCTCCCTCTCTCTCTGACCCTCCCCGGTTCATGTTCTGTCTCTCTCTGTCTCAAAAATAAATAAACATTAAAAAAATTTTAAAAAAAAAGTCAGTGATTAAAGGAGGCAGTTTACAACAGTTTAACCTGCCAAACACAAGTAAACATGTTAATTTAAGTCCAAATCTCCGCAGATCACTAGCAGATTTAGTAGCTTGTAAATTCTTCCAGGGCAGCACCCACCATGCTTGCAGGTGTTGGTTGCCATAGTGACCACCCAGCCCCCCCCCCCCATCCCTCCCTGCCCCTCCCTGCTTTCCTTTCCCTCCAGCTCAGCCTGACAACCTTACTGTGAAACCACTGGATTTTCAGACACCCAGACTTCAAAATCTAGGTGTTTTTTTTCCTCTCCTTCTATACTTTTAATGACTAAATCCTACAGATTGGTCTTTGAAAGTCTCACATCTATTCTTTCCAATAGTAACAAAAATAACGATCATATTGTTGACAACTGGTACATGCCAGGGGCTATCCATATTACTGCTAATCCTTACTTTGGGGCTACAAGTAGATACTGTTTCCACTTCACAGTCTAGGAGATAGAGGTTCAGAGCATGGCCAAATTGCTTAGCGAAGCAGACTGTACCTGCTAGCTGGCTATACTGTACTCTTTTCTGTTTCTCTCCTTTTCTGCATCCTTGCCCTGAACTAGACTTTAAGAGGGACTGCAATGTAATGGGGAAAACAAGAGTTGGATTAGCAGTCAGAGCTTGCTTGTAGGTCCTTCTCTGCCAGCGATGGGTTTTGTGAACTAAGTTTGCATCTTAAACTCTCTGAGCCCTAATTTTCTCTTCTCTAAAATGAGGAACCCTAGCTATGCAATCAAATCACCTGGGGAGCTTTTTAAAAATATGGATGCCCGGGCCTCTCCTCCATAAATTCTGGTTTAAATGGTCTGGAGAAAGGACTCTTAAGCATCAGCATTTTTCAAAAGCTCCACAAGTGATTCTAAAGAGCAACAAGGGTGGAGAACCACTGAGTTTAGATGATTTCCAAGGCCCAATCTGACCCTAATACGTGGACAAATGTAGCAATTATCTGGGTGATTGATTGCCTTCTGCCTCTTCCTAAAAGCAGATTTCCACCACAGTAATCTTCCTAAAACATTTGCTTGGTGACCTGAGACTCCCGATCGCCACAGGAGAAAATACAACCCCCTGGCCATTAGTTAAGCTTCTCTAGTCGAAAACCCTCCATTTTAGTGAGGCTGACCCCTCCTCCCCACCTCCCTGACTGGCCAGACAGACTCATTGTGAGCCCCATGTCTTTACTGACATGGGCATTCATTACACACGCTTTCCTAACAGGTAGAAATGTGTCCTGTCCTTCAGGCCCCCACCCAAAGCCCCTAAAAGAGTGAAGCCTTTTTCCGGTGTCCCCAGATCTCTTCTCTGCACTTTTCGTTCATACTGCTCAATGGGTGCATAATCACTTACTGTGTTAAATGTTTCCTTCCTTCCTTCCTCCCTTCCTTCCTTCATTCCTGCCTTCAACAGTATTTTAGAACCTCCCAGGGCTACACCAGTCAGTTGCAGAGCAGGAGGCAGACAGATAAGCTGACAGCCACAGAGCACTGTTTTAGACACTCCAGTAGAAGTAATATACCAGATTACCAGTCTACCAGACTGCCTGGGTGGCTCAGTTGGTTGAGTGTCCAACTTCAGTTCAGGCCATGATCTCACTGTTTATGAGTTCAAGCCCCACGTTGGCTCTGTGCTGACAGCCCAGAGCCTGGATTCTGCTTTGGATTCTGTGTCTCCCTCTCTCTCTGCTCCTCCCCTGCTTATGCTCTGTCTCTGTCTTTCATTTAAAAAAAAAAAAAAAATTAAAAAAAACAAGTAATCCAGAGCTCTAGGCTCAAGAGAGACACCTCTAACCCAGATGGGATGGTTGGGGAAGGTTTCCTTGAGATAGTGACTTCTGACGGAGACCTACTAAGGGAAGGAAGAGTTACCCAGGTAGCCAGGGCCTGAGTGAAGAATGTTCCAGCAGTGGAAACAGCAGTGCAAAAGCCTAGGGAGAGAAGAGATCGTGATACTGAGGAGACAGCAAAGCAAGTTCAGATGAGATACAGCAGATTTAGGCAGGAAAGGTGAGCAAGGACCAAATCATACAGGACCTTGATCTGCATGTTAAGGAGCTGGTGTCATAATCTAAGCATGAAAGACTGAAGACCTACACTAGCCTGGTGGCACTAGAGATTGTGGGAATGGAGTGGTTTGAAGACAATTAGGTTAGACCTTCTGATTGACTGGCTATAGCAGAGAGATAAGAATGACACTCTGGACAGTGACACCAGGTTCACTGAGATAGAGAACATGAGAAGGAGTTGTGGTTCGAAGGGAAATTATGAGTTCAGTGTAGGGTATGTTTGCCAAGCCTGAAAACCTGTAGGACAACCAAAGTGTATGATAAACAGCTATCTATACCAAAGCACAGGACCAAAATGTGGACGCAAATGAGACTGACCACCATATCCATTGTAACTGAAGTGGTAGAAATGGATGAAATGGATCAGGGTGAGTGTGTGAATAAAGAAAAAGTGGCCAGAAGAGAACCCCATGGCACCTTGCTACTTAGGAGATTAGGAGAAAGAAGAGTCCACAGATGAGACTCAGAAGGTTCCAGAGAGGAGGAACCAATAGGGTCCAGCATTCTGGACGCTAAGAAAAGAGAATGTTACAGGCAGGAGGACAGAGGTCCACAGAGTGAAGCATCACTGAGAAGCCAGTGGAGGTAAGGATTGGGATGTTTCTGACAGCTTTAGCAATGAGGAGGCAGCTGCTGACCTTGGTAAGACTTGTTTCTATGGAGTGTCAGGTGTGGAAGCCAGAAAGATTGAAGTAGACCAGGGAGAGACTGGAAGGTGTGGTCATGAGCACACACAACATTCAGAAAAATGAAGGTAACTGATAGCTACAGGATGTAGGGCCGAGGGAATTCGTTTTTTAGGATACGGGGAAGGCTTGAGCTTTTTTTCTCAAAGCTGGATGGGAAGGAGATGGACATGAATTCCAGGGCACTGGTGGGATTCTTTGTAGAAAAGAGGAGGGATGCCTGTGTCATTGTAACAACAGAAGCAAGGAAAGGTCGAGTGGGGGTGCAGGGAAGGGTGCGGCTGTGGTGGTAGAGTTGAACGCATTTGCACCTGGCTTACGGGTTTGAAGACAGTGAAATAGCGTTCAGTGGAAAATGAGCAAAGGTGCTGGCTGGGAGAAAGAAAGGACCACACAGGCGTGAGGGCCCAGGTGAGGATAGAGGCCATAATTACAGTATGCTGATGAGCCGTGTTGGGGTAGGCCTGGGTTAGTTCTGGATGGTGAACTTCCCAGAGGTCAGAGACCGTGTTGGTGCCCTTCGGCCGCCTTCTCTATGGTTGGCCATGGTGCCCTGTACACAGCCGACGCCCAGGTGCCTTCGTCGAGGTACTTTGGGTTGCAACTCTCAGAAACTCACCGTACGCCTGGGTGGCTCATTCGGTTGAGCGTCCGACTTCGGCTCAGGTCATGATCTCACGGTTTGTGGGTTCGAGCCCCGCGTCGGGCTCTGTGCTGACAGCTTGGAGCCTGCTTCGGATTCTGTGTCTCCCCACCTCTCTCTACCCCTCCCCTGCTCAAGCACTGTCTCTCTCTCTCTCTCTCTCTCTCATTAAAAACATTAAAATTTTTTCTAAAAAACAAACTCGCCCTAACACATTTAGCAAAAAAGGAGAACGTTCAGGAAGTCCAGTGTAGCTCCTTATAAGGTCAGAAATCAGGCTTTCTGCTGTTCCCTCAGCCTGTTCAAGATAGCGTGGCCTTTTATCTGTCCTTCATTGTTCTCTCTCACTCTTCTCCACCAAAATGGCCACCTCAGGCCGGCTTCCTATGCAAATGCAGTGGTTTCCAAAACTTAGCAGTGCATGAGAATCAAGTGGAGAGCTTTTTGGAATTTTAAATTCCTGGGGCGCCTGGGTGGCTCAGTCACTTGAGCATCCGGCTTTGGCTCAGGTCATGATCTCATGGTTTGTGAGTTCAAGCCCCGCGTCAGGCTCTGTGCTGACAGCTCGGAGCCTGGAGCCTGCTTCGGCTTCTGTGTCTCCCTCTCTCTCTCTCTGCCCCTCCCCACTCATCCTCTGTGTCTCTCTCTCTCAAAAATGAATAAACATTAAATAAATAAATAAATAAATAAATAAATAAATAAAAGAATTTTAAATTCTTTTTTTTTTTTTAATGTTTATTTATTTTTGAGACAGAGAGAGACAGAGCATGAACGGGGGAGGGACAGAGAGAGGGAGACACAGAATCTGAAACAGGCTCCAGGCTCTGAGCTGTCAGCACAGAGCCCGACGTGGGGCTCGAACTCACGAACTGTGAGATCGTGACCTGAGCCGAAGTCAGACGCTTAACCGACTGAGCCACCCAGGCGCCCCCTTTTTTTTTTTTTAACGTTTATTTATTTTTGAGACAGGGAAGAATTTTAAATTCTTAACCCCACATTGGATTTCTGAATCTTGTGGCTAGAACCCAGAAACTTGGTATTTCAGAAGCTCCCCAGGTGATCTTGATGCAGCTAGTCTATAAACCTGCATTTGAGAGCCACTGCCTTTGGGTATCCATTCCCCACCACCACTCAAAATTCCCAGCAGAAGCTTAATGACCCACTGTGGCTCAGTAAGCCATAGCCAGAGGAGCAGGGCCATGGGTGACACGAAGTGACCATACAGGGCCTCTACTGCTGTATACAGGACCTTTGTTCAAATTAAGAAAAAGTGCCCCTCTGAGCCCAAATAGAAAAAGGTACCCCTCTGGGTGGATAAACTGCTCCATTGGCAGGATTGGCACTTTTATTTTATTTTAAAAATTTTTATTACAGAAAGAGCAGGGGAGGGGCAGAGGAAGAGAGAAAGAATCTTAAGCAGGCTCCATGCTGAGCATGGGATCGACATGGGGCTCAATCCCACAACCCTGGAATCATGACCTGAGCCCAAATCAAAAGAGTTGGGCTCTCAACCAACTAAGCCACCCAGGGGCCCCAAGCTTGGCACTTTTAGATGGAAGAAAAAGTGCTCCTTCCTTCCCTAAAGTTTAACCCTCAATGCCTCTGGCAGGTAACACACCTTTGTGTCGTCTCCAACCTTCCTGGCTCCAACCCGTTTCTGTGGCAATAGGACAGTTCCCAGAGGGGAGTGTGGCTGGACAGAGCCCCCCAGTGGTCTCCCTCATTCAGTAAATGCCTGTCGTTAGGTGAATATTGTCTTGCTAGGTTGTAATTGGTTTCTTTCAAAGTACACCCCAGAAGGGGAGGTTGACATATCAAATATTTTGATTTGTTGGGGTTCTTCTGTATGTTTACATGATATCAAAGATAATCCATAGGATCTAAAGCATTAAAATGTATACTGATGTTAGCAGATTTCTTAGAGCCAAGTTCTCAACAAAGTATCCTCAAACAGTCTGTTTGTCAAGAAAATGTATTTAAAGAGCAAGGCTTCTCTAAGAGTTCAGGAAACAGGACAGGTGGTAAATTTCACTTCTGGAAAAGATGGTCAGTTGTGGGCAACCTGAAGTTTTGGGGAACAGGAGAGAGGTGATGGATCCTGAGGGGTTGGGGGGTGGGCTGGGAGGAGGGACGGACCCCCGTGACATACACTGCAGTGGAATTCATTCACACAGTTTACTGAGTAACTGTTTGCTGTGCGCTCACTGTGGTGCCGGCCCCGTTCTGGTGCCGGGAATACAGCAGTGACCCAGACAGACCAAAGTCCGGCCCTGAAAATATGTAGACTGGGAGCGAGCGGCGAACTTCTGGAGACAGAGTGGTCCCTAAGGCACGGAGCTTTCCGAACATACAGACCAGCTGGACTGAGGTTATGCCACTGCAGGGTCCAGGCCAGGCTCCCCCCCATGCATTCTGACTCTAACACCACCCTGGCCCTACCCGCCCCAGCCCAACCTGTGCAATTACCCCACAGTGGGACAACTGGAGTGACCGTCCTCCTCCCGAGGGAAGGCGGACTTGAGGACACAGGCAGGGGTAAGATGAAAACGCCTTGATGCCAATACTTGGCACCCACACAGGTGGGCAAGGGGACTACAAAACACTCCAACATGTGCTCAAACGAGAGGGTCCCCTTCAGACAGTTTCCTTGTTTTTGTTTTTTTTTTTAATTTTTTTTTAACGTTTATTTATTTTTGAGACAGAGAGAGACAGAGCATGAACGGGGGAGGGTCAGAGAGAGGGAGACACAGAATCTGAAACAGGCTCCAGGCTCTGAGCTGTCAGCACAGAGCCCGACGCGGGGCTCGAACTCACGGACCGCGAGATCATGACCTGAGCCGAAGTCGGACGCTTAACCGACTGAGCCACCCAGGCGCCCCAGTTTCCTTGTTTTTAGACACAACAGTACTTACATTTTCAGGCTTGGACATGAGGTTGTTCTGGGTTTTTTTCTCTTTCACTCTTCTGTGTTGTGAAAGAGCACACATTTAGAAAAAAATGTGGAAGACATGATCGAACAGTTAACAAAGAATTCAAAAGCAAATTCCCATCCACGTAACCACTCAAGAAATAGAGTATTGCCAAGTAGCCCCAGAAACCAGCCCCCTCTATATGCCTTCTGAACCACAGCCCTTCTCCTGACTTTCCTGGTGATCTCTTTCTTGCTTTGCTGTATAGTTTTATTGCTTATGTATGCAGGGGGGTTGTTTGTTTATTTTTTAATGTGTATTTATTTATTTTGAGAGAAAGCACATGAGCAGAGGAGGGGCAGAAAGAGAGAATCCCAAGCAGGCTCCAAGCTGCCAGTGCAGAGCCCGACGCAGGGCTCGATCTCACGAACCATGAGATCAGGACCTGAGCGGAAGTCGAGAGTCACATGTTTAACCCACTGAGCCGCCCAGGTGCTGCTGTAGGAATTTTGTTTTGTTCATCTGTTTAGTAACTGTGAATCATTTTAGGTCATGTCTGATAAGTAAGGTGGAAGATCAGGCTGGGTAATGCCATTTTTATTAAAAAAAAAAAAAAAGTTGTATACTCTAAAACAGTAAGGATGACTGACATTCTTCTGTTTCGTGCGAACTAGGCACATTGGGAAAAATTCCAAAACTGTGTATTAACAGCACTACCGTAAGGACTGCGGTCACAGGAACGTATTCACTCTGGTCCATCTATTCTTGGTAGTCTGGTTAGTTCAGAGTTCCACGTAGTATATAGCCTTGCCCTGTGAAGCCACATTTTCCCAACTTTTATCTGTTTGTTTTTTATTCAAGGTGGCCCTTAGTGTTCATCCCCTGGAAATATCTGAGAGGGTGCTCACCGTTTTCCCCAGACCTCCCCGCAACCCCAGTGTCCTCCGTGTGGACAGCTACCAACACTAGGAGAGCAGAGTTATGTTCTAGGTGAAATGCTGTGAACACTGGAAAATTTCCCCTCCGGGTTTCGTTACTAAAAATGTATTAGCTGTCTGCGTAGAATGGTGTAGGTCTGACCTTCCCTGCTAACGGAAGGATGAGCAAGGTGACCGTTTCCAACTTTGTAGTGACCTCTTCCTTCTGGGGTGATGTCACATCCCTCTCAGGGCACCTGGGTGGCTCAGTCAGTTAAGCATCTGACTTCAGCTCAGGTCATGATCTCAGTGTCCATGAGTTCAAGCCCTGCGTCGGGCTCTGCGCTGACAGTGCAGAGCCTGCTTGGGATTCTCTCTCTCTCCCTCTCTCTCTCTCTCTCTCTCTCCCTCTCTCTCTGCCCCTCCTTCCCTCCCTCCCTCCCTCCCGCTCTCTCTCTCTGTCTCCCAAAAATAAATAAATAAACATTAAGGACACAAAAAGGATGTATAGCTCTAAAAAGAAATCCCTCTCCATTTTTATATTAGAAGAGAGAACCAAATAGATAATTGATCGCTTAGAATAGAAATATCAGCATGAACTTACTTGGCCAATGGTCAGGCATTGCTAAAGACTGTGTGAGTGCCCACACATGAACGGTTGGTGGGAACATTTTAATCAGGCCAAGGTCATAGTTTAAGTCCCCCGTGGGGATGACTGCACTAAATTCTCAATCCACTGATAGAATAGAAAGTATAAAACTGAAGAAAAAACTCTGAAAACTTATTGCACTATGAAGCAGTAATGACACAGAAGGTTAAAAATCGAGAGTAATTTAAAAGCCCTTTATCACCTTCCTTTAAATGGATCATAGAGATAACAGATCTTTTTAGAGCTAAAAGGAACTTGTCAGTCCCTAAACTTCATCCAGTTCATGTCCTCATTTATAGAAAAGAAGCACTCACCCATTTAAAACATCAGATTAATTTTCCGAATAATATTTTCCTCAGGCTAATATTCAGTTGAATTTACATTTCCCAGTTACACCTGATGTTGACATGATGCGAACGGGAGCCATACCGGTGGCAGGGGTGGCACGTACTCTAGAGCATCTACACAGCAGTGCGTGCTCGCAGTAGGTTTGGGGCTGGCGCTTGGACCCTGACCAGGTGCTCAGAACCCCGCCCCCATAGGTTCTGGTAGTTGGGATCATAGTCCCTGCAGGCTAGAAAATTACCGCGGATAGAAAGTGAGCTTCTGGCTCTGCCTTTGTGTCTGGGCACCACAGTCCCGGGGCAAGAAAGCAGTCTGGCATCAACTCAGCATCCCCGTGAATGGCACTGAGAAAATTCGGCTCGCCTGTAGCGTTTTAAAGGGCGCTGCTTGCGGTCCTCCCAGCGCGGTGGGAGAGTGACGGAAAACTCTGCTTTTGTTTTGTAATCTAACCTGACGGTGATGCTGGGTAGGCATTAACCGGCCTAATTGGTGTTTTGAGGAATCTGTTACAGCCTTTAGTCACGAAATTAACTTTTCCTCTTGGCAATATTTTTCGCAGGCTCAGAAAAAAGGTTTGAATCAGACTTCCCCCATATCCGCTTCCAAGACCACAGATGGCCTGAGGCAAGCACAGATCCCTGGCCTCCTGAACACCGCACTGCCAGGTCAGGAGCCTTCACAGTAATCTCCCCTCAGCCGTCCCCTGTCTCCCCAAATCCAGAGGACACTCTCCTCCCACCCCTCACCCTGCATGTAGCCCTTCCCATTCAGCCTCCTCCCCACCCTGACCGTTCCTTCTGCCTCCTTTCCCCCCGAATGATAAACCATGTTGCAATCCCCACTTTCATTTTATACACTACTAAGAAAGAAAAACAAAACGCACTTCTAATTAAATTATGACGCACTTAATTTGGGGGGAAATGTGCCGCTTGGAAACAACAAAATCCAGTGTCCTATGGCACAAGGGACTCTGTAACTATCCTCATGTCACTTTATTTATGTATATTTGGAATCCCCCCCCCCCCGCCAAGACTAAAAATATTGTGGGCTATGTCTTCCGTTCCTTCTAAAGCTTTGAATACCTGCACTGCTCAGTAAATACTGAAAAAGACAAAAGCAGGAACACTTGTAATCAGCCTCCTGCTTGGGCCTCCCATCCCTTACATCGTTCGTGAGCATTTTGGGGTGTTGTAATCCTGGCTGGCTGTCCAGTAATACTGCCGTAGTGACTGGCTCGAGGCCTGTTCCTCAGACCTTCGATAATTCGAAACTGTAGCACTGGCAGCTTTTATTTATTCCCATTGATTTATGTATCTACTTTCTATTTATTACCACGTAGGCTTTACTAATCCTGACATCTGCCGCTAGGGCTTCTGTAGATAAATGTACTTCCCACCGTCGTCCTTCCTCAGAGCAAGCATTCGTGATAAAGAAATCCTTCTCAGAACATTCAGTAACCCACATCCATTGGCCTCTAGGGGTGATATAAGGGGCCCGATTGACTGTTTCTGTTGTCTTATGTGTTCATTCTAATAGGGCAGGATTCTGGAAGCAAAGTTATACCGGTGTCCTTAGGAACCGCACAGCCACAGCAGGAAAAGGTAGTTGGATCATCTCCTGGCCAGCCAGCTGTGCAGGTAGAGGACAATTTGCATAGCTTCTTCCTAAGGTTGAGCATAATCGTGAGGAAATGTAGTTGTGTCATCTCCAGCTTGGTGGTTGCCGCCTGGTATCATCTACACACAAAAGTGTGCTTGCTCACTGAAGACCTTCCCGACAGGCCAGGCTGTGTTATGTTAATGTTTATGGGATTCATGTGTCTATTCTGTTTCTCACATTACAGCACTGTCATTTCCTCATGAATTAATAATAGACTAGAAGCTGGGGCTCCTGGGCGGCTCAGTCGGTTGAGCATCCGACTTTGGCTCAGGTCATGATCTCACGGTTTGTGAGTTTGAGCCCCGCACTGGGCTCACTGCTGTCAATGGGGACCTTCGGATCCTCTGTCCCCCTCTCTCTGCCCCTTCCCCGCTCACGTTCTCCTCTCAAAAATAAACATTAAAACAATAATGATAACCATAATAATATACTAGTAGCCAATACATAGTAGGCACTAAAAACATGTAGTTTACTATTCAGTGGTATTACTCATTATCATAACCGAGGTAGATCTGTTCCTCTTAGTTATACCAAGAGTTTTTTATTTTTCTGCTGTAGCAACCACGAATATATGAAATAGTCCGTTTCTGTGGTCTTTTAACCCAACCACTGATCTAAAAAGGAAGGAAAAATATTTTTGTTTTCAGCTTGCTGAGCCCTTAGTTTCTTCTCAATCAAACCCCAATTCATAGTTTAATGAAACTTGTTATAGTCTGGGCCCGCCTGGAATACTCCGTGAAGGATCTGGTTCAATTCTCAGATTCTGACATAAGTCATGTTTGTTCCCTTAACATTGACATAAGAAATGCCCTACTATGGGCACCTGGCTGGCTCAGTCAGTAGAGCATACGACTCTTGATCTAGGGTCATAAGTTTGAGCCCATGTTGGGGTGTAGTTTACTTAAAGGAAAAAAAGAGAAATTACCTACTAAATCACACACCTTGACTGTAACAGCTAATGGATTTTCAGATGTTCATGGAGTTGGTACCCACAAATATACTTCAAAAATCTAATGATGCATTTATAGAGTTGGAGATTCAGGCTTTAAATACAATCCCTTCCAGGGAACTGATAGTACAGCTTTCCATAATCTTGACACGGTGTGACTTTGCTACATGGGTCTGTGGACTGGCTTGTTTTATTTTTTTAGCAGCGTACAGTCCCCATTCTTAGAATATGTTCTTGAGGGACACCTGGTGGCTCAGGCAGTTGAGCGTTAGACTCTTGATTTCAGCTCAGGTCATGATCCTAGTGTGTTAATCATGACCTGAGCTCCCACATCGGGTTCTGCACTGAACATGGAGTCTGCTTAAGACTCTGTCTGTCCCTCTGCCCCTCTCCCCAACTCACACACTCTTTCTCTGTAAAATAAAAAATTAAAACAAAGGTTTTTAGTTAAAATCGAAACAAAGGGGTGTTTGGGTGGCTCAGTTGGTTAAGCATCCAGCTCTTGATTTCAGCTCAGGTCATGATCTCACGGTCTATGAGTTTGAGCCCCATGTTGTCTCTGTGCTGACAGTGCACAGCCTGCTTGGGATTCTCTCTCCATCTCTCATGCTTGTGCACTCTCTCTCTCTCTCTCAAAATAAACGAATAAACTTAAAAAACTTAAAAAAGAATATGCTCTGGATAGGGAATTGAAAATATCTGTAACATAACTATGTGTAACTACATTCTGCTTATTGTTTCTACAAAAGGGAATAATAAGAGGTATGTTTTGTCTTTAGGTGGATAGTCATTCAGGAGGACAAAAGCGGCCTGCTACAAAACAACTAACTAAAGGAGCTTTGTAAGTGACCCTTGGAAATGACTCATTTTGATCATTTCTCTAGGTTCCTAACCTTCAATAAATATACAACAGAAGTCAGGTTATAATGTATATATGTGTGTGTGTGTGTGTGTGTGTGTGTGTATGTATATATATATATATATAATGTATATAATATTTTTTAATGTACTTTGAAAATAATTTCCTATAGTTTGTTTCTATTAGGACCTATAAATGCAGTGACCCTTGAACATCACGGATTTGAACTGTGCAGGTCCGCTTATATGCAGATTTTTTTCTGATAAATACAGAAAATGTATTTTCTATCGATGTATTTTCTGTTCCTTACGATTTTCTTAATAACGTTTTCTTTTCTCTGTATAATGCATATAATATAAAAACTATATATTAGTGGACTGTGTAATCAGTAAGGCTTCCAGTCCACAGGAGGCCATTAGTAAAGTTTGAGGAAAGTCAAGTTCTCTGTGGGTTTCTGACTCTGCGGGGAGTCGGTGCCCCCAGCCTCCCATGTTGCTGAAGGGTCAGCTGCGTATCATATATAGCTTGAGTCTACTGTTGGCTCTTTTGTTCTTAAGAAGAATAGTTCTTGGTCTTTCCAGCATGCCACATACCCTTCCATTGGCTGAAGGGTCTCTGGGAGAAGCATGGTTTGGTAAATGCCTATGAAGTAAAAAAACAGAGCTGCCATACTGTGAATAATAACATTCCTGTAGGTCTTAATTTCTTTGCATGCAAATCGCAATTAGGTTTCCTACCATGGATCTCCACTGACATGGGCAATTTCTCTTTTAAAGCATTCTCCAGCAGTTACAGAGGGACCAAGCCCACGCTGTGACACCTGATAAAAGTCAGTTCCGATCACTAAGTGATGCGGTGCAGAGGCTACTCTCCTACCACGTGTGCCAGGGCTCCATGCCCACCGAGGAAGACTTGAAGAAAGGTAAACAGGCTGTAACCCCAGAGTGCCACTGTGACACCAGACACCATCCTATGGATGCCCCACAGAAGAGCGAGAGCCACGTAGCTCCCAGACAGTAGGCACGTTAGTGTTTTTAATCACAGACCTAACTTGTTCCCAATTTACTCAATCTCCCGGTCCATGTTCAGGGTTATGTGACTTACTCTTCTCAATATTCTGTGAAGGGATATGCAGATGTCAGAGTATTTTACTGACAGATTTGGGGGCAGTGAGTCCAAAGCATTGTCTGGACTACGGGCTGCAGGCGGGATGGCTCAGAAGCAGGTACTCTAGCCAGTGATTTCTTGTATTGAGGCAGATTGCATACCCGTAGCTGCTACTACCAGTTTTATGAATTAGAGAGATACTTTAGCCCTCACAAGCATTCTTCAAGGTTCCAAAGTGAGTCTAGGGCACTGCTGTATGTCAAGAAACTGGCAAGAAAGATTAAGGCTGGGAGCCCCATTACCAACCTGGAACCCCTCCATTTCCGATGCCTCTCACAGATGCACAATGGAGTTGGACCCGCCCTCCCCGCCACCCTTCCCACCACCGTCCCCAAGCCTGGACTCTGGTAGTTCCCTTCCACTGCTTGAAGCCCTCCCTCGGCTGCCACTGGTCTTGCTTCCCTGGCTGGGGTCTCTGATCTGAGTACAGTGGTGTCCCTGTCAGTCCCCTGGGAGCTTCCCTGGGAGTTCCCGGGAATAGGGTCCAGATCCCGCATTATACAGGGATGTGAAGACTCGGAGTGATTAGAAAATGTGAAACCTTTGGAGACCGGCAGGCAAAGGCCAGAGCCACTGCACCATGACCTGCAGGATATCATGAACTAGTTTGTGTCCTCACATAAAAACCAGTCGGCCCACCCCAGACAGCAGGACTGTGTTGTTTCAACTGTTTTCGTCTTTCATACCATTGAAGGGAGAGGGGGAACGGCCACCTAGACCAGCAGATCATTCTCTGTTCATTGATATTTATTGCACGTCTGCGTTGGGTGGTTTTCCTTTATAGGTGATGTTAAAAGCGTTATGCTTTTGGCTTCCTGATTTAAGTTAACATAAGCTAGTATTGAAATGACTTGCTTGATCACATAACAATGGACCGTGAGAAAAGCAGCGCAGAAGCTTGTTTAAACAAGGAAAGCTAATCTAGGAAGAGAAAACTGTCACAGACAAGACAGGTTTGAGCAATGGAAGAGTAATGCATTTCGGGCCTAAGAAAGAAAAGCCCTAGTGGTGATTTGCACCGTCTTACCATTTTCTCTCTTTCTCTCCTTTTTTTTTTTTTTTTAAGTCGACAATGAATTTGAAACAGTTGCCACTCAGCTCCTAAAAAGGACCCAAGCGATGCTTAACAAATACAGATGCCTGCTCCTAGAAGATGCCATGGTAAAAATGCTGCTACCACGCATAGTTGTTTTTTTTAAAACTCTACAGGTCACAGCTACTAATTCAGAGAGAAAAAAACCTCAGGGAATTACATTTTCCCAGCATAGTTTAAAAGGCACAGATACTACAGCACTTGGCATCTGGTGCGCTTTCCACGCGCGATCCCACCTAGTGAGTGCTGTGGCTTTCCTGGCCCCAAACGAGGAAACCAGTGCTTTGGCTAAGTCATTTGCCTAACATTCCACAGCCAGTGAGCTTGCAGAGTGACTAACAGAGCTAGAAGGTAGACCGGGACCATCTGGTCTGGCTGGGCACCCCCCAGCCGCCATCCACACTCTGATGCTGCCAGCCACCTCTCACCAGCCCAGAGACGTGGCGAAGGTTGTTCAGAGTGACATTTGAAAAGACGAGGTGACAACAGATGTTAAAATTGGTTTTATCTTGTTTTTAACGGAGTGATCATGAACATGCCATAAAATCCCTGTACGATTTAAAAACGTACACCTTGGGGGCGCCTGGGTGGCTTAGTCAGTTTAGCGTCCGACACTTGATCTCAGTTCGGGTCTTGACCTGACAGTCTTGAGTTCAAGCCTCATGCTGGGCTCCATGCTGGACATGAAGCCTACTAAAAAACATAAATGTGGACAAAAATAAATATAAATGTACAACTTGATGGTTTTCAGTATATTTGTAGGGTTGTGCAACAATCACCATTGTCTAATTCCAGAGTCTTTTCATCTCCCTAAATAGACACTAAAATTAGTTTTAAAGCATCCGTTAATTAGAGAAAAATGTAAGATACCTCAGGAAATGGTAGAAAGACCAAACCTCTTCTGAGATTTTAGAAACAATTCTAAAATCGTATCAGCCTTAACCTATAAATTGGCCTCTTACAAGCAGTCTTAAATTTAAAATCAACTTTGAAAATGTCCCTTGGGAACTTAGTTGAACTACATTATGCACATAGACAGTACAGTGTAAATACATGTGTGTTTATGTTTACTTAACTATATATATATACACACACACGTATATATGTACATATATACATATATATGTATATATGTACATATATGTGTGTATACACACACACACACACACACACACACACACACACACATTGGGGCGCCTGGGGGGTTAAGTGTCCAACTTTGGCTCAGATTATGACCTCACAGTTCGTGGGTTCGAGCCCTGTGCCAGGCTCTGTACTGACAGATTGGAGCCTGAAGCCTGTTTCGGATTCTGTCTCCCTCTCTCTCTCTGCCCCACCCTTGCTTGCACTCTGTCTCTCTCTCAAAAATGAATAAACGTTAAAAAAAATTTTTTTAAGATATATATATATTTACTTACTTATATTTACTTAAATTTGTGCCTCCAAAGCCTGAAATAGTTGTTCTCATTTTAACGACCATTTCAGAAACAAAATGCTGAGATGTCAAAAAAGAGTACCATTTTTTAAGGAAAGGCCCACCTATTTGGTCAAATTATCTTCTATTAAAAAAAAGGTCATGCAATGAAAAGACTTTTAACATATTAGTAAGCAGAGAAGGAAATAAGAAAGATACAGAACAATGTGTGTAGTTGTTACATTTGTGTGCAGAAATAAAGAAGAATGTCAATGCATGTGTGTGCATAAAATCAGTCTAGAAGAGTCTAGTAACACTGGTAGGTGCAGGTGCCCCCAGGGAAAGGCAGGGAAAGCCAAGAAGGCAGGCTTATTTTTCACATCCTCTTTAGTACCTTTTGAATTTTGTATCAATGTGTAAATCATCTTTTCCCCCAAAATACAATTTAAAAAAATGCATTCCTACATGATAAGGATAAATGTGACTAAACAGAGGTGCACCTGGGTGGCTCAGGCAGTTAAGTGTCTGACTCTTGATTTTGGCTCAGGTCATGACCTCATAATTCATGGGATCTAGCCCCGTGCTGTTAGCACGGAGCCCTGCTTGGCATTCTCTCTCTCATCTCTCTCTGCCCTCCCCACCCCCTCCCCCTAAGCTCGCATGTGCGTGCACTCTCTCTCTCTCTCTCTCAAAATAAATAAATAAACATTTAAAGAAAAAGATTTCTTTAAAAAAAAATGTGACTAAATGGCACATGACTAGAACCTAAACACCAAATCCTCATGTTTGGTTGCTTCGTTTGTTTCAAAGACACAGTGGGATGTTTGCACTTGTTAAAAGGCATCTGAAATGACCGGACTCTCTCGTTTTTAGCGGATCAATCCCTCTGCTGAGATGGTGATGATCGATAGAATGTTCAACCAGGAGGAAAGAGCTTCTCTGTCCCGAGACAAGCGTCTGGCACTTGTAGACCCTGGTAAGAAACGTCAGAGGGAAAGTAGAGGAGAGGGACGGACTTATGGGGTCCGGGCCATGGGCCTTTGGGGAGTCTGTCTGAACCACCTCTGGTTACAAAACCTGAAGGTACAAAATGAATTCTGGAGGGGATGCCTGGGTGGCTCAGTGGTTAAGCACCCAACTCTTGATTTCACCTCCGGTCATCATCTCATGGTTCCTGAGTTCAAGCCCCACATCAGGGTCCAAGCTTACAGTGTGGAGCCTGCTTGGGATTCTCTCTCTCCCTCCCTCTCTCTCTGCCCCTCCCCTGCTCACCCTCCCTCTCTCTCAAAATAAATTCATTTAAACTTTAAAAAATTTTTAGACTTTAAAATATTATATAATACAATACAATAAATAAAATGAATTCTGGGGAGAAAAAAAAAACAGAATGAGAGCAGTGTAGGCATACTCTAAGAAGGCCTATAGCCTAGAAAATCCAACCTGGAATTTGACATTTGTTACGTGATTCTTTTTCTAGTTTTTGAGAACAAAATTAAGTCAGAAGCCTTCCCCAAAGCATTTAAGCCTCAGCAAATTACTGAGTTGTCTTACTATTTGCAAGGCATTGTAGGGTCCCTGCCCACAAGCTTGTAAATTGAGATGCTGCATTTAAGTACATTTCTCTCACTCTGTCAGTTTCCCACTAATTTCCTTGAAGGGGAGGAAGAAATTTCCCTCTGTCCAAAGTTTTTCTAGCTGGGCTAAGAATTAAATTTACATAAGACCTATTAATAGGAGGAAACAATGGTTTTATTTTTTTTTTTTTTTAACATTTATTTTTGAGAAACCGAGCACAAAGTGGGGAGGGGCAGAGAGAGAAGGAGACATATCATCCGAAGCAGGCTCCAGGCTCCTGGCTGTCAGTACAGAGCCCAACACGGGGCTCCAACTGTGAGATCATGACCTGAGCCAAAGTCAGAGGCTCAAATGACTGAGCCACCCAGGCGCCCCCAAAAAAGTTTTATTACATGTGTTCAAAGGTCCAATAATGAAGTTGAGACTCAAAGAGTAACCAAGGCAAGCAGTTTTTCTACTTTTTAGACAAAGAGACAATAAATCTCTGAGGAATTGTTACGATAAAGAGACTTAACTCTGGGACTTCACTTAGTAAGGAATTCAAAACAGAATTTGGACTGGAGTAGTAAATTAGTGAAAAGTAACAAGGGTTGTTCATACATCCTTCTTGGCCCTGAATTCCATGTTTCTGGTGATGAGGATATCTCTCTGCCTCTTGGTACAGGGAGAGCACCTTTCACATGGGGGATTTATTTCCTGCTCTCAGGGAGCCAAGGAGGGTCAGAGTATCCTTGTACAAGCTGTTTTTTTAAGTAGTTTTAATCCAAAATAATCAGTATGCCATTGTGTTATTGGGGTGGCCTGCCCTTGGTCCCTACAGAATGCCATTAGATTTGACCCACAATCTGCCTTTTAAAAATGAATCCTCCCGGGCACCTGGGTGGCTTGGTTGGTTAAGCATCTGACTTCAGCTCAGGTCATGATCTCACTGTGCATGAGTTGGAACCCCACATGGGGCTCTCTGCTGTCAACATGGAGCCCGCTTTGGATCTTCTGTCCCTCTCTGTCCCTGCCCCACCTCAGCTCACATGTGCTTGCGCTCTCTCACTCTCTCTCTCAAAAATAAACATTTAAAAAAATTTTCCTTAACGAAATAAAAATGAATCCTCCCAGGGTGCCTGGCTGGCTCAGTCAGTGGAGCGTGACTCTTGATCTCAGTGTTGTGAGTTCAAGCCCCATGTTGGGTGTGGAAATTACTTAAGAATAAAATCTTAGGAAAACAAACAAAAAAAAGAATCCTCCAAATAAATAAGAATCTCCTTACTTTTCTCTGGCCTCTAAAAAAATTTTTTTTAATTTTTTTAATGTTTATTTTTGAGAGAGAGTGCAAGGGGAAGGGGGGCAGAGAGAGAGAGGGAGACACAGATTCCAGAGTAGGCCCCAGGCTCTGAGCTGTCAACACAGAGCCCGATGTGGGTCTCGAACTCATTAACTGTGAGATCACAACCTGAGCTGAAGTTGGACACTTAACAGACTGAGCCACTCAGGTGCCCCTGGGCTCTAAAATGTTTTTTTTTTATTTAATGTTTTTTTTATTTTGGGGAGACAGAGAGACAGAGTGCAAGCAGGAGAGGGGCAGAGAGAGAGGGAGACACAGAATCCGAAGCAGGCTCCAGGCTCTGAACTGTCAGCACAGAGCCTGACGCGGGGCCCGAACCCATGAACTGTGAGATGGTGACCTGAACCGAAGTTGGACGCCCAACCGACTGAGCCACCCAGGCGCTCCTGAAATGTTTTAAATCAAATATCATTATCACAGTTCATGGAATATAAATTTTACCCACACTTGCACCATCCTATAGAAGAAAAGTTTTTATTTCTCCAAGTTTCCTTCCAGCTCCGGTTCCTATTTGCATGCATCATTTATGTATAGTTATAAACACATGTCATATGCTAAATATGATTTTGTTACTCTAATTGGCTTCTATTTAACATATCTGAAGTCCTTATCATTTGCTAGAGTCTTCAAAATAATATCTAATAAACTTTTTGTAACTTTAATTTGAGAATTTAGCTACTCCATTCCCCTACTGTTGGACTATTATTTTCCAGTGGCTTTATTTCCATTCCCCTAACTTCTTTTCCAGTTGTTAAAGATTAAGGTTCTGCCTTGTGTCTGACGTGGCTCATGAAATTTCTAAAGAGAATAAATGATCCTTACACTCAGTCTGAAGGGAGCATCTGAAAGAAATGCTGTGTATTTAGGAGAATCCTCAAATCTTTCCAAAAAGGAAAAGAATGATGTAGGATATAATTCTATCTCTTTTTCTTAGAACTTGAAATCTCCTATTGCCTTTTGATGAGTTGGGCTTATGGATAAATCTTCCTACTTCGTCACAGCCCCCTAGACCTGCATGTCACCTTCACCCCCCTCTGTATTGTGCCTGCACAGCCAGTGTTTGTCGGATGGAGTCTTTTTTTATTTATTTATTTATTTTTAATGTTTATTTATTTTTGAGAGAGAGAGAAAGAGACAGAGCACAAGCAGGGGAGGGGCAGAGAGAGAAGGAGACACAGAATCCGAAGCAGGCTCCAGGCTCCGAGCTGTCAGCACAGAGCCCGATGTAGGGCTCGAACTCACAAACTGTGAGATCATGACCTGAGCCAAAGTCAATGCTTAACCGACTGAGCCACCCAGGCGCCCCTGGAGTCTTCCTTTTAAATATTATTTTTAAACTTTTTTAGAGAGAGAGAGAGAGAGTACAAGCAGGGGAGAGGGGAAGAGGGAGAGAAAGAGAGAATCTTAAGCAGGCTTCACACACAGCACGGGGCTCAATCCCACGACCCTAGGATCATGACCTGAGCCAAAATCAAAGTTGGACACTCCATCAGGTGAGCCACCAGGCACCCCTGGAGTCTTCTTTGTACATTTCAAGGCTGTATCTCCTACATCTCGTATTTTGTGATTTGATGAAGAAATTCACATTTTGATTCTACAGATGTCATTAAAGCCCGATTTCACTTTTTCTCCTCTTCTGTAACAGCAGTCTGCTTCCGTGCCCTCAACCTCCTAAATCCTCATAAATTTCTCGTGTCATCCTGGGCTCTTCAAGGCTGGCACAGTCCAGTGCTCACTCATAGACCTGGTTCTTCCATACATCATTGTCCTTCCAAGCAGGTGTCATTTTGGAATCGTGTTGACCATTTGTTTTGTGGTCCTGGCAAAGTGCAGCTATAACTCCAGGTCCCCTTACATGTGTCTATAGGGACCGAAATGCCATCACCCAAAGACAGAAGTAGTTGTATCTACTCCCACCCTGCCCTAAAGCCTCATTCCACAGCCCTCTGCTCCAAGGGAGAAACCAAGCTGATACTAGCATCTAATTTCTGTTTTCAGACTATTTCAGAGCAGTAATTAAAAAACTAGCTAAAGATAACACTAAGAGGGGTGCCTGGCTGGATCAGAACACTCTTGATCTTGGGGTTGTGAGTTTGAGCCCCAAGTTGGGTATAGAGATTACTTACATACATAAGTAAATAAACTTTAAAAAGAGAGAGAGAGAGAGAACACTAAGATATCAAGACAAAGTGGAGGTTTTGCCTGTTTGGTTTTCCCATTTGTCACCCACCAAGCAGCTACTTTTTCAAAGAGGTTTAAGCTTCTTGTCTGGAAGCCATGGTTACTTTCACAGGAAGCCCCCTCAAGTGCGGTGCTTCTGCGTGTTCCTGGACACGAAAGACTGGTTTGCTGGGCTCAGCTGGATTTGCACTTGACCCACTGGGGGCCTGCCATATAGTTCTTCCTGTCTCATTCACTCATTAGTGTTCTTTTTGCTCCCATTCCCAGAGGGTTTTCAGGCTGATTTCTGTTGTTCCTTCAAACCTGATAAAGCTGCTCACGAGACACAGTTTGGCCGGAGTGACCAGCATGGCAGTAAAGCGCCCAGCTCTCTGCACCTGACAGCCAAGGCCCAAAGCCGAGAACCGACGAATCATGACCAGTTTCATCTAGTGCCTAATCACATCGTGGTCTCCGCAGAAGGAAACGTTTCTAAAAAAACTGAATGCCTCGGCAGAGCACTGAAATTTGACAAAGTGGGCTTAGCACAGTACCGGAGTGCATCCGAAGAGAAAACAAGCCGGAGAGAGTCCACGAAGGCCAGCGAGTGCTCTCCCGGCCCCGAAGGGCACCGGAAAACCTCATCCAGACCAGATCACGGTACTGAGAGCAAACTCTCAAGCATCCTAGTAGATTCTCACTTGGAGATGACATGTAACAATTCCTTCCAGGACAAAACTCTGAGGAATTCTCCAAAGAATGAAGTTTTACACACAGACATCATGAAAGGGTCGGGCGAGCCCCAGCCAGACCTCCAGCTCACTAAGAGTTTAGAAACAACATTTAAGAACATCTTGGAACTCAAAAAGGCTGGGCGGCAGCCCCAGAGTGACCCCACGGTTAGCGGCTCTGTTGAGTTAGATTTCCCCAACTTTTCTCCAATGGCTTCGCAGGAAAACTGCCTGGAAAAGTTCATCCCGGACCACAGTGAAGGCATTGTAGAAACCGACTCCATTTTAGAAGCAGCTGTAAATAGTATCTTAGAGTGTTAATAGCAGCAGCCCTCCCCCACCCCGCCCCGACACCCCGCCCCGGACAAGTTACATTCTTTCCTGGCAAAAGCAAATGGAAGTGTTCTCCTGTCTCCAGCCTGCTTGACCTTTCATCACAGGTTATTCTTTCTGATCTTCAATCCCATTCTTTGTTTAAGAGCAATACTCGTGGTGGTTACAGGGAGATCCTTTCGTGAAATTAATCCTTGTTAGAAAGCAGTCTGATAGGCCCTACACATTTCAAGTGTTACAGAAGTGCTTATAGTCATTTTCTTTGTGTGTTTGTTTACTTGTTTTATTATTACTATTTTTTTTTTTTTTTTTAAAACACCATAACTCACTGAGATCACAGTACACTTGGCCCTCGGTAAAATTCTGACAATCATTAAGTCATTTGAAAAGAACAGACTTATTAAAGAAAATCAAACAGGACTGATAGAAGCTACTTTGTGAAAGAATGTCCCACTGCATCTCCAAATTTCGTTGTTTTGGGTTTGTTGTTGTTGTTGGAGGGGAGACCGCACGGTTGTCCCCCCCCACCCCACCCCCCGCGCCCCGCCCCGGGCCACCTCTGAGCAGTAAGTTGCCGGCCGCTCCGCCAGGGACCCCACGGCCCCGAGGAAGCAGCCAGTAGCACACAAGCAGGGCATTCGCAGGGCTTCCTTGCTCATCGTCTGAGCGCTTTTCCGATGCTCCTGGAGCAAAACCTCATGCTTTTCGGCATACGCGTGTTGAGTTTCATCTAGGGAATGCTCTGTTCTTAGTTGCAACGGCACGACTTGAGAAAATTTTCACCAGGCTGAAATAAAGGAAAATGGAAACGAGTTAAGTGGCACAGTGTACAGGGGAGGCCGGGAGAGAGCCTTGAGGAGTATACTATGTATATATGTAAAAGCATATATATGTTAACTATTGAGAAAAAAAACAAGCGTTTTGCGTTTTGTAATTGGATATAGTCAACGTATGCTGTACGTTTTTGTTGCTGGGTTTCCTTTCATTTAACCTCTCCGCACCCTCTCCCACAAATAGCCAAGAGTCCAAAGCACTTTCATTTGAAAACTGTGTTGTAATACTTCAGTTTAAACTCTAAGGGGACTTTGGCCTTGTTTATGCTTCTTGTCTGAGAACAGTAGTCACCCCCCGGCAGCAATCATTACCAAAACACAGACAAACCAAAGTTACCAGCCAGCCCCCCACTGAAAGAAAAGAGCTGAGACACGGGATTCCCACTTGAGAGCCAAAGGACACGCCCTGTCACGGTCTGTGTGTGGCCCGTGTTCCTATTAGTGAACATGACTTACTGCTTTATTTATTTATATTTCTTTTCAGGGAGCTTTCCCCGTTTTCCTTCCTTGTGTTCGTGTCCCAGTTCATCCCATCTCGGCTGTTACCTTCATTCCCAGTGTCATTGTAACCAGCCCTTCTCTCCTGTCATTGGGAAAGCGACATAACGGTATTTCGTATGCACTCTGCCCCACGTGCGCGTGCACGTATCTGAGCTATTGAGATCAGGTCATTCTGGTGACAGTGTGGACCCACCCATTCTTCCTCCCATGTGCACGCACTCTCTCATTTATCCTGTTGATCTCTCTGGCTTGAGGGGTTGCACCCACTGGTCTCCACTCTGACGCATTGCCAGCACCTGTTTCTGGCTGTTGCCAGAATGGGGATGACCCCATTGTCATCATGTTGGGCGCTTCTTTTCCAGATTGGCCTGCGTTGGAAAGGAAGGCTTCTGATTATTGGAAAACACGGCAACGGAAGACCCAGACTCTCTCCCTGCCCCTCTGTCCCTGCACTCAAAGAAACCTCTCTCAGCCAGCCAGCCTTCATAAAAGCGAAGTTCCTTCTCCCCACCCCCACCCGCCGGCCAATAGAACTTGGAAAATCTGGGCCATTTTAGGGTTCCCATTTTTTCCTTATTTGTGCCAACGTCCAAATTGCAGATTTCCCCTTTTTTCCTGTATTGTAACATATTAGAAGGATAAGTTGGTATTGCCAGTTGGAACTTTCTGTTTGGGCCGCCTGGGGTAACACCCTGCCCTGAACCCCATGATTTTGTAGGCTCTTCTTCTCTTAGGACTCATGCTCCCCTCATTCCTAGCAAGACTTAAAGGTGGTCCCTCCTAATCAAATTCTTCTCATGGTGGAACTTTCTACCCGGAAGCCTTCACGTAGGCTACTGATGAGTTACGTTAATTATTGCCAATCAGTGGAATTCTTAAAAGATAAGCTTCATGTACATTCATCACCTCCCTTTCTTCCCCATCCTGTCCTGCTACCCCAATCCCAGCCTTTCTGTATACCATCTCAAAGGGTCTTTTGAGCCCTAACACTTGTCTAGCAAATGGAGAGCCTAATTTACCAAAATGAAACTTGTAAATTTTTGTGTCCTTGTATGTAAGTTTACTTTCTATGGAGGAAAGATTCTAGATAATGACAAATGAAGATTACGAAATGTATTTTACTCCTGTGATTAGGTTTTGCGCACATGGGTCATAACTCGCATGTGGAGCCCCCTCTGGCTAAGGGCCAGAGGGCTCCGCCTCAGACGGCCAGCTTTGAGTTGTTCAGGTTCATTAGTCAAGGTCAATTTTTTAGAACTACTTGTACTCAGTAACAAAAATCATCTTCTTTTTTTTTTTTTTTCTGTTGTGGAAAAGTGTGCATTTGTTATTAAGCATTTGATTTTCTGTGTCCTTAAGTACTGCCTAAAGATAAAGCAAATTTTAAACTGGCAATTACGAAAAAGAACTATTTTAGCTCTGAAGAATTTAGTAGATTTTGTTAGATTAGGGAGGCCTTACAGACTGACTTGACTTATAGAGGATGCGTCACTCACTGTCAGTGTGGTGTGGGCTTTATTTGCTTAAATACCTTCATTTGTATAGTATGTCTCACTTGAAATTGCTTTGTATACATTTTGTAAAAATATTTATAAAATGTTTTGTAAAAAAAAGTATAACAAATCGCAGTTTATTTTGTTATGTTGGATAAATACTGTTAAAAGAAACCAGTCAGTAACTATATTGTTAATCCATGGTTAGGAAATGTTTAGTTGGAGATTACAAAATGAAACAACCATTGCAATACAGCCAAAGATTTGGGAAAACGCGCAACTGTGATTGTCTTGATTTTGCAAATAGGAATGGCTCTTTTCCCAGAAGAAAAAGGTAAGTAAGCGTTCAGTAGGAGTTCTACTGAAATAGATTTACTGTTCCCAAACAGGAGCCTAACTAGTGAGGGGATAGGGTTTTCATTGACTGGCTTTTCCAAACAGTTCCAGATTCAACAGAGTTGGTCGGTGAGAAAGTTTAGTCATGTACTTGTCGGGCCTCCAGCCCTATTCTTGTCACGTGGGTCCTTAAGGATGTCACGTGGGACCTTTAGGAAGGAAGTAAAAATGGGGCCATTTGAGAAGTTAGATAAATGAGCCTGAATCTGCAGAAGGTTTTCTTCACTGTATTTATTTTGTTTCAGTTAAGGACAAGAAGGCTAAGGCATAGGTACAGAAAACTGTTTTACACAAGACTTACTCCGGAATTAACATGTTTCTTAAAATTTTTCACATATTTATTTCTTTTGGAGACAGAGAGCATGAGCAGGGGAGGAGCAGAGAGAGAGAGGAAGACACAGAATCTAAAGCAGGCTCCAGGCTCTGAGCTGTCAGCACAGGGCCCGACACGGGGCTGGAACCCACAAACCAGGAGATCATGACCTGAGCCGAAGTTGGATGCTTAACTGAGCCACCCAAGCGCGAACTTTTTTTTTTTAATGTTTCAGACTTAACATGTTTCTCTTTGCACACATTTGACCAAACTACACTGAGAAATACCTCTGTAACCTTAACTGTAAATTCTGAGGCGCTTCTGAGTTCTTGCCCTCACAAGAGGGATGCTACCCAAATTGTTAGAGAAACTACCATAGGGTGAAATGTATTTCTGGGGTGAAGGTATAAGACTCCTTAAATTTTTCTTTGGGGCCTAGGATCCCTTATGCTTGAATTGTGCCCCACCCGCACTCCCACCCCCACCCCTAAAGCAGCAGTCAGGAAATCAAGATTCTGCAGTAATCCACATAGAAGCAGCAGGACGTAATAAGAATAATTACTGCTAGAATAATTGCATCACTGGATGGATCCCTTCATGTCTTTTACGCACTGTTGCTCTGATGCCAAGATTCTCTTGCTAAGGACAAATGTGTGCCCAACATGATGTTCTTTCTCCTCTTCAGACCATTTGCAATGGGAGTGTCCCATGAATGAAGAAGGAAGGATGATCTGGCTGCTTGGTTCGGATCAGACTCTGTTCCCCAGGGGCTTGCCCGGAGGAAAGACCAGGCATCTTCTCTGAGGATGGTTAAAGCCCTCGGTCCTGTGTATGGGGGACGGGGGGCTGTGTTCCAGGAAAGGGGCCAGTGGATTACTGGGGGCAAAGAGAAAAGGAAGAAAACAATCTGGGGGCACTGAAACAGATCGCTCAGACAACACTCTGGCTGTGCTGTCCTCAAGGGGATAGGCCCTGGGTCCGGGCTCTGACTCTGCTTCAGCCTTGCCTCTATGCTCTCGGAGACAGAGTGAGGGCTCCTGGGTACCCAGCTGAAGGTGGACAGCATTTGCCACCATACATTTTTTGAGCAGTTTACAGGCACCAGGCTAGATGGATAATTCAGGTATGACCTCTACTCTCAAAGAGCTCACAGTCTAGAGAGGAAACAAGCACACAAATAATTGCATTACATTTGGGAAGTGACTGGAGTTCGGGAGAGAAGAAACCGGGGCTAAAATTCTTCCCGACCTACCACTTCGGTAAAGTTGCGATCTGTATTCCAGTGCCCTGCTTCTTAGTTCATCCTTAGTTACATTTGAGAAAAAGGTGTGATACTTTGTGCGGGAATGAAGATAAAGGCATTTTGTAATTATAGGGTTAAATATTATGGAGAAATCAGGAGCACTGTCATAGTATAAAGTGGATTCTGTAATATGAATCGTCTATGTTGCTGCCCGTGAAAGGCCATTATAAGAAGCCCTAATCTGCATTTCTCACGGGCATATGCTGGAGCCTAGCCTTTGAAAACACTTGGAAAGGCATGAAGATCCTCGGAAAAAATCACTTGTGTGAAGGTCTGAGAAAGCAGTACCACAGAGTGGGCAGAAAGTGCTTTGGGCAGCAGAATCTAGAAATGGGTTCTAGTACCTCGTCTAACACATAATTAGATCTCTTAGTGCAACTTTCAGCCTCAACTTCCTTGCCTATGAACTGGGCAGATTTGTCCTGGTCCTCTACTTCCTGAGGTGTAAAATGAGGTGTTACTGAAGAAGTATGGAAGGTGGGAGAAGCTAAGAGCCACTGTCCCTGAAATAATTCAGAAAAGGTTCGGTTTTTCTGTTTTGTTTTTGGTCTTACCCTCCTGCACACTATGTACTTCCTACTCTAGCTTGCCTGTGTCTATCCTGGACCCTCAAAGGCTGCTGGCCTTCACATGTTCTCTCCTTTTTCCTTCACACTTTTGCTTCCTTATGCTTGTTTTTCATCAGGATCAAAATCTGTTGGCCACATTGTCTTCCCCAACTCCAGGCTCATCTGATCTCTTTCTCACCTGTGTCCTGGTAACCTCATGTCACTCTCTGAGGAAGCAACAAGGAAAGCTGGAAACATAACAAAAGTCAACTTCCTGAAGTCTCATAACTGTCCCTCAACTGTCCAAATAATCCCAGAGTGCAGACAATACAAAAGTAACCTATTGTGGAATATGCTGGGAAAAGAACCCTGGAGTCAATTCAGAGAGCCAGCAAAGGTTTGCCCTGAAAGGACTTTTTTTTTTCTTTTTAATGTTTATTTTTGAGAAAGAGTGAGATAGAGTGTGAGTGGAGGAGGGGCACAGAGAGAGGGAGACACAGAATCCGAAGCAGGCTCCAGGCTCGGAGCCGTCAGCACAGAGCCCAATGTGGGGCTCAAATTCACGAACCGTGAGATCATGACCAAGCTGAAGTCAAACGCCCAACCCACTGAGCCACCCAGTCAGCCACCCAGTCTCTTTGAGAGAGAGTGAGAAAGGGCACGTGCAAGGGTAAAGGGCAGAGAGAAAAGAAGAGAGAAAATCCCAAGCAGGCTCTGCACTGACAGCGGGGCTGAATCCCACGAACCATGAAATCATGACCTGAGCTGAAATCAAGAGTTGGGTGCTTAACCAACTGAGCTGCCCAGGCACCCCAGGAAAGACAAAGATTGAAGAAAAGACTGAAGAACCATTAGGCTTGAGAAAGACAGGGACAAGGAAACTCCAGATCTTAGTAGGTGGAAATCCTTAAAGTCTTGCCCCAAACCTATGTTTCTTCCATTATCACTCTGCTCAAGATTCAAAACCCAAAGTTTAGTGTCTCATGCCCCCTCCCACTAGGGAGATGGAAGGAGTTTAAAAGATCTTCAGAGACACCCCTTCAACTTATGTATTGGGAGGACAAACATTTAGATTTGATACCCTACCCTACTCCATGATTGTACACGATGAAGTAGAGACCAGTCCACAAGAGAAATGGGATGCTGTTAGGAAATGGAAATGGTCATCAGCAGGTCAACAAAGAAGAAAAACACCACTAAGATTTCAGGACATGAAAACCTACCTCATTGCGTATAGTTGCATAGTCTTAATCATTCCCAAAAGGGGCCTATGACAACAGGCCATCCCCCATTCTCATTCGATATCCTCACTTTGAAATAAAAAGTCTTGTATCTTGCCTCACGCTGGGTCAATGCTCAGTAAACATGTATTCACTTAGTGAATAATTTTGGATTGAGGAGGCCTCTATCACTTTTCCTCTGCATCTTGTGGAATGATGGCTTTGGCACTGAGAATAAGTTCTCTCTTAGCGCCATCTGCTGGCTTCGGAAAACCTATCCTGAATTGTGGCCTCCAAGTCTCTTTCAGCCACTGTTAATAGCCCTGAAATTCCTTCTCTCCTACTACCCTCAGTACCAGAGGACCTACCTCTTATCTGTAGATAGATACAGTTACAAAATATTGACCTATTTTTGTTCTTTGATTACTATCTAATAAACGTTTTACACTTTGGTGACCCTTGTTTTTGCCTTTTTACAAAGACATGTGAAGTGCTAAGTTAGTGAGAAGGAGTCTCACACCAGTCTTTGATTCCAAAGACTATGTTGTCCTTCGACATTTATTCATCAGGTAATGAGCTCTGTGTACAGCACTCTCTCTCTGGTTGGATTAGTTACAGAGCACGTACCAATATGATGCTTTGAGGTTAGCTAAAAAGCACCTGCCCACTATTGTGACAGGAGCTGTAGCAGATGGAGAAGTATGAGGTAAGTTCCCTGCCTTCAGAGCACCCAATCTGATTAGGGACACAATAAGCCAAACAGTACAGGATAAAGTCTGCGGTGATGCCTATAAGTACCGAGGGTCAAATAATGACATTGGGATAAATATACATACTGTACTAAACATGTGGCAATGCCTGAAGACATTTTTGTTTGTCACATCTGGGGCAGAGGTGCTACTGGCATGTAGGGGGATGCTGCTAAACGTCCCACAAAGCCCGCCATGATAGAGAATGATCTGGCCCCAAAAGCCAGTAGTGCCGAGATTGAGAAACCTACGCTAGACCCTTAGGAACCGCCGTGAGCAAGGCAGCCATGGTCCCTGCCCTCCTAGTATCATGAAGAAATGTTAAAAATGTAATAATGGGATGAAGGAATTTAGAAAAAAGGAAAGAGACTAGAGTCTTGCTAAAGTGCAATCCAGACCTGAAGGATGACATCACTTTGAAGCATGTTAAAAAAGTGAATATCAACTCCCCCCTCCCCTACAAACTGAATTTAAAATCTGCATTTTAGGGGCGCCTGGGTGGCTCAGTCTGTTAAGCATCAGACTTCAGCTCTGTTCATGTTCTCAGGGTTTGTGGGTTTGAGCCCCAAGTGAGGCGCTGTGCTGACAGCTCAGAGCCTAGATCCTGCTTCGGATTCCGTCTCCCTCTCTGTCTTTCTGTGCCCCCCCCCCCCCCCCCGCCAAATAAACATTTAAAAAAAATTTTTTTAATCTGCATTTTAACAAGACCACCAGGTGACTACTATGCATATTAGTGCTAGAGGCACTGCACTAGAGGTTTCCAGAATACAGGACGTCGGTTATTTTTGTTTCATGAAGACCAGGAAAAAAGGAAGCAAATTCCAGGTGGTGAGCGCTGTACGAGGGAAGATTCTGACATGACAAAGAGGAATTTCTAGTTTTCGATTCAGCACTGATAACTAACCTAGTGTCTCCTGCTGCGTGTCCTACACTCAGACACTGTGCTAAGCGCTTTACATGGAACATTTCACATAATCCTCGCAACGCTATCGCGTAGGTCCACTTTATGGGTAAAGCAAACCACTGTACAGAGGGGTTAAATAACTTGCTCTGCGTCCTGCTGACTGAGCCAGGCTGACAGAACGGAAGCTGCACTCCTTACCATCCGAAATCGTCCACAAACACCTCCACCCACACGTGAGAACCAAAGTCACAGGGGCCCCAGCTCTCGCCATCCAGCAAAAAGCCTCTCCCGCCAGACGGTCTCCCTTCCTGCACACGCGCAGCCGAGGGGAAGCGGAAGGAGAGGCGCGCCCTCCACACCGGAAGTCGTAGGAAGCGGGAAGTGTTTATTTACAGCCCAGCCAACGGCATTAGCGTCAAGGAAGGGGGTGGGATTTCGAAGATGACGCAGACTCTAGAGTGCTCGAAAGCAGTGCGAAGGAAACTTTGTGTAATTTTCGGCGAGGAATCTGTGTTAGCGAGACCTCAGCGGTTCACTGCAGCTAACTGGCAGGACTACCCGTGTTATAAACCTTCAGCTAGAAGACACATCTCTATGGTCAAGTACATATAGAGCGGTCCTTTCTTTCCCACGTGGTGGGGCTGCGCATGAGCAGTAGCCGGTAGCCACAGCACTGGAAACATGGCGGAGCAAGAGTGAGTGTTTGGGGTTTGAGTCTCTCCAGTGGGGTCTTGAGCATCCGGTGCCATCCACGGTGTTTATTCCTCAGTGGCGGAAAATAAGGATACTTGTGGACTGAAGGAAGAGAATAGAAAAGACTCCAGATTACAGAGAGTGGGGTGAAAAGCAAGGAGCCGTAGGATTCAGCCTGCCGCTCAGGTGGAGGGAAGCCGCCGTCAAATTCGGGTTATTAACCTTGGGGGCAGGCTGGAGAGTGCTAGTCTTGGGTTCACCCAGCTTGATTTGAGTATTGCCCCTGCAGATAGGTCTGTACCCGCCCCAGCCCCACGGAGTTTTACTAGGAGCATGTAGCCGTTAGTGTCTTTAAAAGGCTGTGACAGTAAAAGCTTCATGGAGGCAGAGGAGGACTAGTGGCCAAGGGGTTCATGACTTCTTACCGCTTAGAAAAGAGTGAATGTTCAGGGGTCCGTTTTGAGGACTGGCGTCAGACACCACAGTTTTCAGGGAAGTCTGTCTTTCGGAATTTGAAGAGAGTAATGTTTCTCAAAGCCCAAGAGATGGTTTAGAAGCTCATTGAAAATTTGTTCTTTAAACATTATCTCTGATTGCAATTTTCCGTATCAGGCAAAGAAAAAAGATTCCTTTGGTTCCAGAAAATCTCCTGAAAAAGAGGAAGGCGTATCAGGCCCTTAAAGCCACTCAAGCGAAGCAGGCACTTTTGGACAAGAAGGAGGTAATGATGGGGCACCAAGAGAAGGGAATTAGAATGTATTTGGTTTGGTGAGTTATATCTAGCATGTGTTGAACTAGATTTGGTATGGACAGTCCCTTTCCCTGTCGATTCTATTACAGCAGGTATACAGTTCATGTCTTCATTTAACAAATAGTTCTAATTTTCTGCGGGTAAAATGTTTGAGTAGTTTGTTAAGGAAAAGTGGAGGAGACGTTGTACTATTTGGGTTCACACCAAGTGATTTGAAAAACCAAACATTCTCTTTACTTGGAAGAAAACTTTTTTTTTTGTAATGTGCCAAACAATTTTTGCTACTTGCTAAACGTTTTGAGAAGATACTTATTTTGGAGTCTGGAAGATGAAACAAGCTCATGCTTATTCTGTACTTTATGATCCTTAACACAGTGTTAGGTTCCATAAATGTTTGTTGGTAATGTTGGCTAATAGCATGTAAACTAACTTGTTTATTTATCAGAGACTTTTTTTTTTTTTTTTGTAGTTTCTGAGTTTTCAAAACTCCTTGGGTATCTCGTTTTTGCCTTATCTAGAATAGAAGATGTATGTTTGCTTCTTTTTGTGGAACATAGTGGGAAATACACTCTATGGATAGTGACCAATGAATTACTGTTGTGGAAGTAAAACTAGAGGCACAGAATGGTGATGGTGGTCTGCCTTTTCTGTAGCAGAAGAAAGGAAAAGAGGTCAAGTTTAAGCGACTGGAATGGTTCCTACATGATGCCTGGCGGCAGCAACGCGACAGGGTGCGCCTCAGACGACTAGAAGTGAAACCTCACGGTTTGGAAGTGCCGGATAAACATTCCTTGGCCTTTGTTGTACGCATCCAAAGGTGAGGAACTTACCAGATTCCGTAGGCTGGGGCAAACTACTGGTTCAGCTTTAGGACCCTTTCTAGGGAGATGAGATTTATAATAGGCTTTAAGCCACTAAGACAAGTTGTGCCAGGAACTTGGGGTTTTTCTCTTTAAGGTTAAGGAGACTGATGTGAGCAAATACACATGAAAATATACCAAGTGAAATGAGGGTCAAGTGTTGCAAAGGCAGTACTGGTTGTGGACCCTCTAAAGCAGGAACTTGAAGCTGAGACCTGCAGACGTGGGAGGAATTCACAAGTGTTGGGGAAGGCTTTCCAGGCATAGATGCAGAAAGTCCTGAACTGTGGGAATCAAGGCATCCTTCTAGGAACCTAACCAAGGTCAAGTGGATAGAGTGTATTCAGTGCTGGGGAGAGCTCATTAAGCTTTTTCCTCATTGAGGCGTACTTTACCCAGTCTGTCTGCATGTACAACTGGCTCTTCCTATTTCCCCTACCCAGTCATCCAAACCAGAAACCTGTGGGCTTTAAATATCTTTGAGCCCTCTTTATTAACCTCCCTACCATTTCCCATAATCTCTCCTGGACCATCGTACTAGCTAACTGGGTTTCCCTGCCTCTGGTGTCATGCTTTCAGATCCGTCTGATACGCTCTCCTCAGTGGTTGTCAATCAGGAAGTTGATTGTGTCTCTTGTACCTAAAATCTTTTTGTGCTTTTATTGCCCGCAGAGTCCAGCTTCCTTTCCTTGACATGCACAGCCCTCCACACTCAACTCATACACACCCCACACGAAATCAGGGCCCATTCTGTTCCTATAGCATTGCCCCACATCCTGTGAGAATGACCTGTTTACATAGCTGCCACCTTCTGACCTCACCTGTGAGGCACAGTCTGTGTCTTGCTCTCTGGATGCCCTGTAGTGGCAGTCACTTCATAGGTCCTTGTCGGACTGACAAAAACTGAATAGAACCTGACTTCCTCTGTCGTTCATTTCAGGATTAATGGGGTGAGTTCACTGGTGCAGAGGACCATTGCAAGGCTTCGCCTGAAGAAGATTTTCAGTGGTGTCTTTTTCAGAGTGACCCCCCAGACCATAAAAACGCTGCGTATAGTGGAACCGTATGTGGCCTGGGGGTGAGTAAGGTTTTTGTGTGTGTGGATTCATATTAGATTGTATGTGAGCCTGATGAGAACAGTAGCATGCGAGTGTTATCCTCCAGGGCTCGTGTTGCTGTGTTGAAGAAACATTTTGTGGTGACCACAGTTCCCAGAAATCAGCTGCCAGCCATAGAACTTTGGAACATGGGGCAGACAGAGCAGGAGGTGGTGCTGCTGCTGACGTGACACGAAAAGTACCACGGCAGGGCTTGTTCGCTTGTAAGCTAAGGCTGAGTAAGATGCGTAGAAGAGGAGTTAATTCTTGGGAGTCTTGGGGCAGAGCTGGGGGCAGTGCTTGTGTAAGAGTAGTGTGTTCTTTCATGGGCGCCTGGCAGGCTCAGTCAGAAGAGCGTGTGACTCTTGATCTTGGGGTCATGAGTTCGAGTAGTCTCCTTTCAAACATTAAAACCCAGCAAGCGCTTGGATTTAACCATCTTGAGTAGAGGATTCTATAAGGCCAAAGTCCTGGATTGTAAGCCAGTGTTTGTTTTATTTTTGCCTCGGAAAGTAATTTTTTTTTTTTTCACAATGAACATTTCTATCCATAAATTGTAATTTTTAATTCCGTAGGGCCACTCTGGTTTTTTCCTTGCTTGTGTACTTGCAGGCATCCCAGCTGCAGCGTGATTGCACTTCTTGGTGGGGAGGAGGGGTAGTAGGAGAATCCCTCCTCAGCCAGGCTGCAGGACTGAGTGACCAGTGTATGCAGTGTGCCAGGGGCTGATAAGGCTGTACTTTATTCTGCCTCACATAGATTTCCAAATCTGAAGTCTGTCCGGGAACTCATCTTGAAACGTGGACAAGCCAAGGTCAAGAGTAAAACCATCCCTTTGACAGACAACACAGTGATTGAGGAGCACCTGGGTGAGCGTTGCATCTTAGGGGTCAGTTGGGCAGAAAGCAAGGATCTCTGGTGGTCTTGATGTGGGATTTAGGTACTGTTTTTCTTGGAGTCCCAAGAACCTACCAGAGTGCCCAGCTGTGAGCATATAACAGCCTCAGAGTATATACTGGGGAAATGTTGAATAAAGGAATCTGTATCCTTATGTTTCCCAGGGAAGTACGGTGTTATTTGCTTGGAAGACCTCATTCATGAAATTGCCTTTCCGGGGAAGAATTTCCAGGCCATTTGTGACTTCTTACGTCCTTTCCATCTCTCAGTGGCCCGTCATGCTACCAAGAATAGAGTGGGCTTTCTCAAGGAGGTGGGCTTACCAGGCTATCGAGGAGAACGCATCAATCAGCTCATTCGGCAGCTGAATTAAACCCAGGTGAGGCAGGGCTGAAAACTGGCCTTGGGCTGATGTGATGGTCCATCCTTTGCCACTTAAAAATTCTTTTTGCATTTACCAGTATCTGAGAGTAACTTTGGCGTTTGAGTGGTAGAGGGCAGGGAGAGACTGGTATCTACAAGTCTAACAGATGGAAATATGCTTGAAACAGTGAATGCCTGGTTAGGACATGGGGCATTCCCATGTGTATTCCAACAATCAGAGGCTAGAAAATGTTGAGTAACAAAAAAAATCTTCTGTATTGCTGTGGTCATTTACCTGGCAATGGGGAGAGAATATTAACTAATTTCAGAAAGGATTTGAAGATACAAACCATCTATTTTGTGGAAGGTGTCTTAATTTTTTGAAATTGCTTAATCTTAGGTGCCAACTGTCATTAAATTTCTATTAACGAAGTTATGTTCTTCTTCCTCAGAATATCTGAAAGCACAGCACATTGGAGGTGTGTTTTGTCTTTTGGAATTGTTATCAGTATCTTCAAAGAAGATATTTTCTGCTATACCTTCAGAAACTAGAGTGGGGGGAGTCAAGGAAAAGATGATGATGTTCCTGGCAGGCACGTCTCATCACAGCCCAGTTCCAAGAAAAAATTCCAGTGTGTTTTCCACGTTGACTGGACTGTCACCCCTTAAGTCAGCAGAGGACTCATGCCATGGAAGAGAGAATCCTGCTACGTCACATCTTCCATTCTGGGGTTTGATGTTAGCAACCGAGTATCCAAGCATGAATACAAGACAGCAGTGGACCACACTCAGGGACATACTTGAACCTGGGGGTTCTTGGGCCTTTGTTTTGGAAGGAATTTAAAATATAGTTACAAAGAAGAGCACAAACATGGTTCTCAGTTGTCTCTGCTGTGAGTCTGTGTTCTGACTTTTCAGTGACCGCTTTGTGAGCTCTCAGACTTGGCTGGCCTGAAGTGTATCTGGTGGCTTCCTTATCATAGCCTGTGGTCGATTTAGTCCTTTTCTCTAGCTCAGGATTTTAACCTTTTCTTGGGTCTATGAGAAGGGAAGGACCCTTTTCCCAGGAAAATACGTACACTCAAATCATTGCTTGGAAATTTTTATGTTCATAGATTTCTCTTAGGGACCATGCACCTTATGTGAGGAAGTCCTGCACTATCTGGATTGACCACCTGGGCCCTGACCTTGTTAGTCTCCTCTGGTCCCATGTCCTGTGGAAGACCAAAGCTTACCAAGATAGCTTTTTCCCTTGGAGCCAATTGGGTATTTCCTATTAGGATCACAGTGGTGGATCCCAGAGCCCTCTGTACCATCTGCCTCAGGGAAATGCTCCCCATTTATTTCTGCTGGGCTTCAAGATGGGATTTTCTTGGTTTGGAATGGATGAAATTAGTACTATTAGGTCTTTTAGGCCCCAGGCAGCCTTTATTAAACCCTCTCCTTGCATAGTCTAGAGTCCAAAAGTATTGCTCTCTACCCTGCTGGTAACCATGTATAGACCACCACTAGGGCTCCTGGGGACATAGACCTAGAAAGGGAATCTGATCCTGCTTGTTTTATTATCAGTGCCCCCCTCCTAGGTGGGCCTTCCTCTGTTCCTGTCACGTCATTGCCTCAATTGCCATGTGAGAAGTTGGTGAGTGTGCCAGGCATAGGTTAAGACTTGAAAACGTTTAACCACTGTGTCCCCTGGTCCCTTATGATCAGCTTTGCTGCACTTTTGGCTCATGGGGCCCTCAAACATAGCTGTGAGGTTGAGTTAGAACAATGCCTTCAAATGTGCCAGGTTATGAGGTAATTAATTAGGTTGGTTGGCTCAAGAGTTAACCTGCCAGGTATAGATGTTAGAGCTTACTCTTATATTTTAAAGCATTGTGAAATCAAATTACTTTAAGATGACGTATCAAAAGCCATGGGAAAAGAGCATTTGTGAATGTGGATGCCCAGGGTTTCTACTGCAGGTACGTTTTATTTTAAATACAGGAAGGGGGCACCTGGGTGTCCTGATTTCTACTTAGGTCATGATTCCAGGGTCATGGGATTGAGCCCCACTTCAGGATCCACGCTGAGTGTGGAAACTGCTTAAGATTCTCCATCTGCCCCTCTCCCATGCTCTCTACCCCACTCCCCTTTCTCTGGGAGGAAAAAAAAAGCTAAATACAAGAAAAACGTTTCCATTCTTGCCTGCAAAATGGAACTAATGTAGCATGTGTGCCTCACACAGTTGTTCAAAAGGTTAAGCAAAATAACCATTAACTTGGAATTCTACGTATATAAGTTATAAAAAATGTACTGCTGAGGTGCCTGGGTGGCTCAGTCCATTAACCATCCAACTTTGGCTCAGGTCACCATCTCACCCTTGGTGAGTTGGAGCCCTGGATCTGGGTCTGTGCTGACAGCTCAAAGCCCGGAGCCTGCTTTGGATTCTGTGTCTCCCTCTCTGCCCCTCTCCCACTCGCACGCTGTCTCTCTCAAAAATAAATGTTTACAAAAAAATTAATGTACTGCTGTATCGTGCACTATGATCTACCATTCCCTGAACAAGTTGTGGAACTATCATTTCTGGGAAAAATTGGTCGTATGATTTGTAGATAGCATATGCTAATTGTGAATTGTTCATGGCTGTCCACATACAAAACTATCAACATACACATATATGTTCTAGATGTAGGGAAAACAAAAACCTTAAGTTTCAGTAAGCAAGAGTAGGGGCAGTAAGCCACGTGGCACGCCTACTTAGAGACTTCAGAAAGTAGTTGTAGGAGCTCTCCCTCTGTTCTAAGCTTCTATCGTGACCCAACTGGTTCCCAGAGCCAAAGGTTCTAGTTTTTTGTTGATTGGCTTTTCTTTTAACGCTTTAGGATTTTGTTGGCCTAATGTATCTTTGAAGTCATTCCAGGGCCAAGTTTAATCATTAAACCTTTTATTAGCTGCTGACCTGGAGAATGGCTAAGATCAACACCTCTTGAATCCCAAGTTCATTTGCCCAACTCACAAGAATTAGCTGAACCGGGAGATAAACACTGACGTTTTCCTACATTACTAACGAAATTGTTCTCAGTGGGTCAAACCCCGTTAATGTGTCCTCAGTAGCATTTTAAAAATGAAGGCACATCTATGCATCGCAGAGAGTAAAAAGTAGATCTGTTTCAATCATCTGTAAGGGCCGAAACCGGATTTTTAAAATGAGGATCTTGGTCCAGAAACACTCGGATACAAGACAACTCCAATGACTCTCCCAGGAGGCTTAAGTTCAGCTGAGACAGGTCGGGGGCGAATACATAAAAGATAACCGTGGCCAGCATCCAAGGTCCGAATTTATGCAGAACAGAGTCACGCTCTCCAGGTCTAAAAGGCAAAGAACTACGAGCCTCAGGAACCCACTACGTGCCGTCAGGAAGGCGCAGTCGTTGACTCCGCCGAGCCGGGCCCCTCCAGGCGTTCTTCTACCCGGACCCGAGGTCGACGGGATCTGGGTTCCCGGGGCTACGGCGGCGGCGCGGGGGCCTCAGCCGACCCCGAGGCCTCCCAGGGCTTGGGCCTCCGCGGGAGCCGGGGCGCCGTGGGTTCGCCGTGGGTCGCTGTGATGCAGCGCCTCTCCAGGCCCGGGAGCTCCCGGCCCTCCTGGACCAGCTGCAGGAGCTGCGCCAGGGTCACCGAGGCGGGGGCCGACTCCGCGGGCGGCGGGCCCGGGTCAGGGCGGACCCGACCGCTGTGCTGCTCCATGCCGGGGCGCAAGCCTGACATGAGTGCGGGCAAGCACTTCCGGGTGAGGTGGGTGCAACCACCGTCCGAGGAAATGTAGAGGAGCTCGCAGGCCATACCAAGCCGGCCCAAAAAGGGGGGAGCACTTGAGAATTGCGACCTGCTCCGCGCAGAAACGCTTCGCGCGCGCGCGCGCGCGCACACACACACACACACACACATATACGCGCGCGCGCGCACACACACACACACACACACACCCTTAGCCCACACCAGAGCCTGCAACGTGCAATGCTTTAGAAGGAACTTGAAGGCTTGCACAGAATGGGCTGTGCATGTAGACACGCTGATGCGGACAAAAAGACCCAATTTGGCACACATGCATAGGAAGGTGCACATACCTGTTTCCTTTTTTTTCTTTTTCTTTTTCTTAAGTAATCTCTTGGGGCTCGAAATCAAATGTCACATGGTCCTCCGACTGAGCCCGCCGGACGCTGGAGTTCAAACTTACTTTCACACATGCGCAGAAATGCGCACCTACACCTGTAGAGACCTGTGGCAAGGGGGGTCTTCTCCACACCGGACTCCGCAGCTCCAGACAGAAAATAGCTGTGGACAGATTTCCAGTGACCTCAGGAGAACTGGGAACAAGTGACAGCACTAGAAAGTCTTGACACTCTCACCCCATTTCCTACCATCAACACTCTATTCCTGGTGTTCCCAGAGGGGATGAGAAAAGATGAAGGCAGGTCAGGTGTGCTACAGTCCCTCTGGCTGCTCAGAAAGTTAGTACAAACAATTCTCAGGTTTGTAAGTTTATCGAAAGCTAGCCTGATCTGGCAAACACTGTCTTCATCATGTAATCAAAGTCTACTAATAGAACAAGCTGGCGCCATGTATCTCCTGATGTGATGCACTGAGAAGGACACTATGGGTGTAGGAATAATACATCTCTTCTGTAGTATTCCTGCCCAAAAGGTTCACTCTGAATCTAATCTTGAAGAAATGAGCAAAGCAAAGTGAGAGACATTCTGCAAATGACTGCCTGGATGCTTTATAAATGGCAACATCATAAATGTCTCTGTGATGCCCACAAAGATGGTTATTAATATTCTAACTAGGTGGGTGGCTATGCTGACTCTTTTCTGTGGCCCCTCCAGGTCCTCTCTCCACCCTTGTCCACCCAGCTTCCAGCACACTGACATCTACAGACATTGCAATAGGTTTTGGGGTTTGGCCAGTGCGGGGTGGGGGGGGGGGGGTAGGGGGGTGGGGGGGTGGGAGTGAGCAGGAGAAGAGAGAAGGAGAAGGAGAAGGAGGCCAGGGTATTTATTCCTCAGTTTCTCTCCCTCCAGGATTCCCACTGGCTGCAGGGTCCTGGTTTCTGGTTTTAGGGCCCTGCCATTGCTCTCCTCACCTCTTAAGGCCTGTTACCAGTTCCAGGCACTGCATTATCACTTGGGATTTCCCTTCACCCTTCCACCCTCTATAAATAGTCCCTTTATTAAATTCTCCTCAAATTATCCAATACATGTGTGTCCTCTGTTTCCTGTCCACACTCACCAATAAAGGAATTGGCTCCAGGAACAGCCTCAGATAGAATACTGAGATTGGACTGATCATAAATTCAGAGCACAGGGGACGCCTCTTTGCAGCGGGGGAAGAACACCCAGATGATTCACTGCATGCACAGGTGTCACCATTACTCAAATTATCCTTGGGCAGGGGTGGGGGGTGGCAGGGGTGAAGTGGATAATAGTGCATTGTTGAGGGAGGGAGATGGCAGAACAAATAGCTGTGGCTCTTCTTCACTATGGTGTGGCCTCGTGTGGCTTCTCATGGCCACAGGGAGAAAACTGGAAATTATCAATGTCTGACAGGAAATGCGAGTGTGGAATCAGGACACCTTGATGGCACCTTGGAGGGGTCCCTCATCCCCTATAGGCAAAGAGAGCCCACATGGCTGAGGATGGGCACCGGGATGTCATTGTAGGGGTTGCCAAGTTGTGGTGCTAAGTGCTCATCCCTCTAGGGCAGCATAAGAATATGCTAACATAAGGGCACCGAGGGACTCTGAGATGAAATGGGGACATTTGGGCAGACATTGGCTTCCGTCTCCCCAGACATCAGCTTCAGGACTCTCCCCACCTCCAGTCTTCCATGGCCCTTGTCAAATCAGATCCCAGAACAGCCTGGGCAGAGAAGCACAAGGCCCACGCTGAGAGGAGGACGCCCAGACAGAAGGAATTACAGATCTTGCTAAACTGTCTTGGCAGGAGCCACAGCAATATGTGTGGGAATGGGTTCTAAGGGAAATAGACCCAGGAGGGTGGAATGTCAGGTTCAGTTTGCCCAAACTCAAGTCCATGGATGCTCATCCAGGATTTGGGATTTAATGTGTTGGCTCAAGCACCTGGAAGAGGCATAAATAGTCTATGAGGTTGGTTAATTAAAGCCTGGATTTAATGGTAGCCTATAGTTAGTAAACTTGAAATGCCAGAATTTCCCTGGCATAATGTAAAGGAAAGAATCCAAAATCTCAGAGAGGTGGGCATGCCAGATTGGATTTATTATGTGCAACCTGGTTAGCCACCCCTCAAGACATATTTTAAGGGGGTCTGGAAAACACCTCTTTGCCAAAGCATTAAGAAATTCATTGGTGAGGGGTGCCTGGCTGGCTCAGTCAGTAGAGCATGCAACTCTTGATGTCGGAGTCAAGAATTTGAGCACCGTGTTGGGCACAGAGTTTACTCGAAAGAAAGAAAGAAAGAAAGAAAGAAAGAAAGAAAGAAAGAAAGAAAGAAAGAAAGAAATAAAAAGAAGAAAGAAGGAAAGGAAGGAAGGAAGGAAGGAAGGAAGGAAAGGAAAGGAAAGGAAAGGAAGAGGGAGATAAATGCATTGGTGAGAGTCACCCACATCCTTGACTTGCTCTAATGGCTGTCCTCTGTAGGCTGGAGATGCTAGTGGGGGATGCTGGATGAATCAGTAGAACTGGATTCCGTGATCTCAGTGGAAACAATGGTATCCTGGTAGTGTAAAGGCCAGGTGGCAATGTTTAACAGCCAAAGGAAAGGTAGCCATAATACCCCACATTAAGACATGGGAAAGAATGGTCTTCCCGTTGGACATAATGACAGTCCTGTGGACCCTCTTTCCCCAGGCACTTTAGGCCTTGTTCAGTGGACTCATGGTGGCAGGGATGGAAGCTATGCTTTGGTTCAGTAATAGTCTTCCCTTCTCTGAGGCTAATCTGGCTGTGACCAGTGCTGAATGCCCATCCTACTTACAGCCCCATGCTGAGTCCCTGACTGGGTACCATTCTCACCTGTTTATAGGCTGATTTGACTGGGCCCTCCTAGCATGGAAGGACTCCATGTGCTTTATCCTCATGAGAACAGACACATATTCCAGGTATGAATTCACCTCCTCTGCCTACAGTCTTCTGTCAGCACCACTATTCTGTCAGCATCAGGTATTCTGATGGACAGAATACCTTACCCATCACCATGGCATTCCACACAAAATCGCCTCCAACCAGGGCTCACATTTCATTGCCAAGGAAATGTATGAATGAGCTCACTCCCAAGGAATTCACTGATCTTACCGTGTGCCCCATGACCTCAAAGCAGCAGGCAAGAGAGAATGGTGGATTGGCCTGCTGAAGGCTCATTTGGAGCATAGCTGAGAAACCACACTTTGCAAGGTGCAGGGGCTATCCTACCCGATGCAGTGTTTCCTTAAACCATAACCATACATGGTCATATATAACCAAGAGGTAGGGGTAGTCAGAGCCTCCTCACTATTACACCTAAAGTCTATAACCTACCAGAAGAATTTTTGCTTCCCATTCCAATAATGGAATGGACTCAGAGGGCGTGGTGATCCTAGAACCCCAGAGAGAAACACTTCCCACCATATGACAATCATAGAACTGATGACTTGAAAGCTGAGATGGCCCTGGCCATTTTGGTTTCTCCTGCTACTGATTCAATAGGCAGAGAAAGGCGCCTCTGTAATGTCTCGGTTGGTGAAGCCCAATTACTAGAGAAAATTAGGTTGCTACTGCATAATAGAGATGGGGCTAGATCTGGAGCCCAGGGGAGTCACTGAGGTGTCTCTTAATAATCCTCCCGGGGCGCCTGGGTGGCTTAGTCGGTTGAGCGCCTGACTTCGGCTCAGGTCATGATCTCACGGTCTGTGAGTTCGAGCCCTGCATCGGGCTTTGTGCTGACAGCTCAGAGCCTGGAGCCTGCTTCGGATTCCGTGTCTCCCTCTCCCTCTGCCCCTAACGCACTTGCATTCTGTCTCTGTCTCTCTCAAAAATAAATAAACATTAAAAAAAATTTTTTTAAATCCTCCCAACCAGTGGTCCCGAAAACTTCAGCAACCCAACAAAGTCAAGACCACCAAGGACTCAGACCCTATAGGAGTAAAGGTTTGAGTCACCCACCAGGTAAGGAACCTGGTGCTGGCAAAAAGGATAAGAAGAATGTGTCATTGGAGTGAAAGCAGGCAGGTGTGATTTCAACTTAGGCCTTGTACCCCCCAATTTCCCCTGCTAACTTATGTAAAGAACACTGGAGGGGCGCCTGGGTGGCGCAGTAGGTTAAGCGTCCGACTTCAGCCAGGTCACGATCTCGCGGTCCGTGAGTTCGAGCCCCGCGTCGGGCTCTGGGCTGATGGCTCGGAGCCTGGAGCCTGTTTCCGATTCTGTGTCTCCCTCTCTCTCTGCCCCTCCCCCGTTCATGCTCTGTCTCTCTCTGTCCCAAAAATAAATAAAAAACGTTGAAAAAAAATTTAAAAAAAAAAAAAGAACACTGGAGGTAGCTAACATCTTCAAAATACCCATCTGTGTTCCTGCTAGGACCCTGGGATATAAAGTACATATTTTAGTTAGAATTGTCTGGGCAGCGAGCAGCAGAAAAACCAAAATAACAATAGTTTACACATGATAAACGTTTCTAAGCTCTTTCTCCTATAAATTAAACTTGGTGTCAAGCAAGCCAAAGCTGGTGTGGTGGCTCCACGAACGTCAGATCGTGCTACCTGTGCATCTTTTAATCCTCTTTAAATTAACACCATAGGGGTGCCTGGGTGGCTCAGTCCGTTAAGCGGCCAACTTCAGCTCAGGGTCATGATCTCGCGGTCCGTGAGTTCGAGCCCCGCATCTGGCTCTGTGCTGACAGCTCGGGGCCTGGAGCCTGCTTAGGATTCCGTGTCTCCCTCTCTCTCTGGCCCTTCCTCTCTCTCTCTCTCTCTCAAAAATAAATAAACATTAAAAAAAATTTTTTTTAATTAACATAATAACTGAAACATTTCCCCATGTCATTACAACCTCTTCGGAAAGAATCAAGACTTAGCTCAAGTATCTTCTAAATCATTCTTCCTAAGGCTCACATCAGCTCCAGAAAGGATGATCTCCCTCTCCCGGGACCCCCCCACACACACACATGCACACACCAGTCGTGACATCTGTTACACTCCAAGTCCCTTGTCTGTTTATGAGCCTGTCTCCTTCCTTGACTGGTGGGAGTAGCTCTTTTTGTCTCATCCCCAGCCCCAATTCCTGGCATCAAACAGACACCAAGAAGTGGTTTGCAATCCGAGGATATTCTGAGGCCTGCATAGTATTTCATCCTAGAGAGCCACTCTGGTTTATTTAGCTCCTTCCTTGTTATTGAACTTTCAGGTGATTTTTATTTTGTATTATACCTATCACTGTAGGACTTTTTATTTGATCAATGAAATGGGTGCCCCCGTCAGTATTAACTGGAAGACACTTCTACTTGCTACTTCAGCACACACACATCCTGATCTGGCCCTCTGACTGCAGCCTTCTAATCGGATATGTCAGATTTACAATCGGTAACCGCTTGGTGAATAGCGGCGGTCTTTGTCTAATAAGCATTGCTGCTTTTCCTTCATTTTCTTTTTCATAGCCTATGTGGCTCATCCCAGTTTAGAAGAGCCCTTGGTTTTCTATGTGTATATATGAAAAAAAGGGGAGAGAGGGAGAGATCATCTGCTGTGCCAGGCACTCAGATGGGTACTCCTATCGGACAACCTTGTATGAAGAGCCCTGGAGAGACTCCTGTGAACACATCCCTAGAGTGAAATCCCAGTTCCACCACTTGCTGCTAGGGGATCCTCGGAACTTCGTTTTTCAGAGTCGCACTTTCCCCGGCTGGAAACAGGGATGAGAACACCTGATGGGGTGATTGTGGGGATTTAAGGAGAGGTCTGTGAATAGGACCTGGCTCTTAGTAGGCAGGCCAGCAAATGGCCAAGTTTAATCCCAAGTGAGGAGCTCAGAGAAGGATTTCTCTCAGAGGAGCTCTGAGATCCAACCCCAGCATGTCAGGACATCCTCACAGCCCTGGGCAAGGACGTCTTTAGGACCCGCAAGACTGTGCCCGCAGAGGGAGATTCTTGGCGCTTCTGGAAGGAGGATACCTACCTATGTGACAGCGGGCAAGGAAAGCTTGCAGTGCTTTGGGGATGAGACCTGTAGCCCGGAGCTGGGAGTGGGCCGGTGGGAGGGTAGCTGAGCAGCAGGAGATGGTTCCAGCCGGCAAGGTAGGCGGCTGGCACAAGGGGTCTTCTGCCTCCCCGTTCCTGGGAAGGTCTTAAAACCCTAAAGAGGCCAGAGGGCTCCTTCCCCATCTGTAATGTGGTAACGGAGCCCGGGCCAGCACCTCCCCAGGCTGGAAGGCAGGAGAGTCGTTAGGGACACCTGCCTCCTCCCCGCCCTCGCCCCCTCCCCCTCCCAGCGGGAGCCCGCGCAGACCGTGGGCACCTGGGCGCGGGCTGCGCCTGGGAACAATTGGCGCCCGTGGCCTCCAGGCCTCCCTGCGGGAAGGGGGCGGGACGTCGGAGGGTGCAATAGACAGGACTATTAAAGCAACCATCCCGACGGAAATGGGGTGAGGCTGGAACCAGAATAAAGAATCCTGAGAACCAAGAAGAAATAAACCCTCCAACATAAAAGATATTAACATAGAGAATGTCTCGCAAGTAATAGGGATAATCGATATCCTGGGATAGTAATCGATATCCTCGCAAGTAATCGATATCCTGGGATAACCGATTAGCGCTGGGGGGGGGGGGGGCATGAAATTTAGATGCATGTCTTCTATCATACACCGAAATTAATTCCTGATAGAGTTAAATGGTGATGGGGGATTGGGGATTAAACTACACACGCACAAAAAGACAGAAGGGAGAATGTATCCGTTCTGTAGAAGGGCGAGGACTTCCTAGGCTTAAAACGGATGAGGAAGGCGCCTGGGTGGCTGAGTGGGTTGGGTTGAGCGGGGAACCCTTGATTTGTGTTCAGGTCATGATCTCATGGTTTGTGGGATACAGCCCCATGTCCACATCGCAATGATAGCGGGGAGCCTTCTTGGGATTCTCTCTCTCTCTCTCTCTCTCTCTCTCTGTTCCTCCCCTGCTAGTGCTCTCACTCTCTCTCTCTCAAAATACGTAAATAAACATTAAAAAAAAAAAAAAAAAAAAACAACCGTGAGATAAATCCCATTAGGAAAGACAGATGTGTTGGGGGCGTCTGGATGGCTCAGCCAGTTAAGCCTCTGACTTCCGCTCAGGTCATTATCTCACAGTTCATGAGATCCAGCCTCGAGTTGGGTTCCTGTGTGGACCTTGCTTGGATTCTCTCCCTCTGGCACTCTGCCCCTCCCCCATCTCTCTGCCCCTTCTCCCCCGTCTCTCTTGCGCGTGCATGCTCTCCCTCAAAAGTAAAAAATAAAACTTAAAAAAAAAAAAAAGCTGTTGCATAATATTCACTAATACAGGTACACCAAACATTAATTCATTTGGCCCTTCCCCTAGCGTTGAACAATTACACTGTTTCCAATTTCTCTTGCTTTTTACATATACTACTACTTCAAAGAAAATTTTTGTGCATAAATCTTTGTCTTATAATGACTGACTCATTTCATTAGGATATATACATAGATGTGAAGTTTCAGGGTCAAAATGACAGCTATAGCTAAAATTTAGTAGAGTCACTGAAAATGGCATTTATGAAGAGGGTTTTTTGTGTTGTTTTGTTTTGTTTTTTAAGATTTCATTTTAAATAATCTCTACACCCAACCTGGGCTTGAATTTACAGCCCGGAGATCAAGGAGATGAAGAGTCACTGCTCTACTGTCTGGGCCAGTCAGGTGCCCCAAAAGAGTTTCTTCTTCTTTTTTAATGTTTATTTATTGTTGAGAGACAGAGCACAAGTTGGGGAGGGGCAGAGAGAGACAGAGACAGAATCTGAAGCAGGCTCCAGGCTCTGAGCTGTCAGCACAGAGACTGACATGGGACCAGAACCCATGAACCCTGAGGTCATGATCTGAGCAGAAGTTGGACGCTTAACAGACTGAGCCACCCAGGTGCCCCTAAAGAGTTTATTCTTTTTTTTTTTTTTTAATTTTTTTCAACGTTTATTTATTTTTGGGACAGAGAGAGACAGAGCATGAACGGGGGAGGGGCAGAGAGAGAGGGAGACACAGAATCGGAAATAGGCTCCAGGCTCTGAGCCATCAGCCCAGAGCCTGACGTGGGGCTCGAACTCACGGACGGCGAGATTGTGACCTGGCTGAAGTCGGACGCTTAACTGACTGCGCCACCCAGGCGCCCCAAGAGTTTATTCTTAAAACAGATTCGATGAGTGGTGCCTGGGTGGCTCAGTCGGTTGGACAGCCGACTATGGCTCAGGTCATGATCTCACGGTCTGTGAGTTTGAGCCCTGCGTCGGCCTGTGTGCTGACAGCTTGGACCCTGAAGTCTTCTTGGGGTTCTGGGTCTTCCTCTCTCTCTGTACCTCCCCCACTTGCACTCTCTCTCTCTCTCTATCTCTCAAACATTAAAAAAAAACTTTTTTTTAAGGTAGTCGATGTAACAGGCAGGGAATATTCATGAAACCTCTGAAATTTCCCCTCAATATCACTGTGAATCTGAAACTGTTCTAAAAACTAAATTCTATTTTTAAACGTGGCGGGGGCAGGATGTTGTAACAACACTGAAATAAGTGTATTGGGCTTTTTGGCTACAGTGAGGTCAGCCATCAGGAAACTGTCCAAGCCCCGGCTCTGCCACCTGCCAGCTATGTGACCTTGAGCAGGTCACTCAACCTCTCTGAGCCTCAGCTGCCTCACCTGTGAAATGGAACTTAGAGTGGTTGGCTGGACAGAATGAAGTGTTGAATGCAAGGCCTTGAATACTGCCTGGTGCTCTGTATCCTGTAGATGGCAGGGCCAGTGAGTGGGAAAAGACTTTGCAGACCGTGAGGTGCTCTTCAGATGGGAGGGAGTAGGCTGTGGGAGAGGCACCTTGAGTTCCCTGGCGCCTGAGAGGGGATTGGGTTTGGGGGCCAGGATGGCGGTGGGAGGGGCCCTCACTGGGGAAACGGCTCCGTGGTGGAGCAGCTGAGGTGCAGCTGGGCCTGTGGCCTGGGAGGCAGTCTTGCGGGCACCTCCTCCCGCAGCCCACAGTCTGCAGCTGAGTCCTGCCTCTTCTCAGGTGGGCCATGGCCAGGACTTGGCTGCTGCTTCTCCTGGCCCTCGGGTGTCCAGCCCTGCCCATAGGTGAGCCCCCTCCCTGCATCCCTCTCTGGGCCCCATTCGTTTGCCCAAGCCCGCTCCCTAGCTCCTGACCTCCTTGGGTGTGGGTGGGATGTGGGGAGGCAGGACAGACCTATGTGGGGTCCCTGGGAAGGGTCTCACCATAAGCCCACCGCTCCCTTCCCCACAGTATTCACCTTCCAGCTATCTCACTCTGGGGCTCCAACTCCTGTTCCCTGGAGTCCACAGTGTTGGTAGTAGGGCAGTCACTTCTTGGAGGTAGATAATAAGAACAAGCTGGATGGGCATCCAGGGAGGGTGGGGATGGGGTAGCCAGGGCTGGGACATGGGCGGCATTGTGAGATCCTCTCCTGTCCTTCCTGTCCTGGACTCCTGCCCTCAACAGTACCCTATTCCAAAAGGACTCAGAATGCCTCAGGTTCATCCCTGCTCCCCCTTCTTCGTGAGTTCTCAGGAGAGGTCCCAAGGCCCCACTGACTTCCCAAGGGTATTACCCTCAGTTCCTCAAAGATCAAGAATGGAGCCAAATGACTTGTGTTTAGAGGAGAGAATTCTGGGGCACCTGGGAGGCTCATTTGGTTAAGTGTCCAACTCTTGATTTTGGCTCAGATCATGATCTCATGTTTCATGCATTGGAGACCCGAGTCAGGCTCCATGTTGACAATGCAGAGCCTGCTTGGGATTCTCTCTCTCCCTCTCTCTCTCTGCCCCTCCTCCCTAAACAAACAAACAAACAAACTTAGGGGATAGAATCCCAGCTTCATCTAGAAGTATGTGCATGTTTACATGTTATGTGGTGGGGAAAGGCCTTGATCTCTGAGTCAGGGCATCTTTTTAAAATTTTTTTAAAAGTTTTATTTATTTATTTTGAGAGAGAGCATGCGCTAGCAGGCAGGGGAGGGGCAGAGAGAGGAAGACAGAGACAATCCCAAACAGGCTCCACAACATCAGCAAGGAGCCTGATGCTGGGCTCGATCTCAGGAACCGTGAGATTATGACCTGAGCTGAAATCAAGGGTCAGACACTTACCCAAACAAGCCACCCAGGCGCCCCCGCATCTTCTTGGTCTAAAGCTGGCTTCTAGTATTTTCATAAGCTGTCTCTTGCTAGGGAGATTAACCATATCCATGTGAAGCAGGGAGAGCCCATGGCAAAAGGTCTGGGAAGGAAGCAGCCAGGCTGAGGAGGAGCAATCCCGGGCAGCTTCATGGAGGAGGCACATGCTAAACTCAACCTGGGGAGTGTCTCTATCTGTACAACTGGACAGGCTCAGGAGCTCACTTTCAGCTTTTCTGTTCCTTTTGTTTGCCATGCCTTATTAATATTAGTATTGATAAAATAATACTAATACTTTTCTGCCAAGGTGTTTGACATTCATGACCTTTATTCTTCACAACAATTTTACTGGGCTGGTGTTTTTAAGTTTATTATATTGGTGCAGAATTCAAGACTCAGTAAATTAAGTGGACCAGCCAACAGTCAAACCAACTCTGTCTGAGGCCATGTCCCAGGCTTGATCCACTGTGCCATGTAGCAAAATCTTAGTCACCCTTCCAAGTGGGGCGGGTCTATGGGAGCAGGAGTCAAAGAGACCTGAGTTCCAATCCTGAGTAGGCTACTTACCTTCCACATGCTTCCAGATCAGTTCTTTGACCTTCAAGAAACCTTCCCTGAGCACCCCCCACTCTGACTTCCCCACAAGATTCTCTGGTGTCTTTTCCTGTGCCCTGAGGAATTTCTTTAGCTTGGCTGCATTTAACTCATGGGATAAATTTGTGGGTTTTAACGTTTGAGATTTTATTTATATGAAAAGATATCCAACTATTCAAGAATAACATTTTGGTCATTATATATATTGTCACCTTCACTGAAAAATATAAGATTGTAGAAAATCAAGACTATTCCAGAAAATACAGGACAGATGTTTGCAGTACCCATGTGACTTTTTTTTTTTGAGAGAAAAAAAAAACTTGCACGAGCAAGTGGGGGAGGGGCAGAGGGGAAGATTGAGAGAGAGAGAGACAGAGAGAGAGAGAGAGAGAGAGAGAGAGAGAGAGGATCTTAAGCAGACTCCACAGTCTGTGTGGAGTCCGACTCGGGGCTCAATCCTATGACCTTGGGATCATGACCTGAGCCAAAATCAAGAGTTGTACGCTTAAACCAACTGAGCCACCCAGGCACCCCTATTTTTGATTTTTTAACTATGAAATAATACAGACACTTGAAATAGTTGAATTGTATAATACATAAATTATGTCTGACAAAGCTCTTTAAAAAATATTATAGGGACACCTGGCTGGCTGGGTTGGTAGAGCATGCGACTCTTGGTCTCAGGGTTGTGAGTTTGAGTCCCACCCCACGTTGTATGTAGAGATTACTTAAAAATAAAATCTTTCTAAAAAATACAACAGACTGGAGCGCCAGGGGGGCTCAGTCAGTTAAGTGTCCAACTTCAGCTTAAGGTCATGATCTCATGGTTTGTGAGTTCGAGCCCCGCATCGGGCTCTGTGCTGACAGCTCAGAGCCTGGAGCCTGCTTAGGATTCTGTGTCTCCTTCTCTCTCCACCCTTCCCCTGCTCATGCTGCCTGTCTGTCTGTCTCTCTCTCTCAAAAATAAATAAACATTAAAAAATATTTTTAATACTACAGACCTACACAAAAGAACAGAGAGAATAGGGCAACAAACACCTCTGCATATTCCACTGAGATTAACAAATAGTTAAAATTTTGCCATATTTGAATCAGATAAAAGAAACAAAAAGTTACAGATACATTCGGAGCCCTCTTTGATCTCATTCCAGATCTTATTTCCTTCCCTTCCTCCCCAGCGGTAACCACTCTCCTGAGACTGGCACAACAAGGTATTATAAGAATGTGTTTATGCACCTACTATCTTTCCCATAGGAAAGGTTCCTTGAGGGCAGGGACAATGTCTTCACCAGTGTTTTATCTCCAGTTCCTGGCACAGAGTATGCCAGATATTGGGTGAGGGATATGATGGATATGATGGGTGAGGGAAGGATGGATACATGGATGCACGGATGCATGGACAGATCTGCAGATGGACGGTAGAAGAGGTATAGGAAAGACGGATGATGGGGAAAACATGGATGAATCGATGGGTAGATGCAAGAAGAGAGGGATGGATGAGTGGGTGGAAAGATAGATGGATGGTGGAAGCAAACCCAGATGGAAGGACAGAAGTCTATTATGAGGTGCTGGCCTGGGAGGGCACAGACAGATCAAGCCCCCCACAGGTGCATGCTCTCTTACAGGTGTGGGCGGCACACCCTTCCCCTCTCTGGCCCCACCAATCACGCTGCTGGTGGATGGGAAGCAGCAGACGCTGGTGGTCTGCCTGGTCCTCGATGTTGCACCCCCTGGCCTTGAGAGCCCCATCTGGTTCTCAGCTGGCAATGGCAGCTCGCTGGACGCCTTCACCTACGGCCCTTCCCCAGAGGCTGACGGCACCTGGACTAGCTTAGCCCAGCTCTCCCTGCCCTCTGAGGAGCTAGCAGCCTGGGAAAACTTGGTTTGCCACACTGGGCCCGGGGCCGGCGACCACAGCCAGAGCACACGGCCCCTCCAGCTGTCAGGTAGGGACGGCGTCTGGGCCCCTGTGGATGCTCCCTGCCCCTCCCCTACACACCCTGGAAACAGGATATGGTGGGAGACAGGGCAGGCTCCGGGCCATGGGGGCATGGAGGGTGTCCACATGCCAACCATCTGAATGAGGTGACGATGGGTAGGATCAGAGCAGGGTGACCTCAGGGCCCTGAGTCCTGGATTTGCAACTCCTTCAAATATCCAGGCTTCAAATATCTCCTTCAAATCCAGGCTCTGATGCATGACTTCCAAGAGGTAATACCTCCTCCCTCTTATTACCTAGGGTTAATATCTGTATCGCCCTATATATGACACCCTACCTATAAGGACCAAGCAATAATTAAATAACAAAATGTTTTCATCTACTTATTGTTTACCCTGCAACAGGCACTGTTACAAACACTTTACATTCATAAACTAGGCCATATTATTTTCCCAATCTTACAGGCACAGAGAGGCTAAGTGACATGTCCAAAGCCAGCTATTATTTTTACTAGGTGACTTACTTCCTCTTTTTGGATTATGGCAGTTTTGTCACCTTCCAAACGGGAATGTGGACTAAAGGTCCCGCCTTTCAAAGAAGGGTGCTAAGAAAACCCATTTCTTGTCTGAAAGTGCTGAGGCACCTCAGCCTCCCCTGGGCACAGAACAGTCGACCGTGGGGAGTGAGAGAGATCTGGGCCCCTGAGAGGAGTCGTAGCAAATGGGCCCCAGGTTCCTACTGCTGGTTCATTTGTCCAACATGCCGTGAATGGCTGCCCTGTGCCAGGCTGGGAGCATAGTGCTTGGGTGGAGGGCAGAGCCCATCCCCAAAGACTCATTCTCTTCTCCTTGACTGGCAGGAGAGACTTCCTCAGCCAGAACCTGCCTCTGGGAGCCTCTCAGGGGTGAGTACTGGGGATCTTGGGCTCTGTTAGGGTCTGGCCTGATGGTTCCACTCTGCCGGGGTGGGGGGTTGGTGGTGTTCCCTGAAGAGGCTGCCTTGCTGGGTTGGGGCACTGGCAAGCCTGGGCTTGAGTCTACCTGTGGGTAAATGGGAGTGGGTCCTCTGACCCCAGAGTACTCCCTGGACACCAGTTGGAAGGTGTAGGTGAGAGTTAACGGGAGGCTCCTTAAAGCTCTCCTTGGGCAGCCCAGATGGATGGTGTCAGCGTCAGAGCCTTGGGAGACTGGGTGATAGACAGTCCCACCACCCAACAGGCAGAGAGAGTCATGAGTCAGGTTCTACTTCCTCACCACATAGAGCATTTGGAGCTGGTTATTTGCCTCTGCATCAGATGCTAATTTCTGCCTGGCCTACATCCCCCTGGTTTGGGGGGAATAAAATAAAATGAAGGCTGGGAAGGTGTGCGTTATTATTACCAGTTAGAGCTCAGGTCAGACACCGGGGAGGACTTGCCCTGGCTTTGGGGAACGGCGGGGAGGAGGAAGGGCAAGGGCAGAGGACAAGGCCCCTCTTCCCCAGAGAACGCCCTCCTGCGGGTGGGGCTGACGCTGGCCTCCAGGTCCCTAACTGCTTTTCTCTCTCCCGCAGGGACGCGGGGCCAGGCGCTGCGGCTGGGGGCGCTGCGACTGCTGCTTTTCAAGCTGCTGCTGTTTGACGTGCTCCTGACCTGCAGCCGCCTCCGTGCCCTGCCCTCCACGCTGGGGGACTCCGGGCTCCCCGCGCCCCCCAGGGCCCCCCTGGAGCCCCGCCGTCTCCCGCAGCCTCCGCCCGCAGCAGAGCCTTCAGCTCCAGCCACCTGGATTCGCCGCAGTGCTGGGGGGACGGCAGGCCCGGGGCTCACCCTGTCGCTGCAGCCCCGCCTTCTCGGCTGGGAGTCCAGGAGCCCGGTGTGGGAGGAGGGGACGCTCCCTACCCACCGAGCCTGGGCCTGGTGCTCGTGAGTCACCCTGAATTCCTGCCTCAAGCCTTGCAGTCTTTGTGTGTGACCTGCCTCCTATTGCAGATGGAAATTTCCGGCGCTGGGGTTTGTCTCCCGCCTCGGATTGAGGGCCTTCTGAGGGAGAAGGCTGTATCTCTCCCATCAGACCGGGAGCCGCTTGAGGGCGGGGATCCACAGGTACAGGGACCCTTGAGGTGCAGAGAACTGAGAAGAATTAAAGGGGAACTTAAATGACACAAACAAATGAAACATATTTTAATTCACGTCTGCCCTGGGAGGAGGGGATTTGGCAGATTTTTAAGAAGCAGAAATCTGGGAGGGCTCCCTTGAGGAAGAGGGCTTCCTGAGGGTGAGACTCTGGGAACTGTAGAGTGATGCCAGGGTTTGGGGAAGATGCTGTCCTACCTCTGTCTCCTTCTCCGCAGGCAGGCATGGGGTGAGGCTCCCTCTCTGTCTCCCCATCCTGACCCAGCCTTTGCAAGAGGTCAGGATGAGGAGCCCAGGAAGCCAGGAAGGTGGGGTGCTGGGCCTGATGTGAAGTTTTGTACAGACTTGACAGAAATGAACAGGGCCAGGATCCCAGGGTAACAGGATCATATACAATGCCAAGAGCATGGATATTAATTACAAACTTACACCTTATTAATCAGTTAAGGGTCATTATTCATTTAACAAATATTCATTGAGCATCAACCCTGAGCCAGGCACTAAAGAGTCTTTTTGTTTCCTAAAGAGCGTTCTTACACTGATAGTATATGAGGCCCCCACAGTAGAGTGTCTGGCCTCTGTTTCTCCAGCACTGGCAGGAAATCCAGTCTTTCCAGGGGTTCCTCTCCAGTAATCACCCGCAGGAATCTCTGGGTGCTTTCATGTGAATCCAGGTGTCCCCTAGGCAGCACAGGACAGTCTGCTGGACAAGTGGTGCTACCTTTGTCTTTCTTCCCCCAAGGTGGTATTAGCAAATGCTCTAACATCACCCCCCACCACCACACACACACATGGTGTCAGTGACATTTCCATCTTTCCTGAGCCTCTGTGCCCTCTCAGCTACTGTTCCATGAAAACCCTATCTGCTGCACAGCTCATCTCTCACCAGCCTGTAAGGAGATACTCCCGCCTCTTTTTGGATTCTTCAAGGAGGGGTATCCCACAACTTCTGGGGACAAATCCGTCCGCCATCCCTACATGGCTTGCTCCTTCCCCAACACACAGACTGAGAAGAAGTCTAAACTAGGCTGGGTTGGGGCAAGGGCATGTCTGGCCATAACCTCAGACTTTCTCCGGCCACTAGCCGTTTCCGGCCCTGAGCTCCTGCCAAACTGATTTGTGCCTCAGTAAATGTCCTTCAGACGTCCTTTTGTTCATTTTGGAATCAGAGCTTCCCTTAGCTTCAACGCCCCTCCTCACTGAGGCTCAGTTGCCTACTGTGGCTGGCTAAACATTATTTCCCAGGAGGGTTCCTGGGCCTAGGTAAATCACTGGACTTGGCCAGGCTCTGAGTCTCCCCAAGTCTTAAGAAGCCTACAGAAGATGAAGCATTGCAGAAGGGTGTCCTGATCCTGTGTGCTATAGAATTATACATACCACAGCCCCTTCGTATCTAAAGTGCCTTGTCACTTGCACAATTGTTTTGAGCAAGAAGCTAAAATCAGGAAATAACAAGTCAAAAGGCTGAGCATCAGTCCTAAGACTTCATTAAATAATATAAATATCCAATATCTAGGAAGGAAACATAGGGCACTGGGGAACAGAGCCTTGCAGACAAAAGTGTAATTTGCAGACAACTTCCCAGAAAAGCAGCCTTGGTATGTGTGTGTGTCCACAGGACACTGAGCTCAGGGGCAGTCTGAAGCAGCCCCAAAGACCAAGAAAGTCCTCCTCTTGATGAGGAGATGGGAACCCACTGAGCGTCTCCTTATGTGGGGTACCCTGTCGTTGCTGGGGAGGCAGAAGGGAAATACAATTGTTCATTAGCCAAGTCCCTGCTTTGTAGGAGCTCAGAATCCAAGAAATAAATAATAGGGTAGAAAAGAGAACTAAGGTTACATACTAATAAAAAAAAAGTGTGAATTTTTTACAATCTGTTAATAAGCTTTAATTCCACAAACCTATTTGAGGTTGCCAGCTACAGGCAAGTCTTTAACAGCAGCTAGGAGCATCCTTTGTCATCATAAAGATAGAAACTGAGGCTCAGGGTGCCTGGCTGGCTCAGTCCATGGAGCACCCAACTCTTGAATTTGCGATTGTGAGTTTGAGCCCCACGCTGGGTGTAGGGATTACTTTAAAAATTAAAAAAAGGAAGAGAGAAAAGGAGGGAGGGAGGGAAGGCAGGAAGGAAGGGGAAAAAAGAGAAAAAAGAAAAAAAGGGAGAGGGAAGGAAGGAAAAAAAGCAAGAGGCAAGAGGAAGAAAGGGAGGGAGGGAGGGAGGGAGGGAAAGAAAGAAAGAAAGAAAGAAAGAAAGAAAGAAAGAAAGAAAGAAAGAAAGAAAGAAAGAAAGAAAGAAAGAAAGAAAGAAAGAAAGAAAGAAAGAAAAAGAAAGAGGCTTGGAGAGGAGGTAATTTGTTCTAGCCCTCGGGGGACAAAGCTGGGATTACTGGGCATTAAAAAAGCAGCTTGAAGGCTGGGGACTGAGTCGCCATGGTCTCACCTACACAGCCTACCACTGATTAGCAATTATAACAATAACAACAACTATAATAATAATAAAATTTTAAAACAGGTGCTCACTTAAGTGTTTGCTGCATTACAACCCCAGGAGGGAAGTGACGCGTAAGAAGGCGGCGGCGAAGGCCGTCAAGACAGCCTTCTGCACCTCTTGCAGGACCGACGAGCCCAACCTCGTCCCTTTCAGGCCTAGCCCACAGCTTCCCCTCTCGGCGTGCTGGTCCTCCAGCCGCTCCAGAGCCACCGTTAGTGGGTGGGGTAAGATGCTGCCATAGGACACTGAGGACACCATCTGTTTCCTCATTGGCCGAGGCCGAAAAAAGATCGCCCTCCCATTCGCTGGGGTGCAAGCCCCGGAAAGCCCATTGGCTGCGTAGTCCGCGGGCCTTCGTCGGCTCTGAGGGCGGGCCGAGGCAGCCAGAGGAGGGAGCGGGCCGGGGGCTCCCTGTTGCCCTGGTTACGCCGAGGCACGTGTGCAGTCCCGGAAGCGGCTCCGGGAAGCTGCCCAGCGCGCGCAGTCGGAGGAAGCGCAGCCCGGTCCGCTGGGGTCGGGTCCGGCTGGGCTATGGAGCCGTTGCCTGAGCCCGCGCCCCGGCCCGGACCCCGCTGTCTTCTGCTTCTCTCCCTGCTACTGTTGCTGCTGCTGCTACTGCCGGCCCCGGAGCTGGGCCCGAGCCAGGCGCAAGCCGAGGAGACCGACTGGGTTCGACTCCCCAGCAAATGCGAAGGTGAGGGGGCGGGGCCGGCGAGGAGTATCCTGCCAGAGGGGCGGGGCGTGCAGAGAAGGGGGTGAGGGGGATGCAAGATCCTTGCCTCCTGAGCTAGAGTCTCTTCATTCATTGAAGCTAATGTGTGCCTGGCTCTGTGCTGGATGCTGAGGACACAGGGGCGGGCAAGGGATCAGGTCTCGGTGCACCTGGAGCGATCAAATCGGTACAAAAGAAGCAGTTATAATCCAGGGTGGTAGATGCCATGATAGATAACAGGCTTTGCCGAGTGAGGAGCATCTAATTTAGCCTAGGGATGGGGGAAAGGCTGTGTGTAGAGGAGAGTCAGGAAAGGCTTCGTACAGGAAGCCCAAACAATAATTAGGACTTAGCTGGGTGAAGAGAAGTGAAAAGAGAGAATGTCTTAGGAAGCCACAGATGCAGAGGCCCATAGGCTAAGAAGCAAAGGACAGACAAGTTTGAGGAACTGAGAAAGTATGTATGACTGTTCTTAGGGGAAGAAGAGTCTGAGAAAGTCCTTTCCCCTTTTGGCCCTCACCACAACCTAATCTGTGCAGTTGATGGACTCCCCCACTAGCTGTGAGCTCCTTGAGGACAGGACCTTTTCTCAGATATTTATTCACACAATGCCTGGTACGCACCCAGTGAATATTTTTGGAATAAATAGGAATAAACAGGGACTGTGGGTGTGGGTAGAGGAAGGAGAAGGGTCTGAGGCCTAAGGGGAGAAGAATACAGGGCCACTTTGGGACAAGAGTAGAGCCTGGGGGAATTTGGTGAGGGAGGAGGATTTTAGGAATAAGGAGAAAATGAATCCCAAAGGTATAGAAGTGGAGGTGTGGAACTTCAGAGAGAGAAAGAGCACCAGCACCCAAGCCAGTGATCTGGGACTATGAAGGGCCATTCTTCCTCCCCCCATCTCTGTTTTCTCCCCGGACCTTCGCAGCCACTCCTTTCTTCCCATCTCTGTAACCCAAACCCCTCAGCAAGTTGGCTATAAATCCATTTCGTCCCAATTCAAAGCGTACAGCAGGCCAGATGTTCCCTAAGTCCTGGGAAGTGGGGGTGGGGTAGGTGGTTTGGGACACATAATCCTTTCATTTTCGAGATGAAAGATAAGATGCTTCAGACACGACCTGACTTCACCAGTAGGGCTCCCAGTATGGGTGCTAGCCTGTACCTTGTCCCTCAGCCCTATAAATAGGCAGAGGGTTGCAATGCTTTCCTCTCACTCTTTCTCGAGAACTCTTTTGCGGAGTTCATTTCCTCTCTTTGTTTTCAATCTTAGCCTCCACTGTGTCTCTGATTATCCTCATAGTCTAAGAAGCTCACATTTCTTTCCATTAGGAGGCATTCACAGACTCAGAAGCAGAGAGCTGGCAAAGATTTTAAGAGATCATTCTAGTCCAACCCCATTTTGTAGGTAATGGATAAAGATTAAAAGGCATTTTCATGGGCACCTGGGTGGCTGAGTCTGTTAAGCATCTGACTCTTGATTGTGGCTCAGGTCATGATCTCACGGTTTGTGAGTTTGAGCCCCCACGTTGGGCTGTGTGCTGACAGCGTGGAGCCTGCTTTGGATTCTCTCTCTCCCCCTCTCTCTCTCTGCCCCTCCCCCATTGCACAGTCTTGAGTGCACATGGGTGCCCTCTCTGACTCAAAATAAATACATAAAACTTGAAAAAAATGGATTTTCAGTCACAGGATGGCTTGGCAAACTCTTAGGCTCCTCTTAATAGTGTATTTGCTTTTATTTATCATTGTTGCACCTTTGTTGTTAAATGCTGATTGTGTCTGGCCCACAAAGCCTGCCTCCTGGCTCAGTAGCCTCAGTGGAATAGGCCTTGGCACAGAGGAAGGAGAGCCTGCCTGGAAAAAGAGTAGGTGGGTGTCCAGGAGAGTCTGGGGCCTGTGCCATGAGCCTCCTCCAAGTCTGATTCTGGGTGGGATCCCCAGAGGGGGTCTTGAAGAGGTAAGATTTGGAAGAGTTGGGAAGCAAGGTTGTGGTTGATGGGCACAAGAGAGAAAGGAGGTTCCAGGTCCCCAGGGCCTGGAATCCTAAACGTTGAGGGCGTGGGAGAAAGGAGCAAAAGAGCCAGAAAAGCGATGAGCTCACACAGAGTACAGAACAGAGAGGGGAGGGGGACAGGTGTCCTGGATAGAGAGCCTGGGAGGTGAGCCACCTCGATTCATTGCAGACTCTCAGATCCCAGCCTATATTTTGGAATTTTCATGTGTTCCAGATTCTCCAAGCCATCTATTAATGTGTACGTTATAAAATTTTACCAAGCAAGCCTTCAGGGGAGGTATTTGTTTTGGTGGTGAATTGGTCCCCTACCAAAGTCTGCTGTCAGTGTTACAGTCACTCTGATGGTGTTTAGCCTATAGATCATATTCATTCAGAGGCATCAGAAGTTGCTCGACCACAAACACAGTCTGTCAGCAATATTTATTAAGTATCCAACACACACACAGTCCTTGACTAGAGGAATACAGAAAAAAATCCAATACATGGTAGCTCACTTTGGGTACCCTTATGGTCTAACTGGGGAGACACAAAATGGCCAAAGGCCCTCAGTGAGAGCATGGGTTCTGGATCCTGCAGAGGCCCAGATAAAATCAGGAGCAGGTGGGATTGGTCCAGAAGAACTTCCCAGTAGGAGGAGGCTTTTAAAATGAAGCTGGGAGGGGCGCCTGGGTGGCTCAGTCGGTTGAGCGTCCGACTTCGGCTCAGGTCATAATCTCATGGTCCGTGAGTTCGAGCCCCGCGTCGGGCTCTGTGCTGATGGCTCAGAGCCTGGAGCCTGTTTCAGATTCTGTGTCTCCCCCTCTCTCTGCCCCTCCCCTGTTCATGCTCTGTCTCTCTCTGTCTCAAATATAAATGAACGTTAAAAAAAATTTTTTTTTTTTAAATAAAATAAATAAATAAAATGAAGCTGGGAGAATGGGCAGAAAAGCCCCTAGAGGGCATTAAGTGCTCTCCCAGGGCCTCGGACAGGTCACGCTTTTAGTGGTAGTACTCCTTATGCAGTAGTAATTATCTGTTTACACTTCTTTCTACTCCATTAGACTGGATCTGGAACCTTGTTTTCATCTGTGAATCCCCGGCAGTGCCTGACACCTAGGAGTTGCTTAATAACTGAGGGAAAGTAAGAGGAAACGAGAAGGTGAACGTACAGAAACAGTAGAAATAAGGCCTCTGGAAGGGATGGAGCAAATTACCTTGGTAGGAACAGAGAGCTGGTAGTGGAACAACGTACGAAATCAAGTAATAAAAGAGGCATACAAGGCAGTTAGGGAAATTTGGGACAATTGGGGAAATTTGAACGTGGACTGTTGGGTGGTATTAGAATTGTTAATTTTCCGAGTATCAGTATGGTTGTATGGTTGGGTAGAAGAATGTCCTTATTCTCCAGAGATGCATGAGGACATTTTTAGGGGTGAAAAGTCATGATATCTGCAACTTACTTTTTATTTTATTTTATATCTTTTTTTTTTTTACTGTTTATTTTATTTTTGAGAGAGTGAGAGCGTGAGCAGGGGAGGGCCAGAGAGAGAGAACTGGAAGCAAGCTCCAGGCTCCGAGCTGTCAGCACAGAGCCCGACGTGGGGCTCGAAACACGAAACGTGAGAACATGACCTGACCTGAAGTCGGACGCCTAACTGACTGAACCACCCAGGTGTCCCTGCAACTTACTTTTAAAATGGTTTAGCAGGGGCGCCTGCTAAACGAGCGCCCGACTTCGGCTCAGGTCGTGGTCTCGAGGTTTGTGCGTTCGAGCCCCGCGTCGGGCTCTGTGCTGACAGCTCGGAGCCTGGAGCCTGCTTCGGGTTCTGTGTCTCCTCCTCTCTCTGCCCCTCCCCTGCTCATGCTCTGTCTCTCTGTCTCTCAATAATAAATAAACGTTAAAGAAAAATTTTTTTTTTTTAATGGTTTAGCAAAGGGGTGACTTGGTGGCTCAGTTGGTTAAGCATCTGACTTCACCTCAGGTCATAGTCTCCTGGTTCGTGAATTTGAACCCTGCATCGGGCTCTGTGCTGACAGCTCAGAACCTGGAGCCTGCTTCAGATTCTGGGTCTCCATCTCTTTCTGCTCCTCCCCTGCTTGTGCTCTGTCTCTGAAAAAGAAATAAACATTAAAAACAATTTTTTAATGGTTTAGCAGAAACAATGTATATATCGTTGAGATATATTACTATATTATCATATTATTTTATGTTACGTATTGGGGAGAGAATGTAGCAGATCACTAACTGTTGAAATGAGCGGAATGTATATAGTTATTCGTTATACTCATCCAGCTTTTTTATATGTTTGAAAATTTTATTTATTTTTTTTTTTTTAATTTTTTTTTCAACATTTATTTATTTTTGGGACAGAGAGAGACAGAGCATGAACGGGGGAGGGGCAGAGAGAGAGAGGGAGACACAGAATCGGAAACAGGCTCCAGGCTCTGAGCCATCAGCCCAGAGCCCGACGCGGGGCTCGAACTCACCGGCCGCGAGATCGTGACCTGGCTGAAGTCGGACGCTTAACCGACTGCGCCACCCAGGCGCCCCTATATGTTTGAAAATTTTAAAGTAAAATGATTACAGAGGGTGGTGGGAGTGGGGGGCAGGAGGGAGCTGGGAGAAATGGAGTCAGCCAGGACTGGACATGGGGCAGTGAATCTTGGAGCCAAGTTTCCCCCAGTGACCTCCATGGGGTGGTCTGGGACTAACTCCTTCCCTGCCTGGGGTGTTGACCCCAGGCAGGGAGAGGCATCCACGCTGGTGTGGTTTGCTAGGAGCTGGCTTTTATCAGACTCACGTGCGCTCAGTAGGCTGGGCTGTGTCTCCCTCCCCCAGTGTGTAAATACGTTGCCGTGGAGCTGAAATCAGCTTTTGAGGAAACCGGCAAGACCAAGGAGGTGATCGACACAGGCTATGGCATCCTGGATCGGAAGGCTTCCGGAGTCAAATACACCAAGTCGTAAGTGAAAGAGGGTACCCACCAGCCTGGCCTGCTTTGTTCGTAACGGCTTTAGAGGTTTGGAGTTCCCTTCTCCCTTCCAGCTAGGCAGACCCACCAAAGGGAGGCGGCTCTGACCAACACCTAAGTTTGCCCACTGGTTTTGCCCCCAACTATTTGTGTGGCCTTCATAAGTCCCTTCATTCCACTGAGCTTTGGACTTCTCATCTGTAAAAGCAAGACTGTTGGGCCTTATCTCATTCCCAGACTCTTGGATTTCATGGACCAGTGCAAATTTAAAAGAAAAAAAAAATTGGTAATATAGGGTTACCAATCTTTAATTTTGCCAGGAATAAATATTAAAAGTAAAAACAACCCCCCCAAAAAACTTTCATCAGCCATGATGGTCCTTTCAAAATGAAATGTGTTGGAGCACCTGGCTGGCTCATTCAATGGAGTGTGTGACCCTTGATCTCAGGCTTATAAATTCAAGCCCCACGTTGAGTGTAGAGATGAGTTAAAAATAAATCTTAAAACAGAAAAAAAGAAATATTTTAACATCAAAACTTAATACATTTTGCTTTATAAAACCATCTAAATACTGAATCATTTAGCTTTATAAAAAATGCCTTCCCGTAGAGCTGTTACAATTTTGTCTCTCTGGTCTGTGTTCCAGCATTTCAGAGCCCCCAGACCAGATGACCTATCTTCCTTCCAGCTCTGACTTCCCTTTGGTGAGATGCGCAGGTGTTGGGGTAGCAGGGCTGGAGGGACGGACCACTGACCCACTTGGGCTAGGAGAGGAGTTCAGCCCCTCTCGTGCTGCTGTCTCTGCAGGGACTTACGGTTAATCGAAGTCACTGAGACCATTTGCAAGAGGCTCCTGGACTATAGCCTGCACAAGGAGAGGACCGGCAGCAACCGGTTTGCCAAGGTTGGATTTGTGCTTGTCCTTCATCCCCACTGGGGCCAGCCCTGGAGGTGTCTAAGTGGTCTGCTGGTGTGGGTGTGATTTGGAGATCATGCTTGGAGAGCTTCCCTCCTTGGCCTCTTCCCATTCTTCATCGACCACGGTGTGCATTTCTCCCCTTCTGAGTGGCCTGGCTTTTCAGTGGCACATTCTTCATGGCCTGGGCCTGCCCATCAGGGCCCTGTCTCAGCCTCAGACTGAAATGCAGGGTGGCAATCCCCGTGGAGGCCTGATCACTTGCTCAGTGAGAGCTCAGGGAGTACAGACCTGTGGGCTTTAGAGATGTCAGAAGACATGGCAGGGTGGGGGTGGGGTTATTACCTCATTCCCCTGGGCCCACTGGGCACGCACCTGGACCGCTGTTAGGGTGCCTGTGTAACATTCAGTGCGCTTACTGTATGTGTGAATGGCTCTGTCCCTGAACAAGGAGTTTCTTACAACAAGGCCCATAGTTCTTTGTTTCTACGTCTTCAGCGTCTGGCACATGGTAAGAGACTTGCCTCCCACATTTCTCCACCCACCTACCCTTCCAGTGAAGTCGGTTAGTGAGAAACCCCTGGGAAACCTAGAGAGATAGTCTTAAGCAACAGAAGTCTTAAATTTTTTAAATTTGTATGAATTTTGTATTCTACTCAGTAATGAAACCATGTTTTGCTTAATATAAAAATGTTTATGGGGCCCCTGGGGGCTCAGTTGGTTAAGCATCTGACTTTGGCTCAGGTCAGGATCTCACAGTTCATGAGCTCGAGCCCTGCGTTGGGCTCCACACTGACATCGTGGAGCCTGCTTGGGATTCTCTCTCTCCCTTTCTCTCTGCCCCTCCCCTACTTGTGCTTTCTCTCTCTCAAAATAAATAAATACACTTAAATTTTTTTTAATGTTTGTATTTATTTTTGAGAGAGACAGAGCATGAGCGGGGGAGGGGCAGAGGGAGAGGGAGACACAGAATCCAAAGCAGGCTTCAGTATACGAGCTGTCAGCACAGAGCCTGACGTGGAGCTCAAACCCATGAACCACGAGATCATGACCTGAGCCAAAGTCGGACGCTTAACTGACTGAGCCACCCAGGTGCCCCTAAGTAAATAAACCTAAAAAAAAAAAAAGTTTAAGATTATTTTTTCCGTAGCAGTAAAATTAGAAACAACCTAACCATTCACCAGGGGTTAAATAAATTGATGTGGCCATTCAGTGGACAAAACAAAGAATGAGGTAGCTCTTTGTGGCGTGAATTAAAATTATCTCCAAAGTCTGTTAATAAGGCCAGGTGCAGAAGAGTGTGTCTGCTATATACTATTGCTTGTGTAAAAAATGGGGGTGAGGAGGGCAGGATGGATTTGTATGTATATTTGCTTGTATTTGCATGCATTACCTCTGGAAAGATAGAGGAAGTAGATGATGTGTAGGTGTAGTCTCCAGGGAGAGGACCTAGGTAGCTGGCAGAAATATTTTTACAGAACTGAGTCCTCCCTGCCTCACTCGTGCCCACTTCCAACCCAGGAAAGGCACAAGCCCTAGGGAGAATTAGAGCAGTGAGCGGGTCTAGACGTGGGGGCGCGAGTGTTCCTGGCCACAGTGAGGGGAAAGAGCCAAGGCACACTTAATTCCTGGGAAAGGAGTATCTATTCAAAGGGCCAGAAGGCAACAGCAGCCCTTTTGGGGATTTTTGTTTGTTTCTTTAAGTTATTATTATGATGATGATTTTAATAGCGAGAGGGGAAGAGAGAGTGAGGGGCAGAGCGAGAGGGAGAGACTCTTAAGCAGGCTCCATGATCAGCACAGAGCCTGACGCGGGGCTTGATCCCACAACTGTGAGTTCATGACCTGGGTCAAAGTCAAGAGTCAGATACTTAACCTACTGAGCCACCCAGGCGCCCACACAGCAGCCCCTTTTGAAAGGGGGAGGTGTGGGGAGGCAGGATAGGTTGTGTGTGATTGTGTGTGTGTAGGTGTGTAGGGGTTGTGGAGTAGGCCTGAAAGAGGGGAGAGGAAAGTGAGGTCCAGTGTGAGAAGCCTTGAGAGTCCTGGCTTCTCAGAGCTGGGTCCTTGGGCCTCCAGCACCACCCGGAGAGGAGGGTGGGAGGTGGGGAAAGCTCCACTTCTCATGCCTGGTTGCCTCTTCCAGGGCATGTCTGAGACCTTTGAGACACTGCACAACCTGGTCCACAAAGGGGTCAAGGTGGTGATGGATATCCCCTATGAGCTGTGGAATGAGACCTCTGCAGAGGTGGCTGACCTTAAGAAGCAGGTATGGGCCTTTTGGCCCTCAGAGCCTACCGTGCCCCACGGGGGTGGGTGGGGACTGGGTCTGGGGCTGAGGAAGGCCACCAAGAGCTGGGAGGCTTTGATCAAGTCATCTCACCTCTCTGCCTTCAGTTTCCTCAGGAGAATCACAGCCACCTGCCTGCCCTGCAGTGGGTTGTGAGGCTCAGCTGAGCTCCCCCGGGAGCGAGTCAGTGCTGGGGCTTTGCCAACGCAATGTATTCTGATTCATAGTGCGACGTGTTGGTGGAAGAGTTTGAGGAGGTGATCGAGGACTGGTACAGGAACCACCAGGAGGAAGACCTGACTCAGTTCCTCTGCGCCAACCACGTGCTGAAGGGCAAGGACACCAGTGAGTCTGAGGGAGGGAGAGGGCAGGGTGGGTGGGCCCTCAGCTTTACTGCTTGCCCCCCCTCAGGGGAGGTGGGTAGGGAGGGGACAGAGAAGAGATAAGACCTAGAAAGCACCATACCCTCAAGGAGCTTGATGGGACAGCGTGGAGTAAGAGGTACTGAAACCAGGTGCAGAATAACATGGCGGTAACTCAGATGCCCCCAGAGGGGCCTGGAGGCCCCAGAGAGGCAGGAGGAGGGGACCTGACATCACTTCCAGTTGCCGCTTCCGGGGCCGCCCAGTCAGTGCTCCTCACCCAGCAAACCAGTCTGTTGAGGGTGTCTCTCCTCACCCCAGGTTGCCTCGCAGAGCAGTGGTCCGGCAAGAAGGGGGACACAGCCGCCCTGGGAGGGAAGAAGTCTAAAAAGAAGAGCGGCAAGGTCAAGGCCTCGGGCAGCGGCAGCAAACAGAGGAAGGAGCTAGGTGGCCTTGAAGAAGACCCCAGCCCCGATGAGGATGAGGGCATCCAGAAGGCATCCCCCCTTACACACAGCCCCCCGGATGAGCTTTGAGCCTAACCCAGTGCCCCCTGTATCGTGACCCCTGACCTGGAAGCTGAAGAATCTGGGGCACAGCTCTGGCAGGCAGATGGCTGTCCCTCTCCAAGTCCTCCCTGCCGTGCCGGCTTCCTGCCGGGAAAGACACAGGGCCAGGGAAGAGCTCAGATCAGCTGCTCAGGTCAGCCTACCGACCTCCTCCCTCTGCCAAGCGGCTGTCCTGACCCAGGCTTCAGGCAGGCCATGCGATTTCACGCCTGCCAAGGACTCCAGTATGAACTCCGGAGGGGCAGGTGTGGAGAGGGCACCCAGCCTTCACCTCCCCTCACTCCTTCCCAGCAGGGAAGCAAGACTACAGGCCTCCCCACCCCTGCTTATCCCCTCCTGTGGACACCTTGCACTCTGCCCGGCCCTCCCCAGGGCTCACAGAGTAAAAACCTTTTGGCCTTTTTTGTTCTGATTTTTGAGTCCCCTCCAGCTCCTCAGAGGGGCCTGGAGTTCCAGTTGCTCTCCTCCCCCTCCCCTTCCAGCCCAGGGGGGCCAAGGGTGGAGAGGCGGCTCCCATCCCCCATTATTGAGGCTGGGCCTGCCAGCTGTGGGGGGCAAGTGCCAGGAGGGCCCAGGTTGTTTTGGGGTGAGGCTCAGGACTGGGCTTTGGCCCTGCCCCTCAGCTGCCTTTGGACTCCCTGAGCTCCCCAGGCCAGGAGGGGCCTCGCTTGTGCCCTGGCCACCTGGCTGGGTTCCCGCTGCCTCTCCTCTCTCGCCCAAGGCCTTCCCCTTTGTTGTGTAAACTGTTTACTGGTGACCCCGCCAGATCCCACCCCTCCTTCCCACCTCATCTGCCCTACTTGTTGGTCTTGAACCTTGTTCCCTGATGACCACAGCTGGTCACTCTGCTCTTCCTAGCTGTTGTGCCTGGAGTCTGGAGGGGAGGACACCCCAGCCCCCCAACAACAGCTGGTTACACAACGTTCTCTGGGTGCAGGGGACGAACAGGAAGGCTGGCCTCTAGGGAGAAGGGGTGGGAGGCCCAGGCACCTCCGCATTCTGTCCTGAGGGCAGGGATCAGGCCCTCAGTAGCGATAGTGAGGACAGCGGCACGCACTCCCAGGGCTTTAACTTGAACCCTAACAACTCTTGGGGGTGGGTGCCATTAGCCTCATTTTGTAGAAGGTAAAACTGAGGCTCAAATTAAGTGACGTGCCCAAGGTCCTGCCGTAGGTAAGTGTGCAGCTGGCACGACTCTGGGTCCATTGTATTTCCCCTACCCTGAAGCTGCCAGCTCCTTCACCCAACACCCGGCACTGGCAGTGTGATCCACACTGAACTGGTTTGGTTTCTTAGCCAGAACTCCACCCTTACCAGCATGCCTCTTTTCAAAGGAAAGGAGGAGGCTTCTTAGGAGGAGATGATGGCAGAATGTCCTGCCAGCGTGGCACCCCCACCAGGTGCTCTGTGGGTACCTGCACAGACTCTGTGCTTCTGGCCTGGGCCTGCTGGGCCGGGGGAGATGCATTGCCGAAGTGCCGCAGACTCTGGCTCTGGTGAAATGTTCCAGGGCCTGAACTGGGGGTGTGGGGCCCCTCGTAGCCTGGGCTCAGGCCCACTTCTCCCCTGAGTTGGGGCAGCCAAGGTCATAGAGGGTGGAGGAAACGGAAAAATTTTCTTCCGGCTGGTGAGGCTTCCAACAGGTCCTTGGAGGATGATGCTTTTTTGGGTCAGCCCCTCTGCCCCCACCCATCTCCAGGACCGGTACTGCCCCCTGTTGAAGGGGCTGTGGGCAGTGAGAGTCCAGTCGAGACTCAGGTCCCACCCGGGACTTTGTTCAAGGGCTGGAGCCCAGGGCTGGGGAACCGTTTGCAGCCCCCCTGGACTGTCCAGGATTTCGTGGCTAGTCTCTGATTCCCCCATTATGTCACTGACCCACAGCACCTCCGTGCCTGCCTTACATCAGTCCCTAGAGCTTCATTGGTCCTTAAAGTAGGATGAGACAAGACCTGTCCCCTTACTGGGGTGTTGACCCAGTGGCCCAATCCAGACCCAGTCCCAGACCAGAGGGCAGACAGTGCTGTGACTGCTTTGCTCTTTGACCTGTGGCTGCTGCATGAATAGCACCTTGTTCCTCCCCCACCACCACCCACAAGGCCAAGCAGGTTGCACACACTAGCTCTCCACCCACCCACCCCAGTAAGCAGCCTCTCCCTCCACCCCGCCCCCAGCCTGGAAGAGCCAGAGGCAAGATCCAGCTTTCCAGGTTTTTCTTTTTCTCTCCCCACCATGCCTTCCACTCTCCCACACCCCTTCTCTCCATAAGATGAAGGGACTGGCTGAGCTGGAGTTAATCTGATTTTAGTCCCTTAATTAGAAATCCTGTTAAAACAGGGTTTCCTAAACTCACCTGAACATGAAAAGTCACATGGAATGGTGGTTAAACATACAGATGTCTGGGCCCACCTGATTTGCTGGGTTGGAGACCTAGAAGTCTGCATCATGGTTCTCAAGATGAGGCCAGCTGGACCCCACTATACCAGGAGAAACAGGGTGTCTTGCTAAGAGGGGAGAGGGCCTCAATGAAATCACAAGGTCAGTGTCTTGCCCTCAGAAACACAACTTGTCGGAACCCCAGAAAGGATCTGTCTCTCGGCCATCATCCAGAACCACAAAGGCCGATGGGCAAACCAGAAAGCATTTCTTTCACTTCCATGATTAAAAGAACCACAGGCCCTGGTAGTGGAGTCTCAGGGGTTGGGGCTCTGTAGTCTCAGGGGCGGCTGCACAAGGACTCTGTATTTATTCTAGAGGACAATCGCTAGGAAGTTTCTTCAACTTCCCAGTTCCTGGGTGGTATTTCCATGCAGCATCTTTTTGCAGGTTAGAAAATGGTGCTCTTCACACCTTTGACTTCCGTCTGTCAGAAAGTTGTCTTAATGTCAGTTTTGTTAGAGTAAGAGACTGACTACCAGGATCCCGCCAGAAAATAATAAATTTACAAACCCATGAATGGCAGTCCCTTAAGTATGGAACCTTTGTGTGGTATCCAACTGCCCCGCATCATTTCTGTTCACAAGTGTGAGCAAATGCCTCTTTTTTTTTTTAATCTCAATTTTTTAATCATATTATTTTAGAGAGAGAGAATCTTAAGCAGTCTCCACACTCAGCACCGGAGCCCAATGCAGGGCCCGATCCCCCGACCCTGGGATCATGAGTTAAGCTGAAACCGAGTCTGATGCTCAACCAACTGAGCCACCCAGGAGCCCGATTATTATTATTATTTTTTAATCTTAAGGCATGCTTTTTGCTACAGATGCATGGTCCAAACCTAAGTGGTTTATAGGAGGGCTCTGTGTACTAATCCTAGCAGCAGAGCCAGTTGAATCTCTCTTAAACATCCTCTGATGGCTTAGTTTGCTCTAGTAAGGAGTTTCACTGGAATAATAGTAACCACTATTTTTTGAGTGCTTACTATGTGACAAACACAGTTGTACATGCTTTACATAATTATTTAACACTACTATGATCTCAAGGCCATGGATTTCTAAAAACTCAAAGTACAGAAAAGTGCTTACAGCTCAATGAGTTTTTACAAACTGAAAACCCAAGTCATCTGCACCCAGCTCATGAAACGTTATTACCATTGCCCCCTACACGCACACACACACACACACACACACACACACACAGGGAATGTCATCTATTTTGTTTACTGTTGTATCCCCAGCACTTAGTATAGTGGATGGCACAGAATAGCTGCTTAATAAATACCCATTGAATGAAAGGTTAAATAACTTGCCCAAGGTCACACACGAGTGGCCCTAGCAGGTTATGAGCACAGGCGGAATGGCTTCAGTGTCCTGAGGCAGAGCCATGAGGCCACAGTACCCTGGAACTATGGGTTGGCTTAGGGCACCATCCGCCTCTTACATGGCTCTCTTCTAGAAGGCAGCCCAGCTATGCAGTCTGCTAGTCTATGTCTTCCAAGTTCAACATGGGGAATGCAATTAGGAGCAAGACAACTTTCAAGTCTCTCCCTTTTCAGAGTTTACTGTTGCATATAGGTGAAAGCCAGCTTGACCCTTATGCTGCCCTCAAGGGCTGGATTTTTTTTTTTTTTTTTCAGTAATCTCTACACCTAACATGGAGTTCAAACTCACAACCCCAAAATCGAGAATCACATGTTCCACCCATTGAGCCAGCCATGCATCCCTCAAGGGCTGGCTCCTGTTTATAATTTCTTTTTTTTTTTCCAAAAATTTTAATGTTTTTTTAAATTTTTTTTTTTTTTTTACGTTTATTTATTTTTGAGACAGAGAGAGACAGAGCATGAACAGGGGAGGGTCAGAGAGAGGGAGACACAGAATCTGAAGCAGGCCCTGGGCTCTGAGCTGTCAGCACAGAGCCCGACACGGGGCTCGAACTCACGGACTGTGAGATCATGACCCGAGCTAAAGTTGGACGCTCAACCGACTGAGCCACCCAGGCGCCCCCAAAAAATTTTTAATGTTTTATTTATTTTTGAGAGAGAGAGAGACAGACAGAGTATGAACGGGGAGGGGCAGAGAGAGAGGGAGACACAGAATCCGAAGCAGGCTCCAGGCTCTGAGCCGTCAGCACAGAGCCAGACGCAGGGTTTCGACTTGTGAACCACAAGATCATGACCTGAGTTGAAGTCAGACACTTAACCGACTGAGCAGCCCAGGGGCCCCCGCTGTTTACAATTTCTTGAGGAGGAATCCAACGTTACTCATTCTTCCTTTAAAATTGTGCTCTCCATCTACTAAGGTCGTACAGGCCAAGAGAACTTAAGCTTCCTTTAACACGATCGTGACTGTTTGTAAGGAAGTGTTGCCCATTGAGAGGAGAGAGAAGCAGGCTGACTCCGTCACCAGTTCCAAGGGCAGCAACACCTCCTCCCACCACCAATCACCCCAAAAGATAAAAGGTTCTCAGCCCAAAAGGGGGAAGAAAACAAAAAGACACTCAAAAAGCTAGATTTTTATCTTGTTCAGAATTACGTACCAAAGTGTCTTGGTGTTTTACCGTTGTCTCATCCAGACATGATGGCATGTGTAAATCGCCTGTCTGAGCAGTGCTTAGTTAGCATGTTGCCAGGGCTCAAATAGTATATCATTTTCCTGTGGAAGAGTACAGCTCAGTGAGCAGATTGGTATACACAGAAGAGATCTTATTGGGCATGAGCACACCTTACAACGGCTTTTTTTTTTTTTATTTTTTTTTTCAACGTTTATTTATTTTTGGGACAGAGAGAGACAGAGCATGAACGGGGGAGGGGCAGAGAGAGAGGGAGACACAGAATCGGAAACAGGCTCCAGGCTCTGAGCCATCAGCCCAGAGCCCGACGCGGGGCTTGAACTCACGGACCGCGAGATCGTGACCTGGCTGAAGTCGGACGCTTAACCGACTGCGCCACCCAGGCGCCCCTACAACGGCTTTTAATAGTGTGAAATGATCAAAGGAAGCCTCTCTTCTTACACATTGGTGGAATTCTTACACCATTAGTTAGTGCTGCAATCCACTGACGTAGGGACCAATTCTACACTCACTTAACAGGACTTTTTTTTTTTTTATGTACTTAAAGCATTTTTTTAATTTTTAAAAAGACTGTGGTAAACTACCCATAAATATAAAATTTACCGTATTAATCTGTCTTAGTGTAGAATCCAGTAGCATGAAGCACAGTCACATTGCTGTGCAACCATTCTCCAGACTCTTCATATCTTACAAAACAGATACTCTGTACCCACTGAAAACTCCTCCTTCTCCCCTCCTCCAGGCTCTCCTCACCACTGTCCCACTTTCTGTCTCCATGACTTTGACTACCCCAGATATCTCATACAAGTGGAATCATACAGCACTTACCTTTTTTATTAATGGCTTATTTCACGCGGCACAATGTCTTCAAGGTTTATTCATGTTGTTTTTGTTTTGTTCTGTTTTGTTTAATTTACATTCAAGTTAACATATAATGCAATAATGATTTCAGGAATAGAATCCAATGATTCAGCACCTATGTTTAACACCCAGTGCTTATCCCAACAAGTGCCCTCCTCAATGCCCCTTGCCCATTTAGCCCATCCCCCCACCCACCCCAAACCCCTGCAGTAACCCTCAGCTTGTTCTCTGTATTTAAGTCTCTTATGTTTTGTCCCCCTCCCTGTTTTTATATTATATTTGCTTCCCTTCCCTTATGTTCCCCTGTTTTGTATCTTAAATGCCACATGAGTGAAGTCATATATGTCTTTCTCTAATTTCGCTTGGCATACATAATACCCTCTGGTTCCATCCACATTGTTGCAAATGGCAAGATTTCGTTCTTTTTGATTGCCGAGTAATATTCCATTGTGTATATATACCACATCCTCTTTATCTTTTCACCAGCTGATGGGCATTTAGGCTCTTTCCATATGTTGGTTATTGTTGATAGTGCGGCTATAAATATTGGGGTGCATGTGCCCCTTCGAAACAGCACTCCTATATCCTTTGGATAAATACCTAGTAGTACAATTGCTGGGTCATAGGATAGTTCTATTTTAAATTTTTTGAGGAACTTCCATACTGTTTTCCAGAGTGGCTGCACTACTTTGCATTCCCACTGGCAGTGCAAAAGGGTTCCTCTTTCTCTGCATCCTCGCCAACATCTGTCATTGCCTGAGTTTTAACAGGACTTTATTAAACCAGATTAAGTCTTGGGGCGCCTGGGTGGCTCAGTCGGTTAAGCAGCCGACTTCGGCTCGGGTCATGATCTCGTGGTCTGTGAGTTCGAGCCCCGTGTCGGGCTCTGTGCTGACAGCTCAGAGCCTGGAGCCTGTTTCAGATTCTGTGTCTCCCTCTCTCTGACCCTCCCCTGTTCATGCTCTATCTCTCTCTGTCTCAAAAATAAATAAACGTTAAAAAAATTTTTAAAAAAAAGCAGATTAAGTCTTATATGGTATATTAAAGAGTCCAAAAAGGGATCCATTGTGATATATCTGCTAACAGAGTCCATGTGGGTGGGTGGCTTCCCTCCTCTCCCCCCAACATTCCAGTGTTCCATCTGGGTAGACGTGGTCAGCAGACGAGAGAGAGAGAGAGAGAGAGAGCGAGTGCACTGGCACATGTGCGTATGTGCACACATGTGCAAGCAGGGGAGGGGCAGAGAGAGAAAGGGAGAGAGAGAATCGCAAGCAGGCTCTGCACTGTCTGCACTGAGTCTGACTCAAATTCATGCACCATGAGTTTGTGACCTGAGCTGAGATCAAGAGTCAGACTGAGCCACGCAGGTGCCCCATAGACAAGAGTTTTTTTTCAGCACCTTGGACTAGAGTTTGGAAATTAGAGTCCATCATCTGAAAAATTAATTTTACCTGTTCTGAATCTAAACAAAAATAGGATGTCCTCCATTTGTAGTTACTGTACATGCATAGTTCACCATTCTAGAATTTTAATGTGTCCTCAAATTGGAATAGCTTGGGAGTTTGTCTGGTTGCAGCCATATTCCCAAGCTAAGGTCTTTTTGCAAACATCACACATTTGGGGATGAAGAATTTACTCTTTTCAGCTAATGTCAAATAAGCACCACATATTAAAAATATCACAGGCACCTGGGTGGCTCAGTCAGTTGAGCGTCCTAATTTGGCTCAGGTTATGATCTCACAGTTTGTGAGTTCGAGCCCCACATTGGGCTTGCTGCTGTCAGCACAGAGCCCACTTCAGATCCCTGTCCCCCTTTCTCTGCCCCTCCCCCACTTGCACGCGCACGCGCGCGCGCTCTCTCTCTCTCTCTCTCTCTCAAAAATAAACATTTAAAAATAAAAATATCCTCTATTCTTGTTTTCAGTTAAGTCAAACTGTAAATTGATTCATATTCTGGGATCTTCTCTTGCATGGCCCAGGGCCTCACATCTGTTTCTCTAAAACTCACCAGAACTAACAAGTAAAACAAAAGGCAGTTTCAATATATTTCGGTGGGTAGAGGACGTGGACAGTTTAGAGATGAAGGAGTGAAACTACTTGGTACATTTTGGTGGCAAATAAAGAAGACTACAACAATTAGATAGAATTTTCTAACTAGTAAAATATCGAGGCATAACATCTTCGCGTGGAGAAGAATTGAAACAAGTATTTGTTTTGGGTGACAATATCAATTAATAGAAAAAGTCCATTTGGGATATGATTTGATCATAATTATCCAACTGTTCACTCTGTTGAAAAATTGTGAGAGCATTTTAAACACTCAGAACTTGGGGAATGATTAAACAAGTCATAACACATCTATTCAATGTAGCCATTGAAAGCATGCTTAATGCCAAGTAATTGAAGGTCAAGAGAAGAAAACAAGATTGTGATAGTTAAAAGTTTAAAAAAAAATGAAAGAAAGAAAAGAAGTAAAAAGGTCCATGAAATTTCATGTGCTTTATGATGTTGACATTTTTTTAAATGCCTCTGGATGAGAAAGAAATCAAATCATTATTAACTTCACACCAAAAATCTTGTTTTCAAATGGAAAGTACATCTATAAGTGACTCACAACCTATACTTTTTTAATCCAAAGTTACTACCAGTATTCATATTATTTTTAAAAAATCGTATTATAGGTCTTTGGGTAAAAGGCTATGTTTCTCAAAAATCGTAAGTATCAGTATGTAAATAAAAACCAAATATTTAAATAAAATTCCTTATCAGTATGGAGAGTGCAGCTTTTAGCCTCCAAAGGCTGCAGACCCATCACAAAAATGTTATACAAACAAGAATGCTGTACAAGAAAAAGTTCCTGGGGAAGAGGGAGTGGGGGGTCATGTAACACTAAAACAAAAGGAAAGATTCTTTTTATTATTATTAAAAAATTTTATTTTCAGAGAGAGAGAGAGAGAGTGCGTGCACTAGTGGGGGAGGGGTAGAGAGAGAGAGAGAGAGAGAGAGAGAATACCAAGCAGGCTCTAGGCTCCCAGTGCTGAGCCCGATGCCAGGCTCGAACCCACAAAACTGTGAGATCATAACCTGAGCTGAAACCAAGAGTTGGGCACTTAACTGACTGAGCCACCCAGGTGCCCCAAAAAGCAAGATTCTTAAATAGTTGTTCTAGGTAATTTTTTTTTTTCCCTTTTTTTCCTCCTAGGTAAGAACAAAATCAAAATGCTGTTTTTGGGGACTAGTTTTATGGAATGACTCTGGAATCAGTGTCTTTATGGCAGTTTCTAAATGAAAGGGTGTGCAAAGATGTCTAAATTTACAAATCAATGCCCTTCATTCAGGATGTACTATTATTTATGTAAATATCAGGAGAAGAAAGTATTCCAAATCACAAGAATACTTGTCTTTAAATATTGAGATCCAAAGAGTTGGGTAAACCTTGTGATCTATTGAAATGATTATCCTGGTCTTTCTAAAGTCCAATGTGGGGCTTGAATTCACTACCCTGAGATCAAGACCTGAGCCGAGATCAAACCTGAGCTGGGAACAAGAGTCAAAAGCTTAACCTCTGAGCCACCCAGTCGTCCCTAAAGGGGACATTTCCCAGCAGCATTTTGAGCCCTGAGAAAATCCCAGGCTTACCTCAGATGTATTCAGAGAGGGTTAAGAGGCAAAAAGTAAATGGAAAAGAGGACATCTGGGTGGCTCAGTGGGTTAAGCGTCCAACTTCGGTTCAGGTCATGATCTCACAGTTCATGGGTTCCAGCCCTGCATCCAACTCTGTGCTGACAACTCACGGCCTGGAGGCTGCTTCAGATTCTGTGTCTCCCTCTCTCTCTGCTCCTCCCAGGCACACGCTCTGTGTCTCTCAATTAAAAATAAACGTTAAAAAAAAATAACTAAAAAAAAAGTAAATGGAAAAGAAATCAATAGTAAGGGAAAAAATAATAAACTGCCTTAGGCCACTTATCTATGTATTTATAACTCTCAGTTCTGTGCCCTTCTAAGCCTGTTGCCAAAAACCTGTCTGTAGGGTCAACATGAGCACAAGACTCTATTACTTGGGCAGGACAGGCTCATTTGAGGCAATCTGTGTGCTACAAATAGGAAGCTGAGAATGATTATATGGGGGCATCTACCTGGCTCAGTCGGAGGAGCATGTGACTCTTGATCTCAGGGTAATGAGTTTGAGCCCCATGTCAGGTGTAGCAATTACTTAAATAAATAAAACTTAAAAAAAATGGGGGCACTTGGGTGGCTCAGTCAAGCATCCAACTCTTGATTTCGGCTCAGCTCACAGTCCTGAGGTTTGTTCATAAGATTCAGGATGGAGTCGGGCTCTGCACTGACACCATGGAGGCTGCTTGGGATTCTCTCTCTCCTTCACTCTGTGCTCCTGCCCCTGCCTCTCTCAAAAATATATATATAAACTTTTGAAAAAAGATCATATGGTCTTTGGGGTTCCTCCAGCTCCCAGATTCTACAGCTAATAAAAGGGGGAGGGGGAGGAGAGCCTCCTTCATTCTAAACTCTATACATAGCTCTTTCTGAAGCCAGACAAACCAAGATAGATAGGGAAGGCTGTTCTCCCTGTCTTGACCTTCACTGGGTGGTATCATCTTGCTGAATCCATCTCAGTCCAGGGTGGTGTCCTAGGAAAAGACCTTCTGCTTTGGGGAGGAAGGGTGGATGTATAACCAAACCAAAGGGCAAATTTATGAAGTGACAGTGAACAATATAACAGCAAGGGCACCAAGCACTTCCACCCTTAACCCTTGACTTCCTACCCTGTGGGCACCTCCATGGAAAGCACATAGTGTTTAAAAAAGTAAAAATTTTAGGGGCACCTAGGTGGCTCAGTTGAGAGAGCACGTGACTTTTTTTTTTTTTTTTAAGATTTATTTTTCTTTCTTTCTTTTTTCTTTTTTTTTTTCTCTCCACCCAACTGGGGCTCGAACTCACAACCGGGAGGTCAAGAGTAGCATACTCCAGGGACTGAGCCAGCCGGGCGCCTCTAGAGTATGTGACTCTTGATCACGGGTTGTGACTTAGAACCCACTGTTGGGTGTAGAGATTACTTAAAAACAAAATCTTAATTTTGTGTGTGTGTGTGTGTGTGTGTGTGGAGACGCTGGAGATCGAACAGGGCCTCAAACAGCAGATAGCGCTTTAGAAGCGTGTCAGTCGGTGAAGAATTGGGAAGAAAAGCCGGACTCCGCCTCATGCGGCTCAGGGAAAAGCTTGATGCGTCACCTCCAGGACAGAGGAGCACCTGCCCCCGGGTAGGCAGATGATCCCCTGAGCCAGAACTGCTCCTGGACTTGGGTGGCCAGACTTGCATTATCCCCAGATATTCGCTATTCATCCCTTTCCTGGCCGACCAGGCCCTCTTTGAGCTAGACGATCCTCCTTTAGATATGCTAATACTTTCCTCCTCTAGGGACGGTCCAGTCCTAGGCGCTGATCTCTGTGTGGACTGGGGAGTTTCCTTTTTTCCCAGCTTGGGTAGGGGTGGAGTGGGCGATCTCACAGTTGCCACCTCTTCTGACCCCTCCCCAGTCCTCCTGATACCTGGCTTAAGAGGGTAGGGGGCTGGGAGGGCCCTTTCCCGCCACGGGGTCGCCCAGAGGGCTGGATCTTCCCGCCGGCGAGAAGGGCTGGTGCAAAACGCCGGGCAGCGCCCTCCCTGAGGCTGAGAGCCCAGCAGGGGCGTGTCCCCGCGCTCACCTGCCATTGGACAGGTGGGGCGGCCGGGCCGTACTATAAATACGGAGCGGCCCGCCGCGGAGCCAGGCGCGCTGCACGATGGTGGACAGTGTGTACCGCACCCGCTCCCTGGGGGTGGCGGCCGAAGGGCTCCCGGACCAGTACGCGGACGGAGAGGCGGCACGCGTGTGGCAGCTCTACATCGGGGACACCCGCAGCCGCACGGCCGAGTACAAGGCCTGGCTGCTCGGGCTGCTGCGCCAGCACGGCTGCCAGCGGGTGCTCGACGTGGCCTGCGGCACCGGGTGAGCCGAGGCGGGGGCCAGGGAGCTGCTGGCTCGGCGTGGGGGGTGGGGCGGGGGGTGTGGGGGACCTCGGCCTGGTTGGTCCGGCAGCCTCCACCTGCGAGCCGCAGCCGGCCCGGGGCGGGACGAGGGGGGCAGAGCGGTCGGGAGGAGGGGCTGAAGACACCCGGGGGCAGAGGGGGCGTGTAAGCACCACAGGGTGGGGCCTGCCGGTTCGCCGGGGAGGGCGGCGGCCGGGCTTTGGCGCCAGACCGACGTAAGCTCCGGTCCTGGCTGCAGCACTGGTCCCGAAGTGATGGCCTTGGGCAGTGTTAACAGTTAACATTTGTTCAATATTTGCCCGTGCCGCCACGCGCGGTGCCAGGAGCTTTTGGCACATCCGTTTTTAAGATCCTCACATAACCTCATGAGGTAAGGAGTGATACCCCACTTACAGTTGTGGAAATCCCGCCTCAGAGGAGCGAAAGCCCTCTACCTAGTGGAGAGGACATTCAGACAAAACACCATGCTGCACTACCTCCCCTGCACAGGTTCCTAAATTCCAGGAGCCTCAGTTTGCCCCGTCCCTCAAGTGGGGGTAACACTGTCTACCTCACAGGGTTGCCATGAGGATTAATGCACATTTATAGAGCGCCCGGCTCTGAAGAGGTGCTAAAAAACCAAACCCAGAATTTGCTACCTGGTGATAAACCGATTTGCCAGGTCATTTGAGGTCAGTGGAGAAGGTCTAAGGAGAGGAAGCAGAGGAATGGTCTCAAGAGTGGAGGAGACAGAAGTGCCCAGCACAGGGCCTCCTCCTTGCCTTCCCAGGCCCCCTGACTGCCCCTCTTGGCCTCTCATCTCTGACCCTGCGCAGGGTGGACTCCATCATGCTGGTGGAAGAGGGCTTCACCGTGACCAGTGTGGATGCCAGTGACAAGATGCTGAAATACGCGCTTAAAGAGCGCTGGAACCGGCGGCACGAACCGGCCTTTGACAAGTGGGGTATGCGGGTCCAGTCAGGCCCTCCCCACCCAGCCGCCAGGGACTCGGTACTCTCTGCCCTGGGCTCCTTCAGCTCCTGTGCTGGTGTGCTTTGTTTTCCTTAAGGGGGACAGCAAAATTACTTTCATTTCCCTGGAAAGGGAAGCTTACGCACCAGAATGAGGTATCTGGTGATGAGTCTTCTCCCTCCTCCCAAATAAAAACACAGAAGCACGGAGCCATGCTTCCCATCCCTGGTTTCCTCCTCCCTTGACCCCTTCTCCCCTTCCCCCTCCATGTCCATGGTGAGCTCCTCCTTCTAACCGGATGGGGAATCCCTGTGTGTCTCGAAGGGGAAACTGAGGCAGGGTTGCACTTGGTGGAGGTGAGTGCTGCTGGTGCCATGGTGCCACCCTGATCCCTCTTCCCCTTCCTGGTCCCAGTCATTGAAGAAGCCAACTGGATGACTCTCGACAAAGATGTGCCCCAGCCACCAGGGGGCGGCTTCGATGCGGTCATCTGCCTTGGCAATAGTTTTGCCCACTTGCCAGACTGCAGAGGTGAGAGACGGCGTGGCCTTGAGCATGGCCCCTGCTTTGAGCTGTACCTCTTTCCACAGACCCCTGGGTGCCTGCTCTCCTGACAGAGCAGACTGTTTTCTGCTCCTCTGTGCCTTGGCATCTGTATCCCTGGGGAGGACAAAGATGGGAGGGAGATTGGTGCTCGGAGCCCTGAGCAGATGGAGCCTCTCTGCCCCTGCCCGGAGCTCAGGAGACCAGAGTGAGCACCGGCTGGCACTGAGGAACATCGCGAGCATGGTGCGGTCTGGGGGCCTTTTGGTCATCGATCATCGCAACTACGACCACATCCTCAGCACAGGCTGTGCACCCCCAGGAAAGAACATCTACTATAAGGTGGGGCCCCTGGTGGTGGTGGGGGGGAGGCCCAGAGTGGGGGATGGGGGACGCGATCCTGCGGTCCAGGCCCTACAATGGTTGCAGAGGCTAATGCAGCCTGCACCACCACCTACAGAGTGACTTGACCAAGGATATCACGACATCAGTGCTGACAGTGAACAACAAGGCCCACATGGTGACCCTGGACTACACAGTGCAGGTGCCAGGCGCTGGCCAGGATGGTTCTCCTGGTTTGAGGTACCCACTCGGCTAGGTAGGGGTGAGGAGGGGTGGTGCTGAGGCCACCAGCCCTCATGGTTGGTTGGGGGCTCTGTTTCAGTAAGTTCCGGCTCTCCTACTACCCGCACCGTTTGGCTTCCTTCACGGAGTTGCTCCGAGCAGCCTTCGGGGGCAAGTGCCAGCACAGCGTCCTGGGGGACTTCAAGCCTTACAAGCCTGGCCAGGCCTACATCCCTTGCTATTTCATCCATGTGCTCAAGAGGACGGACTGAGTGCTGAGCGTGGCCTCAGCTCCTACGACCCTCGGCCCAGGCACTGCCAGATCCGTCTGGGGAGGTGGGGACTGGCAGCCCCATACCAAGCCTAACCCCTGGTGCAGACCCTTGGGGTGTGGAGAGGGGCAGACTGCTGCTGGGGGTACGGGGATTTGGGTTCAGGCAAATGGAAGTGTGAGCAATATAGTCTGTGCCTTTTTCAGTTCCTGCACGCTTGGTGTTTATATCAGAAGGATCAGGCTCCTGTGGTGCCCGCCTTGCCCTCCCCTGTGGCTCACTCCTTCCACAATCTTGCTCTTTCCCCCTGCACCCTTTCAGACCACAACCAGCAGGGGGCAGCATACATTTTATTTTCAGCCAAGACTGGACTCCCTCAGCGCCCCACCCCAGAACTCCAGGCCCAAGCCCCTCCTTCTGAGCAGAGGGTCTTTAGTGTTGGAGCTGGAGCTGGCCTGGGAGGATGAACAGGTAGGCAGGGGATGATGCCTCTGAGCTCTTGTGGGGCTACTCGGCACCTCGGGGTTCTCGGGAAGGTAGGCCGACTTTGGGTGCAATAGCAGCACGCTGAGAAAGGGCCCCTTGCTCTCTCAGGTCTCTGTGGGGACACCTGAGTACCTTTAGCCACTGTGGGCAGGGTCCCGGCTTGCAGGAGGCTCCTAGCAGGCGGCAAACTTGCGCTGGATGCGCTTGTACCGGAGAAGCTCCTGCTCACTGACCGAGGGCTGCAGCCGGGCAGCGGCCTGCAGCAGGTCCTCCATGGTGAGCAGCAGTGCTGAGCTTCCGGGCTCTAGCCCTGGGAGGGGGTGACAGGGGGCAACAGAGGCTGTGGTCTTTGTCTGAGGAGGGCAGAGCCCTGGGTAGGCATCTTCTTGCCCAGAGTTCCCCAAAGGTCAACAGTCCCTCCTCTGAAATCTAGGACCAGGCCTGGTTCCCATTAGCTTTTTGGTTGACCTCTGGGGCTGGCAAGTGACTCACCTTCCTCCAGGTCCTGAACCCTGCGTTTGAGGGCAGCTGTCATGGCATCAGAGCAGAGGGAGTAGAGGTCTGCCCCCGTCAGCTGGGGAGGGCAGCGGTCCAGCACGTTCACCAAGCTCACGGAGGGCTCTAGCTTGAATCTGTTGTGCAGATACAGGAAAGGAGAGAAACAGTTTTACCTGGCATCCCCTACTTTGTCAAGAGGCATCCCTGACCAGCTTATTCTGCATGTTGCATTTATCCCCGGACCATCCCAAGGCCCAAGCCCTTTGGGAGTCTCCCCCTAACAGGGCATACTTGCGCGTGATGGCGCTCAGAACGCGTAGCTGGGAGGCGCGGTCCTCGCTCACCCCCACAAACACCAGCTTGTCAAATCTTTAGGGAAATAGGCGGGCATAAGGGTCAGGGAGCCCAGCATGAGTGGAGGAGGCATAGGATGGGGGTCAGGGGAGAGGCCCCAGTGGGCCTGGTAGAGGTGAGAGGTACGGGGTGCACACCTGCCAGGCCGCAGAAGGGCAGGGTCCAGGAGGTCTGGTCTGTTGGTGGCCCCAATCACAAACACATCTCGAGTGCTGTGAAGCCCATCCAGCTCGGCCAGGAGCTGAGACACCACCCTACAAATCAGGACATGAAGGCAAGAGAGTCCTTGGCCCTTCCTCGGCCCCTGCCCTACCTACCAGCAGTGCCTGTCCTTACAGGTCTTCTCCACAGGGCCACCTGCTCTGCTGTGCCCTGTACACCCCTCCAGGCAGGCCCCCCATTCCCTTCAACGTCCCCCACCCAACTCCAAGGCTCCTATTTCAGAACTGGAATGACAGGTACTCTGGGTGCTGAACACTGTTGCAACCTGTCTCCCATCCCTCCGTCTTGGACCCCAGACTCCATTCTGGCTCAGACCCCCACCTGTCCATCACACCTCCAGAGTCTCCACTTCGCCCCCGGCTTGGAGCCAGGGAGTCCAGTTCATCAAAGAAGATAATGCATGGAGCCGCAGCCCTGGCCCTGGCAAACACTGAGGAGAGAAAGGGACACACAGGAGGGGGAAGCTCAGGGGGGTCTAAAGTCAGGAGATAGGGAAGGAAGAGCCAGGTGTGACAACTCATCCCTCCAGGTACTAGGCCACCCTGGGCAGGTCCTTTGTGGAAAGGACCGTGAGACCTTAGAAAGACCAGGAGCAGCCTGGGGGTGTTGGTAGGCAGCACAAGGGCCATCGGGGTTTGGGAAGGGCTAGAACCTGGGCCCCTCCTCACCCACTCACCTTCCCGCACATTCTCCTCACTTTGGCCCACATACATGTTGATAAGCTCGGGCCCCTTCACGCTGAAGGAGACGATGAGATTTGTCAGATGCATAAACACAAGTGACCTCTCAGCCAGCCCCTCCTGCTCCCCAGCCTGTTGCGGCCCCCAATTTGCCCACCATCCCTTCCACACTCCCTCGCCACCTGAGGAAGGTAAGGCTGCATTCAGTGGCTACTGCCTTGGCCAGGAGGGTCTTGCCAGTGCCAGGGGGACCATGGAGCAGAAGGCCCGAGCGCCTCAGGCCCAGGCTCAGAAGCTCTGGGTGCTCTAGAGGGAGCTGAATGGTCTCCAGAATCTCCTTCTTCACCTCCTGCAGCCCGCCCACATCATGCCAGGACACCGAGGGGATCTAGGAGACGGAAAGTGCATGGTTGGGGATATGGTGGTGAAGAGAGCTGCAGTCCTACCTCCAAGGACCTGGAGTCTCTACCTTGGGGGCTCCAATGGCCCGAGAGTGAGCTGTCTGCAGCTGCTCCAGTGCCTGCCCGAAATCCTCAGCCAGGAGGGGAAAGCCAGCAGCACACAGCTCCCCCTCATCCTCCTCACTCAAGCCGCCTGCCAAACTGCAAAGAGAAACCCAGGAAGGCCTCTGGAGGACCTGACGTATGTACCCTGACATACATCAGGGTCCTGGTTTCTCCTCCCCGCCCCCCCAGCCCTCACCCATCCACCCACCCACAATTCCTCTTGCCTCCTTTTCCTTCCTGTGCCCAGTTTCCTTACCCCAAGTTCTTGATCCTGGCACAGGCTGCCCGGCTGCTGTGGGTCAAAAGGGCATAGAGATCCCCTACCACAAAGCCCTGGGAACCACAGGAAAGGACACATGAGCAGGGCACAGTTGGCAAGAGCCCTCAGGAGGCTAGTCCCCCAGCTGGCGCAGAGGCCCCAGTGTTGAAGCCTCGGGGTTTTCTACCCTCACTCGCAGGGCAGCTGGATCGTACCACCGCGGCTCAGAATGCGGGGAGGCCTCTGCCCACCTCAGTACTCACTGCGCACCGCCGTGCCAGCTGTGGCAGCTTCACCTCTTGGCCCAGCGGGAGATGGGCAGTGAGGGCCCGCAGGACACTGAGCCGCTGCCCCTCTGACAGCACGGGCACCTCCAGCTGGTGAGGAAATGCTGTCTGGATGTCGGCAGGCAGGTCCTGGGCCTTGCTTGTGGTGGCCACAGCGATCAGCGGCGGGCAGCTGCAAACACGGAGTGGGCACTGAGGGCGAGAATGTGGCTGGCAGCCCCTGAGCCCTGTCCTGTCAGGAGGCTGGTGCCGTAGGGCAGGGAGGTGGGTGGGTGCTGGGATGGGAGAGGAGGTGAGCACCCCACAGCTTCCTGGATGGGGCTCCATGGGCATACCTTGAGAGGGGGACCTATGCTTTCCCCCTCACACAGGGAGCTCCCTGAGGGTAGAGCCTGTGCTTTTTCTCTAGTGCTCCCCACAAAACACGAGGGAGCACATCCTCCTCCCTCTGAATACCCCAAGCTCCTCTGCTCAGGGCCGTCTGGAGAATGGCCAAATGGGCAGGATGTCTGAGAAGCCATTGAGGAAGAGAGGGCAAAAGGCTGAAGAGAGATGAGGGTGGCTTGGCCCTGCCCCTTTACAGACCCAGCTCTGTATAATACCTGGTGAGGGGGTCCTCATCGAGGAGGAGGTGACGCAGCGTGGCCACCACACGGGCGTCCTCACCGAGCCCATCACGGTCCCGACCCAGAAGGTCCACGGCTGTCAGCAATAGAACCACAGGCCGGCAGCGCCGGGCCCGGGAGAAGATGGCCTGAAGTTTTGTCTCCACAGCTCCGCTACTGTCTGCACAGAGGTTGGAGCAGGGCACCTGGGGAGGAGACCCCGATGGTCTGTGAGCAAGGGGCAGGTGTGACTGAGGCAGGAATGGCGGGGAGAGGAGCCAGAAGATGCCAGCCATCTTCTTTTTAGAGAGCAGGGATAGGGGAGAAGGTAACACTGGCCAAGTCCTACCTCTTCTTTAACTTCATTCCCTGGACTGTCCAACAAAATCTTCAAACCCCTTCCTTTTTTAAAGTTTCTCTTAGTAGCTGAGAATCATGGGAATCTGCCTGACCAACTGGCCCACTGGGCCGAGGCATTAGGGCCAGGCCAGGGAGGAGGGGAGAAGGAGAATCTGGGCTGGGGAAATGTGGTTGGGGTTCTACTCTTCAGGTACCCTCACCTTCAGTAGGTGGAGGCCAAGGCGGCCGCAGGCTGCAGTGACAGCTGTGGTCTTCCCACTGCCTGGGGGACCATGGAGAAGGACACTGCTGGTTCCTGTCAAGAGGGCACCTCTGCAACCAGAAAACAGACACTTGTCTCCTCCATTCTCTCAAAGTTAAGAGCCCTCAGTAACAGGGGTCCTTGGATCTAGAAAGCAGACAGCCTGTTTCTCTTTTCTTGAGGCATCCCCCTTCCTCCAGGGCTGTTTCCATATGGTGAGGCTGTATTTCCCATACCACCCGTGGTGCTCTGGCGGGGGCATGGAGTATATCCATCAGCCAGGACAACTCCCTTGTAGTCACTGCCTTCAGTAAAGCCTTGACTGTTATGTCTGGTCTGGAATCACGAGGAATTAGGGAAGGGTCTGTCTACACTTAGGCCAGTGGTATGAGGAACTGCATCTTTTGGGGCCAGGGTGGTGAAGGACAGAATGGCTAGTGGGCTCCCCAAGGGGAAGGACAGTCTCAGAGACAGCTGTCTCTGGTAGAGATTCTTCCTCCCCAGCTGACCCTGGAGGATGGAGATTATCCCCAGAAAGGAGCCTAGGAATTTGCTTACAGAAAGGACATGGGCGAGTGGCCTGGGCATACTAGTTTGAGGGAGGTCCACCCAATCCCACTCCGGCCAGCGCATTAGGAACTACTTGTCCAGCCCCCTGCCCCTCCAGAGATGTTCTGAGCAGGCTTTCCTCACACCCTGAGGCCACGGCCTCACTCACCCTGGCTGGAGGCGAGGCTTCAGGGCAGCACAGAGCTCGGTCACTAAGGCCTCCAGGCCCGGAGGAGACAAGCTGTTCCAGGGAGTGGATTCTCCTGAAGTGAGACTTGGAACAGGGCTCAGGGTAGAACCCACCTGTGAAAGGTGGCAGGAAGCTTTAGTGTCTGGGAGTTGTTTCTGCTTCTTTCCCCAGGTCTACTCCCATCCCCAGGGCCTCACCAAGTACAAGGAGGTATGGGCGGTGTCTGCCAAGAAGGCGCTCGTTGGCCCATCCGGAGCTTCCCCAAGGGTTTTCTTCACTTTAAAAAACATCTCCCGCCACCTGAAGGAAAGAAGCCCCATGAATCCCAGACCCAGAGCCCACATACACCCCTCCCTGAGGACAAGGCGGCTGTCTCAATCATAGAGGTCCCCAGCAGGGACAAACTCAAGAGCAGCATGAGTAACGGACATGAGAGTTATGGCATGGTGGGGGGTGGGGAAGGGGAGAGGAGTAGGGGTAGAAGAGAGCGAATGGTCTTCCTCATCTCCCAGGCTGGCCCATGTACATTTTTGAGGGCAGGAGCTCTAACTGTCCTCCACATCCCTCATGACAACCATCAGGGAGCCATGGGGGCGTGATTCTCCGGGTGAATGGCCTACCCACCCACTCCGATGGCAGAAGACACAGCTGCACTAAGCAATGATCACCTGGCCATTTTCACTGGCTTCAGACTACTGTCTTCCCCTCAAATTCATACCTCCCAAGGCCTTCCAAAGCCTCAGCAGGAAGGGCTCCTTGGTTCTTATTAAACAATCCACAAAATCAAATTGCAGATACCTTACTAAAGACAATTAATGATTAATGATTCTCTATTTTGGCTGCACATTAGAATGATCTGTAAAACTTCTGAAAATCAGTATCTGCCACATGTTGTATGATTCCATTCAGCAGACGGTAATTGCTGGGGGCTGAGGGATGGAGGGAGTACAGCGTGACTGTTAATGCGTAGGGTTTTGGGGTGATGAAAATATTCTGCAATTAGATAGTGGTGTTGGTTGCATAGCCTTGTGAATCTACTAAAAGCCACTGAATTGTACACCTCAAACGTGGATTTCATGGCATATGAATTATATCTCAATTTTTTTTTTAAGTGATCTCTAAACCCATGTGGGGCTTGAACTCATGACTCCGAGATTAAGAATTGCATGTTCTACAGACTGAGCCAGGCAGGTGCCCCATCTCAGCCTTTTAAGTTAGCATTTTTCTCTCCTTTGGAAAAAGTTAAAAGATTTCACAGGCCCCAGCTTCACCTTGATTCTGCTCCAATAGGTCTGAGGGGGCTCAGGCATCTGTATTTTTCAAAAGCTCCCCCAGCCATAACCAAGGCTGTGCAAGTCACTGCTAGTGTCAGAGTGAATTAGGGCTCTTCAGCGTCCTAAGGGTGCAGAGTGGGGGAGCGGGTAGTAGTTACTAGCCCAATTTTCCAGATAAAAATGATGAACCACTCTCCTCTTTAATCCTCAGGTAGAAAGGCAATGACTTGGCCCAGACTTGGGCCTCTCGAAGTTCCAATCGGTGCAAACTGCTGTTCAGCGTGTCTCGCAGTCATAAAACTGTTTACTCCGACAACAAAGTGGATTGGTGGGAATAACTCAAGGCACAGGGGAGAGGCATACCAGACTGGTATTGTGAACTCTTGCAACTATTAGGGTGGGCAGTTATTGTGGTTAAAAACTAGAACATAAGGAAGACTGTGTCTTACTACTATTCAGTATACATGAACAGTGGGTGGGTCTATAACCTGGAATCTCAATCCTGAGTCACAGTGCACATGGTAAGCAGTGGAATCCAAGGAGGAACAGCACTGTGGAGGGTTGGGGGGAAACTCCCCTTCCATGACACCGGTAGGACCATCTCAGTGAGTGCAAGGAGCAGACTTCTAGAACACATCTGGGTATTTCTGGGGAATGCTGTGTGTTATTAAAAGCCAGACGGGAGACAGTGCAGCTGGATCCTGCTGGCCTGCTTTGGGGAGGTGGAACCGTGGAAGAGCCTGAAGAAGCTACACTACCAACACTGGAATTCTGTTCCAGGGATCTCAGGAGCCTCCTAGCAGGGTTTTCCTTACCAGGTCTGGGGAGGAGGGCTAAAGCACTCATCTCTATCTGTCCTTAGGCCAACCTGCTGACCCCAACCCTGCTTTCCAGGACCTACTCAGGGGAAGAACTGTGTGCTCAGCAGCCAGAGAGAGGCAGGCCACTAAAGGGCCAGAACAGCAGACATCCAGGAACAGAACAGGCTTGCTGGTCTATCTCAGAAGGGTCCAGTGCCTACTTTCCTCTGAAGGTACAAAGGGTGGGCATTCTGTAGGTTTCCTACAGAAAGCTAGCTCATAGATGTTTGCTATATTTAAGATGGGAGACAGAAGTGACTAATACAGGCCCGGCACTTTCTACGAGGCCCCAGTTGTAGATTTGATTTGGGAAAGCTCAAAGAGGCGTCGTGAGCATCAAGTGGGGTTACAACATGCACTACCAGGAGCTTCATCTGAGTACCACAACTCTGAGTGAACCAAGCTCTGAATGTTGACCAAGGATGAATCAGGCGCTCCAGACAAGGCATCTGCCTTGGCAGAGGACCCAAACTGACTAGGCCAGAGACCTTGGGCATGCCAACTCTTAAACCTCAGTTCCTTCAGGCTGGTCCCATCACCTCACTGAAATCCCCTGAACATTGGCTTAGTGTGTCAATCAGCTGTGTTCTCCTTCTAGGACATCACTATAGGAAATCAGTCCTGGGGTATCAGGCTACACATTCTCCCCTTTCACAAAGCAGTCTCTGAATTCTCTGCCTCACCATTTTACACGGAACCCCTGTGATCAGAGTCGACAGGGTGGCAAAAGGATGGACTCCCTGTCTTGGGTGCTTGGCTCAGTCATGCTTATATTTCTCTTTATTGAGGATAAAGACAAAGAGAAGGCCCCTCAATAACAGCAGCAATCTCTCTTTCCCCCATTTTGGGAGATAGGATCGAAAAGCTCCATGTGCACACACTATCGATTAGGGCAGAAATCGAAGCTTGGGTCTCTTTATGTTGAGTATATGGGAAGTGTGGCCCGAAACCTGGTGCAAACAACACTGTGGTTGAGAATGAAAAGCAAGGAGTCTCATGTTGGTCTAGGCTCTTAAACTTCTTAATGCTTTACATTACCTATGACCACCCAACAAGGTGAGGATAAAACACCTCCCACAGGCAGTAGGCAGTGGTTCTTCATCTTTTTTCAGTCCTGCACCCATGTGAGAACCCGAAGAAAGCATGTACCTTTTCTCTAGAAAAATGTACATGACAAAAACAGCAGTATTTCCTTATATACAAAATTATTCCACACAACTTGCAGGGAGGGGATCGTAGAACTCTTGCACCCAGGTTAAGAATCCCAACTGTAGGACAGGAGGCAGCTGCATACCTGGGCAGTTTCTCTGGGCTTCCTTCCAGGACCTCTACTTGCCCAACTGTTGGCACACACAGAATATCCCCTTCCTGGACTGCCCTGCAACACAGCAGTGGCCCTGGTCAGCTCACAATGAGAGTCAAGAACATGGGCCTGACATATCCCCACATGTCCACTCCCAACCTGCAGACCATAGGGACCTACTGCCCACCCAGAGATCCCAAGCAGTTGTTCAGAGAACAAGTCTGACCTAGAATGAACCAGGGTGGGGGTGCGGGGGGTGGGGGGAGATGGCAGAGAGGCTAGAAAGGAGGATCAGAGAGCAGTGAGGGGGTGAAGCTGAGTCCTGGCTCTTTGGGGGCCCTCTCAATTCATAGGTTCCTCAGTTTAGAATGTCCAGATTCACCTCACGGTGAATTTCTCTTCTGTGGACCGCCTGCTACACCAAGAGGCATCTAGCCACAATACTGCTTAAGATGTGGCTTTGTAAAGTCAAAGGCTCTGTGGGACCTGAATCTAAGGCATGGGATAGGAGGAGAGCAACAAGGGTGAGATGCTATCTTCTTGAAAGGGGGAAGCAGCTAACCTGGGTGTCTGAAAGTGCCGGTAAAGAACATGGTCATAATTTCCATTCGTGCTGTAGTGGGGAGAGGACACAATTTCGATGTGTAACTCTTTGGCAAACAGAGGCCCAGGCAGCACTGAGCAGCTTCCTTTGTCTTCAGGGATGCTGGAGCCTTCCAAGTACCTCTATTAGAGAAATAACCACCACCTTATAACCTTCTTCCAAGGAGTCAGGCTCTGCCCTACCTTAACTTTAGCAGCCCATATTTCTATTTGCATCCTCTATCCACAAGGCCCGTGGGAGGGGAGGCCTAAGGCAGCAGAACTGAATACCTGTGTCTCTTCCCTGGAAACAGAAACCTCTCCTCCTAATGGGCACCAGGAAGAGATTTCTGACTCTGGCTCCAAACAGTTCCCCAGTAAAAATAATCTTTCTGTGATACCTTTAAGTTGGCCCTGAGTCAGTAAAGTGGTAAAGACACTTCATTCCCACAAGCCCTTTGAGTAGCCACCAGGCAAAAACTGGGATTGATATTAATTGGACATCAGTGGGGACACTCTGAATTCAGGCTGTGAGAAACGGATATGATCTCAGGAAAGCTGACAGGATTGGTTCAGCTGAATGAGCTCCAGTCTGAGGACTCCAGAGTTTCTCCTCCATTCAAAAGGAAACCCACACCAGACTCCTATTCATGCATATCTTATATCCTTCTTGACATCTCATAGCTCTAATTGGCTATGCCAGCATGATCTAACAGAACTTTCTACAGTGCTAGAGATGTTATCTACATGTGCTATCGAGCACTTGAGATGAGACTAAAGCAACCAAAGAACTGAGTTTTAAATTTTATTTAGTCTTATTAATTGAAAAAGCCACAATGTGGCTAGTGGCTTCCATATGGGACAGTGCAGGCCTAAACCACACATCTTGGTGCCTCATTAAATATTAGACTATATTTGCTCCCCCAAATACAACAATCTGCTTGAAGTAATCTAAACCAAAAACTTCTCTTAGGTACATTTTTAAAAAATATTAAAATCCAACCCCAGGCACTAAAGATAATAAAGAGCCCTCCCCTTCAAGGAATTTACAATATACAACTGAGAATTAGAGTACATAATCATAACAGGGCAGAAAATAAATACCCTAAGGAAGATACAAAATGCTACAGGAGGAAGAATTCATGTTAAATATGTGGTAAGATTATCTAAGGCTTTGAGAAGATGGCATCTTTAGATGGGCTTTAAAAGGAAAGGATGGTAGGATTTTAACAGATGAGGCTACAAGAACAGGAAGGAACTTGAAGTCAAGGATAAGCATGAGCAAAAACAATGAGGTATCATCCTCCATATTATTCAGTACAATTCTGGATACACTGCAATTCAACAAATAATTGAGTAGATTAACATACTGTAAACACCTAGTAATTTGACTATGCCTCTCTTCTTTCCCCTGAATAGAGGAAATCCCTTCCCATGCACCACCACACCATGGAGAGTTATATTTTGATTACAGAGAACAGATAAATGAGACTAAGAGACATTAGGATCTAAGGAGTAAGGGACCTAAATTCCACAGCTCTTTTCTTCCAATTCAGTTGAGGTAAGGAAGAGGGAATAAGGGGGTGGAAACATTCCTGACCTCAGTCCTGTATCCTACCTGAATTCTGAGCTCTCCCACTTCCAGGGGATCACAGCCGAGATTAAAAGCCAGAGTGGCAGGCACCAGGGCCAGTCCGTCAGCGAGGGGCTCTCCTGGCTGCCCAGAGCCAGGTCCCAGCCTTTCAGAGAGATCCCAGCGAGGCTCTAGGACCTGCACCTTGGCCAAGTGTGGCTGGGAAGTGTTCGACGACTCCCCGGCCCGGGTCACCCAAACCCATTCGCCCTGGAAGAGGCCCAGGCTACGGAGGCAGCTCCGGCTTACACCCAGTGAATCCCCAGTCCCTCCCAGAACTCCCCGGAGTTGCCGGACTGTGCGGTTAACCGCGAAGGAGGACACCACGGGCGGAGGTGGGGGCGGGCTGCTGTCTCCAGTCTCCGGACCCAGTTTGGCCCGCCCACGGAGCTCAGTGACAGCTAGCCGCGTCCCTGGGCCCAGCAGTCCTTGCAACGCCGGCCGAGTCTCCAGCACCCGAGGTCCGGGGACTGGAAGGGCCTCTCCGCGCCGCACCAGCAGCGGCCCGACTCGCGGTCCGAGCCCGGGCCCCGGCGAGGTGCCAAGCAGCGCCCAGCCCAGGGCCGGAGGCCGCCGCACGGGCCGTGCCCGCACCCACGCCCCAGGGCCCAGAGCAAGGAGCCGCAGCAGCGAGAGGCTAACCAGCAGCTCCGGGGGCCCGGGACCCTGCTCCTCGGTCCCTGCGCCCGGCCCCTCCAGGGCCGCCACTAGCAGCGCCGGCCCTGCAGGGCTCTCCCCTGCAGGCCGCAGGGCCAGCACCAGTCCCAGTCCCGCTGTTGGCCACGGCCCCCCGGGGGGCAGCAGCACCGCCAACGGGGGTGTCTCGGTCGGGAAGGGCTCCAGGACCCGCAAGACTGCCAGCGCCATGGTGACAGACCAACGAGGAAGCCGTTGGAGCGCGGCTTCCGGGCCAGCGCCGCACGCGGTTTCCGCTTCCGTCCGGGGAGGCGCGAGAAGAGTAGGAGGGGCGGCGGGTTCCTGGAGCGTCCTCCTGGAGGGTGAGCCCCGGCTGGGATTGACGGGTTGGTGCCTCTGTGGCAGTAACACATTCACTGCCGTTGCGTAGTCCTTTGAGACCGTGTTTGCAGGGATCTGCCTGCCGCGCCTGCTAGGGATTAACGTGCTCTTCTGCCACGCACTTAGCAGTTAATTGAATGATCAGCGAACTTCCTGCCTGCCCAGGACCAACTTGGCCCAGTGCTAGGAGCTATGGGTGGAGTGTTTAGGAAGGATTCCACTACCCTGTGGAACTCCTACACTTTCCAGTGTGGAACTGTAGGCACTGGGATTTGGGTATTGTGGGGAAGGTTACAGGAGGGAGTGGTAGGATAAAACGGTCTCACAGTGCTTATGGGTATGTAGTGGCTGCTGGCTGGATTACTACATGTGATTCATGTAGCCCTGGAGTACTTGGTGCTGCCACATCTGTTTCAACACATCCTACACAAAACCCACGTTCCGGTGTTTCTTGTCCTGTTCCTTCTACTCCCAACAAACTTGAAGTGAAGACAAAGCAACTTTGCTTTTTCATTCCTCCAAAACCGGTTGCTCTCCCTTCTGCTCCTCACCCCCACTCCCAATCAGTCCTTGCAGACTGGAGGCCCATGTCCTGTTTCTACCCTGGAGGGATGGGAAGCAGAGCAGGAGGAAGAGAGGTGTTTAAGGCTTCAGTCATGAACACCCAACCAACAGCTTGCTTCCCAACAAGATTCCATCCTTGTCTCCACCTCCACTTGGACACTAGTAGGCCACACTTCAAGTTATTAACAATCTATTTGCACTTAGAATCAATGGATTGGTTGGTGGTAATCTGCTTTTTAAAAATTATTATTGTTATTTTTTAATGTTTATTTTTGAGAGAAAGAGAGTGTGAGCAAGGGAGGTATGGAGAGAAGGGGTGAGGTGGGGACAGGATCCGAAGCAGGATCCTTGCTGACAGCAGAGAGCCTGAGCCCCAGATCAGGGCAGAGAGAGAGGAAGAGAGAGAATACCAAGCAGGCTCCTCACCACCAGTGCAGAGCCCAATGTGGGGCTCAAACTCACCAACTGTGAGATTATGACCTGAGCCAAAGTCGGATGCTCAACCAACTGAGCCACCCAGTGCCTAGGTGGTAATTTACTCTTTCTGGACCTTGTATTCTCCTCCAACCACTGCACAACTTACTTCTTTCCTTCACAGATGAAGAGCTTGAGGCAGCCCTCTACTTTGTACATTAGGCATTCCTGAAAATCTGAGAGTTGAATATTAGGTTTATATGTTATAAGGTATTTCTATTCCTAGCGAGACAAAATATTATTTATTTTTTTTAATGTTTTTATTTATTTTTGAGACAGAGACAGAGCATGAGCAGGGGACGGGCAGAGAGAGAGGGAGACACAGAATCTGAAACAGGCTCCAGGCTCTGAGCTGTCAGCACAGAGCCCGAGCGGGGCTCGAATTCACAGACTGTGAGATCATGACCTGAGCCGAAGTCGGATGCTCAACCAACTGAGCCACCCAGGCACCCCCACAAAATATTTTTTAAATGATTATAGTTCCTGGAGGTACTTCTAGTCTTAAACTTGAAATTGCCCAGTTCCACAATTTTTTTTTTTTTAAGTAATCTGCCCAACATGAGTCTTGAACTCATGATCTCAAGATCAAGAGTCATTGGGGCACCTGGGTGGTTCAGTTGGTTAAGTGTCTGACTTCGGCTCAGGTCATGATCGCACGGTTCATGAGTTCAAGCCCCACATTGGGCTCTGCACTGGTGGTGCAGGGAGCCTGCTTGGTATTCTCTCTCTCCCTTTGTCTCCGCCTCTTCCCCACTTGTGCTCGCTTGCTCTCTCTCTCTCTCTCTCTCTCTCTCAATAAATAAATAAATAAGCTTTATTATTTTTTTATTAAAAATTTGTTTAGTGTTCATTTAAACATCCCTCTGGGCGGGGCAGGGGCAGAGAGAGAGGGAGAGAGAGAATTCCAAGCAAGCTCTGTGGTGTCAGTGAAGAGCCAGATGTGGCACTCAGTCTCATGAACTGTGAGATCATGACTTGAGCCGCAATCAAGAGTCAGATGCTTAACTGACTGAACCACTCGTTGCCCCACATTTTTTTTTTTGGAGGTGCTCCTCCAATTCCACATTTTTTAAAGTTTTTTTTTAAGTTATTTATTTTTGAGAGAGAGAAAGAGAGAGCAAGCAGGGGAGGGGCAGAGAGAGGGAGAGAGAGAATCCCAAGCAGTCTCTGCACCATCAGCACAGAGTCCGATGTGGGGCTCAAACTCACAAACAGTGAGCTCATGACCTCAGCCGAAATCAAGAGTCAGATGCTTAGAGTCAGATGAGCCATGCAGGTGCCCCCAATTCCACATCTTAAAGGAACATGCAAGAATGTACTAGGGACCTGGGGTGCCATGCTGGCTCAGTTAGTTAAGAGTCCGACTTCAGCTTAGGTCATGATCTTGCGGTTGGTGAGTTTGAGCCCCGTGTTGGGCTCTGTGCTGACAGCTAGGAACCTGGAACCAGCTTCAGATTCCATGTCTCCCATTCTTTCTGCCTCTCCCCAGCTAGTACTCTGTCTCTCTTTCTCTTTCTCAAAAATAAACATAAAAAAAAAAAAAAAAAAGAATGTACTAAGGACCTGAATTGAAATGGATGGAAGTTCCCATTTGGTAGTTCTGAATTATATTATGTGGCTCTGTCCCCTCAGTTTCCAGAGGGTCTAAGGACTGGGACGATGGTGGGGTGGGTCCAAAGAAGATATGCCTACTTTATATAGGCAAGCCCTAGGCCTCAGGACTACAGTGCTCCTCGAGGCCTTGGGAATGGGTAAATAAGTCTGATATCCTGCCTGCTTCAGCAGCCACACAGACACAAATATCCATCCACAAATAAATATCCTTTCTTCCTGGGCTTTTCCTCTATCAAATAATGGTTGGTGGGCATTGCTTTGTATTACCTTGAAATTGTCATTAATCATTGGGAGCCAAATACTACTTCCATAAGATGTGAGTCTACATTTGTTGCCTTTATTTCCATACCTCTTGCTCACTCGACCCATTATAACCTTCCTTCCACTTCTCTAAAACTTTCCTGCAAAGATCACCCACAGCTAGAGAATCAAGGTGGTGTTGTTTGAGCTTATCTTAATCATTCCCTAGAATCTGACACTATTGACCAATCCTCTTTTACTTCCTTTGCCACTATGACACCAGTTTTCCTTCTACATTTCTGACGGCTCCAGAACTCATCTTCAACTCCTCCCTTTCCCTTACCATCTTCCCCACATTCCAATGAATCATCAAGTCCTGTTGATTGTACACATTTCCCAATTCTGTCCTTTCTTCTCCATGCCCATGGTCTTTGTCTTGTAAGGTTGCTCTCCTGGTCAAGGGTCACAGGCTTTTGTTCTCAAGAGCCTTCTCCAATTTCTTCACAAAGTAAATCGTCTACTGGAGTCAACTTTCTGAAACATACTCTTCCAGCCACCTCTAGGTTTGTGTAATTTATTACATTGTATCTTAAGCATCTGTTTATACAAGTCTGTGAACTTCACCAGTGAACTCCTTGAGGGCAGGAAATGATCTTATCCATTAGGACATTGGCTTGGGCAGGGTGGGAGTAAGATGCATTTCCTGAGACACTCAACAAACAACGAGGTAGCTTTTCCTCTGTATTCCCAAGGGTTCCTATCTAGCTGGTTCCCCAATCCCAGAGCACTTGCAGTAGCAACGGGGACCCTCTTTCCAAAACTGTAACAAACTCAGGATTCTCATCTCATCTCACCAAGGTCCCAGTCACCCAGCCTTCCCCTTTGATTCTCTGCATGCCTCGTTTAGGAAACGGATGCCCTGGAGGACTCTTGGGAGCTCTCTCCGCTAATTTTGCATATGCAATTAGTGGTAATTGCCCAGATGAAGAAAGGTGCCCTTCATTTTAGGGCTTCTTTCCTTCCATTCGTACTGGGCGAAGGAGCAGAGCGGGGAAAGTGAGAACCACTTTAGAAGGGAACCAAAAGGGAATGGCAGAGGCCGACGCACACCAGACGCCCGAGTGCGGTACTCGGTGCTAAGCTAGGGCTTCCCCTTTTCCCCACCTCCTTCGTTAAGCTCGACCCACTTTAGGGCGGGACCTCCCACTCAGCCAATTCTGGGAGACGAACCCTGGCGGTTTGTACTCTTCCTTTCCAATGAGAAAAAAAGGAAGCAGCTTGGCCCCAATAACCAATCCAAGGAGGCGGCGCCTGGTTGTCAGGCAGGTTTGTAAGAGTTTGGGCCAATTGGAGGCGCAGACACCGCTCGACCCGGGCGCAGCGCGCAGGCGGTGGCGAAGAGACGCCGAGCGGGCCGAGTGCGGCCGAGCAAAGCCGGAGCCGGAGCGGGGCCGCAGGAGCTGGGCTGGGTCCGGACGGGCCGAGATGCCCTATAAACTGAAGAAGGAGAAGGTGAGCGTGGCCCTTTTCTTCGCGCCTCCGCCTTGGGGCCTGCGCGGAGCACTGGGAGAGGCCGAGCCAGGCCCGGGACAGCCCCAGACTGACCCTCCCGTCCGGCCCCCGCAGGACTCCCGAGGCCAGCCCTCCGCCCCCGCCGCTAGCCGCACCCCCAGCCTGTGCCGCAGCTGGAAAAGCTCCCTCACCTTGCCTGGGATAGAGTCCCCCGCGTACACCTCCCTCCTTTCCTCCCCTCACCTACCCCCGGCCCAGGGTAACCACCTCCCTCCAGATCTGCTCCACTCCCAGGTCACTCCCCTGCTTTTTCTTCCCGCCCCCACCCCACTCTCCCCACTCCCCACCCGGTTACCCGTTTGGGACAGCCCCTCATCTGAGACCGCACCTCCTTCCAGCCCACCTCCCCCCGCCCCCCATTGCGCGCAGCCCCTTCCCTTTTCTTACGCGCCGGGCCTGGGCCTGGGCCGTCCTTCTCCACCGTCCCCTACAGCCCCTTCTCCCTCCCCGCCAAGCACCTTGACCTAGAACTGCTCTGCTTTCTCTCTCCTCCACCAAATCTGGCCTAGGCCCCTCCCTCTAGTTCTTCCTTCACACACAAACTTGTAAGCCAGGACTGAGCCCTTCCTTCTGTTGATGGAACCTCAGAACGTCAGTGTTGGAAGGGACCACTGAGCGCATTCAGCGTAATCCTTAGTGATACAGATGAGGAGACTGAGGCCCCGACAGGGGAAGGGACTTGGCCAAGGTCACACAGCCTGTTTGGAGGCCCAGCTGCAATATCAGGTCTCTTGACTTAAAGGCCTCCTTCGTACCAAAGCCCCCCTAACAGGCATCAACCGACTTGCAGGTTCATCCTAAATCAGTTACCTTTCCTAATCTGAGCAAGGTCCTCTCCTTTTCCTAATCTTAGGGTAACCTTTGCATTTTTCCAGTTTTGCAGTGCTGGATTCCTGCCTTTCCTGGGCTACACTATCCTCAAATTGGGAATCTGCCCTTACTATCAGATTAATTTTCCTTCTTACCCCAAAGGCCAGCCAACCCCTGGGCACCCTTGACTTTGTCATGGTGTCCTGATACAGGCTTGTTTCTTGATGTTGCCTTCTTTCACCTTCCTCTTCTATTTCCATATTGCCTTCTTGCCCCTGTTCTTCATCCCTGCCTTTCTCTACCTTCTATTTCCTGCTGTTGCTGAGGTCTGACTCAGAGGTGTGGTTCCTTTGAGGTACAGATTCACACAGAGGATGCTAGGATACCAGTTCCAGCCTCCCCCAGCTTCTCCTTTCCTGGGGCTGGCCCCTCGTGGTGGGGCTGGCTCTGGCCTGGTGCTCTGCTCAGCCACTTTATGACCCCAGAGGTGTCTTACTTTCATTTGCCCTCTGATTGGCTGGTTGCTGGGCTGCCATCTCTGACCTTATCAATTCAACTCTTTATCCTGGGGCTTTTGGAGATTTCCCAGGCAGCTCTGATTCTGGGTTGTCTCCATAACTTCACAGGGCCAGAGGTTCTGAGTGTAGGGTTGGTGATGGTGTACTAGGCACTGAACCTCCTGGAGTCCTGGGTTGGCAGGTTCGTGTTCCCCACCCAGGCCCTGTGTCCTTGGGGAGTGGGTCTGCTGAAGTGGTTTGGGCAGCTTAGCTGTGAATGATGCACACACAATTCAGCCACACCAGAGGCTAAGGGTGTTCCTTCAAGGAGCGTGGAGGGGCATGAAATTCAGGGGAAGCTGGTGAAGTCCCCACCCATCTGTAGCTTTTAGTCTGATACTAAAATGGGACAGACACTGTCCCATCTACAGTAAGCCTTCCTCTTCTAGGTGATTGAGAAGAAAAATTCTTAGACTTGCTGGAACCATAGATATTTGACCATAGTATTTGGCTGGGAAACAACATTGGAAGAATTGGGTTGCACAGAACCAGGCATCTCTGATTCCTTTCAAGGTTTAACTTTCTGCTTTTGATTTCCAGTTGCATTTGGCCTCCTTCAATGGTTAACAAGCCCTGAGGGAGAGGGAGGTGACAGTGTGACTGAGCTTTGCCCAGATGGGGTGGGGACAGAGAGGAGGATCTTTATTGCACATCCATCACCTCTCTCCTTTCTCCTTCATCTCTGCTGGTCCCAGTCTTGGCCATCCTTCACAACCTTCTCCCTGAAGCATTTCCTGAACCCTCACTTCCCAGTGAGCTCTCCCCTCCTCGGGATTTGTGGAACACTTGATAGGTCACGTATGGTCCTTTTTGCTCCCTTGGACTGGAATTAATTGTGGATAAATCTTTTCTTCCCCCTTGAGATAATAACTCCATTTTGGTTTGGCCTCTTCCTTGCACACAGTAGGCCCTCAATAGATGGGTGCTGAGTCAGTCCCTTGGGGGATTTGCTTCCCTCCTCTTCCCTCATGTTCTGATCTAGGACTGAATCTCTTTTAGGTTCCCAGGTGGCATGCCCCTGCTCCTTTCCACTTTCTTCTTGTTTTTAATAATAGTAATAACGGGCTAACATTGGGATTTTCATGTGCTGGACACTGTGCTAAAGGGAATTAGGTAGTGTGATTGTTGTCACTTAAAAGAGGAGGACTGAGGCTCAGAGAGGCTAGTTAACCTGCCTACAATTCCAGAGCTAGTAAGAGTTGGGCCCCAAACACAGTGTGGGCTCCCAACCCCGGTTCCAGGCCGCAAGTGACGGTTGGGCTGCACTGTGTTGTGTGCACTTGACCTGTTCTGCAGGAGCCGGGGAGCAAGGGTGGTGGGCGTGGTTTCCCCATGCCCCCACACACGCCCACGTAACCAGGCAGCTGGGATTCTCACGGCACACTCCCTGTTAGGTATGCTTAAGTGCTGTAGGGCTGGCGGAGAAGGAGCTTGTGGTCAAGTAGAGAGATGTGACATGTATAAAGGTGGGTCAGCTTTGTCCATGAGGCCCACGTCCGAGGTATGTGCGGTCACCTCAGTGACTCCTGCCTGCGCCCCTCATCCTTTGCCTCTACACGCCATGCTCTGAGCCACACTCCCTGGCCCTTTGGCAAGGGGTCGGTATGCTTGCCAGCCTGGTCAGTGGACAGCTGGGAGAGTGCTCAGCCCAAAGGAGCGCCTTCCTGCTGGCTGACACCTGGAGCTGCTCCCCACCTGGGAAAGGCTCTCATCCTCCCTGCCCCCTCCTCCAGCCCACGCAGAGCTCTGTTCTCCCAGAAATCCTTGTGCCCCCATAGTCAGTGTGACTTAACACTTGTCACTGAAGGGGCGCAGTTGCCATCAAGTGTCAGAATCTCAGAGCCGAAAGTGACTTCCAAGGTCCTCTGACAGTCTTCATTTAGGGCTCAAACCCCTCCTGCCCGTGCATTAGAAGAGTCACGAATGCTCCTTTGCTTGAATGCTCTCAGGACTGGGGAGCTTGCACACAGCCGGTTTCTGTGCAGCTGCTTCAGGAGAAGATCCTTCCTATTCGGAGCCTCAGCCTGTCTTCCTGCCACTTCAGCCCATGCCTCTTGGGCTCCTGGATCCACACAGAGCAAGTTGCATCTTTAGTCCACATGGCAGCCCTTCATTTATTCGTAAAACCCCCTCGTGCTCGCCTACCGCTGGGACTCCTCCCCTCCATCATTAGCCATCCAGCCTTGCAGCTGTTGCTCTCAGGACAGGCTTTTGAATCTACTCCCAGTATGGGTTGTATTTCGCCAGAAGAAAACCTAGGATTTGTCTTTGTCCCTCCCAATGTCGGATGCTCACAACGGAACCAGATCCTCCTGAACAGCTCCATCAAGTGCCAAGGACAGGGGCACTTCCATGTCCCCTCCCCATGCCAAGAGCTCTGCACTCCGTTTGCTAACTGGACAGAAGGTCATGGGGTGCTGGGGCAACCCTGGCACATGAAGGATTTGTGTGGAGCTTGCAATCAGACCTAAATGCCCAAGTCTTTTTCACATTTTCCCCATCCTGTCCCTGTGCAGTTGCTTTTTTTGGCCCGAGGCAGAGGAAGAGACGCCAGGCAGGCCAGGGCTCTGAGCCAGCGGCCTGGTTCCCGAGGGAGACTTCGGACTAGCGCTCCTCCTTGTAGCAGTTCAGGGTCTTACCCCCAACCCTGTCCCCGTGCTTGTCCACCAAGGCACTCTTAGGGATAATTCCTATACCTGATCATGCCAATAGCACCCTCTAGTCTGGATGTTATTTGTAATTTCCAAAAAAAGGCCTCCAGGTCTTTGCAGATGGCCTTGGGGGAGAGTGGTGACTCTCTCTCCTCCAGCATGAGGAACCTTAGGCACCCCCCCTGCCCGCACTAGCCAGAAGCCAGACAGAATAGCTTGTTCCTTAAAGCTCCACACCCTGGTTCTTCCTTGACAGAGGCTCTCCGGGGCCCTTACTCATACAGCAGCCATGTGAGGGGACAGATCATTAGTATCATGCTTCATTACCATGTCTTAGCAATGTCTTCCTCACCACATTCCAAACTCTTTGGAGGGACTCCCTTTGTGTACCCCAAGTCCTTCTCCCCTGGGCTAGGTACAGGGTAGATGCTCAGTGGTTCTGATTACTTCCGTTGGACAGAGGATAATTACAACACAGACCTAAGCAGTCCAGATGAGGCCTCTCCCTTCTCCTGGCATCTGCTGACTACCTCCATCTTCCCCCTTCAGGAGACCCCCAAGCTTGCCAAAGGCACGACCAAGCCCAGCAGCTCGGGCAAGGATGGTGGAGGCGAGAGCGCCGAGGAGGTAATGAACGTGGGCACGGCTCTGGTTACGGTGCAGGCACCAGCTCGAACTGCTCGACGGCTAGTGGGGTGAGGGATCCCAGGGGGCCAGATGTGATCCAGGCAGAAGGGAAGGGGCCTTCCACAGCCTGGGAGGAGCTTGGACAGCCCGGCCAGGTAGCTGCCTTCAGTCAGGCAGCCTGCCCCTTCGGCTGGTATAGAGCAACTACGCTCTGCAGTTCTTCAGACTCCCCAGCAATTCTTGTGAAAGTTATTTCTCTGTCTGCCAACCTTGCGTGGTAAGAATTCCTTTTTCCTTAGAATGAAAAGCTAGGGGTAGCAGGTGCTGGGGGGGAAGGGAAAAAGTACAAGGGTGCTCAGTGGGGAATGAGTGGCTTTGGCATGGCTTGGGGTGGGGAAGGGGTGGGAGTGGCTGGTGTCCTTGAGCCGGCCAGGGCTGGGCCCACTGCCCTTGGTTCTGATCCAATGGGAACCTGCTAAAGGACAGTGATGAGCAGAGGTCAGCACAGCTTGGAAGTCTAGGGCTGTAAAGCAATAAATGGCAAGCAGAGAGAGCACTGGAGGGTGGAGAGACTTAAGTCCAGAGTATGTCCAGGAGAGTTTGGGAGTGTGCTCAATGCGATGCTCAAGATGGTGGCCGGTCCTGTGAACATGTTGAGCAAGTAAGTACCCATCTTACTCAGAAACTGGTGATCCTTGGTTTCTCTGCTTTTTTGTTTGTTTGTTTGTTTGTTTGTTTATTTTGAGAGGGAGAGAGCGTGAGCGTGTGAGTGAGCGGGGGAGGGGCAGAGAGAGAGAGAGAGATGGGGAGAGAGAATCCCAAGCAGGCTCCATGCGGTCAATGTGGAGGGGCTCAGTCTCATGAACCGTGAGATCATGACCTGAGCCGAAATCAAGAGTCAGACACTTAACTGGCTGAGCCACCCAGGCGCCCCTCTGCTTCTTCTCTCCTGTTCTCAACTGTTTAGAGCCATAGAGGACAACAGGAAACATCTCTGTGATTATGGGCAGGGCTTGTGGATTTGGGGGGGAGAAGAAATCGATTAGCAAGTATTGGAGTTAATCCTGGATTTAGACTTTTCTATGTACTTCTGGTCCCTGTCACCTCTAAAGAGATCTAAGCACTTCCCACACCCCTGACCTTCATTTTAGGCCTCATTTGAGTAATCAGAAGAAGCAGGGCACGTGTTCCCCATTTTACAGACATGGGAGTTGAGGACCACAGAAGATGAATTCCTCCTTCCTTTGCCCTTAAACAGTAATTTGAACATGTCTCCAGGATAGACCTTATCACTTTTTGTTGTAACTATTTTTCCAACGTGGGTTTCTCTCCACCAGACTGTGGACTCTGAGGGAGGGGAGCTGGGTATGCTGCTTGAAAGCAGCTGGCACCTTGTTTCTTCCCCACGTCTGTATGCTCATGTGTTTTGTTCTTTGGGCGGGGGGGGGGGGGGGGGGGGGGGGGGGAGGGCAGGGCGGGCATTTTTATTTTATTTTTTATTTTTTTAAGTAATCTCTACGCCCAGCGTGGGGCTTGAACTCACAACCCTCAGGTCAAGAGTCACCTGCTTCACCAACTGAGCCAGCCAGGTGCCCCTTATGCACTTGGTTCTTAATAACTCATCAGTCAGCGCTCCTGGGAAACACTCCCTCTGGGCCCAGTCTCCCCTTTAGGAATGGTGACATCTGTGGGACCCACAGGGAAGGTGGCTGGGAGCTGGCAACTGACATTCAAAGCAGCAAGAGAGACATAGAAACGGGATTTAAAGGGACAGAAAAGAATAGTTAGGGGGCTGTTCTCATCTTTTGCCTAACTCCTACTTGTTCAGTTACTAGATAGATTGGATGTCTTGTCCTAAAAGCAGCCTTCCTTGACTGCCTCCCCCTCCCTCCCCACCAGGACCTGGTCAGGGCTCCGGCTATTTGCTCTGCTAGCTCCAGTACCGCCCCACAGCAGCATTTACACGGCTGTAATTAAACAATTTGGTGCGAATTCATTGTTTATCCATTTTAACTTTTGTGTTATTAGCACGTGAGTGAGCTCCTTGAGGTTTCCCTTTGCTTCCCTTTGAGCCGCCCAAGGGCTTGGCACATTACAGGTGCCAGGATTTGAATGCATTAGTGGCTAAATAAGTAAACCTAAGTGTTGGAAGTAACCTTGGAGTCTAACCCTCTCCTTTCCCAGATAGGAAAATGAAAGCTCAAACAAGTTAGGAAATAGGCTGAGACCAACTGCTAGGATTTCTCCACTGTCTTTCTGGACACATCTATTTGAAAAAGGAGAGTGTTGAGTTCACCTGGGGCTCTGTTTTGTGAAATGGTGCTCAGGGCTTACCTGTACAAGGCAGATGCAGAAATGCTGCATGATTTTCCAGACATGTACCCATGTGGCCCCAGGCAGAGGGACGGTGGAAAAGTTGGGGGCCAGGCTGTGAGGCTCAGGTCATCCAAAGCTGTTTGGCACAGTCCTTCCCTTGCTGTTTTTCTAATCCAGAATTTGGGGCTCTTCTAGCCAAATTTACCCTGTGTCATGCATTTGCCAGAGCCTTTCCAATTGATGTAATAATTCCGGCAGCCACCATTTAGTTTATTGAGCAGTTACTTGTGTGTTAGGTTCCTAGGGCAGCCATAACAAATGACCACAAACTAGGTGGCTTAAAATAACAGAGATTTATTCTCTTACAGTCCTGGAGGCCAGAAATCTGAAATCGAGGCATCAGTAGGCCATGTCCCTCTGAGGTTCTAGGGAAGAATCTCTTCTGTACCTCTCCCTAGATTCTGGTGGTTTTTAACAGTCCTCAGTGTTCCTTGGCTTATGGATGCATCACTCCAGTCTCCTCCTCCACCTTCACCTTCACATGGGGTTCTGCCCTGAGTGTCTCTGTGTTCACATTTTCTTCCTTCCTCTTTTTTTGCTTTTGTTTAATTTATTTTTGAGAGAGAGAGAGACAGAGGATGAGCGGGGGAGGGGCAGAGAGAAAGGGAGACAGAATCCGAAACAGGCTCCAGGTTCCGAGCTGTGAGCTGTCAGCTCAGAGCCGGACATGGGGCTTGAACTCGTGAACCCTGAGATCATGACCTGAGCCGAAGTCAGATGCTTAACTCACTGAGCCGCCCAGGCGCCCCGTGTCCACATTTTCTTCTTATGAAGACACTAGTCACATTGGATTTAGGGCCCACCCCAACTTGTTTATGTCTACAAAGACCCTATTTCCAAGTTACGTCACGTTCACAGATGTTGGGTTGACACTGTTCAACTTCCCAGGTGCTGTCTTAAGACCTTTGCTTGCATTTAACCTTTTAATCTCATTTAATCTTCACAACACTCCCCTGAGGTCATTCTGTTATCAGTCATCATCCCCATTTTACAGATGAAACTGAGGCTTAGTGACGTTAAATAGCTCTTACTCAGCTGGTAAACAGCAGAGCTGGAATTCAACCCAGTGCGCTGTGGCTCACGAGCCGATTCTGTGTGTTTTTGTTTTTGTTTTTTGTTTAGACTTCATTATTTATTTTTAAAGTAGACTTCACACCCAGCGTGGAGCCCAGTGTGGCCTTGAACTCACAACCCTGACTGACATCAAGACCTGAGCTGAGATCAAGAGTTGGGAGCTTAACCGACTGAACCACCCAGGCACCCCTCCTGTGTTCTTAATGACGTGATACCCTGTGTCTAAGATTCTGGAAGAGTCTTAGAACGGAAAGGAGCCTTGAGAGATTGGATAAGACTCACTGTTGACCTATCGCTGCAGGCAAGGGTCTTTCCTGCTCTGTCTCTGGAGACAGCAGTTCACTGCCCTGGACTCCACTCGGTGGTGTGCCCTGTCCTGAGTTCTGGGAGCAGGGACAGAGGGAGGAAGAAATTATCTCAGTCCCTCCATGTCAGCCTGTCCTCCCAGTAGCCAAAATTGTTGCCCTAAAAACATTCTTCTGTCTTATCAGTCCTCTACTTAAAAAGCTCTGTTGGTTTGGGGCGCCTGGGTGGCTCAGTCCATTAAGTGTCCGACTCCGGCTTAGGTCATGATCTCATGTTTCGTGAGTTTGAGCCCTGCATCCGGCTCTGTGCTGACAGCTGAGAGCCTGAAGCCTGCTTCGGGTTCTGTGTCTCCCTCTCTCTGCCCCTCCCCCACTCATGCTCTGTCTCTCTCAAAAATAAGTAAAACGTTAAAAAAAATAAAAAGAAAAAGCTCTGTTGGCATCTCATTGCCTTTTTTTTTTTTAATTTTTTTAATGTTTATTTATTTTTGAGACAGAGAGAGACAGAGCATGAACGGGGGAGGGTCAGAGAGAGGGAGACACAGAATCCGAAACAGGCTCCAGGCTCTGAGCCGTCAGCACAGAGCCTGACGCGGGGCTCGAACTCACGGACCTCGAGATCGTGACCTGAGCCAAAGTTGGCCGCTTAACCGACTGAGCCACCCAGGCGCCCCAGCATCTCATTGCTTTTAAGTTAAAATTCAAATTCACACTCTGGACCCCTCTGAGGGGGCCCTGCCTTATTTTTCTAGCACCCATCCTGGTTTCTCGCTCTGCTGGACTTCCCATTTCCTGATACAAGCCCTTTTATAACTCTGGGTCCTTATTGATGAGATTCCATTGGCATGGACTACTTTATTTTTCTGCTTTGTTCCTTTTTTTTTTTTTTTTTTAAATGTTTATTTTTGAGAGAGAGACAGAGCGTGAGCGGGGGAAAGGCAGAGAGAGAGGGAGACACAGAATCCGAAGCAGGCTGCAGGCTCTGAGCTGTCAGCACAGAGCCCGATGCGGGGCTCAAATCCACGAACTGTAAGATCATGACCTGAGCCGAAGTAGGAGGCTCAACCCACTGAGCCACCCTGGAGCCCCCCCGCCCCCCGCTGCTTTGTTCTTTTGCCCGCTGAGCTCATGTTTGTCCTTTGAGAGCAAATCAAAAGTCACCTCTTCGGGAACAGCTTCACTCATTCTTCTGGCAGAGTTTGTGTTCCCGTATCCTTGGTGGCACTCTGTTTTTTCATTTCCCTGGTACCAAGAGCTGCCCGTGTGTTGGTCTCACCCACTGGACTGTGAGCTCTTTGAGGGCAGAGGCTACCCTTTAATCTCTAAGGCTTAGCATGATGGTCATTGAATAAATGAAGGAAGGAAATAATTTAGTTCAGCTAGATAGAGCTCTAGGTGTCAGGATAGGAGAGAATGCCTCTGCGATTTTTTGGGGTTTTAAACTAAAATGATCTTTATTTGACTAGGTGATTGATTATGCAAAAGCTGTGACATTGTGAGTTTTTCACTGTTTTACCTTTCATCTTTTTCTGACAACACTTTTTAAAAATTAAAAAAAAAATGTTTATTTATTTAGAGAGGGAAATAGAAAGTGCATGTGCGAGCAGGGGAGGGGCAGAGAGATAAGGGAGAGAGAGGATCCCAAGCAGGCTGCACGCTGCCAGCGCAGAGCCCGACATGGGGCTTGAACCCATGAATGTGAGATCATGACCTGAGCTGAAAACAAGAGTTGGACGCTTAACTGACCCAGGTGCCCCAATACGTCTCTCTGTCTTTCTTTTCTTTTCCTTTCTTTTCTTTTCTTTTCTTTTCTTTTCTTTTCTTTTCTTTTCTTTTCTTTTCTTTTCTTTTCTTTTCTTTCTCTCTTTCTCTTTCTCACTCGCTCTCTTTCTTTCTTTCAAGTTAGCTCTACACCCAATGTGGGACTTCAACTCAGGACCCTGAGATCAAGAGTCTCATGCTCTACCAACCGAACTAGCCAGGTGCCCCTTTACAATACTTTCTATAGTACTTAATTTATATTTCTTTTTTTTTCTTTAATTTAATTTTTAAAAACATGTCTTGAGAGAGAGCTGGTGTGAGCGGCAGGAAGGGTGGAGAGGGAGAATTCCAAGTAACAATAACAGTGCAGGGCTCAATCCCATGAACCGTGAGATCATGACCTGAGCCCAAATCAAGAGTTGGATGCCCATCTGAGCCTCTCAGTCGCCCCCTTAATTTATATTTCTATCTCTTATTTTAGGTTTAAATATTTGGGTTTGATTATTAATGGTGATTGTGTTAGGATCAAATTGGACTAGGGTTGGTTCAGAGTGGGCAAGCTTAGTTGCAGTCTCTTGAGTGCGAGTGTGGTGCATAAATTCCAAGTACCACTTGACTGCTGGAGGCCCAAATCTAGGAAGGCTTCTTGGAGGTGGGAGGAGAAGGCCCTTCAGGCAGAGGAAATGGCCAGGTTGGCTGGGTTGCCTTCGGTCAGCGTTCACCAGTGATGGTGATAGTTTCGGGAGGTTCCCCAGGGGACTCACCTGCCTCCCACCTGCAGCCCAGGTCAGTAGAAAAGTTAAAAGCTGAAGCTTTTACTGGGTGCCTGGCTGGCTCAGTCGGGGGAGCATGTGACTCTTGATCTCGAGATTATAAATTCGAGCCCAAAGTTGGGTGTAGAGATTACTAAAAGATAAAATCTTTTTAAAAAATGATTAAAAAAAAAGGCTGAAGTTTTTAGAGGAAAGAGTTGGACATGAAGTGAGTCACTGGCATAGCCCCATGCCTCATGCTGACAAGCATGTTTCCTATTGAAGAGTGAATAGACCAGGGGATGCCTCATTGAGGCTTGGCAGCCAGGCGCTTTGCTGACTGGACCAGCTGTCTCTCAGATGCTTCTTGTGTGTGGGGCCTGGGAGCCAATGGTCCTTATAAAACCAGGTGGCCCAGTGGGGTGAGGTGGGACAAGCTAAGCTCAGCAGCTCTCCAGCCACCCCTGCCTTCAATGATGCATTCCTAGTGGAGAAGGGACCTCAGGCATCAACCTATTGGTTTTTATTTTTATTTTATTTTTTAATTTTTTTTAGAGAGAGCATGAGCAGGGGAGGAGCAGAAGGAGAGGGGGAGAGGGAATCCCAAGCAGGCTCCACGCCCAATACGGACTTGACATGGGGCTTGATCTCAGGACCGAGAGATCATGACCTGAGTCGAAATCCAGCTCAGCCACCCAGGTGCCCCTCTACTGGTTTTTAAACTTTGCTTTTTAGCCATGTGACCCTCTGTTCTCTTAACCTTACTTGGAGAATAGATGGGAAACCACAGATTTGCCCATTTCTCTGTTAGCAGAGAAAATCGAGGCCTGGCTTCTCTCCTTCTGGGGCGAATGCCTCTTTCCCTAGACATCCCCTCGGTGTGCGGTTTGTGGAGGTGCAAAGTGTCTTTCTTATCTGGGACGATGGAGAAGGAGATGCTCTTCCTCAGAGTTTTGTTCGTTAGCTGCCACTGAGCCCCTTGCCCTGGTATAACTAATGTTTCTCCCTCCTACTCTGCTCCTGACACCATACAGTGCTCTGTTCTGATGGTTCCGGGCTTGGGACAGGAAAGGTCTGGCCCCCTGTCAATCAACCAATCAAACCTTCATTGAATGCCTGTTAGGTGCCAGTGCTTGAGGGGACCCAGAACAGTACAAACCAGGGTCCTGGCTTTCAGGGGACTTGCTATTTAGTTGGACATGTGAACACACCGAGCCAAGAGGCATCACTGGGGATGATCACAGAGCCAGTGAAACAGACAAAGAAGAGGGTGGGGCTTAAACTGGATCTTGAAAGATGAAATGCTTTCTTGGGTTCCCCCATTTTAGACCAAGGAAGATAATGGACCCATGGGAACATTTGAGGCATGCTAATTTCAGGAATTTCCAGGTTGCATTTTTAAAGTCTAGGGATGGGAAATAACCGTGATAACAGTAGAAGACACTTCTTACAAAGCACTTCTGTCAGCTATATAACGTTCACTTAAATCGTTATTACAACCTTATGAGCTAGGTACTATTGTCATCCCCACTTTACAGATGAGGAAATGGAGGTAGACAGACTAGTTGACTTTCTGGAGGTTACTTGGCTAATAAATGGCAGAGCAGGAGTCAAACCCAGGCAGTCTAGTGGGAGTCTGTGCTCGTGACCACCAAGCTCCACAGATAAGGATTTGGTTTTTCCTGCAACTGGGAAATGAAGGCACAGGGCAGGGGTGGGTCTGGTTCCCCACGCTTCTGCCTCTCTCTCCTATCCCTCACCAAGGTATGAGCCATCTGCCATGTGCAGGAAGAGAGACCCCAGGACACCTCGTACAGTCTAACCAGAATCACACCGGCTGAGTGCTGGTCATGGCAGGAGAGGTGTATGGCGGCTAATCTTGCCCCATTTCCTTGTGCTCCCTTAGGTTAGTGTCTGGGGTGATCATTTCAGGTGGGGGAGAGGGCCAGATGGCCAAGAAGGTAATGAGCTACACTGGACCCACAGGCCAGCCCCAGGCTGGATGCAGCGCGTCTCTCCTCTCCTCTGATCCCCAGATAGGTCACAAGCTTGACATAGTTGTTTCTATAAAAAATTCAGAGCCTACAAAGCATAACATTTCTGTTTTCCTCCCTTCCCCCATCCCAGATGATTTCATATTCTCCCATTCTTTTTTTCTTTTTTAAATTTAATTATTTTGAGAGAGAGAGAGAGAGAGAGCACAAGCCGGGGAGGAGCAGAGAGAAAGGGAGAGAGAGAATCCCAAACAGACTCTGTGCCATCAGCACAGAGCCCGATGTGGGGCTTAAACTCACGAACTGTGAGATCATGACCTGAGCTGAAGTTAGCCACTTAACCCACTGAGCCACCCAGTCTCCTGTGGTGTGGGTACCCAGCTGGACATGGCCTCCGTCCTCTGATCCTGCTGCAGTCTCTGGGGGCAAGGGTTGTCCTGCGGCCCAGCTTCTCCCCTCTACCGGCAGGTGGTTACCTGACAGTACCTGTGGGTGGACAGCGTTGCAAACACCTGTGTGTGGACAGCGTTGCAAACACCTGTGTGTATACTTCTGACAGTGACCTTCGTGGGGCCCCAACACCCGTGTCTGGGATGGAGTAAAGAGATAGCTTTAAAAAAATTAGCTGTGTTTCTCCCATTATATAAATGTGTCAGCTTGTAGAAAATCGAGAAAAGTAGAGAAAAGTCATCTGTCATTCTGCTACAATGGGAGACAGTCATAAAAACAGTGGTGGCTTGCTGTTGTTTTTTCCTTCTCTTCACTGGGCTTTGGGTTCTGTGCACGTGTTGTAATGTGGGTGAGCTCATTTTGCATGTACAGTTTTGTGTTATCCTTATTTAACTTTGCATAGGAAGCAATTTTCTGTCATTACATAGTTTTAGGCTTTGTTTTATTTTGAAATTTATCAACATGACAACATGTACATTGTTCAGAAAGTCAGACAGTAAGTACCCTTGGCCTTGTAATGAAAGGAGCAGCTCCCGCCTAGCCCCCTATTCTGTTGCTTTGTGGTGACCGCTTTCAACCCACCTTTCCTTGGAAATTGACTTCTGTGCTTCCAAATAAGAGTCTTTTTTTTTTTTTTTTAATTTTTAATGTTTATTTATTTTTGAGAGAGACAGAGACAGAGTGTGAGTGGGTTAGGGGCAGAGGGAGAGGGAGACACAGAACCCGAAGCAGGCTTCAGGCTCCCGAGCTGTCAGCACCAGAGCCCAATGCGGGGCTCGAACTCTGAGATAATGACCTGAGCTGAAGTCAGACACTCAACCGACTGAGCCACCCAGGCGCCCCAAGTCTTTTTTCTTTTTAATGTTAATTTATTTACTTTAGAGAGAGAGCACAAACAGGGAAAAGGCAGAGAGAGAGGGAGACAGAATCCGAGGCAGGCTTTAGGTTCTGAGCTGTCCGCATAGAGGCTGATGCGGGGCTGGAACCCATGAACACGAGATCATGACCTGAGCTGAAGTCAGACACTTAACCAACTGAGCCACCCAGGCGCCCCAATTAAGAGTCTTTTGCTGCTTTTTAAAAAATTCTTTTGTCAAAAAAATTTTTTTTAATGTTTATTTATTTTTGAGAGAGGGAGAGAGAGAGTGCAAACTAGGAAGGGGCAGAGAGAGAGAGGGAGACACAGAATCCGAAGCACGCTCCAGGCTCCGAGCTGTCAGCACAGAGCCCGACGTGGGGCTCAAACTCGTGAACCATGAGATCATGACCTGAGCCCGAGTTGGACACTCAACCGACTGAGCCACCCAGGCGCCTCTAAAATTCTTTCATTTTTGAGCATTAGATATAATCTATTGACTTCCTACTATGGAAAAGTAAGGTCTTAGCATCTTATATCCAATATAGACCTTTCCCATCCTCCCAAAGTACTTATCACCAATTTTGGGTAAATTACTATGGCTGTGTAAATATTTTCTACAGTCGAACCATGTATGATTGCATGTAGTACATAGTTTTCATGAACATAATTTTAACTCCATGATTGATTGATTATTTATTTGCTGTTATAAATAGGGCACAAAGCCCTATATATATATTTATACATATATGTATATATGTATAAATATATATAAAGTGTGCACAAAGCCTTTTGTATGTAGTATGGAGAATCCCAAGCAGGCTCCACGTTCAGAGCAGATCCTGGTTGAGGGACTCCATCTCATGACTGTGAGATCATGACCTGATTGGAAATCAAGAGTTGCATGCTTAACGTACTGAGCCACCCAGGCGCCCCTCTTAACTTTTGACCAAGAATGTGATGCATTCAGTGAAGTGGGAAAGTACGATAATCTCAAGTATGCTACCTAATGAATTTTTTTTTCTGCTTAATGAATTTTTACATATGTTTATGCTTCGAACCACCTGCCAGATCCAGTCAAGATATAGAACATATCCATTACTCAGAAGATTCCTCAGATCCCTTCTCAATCAATCCCACACCCCTGCCAGCCCTGGCAAGATAGCCACTTATTCTGACATCCATCACCATCAATCCATCAATTAGATTTGCCTGTTCGTGAACTAGAACAAACATTTTGAAGGCTCTCGATGGACAGGCAGTGGGCACCATTTTGGGAGACACGGCTTCTTGACCACCCCCTTCTGGGGATAATAAACCTTAGTCATCTCTGACCCTGACTGGAGCTGCTCCAGGGTAGGAGATGGCTGCTTGGCTGCCCAGGCCTGTGCAGGCATGGATGGACTACAGGATGGGCCGCGGCCCAGGGTGGGAGCTGTACCTTGGGGAGCAGACTTCAACAAATCACTTATTTGACTAGGCCCAGCCCCAGCCTCAGCCCCAGCCCCAGCCGCAGCCGCAGCCCCAGCCCCCATCGTCCAACAAGCGTCCCAGCAACAGCACACCGCCCCCAACGCAGCTCAGCAAAATCAAGTACTCTGGAGGGCCCCAGATTGTCAAGAAGGAGCGACGGCAAAGCTCCTCCCGCTTCAATCTCAGCAAGAACCGGGAGTTGCAGAAGCTTCCTGCCCTGAAAGGTACTTGGAAAAGGTCATGGGGGCTGGTGCACCAGGCCTAGGGGGTCACTGGGCATTGGCTGTATGGAGGTTTGGGAGTATTTGAGGGGGATGGAAGTTCCAGACAATGTGAGAGGGAGGTCCACCAGGGCTGGGGTGCCAGGGGAGCAGGATGGCAGCAGGATGGGGTAGGGGAAGGCCCTGTGAGGCAAGTAGCGCATGGCAGTGAAGGGCTAGGGAGGAGAGACTGACTGTTGCCTCCCCCTACAGATTCGCCAACCCAGGAGCGGGAGGAGCTTTTTATCCAGAAGCTGCGCCAGTGCTGTGTCCTCTTTGACTTTGTATCAGATCCACTCAGTGACCTCAAATTCAAGGAGGTGAAGCGGGCAGGACTCAACGAAATGGTGGAGTACATCACCCATAGCCGTGATGTTGTCACTGAGGCCATTTACCCCGAGGCTGTCACCATGGTGGGCACAGGGAAAAGGGGAAAGCAGGAAGGGACGGGGGCTGTGGAGAAGCCTGCATGGAGCTCTCACCTGGGTCCTCCCCCTCAGTTTTCAGTGAACCTCTTCCGGACGCTGCCACCTTCATCGAACCCCACCGGGGCCGAGTTTGACCCAGAAGAGGATGAGCCCACCCTGGAAGCTGCCTGGCCACATCTCCAGGTACCACAGTGAGGGGGCATGCTGGCCCTGGCTTCAGGGAATGGGGCACTCTGAGACAGCAAGGGGTATGTCTCAGTCCTTGGGGAATACCCCCTAAGTGGATGCTCATTGCTCCCGACAGCTCGTGTATGAGTTTTTCTTACGTTTCCTCGAGTCTCCTGATTTCCAGCCAAACATAGCCAAGAAGTATATCGACCAGAAGTTTGTCCTTGCTGTGAGTCCCTGAAGTTCCTGTCCTTTCCTCCTTCCAGCCCATGAACTCTAGCCCCACAGCTCCTCAGTGAGGTCCCCACCCTTTCTCCATCTGTTGAATATATGGGCTTTCAACTGTGTCTGGTGCAAAGGACTGGTGGTGGGGGAGGGATAAGCAAATCCCTCTGCTCTTAACAAGCTCCTAGCATAATTGAAGGAAATTAGCAAGAGTTACCTCTTCCCCATCAGTGGGGCATGCAGACACGCATACCCAGACATCACACTGGGGAAAGCTATGTAAAGGAATCACTCTGCTCTCCAGAGACTTGCCCCCATACCCCCCCCCCCAATCCAGAGAACCTCTGGGTGTCCCCTGGCTAGGAATCCATGTCACCCCAGCCCTGACCTTCCCAGGCTCCTGCCTCATTCACCACCTTTTCCTCCCACCTGCTCCCAGCTCCTGGACCTGTTTGACAGTGAGGATCCTCGAGAGCGGGACTTCCTCAAGACCATCTTGCATCGCATCTATGGCAAGTTTTTGGGGCTCCGGGCTTATATCCGTAGGCAGATCAACCACATCTTCTACAGGTGAGGCCGGGAGCCAGCTTAGGAGCATAGCAAGCCCTGCTAAGTTGGGATGGGAGAAGGGAGGTAGGGCGACTCTGCAGAGTGCTGGAGGAACATTGGGGATTGTCACGAGAGCCTTTCTTTCCTCCCTCAGGTTCATCTATGAGACAGAACATCACAATGGGATTGCTGAGCTCTTAGAGATCCTCGGCAGGTAAGCGGTGGGGTGGGGGCACACGTGCCTGCAGAAGGTTGGAGGGACGGGAGCACTGAGCTTGGATGGCCCTTTGGTCCTAACAAACCTCCTATAACTCCTAGCATCATCAACGGCTTTGCCTTGCCCCTTAAGGAAGAGCACAAGATGTTCCTTATCCGTGTCCTGCTTCCCCTTCACAAGGTCAAGTCCCTGAGTGTCTACCACCCGCAGGTGAGCTGCCTTCCTCCTGATGATCCCTGACACCGGCAGCAGAGAAAAGAGAGGGAGGGGAAGATATTCCATCTGGGATGGGGGTGGCAGAAGGAGTGGGTGGGATAATTCCTCTTTACACCTCTTCTTCCATTCTGGGTTCTTGCTTCTGTCCCTGATCCCTCTGAGACCCGGACCCTACGCCTCACCTCCTTTCTACCTCAACCTTTTGCAGCTGGCTTACTGTGTGGTACAGTTCCTGGAGAAGGAGAGCAGTCTCACAGAGCCGGTAATTCCCCTTCCCAGCCCCAGGACACCTCTTCCTGTCAATTAAACTTCCCAGTCTGCCTATTGAATAATGCCATAAGCAGGTGCTCAGGAGGGATGTGGCCCAACAGGTGACATGGATTCCTCTCTGAAGGAAAAGTAAAACCTATATATAGGAAACAGAATCAGGCCAGTTAGCGGAGGCCACCCGAGCTGTGCCCATCAGGGTGGGGAGAGAGGCCAGGAAGGCTTCCTGTGGAAGCAGGCAGGTGTTGAGTGAGAATTTTATCCCCGTGTCCTCCTCTTCTCACAGGTGATTGTAGGACTTCTCAAGTTCTGGCCCAAAACCCACAGCCCCAAGGAGGTCATGTTCCTGAATGAGCTAGAGGAGATTCTAGATGTCATTGAACCTTCAGAGTTCAGCAAAGTGATGGAACCACTCTTCCGCCAGCTTGCCAAGTGTGTCTCCAGCCCTCATTTCCAGGTGAGACTCAGACCAGCATATCCCATCCCCAGGCCTCCTAGAAACTGAGGAGGGTTTTCAGCAGAGTGAACCATACCCCTGCTGAGTCCCACCTGTCCCCACCAGGTGGCAGAGCGTGCTCTCTATTACTGGAACAATGAGTACATCATGAGCCTGATCAGTGACAATGCTGCCCGAGTCCTTCCCATCATGTTCCCTGCACTCTACAGGAACTCCAAGAGCCACTGGAACAAGTAGGCGGCTGGGGTAGGGCTGGGTGGTGGGGCTCTGGTTTGGGAACCTGTGAGGGGGTGGAAGAACTGAAGAGCCCGCTGTCTCATCGGGTCACTGAGCACAGGGGCTAGTGCCCACTGCACACTGACAGGCCCTTGAGGAACTGACCAGGGAGAAGACAGCGATGTGAGAGATGTCTGCAATACCTACAGCAGAGTGTGGCTTGTGTCCTATCTTCTCCCCGTCAGAGATAGTCTGCAGCTTTGGAGACTTCATTCTGTGCTGTGAGAAGCTGATGTGATCTTTTTTAGCATTTGCTGAATCCCACTGTCGTAAAGAGACTTTCCGGCCAAAAGCAAGTGCACTGTGGTGCAGGTGCTGTCCGTTAAGCTGCTGGGAGGCCATTAGGATAGGCCAGGGCATAGAAGTAGCGTGAAGAAGGTAGGTCTTAGAGCACGGGGTGAGGCAAAGGAGGGACAAACAGACCAAGGCCTATAAAGAACCTGAAATGCCAATCTCAAGTCACGTGATTTGGCTAGAACGATAACCTTACACTGCAGGGGTCTATGAAAGCTCTTAGCAGAGACCCCTCCTGGGAGAGAGCAAATTGGGGTCCTGGCACTGCCCTTATATAAGTAAGGCCTCCTGTACCTGATCCTTCTTCCCGGTGGCAGGACAATCCATGGACTGATCTACAATGCCCTAAAGCTGTTTATGGAGATGAATCAGAAGCTGTTTGATGACTGCACACAACAGTACAAGGCAGAGAAACAGAAGTGAGTATCTCTCGACTTGGGGGCTTCCATCTTCACCCCAGGTTCCCTCTGCTTCTCTTTCAAGCCCACCGCCTATCCCATCTTTGCTCCCTCAGGGGCCGGTTCCGAATGAAGGAAAGAGAAGAGATGTGGCAAAAGATCGAGGAGCTGGCCCGACTCAATCCCCAGGTGAGCTTTTCCTGCCGCTGCCCCGACCTGAGGGGCCCAGTTTGGCCTGGGGGAGGGTTTGTTTCAAGACAGGTCCACAGACTTCTGAAGCGGCTCTCACCACCTGCCCGTGCCTCCTGTCCTTCTCAGTATCCCATGTTCCGAGCTCCTCCACCACTGCCTCCTGTGTACTCGATGGAGACAGAGACCCCCACGGCAGAGGACATCCAACTTCTGAAGAGGACGGTGGAGACAGAGGCTGTGCAGGTGGGAAGGCATAGAGGGAATGGGGAGCAGAAATAAAAGCTCTGAAAGGGAGAGGAGACAGGAGCAGCAGATCGGAGGAATAAGGGGAGGAAGCCATAAAATTTATTGGGAATCGGTTACCATTCCTCGCCTTCTCCGTACCTACACGTAGATGCTAAAGGACATCAAGAAGGAGAAGGTACTGCTTCGGCGGAAGTCCGAGCTGCCCCAGGACGTGTATACCATCAAGGCGCTGGAGGCACACAAGCGGGCGGAAGAATTCCTAACTGCCAGCCAGGAGGCTCTCTGACCCCCTCACCGTCCTACCACAGGGCCACAGCCCACTCAGCCCTGGGACGCTGCCCTAGCCCTCCACCCTCTGCTCCCCACTGGCTGACTTGGGGCAAGGCAGTGCCTCTCTAGCTACTCTAGGGAGGGGATGTGGCACTTGAAGCAGGGGACCCCCCCCCGCCCCAGAGTGGTCCCTCTTCTTCCCAAAATGTGTTCATGCCTCCCTGTGGCTAGTACAGACAGGCTGAGCACTGAGATCCTCAGTGCCCAGACAACTTGGGGATGCCTGTCCCCCTCCTCTCCTAACCCCACAGCTACCTGAGGCTGCTCTGAGAAATACACACAGGAATACATATGCTCCTCTCCCCTTCCCTTAATCCTCATTTCAACTCCAGGTGTCTTTCCTTCTCTCCCTCCCCTGCAGAAGCATATAGGGAGCAGCAGGAGATTATTCTCACCAAAGTTATGTCAAGCCCCATTGGCCCCTGGAGTGAGTAGCTGGAGGGGAGCCAACCCCCAACAGGCACAATTAGGCCCCCAGCCCCAGCAGCGTGCAGGCTGATGGGGTTGAATTATTTTCTCTTATCCCCTGCCTGACCAAGACAACATGGGGAGGTCAAAAGGAGAAAAGCATACGCTATGGACCATAGGTGATGGAACATAGGGCCCAGATGGACCAAGAGAAGGGGGTGAACAAACACCCTACCCTGTGCCCCCTCTTTGGTGAGCAGCAGCCCTGGGATCACAGACATGGAAGGGACCACCCTGGGGCTGACTGCTTTCCTATGTTGTTGGTTCCCAAAGCTAGGAGGAAGCAGGGAGCAGTGCCCTAAGCATGGCTCCCCCGACACCTATTTATTTCCTTTGTGCTGATGCTGGGCAGGCCCCCACTTGTCCCTTTCAGACACCCTGAAGGGGCAAGGGGCTGAAGAGGGCCAGACCCAGGTTCCAGGGGCACAGGCAGTGCAGCTTTTGGCTGTGTACATAGGGTGCTTTATTCTCCACAGTGATACATGCTAAGATGGGTTGGGCTTGGGCCAATGTCCCCATATGTACAGAACTGAATAAAGTGGGTCTCTGAGAAGAAGTCTGATTTGCCTTGATGTGGAAAGGGAGATGGAGAATATGAAGATGGACATTACAACCAGGGATGTGTTCAGTCCTATGCTGGTTCTGGCCTGGAATGCAGGGAGATAAGGCAGCTCTCAGGGTAGTCACTTCCAGGCTGGGGTCGTCCCCTGCCGGGCTTGGAGGGCCTTCTGTACCACATCTTCCCACTGGGCATCTGATATCTCCCGAGCCCAGGCAGGAACCCCTGGCGCAGGCAGGCTTACTCCAGCCATTGTCCTTTTCACCAACTCCACATGTTCTGAAATCACAAAAAACAGGATAACAGAAACGATGGGACCAGCTCCACTCCCCATTCTTTGAATTAACCCATAACCCTTGGGCTACCAGGGAGGCCAAATCCATCTTGTTATTTCCAGGCAAGCCCACCTACAACCCAAGTCTAACACAACAGACTTTCACCTGGATTCTGAAGTCTGTAAAATCTTAGATGACAAACTGTTGTTTTAGGAACGGGGTGTTCCTCTATGACTTCCCTTTCTTTACTGGTTCTGACTAGTCCCTTTCCTCCAACATTATTCCAAAATGAAAGCATGCTCCCTTTACCCGGGTCCATGGGAATAGAGCTGTGGTTGCTCAATCCTGTGGCTCCTTCCTCCTCTTCATCCTCGCTCTCTAATGGCGGGTCTGGCAAATGAAGCCCCAGGGCCTAAAGAGCCAGAGAGAAGACAGTTCAGGTCCAGCACTTCAGGAATCCCAGCTTCACCTGGCCAGAACAGTGCCGCCTCCACCATACCTGGATCCGATCCTGAATATCAGCAACTACATCTTCTCCATCCCCCACCGGTGCCAGCTCCACCTCCTCTGGTTCAGGATCTTGGTTCAGGGGTTGGTAGGAGTAGCCAGCTGGGCCTGCCCCCGTTTCCTCCTGCTCTTCCTCAGGCTCCTCGCTGCTCCAATCCCCAGTGCCTTCCGTAGGGCCCTGGTGCGGCCCTAATTCCTCAGTCTGATTGGGGAAGATACGCTCGGGGCCCATGGTGTCTCTCCCTAGAACTACTGCTGCCATCCGGGCAGGGGCTGCAAGAACAGGGAGGGCGGGAGGGTAGGGATCGGATGAAATCAGGTCCACCTATAGCCACTCATCCAGTTCCTTGTGGTCTCCTGCGTCCGCAAACCATTTAACCGCTTCCAAGCTTCCTGCATCCCACCCTCTCCTGGGCACTCCACCATTTAAACCGACTCGTATCTTGAACCGAGGCCCACCGAACTTGCTCTGCCAATTCTTAAATAACAGCCCAACCCGAGACCATACCACCTCCCAAAAGACACTCCGTCCAGAACCCCGCCCGCCCCTACTCCCCTACTTGGGAACTCCGGATCGCCAAACGAGCTCCCCTAGACAGGGCGTACCCGCCCCCTTCTTCCCTCTCCAAAGGGTTCCCCTCTGTACCGCCTGACAAATGCCCTTCAGGCCCCAGGGGCTCCCCTCAAATGGCCCCAGCAGCGGCGTCCGCCACCCGCCCCCGCCGATTCTCGGCGCCGGTGTTTCCGCGCGCCTCACCCGCTCAGAGCCCGCGGCTGAACCCGCACCTCCACTTCCGGCGGAGCAGGACGTACCGGGGCGCCTGGTCCTCCAGCCCCTCCCCGTGCTCATGATTGACGCGAACGAGAGACAAGCCGTACGCCTCTTGCCCCGCCTCCGCCATCTCCTGCTCCGACAACAAAGGACTACATTACCCAGTGATGCCCAGGGTTTTTTGGGGGGGGGGGGTTGACACATATATGCACAGGCGCACAACCTCCCTCGGCTCCTGGCCACTCCTCAGCCCCTCACGTCCCTCTGGAAACCCGTGGACTACAAGTCCCGGTAGGCTTCGGGCACTTAGCTCTGACTGCACGTGCGCACACGGCTGCCCGCCGGAAGGACCGAGTCTGGCTGTGTTTATCTCGTTGGGGAGCTAGCCGTCGGTTGGCGCGCAACGGGTTCTAGACTGCAGGCAGCGCGAGGATCCGCGGCCCCGCCCCGGCCCGGCCTGGCAGGTAGCCCGGGATGGGTTGAAGAACAAGGAAAATTGGAGGGGCTGGGGTCGCCCATACCTGGAGCTGGCGTCGTGGGGGAGGGGCCTGAGGGTGATGAGGTGGGGGTGGGGAGGGAACTAGGGGGATGATGGGAAAGGAGAGTGTTAATGGGGAAAGAAGGACTGGGGGAGGATGGTGAGGAAATGAGTGGGGGGGACCTGGTGGCTGGCAGAGGCACTGAAGGGAATTGGAAGGAAGACCGGGCTATGAGGAGAACGGGGAAGCTGAGGATAATGTAAAAAAAGGAGGGGAGGGTCTGGCATTGTGGGGGAGGGGAGTGTTGGGATGACTGGAAGAAGACAGGGATAGCGTCATAGGCAGGGAGGAATATCCCTGGCCGAAAGGGGTCAGTGAATATTCGCCTTTTTCCCCTTAGTGGAAGAGGGAAAATGGAGGGCTGTCGGGGTGGAGCTTGGTGCGGTGGGAGAAGGAAAAAGGAGAAAACTGCAAAGCTCACAGATCAAGAAGGGCCAGAAATGGGGAGTGGACATTGCAAGAGACCAGGGAGGGGGATAGGTACATGAAGGGTACGCAGGAAGCTTGAGAATGCAGCAATGATCCAGGAGACCCAGAGACAAATGGGGCCCCTGAGACAGTAGGGGCTTATCTCCATGAGTTTGAGTTGTCATTGTGAAGCAGCTAAGAATCTGTCCACTTTTGGATGGAATTGCTTCTGTCTTCCCCTGTGAATTTTTTACCTTGACATAGCTGAAGGGGGGAGTAGAAGTTATGAGGGAAGACAAAAGACTCACATTCTTAAACTGTTCAACCTCCTATCTGTCCCCACAAGTCCAGATCCAAGATCTTTTGGATTGAGAACAGGAGTAATGAAGTGAGAGTGGTTTCCTGCCGGGGCTATTTCAGGTTTGGCAGGCTGGCTATTTAAAGCATGGGATGGGGGGTTGAGGGAGGTTGAAGGGGGAGGGGGGCTGGCAAGCCAGCTGAAAACCGTGTCTCTTTCTTATGAGGGGCCTCCCTTACTTGCTTTCTCTATGCCTGAGGTTCTGCCAGGTTCTTCGCTCTGCCAGGGCTTCTTGAGCAGGGAGCAGATGATCCACTCAAACCCAGCAGGTGCCTGCCAACGAAGGCAATACCCATTGGAGGAACATTTGTCTGACAGAGCCTTCAAATGTACCCATTATCACTAGCTTGGCAGGTCGTGCTTGAGTCTATTTCTTGTCCTGCCCAAGGGCTCCCCCACACCCCGCCCCTTCCTCTCTCTTTTCTAACACACACCCCTACCCCATTCCCCTTTCAGGGATCTAAGTGGGAGAGGAGCTGCTGAAACAGCTTGTTCTTTATTACAGTAGCGGGGTTGGAGAAGTAGCAGGAGGGGAAAATTCCTCCTCTCTACCCCTACCCCCTCAGTCCCCAGCAGACACATACCTTTCTGGCTTAAGTTCCTAGTCTTGGCAGTATACCAGGCACAGCTGTTAAAGGAACTCCTCGTGCCTGTGAGGGGCCCTGGATGACCCTGATGACAACAGCTTAGCTTGACGAGAGCTCCCTTTGAGGGGCTTACCATCCGTGGAGCCCCCTGTCCTGGATCATTCCTACCCTATCCACCCTGCCCTGGATGGGGGGACTGTTTCACTCCAAGAGCCAAAAGCTTTTCTCCTTTGAAGCACCCATGCCAGCTTTCAATGGACCGATTGGGGTTGGCTGCACTATTAATAGCCCTGAGTATTTTGAGATCCCTTTCCCCACCTTAAAGAGCACAGATTCTTAGAGAGGTGGCAGTAAGCGGAGCAGAGCCAGAGAGACAAGAGAATGCACTGCCCTGGGAAGGGCAGGCGGTGCTTGCAGCTTGTGCCAGGCCAGCGACACGGTGAAGCCTCCATGAGTAAGGGATGACCATGCTGAACCTTTGATCAGCAAATTCTGAGCTGTCAATCAGGTCAGAGCCGCCCCGCCCTTCACTGTGGGAGAACACAGGACCAGGGCTAGCTCCCTGACCTCTACCTGAGCTTTGGAAAGGTGGTGTGGGAGGGCCACCAGGGTGACGCTTGGAGGCAAGGGCTGGTCCTGGGCAGAGTCCTGGTGAGCCAGATAAAGACCTTGCCTGAGGAGCCCATGGCCATAACTTGTGTGCAGGTAGCAGAGGCAGCAGGCCGTGCCGGGGGGGCATGTTGCTGTAACCAGTGACCCAGGGGATGTTACGGTGGACAGTGCACCTGGAGGGCGGGCCCCGCAGGGTGAACCATGCTGCAGTGGCTGTTGGGCACCGGGTATACTCCTTCGGGGGTTACTGCTCTGGTGAAGACTATGAAACACTGCGGCAGATTGATGTACACATTTTCAATGCAGGTAAGCTAATGCTGGGACCATCCCTGGGTACCCATGTCAGGGAGGGGAACGGGCAGCTGAATGAGGTTTGGTGGCAGTCCCCATGGCCAAAGGGGATGGGGGAATGAATGTCTGGTTTGGGAAAAGGTGAACAGCCTGGAAGGAGGTTTCCAGGGCTGAGCAGAACTGTGCCCACAGTGTCCTTGCGTTGGACAAAGCTGCCCCCAGTGAGGCCTGCCATCCGTGGGCAGGCTCCTGTGGTACCCTACATGCGGTATGGACACTCGACCGTCCTCATCGATGACATGGTCTTCCTTTGGGGCGGGCGGAATGACACCGAAGGAGCCTGCAATGTACTTTATGCCTTTGACGTCAGTGAGTATGGATCTCAGAGAGGCTCTGTTCTGCCAAATGATGCCTCCGGGGAATGGGCTGGGAAAGGTGTGGGCTGAGGGCATTCTAGAGTCTAGGAGGGAGTGGTGTCAGAGGTTGCTTACCGACCCAGCTTCTCCTCTCTTTCAGATACTCACAAGTGGTCCACACCGCGAGTGTCAGGAACAGTTCCTGGGGCCCGGGATGGACATTCAGCTTGTGTCCTGGGCAAAACCATGTACATTTTCGGGGGCTACGAGCAGCTGGTATGTCTGGGAGCAAACTAGAGCTTTAGGGTGAGAATAAGAAAAAGGGAAATTAAGGGTGGTGGAATGGGAGGCTTTGGCTTGTTTGCGGGTTTTGATGGGAGAGGCCAAGAGTCAGAGGGTCACCACGGATCCCCTCTTTGATTCCTTTCTTCACTTCCTTTCTCTTCCCACTCAGGCGGACTGCTTTTCCAATGACATTCACAAGCTGGATACCAGTACCATGACATGGACCCTTATTTGTACAAAGGTCTGCCTTTTCTTCTTCCTCCCAGATCCTTACTTTCAATTGAAGAAATCATAGGAAGCTCAGTGAGAGCAGATCCCCTCCTAGCCTCCGTGCTGACTCCCACTCTTTTATCTCTCTGCTCCTGCCCAGGGCAACCCTGCACGCTGGAGGGACTTTCACTCAGCTACAATGCTGGGCAGTCACATGTATGTCTTTGGGGGCCGTGCCGACCGCTTTGGGCCGTTCCATTCCAACAATGAGATTTACTGCAACCGCATCCGTGTCTTTGACACCAGGACTGAGGCCTGGCTGGACTGTCCACCCACTCCAGTGCTGCCTGAGGGCCGCCGGAGCCACTCAGCCTGTGAGTGTCTGTGGGTCTCTGTGGGGGTCCCCTTTCCCACCTGTTGCCCTCACACTCTTCACGTTTCTCTTTCCTTCCAGTTGGTTATAATGGGGAGCTGTATATCTTTGGTGGCTATAATGCAAGGCTGAACCGGCATTTCCATGACCTCTGGAAGTTTAACCCTGGTACAGAGCGCTGCCTTTAAATTTTTTTTTTTAATGTTTACTTATTTTTGAGAGAGAGAGAGAGACAGACAGACAGAGTGTGAACTAGGGAGGGGCAGAGAGAGAGGGAGACCCAGAATCCGAAGCAGGCTCCAGGCTCTGAGCTGTCAGCACAGACCCCGACGTGGGGCTAGAACTCACAAACCAAGAGATCGTGACCTGAGCTGAAGTCAGATGCTTAACCGACTGAGCCACCCAGGCGCCCCCAGAGCACTGCCTTTAAGGGGAGAACAAGGAGCAATTGGGGGAGGGGAAAAAATAATCCTAAATAGGTGAGGGTGAGCATGGGGGTAGGGAGGATGTCTGGACTGGGCGGGTATTAAACCTCCATATAAACTTCTCTTCAGTGTCCTTTACCTGGAAAAAGATTGAACCGAAGGGGAAGGGGCCATGTCCCCGCCGGCGCCAGTGCTGCTGTATTGTTGGTGACAAGATTGTTCTCTTTGGGGGTACCAGGTTAGGAGGAAAGTGGGAGGGCTTGGGGAAGGGCCCAATCTGACTGCATGCGAGGCATTTGAGGAGGAGGGTCTCATGGGTAGTCTTTCCTCCTTCCTTAATCTCTTTTTTGATCCCTATAGTCCATCTCCTGAGGAAGGCCTGGGAGATGAATTTGACCTCATAGATCATTCTGATTTACACATTTTGGACTTTAGTAAGTACACATATTTCCAGATATGTGTCCCTGTCTTTGGGTGGTGACATTGAGGAGTGGAGCCTTTCCTTGGTTCTGAGCGTATTCCTCTCTCTGACTTCTCCTTCAAAGGCCCTAGTCTGAAGACTCTGTGTAAACTGGCCGTGATTCAGTATAACCTGGACCAGTCGTGTTTGCCCCATGACATCAGGTACAGTGAGTGGTTGGAGAGGAGGGATTGGTTGAGAGTGTGTGATCAGATGAACTTGTTTCTCAGTATAGAGGGGACAGAAGTTTTTGTTCTGCTGGAGATGTAATGTACTTGAGAGTGAGAGCAAAGGAGATACAGGATTATCAGCTGGGTAAATCATATGAAGAAAAAAAAATCCGGTGTTTCAAACCAAGCTCAGAAGCATCACTTCCTGAGACCCGAGGCTGTATGGTTGTTTTTAACATGCTGAGAAAGTTCAATTAAATCTTTGAAGTTAGCTGCAAAGTAAAGACAAGTATAGGAATCTTTGGATCATATTAGTTCCAGAGTTAAGGGAGGTCCTTCCTAGCTACTTCCCTTTGAATTCCATTCTTAGGTCCAAATCAAGCACCAAAAGTTATTTGGTGTATACTTGTGTCCTTCAGGGTCATTATGGACACTTCCCTCTCCTGTATCAGTTCAGTTTAACTCTTACTTGCCTGGGGGAGAGGGGTGGTGGTGTTCAGTATTTGGTGACACGAAGTATACAAGGCTGAACTGATGGCTCATGGGCTTGCTCAGGATTGACACATGTGCAAGTATTTCATACCAAGTAGACTGTAGTGAGGGTCTTGGCATAAAGGGGGTACTTGGTAAATCTTTGTAGGATGACAGAATTGTCAAAAAGAAAGGGAGAAAAAAGGGATTTAATTTTAATGTGGTGGGAGGGCTGGGGAAGTCTGTACAAGCCTAGGAGAGGGGAGTCAGGGCCTTTAAAGGGTTGGGAGTTGAGAGTAAAAACAGGCATTCCTGGTTGGATCTGAGCAGAGGGGGAAAGGTAGGGTGGGAAGTTTACTGAGGTGTGTATACAGATGGTTTTTTCCAGGAGTTGGGCATAAGCACACATATATAAACATAGATAGGAAGTCTACATGAGCTGGCAGGTGGATTAGTGGGTGATAACCAGATTTGGTGGTGGGTGGGGCCATGATTGTTAACAATCATGTCAAACAGTAAGGCTATAAGAAAGAGGTGGCTGTGGGTGGTTGAGCTTTAGGATGTTGAAGGGACTGGTGTGTTCATAGCTTTGTTTGAGCAATTCTGGGCTTGAGGGTGGAGGCTCCACTCTTGTGCCCTTTCTGCCTGTCATTGTTGGCCTTCCAGGTGGGAGCTGAATGCCATGACCACCAACAGCAATATCAGTCGCCCCATCGTCTCCTCCCATGGGTAGGAGAAAGTTGCTGCCGCCTCCCTTCCTGAGCCTGCTATTATCTTCACTGCCCTTCCCCATCCCTCACCTGCCTGCCCCTTTGGTCCCTGGACTCGGTATACCTCTGCGTGGAGTTGTTGGACTAGAGGTGTTTCCTGTGCTGTGAACTCGGTGGGGAGCTGTAGGGGGGAGGGCTAGTTCCCTACCCCCTTGGGCCGAGGGCCCCTTCCCCTTGGTGCTCTGTCCCATACACCTCCTTCCAACTGCTCCTGGGCCTCTGCTCTGCCCCAGGCCAGCCAAGCTCTGTTGGGAAGTGAAGGGAATGGGGATTAGGGAGAAGCAAGCAGTGCCTGAGCCTCAGGAGCTTCCCCCACCCTTGTTTCCACCCCCTCCCCCTGCTTGAGTCAAGAGCATTGATTGGGAGCTGAGAGGAATTGCAACTGTTGCCATGAAACCCTCATTCTCCCTGACCTGGGGAGGCGAGGACCAGCAGATAATCCCACCCTTCCCTGAGCTGTTGCTGTTCCCTGACGCTCCCAGCCAGCTCAGATTTTATAAAAATGGATTAAAAATCTCCAAACGTGTGATCTGTTTTTGTGGAATACGATGGGGGTGGATGGCAGAAGCTTGCGAAAGGACAGGGTGCTTCTCTGCCAGGTTCTGGCTTCTCTGCCAAGAGCAAAAGGAAACCAAATACCACCAAGGCCTGGCCCTGGCTTTTCTAGAGCGCGGGGTCCAGCGCCATGTGGCCAAAAGGTGGCGACGGCATACCGAGTGCGTGCATCCCGCCGGAGTGTCCTGGCCACCACCGACTTGCGCAGACGCGTCTCCCGGAGAAGCCGGAAGAGGCGGGGCGGGAGGCACAAGGGCGGAAGTGGCGCCATTCGCTCCCGGCGCGTCCCACAAGCCAATGCCGAGAGAGAGTTCTCGTGTCGCGGCGGCCCTCGGGTCTCCCCGCAGGGCCAGTAGAGTCGAGGAGGATGGCGAGGGCGTGGGGCCCGGGGTCCTGCGGAAGGGTGAGGGCCTCGTGCCGGGCCGAGGGGCAGCGCGGGGCGGGGGGAAGGGTAGGTGGCGGCGCAGTGACCGTGAAACTGCCTAGTTCTCTGTAAGAGGCCACCGCGGGGAGCGCCGCCGACGAAATGGGACAGTGGGGTGTGAGGAGGCGCTTCCTGGGTTAGGACAGCCTGCAGTTTCTGAAAGGGAGGATGAGAGTTTTGCGCAGAGAGAAAACGCGTGTGTAAAAGTACAGTCTGGGGAGGCATTGGTTGCTGGGGGTTAGTAGGTCAGGATTGAACACGTTTCGCAAATCTTCGTTGAGCATCTATCGTGTGCGGGCTGTTCTAGATGCCATTCTAGATGCTGTAGATACAGTAGTGAATAGAAGCCGTCAAAAACTCCTGTTCTGGGGTGACTGGCTGGCTCAGTCAGTAGAGCATGTGACTCTTGATCTGGGAGGTGTGGGTTCAAGCTCACATTGGATGTATAGATAAGTTAGACATAAAATCTTAAAAATCGTGTTCTCATGGAACTTATCTTTCAGAAAGGATGACTAAAAAAAAGTAAATTAATACAGTAAAAGGTAAAGCAGAGGAATGTGTATTTTTAAGGGTGAATTTTGACATGTGAATTATACCTCAGTTTTTCAAAAAGATTATAAGGGCTATGGAGAGAAAGCAAGGGAGGGGTTGCAATTTTAGGTAGTTACAGAAGGCCTCACTGAGTAGGTGACATTTGAGCAACCGTTTGAAGGAGGTGAGGAAACAGTAAATACATCTGGATAAAGATTCCAAGCAGAGGCAACATCGAATGCAAAGGAACTGAGGCAGGATCATAGATCTTGCTCAGTAAGTGCTAGACTAGTTGAGAGGAGTGGGAAAGAGATTATAGGACTCAAGATTAGAGACCAGGGGTGAGGTCACATGGGGGGTTTCAAACCACTATAAGGCCTGTAGCTTTTACTCTGATCAAGATGAAGCTATTAGGGAGTTTTGAGTTCTAAAGTGATGTGATCTGAAGCATATGTGTATGGAAAAGGGGTAGGAATGATGAGATCAGCTTTGCATTTTAGATGCCCCTGTCCAGCCTGTCCAGCATCACTTTGGGAGGAGATGGTGGTTGGAAGACCAGTTAGGAGGCTAGAGCACTGGCTGAGGTGAGAGGTGCTGAGAGTATGAAGGAGAGCACTGGCAGTGGTAACTGAGCAAGGAAGACATGCCCTGTGGGGAAGACCGTGAAGGCAGGATTCAAAAGAAAATGAAAAAGAATGGACTGTGGCTTGGCCTACCCCCAACCGTACATTTGTATACCTTCCTTAGCAGGTGGTGGGAATGGTTGGGAAGTTAGGTGTCAGTGTAGCACTCTTGCAACCTGCGCTGCCTAAAGCCTGTCGTGATTGGCCTGATGGGGATCTTGGAAAGGGTCAGTTACTTAAGGAATGAGGGTGGGATGATGTCTCTGTAACGCTGGGAGATGCTGTGCTGAGTTGTGTCCCCATCCCTCCTTCCACAGACACATCTGACATGTCATTTGAAGAGCTGTTGGAATTGCAGAACAAAGTGGGGACTAAGACATACAAACAGTTGGTAGCTGGAAACAATACTAAGAAGCCAAGTTCTAGACCACCTGTCCAAAATGCATGTGTTGCAGATAAGCACAGGTGAGGAGCAAGGCCTGCCCCAGGAATTTGAGAATACCTGGGACTTTGGGTGGGTGTCTGCATTCCTAGATGGGAGGCCTTTGATCAAGACTGGAGAGCCAGGGAGGGCGCCTGGGTGGCCCTTTCAGTTAAGGGGCCGACTTTGGCTCAGGTCATGATCTTGCAGTTTGTGAGTTCAAGCCCCACGTCAGGCTCTGTGCTGACAGGTTGGAACCTGGAGCCTGCTTCAGATTCTGTGTCTCCCTCTCTCTCTGCCCAACTCCCACTGGCACTCTGTCTCTCTCAAAAATAAACGTTAAAAACCAAACAACAACAAAAAACAACACTGGAGAGCCAGGGCATCTGACTGGCTCAGCCAGTGGAGTGTGCACCTCTTTTTTTTTTTTTTTTTTTTTAATGTTTTTATTTTTGAGAGAGAGAGACTGAGCACTCACAATTGGGGGAAGGGCAGAGAGAGAGAGAGAGAGGGATGGAGGATCCCAGGCAGGCTCCAGGCTGACAGCAGAGAGCCCAATGTGGGGCTGAGACTCCTGAACCGTGAGATCATGACCTGAGCTGAAGTCAGACATTCAACTGACTGAGCCACCCAGGTGCCCCTCTTGATCTTGGGGTTGTGAGTTTCAGCCCCACGTTGGGTATAAAGATTACTTAAAAATAAAATCTTAAAAAAAACAAAAAAGGACTGGAGACCCTGGACATGTCTTTTAATTTCTCCGTAGGCCTCTGGAAATGTCAGCCAAGGTTCGGGTGCCATTTTTGCGTCAAGTTGTTCCAGTCAGTAAGAAGGTGAGGAGGAAGCAGGAAGGGCTGTCTCAGTGAGGGGAGATTGAACAGTTCATTTATAGTCTCTCTGTTCTTTCCAAAGGTAGCCCGGGACCCCCGCTTTGACGATCTGTCAGGGGAATATAATCCTGAGGTGTTTGACAAAACGTATCAATTCCTGAATGACATCCGAGCCAAAGAGAAAGAGGTTTGGAACATTAGACTAGCTCATGGGGATTCCAGGGGTGGGAAACTCGGGTACAGGTTATTGAGTTGGGCAGAGGGGAACAGGGAACATAGTGGTGGGCAGATTTATTTCTGCTTAATTGATTTAACTCTTCCCAAATGTGCTTCTATTCAAATCCTGGCTCATTAGTTTACCAGCCGTGTGACCATTGGCAGGTTCCTTAACTTCTCACTTTTCTAATCATAAAGAGATAATAAAATAATTCATATCTCTTAGTGTTACTGCATTAACAAACGTGAACCTCTTAGTATAATGCTTGGCACAACATTTTGGTTGACGTTTGCAGACTGCTAACCGTCATATTCATTTTATAATGTGGAGCTTGTGAAAAAGCAGTTGAAGAAGCACCGTTCAGGGCAGGAGCACGAGAAACTGCAGCAGCTGCTCCAGAGAATGGTGAGTGGGTCAGAATCGCAGGTGGGCGGGGAGAACAGTTCAGGGCACGCGGGAGGTGGTTCACAGTCCCTCCTACTCACCCATCCACCCACCTCATCTTTGCTTCTCAGGAGCAGCAAGAACTGGCACAGCAGGAACGCAAGCGGCAGCAGGAGCTGCGCCTGGCCCTGAAGCAGGAGAGGCGGGCTCGGGCCCAGCAGGGCCATCGGCCATACTTCCTGAAGAAATGTAAGTGGGGCACAGCTGTCACAGGCTGGTTACAGGGACAGGCTTGGGCGGCCATAGAGGCAGCATGCTGTGTTGGGGGTCCGTGAGCTCCCTAACGAAGTCATGAAGGCTGGATCCCATGGGAAGTTGGAGGAAAATAGAAATGGTAGGGAGGAGTTAATTTGTAACTATTCTTGTATCCCTAATTATAGATTATGGGCAAGGAGTGTTGCTTTTATCTCTCCCGCCTCCCCTACATATGCTGGGCCAGGCACATAGAAGGAGCTCATAGTTGGTTTAATGGAGAAAGCAGGGAATGGTAGAAAAAATCTGCTTGCTGCACACACCAGTGAACTCCAACCAAGTCATGTATCCCAGCATCGAGGTTGAGAAGTACAGACCTGGGGAAAGGAAAAGAGGAGTGCCTCCTCCCTTGCTTACCTGCTTTCTTTCTCTTTGTTCTCTAGCTGAGCAGCGCCAGTTGGTCCTAGCTGAGAAGTTCAAGGAGTTGAAACGTAGTAAGAAGTTAGAGAGCTTCTTGAGTCGAAAGAGGCGCCGAAATGCAGGCAAGGACCGGAGACATCTCCCTTTGAACAAAGAGTAATGAGGAACGGTTCTCAGCTCTGCCACTGCCCCAGTGAGAAACGGATCTATGGGGACAGACTTGGGCTTGGCCTCTTCTAGTTGTTTTTCATGAAAGGGCAAGGATCATAGCTGCCCTTGAGCTAGATTGGCTCAAAGATGACCAGAGGGCTCTTGGACAAGAAGAGCAGCCCAGCCTTCTGTCCTGGCACACTTTCTCTGCTTGGATCTGGTTCATCATGTCCTCATGTTCTCCCATCCTTGCTTTAAACCAGTGATCGTGGTGTAGAAGAAAAAGGGCCAGTGAGTGAGTGAGTGATCTTGAGGCTAGTGAAGGCTGTAAAGTCTGTTGATAGCTCCTAGTGCTGGGACTTTATGTAAGAGCCAAATTGTAAACATTCCTGTTATTCTTTTTATTATTCTTTTTTGGTGGGTTTTTCGAGCGGCCTAGAACTACTGTTTCAGTGGGCCATCTGTGGGGGCTGGCAGCAAACTTAAGGCTCCCATAAAGTGGGAAATCAGACCAGAGACCCCTCCTACTTAAACCTCAAAGAAGACACGATCATTGAAAGGGTAAACCACTCTCACAGCTCACCTATGTAGTTTTGGTTTTGGATACAGAGGGAGAGAGGAGGTGAGGACAGAAAGTTTCCCCAGTAATGTAGAAGCACAGCTGGTTGTCGGTACTGTTTGGGTCTACAGTTCCTACTCCCGTGTGGACTAGAGAATCCTCAAGCTAATTAATGATTCAGTTTGAAGTGGTCTCAGGTTGGTAGTGCTTCCAGGCACCTGGCAGAAGCAAATGTAATCTTCACTTGGAGGGTTGTACTTGAAACTCAAGCCTCAAGGAGTTCCTTTAGATAAAATTTGAAGGAATGTGAGCTTTCAGTGAAAATATGAAGCACACAAGGGAAGAAATCACCATGAGCAAGAGTCATCGGGGACAATAGAAAACAGACTCAGACCAGCAAAGACAGATGTTAGAAATATAAAATACAAAACAAAATATCTTGCTTATATTTAAAGAGAAACTATGACTAAAGAAAAGAATATCTAAAAGGACCAAACTGGTTTGATAAAAAGTAGAGCTTTTAAAAATGAACAATATACTATTTGAAGTTAGAAACTTTAAGGTTGGGGTGCCTGGCTTGCTCAGTTGGTGGAGTGTGCGACCCTTGGTCTTGGTCTTGGGGTTGTGAATTTGAGCCCCATGTTGGGTGTAGAGATTACTTAAAAATCTTAAAAAAAAAAAAAAAAAGGAAGAAACTTTATGGGGCACCTGGGTGACTCGGTTAAGCATCTGACTCTTGACTTCGGCTCAGGTCATGATCTCATGGTTCGTGGAATGGAGCCCCATGTTGGACTCTATGCTGACAGTGCGGAGCCTACTTGGGATTCTCTCTCTCTCTCTCTCTCTCTCTCTCTCTCTCTCTCTCTCATGGTTCGTGGGATTGAGCCCCACTTTGGGCTCTATGCTGACAGTGTGGAGCCTGCTTAGGATTCTCTCTCTTTCTCTCTCTCTCTCTCTCTCATGAGCGTGCACTCTCCCTATCTTGCTGTCTCTCAAAATAAATAAACATTTAAAAAAGAAAGAAACTTTATGGTTAAGCAACAGATTAGACACATCTAAAAGGAGAATGAACCGGAAGTAGATTTGAAATTACAAAGATGGAACACAGGGATACAGAGAAATGGAAACTGAGGAAAGGATTAAAATACATAGGAAGAACAAAACATGGAAGATAGATTAAGAAGGTATAATACATACAATCTGAAATCCAGAGAAGAGAATATTTTAAAGAGGCTGAGAATTTTCTAGAATTGAAATTTATAAGCAGTAAGATTCAGAAAGCCCTATTAATTCCAGGCAGGAAACAAATTGATGGCTGGCTCAGTCAGTAGAGCATGCAACTCTTGATCTTGCCCCACCTTGGGCATAGTTTTTTGTTTTTTGTTTTTTAATGTGATAAATCATGAAATTACTACGTTTTAAAGACTAACATCTAAAAAACAGTCATAAGGAAAAGGAAGAGAGGTAGAATTAGAAGCTAGGATATCTAATGCTTTATGCTTCTGGAATGGAGGAGTAGATGTAATTCTGATGACTGAACTATGAAATGAGCATAAAGTGTTTGTCCCCCAAGTGATTGTAAGCTGAGGGCTAAAGCTACCAGGATATTTTATCTTGCCCAGAGGGATCCAGTGCTCCAGGGTCCCTGATGCCACATAGATCAATCCTAAGAACAGATTCTGACAGATAAAAGAAAAAGACTATTGAACTATTGGGCTCAAAAAACATGGGGCGCCTGGGTGGCGCAGTCGGTTGAGCGTCCGACTTCAGCCAGGTCACGATCTCGTGGTCTGTGAGTTCGAGCCCCGCGTCAGGCTCTGGGCTGATGGCTCAGAGTCTGGAGCCTGTTTCCGATTCTGTGTCTCCCTCTCTCTCTGCCCCTCCCCCGTTCATGCTCTGTCTCTCTCTGTCCCAAAAATAAATAAACGTTGAAAAAAAAAATTAAAAAAAAAAAAACAACACTAAGAAGGTAATAGAAAAGCTCAAAAAAAAAAAAAAATCTGGTTGGCAGCTAAGTCTGAGCAGTTAAAAAAGCACTCTAAATGCTATCTTGGAACGAGAGTGTTGTGAAGATGCCCCTGTTGCCACCAGTGGTATTCCACTTTCCTTCTTGTTTTGCTCTAGATTCAGAAATTCCTGGCAGAGGCATTTGATTAGCTAAACCTTGGTTATATGGCTGCAAGGGGAATGCTGGGAAAGCAAGTATCTGGTCTTTTATATGGTGAGGGGTGGGCTTTATCTTCAACTTCAATTTGTGTGAGGTTTCCAAGCATAAGAAGGGGGTTTAGGGGTGCCTGGGGGGCTCACTTGGTTAAGTGTCTGACTTTGGCTCAAGTTACAATCTCGTGGTTCATGAGTTCCAGCCCCGCAGCATTGGGCTCTCTGCTGTCCTTGCAGAGCCTGCTTCAGATCTTCTGTCTCCCCACTCTCTCTGTGCCCCTCCCCTGCTCACTCTCTCTCAAAAATAAATATTAAAAAAAAAAAAAGGGGGGGGTTCAGATGAAGGGTAGTCAAGAACATACCTGCATGTCCATCACAAGGCTGTATTGGCCCCACCACGCCTTCAGCCTGCTACTCTTCCCCTTCATCAAGGGCCCACAGGAGACATTGGAGAGCTCTGAGCTTCAGCGATGGGTTAGTCGGTCTACTTGCTTTTTGATTTTTATTGGGAATATATTGAGTTGAGATATAATTGATATTACACACTTGACTTCCTCCACCCATTTAACTTGTACAATGTGATGGTTTTTAGTATTTTCAGAGTTGTGTAACCATCCCAATTTTGTAACATTTTTGACACCCCAAAAAGAAACCCCATATCCTCTAGCAGACACTCCCCCATTTCTTCCCAGTCTCCCCAGCTCTAGGCAGCCACTAAACCACTTTCTGGCTCTAGATTTGCCTGTTTTGGAGCATTTCACATAAGTGGAATTAATATGTGATCCTTTATGTGCAAACCAGATCTGGGATAAAGAAATAGAGGCTATGAGAATGGTCTCACAAAAGGGTCAGGGTAGCAAACTTCTGTCCCAAGTCACGCAGGAAGTGTGTGCCTTGTAGGGATTGAAAGTCCTGAGGGCAGGGGAAGAGGCTTAGGTCTTTACTGGCCCAGTGCCTGTTGCCTGTCTTCTGCCTCATAGAAGAACATGGACCAACCAGGTGGTTCTGCTCTGAGAACCACCAACAGCATCATGGGGCCACCATACTGCAAAGTAAAGCAATCATGGGCCTTCTGTGGCTACCCTGTTTGCCCTCTGTTTTGCTGTCTTGTCCTGGGCATCCTGACTCTCCTGAGCCCTGGCCTGTTTCCCTTACAGATTCTATTCCAAATCTCAGTCCTGGGTGGCACACAGTTCCCTGTCTGGCCTCTGTGCCCTCTCTTACCACCTGACTCTTCCTCACTCCTCCCCACCTCCTTTCTTCTGTAGCCTTCTCCCTTATCTCTTGGCTACAATAACCTTGGACTCAGGATGCCTGGGTCACTCCTTCCTCACTCCCTTAATCACCCCTGCCAGGATGCAGAACTTCACCCCTGGCACTGGGTTCCCTGGCCTGACCTGCCCTCCTCGTGTGGGTGGGGCTAGGGGAGTCCATTCTAGCAGCACAGAGCAAACCTCCATGACAGTGGCCTGTGGCCTGTTGCTGCTACTAGTGGGAGTCTGGCTTTGGCGACCGTATGGCTCTGCATGACCAGAAGCTTGTGGGAGCTGCAGTTCCTCCTAGTTCTGCTTCCAGCCCAGATCCTGAAGCTTAGAGACAGAATACACTCTCAGGCTCCTGGGTACCTACAGTAGCCACAAGCGTCCTTTATGTCACTTTCACCCTGTCAGCCTTACCTAGGGAAGATGCCCTGCATTATCCTAACTGCTGGGTGTGGGAGCCAAGAGAGGGCCTCATTAGCATGTCAAATGCTCCCATACCTGGTGCTCATCAGAACCCAGAGTGACTCTGGTCCAATTCTACAAATGAAAGAATATGGAGCCATGCTTAACAGTCTGCCCAAGTTACAAGCCATCCAGTGCATGGCAAGGGGAACTCGGGTCTCCAACCTGCCAGGTGAAAACACTTCTGGCCACATACTGAGAAGGGGTTGGGGGGGGGCGGTGTCTATCCCTGTTCACTTAATTCCCCTCCTGAGAGGGACTGCTAAGTCACACCTGACTCCCTCCACCTTTCTCCCCAGGCTGCCATCCTCACCCTAATAGTGACTCCTGGCATGGGATGACAGTGTCAGAGCCAGAGGGCTGGCTCCTTTCCCCTTTTAGCCAGGAAAGTCCCTGCTGCCCCTGTCAGATCCTTAGCAGTCACCACGCCGGCCATGTAACCAAACTCCTGCATTTTATTTCTGTAGAAAGCCCTGATCCCATCTCCAGGACTACCGGAAGGTAGAGAAGCTCTGGGTGCCTGTGCAGGAGGCATAGGGCACGCCCCGGGAGCGAATCTGCAGGGTATGGAAGGTGAGGGGTGGGTTGGGGCCCGAGGAGCCTGGGTTCAGGGACTCGGTGTGAGGCTCCATCACAGTCACAGGGACTGCATAGGACAGCGTCTGGGGCCGGTCATCATGGCGCCTCACTGTGCCCTTGCTCAGGAGGTGCAGGATGCAGGAGAGGACATCGGTACTGTTGCAGGCAGATCCCCTACCGAGGCTGCTGACCAAATCCCTGGGAGGACATGGGCCCTTCTGCCAAGCGTCCAGGACCTGGAAAGGAGAGGGAAGGGCGAACAGCAGGTTGGAGAGACCCAGCTCACTCCACCTCTAGCTTCCACTCCAGGCACAAGCCTCAGCCAGCGAGCTCTAAGCTCTAAGGACATCAGGCACGCCCCAACCCCACCCCTTACACATGTACAGGCTCCCAGGCTCCGTAGTGAACCAGAGGCTTCAAACGTGGACCCACCTCCCCCTGCTCCCGCCCACCCCCACCCGAAAGTTCCTTCCCCCACTGCCCAGCCCCACCTACCCGGCAGACAAGCTGGTCAATATGCAGCCCCTCATCCCCATGGGCCTTGAGGATCCGGACAATGAGGCAATTCAAAAGGTTCCGCCTCTTCTCCAAGTTCCGGCCCTCTTCATCCTCTGCTTTCAGGTATGTCTGAGGTGGGATGAGCCACACATTGCCCCTCCTTGGCCTGGGCTCCTCGCTGCCATCTCGAATCTTGAGCACCCCTGAAATAAGCACTGGTCTTCAGTGGGGGGCCCACAAGGAGGCTGAGAGCAGAGGCCCCTCTGCCCCAGGTACACACCTCCTGGGACATCCTTTTGCTCTTGAAGGTCCAGGGGGCCTCTTGAAGAGGTAAGAGGCCCAATCGCCTGATTGAGCATGTCTGGAGAGAGCCTGGAGAGTGCCAGCAGACTCTCCACAGAGACAGCCTTAAAGAAGAGGAGGGAAACATTCTAGTCTTCCCTAAGGGGTGGAGCAGAGAAGGTACAGGGAGGGAGGATAGGGAGTCAAGGTTTAGGGAGGAAGGGTGAGGGACAAGGTACAGAGAGCACAGATGCATAGAGGAGCAGGGCCACCTTCAGGTCATTGAGATACAGCAGCAGCCACATCTGCACGGTGGACACATGCAGGGTCTGGTCCCCAAACTGCAGCTCAGCCCGACCCAGCCATGTCCACTGCAGTCGCCTCTGAGGGCCCTGCTCCAGGGCAGGGTAACTCTGGCCTGAGAAGGATCAGGGAAAAAAGGAGTCAGGGCTGGTGAGGGGGTACTGTGGGTTGAGCTCTGCCCCTGCTAATGTCTGCAGAGCGTGTGTCCCAGTGTTTATGGATACCATGGTTCCTGGTCTGAACTTCTAGAGCTTAGCCTTCCCCGTATCTGCCTCCTGGGTAAGCCTCAGGAATCCGGGAGCCCACTCTGTGCCTAGCCTTGTGCAAGGGGACTCTGATCAGTGACTTCCAGGAGTTCCCCATTTTTTTAAGGGAGACCAAAACCACAAAATGAGGAAGGACTGGGGCTCTCATCAAACTGGAATATCCACGAGAAATGAGTTCTCCCTGGTTAGTCTGGGAGCCCCCTGAGGGCAGTGTCTGAGTCTCTTCCCCCTCCTGTGTTGCTGCCCAGGCCAGGATCAGCCCCCAATGGGAAGCTTAGGTTATGGTGACTGACCAGGAGCCAGAGCCCTGCCACTGAGGGAGGTCCCTTCTGGTGACCTCAGGTGCGCTTGACTCCATCCTCCCCACCTCCCACTCTCTAAAGAGAGTCCTATGTCTGTTTTAAGCATGGAAAAGGCAACAGTCTGGGGATCTGGTGCTTGACAACCCCACCCCCTCACCCCAAACCTAAGCTCCTCACTTTCTTCACTGAGGCTCCTACCCCGGGGCCCAGCCCCACCCACAGGCCCTTTCCCTGAATCCCATCCTCTTCCAGCCATTCCCCCCCACCGGCCCCCGCCCGCCCTCTGCCCAGCTCCTCACTCTTGTTGTAGAAGTTGGAATATCGGTTCAAAGTGCCCCTGAGATAGGCCGGCAGGCAGGTTCTGGGGGTCAGCGTGTGGCAGATGGAGGCAGTGGGCCAGCAGCGTGGTGACAGGACCAGCACGGACACTTCTGGCATCGCCCCTTCATAGTAGAGATCCTCATCTTCCTCCTCGTCCTCCTCCTCTTCCCCTGCCACATCTGTGGCCACTGCTGCCCCCGCTCCTTCTGCCTCCTCTGCCTTCTCTCTCTTGTGCTCCCTGTCACTGGCCTCGTGGCCCCCCTGCAGAAGAGACGGGGTTCCCGACAGCCGGTGGGCCTCCTCTGGTCTACTCCTCTCCTCTCTTCCTCCTACCTCCCCACGTGCTAATCCCTTTACCGCCACCCACCTGTATCTTCTTCTCAGTGTCCTCCAGCTTCAGGAGCTCCTGATCCAGCCGTTGGAGCTGGTAGACGTGGAACTGGCGCTGCAGCTCCTCGGACATGCTCAGGCTCCGCAGCATCTGCTGGGGGAGGCGGTTGGGGAAGCAGGGACCGATCTGCTCCAGCACGGCCCCCTCCAGCCAGCTCGAGCCCACGCCCAGGAGACGGTCTGCCATGTAGTGCCTGCGGTGTCACACACAGGCCAGGCCGAGCCTCAGTGTGGGCACTCGGCCTGGCCCAGCTGCCTGCACCAGGACTCCAGCCTGCCCCAACCCCAGACTCCCAGGTGCTCGCCCGGCACCTGCCCCTGTCATCCGCTCCCCAGGTCCATACTCACTGGTAGTAATGCTCGAAGGTGGTGGCTATCTCCAGGCCAGAGAAAATTAGGACTGTCTCCAGGCATCGCTGCAGCTGCACTAGCATCTCCATCCCCCGGGCTCCGCCAATCCGACTGCCCTGGATCCGCTGGTCAATGTGCCGGGCAAACTGCTCACTCACCTGGGCAATGGGGAGGGCACAGGAAAACCCTGAACGCGTGACTGGAGGAGGTGAGTGGGAGCAGAGAGGAAGGTCTGAGGAAGTAGATATGAACAGCTAAGCTGCCTCGTAAGTTGGTCAACACTTTTGCTAAACTTAAAAAAAAAATTTTTTTTTAATGTTTTATTTATTTTTGAGAGAGAGAGAGACAGAGCATGAGCAGGGGAGGGGCAGAGAGAGAGTGAGACACAGAATCCGAAGCAGGCTCCAGGCTCTGAGCTGTCAGCACAGATCTCAACGTGGGGCTCGAACTCATGAACTGCAAGATCATGACCTGAGCTGAAGTCGGACGCTTAATCGACCGAGCCACCCAGACGCCCCACTTACCAAACTTTTATAAAATGGTTAACAGTTGTGCAAATTAATTAGGAAGTGTTTTTGCACACCGAACATGTCTAAAAATTAAACTAATGACAGTAATTTAATGGGAGTTAATAATTTATGTGGACAAAGATGGTCACACTGCAGTGTTACTGATACAACAGAATGACCAGGAGCACCTCAAGGAACCACTGCTTCAGCAACCCCTGCACTACTGTCGGCTTGCCAGGGTGCTTAGCCTGTCTTAGTATGTCATCTGCTTAAGTGTGCACCTTCCCGAGAAGACAATAAACTTTGAGGACAGGAAACTTGCTCTTCTCACAGTGCCTGACACATTTTAAGCACTTACTAAATATTTAAGGAATGCTGGAGTAAATTATAGTACATCCATTAGATGGAATTTATACAAAAATAAAAAATCATGATCTCATGGCTCGTAAGTTTGAGCCCCGTGTCGGGCTCTGTGCTGGCAGCCTGGAGCCTGCTTTCAGATTCTGTCTCTGTCTCTGTCTCTGTCTCTGTCTCTCTGCCCCTCCCCCGCTCACACTCTGTCTCTCTCTCAAAAATGAATAAATGTCAAAAAAAATTTTTTTTAATAAAAAATAAGGACAAATAGCAACTCTGAAATAAGGCTTTTAAGGTAACGGTCAAAAAACAACAGGCTAAATAAAGCATTTTAGCTACTCGTGAGTAAACTGTTAAATCATGCACGCAGACTGAAGAAAGTACATCAAGATATATTAGCACAGCATGCTTCAGGTCACTATGTGTTTCTTTCACTTTTTATTTAAATTTTTTAAATGTTTATTTTTGAGAGAGAGCGAGCAAGCAGGCGTGAGTGGGGGAGGGGCAGAGAGAAAGGGAGACATGGAATCTAAAGCAGGCTCCAGGCTCTGAGCTTTCAGCACAGAGCTGGACGCAGGGCTCGAACTCACAAACCCAAAGATCATGACCTGAGCCGAAGTCGGACACTCAACCGACTGAGCCACCCAGGCGCCCCTCTCTGAATCTTTAAAACATGGTTATATACCCATACATGTTCCTTGCTGAATGGGAACGGAAGGGTGGTCGTTTTGAGAAGGTGGGGAAGGGGGGGTTTTCAGGGAGAGGTCCAGGGCAGAGGCAAGGGCGGGAGGCTTACGTGGGCAGCTTTGAGAAATGAGAGCTTCAGCAAGGCACCAGCACAGCCGTTCTGCAGCGCCAGCAGGAAGGCTGCCCGTGGCCCAAACAGCTCCGAGCTCGACTTCTGCAGATTATGGAAGTGTTCACAGTAACGCGGCACAAAGTCACCATCCCGCCAGCGTGAGGTCAGAAAGTTGTTCACCTGGAGGAGAGCGGCTGCAGCGTGAAGGGACAGCCCAGCATGCCACCAGACAGTTGTACCCTCCCTCCCCGGCACCCGCCCCTGCCCACCTGCTCCTCCACCACGGCCCGCCAGCAGCGGGTCAGGTTTCTCACGATGCTGCTGGGAAGCCCCCGGGTAGCCAGGGAGCTCCAGTCATGGCTTCTGTTTCTGCCCTCTGTGGAGACAGGGGAGGGGGCAGAGGCAAGGTGGGAGCAGCCCCTCAGCTCAGCGTGAGCCCCAGGGCTGTTCCTGACCTCCTGCCACCCCAGAACAATGCTCCTGAGCGGGGGTGAAACAAACAGGTGAACAGGCTTAGTGGGTAGGGAGGGAAAGCGGGAGGAGGGACAGAAGGCCATCCTAACCGAGCTCCCACCTGAATCTCAGGTACTCACTGGGCCGGGGAGCGGCCACCGCTGGAGGGGGCGCCTCACAGGGCTCCACGTGCACCAGCAGGTGGGTGAGGCGGCGCACCCGTGAGGAGAAAGCAGCTGCACGGCTCTGGGGATTGTGGGCAGCCTCCCGACACTCCAGGTACTGGTCCAGCAGCCAGCCCAGGGGGCTGATGCCATCCTCATCTGGAGATTGGGAAAAACAAGCTGTGGTGGGCCATGTCTCTAGGGCAGGGGAAGAGGACGAAAGCACCAAGAAAGGGATTGGACAGAACATATGGGGTTGGCGCAGGTAGCAAGGCCCACCTGTCCTTATGGTGTCAGCTGACACCTGGGAAATGTAGGAAAGGAGGTGGTTAGGAGAAGGGGGGCACTGGGCTACCAAACAAACATAGGTACCAAAATGGCCAAGGGCATAATATAGGTGGCTCTGGGGCAGAACAAGAAGGGGCCGGTTAGTGGGGCCAGGGGTCGCAATGGTTACCAGGGGAGGTGATGTTCTGCACCAGGGGGCTGACCAGGGCCTCCCAGCAGGTCTTGCCCAGCGCTTGGGCGGCCTCATCGTCAGGGAGGAAGCGATCAGCAAAATTCTGCTCCTGACGCAGAGCCCCATTGAGCCTGGGGGTGAGGATGGGGGAGGCAGGTGTCAGAGGCTCAAGATGTAAGTTATCCTAGCATCTTCCCAGCCTAATGGTGGGGTAGCCCCTACCAACCAGACCAAATCCCCACCTGGTACTTTGAAGCTGTCCCATGTTAACAGACACATCCCACTCCCAACCCACCAAAGAAATCTTTCTTTCCTTCCCCAAACTGTAGAGCACGCCAGCCCCTTTCCCAAACATGTTAGCTCTCCATCTATACCCTCCACAGAAGGGCCAGGGCCACCCATAATAGTCTTACCTGCCACACACACACAGCCACACACACATGCTCGCACACACCTAGAACTCAGGTGCAGGAGGCTCCTGCGGTCCTCTGCTATGTCCTGGCTCCAAGCCTGTGCCCGAACCATGTAGAAGAGGCGTGTGTGACGACACAGCTGCTCCCGAAACACTGGCCAGAATGTGGGCTTAGGGCCTAGGACCTCCAACCCCCGAATGCGTGTGTCGATGCCGCCCTGCAATGTGCACATGCCTATTTTCACCTGCTCTGATCCTCCTCAGAGCGGGCTGGGGTCAGCCACACCTTTGGGCCTTATTCCTGGAGCTGCCCAGGGCCTAGCCTGGAGCTCTGGCTCACGATCTGCAACAGTTACACAACCCAGAGCTCTGTGTCCCCGGACCACACCCCATACTCCTGCCAAACCTGCTGGCAGCGCTTTATGCGGATCTGGATGATGGGCCAGAAGTGGGTCAGGTTCTCCAGGAGGATCACCCGGCTGGCTGAGGGCATCACGTTCACCTGGTTGGGGGCAGAGAGTGCTGTCACCTCCATGTGTGTGGATGGGAATGCTGAGGGCACTCAAGTCTGCTCCTGTTCTGTCCTTCCCTTAGCCCGGGGGGGGTAAGGGGTCCTGACAAAGGGGTCCTGATGCCATCCTCACTGCTCAGGGCCTGATGCCATCACATAGGCACAGGGAGAAAGGACTCTACCTTCTAGGGGGCGCAAGACAGGGAAGAATTTAGGAGTTTAGGAGTCTGGGCAGGAGGGCGGACCCTGTGAAGGTGGTCTCATGGTATAGGGGTCCCTACCGAGTTGAGCTCTGTGTTAAGAGAGTTGGTGCTGTCGCCCCCAAACACCACCACCCTGGCCGGCATATAGCTCGAGTCTTCACTAGCCACCAGGAGAGTCAGCTGCCTGGGAGCAGGGAAAAGGAAACAGTCAGAATTGGAACCAGTAGGGTCCTTGTAGACAGAGGCAAGGGGACTCTTTGGTCATGTTTGTGTTGGGCGGGGGGAGCAGTGCTTCCCCCAAACAAACAAAGGGAAGTCACAAAAAAAGTATATGTGTGTCGCTGAGCACATACATGGGGCCTGTTACCTGACGAGGATGCCCTGGTGCATGTGCAAGGTGATGTAGTGGGAGCCGGCGCTGCCATTGGACTCCCAGTAGGTCTTGGGGTTTCGATCCGTCAGCTTGCTGGCCCGGTGCGGGTTGGAAGACACCTCCACCTTCTCCCAGCACTTGTCCTCCTTCATTTCCACGCTGGAGCCTGGGGGCAAGTGGGAAGGGGTGGCCGTCACAGCCTGGTAGGTGTGGAGGGAAAACAGGGGCGGAGGGGTATGGAGTAACGTGGGGACAGGCACAGACCCTGGCACAGATATCTGAGGAACACGTCAAAGAAGGGGATGTTGATGGGTCGGTGGGTTCGTCTGTGGTCTTCGATCTGGCCCAACACCATCTGCAGCCGGAACATCAGAGAGAAGGGGCGCGGGGAGGAGGGAGGGCACACATGGAGGACACATGGGAACACATATGAAGGAAAGACCCAGCAGCAATGGGACTTCCTCCAGAACCCTGGCAGAGGCAGAGTGGGAGATGCGGAAGGTGGTGCAGAGAACAAATGCCCACAGGCTCATCAGACTCTCCTGTCTTTCCCAAATTCAGGAACACGGCCCCTTCCTCCGGTCCCACTCAGGTTTCATATTCTTACCCAGCTGCGAACCCACAGCCTCCCTCTGCCCTCTTTCCTGACCTGGATGCAGCCTCCCAGGATGTTGGTGGTGAGTTTCCGGTAGAGGTGGGCATGCTTCTCACACTTGAACACCATGTCCCGCAGCTCCTGAGCCAGATCCAGTTTTCCCAGGTGCTTTTCCAGTGCCTTGGAGATGGCATCTCGGGCTCCCAGCTGATTCAGCACCACGGCGTAGTCCCTGCTCACAGAGGCCAGGCGGTGCAGGAAGAAGATGAGTTCCTGGAGCACCTGACATGGGGACAGGGTGGGTGCATAAAGGGCACAAGGCACAGGCCACAGGGCATCTTCAGTAGTATTTACTCTACACCCGCTGGGTGCCGGGACAACTGCAGTGAAAAGACAGAGTGAGGAAGTAAAGGCAGGAAGCGGGGAGACACGAGGGCTGAGTGGAGTTAGAGAACCTAAGGCAAACAGATAAGGAAAAGCTAAGAGATGCTCTGCCATCCTGGGGTTCTCAACCACTGATTTTGTTGGCAATGGGTGCAGAGAGCTTCCCAGGTTCCCTTTTAGGCTGTGTCCCAAGAACCAGTTGTGGGGCTGCATTTTGAGATGCTCAGGCCCTAAGCACAGGCAGGGAGGGGGCGCAGAGGGACACTCAATGAGTCTACCTCTGAAATGAAAACCTGGGTAACAGCCCAAAGGTGTGCACTGCAGACACCCACTACCAAGCCTTGCAAGCCCAGGACCTCCCTGTGGCAGGAGACTCTGAGATGTGATGTCCTCTCTACCTCCTTCATCCACCTTATCCCCACAGGCCCAGCCAAACAGGAGGTACCGAGGCTTTTACTGTAATACAGACATAACCTTTTGTGTAAGAAAGGAGATGGCATGTAAGATCACACACTTGGATTTGCTTATATTTGCATTTGCATAAGGATACACCAGAAGGACACATAAATTAATACAAACGGTAAACCAATAAGGTACATGCGGAGAAGCACTGGGAAAATTGGGTGGAAGTGAGAAGAGGTATAAGTGGGAATTCTCAGTGTATACCTTGTTGTACTGTTTTGATTTGTGACCTGTATGAATGTATTACCTATTTGAAAAAATAAAATTCAGTTTTAAAAACAAATTCCAAACCAAGAGCGCAAAGGCTCCATTGTGCCCTCCCAAGCCTCGCCCAGGGAGGGGGTCTGCCTCATCAGAGGCTGCCCTACGCCCTCTCCCTCTAGCGTCTCCCCGGAGCAGGGCAGGGGTACCTCTCGGTCAGTGTCTGGTGACCGCAGGCAGGCCATGCAGGCATCCATGGCCTCGTGCCAGGGGAGCAGCAGCGCCTCGGGGAAGTCCACCAGCTGCATCAGGATCCTGGGGAGCGGGCGGCAGCAGCAGAGAGATGTGTAGCCAGCCTCAAAGACCCCTTTGCCAAATGCCCCTCCCCACCCCCTCACCTCAGAACGGTCAGGTGCAGGGCCTTGTTGGCCGCTGGGGTGTCGAGGCCCCGCATCAGGGTGAGGAAGGGCTGGGGCTGCCTCTGCAGCTGCAGCAGGAGCGGCTTGATCTCCATCTCCCGAGGCCCCTCTGAGCTGAGGGCTCGCTCCAGGTCCAGGAAGATTCTGCCAGGCAGACCGCAGCCCTCCATCAGTCGCCTCAGAGGAGTGTCGGGACACTGAGTTGGGGGTTCTTTTCCTATGGGAAGATGGAAGTTACAAAGGTTGGCCATTGTCGGTGATGTTAGGATGAGAAAAGGACAGACAGATTCATAATTCCTAGTGCCTCCTAAAAACGTTTTTTTTTTTGGCCCCCCTAAAAGTTAGGTTTGGGGATCTTAGGGCATCTCTGAATGCATTTATAAGACAATTTTGTGACAAACGTTATGTTTTATATTCTTAAAATAGCAAAGGAGCTTCCTGTCTGCAAACAGCAGAGCATTTCCCTGTATCTAAAAGCATGCGATAATTTGGCTTTCTCTACACTAGAAAAAGTCCAATGTGGGGACTTTTTTTTTTTTTTTGGGGGGGGGGAGAGAGAGAGAGGACAGGGGAAGGGCAGAGAGAGAATCTTAAGTAGGCTCCGCACTGGGCATGGGGCTCGATCTCATGACTCTTGGATCATGACCTGAGTGGAAATCAAGAGTTGAACAACGAACCAACTGAGCTGCCCACAGGCGCCCCCAAACGTGGGGGCTTTTAAAGGCTCAAATCTCTTGCAATTTTCTGACTTTCCATCCTCCCTCACTCATTGGAGGGAGCGACTCTAAGCTTCAGATTCTTCCTAAGATGCCACCTGTTCCAGACGGGATTGCACAAAAACTGCACAGATGCCTCTCCTGGGCTAGCACTCTCTTAGAGCCAGTCTGCAGAGCTGCAGGGTCTTTTTGGCATCCCACCTTCCACTCTGGATGCATCTGCTGATTCCTGAGGCTGGGCCTGGGCTTCCGGCAGGGTTGGGTAAGCTGGCTGCCCTGCCAGGGCCTCAGGCCCATATTTCCTGTAGACACGGCAGTTGAGCAGGTCCCTGAGAGCGCTGTCATCGAGTCGCTGTGGCAGAGCCAGCAGTAGGTGCTGGGCCAACTCCATGGGCACAGCCAGTTCAGCCAGGATCTCGTCATCCAGAATCTGTCATCGGGGAGAAGCTCTCACTGTAGGTAGCCCTGCTGGCACAGAGGCTCCAGGGGCAGTTGGTAGGGGTGGGGATCTCTACACACATCCTCTCCTTGAGGAACCTCTCATGGCTGGCAGCTGCCTTTTCTCACACAGCTTGCCAATGCCTCTGAACATTCTAGATCTCTTCCCTGCAGCTCCTTACAACTGTGGACCTCCACTCCCCATCCTCAGCCTTCAAATGCTCTGTCACAGTCCAGCCCTTGCAGTGAGCCCTCCAACTTCTGGGTGTCCGGACTGGCTCTACCTCGCCATCCAGGCTCTCCTGAAGGATCTGGAGAACCTCCTGATGGTCGGGTCCATCCAGCTTCTTGATGAAGAAGAGGAGCTCCCACCATTCTGCCTGGGTCAAGTGTTCACTTTCTTCAGCATCCTCATCCTCAGGCAGCACGTAGGGCACCGCATAGAGCTCTGTCATGGGCTTCCACCGCCAGGAGGGCAAGGCTGTGGCTACAGGTCACAGGGCACGGGGATGTCACTGCCCACCCAGCCAGACCACTGTTCTTTGCTCAGCGCTGACCCTGTTTTCTCCCAGGGCTCACCTACACCCAGGGCTCCACTGACCACAGCCCCATGGTTCTCATCAGCCTCAACCACATCTTCAATGTCTTCCTCAAAGCCCAGAATTTCCAGCATGTGCCAGTGTACCCAGTAGGTGCGGCCTGTCGACTCCCACAACACCTGGAGGATATGGGAAAAAAGAGAAGGGGAAGAGAAGGCTCACTCAATGACTGGCTGTGGCCCAATGATGAGGACATACAGCCCTCAGGCTAACCACCTGACCAGGTCTGGAACAACCTCCAAATAACACAACGCTGGCATATGGAGAACATGAACACACACACAAAGGATGCCTTCTCCTCTGGGGATGGGCTCTGCTTCTCCTCCCACCCTATCCTTTGATGGCTCATGCTCCCCGCACTTCCTCCTGGCCTCACCTACTCTCTCCCTGACCCTGACGTTTAGGAAAGTCTTGCTATATCAATATGTTTCTTCCTGGGAGTGAGTCTTCCTGACCTGATAGCTCCCTCAACTCCAACTTTCTCAGCTCTCCAATGGCTCCCTTCTCAACTGTTGATCCCCTTTAACCATTCCAGTCCCCATGGGGGCTTTCTCAGTGGGTGGCCTGCCAGAGCCCCCTGCACAGAACCCCAGTTATACTTCCCCAGCTAAATCCCCAACAGCGTCCCACACGCACCCTCACTCACCTGCACGGGGGGCACGCCGTTGTTGCTCTGCCGGAACTCACCCTCGTCCCCAGCGCTGACCTCCTCGTAGTCATCCAGCATGCGAACTCGCATCCCGGCCTGCAGCGTCTCTCGCACGTACAAGGCATAAGTATTGCCACTTGCAAACTCAGAGCGAGGGCGGAACCTCCTTGACCTCCTAATGGAGGGCCGGACCCGGGCGGGTGGCAGCCCTGGGCCGGCCTCTGCCAGCTGGGGCTGGAAGATGGAGCACGAAGACCGTGCCGAGGGCCCCTGTTTGCTCGAGGTCCAGTCCCAGCGCATGGCCTGCACAAGCTCTGAGATGAGGGTGCCCATGGCCATGCTGAACTCCAGCTCCAGTCGACCCCTCTCCCCACTCAACTCCTCGGGAGCAGAGTTGTTCTGGGCTCCTGGTTCTGCAGCACTGTCATTCAGCTGGTCCAGAAGAGAAGTGACATGCAAATAGCGCTTCACCAAGGAGAAGAGAATCCTTCCTGGGACCTGTAGGATGCAACCTTTGGCCTATGTCCACCTTGTCCCAGCTCTAGCTCCCCTTTCCACACCACCCTTCAAGGGTGGGTGCAAAGGTCTGGTCCCTAGATCTTGGCCACAGCCCCCCCCCCCCCAACCCCCCACAGAATACCTGTGGCAGCTGGATACCCTCAAAAGACATGGGGTGTTCAGAGAGTGTGGCCTGTGCAAACAGAGCTAGCAGAGCACAGCGGCTGTCAAAATCTAGGTGTTTCTCAATGGCTTCTTGCTGGCTCAGCGACAGAAGAATCTGGGTCCGGGTCCCTGAAACCCACACCCCAGTCAGTAACTGCTCCCTAACATTGCCCTTCCCAGGCATCCCTCCTAGATCCTCTACTGTCTTAGTCCGATCCCTTGTTGCCACACACAGGATCGATACCTCTACCTACTTACCTACCTACCTACCTACCTACCTACCTATATCTGCAATATCTATATCTGTAATTGTCTAATAACTCTTTCTTGGCATAGAGATCCAATTAATAGGAGGTTCTTGAAGACTCAGTCCTCTTTCTTTTATTATTTTTTAGAGTAATCTCTACACCTAACATGGGGCTTGAACTCATGACCCCGAGATCAAGAGTACCGTGCTCCACTGACTGACCCAGCCAGGCATCCCCCCAGCTAGGCATCCTTCCTCTTCCTGCAGAGATGCCCCCACCACCTTCCTACCCCCTTTTCTCCCAACTCAAAGAGAAAGGCAACAGAATCATTCAGGCACTGATGAGGCAGAGGCTCTTGCCACAGTGTCCTGTGAGGCCCTGAGCTGACCTACCTTCCCCTTCCTTTCTCCCCACACTGCTTCTCACCAGCATCATGAGAGGCCAGGGCTTGTATCATCCGGCCTGCGCTCCAGCGAATCTGGTAATCAGGACTACTCAACATGTGCATGAGCAAGTCCAGGACCCTTGGGTCTTTGAATACACCAGTGAGGGGCTCGATGCTGGCGTAGGCGCTGAGTACGTGGACAGTGTGAAGCAAAGGAGCAGGAGGGATGGTGCCCACACACTCCTCCAGCTGCCGGAGGGCCCTCTGAATCAAAGACTTCACATCGGTTTCCATTTCCCCCAGCACAGATTTGTCCAGGGCCCCAGCTTCCCCTGCAATCTCCTGAGAAGGTCCGATGACCTGGCCGTCCTCGCCCAGCATCTTGTGGCAGTTGGCATAGATCTCGTCGTTGGACATCCACAGCAGGATGTGTTCGGCCTTGCAGTCCACTTGGCTAGAGCCCCCTTCCCCATCATCCCCACGCCTGAGGATGAGCCAGCGGATCTGGTACTCAGGATGCCCATCATGGCCCACCCGCTGGCGGATCAGCTCATCTGGATAGGCATGCAAGCCCGGCCCCAGGGGCACTCTGAATTCCCTGTAGCGGAGTTCCCCCACCATCCTGGCACCTGAGACACAGAAGGAAAAGAGAACAGTCAAGCTAAAATCAGAGGGGGAGTTCCAAAAATCAAGGACATCCAGGAGTTGGGGAAGCAAGTATGGCAACAGTTGTCAGGTTGGCTGGGGTAAAGAAGGGCCCAGGAGTTGCCTGCTGCAGGCTGGGTGGGGCCAGGCCTAAGCAGGGGAACACTAGGGTGTTTGTTCTAAGAACACAAAATTTGGTTGAAAGGAGGGTCGAAGGCCCTGCAGCCTGGAGTGGGTTGGTTTGGAGCAGTGGGAAGGGGACAGTGGGGGCAGGGGAGCCGGGCCATAATTAATCCCAAAGCACTGCCATAGGCAGCAGCCCTGAGAAGGGGATCCATGAAGCCCCGAGGGGTGTGTGTTGGGGAATGGGGGTGGGGAGTGAGATCCCGAGTGTGTCTGGGAAGGGATGCTGGCTCCAATGGTTGAAGCGCAGGAGTGTGTCACAGAGGCAAGAGATTTGGTGGGGGAGAATTGGTGGGATGGGGGGGCAAGGCGCGAGGGGCTGGGAGTAAAGCCTGGTGGGCTGCAGGCGCGCAGGACTGGAGACACTGGAGCAGCAAGGCCGGTGGGGGCGACAGAAGACCCAGTGGGTTGAACGGCGGGAAGCTAGGTGGACCCTAGAAGCCGGGGGCGCGCGGCAAGGTGCGGGGGAGGGGGCTAGGCCAGATAAACGAGAATCCCAAGGCACTGTGGAACTGGGGTGGGGGACGCGAAATCGGGTGCGCGCGCGGCTCGGTGGGCGAGAGTGCGGAGGAAAATCCAGGGTAGGGGCGGGGGGGCTCTGGCCACCTCAGAAGGCGATGGGGGTCCAGCGCGAGGCCTCTCCTTCGCTGAGCTAGGGACGCGGCGCAGACGATGGCGATGGCGGCGATGCTGGCGGAGATTTGGGCCCCGCCTGGGCCCCCGAGGGGGGTCGAGGCGGAGAGGCGGGAGGGGGCGTGCCTCCGAAGGACAAGCGGGCAGGCAGGGGGCGTGGCGTGCAGGCACAGAGCACCTCGGGCGGCCACTGTCACCGCCCAGCGTGCAGGTCAGCGGCAGCCTGGGTAGGGCGGGGCAGGGCGGAGACAGGGCCCAGCCTGCGGTGCCGCCCGCCCAGCTCTGGGGGCTCCGCCGCCTGCCCGCCTGCCCGGAGTCGTGGCTCATTTCCGCCAGACCCAGCGGAAAGCTAGGGGCCCTGGGAGAGCTCCGGGGCGGAGTCGTCAGTGCCACCTCGGCGACGCGCGGCACCTCCTCCTCCGTGCCGCCCTTTCCTCTTCCTTTTCATTCCCCTTCCTTCCACCGGAAGTGCTCTCCCCGACTCCCGAAGTCAGAACAGGAGACCTTGGAGGTCATTTATTCTCCCCTCTACCATTACATAGAAAAAAACTGGCACAGGGTGGGGGTTGGGGGGGGGGCGCGGCTGGAAATGAGCAGCTCCAGTCTTTGCCCCATATCGTCTTTTCTCCTCTCCCGTCCTTGTTTGCTCTGGTGCTTTTTTCCGGGTCTAGTATGTGCAATCCTCCCTCCCCCAAAAAAACAGTAACTGCTAAAAATGAGGGGTGATTTTATTAGAATCCAGGGATGTCAGCTTTGGGCAGCAGCCGAGGGCAGCTTCACGTAACTCTTCATAGGGGGCAGTGGCCGAATCTTGCGGCCAGCCCAGCCCCCCTTGCGGTGCCATAGCCCGCTGGAAGGCCTCTTGCCTAGCCAGCGGTTCCTCCCAGCCTTGCCGATGACCCTTTTGTTATGGTCAACGTTGGATACCCGGCCTACTGTTGCCATGCACGTTTCCAGAACCTGACAGAGAAAACAGATGGAGGAGAATGCATCATGGGGAAAGAGCCTGACATTGTTGACCGCATGACTCTGAGGCTTCTTACACTCACTGAGAGAAGGGAGAGGACAGGAGAAAACCACAGCATAATTGAACCTGACGGCAGGTCCTATGGTAGTTGAAAACAAGAGGCATTGTTCCCTGTCTATTACAGTGTCAAACTGACAGGACATGCCTAGTCACATGGCAGAAAAGGACACACCTAGCTCATGGTAGTTCCCAACATAAAACACTGGGAACTATCCTGGACAAGAAGGGTACATTCCAAAACTTCCTCCTTTGCTGGTCCTCCCACCTGTACCCACACACACACACCTGCATCTGTCTCTTGGAAGGCAGCTGGATGATGGCCGTCCCATTCACCTTCCGTAGCAGCACACCACATGTCCCTGGGTAAGGGAGAAGGAGCTTTGCCACCCTCCAAAAAGGAAAAGGTAGGAGCAGATTTACAGGGGGACATACCCCATACTCTGCCCTTGCTTTGCCCTTTAGGAGCAGATACAATGAAGCAGGATGCATGCAATGTTTTAAGTCAAGACACATGCACCTCTCCATTCTCATTTTCCTTGTTTTTCCTTCTTTTTCTCTGCCAGTGGACCACAGAAGAGTCCAAGGGTTCAGAGAATTGTGACCTCAGGTACTCTTTGGCCTTCCAAATTGTAAGACCCCCAAGCAGCTCATTTCCTCATACCTGCAGCTCGGATATACTGGGCCCCCCGGCCTGGCTCACTCTCCACGTTGTTGATGAGAGTCCCCACAGGCAAGGCCCCAAGAGGATGTGCATCCCCTTCCCGAGCAGCAACTAAAAGACATAATTTCATCAGCACCAGACCCCTTGCATCCTTTGAGCCCATACACGTCTGGTGGCCGTCTCTTACCTGCCATTCGGCCTATGTGATCAGAGTTCAGGATTATATCTCCAGCCTGCATGTTTTCTGTGGCAATGATCCAGCGTTTCCGGCTGCCCCCAGCAACCAGAGCTATGTCTGCTGATCTGTTCAGGGTGAGGGACATATGAGCAGATCATCTAGGCAGCCCTATATCTTCTGAAAAGCCACAGAACAGTCATTCAGCTACACTATCATCATCTCACATCCCAAACTTGCCTACAGGGATCATAGCGGACCACGATGACCTTCTCCTCAAAGGGTCCTGGCTTTGCTTCCAGCTCAGGCCGGAACCGCAGAAAATCAATCATGCGATAACGTTGCTTGTGGCCCCCGCCAATACCATGCACTTGGATTCGGCCTGTGGTCAAGAAAGTGCAGAGACATGACCCAGGTCAGATGATCAGTTCCTAGCAGTGGGAACAGGCCCATTCTGGGCAGAGAGCAATGCTTCCCAACATTATGAGATGAGCAGAAAATGACAAAAAATTTGCATAGCAAATGGTAAACGGGGGTGGGGAAACACCTACATGGAACTTGATAAGAACATAATTATAAGATATTGAAATTACATAAAACTTCCAGACAAAATCTCTACAAATTATTGAATGCTAAAAGTTTATTGAGTGGTGTAAATAGTGCTCAGCTATTGTAAATTTTTTTCATTTTTTTTAATTTTTAAAAATAAAATATTTATTTATTTTTGAGGTGCGGGGGGGGGTGATATGAGTGGGGGAGGGGCAGAGAGAGCCGGAGACACAGAATCCGAAGCAGGCTCCAGGCTCTGTGCTGTCAGCACAGGGCCCAATGCAGGGCTCGAACTCACAAGCCATGAGATCATGACCTGAGCCAAAGTTGGACACTTAACTGACTGAACCACCCAGGCACCCCATAAATTTTTGAAAGGCATGAAGAAAAATATAATTAACTTCATGTATATGTCTGGTTTTCTTTAATTACCTAGATAGTCTTTAGGAGCACAGACTACCTTCATGTTGCTTTGTGTTATACTCTTTGTTTCTTACACACCTACTACATGCAAAAGGAGTCCAATAAATTTTTGAATAAATAGGCCTAGGATCCTAACATGTTTTTCAATAAATTCCTCTGCTTTTCAATAAATAGACCTGGGATCCTAACATGTTTTTCCCCTTTAATGCTTAAATCCTTTCTCCCTTGGTCTCACCTGTGTGGTTTCGGCCCCCAGACTTCCTCATCTTCACTGGTGTGATGGTGTACTTGGTACGACTCTTCCAGGACACAAAATTGGCACTAAGGGCCACAGATGTAAGCACTGGGCGGCAGAGGAGCAACAATGAGGAAGAGGGCAGCTGGAGGAGGGTACTGCTTGTCACCTAGAGATAAACAAATCTCTTTACCTTAAAAGGTAACTGAAGAAGCATCGGAGAACCAAGGGTAAAGGAATAGACCAAGTAGCCTACTTCCTTCTAAGAATGTCCCAGACCAGCTGTCCAAAAGCTCCACCCTTTACCCTTGCACAAATACCAGGGTGGAATGTTTATACAGGTGTATGTGTATTGATTATCTCTCCTCATTTGAGGTACTTCTTCAATGGAATATTCTCCCCCTTGGTGCATCTCCTTCCAAATTTGGCTCAAACCTCTCCTTCTGTGGGAAACTCTTCCTTCCCTAAACAACTCCCTTCTCCAAAGCTGGTAACTTTCCCATATCCATGTGCCACTATCAGCACCAATGCCTTTTGCCCCTCTGAATTTATGTTTCTGGGAGTATTTCAGATGTGAATGGAGGGGAAGGGTCATTTCTGTCTTGTTCCCTGCTGTATCCCCAGCATTTCACAGAGTAGGTTGGTTTGGTTTTGATTTTCAGTATGCATCTGCCAAACTCTACCATCACCCAGAAAGGTCCAGAGGAACAAGACTTACAACTTCTCTTTTCTGTGACTCACCAATTGCCCACCAGGAACTTTGAGGATACCTTTACCTTAGCCTCCTAATATTGCTATCTTGCCCTGAATTCTCTGATCTCAGCAATAACTCCTCTTTAATGGTTTAAGAGACCAGGCTTTGAAGCCAGACTGTGTAGCTCCAACAGTTGATGTATGACTTTGGACTGCTGATCAATTTTCTCATACGTAAAATGGTAATGATAATTACCTTATACAGTGGTTGCAAGGAGTTATTTTTGAGACAGAGGGAGGGTGCGCACAAGCAGGGGAGGGGCAGAGAGACAGAGAGGATCCCAAACGGGCTCCACGCTGTCAGCAGCGAGCCCCATGAGATCACGACCGGAGCCGAATTCGGATGTTTAACAGACTGAGCCACTCAGGCGCCCTAGGAGTTCATTTATTTAAAACATCTATTACTTATGCTTGGCTTATGACTGACACTCAACGTCAGTTATTATTGAAATCTGTACAGTTATCTGTAAGATACTTTGACCTCCAATATCTCGTCTGAGGAATTCCGTGACCCTGTGGAACAGCCACAATTAGAGAAGAGAAAGCTGAGGCTGATCGTGACTTATCCAACGTCCCAGGCTGGCATGACTCCTGACCAGACTCGCATTCTCCGTCTCCCATCCCAGGGTGCCCACTCCGGCGGCCCAAATAGGAACAGCCTCATTCCGAGATAGGGTGGATTACCTGGGCGGCCGGGAGCAGGCTCGAGCTGAGGGTGGCGACGGCCGGGGGCGTCAGGCTCAGGGAGCCCATAGCGCGAGTCAGTACCCTCAGGGCCATGACGATAGCCAAGCTCCGCGGGGTTCAGCACACCACCGTTTCTTTTAGCCAGGCCGCCTGGCGCCTTTAGATGACGCTAACAAATCCCTGTGCCGTCGCTCTCATGACGTAATGAGGTGGGCAGACAACCCGAGACCAAGGTGAATACACACCTCCTTTCCTCCATGCGCGTGGTCGAAGCCAATCCACGGGCGACCCTTAGGTCGCGTGACTGAGAAGCCCGCTCCGCCCCCGGGAGCCGTCAAAACAATTACCTCGAGCGGCAGCCATGATGAATTTAAAGGGGCAGTACCGGCAAGGGCGGCAGCCAGACCGACAGACTGCGGGTGAGTCCGTGACGGTACCCCCGGGACTGAGGGTTGAGGTCCCGCTACTTCTTTTCCGCACTCCACGACAGATGAACAACCCCCCACCAGCAGATCTCACACAAGTCCAGACAGACTGAAAAACTCCGCCCCCCCCGCGATTCTTCCCGCCCCTCGGCGTCCAGACAGACAGACAGACGGCCTGCCCCGCCCCCTGCTCTACCGACGGACTCGTCGACCTCGGGATTCTCAGGTCCCTGGGTCCTCGCTCGTGACGCGGACCTCTGCCGCCCACCCGCACCTCTCCCCCGCGCCCCCGCCCATCTCATTCTGTCCCCACCCTGGGCCCCAGGGCAGGTCGACAGGCTGGGTCACTTCTCCGACAGCTTTCCCAGGCGGGGAGATCAACGCCCAGCGCAGTGTTTCCCTGTAACCCTGCAGCCGCTCTGTAGACCTGCCATTCTTCCCTGCATCATCAGGCATCTGAGAGGCACCCTAAGGTGACTTCTCTCAGAGCCTGTTAGTAGGTGGTCATCACAGAGACAAAGCCATGAAAGTGAATGGGTCAGGAGTGACCAGGTCTTTCTCCTCACCCTTTTCCAGACACGCCCCTTGCCGCAGATCTCAGATCAAGTCTCACTCCCTTCTTGGGAGAAAATAGCTCCCCAGGCCTAGGGTGGGACGTTGGCTCCGGGAAGGAAGAGGGACACACTGGTCGCCTTTGAAGGCCTGTAGGTAGAGAGAAGGAGGGTGCCTGCCCTGAGTAGGGCTCTGTGCCAGGTCCTCTGGGTGGCTGTGAGGTGGTGAGAGAAGGGGTGGGAACGCTGGACTTCTGGACTTTGGGCAGGGCAGATCCTTGTGAGTCCCTGGCTACTGAAAGAGTTTCTTCCGGGCTCTGGCCTGAGCGCCACAGCCGAGGGCTCTGACCTACCGGTAAGAGGACTTCAAAGATGAGAAACAAGGCTCTTTTGAGGAAGTAGGAAAAGAGCCCGACACCTGGAGGGTGGGAAGTATGGGCTGAAGGCCTAGTGGGGAAAGAGGCAGAGTTTACCGGGTTTGGAGATGCTGGCCTTAGCTCTGTGGGTGGCGCAGTCCGAAGACCTGGAGCTTTCTGGGCCCCTCTCATCTGGGTCGTGCAATGAAGGTGCCTTTTTTCCTTCTTCTCTCTCTTCCCTGTAACTTTGAAACCTGTATAGTTTCTATTTTTTGAAACCTCTGCACCATTTTCTTTATATCTCCTGTTTGCTTTAACCTTGTTTCCTTTGCAGCTTTCTCCAGACACCCTCTGTGTTTCCTATAATGCTGTCTCTCATCTGATTCCTTTTCCTATTCCTGACCCAAGCTCTCTTTCCAACAACACTTCCTATTCTCTTCCTAATTTCTAAATCTGTCTGCTAGTGGTCAGTACTTTTGTTCCTTCCATTGTCTTTCTTCATTCAAATCGATTCCTCTCCCTCTCTCTTTCCCACCTTAGCTTTGTGTTTAGTGTTGTAGGCTCCTTTCCCACTGATCACTCTCTCTCCAATTAAACCAGAAGGTCACCCATACTCCCTCTTGTCTCTTCCCTCTAACCAAGGTACTCAGCCTCTCTTTCTCATCTTTACCCCCAATGAGCTCTGTTGTTTCTCCTCAGCCCAGGCAAGGTCCCCGTGGCCAAGATGTCAGGCCTGGTGTTGGGGCAGCGGGATGAGCCTGCAGGGCACAGGCTCAGCCAGGAGGAGATCCTGGGAAGTACCCGGCTGGTGAGTCAAGGGCTAGAGGCCCTACACAGTGAACATCAGGCTGTCCTGCAAAGTCTGTCCCATACCATCGAGTGTCTGCAGCAAGGAGGCCATGAAGAAGGGCTGGTGCATGAGAAGGCTCGGCAGCTGCGACGTTCCATGGAGAACATCGAGCTGGGGCTGAGTGAGGCCCAGGTGAGAGGGAGGAGGTGGTGCAAGTGGCTTTGGGGTCTGATTGGAGTTTTGGGGTCATTTAGGATCTCCTTGTCCTAGATGTTTGCCTTCATTCATTCAGTAAACATGTATTAAGTCCCTTCTTTGTGCCGGGCACAAGTCTTCTGGGCACTGGAGACACATCACTGAACTCAACAGTCAAAAATCTTTGCCATCTCAGAGCTTACATTCTAGCTGGGGGAGGCAGACAATACACAAATAAGTAAATCGTTCTGTATGTCAGAGTGATAATTGCTAAGAAAGAGGGGTAAGAATAAAACAGAGAAGAGGGTTGGGGGATACGGAGAGAAGATACGCCTTTAGATAGCATGGTCAAAGAAAGCCTTCCTGAAAAGGTGGCATTTGAGCAAAGATTTGAAGATGAGGGAATGAGTCATACAATAAATGGGGGAAAATCATGTTAAGCAGAGTGGACAGTACATACAAAGGTCCTGAACTGGAGCCTTCTCGACAAGTTCAATGAGGGACCAGCGTGGCTGCAGGAGAGTGGATGAGGTGAAGCAAAATAGAAATTGAAGTACAAGAGGTAGAATGGTTGGGAGAGAAAGGGACAGATCATGTGAAACTTGAAAGTCATCATAAGGACTTTGTTTTTACTTTGAATGAGATGAAAGCTATTGGAATATATTGAGCAGAGGAGTGATGTGGTCTAGCTTAACATTTTTTTTATAACTTTATTTTTTATTTATTTTTTTTATTTATTTTGAGAGAGAGAGAGAGAGCATGCAAGTAGGGAAGGGGCAGAGAGAGTAAGAGAGAGCAGGCTCTGCACCACTAGGGCAGAGCCTGATATGGGACTTGAACTCACGAACTGTGAGATCATGACCCGAGTTGAAGTTGGACGCTTAACCGACTGAGCCACCCAAGTGTCCCAAGTCTAGCTTAACATTTAAAAGGTTCGGCTTGGGACACCTGGGTGGTTCAGTCGGTTAAGCATTGACTCTTGATTTCAGGTCATGATCTCATGGTTTGTGAGATCTCCACTATCAGCACAGAGACTGTTTGGGAAATTCTCTCTCTGTCTCTCTCCCTCTCTCAAAATAAATAAAGCAATATTAAAAAAAATAAAAGGATCATCTGGCTGCTGGGTTGAGAACAGAGCCTAAGTGAAAAGGGCAGAAACAGAGGCTTGTGAGGAGGCTATCGTAGTCATCCAGATGGGAACTGATGGTGGCCTGGCCCAGGGTGGTGGCTATGGAGCTGGTGAGAGATTGGATTCAGGGTATATTTTGAGGGTAGAGCTACTCAATCCCGCCTCCTGGCTCCTGCCAGTTTTGCTGCCGCCCAGTAGGCTCCCCTTCCACTTATCCCCGACATTCCGATCCAGAGTCGGCACTTACAGGATGTGCCCATCTAGGTGATGCTGGCTTTGGCCAGCCACCTGAGCACAGTGGAGTCGGAGAAACAGAAACTGCGGGCTCAGGTACGGCGGCTGTGTCAGGAGAACCAGTGGCTCCGGGACGAGCTGGCGGGCACCCAGCAGCGGCTGCAGCGTAGTGAACAGGCTGTGGCTCAGCTGGAGGAGGAAAAGAAGCACCTGGAGTTCCTGGGGCAGCTGCGACAGTATGACGAGGACGGGCACACCGCGGTAAGCATGCACAGGCAAGGCTGGCTTCGGGGCAGACAGCTGGGAGTCACTATGGACCTGGGGGCGGTTGCTCCATCTGGTGTAGGGGCCAGCAGTGCTGCACAGCCTGCCCCCACCTGGCAGGATGCAGGTCCTGACACCAACTCCAGACAACAGCAAGGTGGAAACAGTATTCACTCATTCAATCGACATTTAATTACATGACAGCTATGTATGCCAGGCACTGTGTGCTCTCCTGGGGGTGCAGCAGTGAACAAGGCAGACAGAGTTCTTGCTCTCACAGTTACAGGTTTGGGATGGGGGAAAGGCAGATAAGCACCTGGACAATTCCAATCCAGAATCCTAAGTGCTACAATGAGGGAAAGCATAGCAGAGCCAAGGAAGACCCTCCTAAAATTTGCTCTCAAAATGTGTGAAATTTAACCCTCACTCAACAGTCATTTATTTATCCTTCTGCCTTAGGCAGTGTGAGAGGATGTGTGTAAGGGAGATGTAAAGAACTATAAAAGAGGGCCGCCTGGGTGGCTTAGTGGTGGTTAAGTGTCTGGCTTCAGCTCAGGTCATGATCTCAAGGTCCATGAGTTCAAGCCCCACATTGAGCTCTCTGAGGTTAGTGCAGAGCCTGCTTCAGATCCTCTGTTTCGCTCTCTCTCTGTGCCACCCCTCCACCCCACCACACTCTCTCTTTCTCAAAAATAGACAAACATTAATAATTTTTAAAAAATTTATGTTTATTTATTTTTGAAGGAGAGAGAGAGACAGCACGAATGGGGGAGGGGCAGAGAGAGAGGGAGACACAGAATCCGAAGTCTGAAGCAGGCTCCAGGCTCTGAGCCATCAGTACAGACCCTGATGCAGGGCTTGAACTCACGAGCTGTAAGATGATGACCTGAGCCGAAGTTGCACGCTTAACCAACTGAGCCACCCAGGCGCCCCTAAATAAACACTTTTTTAAAAAAAGATTGGAAAAAAAAGAACTATAAGAGAGAGTTTCTGCCTTCTCAAGCCTATAATATAGCTGTAGGGTCAAGGCTTACACATGAGAACACGTATGTGACAACATAAAGGAGCAAATGCTCAGTGCTGGGTGAATGGTTGTCAGTATGGGAAGAATTCCAAGATTGGTTTGTGGGGGCTGGAATGGCCTGAGAAGGATTCACAGATGGGGTACAGGGATGGATAGGTAAGATTAAGGTTGGATTTTTTAGCTGAACATGTTAGGAGTTGGGCTGGATTTTGATGGATGATGATGAGGGGGAGGGAGGAGCTTTCTAGACTAAGGTTGGGTATGTGTCATATATAAGACTCCAGGGCTAGAAAGCTGGCCTGTCCCAGGGAACTAGGATGATTTGCAAGGGACAGACACATTGGTGAGTCTGGGTGGGAGGGTTGGAGGTGTTTGTACAAGGCTAACATGCCTGGTGGGGCAAAGCAAATTTGCCCATGTGGAAGTAGGTGAGACACTGAGGGTTGAGCACTAAGTCCAGAGTGAGTGGTAGCAGTTGAAGGGCACAAGGCTGAGCTAGACCCTTTGAGTACGTGTCAATAAGATCAGACACACTCCTTGCCCTCAGGAAAGACAGGACAGACATATAATCAGTGTAAACACACAGGGATCAGCACTGGGCTATAATTACAAGAGTTGAGGAGGAGAGGGGTGGAGGCTAAAGAATGAGGATACTTAGAAAGCTCTTAATGTGAAGGAAGGACAGATTTACAGACAAGAGCAGTATGAGATTGGCGGACAGATGCTGGCCTTCCCAGAGGCAGAGACATGAACAAGGGTCTTCTCACCTGTCAGTGATTTCATGGGTTAGAGAGGCCATGAAGAGGCTGCTTGGGGATATCTTGGCCTAGACATGTTGCTTCTTCCCTTCCAGGAAGAGAAGGAGGGTGATGCCACCAAGGATTCCCTGGATGATCTCTTCCCCAATGAGGAGGAAGAAGACCCCAGCAATGGCTGTGAGTCTGCCTCTGGAGCTGGAGGGTGAAGGGGGGCAGCAGAGGGCTGGTCCCAGCTCTGGCCTGCCTTGCATACAGGATACTCACCTTCCAGAAATAGGTTCTGCACTTTCCCTGGATATAGGGCAGGAACTGGGCTAGTGCTTTGATTTCCTCAGCCTCCCCATTATTCATCAACACTTAAACACTTCATGTGTACTGGGCACTATGGTAGGCACTAGGGATACCAAGTTGAGAGTGATGGAGTTCTCGCCAGTAAGGAGCTCATAGTTGAATGGGATAATGACCCTGGAGTCATGGAAGAGCATGAACTCCTCAAGGGAAAGAACCAGGTCTTATTTTTGTATCCCTGACACAGCCCCTGGCTTATCCTGGTTGAGTAAGTTTTTTCGAATGAATGAATTAGTGGGTGAACAAGTTGGTTTGTGAGGGGCCCAGGTAGAAGGGAGTGGGCAAAGGAATAGCAGGTTGAGGTGGGTCTTAGGGGAAGGCCTGGTGAGGGGTGGGCACAGGCACGCAACAAGACATGGAGAGGACAGACGGCAAAGGGGAGAAGAAGAGTGCCCTGAGGAAATCTCCTGTTCAATGTCTGCAATGGTTAGTGTCCCGTGGCCAAGGTGCCCAGCACAGCGGATATGAGATCCCAGCGAGGTTACGGACACTGCACAACTTGGTGATCCAGTATGCTGCCCAGGGTCGCTATGAGGTGGCTGTGCCTCTCTGCAAGCAGGCACTGGAGGACTTGGAGCGCACATCTGGCCGCGGCCACCCTGATGTTGCGACCATGCTCAACATCCTTGCTTTGGTGTATCGGTGAGTCCTGGCCTCTTCCTCTCCCGAGTCAGCCTCCAGATTCACATGTTGAGCCACCTTTGGCTCCCCATTCCTCCTCTCCACAGGGTACCTCTTCTCACTGCTGGGTCTCCTAAGTGACCCACTAGGGGCCTTCTCTTGCACCAGCACTCTTGTTCTTTCTGTACCTGAGCCCTTGACCTCAGAGACACTCATCTCTCAGGCTCTTTGCTTCTCTATTCTCTCCTTTGGGGAGGGTCTCTTTCCCTCTCTTTTTCCATCTCTTGCATCCTATAGCTTGTCTCCACTTGGTGTGGCAGTGTTCTGCATCCAAGGATAGGTGTGTTGGTGAGCTCTCGCTGCTTACCCCAGGCTTCCTGTCTCCTTGTGGGGGCCCCAATCCCTAAACATACCTCCATATTCCTAAAGGGAAGGAAGGAAGAAGATGGCTTGGGTCAGAGTTCGGGGTTACCCCTTGTTACTTCTCTCCTCTTCCAGGGACCAGAATAAGTATAAGGAAGCTGCCCACCTGCTGAATGATGCCCTCAGCATCCGGGAGAGCACCCTGGGCCGGGACCACCCTGCAGTCAGTATTCCTTGTCCTCCTTGCTCCATGCTATTTTGGCTTCCCTTAGTTTGTTTATCTGCTGCCCTCAGCCCACTCACTAGGGGTGCTCAGGGAAGAGGCATGAGGGCTCCATTCTTCCAGGACTCTCTGCTAAGGCCAGTGGTTCTCAACTCTCTGAGACCCAATGACTTGATCTTTTTTTTTTTATTTTTTTTAATGTTTATTTATTTTTGAGAGAGTGAGACAGAGCATGAGCAGGGGAGGGGCAGAGAGAGGGGGAGATACAGAATCAGAAGCAGACTCCAGGCTCTGAGCCATCAGCACAGAGCCTGACGTGGGGCTCGAACCACAAACTGTGAGATCATGACCTGAGCCAAAGTCAGATGCTCAACAGACTGAGCCACCCAGGCGCCCCCCAATGACTCCATCTTATAACAAGTATTTTCCTGAAGCATAATTCATAGATGGTATAAATGACCTACACATACAATTCCAAAAAGTATTCAGTGAGATTGGGCCACATAGGGCTCTATGCAGAGCCTGCTTGGGATTCTCCCTTTCTCTCTCTCTGTCCCTCTCCCACATGTGCACACGTGCTCTTTCTCTCTCTCTCTCAAAAGAAAGAAATAAACTTAAAAAAAAAATAGAATGAGGAAAGTAACTTACAATAAAATAATATATAGTATACGTCACAATGAAATGAAAATGTAACATGGTAACAGTTTTACTGAGTACAACCATGCAAGAAAATATACTATATGATTTACCTATAATTTAATATAATGTATAACTTTAGATTTAGAAAATGTATAAGACCAGTAAGACATTTTATATAAGAAGTACCTAAAAAAATGACAGAGCAGGGGTGCCTGGCTGGCTCAGTCAGAAAAGCATGCAACTCTTGATCTTGAGGCCTATGCCCCATATTGGGTGTAGAGATTACTAAAAACATAGATAAATAAAATTTTTAAAAAATAACAGAGCAGAAGTATTGGTGGGTACGAGACTAAGATCCAGTGTTAGACTAACAACAGGCCAGATTTATTCGTACCTGATAAGAAAAAGAGAGAAATAACCTTAAGTAGGGATAACATGCCAAGACAAATGATCAATTGTAACAGTGGAGAAAATGAGAAGGTATTTTTGCAAATGCGCTGTGTGAAAATAATTGCCTATGTTACAACATGTGATAGGCACAGATGATGTCACTCGGAAAACATAGCTCCTATCTTGATATCTCGCTAAGTGTCAACAGCTTACAGCGTTTGACTGTCTGGGAGGACATTCCAAAGTTAACAGAGCTGTCCCACACGCGCTGAACATCCTTGGCTTCCCACAGATAATAGTGCCCCCAATCTTTATGGCAACCAAAAACCCTACAAAACCTCACCTACAGAAATATCTAAAAATCCCCCTAGAGGGCGATACCACTCCCAGAGAGGACCTCAGAACCTCCAGTTCAGTTGCTTCTCCCCGCTGTCGCCTCTGGCTAGGACAGCAGAGTCCAATTCTTTTGGGAGTTGTGCAGTGTGGAGCCCTGTTGTGTGGGAGGAGGAGGAACTCCAATGTTCCAGGTCCCTGAAAGCACCGATGCTGAGAGGACGGGCCTGTCTTCCTAGGTGGCTGCCACACTCAACAATCTGGCTGTGCTCTATGGCAAGAGGGGCAAATACAAGGAGGCGGAGCCACTGTGCCAACGTGCACTGGAGATTCGAGAAAAGGTGCCTGTGCTCGCTCACTGTTCCCTGCTGCGGTGACCCTTCCTCCGTCATCTCTCTTCCAGATTACCCTCCTCAGTCACTCCTTTTCTCAACCCCCCATCTCTGCCTCTTCCCTCCTGTCATTTCCTCCCCCTTGCTCCCCAGGTAGGCATGTGCACACACGGTTATACACCGCCCCCCCCCCCCCCCCCCAGTCATTAGCCATCTTTCACTCCTTTATTCCCCTCCAGGTCCTAGGCACTGACCACCCAGATGTGGCAAAGCAGCTGAACAACCTGGCCCTGTTGTGCCAAAACCAGGGCAAGTACGAGGCCGTGGAGCGCTATTACCGGCGGGCACTGGCCATCTATGAGGGGCAGCTGGGGCCGGACAACCCTAACGTAGCCCGGACCAAGAACAACCTGGTGAGGGAGGAAGGGATGAAGTCCTTGGAGAGAGGGGAAGGGAGAGCACCATACTGTGGTACACGAACCTTGTCATCTTTGTGTGTCTGGGGCTGACTTTGGGCTGAGGGATCTGCCTCATTCCAGTGGGAAGGCGAAGTCCCCTAACCTCCTGGGAGTGGAATGAGAACACCCTTGACCCTGCGGCTAGAAAAGGAAGTGTGAAGAGGATCTCTGGGGAAGGTCATAAAGAGACCAAGAAGTGGAAATCCCTGAGCCTTGCTGAGACTTTGTCTCTGTCCTGTGTTTTTGCCTTTCTGCCTGCAGGCTTCCTGTTACTTGAAACAGGGCAAATATGCTGAGGCTGAGACGCTCTACAAAGAGATCCTGACCCGGGCCCACCTGCAGGAGTTTGGGTCTGTGGACGGTGAGTGGGTTGGCCCCGGGGAGAGGGGGAGCTGAAGGGTGGAAAAGAAATGCAGACCACAGGTGGGGGGTTAGGCCCTAGTGGTTCCCAGGCAGAGCCAAACCCCTTTAGTCCAGCTTTAGTCCAGCTGCTGGGTGTCTGGGTCCTGGCTCCCCCCCATACTGTCTAGCTCTGTTCTCTAACCTTACCACTCCATCCTGTGTACCCCTAGATGACCACAAGCCCATCTGGATGCATGCAGAGGAGCGGGAGGAAATGAGCAAAGTGAGTGCGGGGCCCATCCTGGGGAGCCCGAGGCTGCCAGGGCCTCTGGCTTACTCCTTGCACTAGCCCAGCGCCTGACTTACTTCCCACGGCCGCAGATGCAGGGTGCCTTCCCCAGCCCAGCCTGCACCTGAGCTGCTTGCACCCCAGCATCCCTGTGCTTTCATCTCTGGCTTCCCCTCCCCTCTGTTCTGCAGAGCCGGCACCGAGAGGGCGGCACACCCTATACTGAGTACGGAGGCTGGTACAAGGCCTGCAAAGTGAGCAGGTGAGCTGCCACGGAGAAGCTGCCTTGGCCTCTGACACTCTCCATCCGAGACCTGATCCTGGCCTCTGGGGCCTTTTCCCTTCTTCCCTTTGACCTTCCCTTGGCCTTAGCTCCGCCCCTTCTCTCTCTCTCTCTCTCGTTCCTTTTCTGAATCCATCTTTACTTCCTTCCCACAGCCCCACAGTAAACACCACTCTGAGAAACCTGGGAGCTCTGTACAGGCGCCAGGGAAAGCTGGAGGCAGCCGAGACCCTAGAAGAATGTGCCCTGCGCTCCCAGAAACAGGTCGGTGACCAGGAGGGGATAGGGGAAGGAGGTCCAGAAGGTAGGCCCTGGGGATGGGGGACCACTGACACTTCTTGTGAATCTCAGAAGATTAAGAGGAGAGGCTGAGGAGGAAGCCGAGAAAAGGAAGGTGAGACACTCTGTGGTTGTGGTTGTTTTTTAAGTGTGTTCTCACCTTTCACCTGCCCTTTATAGTCAGGACTCCAAGTTCGAGGTTCATATCACTAAATGGGACTATTGTGAGGGAAGCTGTGTGGGGCGCCTGGGTGGCTCAGTTGGTTTAGTGTCTAACTCTTGGTTTTGGCTCAGGTCATGATCTCACAGTTCGTATGATCGAGCCCTGCATTGGGCTCTGTGTTGACAGCACAGAGTCTGTTTGGGAAAAAAAAAGCAGACTTAGGAAAAAAAAAAAAAAGGAAACCACGTCCTTTCACAATTTGAAGAATCTACTGAGGAGGGGCATAGGTGGTGTGAGTGAGGGAGTTGATGTTGAGGGGAGCCCAAAGTCAGAGTTTCTCAAATTGTGGGTTGTGACTCATTAGTGTGTTTTTTAAAAAAATATTTTAGTGTTTATTTTTGAGAATGAGAGAGACAGAGTGCAAGCAGGGGAGGGGCAGAGAGAGAGGGAGACACAGAATCTGAAGCAGGCTCCGGCCTCTAAGCTGTCAGCACAGAGCCCCAGGTGGGGCTTGAACTCACAGAGTGCGAGATCATGACCTGAGCTGATGTCGACCTGAGATCATGACCGACTGAGCCACCCAGGCCCCCCTCATTAGTGTTTTTTTTCTTTTAAAGTTTATTTATTTATTTTGAGAGAGTGTGTGTGGGGGAGGGGCAGAGAGAGAAAGAGAATCCCAAGCAGGTTCTGCACTGTCAGCATGGAAACAAATGTGGGGTTTGAACCCATGAACCATGAGATCACGACCCAAGCCAAAATCAAGAGTCACTCAGTCAACTGAGCTACCCAGGTGCCCCTCATTAGTGGGTTTTGAAATCAATTCAGTGTGGGCCATAGTTAAAATACGTACATATCTCTATGTAGGAATGCATTGCAAAGAGAAAAGGTGAGTATCTTTCCAGTATGTGTATACTAGGACATCACAAGGGAATATGTTTTCTTTATTGGGGCCAATGGTGAAAAAAATTTGAAAGCCCCATCCTGAGTAGTTAAGGAGTTCAGAGTCCCAGCTCCTTCCTTTTCCTTCCAGGGTACTGACCCTATCAGTCAGACCAAGGTGGCTGAGCTACTTGGGGAAGGTGACAGTGGAAGGACCTCCCACGAGGGCTCTGGGGGCAGCGTGAAATATGAAGGAGGTGAAGATGCTTCTGTGGCTGTGGAGTGGTCAGGGGTGAGTCTCATTATTGCCCTTTGATTTCTCCTGCTCCCTCCTGCTGGTGGTGGTGAGAGGCTCTGGGCCTGCCCATGTAGGACATGAGCACACGTTGTCTACATTCAAGTTCAGTTAACCAATCCCTTTCATGGGTATCTGCAAGCCATCTATGATGAGGCTCTTGTTTTCAATCACTAGGCTTTTGGGGGAGGCGGGATGCGTGCTGAATAAATGGCGGCAGTAGACTCAGAAGCCAGTCTGCATAGGATCTCCTTAGCTTCTGTTCCCCACCCCCTCTCTGCCAGGATGGCAGTGGGACCCTGCAGAGGAGTGGTTCTCTGGGCAAGATCCGGGATGTGCTTCGTAGAAGCAGTGAACTCCTGGTGAGGAAGCTCCAGGGGACTGAGCCTCGGCCCTCCAGGTACACAGAGAGACTGAGAAATGGTAAAGCAGGCCAGTAAGCCCTTGCCTCCAGCTCCTCTTGGCCCCTTGTCTCTGGAGAAGTGTCTTGAAGAGAAACATGGAGGAGGTCAATGGGATGGCCATGGAGAAAGAGTTTGGGAAAAATGGGTGCCCCAGTATTCAGGAAAAGTGTCTGAGGAGATGCTGGTTATGGATAAAGATAAGAGAGTGTGTATGTGTGTGTGTGGGGGGGGGGGGGTCAAATGGTGGGGAGGCAGTGATTTGACATGTGTGGCAGTACCCAAGAGGCCCACAGTGTTAGGGCCACTAATGGGGAAGAGAAGAGGCCAAGAGGCCTCAGTTCTTTCTTTTTGCATTGTAGCAGCAACATGAAGCGGGCAGCCTCCTTAAATTATCTGAATCAACCCAGTGCAGCACCCCTCCAGGTGAGAGCAGCACTCGTGAGCATATTGGTGGATAAGCGCGAAAGGGTAGCCATGGATCAAGGGAGCAGCAGTTAGAGAAGAGTAGAGAATCCTTTGGGGTGAAGACTCCAGCCAGGGAATTGGAGTTGGGCAGATGAGAATCAAGCAGACAGCTTGTAGAGGGTGGTGACCACCAAGGGACAGTTTGGGGCCAGAAATGGCAGCAAATAAATTAATCAGGAAAGGAACAGGAAGTGATGTTCTCTAAACTGGTACTTTGGAATTATTAATAATTCAAGAATGATTTGGGGATACTAATTGCTTTTCCTCCTGCAGCCACCATATTCTTCACCTTGGGGACTCAGTAGCAGATGACAAGGGAAAAAGAAAAAAAGTATTAAATTATCTACATTTAAGACAGCAATAATGACTTTTTTTTTTTTTTTTTTTTGAGAGAGAGAGACAGAGACAGAGCACAGGTTGGGGAGGAACAGAGGGAGAGGGAGACACAGAATCTGAAGCAGGCTCCAGGCTCCGAGCCGTCAGCACAGAGTCCGACGCGGGGCTCGAACTCACAAGCAGTGAGATCATGACCTGAGCCGAAGTCGGACAGACGCCTAACTGACTGAGCCACTCAGGCGCCCCAATAATGACATTTTAATGGGAAGAGACTATTTGTATCAACACATTCAAAGTATATGCTGATGTTCATGTGGCTCTTCCCAGTGTTTTCTCCACCAGATTGTGGCCTTCTTGAAAATCCTAGAAAAGGCTAAATCTGAACAGAGTCACGGAGCTTGGGACTGAGGTTACAGGCTCCGTCCTAGGTCTACAGATACACTGCAGCCATAAAATGGATAGACTCCAGGGGACAGTCTTTGTGAGGCTGAGGTCCCTGGGCTGATGGCATGATGTTGTCTGTTTCAGGTCTCCCGGGGCCTCAGTGCCAGCACCACCGACCTCTCTTCAAGCAGCTGACATTCAACCCAGCCACCAGGTCTGCTGGGTCTCCCCCCAGACAGCCCTCTCAGCATTCCCTATTGCTCCTGGCTCTTCCAGCCCCAAGGTGGGACAGTGAAGGGAGAGCAGTTAACCAGAAGATTGCTGCTGCCCTAGGGTCTTGGCTCCCTCCTCAGGAATCTGCCTCAGGAAGGACCCTCAGGACATCCTCTCCCCGTAGCCCTCTAGAGTAGCTAGCTCTGAGGCCCCCAAGATGCATAAGGAGCAGGTATGCATCTCAGAGATGGAGCCTGCTGCTGGCTTTTCTGTCAGAGGGATGGGGCTGGCCAGCCAGGCTGCCTTGATCTGGCCTCTCTTGTTCCCTCTGCTGCCTCACTTCAGGTCCGTGTATTTCACTTTTCTTAAATAAAAGAATCAGGTAACCATTTTGCCACTTGAGTCCTGACCGAAGAGAGTATGGAGCAAGGGTTGTGTGGGGGCCCTTCACAGAAGGGCAACGGGCAGTGATGGATGGGGCAACACAAGAAGTGTTGATTCTTGGATCTCTCCTCTCTTCTCTTCCCTTGTTTGTATCCTCTCCAGCAGGGCCTGCAGGAAGGCATCTGGGGGATGGGGGAGGAGGCCCACAACCCAAGGAGAAGGTGCTATGGACTGGGTTGTCAGGGACATGTGGTGGCCATGTGGCAGGACCCTGGAGTCCTGGCGCCACTGCTCCGGGCCTGTGAGGCCCTCTGTGGCTGCCCCTCCTCCTCCCAGCTGCTTGGGGGAAGGGAGGTCTAAGCAGGCCTGGGGGGCCCTCCCGAGCCAGAGGGGGATGAAGCACTCACTATCCATCCCCTCTCAGCATATCCTGGAGGCCTGAGCAGCAGCTGGGGCCCATCTTCTAAAGCTTGACTCTTCCTGACCCGCCTCCTACACCCCTTGCTGCTTTCACAACAAAGAAAGAATGTGGGGGTGGTGGCGCTGGGGGTGGGGGGGGGTGCCTGGAACAAGGGCTGCACTGGGCCTCCCCACAGCTGGAGACTTGGCCATGCCCTGCAGCCCAGACTGCCCGGAGATGGACTTGGGATAAATTTGTCAGTTTAACGGCCTTCAGCCAGGCTGAAGCCGAGCCTGTTTGTACCTTTGGGCTCAGATTGGTCCAGAGCCAAACCAGAACCCAGCCATGCACTGGTCCCTCACTTCTTCAGGGGTTCTACAGTATCTCCGGGCTACCTTGCTTGGGGACATCAAAGACACCCTTCTGTTCTAGGTCTTCCTCAGGATTTCTGGTTGCTGAGAAGTGAGTCAGAGCCCACATTTCCCCACTCCTACCCAGAGAATTTGGGGGAACCGTTGGTCAGAGCCCCCAGGAAGGCCCAGAACTGACAATCCTCCCCAGGGGTCACAAAAGTCACTTTGGTTCTCTGAGTCCCTGCAGATTGAGCGGGCGGTAGGCACAGCCGACGCCCCCCTACCTCGTCAGGTCCCCCGCACTCCCCGGGCCTCCCTTCTTCAGTCCCCCGTCCATCTCCAGACCCCTCCCCCAACTGCGAGCTCCTCCCCCGCCACGGCGGGGTGGGGGCGTCGAAGGGGCGGGGCGCCGCGCGGCGGCCGGCGGGGAGGGGGCGTCGCGGGGCGGGGCTTGGAGGCGGTGGCTGCGGCGGCGGCGCGCGAGGGTTCGGAGGTACCAGCAGCGCGCGGCTCCGGCTCGGGACGCCTCGGGCTCGGGCTCCGGCTGCGGCTACTGCAGCGGCGCCCGCGCTCCGGTGCGCTCCGCCTCCCGGGCCCGCCGCGGAGCGCAGTTCGCGCGCCCGCCGTGCGCCGGCCGGCTCCTCTCCCCGAGCCCGCCGCCGCGATGGGAGCTGCGCCGGGAACCCCGAGCAGCCTCCGCCGGCTGCCTCTGCTCAGCGTCCTGCTGCTGCAGCTGCTGGGCGGTGAGTCGCGGCGAGCTGCGGGAGCGGGGCGCGAGAAGCGCGGGAGCCCCGCGGGCAAAAGGGGACACCGGGGAGGTGGCTTTGGGTGGCTGGGCCAGGCAAGACACTCTGGAGTGGTGGCGAGGTCTCGGCGGGCGCGAGGTCTCGGCGGCCGGTTTGGCTAACCCCCCACGGACTCGCTCGGGCCCCTCTCCCTTCGCGCCCGTGAGGACACGTTTCCAGCCACCACAGAGTTTTCCCGGTCTGAGCGGAGAGTTTTCTCGGGAACTACCGGCTCCCGGGCCCCGGTGGCGAGTTTCTTTTCGGGAGGGAAACGACTCCCTTCTACTTGGGGGGGCGCGGTGAGGTGGCTGGCGGCGGGGGAGACGGAGTTCCCCCAGCAGTCTCAGCCTAGGTGAGGGGGGCCGGCCTGGGGCCGGATGCGGGACCGACCTGCGACGCGCAGAGCGCGGAGCTTTGTTACCTACGCCGGCCAGACGCTCCCGGCTTCCCTCCTCCAAGTTCCCGGGCCAGGCTGGGACTCCTGATGGCCCTGCTGGTGCTGGCGGAAGAAGGGGAGAATTAGGGGCCGCCCCGTCTCCTCCAGTTCCTGGGCCCGAGCCCTGAGCCCACTCCCAGCCGGGTCGAATCTGGGGAGCGGAGAGTCCGAGGCTGTCGCGGTGACTAATGTGTGAAGGCCGCTGCCAAAATCGGGCATGGCCGGCCTGCAAAGGTGCGGACGGGGTTTGTTCTGCTCCTTCCTGGATTTCCATCCTGTCTCTCCGCACCGAGGAAAGAAAATCTCTCATTCTACGGACAGAAAGGCAAAAAGAGTTCATTCTGCCCTTTCTTGGAGGGCCTCAGCGTTTTGATGAGGGTGTGGCCGGTATCTACAGGGCAGACAGGACCCGACACCCCCGCTCCCCGCCCCCCCCCCAGCCTTTATTTCCTGACTTGGTCACACCTGAGAGTCACCAATGAGGTGTTGAAGTGATTTACGGGAAAGCACCAAGCTACCTGCACACCCCCAACGGCCTGGACTGGAAATATGTCCCCCACAACACGCATGCACACACACACACACACACACACACACACACACACACACACATTCTCCTCTCTCTCTCTCTCTCTCTCTCTCTCTCTCTCTCTCTCTCTGGTAATGATCCTGGCAGCAGCCCTTTCTGGAGGAACTCTGCCCAGGACACCTGGTCCTAGCTTATCACTTTCCTCTTTCTTGGAAGAGTGGCCATAGAGAGGGTGGGGGTAGAGAATAGCCTTTTCTGACATCTCCCTTGGCTTGCCAGCTGTTGAGAGGTTCTGGTGCTTATGGAATCAACATCTCCGCCACCCCTAGTTAAATGGAGAGGTAATTGTAACTCAAGACGGAGAGGTAGGAACAGGCTCCAGGGATTCGTAGGAGGTGTTTCTGGAGCTGCCCTGTGTTCCTTGTGATGTGTAGGGTGGTTATTGCTCATGGCAGAACCCACATCTGCTCCCAGAGGAAGTATGGAAGTTTTTTTGCGCAGCCAGGATCGGGGGCCCAGCCATATGGGTGAGCAGCTCCAGCTCCCAGGCTTCCTAGGTCGGTGGCTGGGTTTGGGTGTGTGCGTCGCCTGATTTGGCTGTCTTCCCTGCTGATGTTTAGAGTTCTGGAGTCAAGGGGAGATTCTGGTGGGGACTGGGCCCTTGTTCATTCAACAAATGCTAAATTCCTAAATTCCTTGTGTGAGAAGATGACTCTGATGTTAATCGATGTTAATCCGGTGACGGGTGTTTAGCATAGAGGGGGGTCTTGGGGGAAGTTAGGGCAGGCAGGCTGAGGGCTTGGGACTGGAGGTCTGGAATCTCCTCGGGGGGTGGGGAGATGTCTTGTGCTCAACAAAGGAACATTTTAATGAGAGCCTTAAATCAGTTCCACCAAATGTGCCTTGGTGTGGAACCTGTCCATGTGCTGTAAACAATTTCAGCCGAGGCTAAGGCGCCTGCTGTCTTCTGGTGAAATCCGGGGACTCAACCCACCCCCAGACGGCATGACTTCAGGGGGCAACGATTTTTTAATAGATTATAGTAGATTTTTCCATCTTACTGTTTAACTGTGTAATTAACTGGAGTTTTAGTGAGACCCTGCTGTTAATAAGGCCGGAGTGAGGGACCTACTCTGGCTAGGTTTGTGGATTAGACCATTTTGAAGTTTGGGCAATTATGCTGTAAATGGCTGAGTAGCTTTCCAAACTTTGAGATCCCTGTTGTGATAAATACGGCAGAGGGGGGAAGAGAGGGCTTGGTGTTGAAAATCTGGGAGTCTTATCACCAGCTGTTTGAGTGGTCAGTTGTGGTCACTACCTATCACCATTCCCATCTCCTCTCTCTGGGTTCTTCCTTCCAGGCTCTTGTGTCTTTTGGGCAGATTGAGTTGTCACATTCAGAGATAGGCTGTCCTGCGGATTCCTTGAGGCTCTGCAGCCTGTAATTCAGGCCTGGGAGTTGCTTTTATCAGTGATGGGTTTCCTCAGTTGTTGGGAAGTACCTGCTGTGGGAGGGCAAGGGTAGTCTGTGCACATCACTTGCTGAGGGATCTGATCACACTCCTGGCGTTCAGAGCGGGGCTGAATGGTGGAGAGAGCTGTGCAGGCTGTGTATTTGGCAAAACAGCAACTTGAAGTCTTTGACAGGCCCGGTGGCCCTGGGCAAATTTCTTGACCTCACAGTTTGCCTCCTCTGTAAAGGGACTTAACTTTCTGGAGTTGTGCAGAGGATTAAATGTCATGAAGTCTATACAGGGCCCCTTTCTTGTTCTTCCCTCTCCTGGGGTATGCTTCCCACATACCTTTCCAGCCTCACAAGTCACCCCCAACCAGAAACATTTTCCACCTACTGGACCTTCCATTCTAGCCCAGCTAGTCCATTTACCATCCCCTAAGACATGTGTGGTTTCTCAGACCTTTCTTTCCTCTCAGGCCAGTCCTTGGTATGTGTTGCCTCCCCCATCTCTCTCTTGCCCGGCCCACTTCCACTTTTCTCCCCAAAGCTGTCCCATTCTCCTGCCAGAAAGACGCCTGTAGAACTTTTGGACTCTGTCATTCTTAGGACATGTCCATGCTTTTGTCCCATTTAAGTTTTAACTTTCTTTCTTTTGTTTGTTTTAAAAAAATTTTTTTTTCAACGTTTATTTATTTTTGGGACAGAGAGAGACAGAGCATGAACGGGGGAGGGGCAGAGAGAGAGGGAGACACAGAATCAGAAACAGGCTCCAGGCTCCGAGCCATCAGCCCAGAGCCCGACGCGGGGCTCGAACTCACGGACCGCGAGATCGTGACCTGGCTGAAGTCGGACGCTTAACCGACTGCGCCACCCAGGCGCCCCTCTTTTGTTTGTTTATTTACTTTGAGAAAGAAAGGGAGAAAGCCATTAGGGAAAGGGCAGAGAGAGAGGGAGAGTGAGAGAATCCCAAGCAGGCTCTGCGCTGACAGCAGTGAGCCCATCGCGGGCTCGAACTCATGACCCGTGAGATCGTGAACTGAGTTGAGGTGGGACACTCAACTGACTGAGCCACCCAGGTGCCCCTCAAGTTTTAACTTTCTAAAGTGCCCCCCCCCTGTCGAATTCTTTACAGTATCGTTTAAAATGAGTCCTTTTCTAGGCTTATTAAAAATGAACCTTTTGAGTACAAGGCAGAGCAATCAAGGGCAGAAGTAAACATCCCCTTTACCTCCGAGGTGTTGGGGGTCCTGTACCCTTTCCACCTTCTCTGGGTTGGGGCTGCCTGTTGTTCCTCCTTGTACCTGCTCTGCCAGGACTGAATCAAGGGGTCAGACCATTGTTCCCTGTTTCTGGGCTGTCCATTCTTTGTTGATGTGCTAGGGCTTCTGGCTTTCCCCAGACATTCTGGGCAGGGGCAACCACTTCTACATGTGAAGCTGGCCTGCCTCAGAGTCAAAAACTGGGAGCTGTCTAGGGGCCACTCAAAATAAGGCCCACAGAAAAGTGGCACCAACACTCCCTGGGAGCACAAGTCAGAATTCCAGTCTGCATTTAATAAGCTCCCCAAGGTGGGGCACCTGGGTGGCTCAGTCAGTTAAGCATCCAACTTCAGCTCAGGTCATGATCTCCTAATTCGCGGGTTTGAGCCCCTCTTCGGGCCCTGTGCTGACAGCTCAGAGCCTGGAGCCTGCTTTGGATTCTTTGTCTCCCTCTCTCTCTGCCTCTCCCCTCCTCTCTCTCTCTCTCTCTCTCTCTCTCTCTCTCTCTTTCTCTCTCCCTCTCTCAAATAAACATTAAAAAAAATTAAAAATAAGCTCCCCAAGGTGACTGTACCCCAAAGTTCCAGAAGCCCAGAAGGTTTCAAATTAGGGACCCTGAATCTTGAACAGTATTTGAACATTTACCTTAAATAACTTTTAATTCATGTGAACTCTGGTGTGACATGTGCACTTAAAAATTACCTCACCAAAAAAAAGAAAAAAAAATTACCTCACTTCAGGTTGAATTTGAGTTAGATTTTGTCAGGAAACCTGTCCATTAAATGTGTGACTCCAGAAGGTGTGCGGCGGTAAGTGTGATATTCAATTCCTCCTGGAGCCTCAGCTTTTCCTCGAGGAGCGTATGTCTCATTTTATAATGAAAGTCAGCGGAGAAGTTGGATTTGTTAGGCAGAAATTTTGTCGGTGGATGACTTTTCAGGAATACATTTGATTCATAAAGGGAGGCGGCGTCTCTGTTGGGCTTTGGCGACGGTTGTTGAATCTTTGGAAGACTTCATGTTTTGGAGTGAAGGGGTTTGTGTGTTTGTGTCTAAGCCAGTGGGGCTTCTGTGAGACTCATCTGGGATGGACGTTGGCCGGTTCCGACTCTAATATTTGAGCCAAGAGCAGTTTGGGGCCAGGGATTCAGTCTTCGGTGTTTTCCTGATGGAAGAAAGGGTCATGAAACAGGGCTGGGTGTCCTCGGCCTGTATCCCTCAGCCTCCTCTGCCCTTCCTAGCCTCAGTAGCATGCTTTTCTGCTCTGTGCCCCTGGCATTACCCCTGGCAGAGCCACATGGAGGGGTTACAGGTTCAGGGCCACGCTTGCTGGGGGGCGGGGAGGGCGGGCTCTAGCCTTGCCTTCGAGCTGGCTGCCTGCCTCTCTTTTGGATTCCTGCTCTGGCCCCCCCCATCGCCTGGTCCTTTTGTCCCCAAAGCTGCCATGGTGACTGGGTTAGAGTCCTGTCTTGGGGTTCTCTGAGTTCACCGCTGAGTGCACATGTGGCCCTGCTGAGCCCCTTGGCGCTTTGGTGGAGCTGGCACAGAAGCTGCTACAGCTAGTCAGTGGTTTGAGGAAGCCCTCTGCAGTGTGTCACTTTTTCCATCCTCTTCTCTGCGTTCAGGCCTTTTCCCTCCCAGTAATGCTACACAGGCGGCAGTGGGGCAGGGAGGAAGCTTTGCTGGAAGGGCTGACACGCGCAGGCGCCTTTCCCCTCTTGCAGCTTGGATTGGGGTCACCAAGCTCCGGTGTCCCTTTGTGTGATGACACTGACTGAATACACAGGTGAGTGGAACGCAGTCTACTGGGTGTCCTGTGGATCCCAAGTTCCTGCCAGAAGCTTAGACCCCGATGAGCAAGGCTATGCAGTTGCTGGGGTAGGTGGGTATTCAATGGCTGGAAACTAGGTCCAGAGTTATGGGGGTAGGGACTGTGAATCACACGTTAGGAAGATGTCGATTTGTGGTCCAGAGACCACCAGGTAATACAGAAGGAGGGCAGGTAACCAGAGGACCTATTTAAACTTTGAGCTGTCTGAGCCTTATGGTTGACCCGGTCCTGGCTCAATTGCTGCCCATCCAAATCATCGGGGAAGGAGTCAGAAAAGGCATTTTCCTTCCTTATTTGTTAGGTTCTGTTGTAATTTTTGAAAAGCCAATCCAGGCATGGCTCACATCTCAAAAGGAAATGGCATCTTAAAATTGCTTCCCAGGAAAAGTAAAATAAAATTGTTTCCCAGGAGATTCTTACCTACATTCAGGTTTGAGGACCACTGGGTTGCCATAAGGAGTTTGTCCGTCTAAAGTGGAGGTGTGGTGATGAGAAAGGTTGGTATTGATATTGAGGGGCTTAGGATGGGGTCTGTTCCAAATGTATTTGAGTGTTTTCTGTGGGTGAAGCTGTCTCAGGTGGGGTGGGAGGCAGGAAGGAGACACGATAGAGAGATGTGAATCACGTCAACTGCAGTAAAAGACAACACTTGGTAAAATGCTGAATAGAAGACCATTCTAGAATGTGTAGGAGAGTAAGTCCATGATGCAGGTGCAAAAGGGTAGTAGAAGGGCTTCAGAGAAGAGAGAGCATTGAATTGCTAGTAGGTAGGCTGTGGTGACCGATCAGAATGACAAAAAGGCATCGTACCAGGAGTCTGAAAACTTAGGTGGTTCTTGTCTAACATCACACACATCAGTGTATGATAAAGGAAGAGAAGCGACATCTGTGGTCCTGTGACACCTGCTTTTCTATATTCTAGTCCAGGCTCAATTGCCGCCTAGCCACATGACCTCGAGCTGGTGAATTAACCTTTCCGAGACTCAGTTTCCTCATCTGCAAAGTACAAGTGCTGAGGAAGTTATGATGTAGTACTCCCACTGGAGGTGGTTGACCCAGGGGTGCAGTCCCTCTGGTCAGCTCTGATGTCTGTTCCCAGAGACTGTCCTGACCCTTTGTCTCCTCTTAATGTGTCAGCCTTTGTTTCCAGTCCTCGATCCCTCGCATGGTTTGCAAGGCTCGACAAAGTTGCTCTTGACGGGCAGCTTTAGAAATGGTTTCCTCATTTGAGAGCACAGATTGTCTAAATGGGTCTCAGTATTCCAGCAGCAGCTCAGAAATGTGAGCACGGCCACTTTGCATTTTCTGGTGGGAACTCTTCCCCCTCCGTCCTAGTACTAGATTCTCCCCAGGGTGCTCAGTGCTGGTGTGGGGTCACCATCTCCCTCGGCATGCTAATGTTCTTCTGGGGAGAGGGTAGTAAGCTGTGCTTCTTGCAGCTTAGGCAGACTTTTATAATACCCAAGGGAGGGGCTTTGGTCATCACAGAATGGCTGTGGGTGGGGTTTCCCCAGTCAGTTGCTCTGGGTCGCTTGGGTGAACTTCTACCAAATACCATGGGGAGGTTCCCAAGGTACGATGTGGTCAGGGATGGAGGGCTCTCCCCTGTGGGTGGTTAAGGAGGTCAGAGTAGGCACTAGCATGCACTGCACTGCTTTCCCCCCAGGAGACACACTGGCTCCTTTTTGCCCCTTCTGGGGTGCCGTTGGTGAGGCGGTGAGGAGAATGATTGTTTCTGTGGGGCATGGATGGCTGAGATGTCCCAGCAGCTAGCTCATAGAGTGCCCTTGTGCAAATTAGAAACAGGCACCCTTTCTCCAAGTGAATGCAGCCCTGCATCAGGACGCAGGGCAACCAAGTCAGGCTGTGTGCTGACAGCTCAGAGCCTGGAACCTGCTTTGGATTCTGTGTCTCCCTGTCTCTTGGCCCCTCCTCTGCTCACTGTCTGTGTCTTTCTGTCTCTCAAAAATGAATAAACATTAAAAAAAAAAAAAAAAAAGGACACAGGGCAGTATTTCGGTATTAACACCTTGGCTGGGCATCTTGAGCAGTGTACAACATGAATAGTCATATGTGGCTGTCCCATTGGAATGAGTGGCTCTTTGCTTCTCAGCTGATGGTCCAAGATGATTTTGGTGACCTCTAGTCTAATACTATGTTTTAGTTGAGCCATTTTCACTACTATTTGCCTCCCTCCTGTGGTGGTGGGGTGGGACACTGCTGCTCTCATCCCACACTGTAGGAGAAGCCTGGGAGGTGGGGTCCCCAGTGCTGTACCCACTCCATATTATATGTCTATAGCTGCTGGGGTCTTGGTCTGTTTCTAGGCTCCTCCCCTAACCCAAAGATTTTACTGCCTTGCACATGCAGGCTTCTAAAGCCTTATGTAATAATAAAGAAGGCTGGCTGAATCTTCAGGGAAGAGGGCCTGCTCAGGCCACATCTCATTAAGAAGTATCAGGCTTGCCTCTCTCCTGTGTCCTCTTTCCCTGGGCACACTGGGGGCCTCCAGTGGCCCCAGGTAAAGTGTGTAGGCTTGCCTATTTTAGAGGAAATCCTGTAAGAGTGGTGGTATCACTTTAGTAGCAAAGATGGGTGTTGGTGGGCTCGAGTTCTGGGTACCTGGAGGTGTGAGGTGTACATTCCTCCTGAGGAGGGACTGGGAGGGAGACATGGGCCCTGCTCCCACATTTGCCACAGACCTCTCATGTGATGTTGGGCAAGTCCCACCTTCCACCCTGGCCTCAACTTGAGGACACAAGACCTTGGAAGACCCTTAAGGTGGTTGTCTTTGGGGCTCACCCAGCGTTGCCATATACAACGTCCAGCTGTGTTTATTATTTTTTTAATTTTTTGATTTTTTATTTTCGAGAGAGAGAGAGAGCGCGCGAGAACATGTAGGGGAGGGGCAGAAAGAGAGATAGGGAGACGCAGAATCAAAGCAGGCTCCATGCTCTGAGCTGTCAGCACAGAGCCTGATGTGGGGTTCGAACTCATGAACCATGAGATCATGACCTGAGTCGAAGTTGTACTTAAGTGACTGAGCCATCCAGGTGCCCCCAACTGTGTTTCTGTTACACGTTACACGCCCTCCTCCTCACCCTTGGTTTGAGAGAGAGGACTTTAAGGGCTGCATTTTGTTCTGGAGTCTCTAGTGCGTGGGCACAGATGTGTTTAGACTCGATCAACTGGTGATGTGGGTATTAGGGTTTAATTCTTGGATGTGAAGGGGAATGGAGAAGTTTGAGTAACTTTTGGAAAGGTTTGGGAAAGAATTCTTACGAAGGAAAAAAAAAAGGAAGAGTTTTTATCTGAGTAAAAGAAGGCAGAAACTTACCTGGTTGGTCCTCAAAGTACTGGAGGGACTAGTGCCTTGGTGAGGAACACCTTTTCGTTTGTACAGAAGGGGGAACAACTGAAGGGAGGCTTTAAGCTGGAAGGAGGGGCTGGGTGTGCTTTGGGAGAGCCTCCTCTGTAATCCCAACAAGCAGACCTACCTTTGCAGTTGACAGAATGCTTTTGCTCACACTGACATTGGATCCTATTCCCAAGGCTCACAGGTATGCAGAATGAGGGTGGTTGTTTTTTTTTTGTTTTTGTTTTTGTTTTTGTTTTTTTTGGCAGGGGGAGGCGGGGTAAAAGGATGGGAGGCATTTGACAGGGAAACTGAGGTACAAAGTATGATCCACTAAGGACTGCAGAGCTGGTAAACGGGAGAGCTGATTCTGTGCTCTCATATAGCCTAGAGGCTATGAAGTGTTACACACACACATGCCTTGGAGTGGGGTGAACTCAGAGTGGGCTGAAGGTGGGGGAGTGGATTTGGCAGGTGACATAACTGTATGGGTGGGGTTTAGGAGCAGTCCTGTTAGAGGATCGGGAGCCTTTGCTCTTTCTGCGTAAGGAGTTGTATCAGTAACTTATGCATGCAGAGATCTTTTGGGCCACAGCATTCAAGATTGCCAATTTTTCTTGCTCTTATAAATTTTTGTTGTTGTTGTTCTTACAAAACAACAAGGTTGAGGTTTTCAATGGCCCATTCAGAGGCTTGTGTACATGTTAAAGTTTTTAGTTATGGTCAGGCTGTGTAATCTAGAAGTCCAGAACACCGTGCCCGAATCCCCACGATTTGAGCTTTTCTCGTGAACCTCTGAGCCCTCATGAACCATCTCTTCCGCCTGGTGCTTCTGGAAGGTCACGGGCAGTTACAGGCCCTGGCTTGCAGGTGTATTGCCACATTCCAGACCAGTGTGCCTGCTGGGAGTTGCACACTAAGGTTACGCTGTGGTGGAGACCACGTAGGTGGTAACAGAGTCATCACTGCTGTGGATAATAGAGTTGCTGCCTCTAACTACTTTTGTACAGATGGATGAGCCCACACTTGGTGGTACAGGCCCTGGCACATAGTAGGGACATGATGGATGTAGGTTTCCCTTTCATGTTTGACTTTGGAGGCAGGTCTTTTAATTTTCAAGAGATTTCAGAATTGCTTGGACAATGACCAATGACAGTCGAGGAGATGTACGTTTTTTAGTGCCAGGTACATCTCCCTTGAGCTGAGCTGTGAACCGCTCTTGGCAGTCCTGCTAAGTTTGTTCTTCTGCTTCTGAAATTCTAGGATTCCAACATGGGAACCTGTATCCTATCATTGAAGGGGACAAAGTGGTATTTGGCGTTCTGATTCTGTTGTAGCTCCTCTGTTCAAAAACAAGAGAAGGTTCCTTTAGGTCAGCAGGTCCTTAAAGAGGGGATGTGCTAGGATAGCATGTGAGATCCCAAGGTCATTTCCAGCTACCTGAAAAACAAAATTCACAAACAAAGAAAATGGTTGTCTTGTAGCCTTAGAGGGGGAAAAAACCAAACCAAAACAAAAAAACCAGTAAGAAGTGCTGTTGGTCTCACAGCGCCAGCTACAAAGAGCAAGCCATCCTATCTGTTTGGTTAATTTAGCAGATTAACCCGTTGTTAAACTGACCAATTTAGAAAATGCCCAACTTGCAAGCAGCTTTGTGCCTGTGATCCAGCCTGTGATCCGGCCTGTGATCCGAGCTCCTCCTCCACCGCAGGGGTCCGGGCCTCCTGCGGGAGGAGCTTCCAGGGGGAGGAGGGGCTGCTGGGCCCAGGAACAGCCCCGGGGGGCCTGGAGGAGGATCTCTGTCTGCTCCTTACCACTCCCCTCTTTCTGAAAACTCCTTAAAACAAAAGACTTTTTATTTAGTAAACACACACCCTGCCTCGTTGAAGTGTTTTGAGTTTGTTGGTGCAGTACAGGCCGAGGGGTGGCGAGTTTTCCCTTCATTGTAAGGGGCTGGGGTGCTTCTCTGGCCTCGCATGCCTTTTTTCCCCCTCTCTTTACCTTTGTTTCCGGGGCCATTTGAACAGGGTCTGAGAGGTCCCGCAGAGCTGGCCTGCTGTGTCTCTCTACTTGAGCCTCCCTGTGAGACTCACTTTCCCGGGCCCCCCTGGAGCTGTTGCCGGCAACCCAGAAAGGAGGCAGGGGAGCTTGGGCCAGCCGGGGCCGGGCTTGGGTGGCACCCCTCTCTGTCCCCTTCCCACCCAGCCCAGATCAAAGGAGCCCTCCTCAGGGAGCGGGGAAATACCTCTCCCAATAGCCCCACCAGTGAGTAAACAGCCAGGGCCTCTTGTAGCTTTTGAAGCGGGGTGCTGCAGGCCTGGAGGAATGCAGAACATTTCATTTTAGGAGTGGACTTAGGTTTCCACTGCTTTCGGTATTTGCAAATTTGAAACAAATGCCCTCATTTAGCAGCAGGCAGGCTGGGCAGTAAACGGGGGCTGTTTAAGGGCGTTTATGGCGGTCACAGGTATTTGTGGGTAGAGGGACCCCAGCAGGTTTGGAAAAGGACAGAAGGTTTATGGTTAGGTGGGTTGTACAAAGACCTCAGCCAGGTCTCCGGTGGAGGGTTGTTGTTAGGTGGGCTTTGTCATAAAAAGCATTGCTGCCTCCTGCCCCCCCAGGAAGTATCTCTTTCTGGCAAACAAAGGGGGTTGGGATGGTGTTTATCCCCCTGAGGCTGATGCTAAGGGCCTTGTCCCTCTCCCCTCTAGTTTGGCTGCCAAAGTATCAGATTTCCAGTGAACCCTTCCTTCTTCCACCCCCGCAGCTTGAAAGGCTCATTAAATGTGCTTTATATATAACAAGTTGGCTGAGAGGTTCCCCCTCACTTCCAGCCAGTTTTGTGAGGAAGGAGCTAGGAAAACCTGTTTTCCTTTTGTTGTTGTTTCTGGAAGTAGATCTGTGAAGGAGCAATTGCAAAAAGACCCGGATTTTAGCAATCAGCCAAGCAAGTGTTACTTGCCTTTGATGGGACTGCTTAGCTGGGGATGGTCTGCCTGAGGCCTGCTGGGTGCCACCGCCCCCCTCCCCGGGAAATTCAGAAATTATTTAAGAACTGAATTCTGGCTTCACAACTTGCTCCTGAGAGACCCTAGGTCTGTTCACCTCTTTGAGCCGCAATTTCCCCTTTTGTAGGAGGATAAAGGTAATAATACCAATCCCATGAGGGTGCTTGTAAAAATTAGGTGAGATAGTACTGTCTTTCATCAAAACTCTAGGGTGCTTATTTTTCAGTTTCACGTCTTTGAAACCGGATGGTAACACGATTGTGTGGTATTGTGTCCTAGTTTAACTGGGACCATTTCCTTTTCGTGTAACACAAAAAACCGTGCATCTTCATGTCGGTGGCATCTTTGAAATTCATGTGTATGTGAAGGACTTAGTCTGTCTTAGAGTGAATGCTCAATCAAAGATAGTTATAACGTGATGACAGTGATTTATTTACAGGGCTGCTTTTGTTTGCCACCCACCAGTAACTTTCAGTAGAAACTATTTTCCTTTTAGTCTGGCACATAAATAACAAATGATGCTTAAGGCATAAGGCATCATGCTAGGTTGTGTATGTGTGTGAGGGTGTGTGTGTGTGTGTGTGTGTGTGTGTGTGTGTGTGTGTGGTGGGTACTTTAAGTCCTTAGAAGGCAAGAGATGTCTAGAAAAGGAGGTGGATGTCCCTAGGAGGGCAAACAGTCTATTATGGAAAGAAAATGCCTCTCTGATGGTCGAGTCTCCATTTAAAAAGGCTGAGCTATTCCTGGGGGAGACTAGAGACTCACTCCAGGAACGGATTGTCTGGTAGGCAAGTTGAGACTGAACCAGAAGAGAGTAATTGACAAGGCAAGGGTGCAGAGAAGCACCAAAGAGGGGGACACAGTAAATGCCAGGCACTCAGAGGATGGAGACGTGAGTGGGGCAGGCAGGAGACAATGCTGGTAGCATTTTCTTCGCCTCCCAGGCTGCACAGTTGTGTGGGGTTGATCCGAGCTTTGTGGAGACAGCGCTGCTGTTCGTTCTGCTTCGTGCTACCCAGGCACTTACTCAGTGGCACCTTTTCCCTTCAGGATGGAAGTGGCCCAGAGGCTGAGGAGCTCATCCCTTGGTTGAGTTCTGGTTAATTTGATGGTAGCATGGATTAGGTGTGGGGTTGGGGTTTAGACTGTAGACAAAAAGAGAAAGATATGTCTGTTTTATATGTATTCGTGAATGTCAAGAGCAAACCCCCTCGCCCCCTTTTTAATAGATTGCTGTGTAGATTTGTGTTCCAAGCCTTCCAGATGTTCACTTCTCTAGGCTTAGCCATTCTACCTTATAGGGGTTTCAGAATGCATTCTTTTGGTGTTTTCTAGAAGTTTAACTCTTGGTAGCTGTGCCCAACTAGGAAAGGGGCTGGTTAATGGATCACTTTTGTAAGGCAAGAACTCAGAAGTCGCAGGGTCTAGGAGACCCAGCCCTTCTATGCGCTTTTTTTTTTTTTTCACTTCTGTTGGCTTCCTTTGGGAGTGTTTTGAAGAAGAATAAGCTATTGTAGCTGATGTGTCTTGAACAATCAGGAGGAATGGTGTTGAGGTTAAGAAAATTCCAGTGCTCTTTTCCTAAAAGCCTTTGATGTGCCCGTAAAGGCATTTTTGATGATAAAAACTTATTTGAGAGGCCCTTTGAAACTCAGTGTGAATTTTCTTCTGGGGAAGCCAGTCTTCCCATCTTCTCTGTCCTGTGAGGATTGAGAGAGGCAGTGGTTCTTTTCAAACCAGGTCAACAAATACTTTGAAGCCTTTTTATATCCAAGGCACTCAGAGAGATACCTATGGGCCCTCCGTTGACCTGAGTTTAGCCAGTTGCCCAGTTTGGGTCTAACACTGCCGGTTCCTTATTTACATCCATGAGCAGAAGAGCCGAGGAGGACTTGGATGGACCTATGTGGGTCTCTTGCCAGCTGCTGGCCTTGGGGGTGATGGCTCTGGCAGCTGAATTAACAGCTGCTTGTTCTGGTCCAGGCGGCTGCCTCAGCCCTGGGGAGAGGTGTTGATCAGGCTGATGATCAGGCTGACCGGGCAGCAAATCCCCCTGAGCCCTAGGTTGGAAGTAAATGAGTTAAAAGTTGCTCTTAGACTCCTGACAACTAGCTTTCAGTTTTTGCAGCCAACAGAGAACTCTGAAAACAGGGTGTAAATTGGGTTATTTACACTGCCTCAGTTTTTGTTGCTTCCATGAAGTTGGTGAAGGAGGGCATGAATCCAAGTGAGCTTTTCAGGTTCTTGGTCGCCCAGTTCAGCAGGTACCTGGCATCAGGTGAAGAGGAGGTGTGGGGGTGGGCGTGTCAGGGTGTAATGCCCTTGAATGCAGGATGTGTGGTGACCGGACAAGCCTTTGAGGTGCCTGGGACCAGCCCCTTTCATTAGATCAAAGAAATACCTTTTGTTTTCCCTGCTCACACTTTCCTCTGCCCAGGAGCCAGAGTTGTAAAGAGGTGGAGTTGTGAGGGTCTGCATCTGGTGGCGGGGTGGTGAGTGGAGTAGGGGGCAAAGGGGACGGGTCTTCCCTCATGCTGAGCACTTCCTGCCCTCTGCTCCCGCTGCCCTGGGTGTGCAGGGGTCTGCCTGGGCTAGCCTGGGCACCTCAGGCTCTGCTGGGCCACTGCCCGGTAGGGCCCTGCCTGAGCTGGGCTGTAAGCTGGTGAAACCAGCCACACAAAGACGGATTTCACTCCAGGCTAAGTGTTTTGTTGCTGAATCATTTGCATTCATTAAAAGTAGTGAAGGGCGAGTGATATTTAAGGCAACACGACGGGTTTGCTGGAGGCCTATGCCTTAGAACCTCATTAAGAATTCTTGGGGCGGGGGAGAGGATGGGTGCAGCTCATTCAAAGCTTACTTAACTTCTGGCTGCTTTGGGCATAGGCCAGCTACTAAAATATGAAAAATGTTTGCCCAGCAGCCCCCAGAGCTTGGCCAGACTGCCCTGGCCAAAGAAAACACACACTTACAATTCATTATTTAGCCTCCTCCTGCGAGCTTGCTCGTGTCTCTTCCTCCCATGGGACCTTGCTGAGTAGGGGGCACAGGGGGGCGGGGAGTGCAGGAAGACTCCTACCTATTTTTAAGGGGAAGTTTGGCCGAAAGCAAGCGCTGTCTATCCGCCCCCCCCCCCAGCCCGCCTTCCCTCCCCCCTCCCTTCCCTAGGTTATTTCTCTCATTCCCTACAGACAGATTTTAGGGTGTTTCTGAGGATTTGTTATTTGAAACAGCACCGTCACAAATGTCCTTGTACCCACCTTTACCCTTATGTTGTGTGTCTGTAGGATAAATTCCCAGAAGTGGAGCTGCTCTGTCAAAAGATATGGACATATCAAAGTGGCATGCAACATTTCGCATTTCTGTAATTTTTCTCAGGAGGGAGTTCATAGTTTTCATCAAGTTTCTGAATCACCACTGTGCAGTAGGCCTGTGAAAATCACACAGGGTAATGTGTGAAAACTGGTAAGCGTGGCTCAGGTGTGGAGCATTGCCAGGGGGAACCAGAGAATTTACTGGCTAGGCTGGGACATTATTAATAGCTATGCCAAGAAAGCCACGTAAGTCAAGGTTGTTCTAGGTAACTTGGGAGTGTGGTAGCCCATTGCCCACCCAGCTTCCCATTCCCTCATTTCTGAGGCCACATACGGCCTTTCTTCTACACCATGCTGCTCTAAATTACCCGCTCCTCTCTATTTTCCATTCTGTCAGATGTGTTCTGTGGCCCCCCCAGCTTGACAATGAGCTTAGTAGGGTGGCTTGAGTTTCTGTCGTCTGTTTTTCCCCAAGCGCAGTGACCCTATCCCAGATGGTTGCTCAAGAAGTTGGATTCTGCAGATCATAATCCTAGTCTTGGAAGCAGTTTCACTTTTCTGGACTCCATCTCTTCATCTGTAGGATGAGAATGATAATGTCCACCTCATATGGCTATGATGAGAAGGTCTTTGCAGTAAAGTCTGTGTGGGGGCGGGGGTGGGAGGGGTGTTGTACTCTTGCCATTGTTTTGTGGCGGTGAGCTTCAGGGACACTTACAACTTCTCACTGACATATATTTGGGAGCCTTTAGGCTCTGCAAGCTGTCTGGTTTTTTTTCCCCTGCCTCTCCCTTTGTTACTCTCCCCTTAATTGCTCTCCTATCTGTTCCCTTCCCTTCTATCCCATGCCCGTGGCTTAGTTCAGCCCTTGTCATTCCTCCCTTGGAAGACTGCCCGAGAAAAAGAAGTGATTTTTTTTGAAGGCAACCTCTCTCCCCCCGCTCAAAAACATCACGAAGATACGTACTTTATGCAATCTGAGATTTAAAAAAAAAAAAAATCAGATGAGAAGCAACAAAAAAAGTCAGATGAGAAGCAACAGACCAAGATGAAAAGGAAGCCGACCAAGAAGGGTGAGGAAATAGGGGACTGGCTGAGATAACGAATAAGTACAAGGAAACAAAAATGCAATAGCAGAATTAAGTTCCCAGCGTACTCTTTAAAGGGCCTCATGGGCACTATGATTAACCTAATCAATGCCATGTTGTTGGTAGCTCTCAGAATTCAGAGGAAAAAGTATAGGGAGATGAAAATGATGACAAAAATAAAAAATGTGATAATTACAGAAATAGATTCAAGATGCTAAAAAACAATGAACAAGGGCACCTGGGTGACTCTGTTGGTTATGTATCTGACTCTTGATTTCGGCTCAGGTCATGATCTTATGGTTTGTGGGTTCGAGCCCCATGTTGGGCTCTGTGCTGACAGCTCAGAGCCTGCTTGGGATTCTCTCTCTCTCTGCCCCTCCCCCTTCTCTTTCTCAAAATAAATTTAAAAGTTTTAAAAAAGTTTCATGCTTTTTTTCCTGAGACAGACCTAAAATAGTGACAAAGTTTGTTTTCTTGTTCTTTTTCTAACTTGAGATGAATAGCCTAATTTATTTCATTATTTAGGAAATGATTTAAGATTATTAATTTTCTTCCAAACACAGCTTTGAAATTAATTTGAAATGAAAACGTGTAGAATTGATAAGTTAAGGTCCTTGCCTGGAAAAAAAAAAAAACAATAAAAAAAGCTTCGGCAAGTTCAATCAAGAAAAAGAAAAGGTCAATATTAGGTAAACCAAGAAAGGAAAAAGAGGCTTTAGCCTCATTCTTTGGCTTTACAGCAATTTCTTGAGCACCTACTAGGCACCTGGTAGACACTGGGGACAGGCAGCAGGGAATGAGCTGGATCTCACTGTTCAGTGAAGAGGACGTACGGAAATGTGTAGTGATAATCACACCTGTGATCATCGCGATGGAAAGATTAAAAAAATTTATCATGGGTTACCATGCCATGCTAAGAAGTCTATGCAAGGAAAACAAAAATTACGGAATTTTATTCAGAAACCAATAGAATGACTAAATAGGCCAGTATCTATTGAAAACAATTGAAACATAATAAAAACAGCTAAACAAAACCCAAAACTGTTATATCTGAAGGCGCTGACAGGAAATTTCAAAAATTGTGGAGGATGGGGCACCTGGCTGGCTCAGTTGCTATAGCATGTGATTCTTGATCTCGGGATCGTGAGTTCGAGTCCCACATTGGGTGTAGCAATTACTTTAAAATCTTTTTTTTTTTTTTTTAATGCTGAGGATATAGAGCCTTATGATGCAAAGATTGTCATCCAGCCAAGGAACAGATGGATGGTCACCCCCCACCTGTCACAACATTGATATAACCTTGCTTCTAAATGCTGACTGACAGTGCAGAAAAGAAAAGCAGACTACTCAGAGAAATATCGATGTAAAAGTAATATAAAATACTGTCAAATTGAACCTTATAACATGTTACAGGATAACATGCTATAAACAGCTAACCGATTTATTCCAAAAATGCATGGGTAATTTAATCAAACACAATTCATTAAAATAAGTCACACAGTGATGCAGTTGTGTCAATAGATTCAAAAGTGACATTAGATACAAATTAACAAGGGGTCTTGATTTTTTTAAAATTTATTTTATTTTAAAAGTTTATTGAGAGTGCTCGCTTCGGCAGCACATGTACTAAAAGTTTATTGAGAGAGAAAAGCAGGGGAGGAGCAGAGAGAGAGAGAGACAGACAGACAGACACAGTCACTGCAGAGCCCCAAGTGGGGCATGATCTCACAGTTTGTGGGTTTGAGATCTGTATTGGGCTCTGCACTGACAGCTCAGAACTTGCTTGGGATTCTCTCTTTCCTGCTCTCTGTCTCTCTCATTCTCTCAAAATAAACAAACAAACAAACAAACAAACAAACAAATAAATAAATAAATAAAATTCAAACCACAGTAAATAAATAAATAAATAAATAAATAAATAAATAAATAAATAAAATTCAAACCACAGTCAACATTATACTTAAAAATGAAACTGTAGGTGGGTGATGGGTATTGAAGAGGGCGTCTTTTGGGATGAGCACTGGGTGTTATATGGAAACCATTTTGACAATAAATCTCATATATTAAAAAAAATGAGGGGCGCCTGGGTGGCACAGTCGGTTAAGCGTCCGACTTCAGCCAGGTCACGATCTCGCGGTCCGTGAGTTCGAGCCCCACATCGGGCTCTGGGCTGATGGCTCAGAGCCTGGAGCCTGCCTCCGATTCTGTGTCTCCCTCTCTCTCTGCCCCTCCCCCGTTCATGCTCTGTCTCTCTCTGTCCCAAAAAAAAAAAAAAAAAAGAAAAAGAAACTGTAATGCTGTTCTCGTTAAAATAAAGAAGGCAGGGGTGCCTGGGTGGCTCAGTCGGTTAAGTGTCCAACTTCAGCTCAGGTCATGATCTTGTGGTTTGTGGGTTCAAGCCCCATGTAGGGCTCTGTGCTGACAGCTTGGAGCCTGGAGCCTGCTTTGGATTCTGTGTCTCCCTCTCTCTCTGCCCCTCCCCTGCTCACGCTCTGTCTCACTCTCTCAAAAATAAATAAACATTAAAAAAAAAATTAAAAATAAAGAAGGCATTATACCAAAAAATAAAATCACTATTTTAACATTATTCTGGAAATTCTAGTTGAATTAATACTGTAAGAAATATGAAAGTCAAGGGGCACCTGGGTGGCGCAGTCGGTTAAGCGTCCGACCTCAGCCAGGTCACGATCTCGCGGTCCGTGAGTTCGAGCCCCACGTCGGGCTCTGGGCTGATGGCTCAGAGCCTGGAGCCTGTTTCCGATTCTGTGTCTCCCTCTCTCTCTGCCCCTCCCCCGTTCATGCTCTGTCTCTCTCTCTGTCCCCCAAATAAATAAAAAACGTTGAAAAAAAAAAAAAAGAAATATGAAAGTCAAAATAAAGTTAATGTCTTTTGCAGATGGCATCATTTTTTTTAAGTAGGCTCCATACCCAACATGGGGCTCAAACTCATGACCCTGAGACCAAGAGTCACATGCTCTACCAACTGAGCCAGCCAACTGCCTTGATTTTTACATGTAAAGCTCAAGTATCAACTGAGAACCATTAGAATCAACAAGAGAGTTGGCTCATTTGGCCAAATACAAAACTACACAAGACCCAGAAATTTTGCTACTTATCAGCAAGTAACCTTTTAGAAAATACAAAGAAAACACTTAATCACACTCACAAAAATCAACAAAAATATAATGCTCCAGGCATAAAGCAATATCATGGAAACTATACGTTGATGGGGTCAGTAAATTTCATCTGTCTCCCCTCTGAATTTGGAACCAGTGGAGGCAGGGATGGGCAAGACAAGACAGACACAGGAATTGGACAGATGGAAATCAATGTATCATCTTTATTATTGATAAAGGCTAGTTGAGGAACAAGATTTAAATCTGAAGAGGATAAGCTTGTCTGATTCATCCCTGAATGTGTGTGTGTGTGTGTGTGCGCGTGCCCGCGCGCGCGCGCGTGTGTGTGTGTGTGTGTGTGTGTGTGTGTATGGTGTAGGCCTATACAAAATGTGTCTTCCCTGCAGGGGGCGGGTCCCCTAAGTGGGTGGGGGAGGAAGGGTTAGAGCCAACATGGAACAGGGCAGGGTTGGAGCCTAGAGCCTAAGTGGGTGGGGGAAGAAAGGAGCCTACATGCCCAATCAAACTCCCTGAGGTTTATAGGAGTGGCGTACCACTGGCACCCTCTGTAATGCAATAGAGAGGAGTTATTCCTTCTTAAGTCTTCCTCCTTTTGCTCTCTGAAGTCACTGGAGCTTAAAGGCCCTGTCCCTATTTGCCTGGGGGTGTGAGCACCTGGGAGTGTGGCTCTTCCCTCCAGGGAATGGGCAAAGCTCTAGATCAGTGATTCTTGCTTCCACTTCACTGACCACCCTACTCCTTTGTGTCTTTCTAGGACACCTGGAGAGCGGGGTAGATTTCTCCCTAGAAGGCTCTCAAATGGATCAAAACAGGATAGTATTTAAATGAATTCTGAGGAACTCTGTACCCAGGGGTGAAAATTCATTTCCTATCTATTTCCTAACCCAAATCATATGCAAACACCTTTTCTTCTGAGAATTTACCAGCTGAGAACAGGAACTTTTTTTTATTTTTAATGTTTATTCATTTTTGAGAGAGAGAGCATGAGCAGGAGAGGGGCTGAGAGAGGGAGACACAGAATCCGAAGCAGGCTCCAGTCTCTGAGCTGTAGCACAGAGCCTGACATGGGGCTCAAACCCACAGACCGTGAGATCATGACCTGAGCCGAAGTTGGGTGCTTAACCGAAGGAGCCACCCAGGTGCCCTGAGAATAGGAACTTTCATTGCTTTGTTCACTGCTGTATTCCCAGCACTTAGAACAATGCCTGACACATGGTAGGCATTAAGTAACTTAATGCCCATTCTTAGGAAGGAAAAGTATAACATGTAATGCAGAAAAGGCCTTATAGTCTTGATCTTATTGTTTATAAGTAAATAAGGAAAAAGGTAGACAACCAAGTTGAATAGGAAATGGACAATCAAAAATTCAGCCAACCAATAAATACATGAAAGATTGCCTTATCTTGTTAAGGATGAACTAAATGTCTCCAGTGAATTGCAGATTGCAACAAAGCATTATTTCATGTCTCAAATTGGCAAAGATTAATAAGTATCAGGGTGATAAGGCTGCATAAATTGGCACAACCTTTAGAGTCATTTGTCATTTATCAAAAACTTGAAATTGTATTCTCTTTGGTCCAAGCTGGGGGGGGGGGGGGCTCTGTTTCTAGGAAGTATCCTGCAAGCACTCGCATTATCAGTGTGCTTAGGTGCCTGTACAGAGAAGTTTAGTTGGAGCATTGTTTGTAATGGCAAAATATTAAGCCATCTGAATGTTCATGATGAGGATGCTGGACAAATAGATCATGGGTCGTTGACACAGTGAAATAATACACAGTAGTTGAAATGAGTGAACTAGAACCCTTTAAACAGACATGGGAAGATATCTGTAATTAACTGTAAGGCAAAAAAAAGCAAGTTATAGAATAGCCGGTGTTAGGCATTGTATTATGTCCCCCCAAAGGTTATGTTCAAGTCCCAAGTCCCAGTATCTGTGAATTTGACCTTATTTGGAAATAGGAACTTTGCAGATGTAATCAAGCTAAGGTGAAGTCATTAAGGTAAATTCTAATTCCCTCTGACTGGAGATACCCTTATGAGAAGAGAAGAGACACAGAGACACAGGCAGAGAGGAAAGACAGCCGTATGAAGGAGGCAGAGACTGGAGTGAAGCGTCTCTAAGCCGAGGAGCACCAAGGGTTGCCAGCAACAGCAGAAGCTAGGAGAGAGGCATGGAGTAGACTCTCCAGAGCCTCCAAGGAACCAATCTTGCCAACACCTTGTTTTCACCCCTCGGCCTCCAAAACCGTGAGAGAATAAACTGCGGTTTTAAGCCACCAGTTGTAGTTATTTGGCACAGCAGCCCTAGGAAACAAACGAGACAGGTATGGCCATTATCCCATAATCATGCATTCTGTGGGTGCACCTGTTGCCCTGTCCATGACAAAGTGCTGCTTTAGTCCGTCTTGTACACTAACAACCACTTTCTCAGAAGTAGGAACCCACTAGCCTGGTGATTTTTTTTTTTTTTTTTTTTTTTTGTCAGGGGATGGCATGAGCAGGGTAAATTTGTATCTCATCTCCTTTGCCGCCTCCTCCAGTACTTGCCTGCTGTGTTCCCCCTCATTCGTCTCTGGTAATTCTGCATCCTGAATTACCCAGAGTTCTCTGACCACGCTTTGTCTTTGTGTTTTAGTCTTGTTCTATTTGCCAAGCCCCATTCTTTGTTAAAAGTTTGATGAGCCTTCTTCCAGGATTTTTCTCACTCCCCTGTCCCCCCACTTTGAGTTAGAAAGCTTATGCATCCACCCCACCATGCTGTGGTGATAATGTGGTAAAGCCTGGATTATGGTAGGGTGTCCTTTGCAGCCAGATGACCTGAGATTTGAATCCTGCATTTGGCACTCACCTTGCTGCGTGACCTTGAGCAAGTTGTTTTACCACTCTGTGCCTCAGTTTCCCCATCTGTGCAACGGGGATCAAAGTATCTACTTTTACAACGGGCGGTTGTAAGCATTAACAAGCTAATATGGTTAAAGTGCCCGGCACATAGTAAGCGGTCAGTAGGTGTTAGCTATTACTGTAATTATATGTTTACTTGTCTGACTCCCCCACTAAACTGAGATACTTAAAGGCAGTAATTGTGTGTTTTTCTCTCTCATCCCCAGTGTCTTGCAGAGTACTTGGCACATGGTAGGCTCTTGATAAGTGTTTGTTGAATTAATAATGATAATTAACATAATTGCCTACGAGGATCCCATATTGGGCCTTGACCCTCTACTTATTCACAACATGCCGGGATAATGGCGCTAAATATGGCTCAGTAAAACCAGCACAGATCAGTTGGTGTTTCCTGAGCACCTCCAACGGGGAAGGCACCTGCAGTGGAGGGGACAGATGAGTGTGAGGCCAGCCCTGTGCTCAGGGAGCTTAGAATCTAATGGGAAAGACAGGTGGTAAGCACAGGAGATGTTAAGTGACAATATGAGGTTGTAATAAGCATTTGTGAGAGCAATAGAAGACACAGGATGTACATTCACAGTTATTGTTTCACTTGGTGGCACGTTGTTATCTAACTTCCTCCTTGTTTTCCAAGTTCATCCTAGAAAGGTTCTTAAATGTTTTAATAATGAAACTTAGGTCTAGAGGTTGCATCAGGTTCAGATTCAATTTTTTTTTCATGTGTACTTCCCTTAAATTTTTTTTTAATGTTTATTTATTTTTGAGAGAGACAGAGACAGAATGTGAGTGGGTTAGGGGCAGAGAGGGAGACACAGAATCTGAAGCAGGCTCCAGGCTCTGAGCTGTCAGCACAGAGCCCAACAGGGTGCTTGAACTCCTGAACCACGAGATCATGACCTGAGCCGAAGTCGGGCACTCAGCCAACTGAGCCACCCAGGCACCCGTCATGTGTACTTCCCTTAGTAGACACATAACATCTGGTTGTCTCTGTGGAATTAGCAGCCATCAATACTCATTGCTAGATCCATTATTTCATTAGGGGTTGTAAAATGGTGATATTATATTTATCATCTGGAGACTGCTGTAAAAACAAACCTCCCCTCATTGACTGTTATCCTGAAGTATAGCTGTTCAGAAAGGGAAAATAAAGCTTGATGCTTAACCAGTTTTTAAAATAATGACTTGGTTTTCTAGCATCTTTCAGAGGTGATCAAGGGAAGGCTTTAGGCTTTAGGCTTTTTTTTTTTTTTTTTTAAGATTTTATTTCTGAGTAATCTCTATACCCAATGTGGGACTTGAACTTACAACCCTGAGATCAAGAGTTATATGCTCTACTGACTGAGCCAGCCAGCTACCCAATTTGGGGCTTAAAAAAATTTTTTTTTAATGTTTATTTATTTTTGAGAGAGAGAGAGCAAGCTGGGGAAGAGCAGAGAGAGAGAGAGGGAGACACAGAATCCGAAGCAGGATCTAGGCTCTGAGCTGTCAGCACAGAGCCTGATGTGGGGCTCCATCCCATGAACTGTGAGATCCTGACCTGAGCCGAAGTCGGATGCTTAACTGACTGAGCCACCCAGGTGCCCCTGGGCTTTTTAAAAAACGTCATTGTGAAACATCATTATGAATTTTAAGTTATTCGGTGTGTGTAAGTCCATGTGGTTCTTACCCTTATGGTTGTTTAGACCCATCTTTGGCTGGTGGTGGGAGCCTCTTCAGGCGGGCCTTGAACTTTTTGATGTGACCTTACTAGTCTTTGCTCATTCCCTTGTATGTGATGATGTTCCAGGCTTGTCTTGTGCATTTCCTGCCCTGGACCTGGAATCAGGCTTTTCTCCAAAGAGGAAGGGCATGAATTTTTTAAGATATTGGTCCAATTTCCGTAGAAGGGAATTATTATAATTTACACTCCCATCAGCAAAGCATGAAGCCATTTTATCCATATACTTACTAGTGTTGAGTGCTATTTTAAAAATCTTGGTGTTCGTTTGATGGGCAGTATAACTCGTTCTAATTGCATTTCTTAGATTCTTAGTGCATTCCAATGTTTTCTTATATTAATATTTGCTTTGAGAACTCTTTATGATTTTACCATGTTAGAATTTTAGTAGTTATTATAGTTGATTTGTAACTCTATATTTCAAGACCTCTTCTGTCAATTGCTGGAAATATTCCTAATTTGTTGTTTGCCGTTGAGAGTCGTTTACAACTTCTATTTTATGTAGTCGAGTATTTTCATTTATAAAGCATAGAATTGTCCAGGCTTCTCTTGTTGGGGCCTTACGGGATCAGAAAGCTGAAGTCTAATAGTTATCGCCGGGCATTAGCTGGCGCGTAAACATTGACTCTGCCCTCCTCACCTGACTGCAGTTGTGTTCCTTGAGGCCAGAGACCTGCCTCCTACCAAGATGGTCTGGATCGTTTCTCACCCTGACAGACTCGCTCCAATTCTTGTTCGTATTGAAGGTGCCTCTGATTTGAGCAGCTTTGGGAGGGGAGGCCATGAAACTCTAAGCCACTGCTGATTTGGGCACTGCCTGGATGCCCCTAGGGCAGTGGGCAAAACAATGCAAAGCCCCCAACAATTGGCAGCCACCTTGTGGTGCTTCACCCACTCAGGGCGACACCCCTTGAACCACAGAGCCCCACATGTTTGTATCCCGTGCCAAGGTGGCTCTGAGGCTCTGTCAGGCGGCAGTGGGACAAAGTTTCAGACCTCAGGGTCTGTTCAGAGAGAACCACTGCTCTCAAGATGGCAGAGATGGGGTGAGTGGCACTTGGCAAGTCCACGTGGCCTGTGTGAGGGATGCCAGCAAAGACCCTGCACCAGGTAGGAGATATCTGGGATGGCCCGTAGATCCTAAAAGAGAAAAAAATAGCTCGAACATAATAATGACAATAAATGACTGCTAAGAGTCCAAACTCACATAGTGCTTAACTTAATACGTGCTAGGCACTCTTCCAAACAAGCCAAATTTATTAACATGTGACTTTACTTTTCACAAGCCTGTGAGGTAGATACTGTTATTAGCACCATTTTACACAAAAGCGGAGGCACCAAGGGGGTCGACAACTTGGACAACTTGCCTGAGGTCATACGCTCGGTGAGTGGGAGAGTAGAAATTGAATGCAGGCAGCCTGGCTCCAGATCCTGAGCTCTGGCCCCATCTTCAGCCTGCCTGTACGTGGTAGGCCAGGGCCTTAACATTGTGTAGCTCTTCAGACATCCTGGAGGGCGCTGCATCTTTGTAAAGCCTTGCACGGCAAAGAGCAGCCAGCTCATTTTGCATATGGGGAAATGAAGGCCTGAAGAACACAGTGACTTTTTCAGAGCCAAGTCTAGGATGCAGGACCTTGAGCATTTGGTAGTTGACACTCGTTTGGCACCAAAGTCAAACTCTTTGAACCTTCTGTGAACAGAATGGCCCTTAGACAGATACAAGCAAAGTGGTTGCCTTTTCCCTTTGAAAGAGGCCAAAATCTTTGCGGTCTGGTGAACATGGGAATTTTATGACTTTTCGGGGTATACCTCAGACCTTGCAGTGGGCTCTTGAGGGCTGCGTGGAGGCCTGCTCTTGGGATGTCATGGTCCGAACCCAGGCCTGGCCCCTTGTGGAGGTCAAATGCTTTGCCCTTGTGTGAGGAGCAGCACACAGAGTTCCAGGACCACCGGGACTGCTGGGTCAGGGGTTCTGGAAAGGTTGGGTAAAAATTGCCCCGCTGTCTTATTGCTCCTGGCCTAATGGCTCAGACCATTTTTAGATGTCAGGAAGTATAACAATATGGTACATTTATCTTGGTGAATAATGGATGAGCCCTGGGAAGGTACTGTGCTTTTCCTGGTGAATTATTTACCAGGAGCCTCTAATTTGAGGGCTCTCCATTATAAATGTCCTGAATATGGTATATAGACAGCCCCTCCTCCTACTCTCCCTCCCCCAGGTCTCCCACGTACAGGAGAGCTGTAACCTTTCGTGTCTAGTGATATATTGGGTAGCCCTGTGGCCGAGCTGGGGACTTGCTGAGTTTGGAGCCCCTGAGGCTGCTGGGAGGGGTGGGGAGGACCTCCCTACTAGAGACACAGGGACAGACCTGCCAAGGGAAGCTGGGGTAAATGTGGGGCTGGGCGCTGCTCTACAGGTGTGAGGAACCCTAGGTATGCCTACATGTGGGTATATTTGTGTGCTGTATGTCTTTGTTTTTCTTGTCCCTTTCTCTGGACCTCTGTGACTCTGTTATTCTCTCAGTTCGTTTGTGTCCATGTCTCTCTACCTGTTGACTCTCCTCTTCTCCTCTCTCAGGGCCTGGGTCTCTCTCTCTCTCTCTCTTCTCTCTATGTCTCTTCCTCTCTAAGTCTGCCCATCGCCCTCTGTCTCTCTGTTAGTTGTTAGTCTCCCTCTGTCCATCTGTTTGTCTCTCTCTGTTTCCTTCCCTTTTTCTCTCTCTGTCAATCTCCCTCCAGCCCCCTTCATCTCATCTCCCTGTCTCTCTCCATCAGTGTCTTCGTGCCTCCCCCTTTCCCTCTCTCCTGCTTCGCCTCCTCCCTCCCTCCCTCCCTCCCTCCCTCCCTCCCTCCCTCTCTCTCCCCCCCTTTTCCCATTCTTCCTCTCTTCCTCCCCCATTTTCCCCTCCCCCTCTGTCCCTCTCTCTTTTCCTCCGTCTCACTCACTCACTCACTCTCTCGCTGTCTCTCTCTGTCTCGCTATCTTGCTCTGTGACTTTAGAGGTCTGTAAGAGGCACCTCCTGGAATGGAGGGACAGCTAATTCCAGACTTAAGTGAAGCCAGATCTTGGTGCCTTCCAGACCCTGACTCAAAGATTGACAGAGTAGGCATGAAATAAACTTTAGGTCTTTGTCATTTTTTTGGCTATTCAATTCGGTTATTGCATCAGCCACCCTTAGGGGCTTTTTTTTTCTTCAGCTATTTGTGAGTGCTTTGTGTTTTATAATGTTTTCTCCCCAACAATCCCTAGGCTTTAAGCATCTGGTGATGAGTTGCAAGTTTTTGCTGCTTTTAAAAATAACTTACAAGGGATTGTTTCTATTATTCATCAGTTTGTGTTTTTTCATCTGTTGTTACTGATTTGGAGATCGAAATACTCATTTTGCCATCTTTCGCCAGAATGCCTTCTCTAAACAGCTGATTTTTTTAAATGACTCTTTTTTGGGTTATTTTCCTTAAAAAATAAGGGAGCAAATCACCAGCAGAGACTTGCAGTTAAGAGATTAAATGAAAGAGTAAAATTGTCTGTTAGAAAGTTTATATTTTAAGCAGTAAAATAAGGTTTATAAGGAGTCTAGGAAGTATGCTATGGTTTGATTCTAACTCAGCAGCTGGCCGGCCTTCCGCTTCGTGCCCTGTCCATGGCTCCGCCTCACCTTGCGACACCAGGCCAGACCCCGTCACATCTGAGTAATATTTGAGCAATATGTTCATGGCTGCAGGATTTGGTCCTCACTACAAGATAGCCTTCCCGCCCAAGGTTTTCTCCAGCCATACATGCTACCAGAGGTGGGTAAGAGGAGAACTTTTGATGGCAGGGGCTGATCTGTCTTCACAAGGAGAGCAGTGGGCACTGTGGACAGACCTGCCCCCACACCTGTCACCAGCAGCCTGGACTCCAGGAGGGCACCCTTGCCTCCTCAAGCCAGTGGTTCTTTCAAGCGTCCTCCCTCAATCTGGATCCTTTGTGTCTCAGGTTGAAGCCTGAAGCCTAAAGCCTGCAGCATCCCTTTAGAGGACTCTCCCTCCCTGGAGAGAAGGGTTGGTTTCCAGAAACAGCTGTTGGCCGGACAGGTGGAGGAGGAAAAAAGAAAAGGCTGGGGGAGGGGCACTTCGAGGATGGTGTCTGCTTCTGACTCCTGAGCCCTGCCTTGTGCCCTGGCCCTGAGGTGACAGCCAGGCTGCCGTGGGTGTTGTCCAACGGGGTCTCCTGCAGGCTGCCTAGGGGCACATTCGTTTCCTGCACATGTGTTAGGCATCGCCGCGTGTCAACGGGTGTGTGGCAAATGCAGCCCACTGCCGCAGGCCCTGAGTGGCTCGTGCTTTCCACATCACACATAGCAAAGCGATTTCCTCACATTCCCCACTCTTGTCTGCTCCGGGAAGTGGTTTGCAGAGTGCTTCTAAATATAAAAAGTATGAGACCGACTCTTTTTCTTATCCCTTTGAAACCAGCTGAAAGTCCAGCCTCTTTAGTGATTTTTTGGGTTTATAGGGAGAAGAAAGGGAAGCAGGGGTATGTGTGTGTGTCACCAGGCTCTGAGGGCACCCAGCAGACAGTGGGACTAGGTGCAGTGATAGAGGCCAGGGTGCTGGAGGCACACAGGCAGGAGGAGGGTAGAGGTTTGAAGACCGATCTTCAAACTATGGACAGCTATATTCAGCCACTTACTTGTTCAGAAAAAAAAATCTTCACTTCATCCCTCCCTGAACCCAACTGTATGTTTACCTATTGGGAGAACGGTAGGAAGGAGGTAGGAGATGACCACAGGGAAGGATCTTCAAAACACAGTGCTAAATGGAAAAAAAGTAAGAAGCAGAGTGAGAGATAATGCAAGACCACTTACGTAAGTTAAAAATACCCGCCCTTGAAACAGCAATCACATTTTCCCAGAGCACATGGAGAGAAAAGGATTTACATTAAACACGATAGAATGGGTGGGGGAGGGTGTGGATCAAAAGGAATAAGTGAAAGAAGAGAAGCAGCCAGCGTGGCATCGTGGAAAAGAACGCAGGCAGACAGACGTAGGGGCAGGACAGATCTGGGGGTAGTTTAGACTCTGCCATTTACTGGGATAGGTTTGACTTCAGTTTCCTCCTCGGTACAACGAGGCTGACTTGTGTTAAGGATTCCCCCCCCCTTTTTTTTTTTTTTTTTGAGCTCATTTATTTTGAGAGAGAGAGTGTGCAAGTGGGGAAGGGGCAGAGAGAGAGAAAGAGAGAGGGAGAGACAGAATCCCAGTGCAGAGCCCAATGCAGGTCTCAAACTCCTGAACCTCGAGATCATGACCTGAGCTGAAGTCAGATGCTTAACTGACTGAGCCAGTGAGGCACCCCAAGGGCTCTTTAGATTAGAAATGAGCCTGTGCATGGGGCCAGCAAGAAGCACACAAAGGAGCTAAGGCAGTGATGTCTAATGGAGCTTTTTGTGGGGACAGAATGGTTTTATATCTGCACTGTTCAATACAGTGACCTCTAGCTACACGCAGCACCTGAGCACTGGAAATGTGCCTGTTGCTGCAAAGGAAATTAATTTTCAATTTTGTTTCATTATAATTAAGTGACATTTAAATAGCCCCATGTGGCCAGTGGCTACCATATTGGACAGAGCAGGTCTAAGGGATATTTCAACTTCTTTAGGGGCAAGGAAGGATTTTCTTCGTTGAATGGAGTTGAGACCACTCTACCCAAAGGGCAGGGAATTGTGTCCTCCCTTCCACAGGGAATTTGGGGTGAACTGCTGTGGTCACTCTGGTTAGGTCTAAGATTTGTGCTCACTGCTTCATCAGCCTCCCAGGGCTGAGGCAGAGATGGGTAAAAAGAGCTCAAAAAACAGACTCACAGGGGCGCCCGGGTGGTCAGTTGGTTAAGCCTCTGACTTCAGGTCAGGTCATGATCTCACAGTTCTTGGGTTCAAGCCCCGCACTGGGCTCTGTGCTGACAGCTCAGAGCCTGGAACCTGCTTTGGATTCTGTGTCCCCCTCTCTGCCCCTCCCCTGCTCGTGCTCTGTCTCCCTCTGTCTCTCAAAGCTAAATAAATGTTTAAAACAAAAACAAAAAAGAAAACCGACTCACAGAGTTCTCTGAGCCTGCCTTGAAAATTAATATAAACTAAGGCTAGGTCTCACCAGTTGCAAGGCTGTAGTCCCCGGACTGTCACTTAGTTCACTCCCTGCCTCCACAAGAAAGATCACAGGATGCTCACCAGGCTTACCTGGGGCCATTCTTGCTGTGGTCCCCGAGTGCCCTCACCACCACACCCGGGAGTCTAATGAATGGTTGTGGAGCCTGCCGCCAGAGGCTGGGCTCTCTGTCCCCTCTGGAGCCCTGAGTGCACTGGCTGAGCATCCCTGAAGTCTTCCTGGGACTGAGCCCTGGCTCATTTCCCAGTGCCCTGGTCCAGCAGCTCTGTCCCCTTGCCTGCAATGTATATTATTTCTGCAGGCCTCTGACTGGTGTCTTCAGGAGACACCTGGCTGCTGTCTCTCCTCTTTCCTTGGGGCTGAGAATGCATCTGTCCCCAGGCACAGGGGGTGGAGAGAGCTCCTGATGCTCTCTGGTAGTTCTCCTTCTCCCTTTCCCTCTGCCATCCTGGGTCTCCCTCCCAGACCCCCCCATTTAGCAGGCCTTTGGACTCCCCAGGGATCACCTTATCTCCAAGGACATTTTAATCTGGGGTCCATGGTTCCCTAGAGCTTCTGGGGTTTTTTACTTCCCTGAAACATACGCAGACTTTTGTGTGTCTGTACCTAATATGTATTTCATTTGAATATCATTGACTGTCCCAGGAATCCAAAAGAATCACTAAAATTGGTTTCAAGGCTGCCATTTTCCAGGAGAGGAAACTGAGACTTGGGGAAGAAAATTAAGTTGGCCACGATTGGATAAAGGTAGATGTAGGACAAGATTTCAGGTCAGATAGACTCTTCAGTGACTTCATTCCCCTCTAAATGCTTGTGCGGTATTTACGGTGCCCAGGCACTGTGAGGGGGCACAGCCATATCCTGTTGGGCACGAATGTCTGCCCTCCCCTCAAGTGTACAGTCTAGCTTGGGGGTACAGCTCTCAGTCACAGCACTGATGGCAATATCAGGGGTGTCCCAGGCAGTGAGCTATCAGTGAGAGTGTGTGGCCAAGGCAGAGGCGGCATCTCTTGGGGAGCCCAGCCTTAGGAATGGGAGCTGCTTGTCAGAAGTGGCGCTGGGCCCCCATTCTCAAGCCCCAGCTGCCTCCGACCTTCCATACACAGCATCTCTCATAATCCTCCTGGGCCCTGCCCTGCCCTTATCTCCCTGGGCTTTGGGAGCTTGTGCTGGGGGCGGGGGGGGGGGGGTGGGGGGTGGGGGGGGGGACTCTGAGGAGTGAACCCTTTGTTTCTGTAGCTGCCTTTGAGGCTCTCTGCAGCGAATCCAGTGTGAGGTCTTGGGGGCTGTCCAGGGCATCCTCTTGTATTTTTAATTTTACAGATAATAAATCTGCCTGGGAGGGAGTACTGATTGGCTCGGGCTACTCTGCTTGTTAGTGGTTGTATGGAGACCAGAACCCAGGTCTCCCCACCCAATGTTCCTTCAGCCTGAGCACATCACCTCATGTGGCTGGGTGTTTAATTTGTTGCTGCTTCCTTGAAGACATCACAGCCATTTAAGGGTTACCAAGGGTGAGAGAGGTGTCCCAGATATGGCCCTCCCAGCCCCAGCAGAAAACAGGCTAGTTCCAGGGACCAACAGTGTGGCCGCTGGCTGGGGAGCATTTTAAGCCTCATTTGTTGGTGTATTTGTCCCTCTGGCTCAGATGCCACATGATGCTAGACACAAGGACCTGCTTCTGCCATCAGAGGTTGATCTTCCCCCTCCAGGGCCTCCCAGAAGCTGGCAGGACAGGTCTGAGTTGTATTTTTCATCTAAGGTAGGCAAGTTGGCCTGTTAGGTTGTTTCTGCCCTAATCCCTGGTGATTGTTCTGTTCCTCTAATCCGGATGTGGGAGCCTCTCCAGACATTTACAGTTAAATCCCAGGATGGGAAAACTCAGCTGGGTCCCTGGCTCTCCTCCCTCCTACACTGTTCAGAACAGGGACTGTGATGGCTTGCAGAGGGCTGCAAGGCTCCTGTCCGTGAACCTAGGGTCTTTTGTAGACCCTGGAAAGACAGAAGGGGGTAGAAACTCTGTGCTCTGCCCCTGGGTCTCGGAATGCACTATGATCGATATTCAGTGACCCTCTAAATCCTTATTTTCCATCACAGAGTCTGGGTTGCTGGTGCTGCAACCACATACAGTATCTTGGTGGTACACTGGTGGTAGAGAAGGACATTCCAGATACCCAGATTCACAAATACCACTGTAGCATTCATGTTTCTGCTGGCCTGGGTGAGTGGGATTGGGGATAGGGTAACTGAGCTCGCTGTTCATCCAAGTGACTTACTCCTACAGCAGTTGACATTTGTTCTTCAAAAAAAAAATTACAAATGTGTATGCGCTGTGGACTTCTGGAGTGGTTCCAGAGCAGGGGAGAGTATGCTAGTTAAATGCCGGAAGGTCAAGTGTCTCCGGTACAGTGCATTTGACCCCTTGGGGAGGAGGTGTGGTGCAGGGACTCTTGCTTGGTGCCCTTAGAGTTTCTGGATGGAAGGGACTTGTGAGGAGGGCTGTCCTTGTAGATGAGGGGACCTGGAGCTGCTCTGGTTCCTGGAGCATTTGTGGCTCTTGGATTGAGGGTTTCCTCTGCTGGCCTGTGTCCTGATGCTGTTTTCCAGAGAGGGCACAGAGTGTTGTCAGCCTCTGCCTCACGGGTTTATGTGCCCTGACAGGAGCCACTTCAGCCTGGGCACTGGGAGCTACCTGGGAGTCCGGATGTCCCCCAGCAGGGACCTAGGCTCTGAAGCCAGAGACTCGGTCTTAGGTGTGGAGGAGTGGGCCACTTCTGTATGGCTGATTGGATTTGGGGGTGATCACTCATATGGTCACACCCTGCTGTGCAAAATGCCCATGCCAGGGCCAACCAGGGTCTTGGCGTCACAGCCTGGTCCTGAGGCGTCTGCCTGAAAGATGGAATTTTCTTTAGTAAGAGAGGACAGAGGTAGAATCAGCTGGTCAGGTTTGGCAGGTTCTGAGGCCTGTACAGGTCCTGGGGTGTATTTCCTAGGTCAGGAGGACCAGCCCCTGTGAGGTGGATAGTTGAGTGGCCCAGATGGATGCTTGGACCAAAGTAGCTGAAATTACTTCAGAGCAGAAAAACTTCCTGCTGCTCTCTGCTCTCCAGAAAATCATGTTTACACATATGTGTGTGCACCCATGCACACTTGGACACACATGGATTTACTGGGCCCGGAGCCCAGAGAGCAGCAAGGAGGGCAGGCAGCAGACCAGACGCTTGCTGGGGGGTGGGGAGCAGAGTTGGTCTGCTGCCCACACAGCCTTTCTCTGGGGGCTGAGGCCAAGGCGCAGGCAGAGCGAGTGTCTGCATAGAGATGGCTGTTGGGGAGCCAAGGAAATGGCTTGGAAAATGTCCTTATTGGGTATTTGCAGCTCCAGCTTTGTTGGGGTCGGCACCTGGTGTGGGGCAGATGGTTCTGCTGCTTGTTGTTGTTGGGGGGGGGGGCTTTTGAGCCCTCTGTGCCCAGCGGGGCAGCCTCATACCCTCGTGTGCTTCGTGCTGTGCTACGGTCTTTGTATAATGTGAACCCACTTAACTTCATGCAGCCTGAGTGGTAGGGGCGGGGTCTCCATTTCACAGCCCGGGGAAGCGGGCAGAGAGGCCAGGCTGAGGTGGCATGGCTGGGAGGGCAGGAGCGGGGCTGTTGGGCAGCGCTGAAGCGGGTAGCCTCAGGGGCCACGCTGGCCGTGTGTTCTGTGAGGGCCTGAGTAGAAGGCGTGATGCGTGGTGTGGCTGGACGGTGACAGAGGGGGTGGCTTGGGGAAGCCCAGGGCCAGTATGAGAAGGCCATTCTCGGACCACAGCCCTGGGGGCATCCTCAAGTCAGAGGTGGTACAGGGACAGGAATGTGCTGGTGACTGTGCCACCTTGGGGGCAGGTACCATCCCAGTCCCCAAAAGCCTTCCACTCTCTGTCACTGCTGTCCTCCCTTTCATGTTGTCGGTGCCAGCCGAAGCTTCTGAAGAGTTCCTCACTTCCCAGCCTCTCCTTTCTCCTGGAGTCTGACATTTCTGCCAGGGACTCCTCAATCTGCCCCGGAGCCTCCTGCCCATTCCCCAACAGCCCTCCCCTCCGCCCGCGCCCCGCTCCCCAGCAACACAACAGACCAAGCTCTCATGCAAACTGTGCAGAATGGGCACACCTCCGACTGCCTTCTCAGCAAATGCGGGTGCCACGGCGCTGGGCCAGCCTCCCGATGGCGGCTCAGAGCAGGGGCTGGGGGCTTGGAGTGGCTTGGTGGCTGTTCTCCCTGCCTTTTATAACATCTAAAGTCTGCCCCAGCCAAGCACTAACCAGGACCTGCTGTGAGCTGACGTCAGGACAGAGGGCCCCGAGGGGCCAGCTTTGATGTTTCCCAGGCCCTGTCGTGGGGGCGCAGGAGGCTCTGAGTGGCAGTCTGGGAATGCAACATCTCTCACCACAGCTACAGAGCAGCCCTAGCCCCAGGAGGGGATGCCGGAGGCTGAGCTGGGGTCCCTCTGAGTCATGCCATCTTTTCTTCCAGCTCAGGTTTCTGTGGCCAGTGCTCTGTGGTTCCTGCAAGCCTGCGGCCCCTTTCCCTCCATCCCACCCCCACCTGGTTATTCCCCTCAAACTTGTCTGTTGTGGAGGTTCCTCCCCCATCCAGGGGCTGGGAGTGGTCCTGGGCCTCTCGAGGGGGAGCTTTCTAATGTTCTTAAAATGGGAGTCCTTGGGCAGGAAGGGTGATAATGGAAATAGTAACAGTAGCTACCATTCACCGGAGTAGCTCTGTCCAAGGCTTTTCACACGAATTACAGCATTTGTGACTCATGACAACCTCATGAGAGAGGCCGAGGGAGCTGAGGCATAGACCATCTGCGTTCCTTGCCCAAGGTCAAACACTAAGCATGATGGGCAGGATTTGAGCCAGACCTGTCTGATTCCACACCCTTAACTAATACTCCTCTGCATGGGTGAGGCTCCTCGATCCCCACGTCTGGAGAAGCTGAGCGGGGAAGTGAGGACTCGCCTGCACTTGGATGACAGGTGATCTCTCTTTGGCCTTTAACAAGCATCCTGGAGTTCTGGGTCAAGAGTCCCAAGAATTTGGTGAGTTGCATTTGCAGAGGTCCACTAGGGCATCAGTCTGAGTCTGCCCATCTGTATCATGAGAGGTGGTCCGGAAATGTTCCAGATGCCTCCATGTTCACCAGCTCTTGCCCCCCACTTCCTTTAAGGTGACCTCAGTCAGCCAGTTAGCCGAGTGCCTTTGTGTGTCTGGCATGGTGTGCAAGAGGGGTGTATACCTCTCTACCTGGCCTCAGGAATGGAGACCCATTGTGGGATCAGCTGTTTCCAGGGTTTGTTTTGAGTTCGTGGGTGGGGCTGGGAAGAATTTGGGGCTAGAAGCTGGCTTCCTTGGATCGTGGTCAAATTAGCTGTTTGATTTTGAGCAAACAGCTTAATTTTTCCGGACCTCAGTTTACCTATCTGTTCTACAAAGGCGTTGTACCAAGTTGCCGGTGGTGGTGGGGGGAGGAGGGGTGGATGGTGCACAGGGCCACGTTCCTGTGTGGTGATTAGAAGTGAATGGGGTGTTTGGGGTGTCAGGGTAGCTGGGGGTACTTAGCAGTGCCCAGAGGACAGATTAGTTAACTTGCACAGTGGGTGGGACAACCCAGCATTGAGGGCAGTTATCACACCTAGAGAGCCAGCAGTGCCCGACTGAGCAGTAATGGGGTGCTCTGAGCACCTTCCAGCTCCCTGACTGTCCTGTGGGCTGGCACCTCTGGGAACATTGGAAGGTGGACCTCCTCATCTGGACCTCACTCTGAGAGATCCTGGACTTGTCTTAATGCTGACTTTAGGAGGACACTGGTTCTCATGCCCTAAAGAGCCAAACTCCACCTTCAGGGACTTGAAACAGCAGTCTTTGGGCCACAGTCTCCATCGCTTTGGGAGGGGATGGCAGGACCCCCTCAGCCTCTTCTTGCCCTTACCAGGCTCAGTTTGATCAGAGGCAGAGGCTGCTTCTTCATGTAGCCGCCCCAGGTGGCCTATTTCTTCTTCCCGGAGGGGCTGCACGTCCTCTTCCGTGTCGTCACCCACCCCTGGCAGGCGGGCTGGTGTTCCAGACCCAGTAGCTCAGGGCCTTTGCAGGGCACCCACGTGGGCCAGGAACAAAGCCCAGTGTGTTACTCCTGCTGTAGCCCTGCCACCTGCCCAGCCCTGCCCTCCGCCTCCTCGACCCATCTGCTCCTCAGCACAGGTTTCTCACTTTCCTTTGTTCCCACTGGCTATGGCTCCCCCTTAGTTTCTGGGGCCCCCCTTCCCTGTGGGTGCTCCTTCGGTCCCAGCCAGAGCTGAAATGTTGTGGTGCAGGAGGGGGTTCAGATGAAAACCTGGAACCACTTGGCTTACCTCTCAACTTGGCATAGAGAAGTCAGCCCTGCCACACAGATTCTTAGAGATAGAGGGTAGGACGTGGGGGTGGCCCTGGCATGTCTTTGGCAATAGCTGCAGATCTAGGGAATATTGGCTTCTCTTGTGATGGGGCGAATTTTCCCAAGGAAGTCCATGGTGGGGGTGCAGGGGCATCTGGGTGGCTTAGTCAGTTAAGTGACCAACTCTTGATTTCAGCTTAGGTCAGTATCTTATGGTTTATGGGTTCGAGCCCTGAGTCGGGCTCAGCGCTGACAGTGCAGAGACTGCTTGGGATTTTCTCTCTCACACTGGTACTTTGTCCCTCTCCTACTCACATGCACACTCACTCTCTCAAAATAAATAAACTTAAAAAAAACAGTATAAAAAAAATCCAAAGAAGCCCCGGGGGGCGGGGGGGTGGGGCTAAGGGCTACAGAGCACCTGTGGGTGGGATTCAAAGCCACCTCTGATGCGGAACACTCAGTGGGACTGTGAGTGGGAGTAATCCATCCAAGATGCTCTTTGGGTCATGACTTAACTCTGCTCAACATCCTGGATTCTGAAGATTGATGGGGAGGGTTGCCTGCTAATGTCCCTTGCTCCTCTGCCCAGCATCAGGACCTGCAGGTCTGAACCTTCCTTTAGGGAGCCTCCCTGGTGTCCCCAGCCCTTGGAACTCCCTCTTCTTTCTGTGCTCTAGAGGCACTGACTACTCACACTGTTCATTGGGCATGAGCCTTGCCTTGTTGTGTATGATTGCGCTGTGCCCCCTACTGACTGGTGTGTCATGTCTTTGTATCCTGCAGAGCACACGGCACAATTGAAGAGTTTTTCAATGGACACTTGGCACTTCCAGTCTCATGATCCTTCTCTCCTGCACTTACTGGCCACCTCCTGTGTGCATAGCCCCTTTCATCCTGTGCACAGAGTGATGGGTGATCTGTGTTAGGACAGTGACTGTAGCTCCTCCTGACTATACCTCTCTCATGTCCCCATCCGCAGATGCCCAGGCAGCCATCGTCTTCATCAAGGAGCCTTCCTCCCAGGATGCACTGCAGGGGCGCCGGGCACTGCTCCGCTGTGAAGTCGAGACCCCAGGCCCAGTACACGTGTACTGGCTGCTGGATGGGGCCCCTGTCCAAGACACTGAGAGGCGTTTTGCCCAAGGCAGCAGCTTGAGCTTTGCAGCTGTGGACCGGCTGCAGGACTCTGGAGCCTTCCAGTGTGTGGCTCGGGATAATGCCACTGGAGAGGAGGCCCGCAGTGCCAACGCCTCCTTCAACATCAAATGTGAGAGCCAGGGCGCTGTGCTCACTCCCTATAGACCTTCAACTACTGAGCCCTGCAGGACCCCTCCTTTCCCTCAGCTTCTCCCGTTTCCAGTTAAATGGAGGCAGGCAGAGAGCAGTTGTGGTCAGTTCTTTGAGTGGATAAGAAAAGTTTTATTTTTTCCAGAAGATTTTTTTTCCTTCAAGTCTAGAACCTTTATGTGTTGGATCTTTTGCAAATGGCAAGGGCAGTGAGGCCCAGTGTGGCCAGGCATCAGAGTTGTCTGCCACAGACTGGATGGGCCCTCTGTTTCTGGACCCTCACCCCACCCCGTCTGTAGCTGCAGCCTCGTCTTTGCAGGGCTTCCCTGCACTGTCTCTCATCTCCAGAGCCTGCAGGTTGTGTCCTTTTCTGCTTGTCTTCCTTCCCCTCTGCCTTCCCACACTTGCTCTGCTCTGCCCCTCACTCTGCAACCATGGCCTCTGCTACAGGGATTGAGACTGGTCCCGTGGTCCTGAAACATCCAGCCTCAGAAGCTGAGATCCAGCCACAGACCCAGGTCACACTGCGTTGTCACATTGATGGGCATCCTCGGTAAGGAGATGACTTTGAGGGTGGGGATGGAGAGGGTTATTCTAGACAAGTAGGGATATCTTCCCAAATCCTGGACTCTATTCATTCTATAACCACCCCTGCCCATATGCTGCCCCACACAAGCCCCTAGTGACCTGAGGAGAGGCGGCATTGTCTTGCGGAATGATCCTGGATTCTGGGAGCTGAGGGCTGTAGAATCTCAACCTGATTATGCCCCTGAATTGTTCTGTGCCCTTGTGCAAGTCACTTCTCCTCCCAGGCCTCAGTTTCCCCATTTGCAAACTGAGGGGTCTAGCCTCTAGTCCTGTATTTTGTCCACTGGTCACCTGAGTACCCTCTGCCTCCCTGCTGCTGATCCCCTTGGCCTGTAGGCCTACCTACCAGTGGTTCCGAGATGGGAGCCCCCTCTCTGATGGTCAGAGCAATCACACGGTCAGCAGCAAGGAGCGAAACCTGACCCTCCGGCCGGCCAGCCCTGAGCATAGTGGCGTCTACTCCTGCTGTGCCCAAAATGCCTTTGGCCAGACCTGTAGCAGCCAGAACTTCACCTTGAGCATTGCTGGTGAGCCTGGGGTGGGGACGGAGAGGGCGCAGCAGGGATGCGAGGGGCTTCCCCACTCTTGTCTGCTCATGCACCTGTGCTTCTCCCACCCCAGACGAGAGCTTTGCCAGGGTAGTGCTGGCGCCTCGGGACATGGTAGTGGCGAGGAATGAAGAGGCCATGTTCCACTGTCAGTTCTCAGCCCAGCCACCCCCTAGCCTGCAGTGGGTCTTTGAAGATGAGACTCCTATCACTAACCGCAGTCGGTAAGGCAATTGGGAAGGGGCCTTCAGGTAAGGTGTTACAGGTTGTGTACTGTCCCAGTGCATTCTCTAAAAGAAAGTCATTAGTATTGCAGACATCCTAGATCTATATGTGTGTTACTTCAAATTTCCAGCAGATGGCAGTAGAATATTTTGCTATTACAAAATGAGTCCAACAAAGGGAAGAGTCTCCGGGAAGGGCATCTTCTTCCCGTTTGCACCACGGCGCTGTATGAGCTAGTGGTGGCTCCGTTCTCTTCTCTCCCCTCCTGCCTATATGGGTCTTCTGGGATGGGGAGTAGAGACCCAGGGTTGGAGGGACACAGGGGACCTAGGTAACCATAGTCTGGATGGGAAGGTCCTGAATGGTAAGGATACCTTACCCCCCCCCCCCCCCATACACACACATGCACTTTTTGGAGGAAGCAGTCACTTCCAGAATATGCTGGAAGGTCCAGCTCCTTTATGTGGACTTTTGTCCTTACCCAGGCACTATGAGAGCAGAGAGCACCTTTGCAGTGCTGAGTGTGGCTGTGGTCCTAGGTGAGGGGCTTGGATCCCACCTAGCTTCAGCCCTGAGGAAATCATCAGTAGTTTTGATCTGGTGTGGCCCAGGGGCTTCTGACTACTGGGGCTGGGTGCCCTAGTGGCAGGCTTGTCTTAACCCTGCGGGGAGGTGGGCCTCTGTCTCTCCAGGTGCATGCTGTTGATGACTCACTGTCTCTCACTGACACTGTTGCTCACCTTGCCACCCAGAGAGCTGAGTCTCCTGTAGGTGGAGCACACCCACACACACACGTGAGTGAGTGCACGCATACACGTGTACACACACGTACCCACACACACACACACACACACACACACATACACACACACACACACACACACACACACACGCAGAGCGGTGTAACATGTTGGCTTCCTTATCCCTGTCCTCTCCCTGGCTGATTCCTTCCTACATCTCTGACCATTGCAGCATGGGGTTCCATCTCATTCCCTTCCAGAAGGATGCCCGTGGGGCCACTTCTTCCAAATAGCATTCTCTCCTCTTTGTAGTCCCCCACACCTCCGCAGAGCCACGGTGTTTGCCAACGGGTCCCTGCTGCTGACCCAGGTCCGGCCCCGCAACGCAGGGGTCTACCGCTGCATTGGCCAGGGGCAGAGGGGCCCTCCTGTCGTCCTTGAGGCCACGCTTCACCTGGCAGGTAGGTCCCCGGGTCTAGGGTGCTGAGGTGGGGGCTGCTTTCAACCTCGTTGGCACGTAGAGATTTAGGCTCCTGATTCCACCCAGAGTGCAGAGAGAGAAAGAGGATGCTGGGGGCAGGAAGAGGAGACGCAGTGTTTTAGGGGAGGGTTTGAGCTGGAAAGGGCCAAAAGCTTGCCCTGGGACCACATGAGGTACCCTGAGAACCACAGTAATTGGGTTGTTTGCCTCCTGCTCCCATCCCTGCAGAGATTGAAGACATGCCACCATTTGAGCCACGGGTGTTCACAGCTGGCAGCGAGGAGCGTGTGGCCTGCTTGCCCCCCCAGGGTCTGCCAGAGCCCAGTGTGTGGTGGGAGCATGCAGGAGTCCGGCTACCCACCCGTGGCAGGGTGTTCCAGGAGGGCCATGAGCTGGTGTTTGCCAGTACCACGGAGAGTGATGCTGGTGTCTACACCTGCCACGCAGCCAACCTGGCCGGGCAGCGGCGACAGGATGTCAACATCACTGTGGCCAGTGAGCATTTTGCCCTGAGGGGTGAGGCGAGGTGGAGGGGAGCCCAGGTCCCCTGAGGCCTTGCTCTCTGGGTGCGATGTACAGAGGCTTCCCTGGTGCTCACCTGCGGCCCTCTCAACTCTGGACCTTGCTTGCTTGGGATTCCGTTGGCTGCTGGGAGGTGACAGTGGAGAGCCAGGCACAGAAGTTGGGGTGACAGCCCACACAAAAAAACAACCCTTGGGCTGGAAAGGAGGAGCAAAGGATTGGGAGTCTAGAGACCCAGGTCCCACTCTTTCCTCGGTGCACAGAGCAGCGATGGGTAGCAAGCCACCTGCTTTGCCAGGGCTCAGGCTCCTCATCCATAAAATGGGATTGATAACCCATTACTTACCCTACAAGGTGGTCAGAAAGATCAGATGTACTTGCAGTCAGCTGATAGGTTGGCTGGTGGCTGGCTGGTCCCCGGTGGCTTCATTCGCATGTTTCGAAGTTGACGGAGGATATATCTACCAGAGTGCCTTGGTTGTGTCCCCCGTGGCAGCTCTAGCAGGCCAGCTCCAGTCTCTTCACATGGTGGCTGGGGTTCGAGAGGCCAGTAGTGGAACCTGGAAGACTTCTCAAGGCATCAGCTTAGCAGTTGCTCAGTGTTTCTTCCACCGTGTTCTGTGTTGGGCCAGGCAAGTCACCGGCCACATAGACTCTAGGCAGTAAAGAAATAGACTGTCTCTCTCTCTCTCTTTTTTTTTAAGTTTACTTATTTATTTTGAGAGAGACAGTGCAATCAAGGGGGGCAGAGAGAGAGGGAGAGAGAGAGAGAGAATCCCAGGCAGGCTCTGCTCTGTCAGTGCAGAGCCCATGCGGGGCTTGAACCCACAAAACCGTGAGATCATGACCTGAGCTGAAATAAAAAGTTGGATGCTCAACCAGCTGAGCTACCCAGGCGCCCCTAGACTGGCTCTTGGTGGGGAAAGTGGCAGCAACACATTACAAAGAAGCAAGGGATGGAAGAACTGTTTACAGTCATCTTTGCAAACAGTCTGCCACAAGTCAGACAGGAAGTCCTTATAAGGTTTTGAGTCGGAGCGTGACATTCTCAAAAAATCACTCTAGCCGTTCTGAGAATACCAGAATGTTAGGGGCAGGAGTCAAAACAGGGAGCCCAGTTAGTGGATGAGTGTAATCATCCAGGGGCAGTGTTGAAGGGCCTGGAACAGAAGTGGTAGCAGTGGAGGTGAGAGAGATGGTCAAATTCAGGAGTTTCTGGAGCCAAAGTCGATAGGGTTTGTGTAGAATGGATGTGATGGGAGGCTGTGGAGAGGGAAGTCAAGGCTAGGTTTTGGCTTCTACTGTTGGCTGCATAGTGGCAATGTTGACCAAGACAGGGGAAACTGGGATGAGCAGGTTCTGGGGGAAATGATTTGTTCACTTTTGTACATAGAAAACCCAAGAGGCTTGTTGGATATGCAGTCAGAGATGGCAGTAGGCAGTTGGATTTGCAAGTCTGAAGCTTGTATGGGGGGAGGTCAGGAGTCAAGGTACAGGTTTGGGGATCATCTGCTCATATGGCATTGAAGGCCACAGATTGGCTGAGATTATTCAGGGGACAAGTATGGCTAAAACAGACCAGGGGGGCACCTGGGTAGCTCAGAGAGTTAAGGGTCCCACTTTGGCTCAGGTCATGATCTTGCGGTTTGTGGGTTCAAGCCCCGCATCCGGCTCTGTGCTGACAGCTCAGAGCCTGGAGCCTGCTTCAGATTCTGTGTCTCCCTCTCTCTCTTCCCCTCCCCTGCTTGGTCTCTGTCTCTGTCTCTCTCTGAAAAATAAATAAACATTAAAAAAATTTTAGAACACACCAGGGATCCGAGGACCAGGCCTTGGAGTGTTCCAGTGTAATAAAAAGAGCAAGGGTGTTGGAGTCCTGTAGACCAGGGATTTGAATCCTATCTGTATCAGGTATTAGCACATCACTGTTACTTCTTTAAACCTCTGTCTTTTCAGCTGTAAAATGGGTATAGGAATACATACTGAGGGGGTTTATTGTGACTGTTAACTAAGACGATGTTCAAAAGGTGCTGCCCATAGACCTTCCCTAAGGAGTAGTTGATGCAGTTTTCACCAGAGCAGGTGGGCTTCTGAGCTCAGGGTTGAGTGTGCTATTAGAGTTTTCAAGGATTGGATCCTTTGGTTGTGCAAACATGTTAACTGGTCTTCTGTTTTTTCCTTGTACCTCTAGCTGTGCCCACATGGCTGAAGAAGCCCCAAGACAGCCAGCTGGAGGAGGGCAAGCCAGGGTATTTGCATTGCCTGACCCAGGCCACACCAAAACCCACAGTCGTCTGGTATAGAAACCAGATGCTCATCTCAGAGGTGAGAACGCGGTTTGCTGCTGGTGGGAGAGGGCACTGTGGTCACCTGGCTAGCACTCCTTCCCCTGAAACTGCCCTCGGGGAGACGCTTGTGGGGCCGTGGGCAGAGTCATAGTCACATAATGCGTGCCGCAGGACTCGCGGTTCGAAGTCTCCAAGAACGGGACCCTGCGTATCAACAGCGTGGAGGTGTATGATGGAACGTGGTACCGCTGTGTGAGCAGCACCCCAGCCGGCAGCGTCGAGGCCCAAGCCCGTGTGCAAGTGCTGGGTGAGTGCACGTGAGTGAAGAGAGCCCCCGGCCCAGTGGGCAGGAGAGCAAAGGGGAAGGAAGGAGCAGCAGGGGCTCGGATCTTCAGGCCTGCCCTGGCCTCTCCAGCTGCCTCAGCTCCAACTCTTTCCACTCACCCACCCTCCCTCTACTGACACAGAAAAACTCAAGTTCACACCGCCACCCCGGCCGCAGCAGTGCATGGAGTTTGACAAGGAGGCCACGGTGCCCTGCTCAGCCACAGGCCGAGAAAAGCCCACTATTAAATGGATACGGGCAGGTGGGTACCAGGTGGGCATGGGGTGGGGGCAGGTAGGACAGCCTACTGTCCGATGTGTGCATGTCTGAGGACCAGCCGAGAATCCAGCACCGTGCCAGGCATTGTGGGAAAAAACCAGAAAAGTGGGACCAATTTTAGGCCAGTTAGGAAGAAAGGAGCCAGACACACCTGAGGTCGGGTTATGGCCTTAGACAAGTCCTCCTTCTCACTTTCAAAAGTGAGACTTTGTGTTACTTTGGGACATAAGTGTTACTTTGGGACATAAACGTAACAAGACAAGGGTCCCTTTAGAAAATTTCAGAGTGGGGGGTGCCTGAGTGGTTCAGTCATTTAAGCATCTGACTCTTGATTTTAGCTCAGGTCATGATCTCAAAGGTGTAGGATCAAGCCCCATGTTGGGCTCTGTGCCTAATGTGGAGCCCACTTAAGATTCTCTCTCTTCCTCTCCTTCTGCCCCTCCCCCACATGCTTTCTCTCTAAAAAACAACAAAAAAAAAAAAAGAAAGAAAAGAAAAGAAAAGAAAAGAAAAGAAAAGAAAAGAAAAGAAAAGAAAAGAAAAAAAAATTTGGGAGGAAAAATGCAGGATCCCATCATCCATAATCTTTGGGTGTGTTCCCCTTTCTTTTTCTATGTGTATCTTTCTGTTTGTACATAGCAATTTTATTAAACATATAATTTTCACTTATTAAACTTACATGAGTAAGTTTTGCTCACTATAGAAAAAGAAGACCCACTTAATTATGTAATTTTATACCCTTTTTTACTTAATGTTATCAAGCATTTCCACATACTTATATACATAAACATTGGTTTTGATGATTGTAATAATATTCTGATGATTGGAATCACTGTAATTTACTTAAATATTCCCTAAACATTGGAGATTTGGTTGTTAACCATCCTCCCTCTTCCCCTCTCTCCTTCTCTGTCTGCTTTCGCTCTCTCTCTTTTTATTGCTGCAATAAACATCTTTAAGCCAAAGTTTTTTCTGGATTTGGGCTTATTTCCTTTGGGAGAGATTCCCAGAAATGGAATAATTACGTATAAAAGGGTATGCACATTTTTGCAGCCCTTACCATGGATTGCTAAACTGTCAAAGGGCTGGACCAGCTTTTACATCTCCATGAGTAGTGTGAATGAGAGAGTAAGACTGTAGCTTTCGAGGAGGAAGTGGGCTCTCCCTGCTCAGGTGGTCTGGTGGAAGCTTTCTGTGGGAAGTGGGGCTCTAAGTGGATCTGAAGCCTGGATGGTGGCAAAGAGCAGGAAAGGGTTCTAGGAGTGAGAAGTGGCAGGCAGTGAGGATGAGAACAGGGCAGAGTTGGGGCCCAATCAGAAGTCAATTTTGCAAAAGTGAAATGTTGTATAGGGCAGTGGAAGGAGGTAGGACTGAAAAATTGGGGAAGGAGTAAGTAACGGGGGCTTCCCAACGCCTGGTTCAGGAGTTTGGGCTTTGTGGGTAGTCAGGAGCAATGGCATGATTTTGAGTGGAGGTGAGTGACAGAGCGCATTGCCAGTCACCCACGTGACTCTGGCCAAGCCTGTGATTTTCCCTTTGTTGCAGATGGAAGCAGCCTGCCGGAGTGGGTGACAGACAATGCAGGCACCTTGCACTTCTCCAGGGTGACCCGTGATGACGCCGGCAACTACACTTGCATCGCCTCCAATGGGCTGCAGGGCCAGATCCGTGCCCATGTCCAGCTTACTGTGGCAGGTGCGACCGTGGCAGGGCCCTGGGGCTGGGACTGGCAGGCCCCATGGGGCAGCCCACACCCCACCAGCCCCATTGCTCACTGCTCCCTACACCTTTTTGGGCTCTTCCCATCTAGTTTTCATCACCTTCAAGGTGGAACCAGAGCGCACGACTGTGTACCAGGGCCACACAGCCCTGCTACGGTGTGAGGCCCAAGGAGACCCCAAGCCACTCATCCAGTGGAAGGGCAAAGACCGCATCCTGGATCCCACCAAGCTGGGACCTAGGTAGGGCCGTCTCCCTCCCCTACCTACTGCACCTCTCCTGCGGCCGGTCTGCCCAGGAGCTGGCGAGGTGTGCAGTGCTGTGGCTTCTCTCCTGGCAGAATGCACATCTTCCAGAATGGCTCCCTGGTGATCCATGACGTGGCCCCTGAGGACTCAGGCCGCTACACCTGCATCGCAGGCAACAGCTGCAACATCAAACACACGGAGGCTCCCCTCTATGTTGTGGGTATGTGCTGGGGAGGGATGTCCTGCACGGGAAGTTGTGGGGCCAGACTTCTTTCTCTTTATTTTCATTGTCATCCCCTGTATATGGAAGACACTTAAACCATTTTTGTGTTGGGGGCTGGGATTCAGTGGTGTCCCCTCCACCATGCCATGGCATAGTGTCAGCTTCCTTGCTTAGAGCTGGGCTGTTGTTGATTTCACATGCCGCAGCTGGTGTTTGCGTGTTTGTGTATGTGTGTGTGTGTGTGCACATGCACGCAACTTGGGGAGAGGCATGGGAGTGGTACTCTTGTCCTAAAATGCTTCTTCCCAGGTCTCCTGCAGCAGCCGCACGTATATCTGGGAGGGCAGGGAGGGGAACAGGCCAGGGGACAGCAGGAAAGGGTTCCTTTGCTCTGGAGGCCCAGAGAGGATGATGTGTCAGGTAAAAGGTTCTGCCTAGAGTCAGGAACTCTTGGGGTTCAGATCTGGCCTCTCCTGCTAACCAGCTCTATGCCCTTAGAGGTGTTACTTCCTCTCTAGGGGCTTGTTTCTGTATCTGTAAGATGAGAGTGGTTTCAACAAGAAGTTCTTAAACTTTTGTGGTTTAGCAACAGAACTGTTTTTCTAGACAAAATATTCTGTGGAACTTACATGGGAAATAGTGAAGTGATAAGGCCCGTTTGTAGAAACATTAGGTGTGAGGCAGGAGTCAGGGGATCTTGCATCGTCTCCCCCACAGCCCTCTCTCCCTCAGTTTCCCTAACGATTCCTGGCTTCTCTTTCACTGGAATAGAAGATCCTTTCCACAAACACATTTCTTTAAGAATTTGCTCTGTGTCAGGCAGTGTCTCAAACTAGAAATTCCCAAATGCTGCTCTTCAGGGCCTGGCTCAAGATGTCAAGTCACGTAGGAAGCTTATTAGCAATAGTGCAGGTTTGTGTTGACATCTTGACAGATGTGTTTTTTTTAATGTGTGTTCCTAGCCTCATGTTCAGATGCACACCAGCTTGGGAATCACTGGCCTCATGTCCTTCAGAACTCTTTATGACCTTGGTAGGGCCCAAGGACCCAGCCCTGGTTAAAGCCAGTGACAGTGGTGACCCCTCCTGGTTTTCTGGTTTGGCCAGACCATCGAGGTTGTCAGGTTGTCTCTGCGTAGGGTGGGGAAGGGCTAGTCGAGAAGTAGGGCCGGGTTTGCTTCACAGGCCCCTGCCCAGACCCTTCTTTGTGTCTCTCAGACAAGCCGGTGCTGGAGGAGTCAGAGGGCCTGGGCAGCCCTCCCCCGTACAAGATGATCCAGACCATTGGGCTCTCCGTGGGCGCTGCTGTGGCCTACATCATTGCCGTGCTGGGTCTCATGTTCTACTGCAAGAAGCGTTGCAAGGCCAAGCGCCTTCAGAAGCAGCCCGAGGGCGAGGAGCCCGAGATGGAGTGCCTCAATGGTGAGGGCCGGTGGTGTGGAGGTGGTGCCAGTGTGCAGGTGCTAAGCGCCCTCCTGCGGCCACAGAGAGAGCTGCAGCGCTGGGCAGCCTGGGTCCTAGCCAAGCTGCCCCACCCCTAGCTGGAAGCCTGGAGTTGGCCCATTCCCAGGGCCGCGGTGTCTGAGCAACCTGGCTCAAGACTTCCTCACTGGAGCTTCCGGGCCAGCTTCTGTGTTTCCCTGCCTTCTCCGTGCACTACTAAACCGCAGATGCAATTAGTATACGCATTCACGTTTCTGTTGCACATCCTGTCTCCCAGTCTGTTTCCCTTCTCCTGGGTTTCCCCCATCAGTTTAGGTGTTCAGGAGCAGGGCCTGGAGCTCCCTCACTCTGATTTCCCCTTTGTGCCTGTTTAGGGCTTTGCACGGAGGAGGCCCTACGAAAGCAAAAACGCTTCTGTCAACATAGTGTCCAGGGACCAGTGGTTCAAATGAGACTTGTACCCTTTGTTCTGTTTCCGAGGTTGTGATCAGCTGCCTCAACACGTGGTTATGATTTAAGGGATGCCTGCTCGCCCCTTCCCCATCAGTTAGTTCATCAGTTGGACTGGCCTTTTTGTGTGGGACACCATGATTGGACCCACTCTGACGGAAGTGGAGGTTTGGGGGAGAGGAGTGAGGTCCCCATGGTGGCCAGAGTGGTCTCATCCTGATACCCCCTCCCCCTGCCCCCCCCCCCCCCCCCCCCGCCCCACCATGCTCCTTCTCCTCAGGTGGGCCTTTGCAGAATGGGCAGCCCTCAGCGGAGATCCAAGAGGAAGTGGCCTTGACTAGCTTGGGCTCTGGCCCTGCGGCCACCAACAAACGCCATAGCACCAGTGATAAGATGCACTTCCCGAGGACGAGCCTACAGCCCATCACCACACTGGGTGCGTTGCCTTGGTCACAACTATCCCTGCTTCTCTCTTGAGGTTAGGTTAGGGCTGGCGGCTCTAAAGTCCCTAAAACTTAGGACATTGGAGCAGGGGGCGAGAGGCACAGGGGAGATAAGTGCAGTGTGTCCCCAGTGCCTGTACATGCCTCACCTCCACAGTTGTCATTCCTGTACATTAATTACTTGACGTTTCCTTTAGATTAACTGATTTAAAACAAAACTTAACAGGAATTAGTTTTGTTCTAGGAGAAAATGTGAGAAATTACAGATCTGTGGGAGTTAAATTTTTTCTGAGTGTACATTAAAACATGTACCTGTTGGGGGCGCCTGGGTGGCGCAGTCGGTTAAGCGGCCGACTTCAGCCAGGTCACCATCTCACGGTCCGTGAGTTCGAGCCCCACGTCAGGCTCTGGGCTGATGGCTCAGAGCCTGGAGCCTGTTTCCAATTCTGTGTCTCCCTCTCTCTCTGCCCCTCCCCCGTTCATGCTCTGTCTCTCTCTGTCCCAAAAATAAATAAACGTTGAAAAAAAAAATTAAAAAAAAAACCACAAAAAAAAAAACATGTACCTGTTGACCTGTTTATCAAGAGCCACCTAAAATTCTCAGATGAGCCTTCCTTTGGAAAATGCTGGTTATGAATTCCACCCTTCATTTTACACATTTTACACAGTCTCATTGGAGACTGTGAAGCCCAGCATGAGGTAGGGAGGGGTTTGCTCAGGGTCACGCGGCACAAGTAGGGCCAGCGCCCCATCCAGCCGGGTGGGGCACAGCAAAGGCTTCCCTCTGTGAGAGGCAAGGCACCTCCCCAAGTCAGAGGCTCCTCTCCTTGAGCAAAAGCAGCTGATGGATTCGGACCTGCACCCACAGGGAAAAGTGAGTTTGGAGAGGTGTTCCTGGCCAAGGCCCAGGGCTTGGAGGAGGGGGTGGCGGAGACCCTGGTGCTTGTGAAGAGCCTGCAGAGCCGGGATGAGCAGCAGCAGCTGGACTTCCGGAGGGAGTTCGAGATGTTTGGGAAGCTGAACCACGCCAACGTGGTGCGGCTCCTGGGGCTGTGCCGGGAGGCCGAACCCCACTACATGGTGCTGGAGTACGTGGACCTGGTACGCTGGGCTGCGGGGGGAGGGGACCTGGGAGTCTAGGGCTCTGGCTGGGGGTGGGGCACCACGGGAGCCTCCTCTCACCTGGTCTCCGTCTGCCTGCCCTTGCCTCCTTGAGACACTCAGCCTCCGGTCCCTGCCAGCTCTCTGACACCTGCCTGTCCATCTTTCCTGTCCTCCAGCCCCATGCCTGGGGGTCTGGTCCCCGGTTCTTCCCAGCTTCTCCCTCTGTGCACCACATGGATGCATTCCAGGCCTTCTTCCTTGACTTGGGTTTTCTTTGGTTTGTCTTTTTTCCTTCTCTCCAGGGCTTATGACCCTTTAGGAATAAACTTAGCAGGACTGGTTTTCCTTCCTGGCATCCCGTACCATCTGGGGCACCAGTGTGAGCCCAGTTGCCAGCTTTCTCTTCCCACCTTAGTTGCCATGTCCCATTATGCCTCTTACTGTGCATCCCTCCCCCCCCCCCCCCGACCGATCTAAGCCTTATTCCCTTGGTCCTCAAGCTGCTGCTTGTCACACCCTCTGCCCAGCTCACAGGAAGGGGAGGAGCAATTCTCTTTCCATTGGCAGCTGCTTATGAGTACTTTATGGATGTTTCTGCTGCTGCTGTTCCTTCCCTCCTCCCTATGTTTATCAGATAATAACCCCCTGGGGGACAGGGGTTCCCTCTCAGGTCTGTGAGGCTCCCTGAGGGCAGGGGCTTTGTCACCCACCTCTTTGCAGCTCCCCTGAGGGTAGGAATGGCAGTCCCCCAGTCTTTCTGACTGAGAGAGATTCTAAGAGCCATTTTCTGTATATTTTTAAATTCCCACTAGACTTCCTGCAAGGGAGTGGGGGTGGAGGTTCAGGTCAGGGCTTCTCACCTGCACAGGTAGGCACTCTGTGAGCACCTGCTTGGTTTGATGCTTTGGAGATAATAGTTGGCCTCTGACCTGACAGCGATGCTTGGCTTTTCCCTCAGGGAGACCTCAAACAATTCCTGAGGATTTCCCAGAGCAAGGATGAAAAACTGAAGTCACAGCCCCTCAGCACTAAGCAGAAGGTGAGAACAGGGCGGGAGAGGTCCCCAAGGGTGGGCCAGCATCATGGGCAGTCATCATAACAGAGGTGCCACTGACGGAATGCTCCCTGTGGACCAGGCGGGACTTTACATGTGTTATCTCTGTGATCACAACTGTCCTCTGAAACAGATGTCATTTTGTAGATAAAGAACCTGGGGCTTGGAGAGGTTAAGTGACTTGTCCCAGATCACATGGCCACCAAATGCCTGTGTGTTGCTGTGGTGCCTTCATCTCGAAGGGCTGCTCTTGGCCCTTGCTGCTGGAGCAGTATGTCTGCCCCCTGCAGTGAACACTGAGCTGGAGGAGCCGCAAAGGGGACAGGCAGGGCAGGGTGTGGCCCCGAGAGTGTTTCATCAGCCTCTGAGTGTGGAAGTCTCTTCTGTGAAAGGGCTGCCCGTGTTTCACTCCCTGTGGTTTCACACTCTCGCTCTCACTTGGGTTGTGGGCTCCCAGCCTTTCCTTCCGGTTCTCTTCCTGCCTTCCAGGCACAGATCCCTGGCTGGGGCCCCATGGTGGAGCAGACCTGGCTTGAAACAGTGAAGCAGGGAAAGCTTGCCTACTGCCCCCTGCCCTCCTCAGACGATACCTCGATACCTTCTGTGGCCCAGCTCTTCCTGCCCACAGCCTCCTTCCTTCCCCTCTGAAATGGATCCGCCTCCTTCCCTGGGACTGGGCATTCTGCTACTAAGCTGATGGCAGAGTCACCTCATAAACCAGTCACAGTGCAGGGCAGGTAGGCAGTGACTGCTAGGGCCCTCCCTCCCAGGTGACCATTCCTTGCCTTGTAGGTTGACCCAGGTCACAGATTCAGGGGCAAGAAAGAAGGTATGGCTGGTTGATCTGTAAGGGGAATGGGACCCTGGCCACCCCTGGGGAAGTGGCTCTGCACCCTTCAGGCTGGCTTCCTCATAATTTACCGAGGCCCACATAGGACAAGTGACCTGGCCCCAGGTCACCCAGAGCTGACCTCCTGATACCAGGCCCCTGTCTCCACCTCTCAAGCTGCAGGAACTGTCTGCAGTGGCTGTAGATGGAAAGCCACAGGACAGGATGTGCTATTCTGCCTAAGTAGGATGTCAGGGCCCCAGAGTTCACAAATCAGGACATGCAAGGAGCCAATGAGTCTTTACTGAGCCAGTCATGGCCCTAAGGGCCCTTGGGGCTGCAAAATTGAAACTGCCAGGCGTCCTTGGGGCATTTAGGATCTAGTAAGGGAGCTTGGGAAAATGAATATGGCATGTGCCTTGTAGACTTCAGGTACTACACGGGAAGTGAATGACAGACATAAATTAAGAGACATCGAAGACATGCATCCTTTAGGTGAACAGACGGTGTGGTTAACAAAGAAGGTTTCCTGGTAGAAAAGTAATTTGAGTTCAGTTCTCAAGGAGAGGAAGTAGTTGAATGGCAGGAAGGGAATGGCTTCAGGAAAGAGGGGAGTCAGGTAGGTTTGTTTGGGATAGGGATGTAGGCAAGCGGACAGGAAGTCAATTACCTCTGTCACGTGACCTGAGGGACTCTCTTTGGTTGAAAGTCCTCACAGCCTGTGCTAAAGATCTGTCCCCCACTTTTCCTCCCTAGCATCTTAAATGTGATGGAGAGCTTTAATAAGTTGGGTTCCACACTCTTCAAGGACAATATTCTGCATCGTATGGGAGATGGGTTTTGCGTAAAATAAAATTTGTAGGTTTCTTGACCATACCTCAGACGGAGAGAATAGGAATATCTGAGGATGGGGTCTGAGGACCTGCGTTTTTCAAACAGGCTCTCCAGCAAATTCTTAAGCTCAGTAAAGTTCAAGGAGTCCTGGTATATAGGATGCTGGCTTTGAAATGTTTGTCAGGATTCCCTATAAGAAATGCATTTTAGGGGCGCCTGGGCGGTTCAGTCAGTTGTGCTTCTGACCCTTGATTGTGGCTCAGGTCATGATCCCAGGGTCATGGAATCGAGCCCTGGGTTGGGCATTGGGCTCCGTGCTGAGTGTGGAACCTGCTTAAGATTCTCTCCCTCTTCCCTCTCTCCTGCTCGTGCACACGTGCACGTGCTCGGTCTCTAGCTCTCTCTCTTTCTCTCAAAAGAAAGAAATGCATTTTACATCATGCCCCAAATAGCATGCACACACATAGGGGCGCCTGGGTGGCTCAGCTGGTTAAGTGTCTGACTCTTGGTTTCAACTCAGATCATGATCTCATGGTTCATGGGTTCGAGCCCTGCATCGGGCTCTGCACTGGCAGCTGGTATGGAGCCTGCTTGGGATTCTCTCTCTCTGCCCATCTCCCTTTCCCCACCTCAAAATAGATAAATTTTTTTTAAAAAGAACACACACACACAACTCAAGTTAAACTTTCCAAACATTGTATTTGATGCACTTGATATTTTCTATCCTATTTTTTTTTAACCCACTAAATTGATTTTGAGACCCATGTGGGGCCTGATCAGTAGTTTGAAAAATACTGCTTTTTGGGGATTCCAGGAAAATGAAAATTCTTAGGAAAGGTATACTAAAACTTGTAGACACTTTCTTGTGCTAATAATAATCTATTGAACTGCTGCATCACTTTATATTCCTAGGGTTCTAGGGGAATGGAAGGAGGAAGAGTTAAGTTTTTAAAGAGAGGTGGATGGTAGGCAGGGTGCTCCCACGGCCAGGTAGAATTGGAACGGGAGTGTCTAGTTGGTGTGGGGGGGGGGGGCTGGGGAGAACCCCAGGAGAATTTCAGGATATCAGTGAAGCACTGACAGAAATCAGACACGGGCCCTGGGTGTTGGCATAATTATAGGTAATGCTTGTTCGAGTAGCTGATGAGATGATGGAGATTTTGAAGTCAGGGAACTGTAACCTGTGACTTCTCTTTGGGTTCCTGCAGACTAATGACAGGATGAGGAACAGGGTCGGCTTAGCACACCTCGAGGACAACAGTATAGGCAATCAGATGCTGTAGCATGAGAATGGCACAATGCTGTCACGAAGCGTTAGCCAGAACCTGCGCAAGCCCTGAGACTGTCATGTTGGAAAGGAAGGAGTGGGTCTGGTCTTTACCAAAGAGCAGGCCTTTATAACAGTATTTGGAAATCAATCCTGTGGCCATCTGATGGCATCTTGCCCAGCAGTAAGGAAACACTTAATTGGCTTGGGCCTAACAGAATTCCCTTTTACTGTCCTCACTTAGCCAGCATTTCCAGAAGCACTGCCGCTCTGGAAAGATAGCAAGTTAGTCACCATGCCAAGTCCACTGTCTTGTGTTTCCCTTGACTAGTAGCAGATTGTTTAGCTATTGAGCCAGATCAGAGAGAGCAGGCTGGGGGGAATGCTTAGTCTGATGAAGTCACATTACAGAAGGCTTTGTCCCTGGGCGCCTGGGTGGCTCAGTCAGTTAAGTGCCTGACTTCGGCTCAGGTCATGATCTCACAGTTCTTTTTTTAATTTATTTTTTTTTAATGTTTATTTATTTTTGAGAGAGAGAGAGAGAGACAGTGCAAGTCAGGGAGGGGCAGAGAGAGAGGGAGACACAGAATCTGAAGCAGACTCCAGGCTCCAAGCTGACTCTCAGCACAGAGCCTGACGCAGGGTTCGAACCCACAAACTGTGAGATCATGACCTGAGCCAAAGTCAGACGTTCAACCGACTGAGCCACCCAGGTGCCTCTTTGATCTCACAGTTCTGCACTGACAGTGCGAAGCCTGCTTGAGATTCTCTCTCCCTCTCTCTGCCCCTCCCCCACTGTGCTTGCTCTCTCTCTAAGTAAGAAAGTAGAAACAAAAGCCTTTGTCCCGTACAGATAACCTGGCAAGGCTGGACAATGCCCTGCAGTTTTGAAGCCTGAGATAGAGTCTGGTTGTTAATGACACGACCACTTCTCATCTCGCCCTTTTACCACCAGTGGCACTTGGGGCATTCTGAGGATGGCAGTCTGGGGGCAACTTTGGGAGTGTGTGGTGGCCTCTACTTTTCCTTGAAGACACAGGGGGGCTGTGCACCCAGGGGGGACTCCATCATCCTGGGGACCTGTTCACATGACTTCTTCAACTCTCCTCACTGGTTATACGTGTTTGGTTGACGCTATCTGGGGATTTATGTCTTTATTTTGTTAAGGGAAATACACCAAAAAGATGAGATTTTTCCCAACTCTTTTTTTTTAATTTTTATTTTTTTTAGTGTTTATTTTTGAGAGAGAGGGAGCACGAGCAGGGGAGGTGGGGGGAGAGAGAGAGAGACAGACAGAGAGGCAGAGAGAGACACACACAGACAGAATCCGAAGCAGGCTCCAGGCTCTGAGCTGTCAGCATAGAGCCCGACACAAGGCTCGAACTCATGAAACACGTGATCATGACTTGAGCCGAAGTCAGATGCTTAACTGATTGAGCCACCCAGGTACCCTGAGATTTTTCCCAGCTCTTGATGGTATCCCTGATTCAGCACCTCTGCATATGCAGTGTCAGCCAATATATTGGATATATAGATCAGTCCAGTCTGGTGCTGCTTTGAATCAGTGCTGTCTACCAAACTTCCTGCAGTGATGGAAATATTTTCTGTTTAGTGCTGTCCGACTCTAGTGAGTCGCTAACCTCACGTGGCCACTGAGCATTTATAATGTGGTGAGAGCTCCTGAGGAACTGAATTTTTAATTTTGTTAGGTTTTAAAATTTTTTTTCAACGTTTTTATTTATTTTTGGGACAGAGAGAGACAGAGCATGAACGGGGGAGGGGCAGAGAGAGAGGGAGACACAGAATTGGAAACAGGCTCCAGGCTCTGAGCCATCAGCCCAGAGCCTGATGCGGGGCTCGAACTCACGGACCGCGAGATCGTGACCTGGCTAAAGTCGGATGCTTAACCGACTGCGCCACCCAGGCGCCCCAAATTTTGTTAGGTTTTAACTAACTTACATAATCGCACAGGGCTAGGGGCTACTGTTTGGGACAGCACAGGTTTAAACCATTTTTTCATTGTGTTTTTTCCTGATGTTAACGAAGTATAGTTTTATTTAACTTTTTAACAGGTTCTATATTCCGTTTGCTTTTCCCCAAACCATTTCTTATGTGTGACTTTTAAATTTTTTTAGTTTTCTAAAATTAATTTAAGTAATCTTTATACCCAGCGTGGGGCTTGAACTCATGACCCCAAGATCAAGAGTCGCACGCTCTTCCCACGAAGCCAGCCAGGTGCCCCTAAATTAAAAAATTTTAATTGAAGTATAGTTGACATACTATGTTCGTTTTAGGTGTACAACCTAGTGTTGTTGTTATATACATTGTATTTTATGTATTCTATTTTGTATTTGTGTTTATGTATTTGTATTTATGTATTCTATATTTATGTATTCTGTTTTGCCATCCCCCCACCCCCCTCCCCTCTGGCAACGTCCAGTTTGTTCTCTTTATTTATGAGTCTGTTTTTCCTCCATTGTTGTTATTGTTGTTTGTTTGTTTTGTTTTTTAGACTCCACACATAAGTGAAGTCATATGGTATTTGTCTTTCTCTGTCTGACTTTTTCCACTGAACGTATCGCCCTCTAGGTCCATCCATGTTGTCACAAATGGCGAGATCCCATTCTTATGGCTGAATAATATTCAACTGTACATATATGCCACCTCTTCTTTATTCGTTCATCTATCAGTGGACACTTAGGCTGCTTTCATTTTTGGCTGCTGCAAATAGTGCTGCAGTAAACATAGGGGTGCATGTATTTCTTCAAATTAATGTTTTTGTTTCTTTAGGTAAATACCCACAAGTGGAATTACTGGATTGTATGGTACTTCTACTTTTAGTTGTTGTTTTTTTTTATTAGGATGTTTTAGGTGTTATTTATTTGTTTGTTTGTTTTAAGTAATCTTTATGCCCAATATGGGGCTTGAATTTACAACCCAAAGATCAAGAGTTGCATGCTCTGAGGCATCTCAGTGGCTCAGTTGTTTGGGCCTCTGGCTAAGGCCTGGGTTAGGCTGGGACTTCGGCTGAGGTCATGATCTCATGGTTCGTGGGTTCGACTCCCACGTCAGCCCCTGTGCTGGCAGTGTGGGGGCCTGCTTGGGATTCTCTCTTTTCCCCTCCCCCGCTCCCCTCCCCCCCTGCCCCTCCCCCACTGCCCCGCTCCCCGCTCGTGTGCTTTCTCTCTCTCTCTCTCTCTCTCTCTCTCTCTCTCAAATAAACTTAAAAAAAAAAAATGAGGGGCACCTGGGTGGCTCAGTTGGTTGAGCGTCCGACTTCGGCTCAGGCCATGATCTCACGGTCTGTGAGTTCGAGCCCCGCATTGGGCTCTGTGCTGTCAGCTCAGAGCCTGGAGCCTGCTTTTGATTCTGTGTCTCCCTCTCTCTCTACCCCTCCCCTGCTCATGCTCCGTCTCTCTCTCTGTCAAAAATAAATAAACATTAAAAAAAAAATGAGTCGCCTGCTCTATCAACCAACAGAGCCAACCAGGCGTCCCTATTTTTAGTTTTTTGAGGAACCTCTATACTATATTCCAGAATGGCTGCACTAATTTACATTCCTACCAACAGTGCATGAGGGTTCCTTTTTTCCCACACTCTTGCCAACACTTGTTATTTCTTGTCTTTTTGATACTAGCCGTTCTGATTGGTGTGAGGTAATATCTTGTGTGTTTTGTAGGATTTATTTATTTAGAGAGAGAGAATGAGAAAAGCACAAGTCGGGTAGAGGGGGGGGAGAGAGAGAGAGAGAGAGAGAGAGAGAGAGAGAGAGAGAGAGAGAGAGAGAGAGAGAGATTGGGAGGGAGAATCCCAAGCAGGCTTCACATTTGGTGTAGAGCCCGACACCGGGCTCAATCCCACGACCCTGGGATCACAACCCCAGCTGAAATCAAGAGTCAGAGGCTCAACTGACTGAGCCACCCAAGCGCTCCTCATTGTGGTTTTGATTTGCATTTCTCTGATGATGAGTGATGTGGAGCATCTTTTTATGTGTCTATTGGCCATCTGTATATAGACCATTGTTTTTAAAACTTTTGACTGAGACTTACAGTAGCAAATAGCACATTTGTATCACAAGCCAACACACGCATGTGTATGTACTTTTTTAATGAGAAAAGTTTTATGAATGACACTTACCTTTACTGAGTGTTATATATACTCTGATATTTTTCATTCCATTTAAAAATTTTTATTGCCCATTATGATTCACTCGATTGGTTTCATGACCTACTAATAGGTTGTCACTACAGTTAGCAAACCACCAGAGGAGGCAGTGGGGCCCACAGGGATGTCACTCACCAGTGCACACAGATTGAGATCTGTCTTTGGAGTGACCCCCTCTTGGTGCTTAGGCTTCATCCTCTGCCAGCCTTTCTGTGACCTGGGAGTCAGGCCAGTGAGACCGCTTGGAGCCACAAGGATGCTAAAGGGTCAGTTTGTAGCCAGCACCCCACCCCCGGGCTTGCTTATGGGTAGACAGCCCTTCCCGTTCCCGCATTACCAGTGATATGAGCCAGGAGAGGCAGCTGTATTGTTGGGGAGAGAGCTGGGCTCTGGCATTAGACTGGGTACAGAGCCTTGCAGGGGACCACGGGTAAAGCTGAGGATGACCCCCACACTACAAGGTGTACACGGGAGAGGCGGCCAGCCTAACTCAGGGCTTGGCATACAGCAGGTGCTCAGCATGTTCCCGGGCCCTTCTCTCTGGCTCGGTGGTTTCCTTCTTGCACCAGCAGCCCCTCTACCGCTCCCATTCGCTTGTTTTCGTTTCCGAACTTCAGGACCATAGACGCTGATTGACCATGGTCTTTGGTTAAGACATACTGTCATCATTGGTCCACACACGGGCTGCTTTTACTTAGTGTTATTTTTCATTTGTGTGCATGTGTATGTGTGTATATGTTTGGTAACTTTTGATATTTCAGACTTAAAAGAGGATAAGAATAGTTCAAGGAACCCCTACAAACCATTTGCCCAGGTTCAATTATTTGCATTTTACCCCATTTGCTTTATCAATCTCTTGCTATAGGTACGTGGATTTTTTTTTTAAGTTTTTCTTCATGTTTATTTTTGATAGAGATGGAGTGTGAATGGGAGAGGGGCAGAGAGAGAGGGAGACACAGAATCCGAAGCAGGCTCCAGGCTCAGAGCTGTCAGCACAGAGCCTGACACGTGGCTCGAACCCACGAACTGTGAGATCATGACCTGAGCCGAAGTCGGACGCTTAACCGGCTGAGCCACCCAGGCGCCCCATAAACGGATATTATTTTTATGTATTTTTTTTCCTGAACAATTTGAAATAAGTGGCAGACTTTTGACCTTTTGCAGTCAGATACATGTACAACGGTATCACCAGGCCGTGATTTTTATTTCCTTGATAAGATTGGTTACTGGCAGCATTCTTATCTTCATTTCTTCTGATTGTATTACATGGTAGGTGACTTCTCCCTTATGAATCCTGAGAGTGAGCCTGTATGCCAGGAGAAACACACAGCTGGCCAGTAACTTGTTAAATAAGCTCCCCCAGGGACCTCTTTTCATTTGTTTGCTTTGTTTTTATATACAAGGAAATGCTACAGGTCATACGCATCCCCAGTGGGTTCTCCCAGGGTTTGAATATAAGGTGACAGAGTGAAGGGGCCTTGGGTCTTTACAAGCACTCCCCTGATACTCTGCTTTTTCCTGCTTGGCATGGACCACCCTCTCCCTGGTGGTGGCAGCCTCCTGCAGGTACACTTCTCATCTCCTTTCTAGACTGCTCTCTCACCGGGACCCCTGCCCTGCTGTGCCTGTTCTGTTCCACCAACACCCAGCTGTGTGTGGTGTCCAGTGCTCCACGTGCTCCATACTTGTCCAGTCCATCGATACATACTTTTTAAATGTTAATATAATTTAATTGTGATTCCATTTAATACGTTAAGTAATGTATTATATACAATAATGATGGTAATAGCAAAAATAATAATAATACACATGACTGGACATTTTATTTATTTTAAATTTCTTTTTAATGTTTCTTTTTGAGAGAGAGAGAGAGAGAGAGAGAGAGAGAGAGAGAGAGACAGAGCATGAGTGGGGGAGGGGCAGAGAGAGAGGCAGACACAGAATCCGAAGCAGGCTCTAGGCTCCAAGCTGTCAGCACAGAGCTGACACAGGGCTCGAACCCGTGAGCTGTGAGATCATGACCTGAGCCGAAGTCGGAAGTTCAACTGACTGAGCCACCCAGGCGCCCCCATGGCTCGACGTTTTAAAAAGGAGATCAGCGAAAAATATCCCCAACTCTCTTACACTTTGGCATTATTTTGTAGAGCTAGAGATACTCCTAATCCGTGACCAGTGTCTCAGTATTTTAAAGAAACTCAAGCATGTATACCCATCAGGACAGTTATAGCAGCACTGTTGTTTTTAGAGAGAGACAGAGAAAGAGCACACACCTGAGCGGGGAAGGGGCAGAGGGAGAGGGAGAGGGAGAGCAAATCTTAAGCAGGCATCATGCTCAGCGCAGAGCCCGATGCGGGGCTCAATCTCAGGACCGTGAGATCATGAGCTGAGCCGAAATCGAGTTAGATGCTTAACCCACCGAGCCACCCAGGTGTCCTGCAGCAGTTTTTAATAGCCAAAAACTGGAGAAAAACAAATATCCATTGGCAGTAGAATGAATGAATTGTGGTGTATTTATGGTGAAAAAGGACTAAGTACAGTGATCCCCGCAAACAAACACACACAAAAACGGATGGATCTCACAATATTGAGTGAAAGAATCAAGACCCAAAAGTACTTCCAACTTTATCTGGTTCAGCGGGACTGAATTCTGTGGTTTAGGAATGAATGTATGTGTAAGTGGGAAAACTATAAAGAACAGCCAAGAGATTATTATTGTAAAAGGCAGGATAGGGGTTACCTCTTGAGAGGGAGAATATATGATTAAAAAGGAGCCCTTGGGGTTTCTGGGATGCTAGCATTGTCGGGTTTTGTTTTTGTTTTTACTTAGTGACAGTTACCTGAGTGTGAGCTTTTTAATTTGTGGGAGTATATGTATATTTTATGAAGTTTTCTTATGCAATTCACAATTTAAAAATATTTAGATTGCCCGGCTTTTCTACTCTCTAGTCCCCAGCTCCTCTGCTTGGAGGCAGCCAGTCCCATGTGTATGTACATTCACACACATGCACAGAAAACACACACACACGCATATGTCTTGTTTTGTTTGTTTTAAGCACAACTAGCAGAAATCATGTAATTTTGAAGTAAAAAAGGAACAACCCACAAACATGTAAGCTGTGATTACTGTCCAGTTATGTTTCACTCAACAGGTGGTTAATATGGATGTGTTCTCCCTGCCCCATGTGCCACTTAACCTAATCTAACAGCTGCTCTGTGTCAGAGTGGTTCCAAGAGCTTAACTTCATTTAACGCAGTTCTTCTAACAGACCAGTGAGACAGGCGCTGTTATTATCCCCATTTTATAGAGAGGGAAATCGAGGCTGTTGTGTCTTTGCTTCAGGGCTCCCTACATGTCTCAGCGATGGCGTTGAGACCTCACCAAGGGTTGTGTCGGGGATGGTCGCCTTGATCTCTAGTCCTGGGCTGTTCTGACAGGCCCCTTTCTCGCTGCAGGTGTCACTGTGCACCCAGGTGGCCCTGGGCATGGAGCACCTGTCCAACAATCGCTTTGTGCACAAGGACCTGGCCGCTCGGAACTGCCTGGTCAGCGCCCAGAGACAGGTGAAGGTGTCGGCCCTGGGACTCAGCAAGGATGTGTACAACAGGTAGAAGGACACCGGTCGGGGTGGTGAGGGCCAGAGGGCAGGCGAGGCTTGGGGGTATGTGGGAAAGTGCTTAGTGTCTGCTTGATCCAAAGCTGGAGGGCTTGGGAGGGGACAGAGTTTCCCCATCCTTTCTCCAAAGGTGTAACAGGCTTCTTAGCCAGTGGGCCACAGGTCCCTGATGCTTGTAAGTTTTCTCTCTATAAAACGTTATGAACCTTTTTTATAGCTTTATAACAGTTTATATGTAATTTCACTGTCCGTATGGTTCCCTCTGTAACTTCCTAAGTTCAGTAATTGCTATCTTGAAGCCTAAGACTTGGAGCTCAGCAGCCACAGCCAGAGATTGCTCTGGAATGTGCACTCACTCTATAGCCTCTCCAGGGAACTTCCCCCTGGCTCTGAGTCACCACAGTTCCGTCTGGCTGTTCCTTTAGTCGTGATTGGTTTATCACTAGTAAAGCTCTTCAACTTTTCTTTCCATGTAATATGTTGTTTTTCACATTTTCTTTTAAACAGAAAATGCATATGATTGTTAGCTTTTATTATTTATTTTTTAATTTTTAAAATAATGTTTATTTTTGAGAGAGAGAGAGAGAGAGAGAGCAAGCATGAGTGGGGGGAGGGGCAGAGAGAGAGGGAGACACAGAATCCGAAGCAGGCTCCAGGCTGTCGGCACAGAGCCCGACGCAGGGCTTGAGCCCACAAACCTTGAGATCACGGTCTGAGCCAAAGTCAGACACTTAACCGACTGAGCCACCCAGGCACCCCCGATGTTAGCTTTTAGAAACATTAACATTTAGGCAAATTTTGATTCTTAACCAAATTTTTACCCTCAGACCCCACGTGGATGCCTCCAAGTTTCATCCAGCACACACCCATGCTTTGCATAAATGTTAACCAATTTCTCTGAGGGCCTTGATGTAGAAAAATAGGGTTCTAGCCTGGGTATGAGACCCAGACGTGGGCTGAGGTTGGGATCCCAGGCCGTGTTCCCCATTCTACCCAGTGAGCCCGGGAGGCCCCACCCCACCTCTGTGTATGCTTCTTTCCCACAGTGAGTACTACCACTTCCGCCAGGCCTGGGTGCCGCTGCGTTGGATGTCCCCCGAGGCCATCCTGGAGGGCGATTTCTCCACGAAGTCCGACGTTTGGGCCTTTGGCGTGCTGATGTGGGAAGTGTTCACCCATGGAGAGATGCCCCATGGTGGACAGGCAGATGATGAAGTGCTGGCAGGTAGGCAGTTGTGTTTCCAGAGGTTGATTGCAGATGTTCTCCAGGTGGAGAGTTTGCTCAGGGTCCTGGGGCTGACTAAGCCTGCCTCACCTCTCAGGCTGGTGTTAGCAGGTATACAGGCATGGCCACTCCAGCTGAAAGACTAATTAATATTTATATACTGGTTGGTAAATAGTCTTTGACCCCAGTGCCCAGTCCAGCTACTCTGATGCCTGCCCATTGACCCCACTTCAGTCCTCGTGCATTGCCTGCCTCCCGTGCGGCATGGACCTCTCCCCACCAGTCAGAGAGACCCGGGGCCAGCGCCAGGGGAATCATCACCTTTGATTGCAAGATACTTCCTGCACACTCCTTGAGTCAGTGCCCACCCACTGGCAAGCGCCCCTGACCCTGAGTTGCCCTCATGTGGCTGCTTATGGGAACTGCAGGCCTCGCAGAGTCAGACAGGTGGTTAAACGTTTCGACTAATGCTCCACCGGCCATCTTCCCTACAGACTTGCAGGCTGGGAAGGCGAGACTCCCTCAGCCTGAGGGCTGCCCTTCCAAGCTCTATCGGCTGATGCAGCGCTGCTGGGCCCTCAGCCCCAAGGACCGGCCCTCCTTCAGTGAGATCGCCAACACCTTGGGAGACAACCCGGCAGACAGCAAGCCTTGAGGAAGGAGCCCAGGCAGGCCGTGCCTCAGGATGGTGTGGGCAGGGGAGGACCTCTTGAGGGGCACCCACAGCATGATGGGCAAGATCCCTGTCTTCCTTGTCCCTAGGGGCCCTGCCCTGGGACCACAGGCACTATTAAGGTCTGGGCAGGGCCTGGGGTTTCCTCCTCTTCCTCATCCTCAGCCCTTGGGGAGGCTGATTCAGACCCAGACTGAGTGACCAGGGCCTTGAGCTGGGCAGCATTCTCTGCCCCCCCTTCTCCCACCAGGGACAGTGTGGGTGCCTCAGGTAACCCCAGTTTCTGGCCTGGGTCTCCTTCCCTTAACCAGGTTCAGTTCTGCCAGTCATGTGCCAACTTGGCCCAGGAAGGGCTAAGCTGGATCTGAGGGGAGTTCTTTAATATACTCAAGTTTCCTGGCTTGTTCTAGTCCACGGGGCCTACCTTGGGGTCTGTGCCAGGATTGTGGAAGATGCACCAGTGAGTCCTCAGCCCGTGGACTTGTGCACGCTGACCCAGACCCATGCCTCCCCCGCACCCTTCTCTCCTTTCCTCATCCTAAGTGCCTGGCAGATGAAGGAGTTTCAGGAGCTTTTGACACTATATAACCCGCCCTTTTTGTATGCACCATGGGCGGCTTTTGTATGTACTTGCAGCGTGGGGTGGGGGGCATGGGAGGGAGGGGTGGGCCCTGGAGGAAGTGGGGAGGATGGGCCACCCCTGCCTCACACCTTTGTTGTTGTTGTTGTTGTTGTTTGTTTATTTGTTGTTGTTTTTTTTTAACACTCGCTGCTCTCAATAAAGAAGCCTTTTTTACAACCTGCTTCCGATGCTCATTCCATGCCGTTGTCCATGGATGGTGTCCCTTCTTCCGTCACTTATCAGAAGGGGCCACATGCCTTCATGAAGTCTAGTGGGGTTTGGACAGGAATAACCAGTAAACACAGGTCTTTGTCTCTGTTTCGCAGAGCAGTTTAGAATACGGGTTGAGGACGCAAGGCCACCTCTTGTCTGTGTGACCCTGTGTTGCCCTCTGACTGCCAACTACTTATTCTTTGCTGGCTGGCTTAATCCTCATGCTCAGGTGGGGAGGGTAGGAGGCAGGGTGGGGGACAAGTTAGAACAGGATTGGAGAAGGAATTAATAACAGATTCAGGTCTCTGAGTCCCTTTAAGATTCTAGGAGGGAGATAGAGCAGGTAGAACAGAGCAAAGAACTGGTGCTCGGTGTCTCATTGATGCCCTTGTTGAGGGCCCTCAACTGGTTTCTTGCTCCTTTGTTATTTAGACCTGGTGTCATCAATTTTATTATTATTATTATTATTATTATTATTATTATTATTATTCCAATAGCTTCAGCCTGGTTCCCCATCCCAAAGAAATGAGTCCGTAACTCATTCTTTTTTATTTTTATAATTTGTTTTTTAAGTTTATTTATTTTGAGCGTGAGAGAGAGCAAAGAGGGGAGGGGCAGAGAGAGAGAGAGAGAGAGAGAGAGAGAGAGAGAGAGAATGCCAAGCAGGCTCCATGCTGTCCACACAGAGCCCCATGCGGGCCTCGAACTCACAAACTGTGAGATGATGACCTGAGCCGAAACCAAGAGTCAGATGTTGAACCGACTGAGCCACTCAGGTGCCCTGTAACTCATTCTTAACTCTGAAATGGTCTGGTTCCTTCTGTTTCTCACCAAACTTCTCAGTAATGGAAATAATAGCTAATATTTATTGAATACCTGCTTTATACCAATGACTTTGCTAAACACTTAACATGCGTCATTCTCATTTAATCTCTGCAACTACTCTATAGTTGTTGTACTCTATTATCATTCCCCTTTCTCAGATTAGGAAACTGAAGCTCGGGGTGGTCAAGTAGTTTCCCAGAGGTTGCACAGCTAGTGAGTGAGCCACTTATTTGTTGTTATACAGTGTGTCATATCCCTGAGATGTGTTGGAGTAAAAAAAATCTGAGAACAACTTTTCTAGAAGAGTGTTTTTTTTAATGTGGGTTGTAGCCAGCGTTAAAAAAAAAAAAAGTAACAATAGAAATTATTAGAGTACATTGTATATACCTTAAGGGTAAGTATTCTTTTACAAAATTTTGTTGGTAATATTTGATACATGTTTCTACATATTGGATTATGTCAGCCTTTGGGGTGGTGGTGCTGTACAATAAGCCCCAAATCTCAGTTGCTTACAATTTATTTTTCTCGCTCATGGATCTGCAGGTTGGTGAGGTTTGGCTGATCTTGGCTGGACCTAGCCCAGTTGGGCTGGGCTTGGCTCTAGGCTGAAGGTCTGGTGTGGGTCTCCTCTGCTGGCCCTAGAGCAGGCTATCCTGCAGTGACTGGAGCACAAGGGGTCAAGCCAGATCATGCATGCACCTATATCCATGAGTCTGTTAGTGTTTCATCAGCCAAAGCAAGTCACATGTCAAAACCCAACATCAATCCCAGTAAGAGGTACTGCAAAGTCACGTGGCAAAGGATGTTGGATATCTAATTCCACCACAGGGTGTGAAGAATTGGGAGCAACGATCTAACTCACCACAGGTTATGATGTAAAAATGATTTCTTACTGTGGGTTGCACTCCAAAGAACTAGGAAGGTACTACTCTAGAAGGTCAATCACAAACTCCTGGTATCCCTTGACCACTCGGCTGTGGCTACACTGCTCGCTACGTCTGCCTCTTCAAACTCTCCTCTCTTGACTTTGATGATGGTACTTTAGCTCCACCTTCTCTGACCAGCCTTCTCCAGCTCTGGCTGAGGCTTCCTTCTCCTGTCTGCCCCAGAGCTAGCTGATCTGGATTCTGTCCTTGGCTTTGCTCTCTTCATGTGCTTACCCTCATGTGCTTACCCTTAGGAATCTCCTCTCACTTCACATGGCTTTAATCAGCCCTTCAGGGTGGACAGTTCTCAGAGCATTAGCTCCAATTCTAGCTTCTGCCTCAAGCTGTAGACACACGCTGTCCATTTCCTACAGGACGTTTCCCACTGCCTGCTTCCCTGGGCCCTAACTGAACTTCTCTCTCTCACAAACCTGCTTCTTCAGCCAAGTTCTCTTTTTCCATCAATGGTACCAATGTTTGGAGAATAGTCACCCTTACTCAGTCCATTGTGAGCCCTCCTCTATATGGACCCCCTTCCCTGTCCAAGATCCATTTATTCTACCTCTACCCGGTTTTCTTTCTTCACTTAATTGTAAGAGAAAAAAATTATTAAAAAATAATACTGGTCATGGAAGAAGGCAAATGGCACAGACTTGTATAAAGCAAAAAACACTCCTCTCTCTCCAACCCTGCTCTCCAGTGGTAAATACCAGTAGTCTCTGGAGTGTGGCTTTTCAGACTTTTCCTGGGCACACTGAGTCACAACCTCTTTTCCATTCAATTCTCTCTAATGCTGCAATCACAACTGAGACTTGTTCTCCATGAAGAGCCCTTGCATAAAGGTTAATTCCAAATGCAAACACTTTCAGAGTGGTAATTTTTTTTTTCTTCTGGTGATAGTAATTTTTTAAAATACTTATTTAGAGAGAAAGAGCATGAGCAGGGGAGGGGCAGAGAGAGAGAATCCCAAGCAGGCTCTGCACTGACAGCAGTGATGTGGAGCTCAATCTCATGATTTGTGAGATCATGACCTGAGCCGAAATCAAGAGTTGGACACATGAGGTGCCTGGGTGGGTCAGTCGGTTGAGTGTTCAACTTTGGCTCAGGTCATGATCTCATGGTCTGTGGGTTCCAGCCCCACATTGGGCTCTGTGCTGACAGCTCAGAGCCTGGAGCCTGCTTCAGATTCTGTGTCTCCCTCTCTGCCCCTCCACCACTCACACTCTGTCTCTCTCTCTCTCTCTCTCTCTCTCAAAAATAAACATTTAAAAAAAATTAAGAGTCAGGCACTTAATCAACTGAGACACGTGGGCACCTCTGGTGATAATAATTTTTAAAAGATATCCTTAATTTTTGTTCTGATATTTGGGTGATAAAAATCAGGAGAACGAAATAAAGGTCAATGCGGGAATGGTGTGGTATGTGGGGCATCTGGCTGGAATTCTGATGCCCCTCTGGAGGTCCTTCATGGTCAGGGGTAGACATGAGCACCCATATTCCAAGGGGTTACTGTGATACAGGCCTTATCAGAGAAGCACCAAACTCACATTCCAGAGAGGCCAGGCGGGGCACTTATCTGAGCTCAGTGAGCTGTGTGGAGTCTATAGTGAGCCTGACAGCAGAAGCCTCTGCTGTGGCCACCACTCAATTCAGCTCCGGACTATAGTGCTCTTGCGGGTGCATAGACTAGGAGTTGCTAAAAATTCTAATTGAGAGAATCCAGATTTTTATGTAAAATGAAGCCATCCCAATCAGGCAAAGGAGCTGGGGCACTAATGCTGGTGTGCAATGGCCCAGGGATTGGGTGAAGTGGGAGAGGTCAATCTATTTGAAGGGAAGCTAAGAACTGTGCTCATTCCACACCACACCCTGTGGATGTGGCAGACAGTAATTGTCCTCTGGAGTGCCACTGCTAAGGGTTATCAACCATGCGTGTGTCTAAACTAGGGGTCTCAAACACAGAAGTCTTTAGAAGTCAGGCAAGAATGAAAGCCCAGGGCTGTGGTTCTATGACTGTACTGCTCAGGCAAATCACAGGCCCAAGCACCGTTAGTGGCCCCTAAAGCTCTTCTGGAACCTATTTATGTATTTGACCTGTTCTTCCTCTTGAGCTAACACACTCCATATGTTAAACTACCTGTTATGTAGAGTAAATTAGGGGGGAAAAAAACCTCTTTGAAACTATTGGGAAATGGGGTAGAGTAGGAGCTCTTAATTCCTTCCTGTAGTTAGGGTTTTGATGAGTGTGTGTATACGCACACACAATTAGGTCTCACAAATCACTTGAACATACTTTCAGTATTCTCAGTCTTTGGACTGTGACTCACAGTAAGAAATGCAATTGACATCATCACCAAGTACACACACATATTGAGCCATATGAAATCGACAATATGCTACCCTCTTGATCTATAAAATGGCAATTTTACATGGTTCAACCTAACAATAATGCAAACAAAAGTTTCATGCAAAAATATTTGCCCTTGCTTTTTGTGGTACTCATGTATTATTTTAAATGCTGGTTGCAGTACACTAAATTCATTTCATTACCACTACCACTAATGGGTCAAACAAAACCAACCACTTTATTTAGTCTTCACAAAAATTTTTAAGGAAAGGAAATATCACTCTCCCATCCCCTTCAAAACAACCCGATGTTTATTCCACGGAGGAATTGATTACCCCAGGAGCTCCTATTAACTGACCACTTACTCTATGCTTTAGCCTTTATCTCATGTAATTTGCATTAAGAACCTCAGCGGATGGGTACCAACAATGAGGAATATGATGGAGTTTGGAGAGGTCGAACCCTTATTTCCAGGCGCAGGCTAGAAAGGGGCTGATTCCAGATTTGAGTAATTTGTGTAACTGCAAAGTCCAAGCAACATATTTTCACGGCCTTGGAGCTGAGATCCAGACCCAAACCCTGAACCTGGGCTTTGCAGCGCTCCAGTTCTAACCGCCCACCCCTTCATGGGCTTTCCATAGAAGGGTAAGTGCGTGTGTGTGTGTGTGTGTGTGTGTGCGCGCGCGCGTGTGCGCGTTTGTGTGCGCGAGCGCATGCTGGCTGGCTGACTTATTTGCTGAAACTTTCTGTCTGGCTCTACTTTTTCCCAGGCCTTTGCACTGGCGGTGGGGTGGGCTTTATCCCCGGGACAACCCCCTCCCCCAGCCCAGCCCGCAGCTGGAAGTCTTCACTGATCTTCATCTCGTCTCCCTGCCCCCTTCGGGGACTGGGAGGCCGACTGTCTCCCCCCGGTCTTTTCCAGATGTATGTCTGCCAAAGATCCCTCCAGTATAGAGGATGATGAATGAGGACCGGGGAGCCGGCCTGGTGGGAAAGTGTCGTTGCCTGGAAAAGAGAGGGAAAGGGAAAGGAAGTCGGGGGGAGGGGAAGGGTTGGAGCGGCGGGGAAGCGACAAGTCTGGACGCCAGGGACCCAAGCCTCCTCGGCTCAGCCAGTAAATTTTGCCTCCCTTAGGAAGGCGTGGGGAAGTGCTCCAATCCCTGCACTCCCTTGGAATTTGGGCTGCATTATATCATTTACTGCAACACGCACAATCCACTCAGGAACTACCCCAGTGTTTCCTTCCAGCCCTTCTAATGCCGGGTTCCTGGTGCTGCTCGCATTTCTCCGCGGGACTGAACTCCGGTCCACTCCCAGGCTTCCCCTCAGCAGGTTCCTCCCAATTCTCTCCACCATTCTCCGGTCAGGGGGGCGGAGTCGTACCTCCTCTCCTGTTCCTTTAAGAGGCGTCGGCTCCTCCCCTTTCGGAGTCGCCGTCTGACGCGGGATGACAGCAGCGAGTTCGGTATGTCTATGCAAATAAGCGCTCCCTGTGGGCCAATGGGGAGCGGAGGTGCCGGAACCACGGACCAATGCGGCGGGGGCGCAGGGGCTCACCATATAAGGAGCGGCCTCGCCATAAAAGGAAACATTGTATCTCTTTATATGGGGGGAAGGGTCGGGGGATCCCTCCGCCGCCAGCGCGTGGTCCCGGCCCCCTCCACCCGCCGTCTCGGCCGCGGCCAGCAGCCCCTGCCCCCCGGGGGACGCTGACGGCCGCCGGGCGCGCCGCCCTAGCATACGGACAGGGGGCGCTCCGAGCGGCCTGGGGCAACCCGGGCCACAGGGGCAGGAAAGTGAGGGCCCAGGTCGGCCCGGGCGTGCAGGGGCCCCGGGTTCGCAGCGGCGGCGGCGGCGGCAGCGATAGAGGCTCTAGCAGCAGCGGGAGTGCCGGGTTGAGCCGGGAAGCCGATGGCGGCGGCGGCGGCGGCTCCGATTCCTCGCTGACTGCCCGTCCGCCCTCCTGCATTGAGCGCCATGTTACCGAGCCAAGCTGGGGCCGCGGCGGCGCTGGGCCGGGGCTCGGCCCTGGGGGGCAGCCTGAACCGGACCCCGACGGGGCGGCCGGGAGGTGGCGGCGGCGGCGGCGGCGGGACTCGCGGGGCTAACGGGGGCCGGGTTCCCGGGAACGGCGCGGGGCTCGGGCCGGGCCGCCTCGAGAGGGAGGCTGCAGCAGCAGCGACAACCACCCCGGCGCCCACCGCGGGGGCCCTCTACAGCGGCAGCGAGGGCGACTCGGAGTCGGGTGAGGAGGAGGAGCTGGGCGCGGAGCGGCGCGGCCTGAAGCGGAGCCTGAGCGAGATGGAGCTCGGCGTGGTGGTCGGTGGGCCCGAGGCGGCGGCGGCGGCCACCGGGGGCTATGGGCCGGTGAGCGGCGCGGTGAGCGGGGCCAAGCCGGGTAAGAAGACTCGGGGCCGCGTGAAGATCAAGATGGAGTTCATCGACAACAAACTGCGGCGCTACACGACCTTCAGCAAGAGGAAGACGGGCATCATGAAGAAGGTACCGGGCCGGGAGGCTGGCCGGCCACAGGGGACACGGAGGGTGGGGACGCGCAGGGGGAGCCCGGGAGGAAGGCAGAGCCGAGGCGGAGGTGAGAGGCGGCGAGTCTGCAGGAGCTGTGTGGGAGGGTATAGCTGTTACCCCAGGAGGGCGAGAGGGGAGGGGCGCTAAGGAAATGTGGGGAGAGGGGAGATGCCGCGAACGTCCAGAGAAGAGGGGAAAGGCGCCGAGGTGGGAGTGACGGGCGCGAGAGAGGAACGGGGCCCTTGAGGAGTGAAGGGGTGAAGAGTGGTTGTGGGAAGCTTGGAGGCTGCTTGGAAGGTGGTTAATGAGACGCGGGGGTCACTAGATCCAATGCCTTCTGGTGTTCGGGGGAGGGTGCTGGAAAAGCAGGGGGCCAAGGGAAGGTATGGAGGTGAAGAGGCTGAAGCTCTGTAACAACAATGAGCCAGCATGTGTGGGAAGAAGGTGGGCACCACAAGAGTAGTGCTGGCTGGAAGGACCGACAGGTATGATGACCCAATGGGGCTTAAGAGCCCCAGGTAAGGGAGCAAAGCAGGAGAACTGATGCTGCCCTGAGCAGCAGGGACTGAGTCGAGCGATGGCCATGTGTCTTCCTTTGCATCCACTGGAAACCTGCACACTCCCTGCAGGACAGACTTCAGAACCATCTGCCTTTGGGACAAGTGGTGTTTCCAGCCCTAGGGAGAATCTGTGCATGGAGTTTGGGGGAAGGCAGGGAGGTTTGCAGAGGTACCTAGAAATTCTTCCTCTTCCAGCCAGCAATCCAGTCAATAGGGATGAGGAAAGGAGCCGTCTTGAGGTGTAGAAGATATGGGAAGGGATGGAAGCAGGTGAACTGGGAAACAAGCTAGAACCCTGGGGACATTGGATAGTGTTTATTTCTGTCCCCTATAGAAACCAGAGCTGCTTCCAAGGTGGGTTGTGGAACTTTTGGGAGAGTAAGGATACCATCCATGGGGCCACCCTTGGTGTCCTTCCTGGGCTCATGGAAGGGTGGTAGCTGCTAATCTAGCCCCCGTCTCCTCTCCCATCATTCCAGATGCTACTGCATCAAGACAAAGACAGAAAAAAGGGGGTAGCACAGTATTATAGGGCAGAAGGACAAATGGCAACAGGTTAGGGCTTGTGTGGTTTCTGGGAAGAAACGTGGGACAGCTTAGAACTTACTTGGCGTGGCCCCTTATCCCTAATGCGACTTACAGTGTGATAGCAACTTCAGTTTGGTTCCTGTGACAGTGAAGAGTGGGTGAGAGCCCTCTCTCCATGAGGCTCTTGGCACTAAGCTGTAGTCAGGAGCAGCTATCTGCCCCCTGCCACCCCAAGTCCCCTGAGGTTATATATTCTGTCACTAGGGGGCTGTGACTGTGCCTGAGGTATCTGCAGGTCAGTGGCTGCTCCTCAAAGGAGGAGCATGGTAGTTCTTCTGCTCTCCAGCTCACTTCCAGATATCTTGATAGACCCTTTCCCTGCCCCAGTCACTGGAGAGGAAGGTCCCTGGGGGGCGGAGGGGGGCGGACAGGGGGTTGAGATCACTGTGTATTTCTTTTCTTCCCTACTTCCCAAGGAAGGTAGAGAGAAATAGTTTGGCTGACCTACCCATCTCCTCCCCCCCTACCCCCAGGCCTATGAGCTGTCCACGCTGACAGGGACACAGGTGCTGTTGCTGGTGGCCAGTGAAACAGGCCATGTGTATACCTTTGCCACCCGCAAACTGCAGCCAATGATCACCAGTGAGACTGGCAAGGCACTGATTCAGACCTGCCTCAACTCGCCAGACTCTCCACCCCGTTCAGACCCCACCACAGACCAGAGAATGAGTGCCACGGGCTTTGAAGAGACAGACCTCACCTACCAGGTGTCGGAGTCCGACAGCAGTGGGGAGACCAAGGTGTGTTTGGGTCGCCTATCTGAGGGGAAGGAAGGGGAGGGACTTCACCGGCAGAGAGGGGAGGGGGTCCCCGTCTCTCCCTCACTCAGGATAGGTGCCCACCGAGGTGGGATGGAGCCGGGTTAGTGCCCCTCATCCTAGGGGACAGGTGTCCATCCTCGCCATCCTGACAGGAGGCCGGCCCCCTAGATAAGCGGGCGGCCTCCGTGCCCTTATAAGGCCGGCTCCGGCTCCAGGCCGGCCTCCCGCCTGCAGCCCGCCCGCCTGGCAGGGCCCTTGCATTCCTCCCGCCAGCTGTCTCCCTGCTGGGGGCGGGGGCGTAGCTTAGCCCTGCCCTCGCAGCAGGCTGAGTTGCCAGGGAGTAGGAAGGAAGCACTCGTGGGCTCCAGGGTCCTGGGAACCCAGCACTGTCGACAGGCGGGCTCGTTGACTGGGCTGGAGACTACCTTACTAGCCAGCCGCCTACCTCTTCAGGATGTCCGGGCCTGGGCACGTTTAGGGAGTGTATTCGCTGCTGCTAGGGATGCTAGCCCTAGTTACGCCCCCCCCCCTTCCTCTTCCCGGTAAGGAGAGGGGGCGGGGCTTCCTCCATTGCTCCTCTGGGGAGCCCCACCTTCCGGGTGGCCCTTCACTAACTGGCCAATCGGAGGAAGCGGCACTGTTTGCCTTAGCAACGCCTTCGCCAATCAGAGGCTTCGAGCTCAGCTGCCTAGCAAACATCCCGCGCTGACCCACCCCCAGTGTTTGAACCCCCTCAGTTCTCTGGGCTTGGTTCTCAGTTTGTGGCTTCCTCCTTCCCCTTCTAAGAACAAAGGCTCGCTGAGGGGAGGGTCAGTGCTCCGGGATACCCCCTCTTACTGGCATATCATCTGTAATTGCAAACTCTTGAAGCAGTAGGGCTCATTTATTCCCAGGGAACTTTGTTGGAGGAATAAATTCCTTTGGTAGTTTAATAGGAGCGCCTATTTAATAGGGGCTCAGTCGGTTGAGCATCAGACTCTTAATTTCAGCCCAGGTCACGATCTCCTGGTTAGTGAGATAAAGCTCTGCTTCAGGCTTCGGGCTGACAACCTGCTTGGGATTCTCTCTCTCTGCCCTTCCCCCATGTGCACACGTGCTCTCCCAAAATAAGTAAACAAACATAAAAATAATAATAAATTATGTATTTAAAAAATTCCATTGATAGTTTAAATCGTTAAGTATTTGGCATGAGTGCTTAATTGCCAAACACCCAAGATCTCTCTGAAACCCTAAATTCCTTGAAAAACTCTTGTCCCTATCTCAGAAGCCTGGCAAATCAGAGCTGGAAAGATTTTTTAAAGGACATAGTAGCCCAGCCCCCTCATGTTTACAGAAGAGGAGAACTGAGGCTCAGAAAGAGGAAGTGATTTCCCCAGGGTCACATAGATGATCACTGCCAGAGCCGGGAATAGACCCCTGTGTCCTGGTCCCCCAGCCGATGTGATTTACCACAGTCCACTGGGGCAGAGAATTCAGGGAATTGGGATGGTATCAGCAGCAGAGCAGCAAATACTTACTGCTCTTTTTAGGTGTCAGGAACTTTATGTGTGTTAACCTATTAATCTTCACAACACCTATGGGGGTAGGTCTTCTCCTTTTACAGACAGGAAACTGAAGTTCAGCAGCTCAGTAACTTGTCCAGGGGTCAGACGGCAGGTAAATGGCAGAGCTGGGGTTTGAACCCAAGCTCACTGGTTCCAGTCTGGGTTGTGTCACGCCACACAAAGCCTCTGCAGGGGCAGGGTCCGGTAGAGGCTCACTGCTGCATCTTTCCTCTGGGTGTAGGACACACCGAAACCCGCGTTCACAGTCACCAACCTGCCGGGTACCACCTCCACCATCCAAACAGCACCCAGCACCTCTACCACCATGCAAGTCAGCAGCGGCCCCTCCTTCCCCATCACGAACTACCTGGCACCAGTGTCTGCTAGCGTCAGCCCCAGCGCTGTCAGCAGTGCCAACGGGACTGTGCTGAAGAGTACAGGCAGTGGCCCTGTCTCCTCCGGAGGCCTCATGCAGCTGCCTACCAGCTTCACCCTCATGCCCGGTGAGTCAAGTCACAGGGGGCAAACTGAGCGTGCCAAGAGTGGGTTTAGGGCTGGCACAAGGAGAACCTCTTTCCCTGCTAGAAGGAGGGTGGGCAGGGGCCAGAGCCTGAGAGAAGCCTCTTATGTCCCACTGGTAGGCACACCCTTCCCCGCTGGGACCCCTATTATCCTTGTCAATAAGTTTCAAGCATACTCTCTGGCCTTGTCTAGCTAGCCCAGCCCTGTGCCCCCCACTGCCACAGGGACCATAGACATTCCACCACTTCCCTACCTTGAGTGGAGGATAGGTCATGTCCTTGATGGTTCAGTGCTAGCTCCTATGTCAACCAAGGAGGCAGAGGCAAGGCCTGGGGTGGGAGGAGGAGGGAAGGGCACGAGCAGAGGGCAGAAACCCATGGAGACAAGATTCAGGACACAAAGGGCCTCTTTAGCTCCCAGGAAAGATAGCTATGGGAGTTGGGGAGCAGTGTGCCAGACCCTGGGCCTAGGGTTGTTTGTGGGTGCTTGGTGCAGGTGGTAGATGGGTAGGACAGAACATGAGTAAGTCTCTGTGTCTCATAGGTGGGGCAGTGGCCCAGCAGGTCCCAGTGCAGGCCATTCAGGTGCACCAGGCCCCACAGCAAGCGTCTCCCTCTCGCGACAGCAGCACAGACCTCACGCAGACCTCCTCCAGCGGGACAGGTATAGCTCAAAACTCTCACCTCCCTGCCCTGCCTCATTCATGAGGCCTAGCAGCAAAGTGCCCAGCAATATCCCTCCTGTAACTAAGGTCTGAGAATTTCTTAATGTGGAGATGGAGGCATTTGGCTTAACCCTTATTCTAATCCTTATGGGAAAGTCAGGTGAGGATGGCTGGGTTTGGAATCCTGCCCTGTGGTAGGGCTATGGATTCCAGGAATAAATTAGGGAGCATTGAGGCCACGCTTCTCTTCATTCAGATGAGAAGCTGGAGGCCCAGAAAGAAGTTACTTGCCCAAAGGCACATGTTTGCTTAATTATCAGGAAAGATTTATAAAGCAGTTTCCTTGTGGGAGGGTATCCTAGGTTCTGAGTAGCTGTAATTCCTCTTGGTGTCTCTAGTCATTTCAGAAATGATGAGACACTTTCAAAATAAAATTAATTTTAGGTTCTTGTTAGTGACAGTCTTGTTACACAAGGTGTGGTCTATGGACAGAAGCCTAGCATCATCTGGGAGCTTGATAGAAATGCAGACTCTTAAGTCTTACCCCAAACCTACTGAATTAGAATCTGCTTTTTAACAAGATCCCAGGTGACCTTATGCACGTTAACGTTTGATGTTTAAAAGATGAGTTTGTTAGCCACACGTTTAGAAAGAGGGAGAAGTGAGAACAAATAAAAATGGGATAATGGAACCCCCTGAAAAGGGAGTATGTGAGTTTCCTTAGAGTGGGTCAGTCATTGTAATCTTTGTTTTTCCCAGGGCCTTAGGGTCTTGGAACAAAGAATTCAGCAGATAGACAACTGAATGGTACAATGTGATAGGATACAATTAAAGGTTGGTGCTCTTGTGTTCAAGAAAAAAATAAGGCTTTGCTTAGTTGATGAAAGGGAGCAGAGGAATGAGTCTTCTCCCACTTCTGACCTGGGAAGTGGCATGAGGGCTCTGGAGTCCTGGAATTCCTGGGAGTGGGATGGGGGCCAGTGCCAACCTCACAGATGTGTGTCTGTGTTTGCCAGTGACATTGCCCGCCACCATCATGACGTCATCCGTGCCCACAACTGTGGGCGGCCACATGATGTACCCTAGTCCCCATGCGGTGATGTATGCACCCACCTCGGGCTTGGCTGATGGCAGCCTCACCGTGCTCAATGCCTTCTCCCAGGCGCCATCCACCATGCAGGTGTCCCACAGCCAGGTCCAGGAACAAGGTGAGTTGTGGGGTGGGGCTGAGAAAAGGAGGACCATTTCCTCCTTTATATACCCACATGCTCAAATGGTCCCCCACATATACACCTAGATGTACACATTCACATACACAAACTAGAATGTCCACACATATACCTACACACACACAGACACACACACACACACACACACAGATGCTTGCACATATATTTTGACACCCATAGCTGTTCACTAGGCTACATATGCGTACTTGAAAACACATACCTACATGCACACATGGACACGGACACATTTGGACACTCACCTTTGGGCACGTACGTCTGAGGCTTACAGGGTCACTTGTGCATTTATCATCACTTCTCCGATAATCTGGAAGTTTCACTTGAGCAGGCGATTTGAGTATCTTTTGTGGTTTCCCACTGCAGGTGGTGTCCCCCAGGTGTTCCTGACGGCACCATCTGGGACAGTGCAGATCCCTGTTTCTGCAGTTCAGCTTCACCAGGTAGGTGGGGGGCACCCTTCACCCCATGCCAGCCAGCCAGCCAGCCATTTCTTTATCTTGACCTTGGGGATTCAATTTACCTATTGGTCAAAGCCAAGATCCCTAGTCAGGAGGCCTGTTTTCCTGGTCAGGCCTGTGGTGGACAGGCAGGCAAGCAGTGGGAGCTTCCCCTGGCTGGTCCCTCTTCCTTACACATCCTTTTCCCTCCAGATGGCTGTGATAGGGCAGCAGGCTGGGAGCAGCAGCAACCTCACCGAGTTACAGGTGGTGAACCTGGACGCCGCCCACAGCACCAAGAGTGACTGATCCGCCCTGCCGCCCTGGACAGATGGCCCAAGGGATGGCACCACTTATTTATTGTTGCCTTTTCACGTTTTCTTTACACACACGTTGACGGGCCGCAGGAGGGAGGCAGGGAGGAGGAGTGGGCAGCCACGGGACTGAGCCCTCTCACTCCAGCCAAAGAAATGGGCCAGCCTGCCCTCCACCCCGTCCTCCCTCACCCTCCCCTCCTAGCTCCACCTCCCATTTTCTGTTGATGGTGGGGCTGTCCTCCCTCCTCAGACTCCCCTTGCCAGCTTGGCTCCATGTTTGCCATGAGTATTAGCTTATCCAATGGGACCGTGCCCCACCTTCCCACATATAGGCCTCTGTGGGACTAGGCACCGTGTTCCCCCTGAGGAAGCAGTTGGGGTCCTCTCCCAGCCTTGCTGACTCTGTGTCAGCCCTGTGTCTGTCACAGGCTGGACAAAAAGAGCCCTACCCCTGCCCCTCAGGGAGCCACCTGGGGAGATGGGGCTTCTTCCCTCACGCTGCCGCCCCGTTGTCTCTGCAGCTCCTGAGAACTGGGCCTGTGCACAGAGCAGGGTTCTGGGGCCATCTGCCCTGCCCTGCCTTGCCAATCCCCTTGGGACTCCAGGGACTCCCGGGTTGGAGGGAACCACCAGTGTTCCCTCTCACCCTGTCTTCCCCCCTCTCCTCCCAGCTGCTTTACTTAAAGTTGATTTTGAACTTTTTATTTGAGGAGACGAAGTGAAAACAAATCTATAAATATATATTTTTAAAATATTTAAACTTTTTTTTATGGCGTTTTTCTCGTCCCCCTCCCTCCCCAAGCTCCCCTTCCCTGGGGAGCCCTGGGGCTCCCCGGAACTGGCTGGGCCTCTGGGGACAGAGCCACCCCATGAGCTCGGGGCCCACCAGTGTGTAGGGGAGATTCTGGGATTGCCCGGTCCTGGGTTGTTTCCAGGAGAAAACCGGGGGAGGGGCCCTCAGGCCATGCCCCAACGGGGTGGGGAGGGTGACCCACAGCCCTGGGTCTCTTTTTGCCCTTTAGGGCTGTTGCAAGGGAGAGGGAAGAGGGAGACCAAATGTGGGGGCGGGGGTGGGAGGGTGTCAGGTAGAGGCAACTGACTTCATTTGTGCCACACACATGGGCATTGCAGCCTTGCGCTCCCCCAGGCCTGCAGCTGCCTGGGGCCCAAGTTGCAGTGAGCAGGGTGGGGTCTGGGAGGGGGTGAGAGGCAGGAATGGGGGGCAGAAGAAACGGGAGCAGCTCTTGGGCTGAGTATAGAGATAGGGGAGCCAGAAATGGGCAGCTCTCCCAGGGAGTGAGCAGCTACTGTAACTTTTTTAAATTAAGACAAAAAGCCTTGAAGAAAATGACTTTATTTTTCTAAGTGTAACCTCAGTATTTATGTAATTTGTACAGGGGCCGTGCCCTACCCCACTCTGCCCGCTACGGGGTAGACCTTGAGGATGGGCCAGCATAGGGGGAGGGTCTTTTACCCTGTGTCAGAGCCTACCTTCAACCCCTATATCCAGAAAGGGAGCTTTTTTTCAGAACAGGGCAGCAGTTGGGGTGGAGTTTTATTAACCCCTGTGACTGCCTTCAGGAAGAACAATCCTGCTTCTGTGATTAGGTGAAGGGGTGGGGGAAGTTTTTGTGCACAGCCTAGTTATCAAGGGGATGATTTGCCGACATGTTTGAGAACCCCTGTAACCTCTAACCCCCATTGCTGTCTTGCCCCAGTTTGGGGTACCAAGATGGAAGTCACCATTCTGGGCTTTCTCCTGGAGATAGCTGGGGTTTATGGGTGGCTTACAAGGCTGGGGCATGGCAAATCAGGGGCCAGAGAGTCGGGGAGCTTGGGACTCAGGTCTATAACTGCCCAGCCCCCTTTCTCTGCTCTTGTTTCACTCCACGATCATTCACTCACTCCCCACTCCCCCACCCAGGGAAGGAGACTGATGAATTCCTCCTCTCCTTCTCACGAAAGACAGACCCAGTGAGTGAATCAGGCAAAGTGCTTATAATGTGTGTTGTGTGAGCGTGGCCTTGGGAGAACATGTGTGCGTCAGGGATGAGGTGGCATTTATATGTGCAGCAACCCTTGGTGTTTCCCTTCCTTGGTGGCTCTGGAGTGCGTGTGTGTATGTGCGTGCGCGTGTGCATGTGTGTGCAAGTGTGTGTGCCTGAGTGTGTGTGTGTGCGTGTGTGTGTGTGTGTGTATGAATGTGGAGTGTGTATGTAAGTGGTTTCTACTTCCCCTGGGATGCTGACCCAGGAATAGTGGACATGGTCACAGTCCTATGTACAGAGCTTTCTTTTGTATTAAAAAAATACTCTTTCAATAAATGTATCATTTTTGTGCACAGACAGTGGGGTCTTTGCCTCCGTTTCTCCGTGTAGGGAGGGAGGGAAGAATGAAAAGGAATCAAACTCTAAACGTTGTTCTGAGATGCAAGCCTGGCTGCTTGATGAGAACAAGGGCAAAGCTAAGGGGAGCTTTGGGCTGTATAACCCTGCGGCTTAATCTAAGGAACATTTCGGGGAGCTGGAGCCTTTATCTTTGTGCATGGTTTTGTTAGGTGTTTAGGCCAACACACAGATGAGCCATATTAATTTATAGGTAAAGTGACTCAACCAAGCCAAACCACTGCTTAAGGAGTTTGGGTTTGGGAAACTCATGGCCACGTGACCTCGTGAAAACTCAAAGGACAGCTCCGGGGTGAAGGTGTAGGTTTCTGGTGGATGGGGAAGCCGACCCACTATATGCCAATGCTGCTTCCGAGGTGATGGAGGGAAAGCGCTGCGTACTTCTGCAACGAGGAGCAACGCGACAGCGAGCGCCGCCTCTGACCGCAGCGCGCCCCAACGCAGCGGCGCGGCCACTACGCATGCTCCACTCGCGCGCCCTTCCGCCACGCTCGACTGTGGGCCGCTGGGGGACCCGTAGAAGCCGGGCCGGGCCCTCCCTCGCGGTGTGACCCGGAAGGGAGCTGCTGAAGAGGCGGGGCCAGGACGGCGGGACCGGCCGCTGGCTCCCAGCGAGGGCCAAGCCGGGCGGTGGGAGGTGAGAGGAGGGTCCTGAGGCGACCCAGTCCCTGCCGCGTTCCCTTCCCGCTCCCAGACGCGGTCTCCGTGGGGTTGACGACGGGAGCCAGGTCTTGCTCTCTGAGATTCTCTCGGTCCTGTCAGCCTCCTCGGACCGCGCCCCCCCATCCTCACCCCGCCTCCTAAAGCCGTTCCGCTGCCCTAGTGGCCTCCGCCACCCCATGGTCTGCAAGCTTGGGTCTGACCTTCCTACACGCGTCTACCTGCTGTCTCATCCCCAGGTCCAGACCTCACCCCCACACCTCAGTTTACAGCTTCTGTTCTAGGCCCATGATAGTTCTGCTTCTACCCCCCACTTTAGCCCATCGGTTGTTTTACTTCACCCTGCTCATCGGTTGTCCGTCGCTAAGTCACTTCCCTGCCTTGTCCCCCCAACCCCACCCCGACCCCCGCCACACTACTAGGACCCCTGCCCCCATTGAGGTTCACATCCCATGTTTCCCCTCTTCTTCACGCCTTTCTTCTGTCGTCTTCTATCCCCGCCCCCCCATTCCTACTCTTACCACTCCCCACTGTCCCCATTCTGCTTTATATCACACATACCTTTTCCTGATCACCAGCTTAGTCGTCTTCCCACTCCCATTTATCATCTTTTGGCTTAATGACTAAATTTATCTGAGGACTGCCTCTCCCTTCTCCAGCTAAGAATATTAGATTGTGTTTACTGAGCTCTCACGATGTGCTAGCGGCTGCTCTAGGTGCTTTACATACATGATCTTACTTAGTTTTTACCACAGCTTCATGGGGTGGGTATGAATACTGTTACCATGTTGAAGAGAAGGGAACTGAGGTTCAGGGATGAAGCAACTTGTCCAAAAAATAATCACAGAATAAGTGAAAGAGCCAGAATTCGAAGTCACTCTTAATCTGACTCTCCTCTGTGCCATATTGCGTCTCTAATATCTTCATCATCTCCTGACCTTATTTCCTACCCTTCAACTCCATGATCACCATCTCCATATTTATGAACCTCACCCTACATACAGCTTAAGTGCCAGGTGGGTCCTGGTCTTTTTTCCTATAATATAATCTGGCCCCTTCAGCCCCTCTCCTGCTCACAATACTCTGATACACTTTCCCATCCAGTTATCTGGATGTGGGTGCCCACTGCCCAGCCTCCGTTGTCTGTTTTCTCTATCTGCTATGGCCCACTCGTTTATATCCACATTCCAGCTTTATGCTGTCATTTTTACTCCCTCTCCTACCCCTCCTGCATCCTGACTATTCACATTTGTTCTGCCCCACTGTCTCCCATGCTGCTGTCCTGTCTGCCCACCCATGTTATCCTTCTAAGTCTTGATCTGTAGCCCTCAGCCATACTGCTCTTCTGCTCAGACTGTCCTGCTTAACTGTCATTCTTTTTGTTACCCTTTTCTTCTTATCCTCTCTTGTAACCTCTTCCATCTCTTAAACCCCTTCATTTCATCCTGTTGTTGTTTCCACTGCATTCTCCTTCCTTATAAATCCCAAAGTATGTTCACGTTATATATTTCATCCTATGCTTGGCTTTTTGTATTTGGCCTGTAACTTCCACCCTGCACCCAATCTATGTCTCAAGGTTCCACCCGGTCGGTGTAGTCTTTTCCTTTGCCCTCATTACCTTTATCTTTCTCCTTCTGTGTCCCAGGAGGTCAGGATGGTGGGGGAACGGCGTGCTGGGGACGTCATGGTGCCCTTGGGGCCCCAGCTGCAGGCATATCCTGAAGAGCTTATTCGACAGCGGCCTGGGCATGATGGGCATCCTGAATACCTCATCCGATGGAGTGTTCTGAAGTGTGGGGAAGTGGGCAGAGTGGGTGTGGAAGAGGGTAGGACAGAGCACATCCTCATGTGGCTGTCAACCCCCGAAGTCTACGCCAACTGCCCCATGCTGTTAGGTGAGCGGGCTCTATCTAAGGGACCTCAGCATGAACAAGCTGGGGGTTCAGGAAGCTTTTCCTGCGATCCCGGAGGTCTGGATGACACAGCAATGGGAGAGATGGAGGCTGATGTGCGGGCACTGGTGCGCAGGGCTGCCAGGCAGCTGGCAGAAGGTGGGACCTCGAGCCTCACAGCTGCTGTGCTCCACACCATCCATGTGCTCAGTGCCTATGCCAGCATTGGGCCCCTCACTGGGGTCTTCAGGGAGACAGGAGCCCTGGACCTGCTTATGCACATGTTATGCAACCCTGAGCCTCAGATCCGTCGGAGTGCTGGCAAGATGCTGCAGGCTCTGGCAGCCCACGATGCTGGTAAGAGACAGTCAGGGGAAGAAGGAAAGTACTGGAGAAATTGGGGCCAGGAGGAGTAAAAACAGGAAGAGGAGGGATTGCCCAACTCTGTAAGAACTCCTAGTTCTTGAATTGCTGAATACCAACTCAATGCAAAAAAAAAAAAAAAAAAAAAAAAAGAGTATAAATTAATAAACTATTACAGGTATATAAATAGGAAAAAATAATAGTACCTGGCTTATCTGTCCATTCTCAGTGCAGTGGCAGAGAAGAGACTAGGGTAGGTTTATATTTTTAAGTGGTGGGTTGAAATTTGTTGATTGTGAAATCAGTTTGGTGGGTTACAACCAACACTTTTTAATGTAGAATAACTAGTAGGTAGCACTTGGCAAGATAAGTTATGTAGCATTAAATATATGTTTCAGTTGTACGTATGTGTATTTATATCAGGTTACCAAGTAAAATGTATATACCTTCCTGGGAGAGTCTCAGTTGCAAAGAAGTTTGAAAGCCCCTGGGGTAGGAGATAGATAGTTTAGGGAAGGCAGGGGAAGTATTGGGGATTGAGAAGATACAGACTGGGTATGGATTACAGGGAGTCGGGCTCACGTCCTTCTGTCACTGAGCCAGCAAGATGGCATCGAGCAGCACATGGATTTTGACAGCCGCTATACTTTGCTGGAGCTGTTTGCAGAGACCACATCCTCTGAGGAACACTGCATGGCCTTTGAGGGCATTCATCTGCCTCAGGTACTCTGGCAGCTATGGGGGAAATGCTGTGTACAAGGCCTAAGACGTCACTTCTGAAAATGTGGTTCGGGATTATGCGTCCGCACCAGAGCCACTTGGGGAGCTTGTTAAAATGAAGGTTCGAGCTTGCCTCCCCACTCAGAATTTCTGAGATTAGACCCCAGGAACTTCTTGTGTGTTATATAAATCACAGTTTTAGACCTACAAGTGTGGGGATAAGGCATTTACATTTTTCTGTAGAACATGATATTGTGGGGAAAGGAGAGGGGCTGAAACTGGGAAAAGATGCACCTACACCACGGACTGTGTCCTACAGATCCCAGGAAAGCTGCTCTTCTCCCTGGTGAAACGTTACCTATGTGTCACCTCCCTGCTGGATCAGCTGAATAACAGTCCAGAGCCAGGGGCTGGAGACCGAGGCTCCCTGTCCCCAAGGGAGTTCAGCCAGGAGAAAAGCCGGGGGCAGCGGGAGCTGGAGTTCAGTATGGCTGTGGGCAGCCTCATCTCAGAGCTGGTGCGGAGCATGGGCTGGGCCCGGAACCTCAGCGAACAGAGCACGTCATCACCGCGGCCAACACGGTCCATCTTTCAGCCCTGCGTTTCAGGCCCTAGTCTTTTGCTCCCTGCCATGGTTGCCACCCCTAGAAAGCAAGAACGGGCCTTCCGTCAGCGCTCTGAATTCTCGAGTCGCTGTGGCTATGGTGAGTACGTGCGAGAGACGCTGCAGGCTGGGATGCGAGTTCGCATGCTGGATGACTACGAGGAGGTCAGCGCTGGGGACGAGGGCGAGTTCCGGCAAAGCAACAATGGCGTGCCCCCTGTGCAGGTGAGCAAGGGCAGAGGTCATGTGTGGGACACTGTTGGGGATCTAGGTGGAAAGGTATAGGTGGGGCTTCCAAGTAGGGGGCTCTCTGGCAGGCCACCCATGGAGAAAACCCCCAAGGGGATTAGAATGGTTAAAGGGGGTTGGGAAAATTTGGAAGGCTGAGAAAATCTAGTGGGAGTGGGTGGGCTATGAGGCCAAGCAGACTCACACCCGGGAAACACAGCTGATATATAGAGACACCCTCTAGCCCCCACCCATGGAGTTGGCTGGGAGGGAGTGTCAGAGCAGAGGCCATCAAGGTCAGGAGGAGATGAGAGGCAGGGCCCACCCTTTGGAGAGTGGAGTCTTTTGCCATACAGAGGCTTTCTGAAGCTTAGTCAGGTGTGCATCTGAGGACTGTGTGCCCAGCCTTATCCTCTCAAGCCTGCACCGCCCAGGGGTCAGAGGCCAATTCGTCCTTCTTTCTTCTTCCCTCCATACCAGGTCTTCTGGCAGTCAACGGGCCGCACCTACTGGGTGCACTGGCACATGCTGGAGATCTTGGGCCCTGAGGAAGCTGCTGAGGGTGCGGCTTCAGGAGCTGTGGAGAAGGGGGCAGGGGCTCCTCTGCTGGGCACAGGTGAGCCTTAGAGGGCACATGGACAGCATGTCTTTGAGCAGAGGAGTAGGACTGGGACAAAGCTACTCCTGACTAGGAGCTGCCCCAGAGATTCAGAAATGCACTCTGTTCCTGTTGGATGACGACACCCCTCTGCCTATATCCTCAGCACTTCCCTCCTGGGACTGGAAACCTGTGGAGGGGCTCTACTCTTTGCCATACCTCCAGCCTGAGCCTCAGAAGAATGAGCGATTGGGATACCTGACTCAGGCTGAGTGGTGGGAGCTGCTCTTCTTCATCAAGAAGCTGGATATATGTGAGCAGCAGCCAATTCTCCAGAATCTTCGGGAGAACCTGGATGAGGTATCTTAGGCCTGAGATACTTGGTTTGTAGTGGATTGGAGGTGAGATTCTCTAAGGGAGTTCTAGATAAGGGAGTGCTTAGGGGGAGGCTGGAGCTAGAGATGAGAGAGTATGAGGGGGCCTGCTGGGGAAGGAGACAAATCCCGTGAGGTCTGGTATGTAGAAGTGTGCAAGTCATGGCGGGAGGCGGCCACCCTGTCTATTACTGTCCCCTAGGACCTTTGCGTCTGCCCGTGCCTGAAATGCATACCTCCTTCTGTTGACAGACCCTGGGTGAAAAGGCCTTGGGGGAAATCTCCGTGCCCGTAGAGATGGCTGAGGGTCTGCTGCAGGTGCTCAGTAATCGGTTTGAGGGCAGTACCCTCAGTGACCTGCTCAACTCCCAAATCTACACCAAGTATGCACTGCTGCCTGATGAACTGAGCATCTCGTCTTCTTCACGAAGTCACTCATGTTCTCCAAATCCAGAAGAGGAGTCCAAGTTGGAGGTCAACTTCTCAGAAGAAGAGACTGAGTCTCCCAAAGCAAAAGCTGAGCCCCCAAAGGCAGATGCAGACACTGCCAAGGGAAAAACTGAGCCCCCCATGGCACAGAGTGATTCACAGCTGTTTAACCAACTTCTGGTGACTGAGGGGATGGTTCTTCCCCCTGAGATGAAGGAGGCAGCCAGTGGTGAGTCAGGTGCTGGGAAGGGAGGGTGAAGAAGTTGGAACAAGTCCCGGGCAGTCCCCACAGAAGTAGTTAGGGTAGAGGAAAGCTGTGGAGGAAGATTGCTGTTGCATGGGAAAATGCTTTGGAAGCATTCATCCATCTTCCTTCCTTTGACCTTGAGTGTGTGTAACCAATCACTGCTCCCTATCTTCAGTATCCCTGGAAAAGGAGGGTCTGTTTTCTGGAATATCTTCATCTTCTGCATTTGGCTATTAAATCCCTGGTACAGAATTGGAAAAGTTCAGAATGCAAGCTACAGTAATGAATAATGTATTAAAATGTCAGTAGGGTAACTGGGTTTGACCTTTAAACCCTTCCAACTTGGAGCATCCTCAATTTTTTTAAGCCACTACCTTTCCCTCACCAATTTCAGAAATGGCTAGAGGCTTGCGGGGTCCTGGTCCACGCAGCTCCCTGGATCAGCATGTGGCAGCAGTCGTGGCCACCGTGCAGATATCCAGCTTGGACACAGACCTGCAGCTCTCAGGCCTCTATGCCCTCTCTCAGGCTGTGGAGGAGGCCACTGAGCGGGACCACCCTCTGGTCCGTCCTGACAGATCCCTGAGGTTAGAATGGTGGGGAAGGAAGGGGTTTTGGTTTAAGCTGCCATTGGGGGAGGATGGTGGTAGAGAGGGAAGGAGCTATATCAGGAATTTGAAAGGCTGGGACTGAAAGAAGGGTCAGCCTGAGGGAGTAGTCGAGCAGGAGGATGCAATAATATAATGGAATATCATAATATTCTTGGAGCACTTACTCTGTGTCAGGCTCTACATGCATTTTCTCATTAAATCCTTCTCTTTCTTCCTTCCTGAGGAAGAGTTGATACTATGCTTATGGCATTGTATGGGTGAGGAAACTGAACCTTAGAGCATTTAAGAGTTTGCACAGAGTTTGATAGATAGCACAGCCAGGATTCAAATGTAGGTCCTGTTGGCCCTAGAGATTGAGTTCTTTTCTTTTCTTTTTTATCCCTTCCTGTTTTCTTGCTATTTTCAAAGGTATTTTTTAAATCACTACTTAATTATACAAATAATACACAAATACATTCTCATTTTGAAAGACCTGAAGGATGTAATAGAACACAGAAGGAAAAGACTAAGTCCTTCTTCACCACTGTTGCCAGTCTGCTGTGGATTCTTCAGACCTTCCATAGATTTACATTTGTTAGTGTGTTTCGAAATAGAACATCTTCTGAGTTTGTGTGTAAATAATTGTAATCGTACTACACGTTTCTGTGCTTTCCCTGCACACTCCTACACACTCAGTGTGTCTAAGAAAGCTCTACATGCCAGTCCACGTAGAGCTGCCTCATTATTTTCTCTGATACACAGGATTCTGCATGTGATTATATCCAAGTTCAAGTACAGTGTTCTGATGGGTTCATTTTCCTCACAGCCGCCAACACTGGATACTATTATTTTTTAAATCTATCAGATTGGCAGAATTTTAAACGATTGGTGTCTTTGTTTTCATTTCTTAGTTCTAGTGAAGTTAAGCACATTTGCCCACATTCATTGTGTTTCTTCTATAAATTTGTTCTTATCCTTGGCCCATTTTCTTCTTGGGTCTTCATTTTTTTCTTACTGATTTGTAGGCACTCTGGATATGAATTGGTTATTTATGTTTCACATATTTTGCTGGTTATTTTTCAAAATCATGTTAACTATTTTCTGGGTGTAAAATAATATATGCCCACTGTAAAAAAAGAATTAGACGATTATGAAGATAAAAATCATCTGAAGACCTTTTGCAGAGAGAGTCACTGTTAACATTTTGGTAAACATCCTTACTTATATTCCTGTATCCATTCATATATATTGCCCATGTTGTATTAACTTGTTTATAATAAGTTCTGGCTACACAAGGGGATTTATATTTAAAGCATATTTGATTCATGTTGTAGTCATCAAAAAGTTCATGAGAGAAGACAAATAAAGGCAGAACTTTCCCAGGCCACCTCCTCAACATACATCTCTGTCCCTGTGGGGAAGAAATAAATCCAGTTTTTTTTCTTGTGACACTCAATGTGATCTAGGAACTCTGGAGCACTTCTTCCTTTCCTTCAAATTAGCATTTCCATAGGACTCTCTCTCTAACTCATATTGCTTATCTCTTAACTTTGTGGACAGTGTCTTTCATTGTGCTGAAGTTTTAGAATTTTATGTTAGAATTAATTAATTAACCTTTAACTAGGCTCTACGTCCAACATGGGGCTCGAACTCATGACCCTGAGATCAAGAGTCACCTATTCTACTGACCAAGCCAGTCAGTCACCCCTGCGTTAGAATATTTTAATATTTTAATATTTTAAATGTTTATTTTTTTGAGACACAGAGACAGAGCACAAATGGGGGGAGGGGCAGAGAGAGAGGGAGACACAGAATCCAAAGCAGGCCCCAGGCTCCGAGCTGTCAGCACAGAGCCCAATGCAGGGCCTGAACTCACAAACCGCGAGATCATGACCTGTGCTAAAGTCGGATGTTTAACTGACTGAGCCTCTCAGGTGCCTCTAGAATACTTTTAAACTTCTTAATGGCTTCTAGGTTTTGAGTGAGTCTGTCCTATTTCAAGATTATAAAAAGTATTTGTCTTTATTTTCTAAGGATAGCTATGGTTTTGTTTTTTACATTTACTTTAAAATCTGTTTGCAGTTTATTTATGCTGATGGAGTGAGGCAGAACCCCGGCTGTAATTGTTTCAGGTGTCTCCACCTCATGTGTCACATGGTCCTTGCTCTTCTCATTGGCTGGGATGCCACCCTTACCTAGCGATCTGTATCTATCCTGCGTCATTTCCAGAATTTTAATTTTTATAAATTTATCTTTTGTTAACTAGCAGGCAAGTCTACCATTATTTCTTTCTAAACATTTCTTGACTATTCTTGCATATTTTCTCATCTTATGCCCAAATCTACCTGCCATATGTTTTGTAAAAAACCTTTCAAACATTGTGATTAGAATTACATTGAATTTATAGATTTATTTGAAAAGGTAAACCAGGGCTGGCTGGGTGGCTTAGTCTGTTAAGTGTCCAACTCTTGATTTTTATTCCAGTCATGATCTCATGGTTGTGAGGTTGAGCCCCACTTTGGGCTCCATACTGGGCATGGAGCCCGCTTACAATTCTCCCTCCCTCTCCCTCTGTCCTTCTCCTACTTGTGTTTGACACGTGCATGTATGCACAGACGTTTTCTCTCTCTTTCTTTCTCTCCCAACAAAAAAAAAGAAAAGGTGAGCCAGAGTTGGTAACCATTTTGCTCTACTGCCTCCTTCATGAGGTGAGGAGCCAGAGGCAGTTAGCCTGCAGAGGAGAGGGAGGGAAGAGTGGAACTAAGGCAAGAGCAGCTTGGATAATGGTGGGGGTGATGGATCTTGGTGGAGAGGGTTGGACAGGGAGTCAGGTGTGACTTTTGGGATGGGGAACTCCAATGTCTCTTCTCTCTAAGAGAGAAGCTAGTGAAGACGCTGGTGGAGCTGCTGACCAACCAGGTGGGAGAGAAGATGGTGGTGGTGCTGGCCCTGCGCCTCCTCTACCTGCTCATGACCAAGCATGAGTGGCGCCCACTCTTTGCCAGGGAGGGTGGCATCTACGCTGTGCTGGTTTGCATGCAAGAATATAAGACTTCCGTCCTGGTGCAGCAGGCAGGGCTGGCGGTGAGTGGACTGGGCCTGGTGGGAGAGAGTGATGGGCAGGAGGGGCAGGCCGGGGGACCGCTGATCTTGAGGAGGTACTGTGGTGATTTAGACCAGGGAGGAGACATTAGGATGGAAAGATGCAGGTGGGTTGAAGGTTCTAGCAGAACAGCCCTTGTGATTGAATGTGTGTCGGAAGAAAGGGAGAATGTTTTTAAGAATGACTCCCAGGTTTAAAATGGAGCAGCAGAGGGGATGAGGAGGTCATTCACTAAGTGGGGGAATGTGGAAGGAGGAAGAGGTATGGAAAGAAGGTCTGGAATTGAGTTTTTAGGTTTGTTCAGTTTCCCATATCTTTTTAGTTACAGTTAGATATCTGGTTGGAGACTAATTTTCTGCATGTGACAAAATGATTTTTTACCCTTTGATCTGAGTGGTACCCTTACACAGAAAATACCCCCTCCCCAGATGTGGGTGCCTTGCCACCTGGGCCCAGAGGAAGGGGGGCCCTCATCCAGGGGAGCTTATAGAAGAATTAGCTTCCTGACTACTCCAGACACAAGTGCTGGCTGGTAGGAGATGTGGACAGGGTGTGCTCTGTATAGCTTGGAGTCCCTGAGGGGGGCAGGTAGGCCTCATCCAGATCAGTTCTGAGAATGGATTCTGACAGTATAATGGCAACAACACGGACAGGAGCCCCGATCCCCTTAGGTTAGGCTGTCTCAGAGCGAGGTTGGGAGGCTCTTTTCCTGTGCGGGGCCAGCTAGGTGCTGCTCTGAAGAGCAGCCAAGCATTCATCATCTAGGCCGTGTTTGCTCAGAGAATTCCCCAACCCTTTCAGATTGCATGACCAAAATACAGCATTTGCCCCTAAATTCAAACTCTTGCCCTGTAGCAAAATGGCATCATCTTATTTATAACTTCAGGTTTATAGAATTCAGCTAACTGGGGAGATTGGGGTAACCAAAGGGAGAAAGCCTCGTTGTGACATAGCGTAACGGTAGCGTGGAGGATTCAGGCCTTATAAGGGAGAGTGTCCTGAGAATTAGTTCTAACCTTCTCCCCCCAGAAGGTTTCTTCTCAAGTGTCCTCCCTTTCACCAGGGAAGAGCGGTATAGCTTTCATCTTAATTTCATTTTCTTTGTAGTACCAGCAGACACGTTCATGCATTCCAAGTATTTTTTCCTAGAATTCCAACCGCTCTTCCTGTGAGACAACCCAAGTAGCCTTGTCGAGGAGGGCTGGCTACTGGCTTTGGAGGTCAAGGGACATAGGTTTGAGAGTGCTGGCCTAGTGGTGGTGATTGAAGCGATGGGAGCAGATGAAGTTGTCTAGGGAGGGAGTGCAGAGTGAGAAGGGGGCAGGAACTTCCACATTCAAGGATTTGGCAGAGGAATTCCAGGGAGGCAGGACAACCAGGAGTATATGAGATCCTGGCACTCAAGAGAAGGGAGGTTCTACAAAGGGAGGGGTGGTCCAGTGACGTGGAAGACAATGTCAAGGTAAAGCCTTTGAATACAACTAGATGCTATGAAAGGGCCCCATCTTGAGAGGTAGCTACGGGAGGGGGCAGCCATCCCACTCAGTTAGCCTTGGCGCTGGCAGAGAGAAGTTGCTGGCTGATTTTATCACTGAGCCTCAGTCTTTTCTTTGCTTTCTTCTCTTGTCTTTCTTTTTGTTTTTATCATTGGTATCCCATCACCACCTCTTCCATTTCCATCTCCTACTCGACCTATTTGCCAACAGCTCAGCTGCCCCAAAGTTTGGGGTCAGAGAATGAGGGCCTGGCTCTCCTCTTTCTCTGCATGGCGGCTCTACCCATAACTAATTCTGCTTCCACATCCCCCTTGCAGGCACTGAAGATGCTGGCCATTGCCAGCTCCTCGGAGATCCCCACTTTTATCACTGGCCGAGATTCTATCCATCCTTTGTTTGATGCCCAGATGACCAGAGAGATCTTCGCCAGCATTGACTCAGCCACCCGCCCAGGCTCTGAGAGCCTGCTTCTTACTGTCCCTGCAGCCGTGATCCTGATGCTGAACACAGAGGGGTCAGGGCATCACCCTCCAAATTCCCGCTAAGCCCCAACCCCCGCTGCTGCTCTGTCTATATCTCATGTGCTTCACAGAAATTCCCTTCATGTTGTTACCTCTGGATGAAACATTGGTGGCCCTCTCTGACTGTTACTGGTAGAGAGGCCAAGTGGTTGGGGGTAGGGAGATCCCCAGAGAGAGCAAGGGCACCCTGGCCTTCCTTCCTGGGGTTGGGAGGAGTGGCTTGAGATCAGGGAGCCAGATGTCCTGGCCTCACAGGAGTCCTGGAGCCCTCTCTTCCCCCAGCTGCAGGCCTCTTCCCCTCTGTGCTTGCTTCCTGCTTCCGTTGCATTCACTCTGTTTCAATTTCTTCCCGGGATTACCTCCCTCCTCCCAGGTGTTCCTCCGCAGTGAGAAACGGTCTTCTCCTGCTCAACCTGCTTCTGTGCAACCACCACACTCTGGGGGACCAGATTATAACCCGGGAGCTGAGAGACACCTTGTTCAGGCACTCTGGGATAGCACCGGGGACAGAACCCATGCCCACCACACGTACCATCCTCATGATGCTTCTCAATCGCTACTCAGAGCCGCCAGGCTGTCCTGAGCACACAGGTACCATTGTGGAGGGGGTGGTTCTGCCGAGGAATCGGGCAGTGCTGGCCTGTGGCCAGAAGGGCTAAGGCTTATGTACTAGTACCTTACTGGAAAGACATGATAAACCTTCAGGAAACGAGTAAGGGTTTTGGTACTCAAGTTAGATCTTAAGTAAAACTTCCTGACCAAGAGGAGAAGGATACTCTAGACTAGCGTTACCTAGAGTAAAGCCACCATGCAGGGTGCCTGACTGGCTCAGCCGGTACAGCATGTGACTCTTGATCTCTGGGTTGTAAGTTCCAGCTCCATGTTGGGTGTAGAGATTACTTAAAAATAAAATCTTGGGGCACCTGGGTGGCTGAGTCGATTAGATGTCCAACTTTGGCTCGGGTCATGATGTCGCGGTTTGCGGGTTCGAGCTCCACATCGGGCTCTGTGCTGACAGCTCAGAGCCTGGAGCCTGCTTCAGATTCTGTGTCTCCCTCTCTCTTTGCTCCTCCCCCACTTGCGCTCTGTCCCTCTCTGTCTCCCAAAAAAGAATAAACGGTAAAAAAATAAAAAATAAAATCTTTAGGGGCACCTGGGTGGCTCAGTCGGTTAAGTGTCCGACTCTTGATTTCGGCTCAGGTCATTATCTCATGGTTTGTGAGTTCAAGCCCCATATGGGGCTCTGTCCTGACAGTGCAGAGCCTGCTTGGGATTCTCTCCTTTTCTCTCTGCCCCTCCCCTGTTGTGCACGTGTGCATGCTCTCTCTCTCTCTCTCTCTCTCTCTCTCTCTCTCTTTCTTTTAAAATAAATAAGTAAAAACTTCAAAAAAATTAAAAAAAAATCTTTAAAGCCACCGTGCTAGGTAGTCGAGGGATGTAATTATAATAGCTAATATTTATTGGCTTATGTAACCACAAAGCTCCCATTTAATGATGAAACGTAATTGTATGACTATATGAGATTAAAAATGTATGCGTTTAACATGACAGTGTTTGCCGAACTAAACTTTTTTCCAGATGCAGCTAGCTATATACTGGGGCCAGAGAAGAAAATCCCCACAGTTTGGTACAAACTACAGACAATCCTCCAAATAGGAGGAAAGTTTGGGGGTGGTTTTCTGGACTTGTCCAGTTCGTGGTTTGACCAACTTGCATGACTCCTCTTCATACTCATGTTTTTCCTCCCATGCGTCTGGCAGCAGCACTGGAAACCCCTGGCACCCAGGGCCAGGATGGGTCCCCTGAGCATCTGATCCGGTCCCTAGCAGGGGGCCCGTCTGCGGAACTCCTACTGGGCTTAGAGCGGGTGCTGTGCCGGGAGGGCGGCCCAGGGGGCGCCGTGAGACCCCTCCTAAAGCGCCTCCAGCAGGAGACTCAGCCCTTCCTCCTGTTGCTGCGGACTCTGGATGCCCCCGGACCCAACAAAACTCTGCTGCTGACTGCATTGAGGTGAGGGCCCTGTTGGGGCACCCGTGCATCGGAGGTAAGGGGAGCTGCGGACTGCAGGGACTTTGCTTGTTTCATCCTGTCACTAGGGTCATGACTCGGCTACTGGATCACCCTGAGGCGATGGTCCTCCCCTGGCATGAGGTCTTGGAGCCCTGCCTCAACTGTCTGAATGGCCCTAGCAGTGACTCTGAGGTACCAGGGCCCCGATAAAGGCAGGGGAGGGAGAGGCAGCCTCTGGGGCGCTGGCTACCTTTGTGAGGCAATGGAAGGCAAAGCACAGCCTTTCTGGATGAGTCTGAACACTGAGAGGGGTGGAGAGGAAGGAATTTCCTCTAAGAATGCTCAGAACTGGGGCCTTTGAAGAATAATCTTTTGCCTGCAGCTGGATTTTAGATTCTGGGTTTAGGAGAAGCCCACATTCACCAATCCAAACATTCCTCGCTCTCCACCCTCCCCGGTTTGTGGATTGTGGACCAAGGCTCAGGCACCAAGGTGGGCTCTTGAGAGAGCTTCGCCCTGGCAGCAAGAAGCATTGGAAGCTGTGCCCAGACCCTGCTTCTGGCACCTCTGGAGTCCCAGCACCCCCGCTGTTCTGTCCCAACCTTCTTTGGTACTCTCCTTTCCCTGGACTTTCAAACTTCTCCAAAGTCTCAGCCACCACATTCCCTTTTCGAACCCACCCCTCATCCTTTATGTGGCCTGCCCTTTGCGTCCCATACATTAATCTTGTGGCTCCGGGCTCAGATTGTTCAGGAGCTGCTCTGCTTTCTGCATCGCCTGGCCTCAATGCACAAGGACTATGCAGTGGTTCTCTGCTGCCTGGGAGCCAAAGAGGCCCTCTCCAAAGTCCTGGACAAGCACTCGGCTCAGCTGCTGCTGGCCTGTGAGCTTCGGGACCTGGTGACTGAGTGTGAAAAACACGCCCAGCTCTATAGTAACCTCACCTCCAGCATCCTGGCTGGCTGCATTCAGGTGAGGAGGCTTGTGGGTCCAGAGCTTAGGGAGAACATAAGTGAGAAGCAGGGGAAGGGGATTCGGTGTGTGTCCCTGTTTGGTAACCCTACTTGGCACAAGTGGTAGCAAATATGGGGCACTTGTTTCCCAGCCTTTCTTTACCCCACATGGTCCCGTTCTGCCAAAATTTGTGAAGGGAGAGGTTGAGTGTTTTGTTGCTCCTTGACTTGTTCTCCATACCTGTTTCTGTGTGTTCTTCATGTTCTTCCTTCCTCGCCGCGCCCCTTCTCTCTGATGTTCTGGCTGTAGATGGTGCTGGGCCAGATCGAAGACCACAGACGAACCCACCGACCCATCAACATCCCCTTCTTTGACGTGTTCCTCAGGCATCTCTGCCAGGGTCTGTGTCCCGATCTGCTTTCTCCTGGCTCCCACCCCAGTATTTCTTCTTTACTTTTTTCTCTCTCAACTAACTTCCCACTTGCCCCCAGGCTCCAGCGTGGAAGTGAAGGAGGACAAGTGCTGGGAGAAGGTGGAGGTGTCTTCCAACCCTCACCGGGCCAGCAAGCTGACGGATCGAAACCCCAAGACCTACTGGGAGTCCAATGGCAGCACTGGCTCCCACTACATCACCTTGCACATGCACCGTGGTGTTCTTATTAGGTGTGAGCATGCCCATGTGCACCATAGGTGCACACACACGTGTGGGAATATTCTGATACACCCCAGCATATATTCTCCAAAGCACCCACATACACGCAACCCTGTCTGTAACCCCTATGTGTGAGACACAATCAAACCCATTTTGTGCAGTAAACAGATAGACACATTGATCTGCATTCCTTGTGCAGTATAGACATCCTCACTCCCTGAGCCTGGTGATGTGCTCCGCCCACAGGTATAGATGTCACTATCCTGTGCATGGTGTTGAGGGAGATTGACAACTGCCTTATTCACTCTTCCCATGGGTGCTTGTTTAATGTATACTCTGTGCCAGGCACTGGGCCAGGGTCTGGGGCTATAAGGACAATAAGATATGATACCCGTCTTCAGGGAACTTGCAGTCTTCTTGGGGAACTAGGCTGGAGAATCAATAAGAGTAAGAAAAACCACCATGTGCCCTGGACCCTGAGGCCAAGTAAGAGGTGGGAGAAGCCTTCTAGAAGGTGGGGCTAAGTGAGCAGAGCTCCAAAGTAGAAATTAGCTGTGTAAATAGAAGTGGGAAGTCCAGGCAGAGGGACAGCATATGTGCAAAATGTTAGTAAGAAATGTAATGATGTATTTGGAGGAAACTTAAGTAACTGTGTTTGTCTGGAATGAAGGGTGTTTGTCGTGAAATGGCAGGAGACCGCCATAAAACTAGGCAGAGCCAGACCACAGAGAGTTTTGTGAGCTAAGAAGTTTGAGCTTTATTCTGGAACTTGGGGAGCCATTGAAGGATTTTAAGGAGAGAAGAGACAAAACAAGATTTTTTTTTTTTTAATTTAGAAAAGTCACTCTGGCAATCATGGCAGTTTGGGTTGGAGGCCGGAGAAAGATTTGGAAGGTTTATGCAGTGATCTAGTTGAGAAATGAATGTCTTCAGTTAGGCACAGGGAGTGGGAATAGTGAGGGGTGGCAGACTGGGAGATCTCAAGGGGCAGAGTCTATAGGACATGCCATTGACATGAGGGAAGCCATGAGTGGGAGAAGTCATAGTGACAGAGTGCTCTGGTAGATGGCAGTTTTCTTTCCCAAGAAGGATGATGGAAGAGGAGCAGGCTTCTGTGGATGGATCATGGTTCCATTTAGGCATGTTGACTTAGAGGTACCTATGCGTTGTGACATGGAAATGTCTGTTGGGTACATGGTATGAAAGCTAAGAGGAGCCGTCTAGTGTAGACATGTGGATTTGGAGTAGAGTATTCGTTTTTTGCTTGAAACTATGGTTTTTAAATAAAGTCATTTTGAAGAAAAAAATTCCTTTTGGGGAAAGATAAGAGGAGAGCAGGGGATCCGGGAACACTGACACTTAAAGGAGGCAGCAGGGAGACAGGAGTCTGAGGAAGAAGTGGTAGGTTGAAGTCACTCTGAACAAAGACCAGGGTCCCTGTTCTAACTGATTGTTTTCTTTTGTCTCAGGCAGCTGACTTTGCTCGTGGCCAGTGAGGACTCAAGTTACATGCCAGCCAGAGTGGTTGTGTTTGGGGGGGACAGTGCCAGCTGCATCAGCACTGAGCTCAACACGGTGAGGACCCTGGTGCCCTCCCCCACCTTGACCTTACTCCATATTCCTTCCCGCAGGCAGGCATTGCCTGCAATCATAAGCAGTGAGGGCAGAGTTCGGGAAGCAGATTTGTGCGGGTTTGTGGGCTCGGTGCAGAGGTAAAGGGCACACACCATCATAAGACTTGTGGCTGCTATCAATAGTCCGTCCAACCCCACTTCCAGAGGTGACAGTTCTCTCTCCTCCTCTGCCCCATCAGGTGAATGTGATGCCCTCTGCCAGCAGGGTGATCCTCCTGGAGAACCTGAACCGCTTCTGGCCCATCATCCAGATCCGCATAAAGCGCTGCCAGCAGGTAGAGTGAGGGAAGAGGCTGGGCTGGGAATCATGGGGTAGTACAGGGTCTCCATAGTGACTGCATTCCCCAGCACTTGGGGGGCCAGGCTCAGGCCACATACCTGCTCTGGGATGGCCCAGAAGCCTGTTGAGTTCCAGAGATGTGAGAATATCTCAAGTGCCTCCAAGGGAATTCAGGGTGTGAGGCCTGGCTTTTTCTTGGTAGTGCTTGGTGGCTGGGTGGCTTAGGTGACAGACAAGCGTGTGCATGTTACAGGGTGGCATCGACACCCGGGTTCGAGGTGTGGAGGTCTTGGGCCCGAAGCCCACTTTCTGGCCACTATTCCGGGAGCAGCTGTGTCGCCGTACCTGTCTCTTCTACACCATTCGGGCGCAAGCCTGGAGCCGGGACATAGCAGAGGACCGCAGGCGCCTCCTCCAGCTCTGTCCCAGGTGGGTGGGGCAGACAGTGGCTGGGGTTGAAGGGAGCGGGGAGAGGTTAATGGATCAGGAGGACACTGCTAAGAAGTAGGTGGTGGGAGACTTCTGCAGAAGTCTGAAAGGTAAAGCAGCGGCCGGGACAAGAGGGGAGGGTGAACACAGGTGAGAAGTGCGTGCTGATGGCTGCGAGCTGGTTAGGGGACTGAGCATGGTGGGACTGGGAGCTGACTGTGCTTGAGTGGAGGCCTCACAAAAACCTGTGCCTTAAATCCTTGACCACACACCTCTTATTCCCAGACTGAACAGGGTTTTGCGCCACGAGCAGAATTTTGCTGATCGCTTCCTCCCTGACGATGAGGCTGCCCAAGCGCTGGGCAAGACCTGCTGGGAGGCCCTGGTCAGCCCCCTGGTGCAGAACATCACCTCCCCCGGTAACCATCGCGACCCCTGGCCCCACTAACCAGTTCCTCATAATTGTTCCCAGGGATCACCTGAGTTAATGCTCTTGGTTATCTTGGTCCCTGTCTTTATCCCCGAAGGCCTGTCACCTCAGTGCTTCTCTCCTTCCTGCCCCAGGGACTACTGGGTATTTGAATCTTCTCTACCCCACCCCCAACCTGTTAGCGTACCCCTAGACTCCCAATGAAGTAAGCCTTGGTGATGGGAGGGCTTGACCTGGCTGCCCGCCCCAACCAAGGCTTTTTGTATAATTGGGCCTTTTCTCTCCTCTTCCTGGGCTATCTGTTCCCCTATTTCCCATCAGCTGTTTCTGGTCTGTCTTCTTTTAGATGCGGAAGGTGTGAGTTCCCTGGGATGGCTGCTGGATCAGTACTTAGAGCAAAGGGAGAGCTCTCAGAACCCCCTGAGTCGAGCGGCATCCTTTGCCTCTCGAGTTCGTCGCCTTTGTCACTTGCTGGTGCATGTAGAGCCTCCGCCTGGGCCTTCTCCTGAACCATCCACTCGGCCTAGTAAGTCCCAGCCATGGCCTGTTGAGCTGAGAATCTGGCCAGTGGTGATACCTGGCTCCTTCCCCTCTTGGATCTTACTTTTCCTGACTGCTCTGTGCGCACCTTTCCAGGGGTCAGTACCCAAGATCCCCTAGATTCACTCAGGGGCTGAGATGAAACCCCTTCCTTTGCCCTCTGTCTCCACAGTCAGCAAGAACAGTAAGGGCTGGGATCGGAGCCCCGGGCCTTCACCAGTTCTTCCAAGCAGCAGCCTGAGGAACATAACCCAGTGCTGGCTGAGCGTGGTGCAAGAGCAGGTGAGTGGAAGGAAGTGCAGTGGGAGGTGGGGCAGGGCTGCTAGGCTATTGCATGTGGGACCACACCTTTTATGCTATTTCTCCTCTCTTCTCAGGTCAGCAGGTTCCTGGCTGCAGCCTGGAGGGCCCCCGACTTCGTGCCTCGGTACTGCAAACTCTACGAGCACTTGCAGAGAGCAGGTTCGGAGCTCTTTGGGCCTCGGGCAGCCTTCACGCTGGCTCTGCGCAGTGGCTTCTCCGGCGCGTTGCTACAGCAGTCCTTCCTCACCGCTGCTCACGTGAGTACTACCAGCCTCCTGGTCACCACTGAGAGCTGGCTTCTTTCTCTGCCTTTCGCCTCCTCTCACTGCCCACTCTCCTGCTCCACTCCCTCTTCATGGTTGGCCCGTGCCCTTTCCATTGCCCCCAGATAAGTGAGCAGTTTGCCAGGCACATCGACCAGCAGATCCAGGGCGGCCTGGTTGGTGGAGCCCCTGGAGTGGAAATGCTGGGGAGGCTTCAGCAGCACCTGGAGCCCATCATGGTCCTTTCTGGCCTGGAGCTGGCTACTACTTTTGAGCACTTCTACCAGTGAGTGCAGGTCTGAGAGGTAGGGGAGGGGAGACCTAGAGTCTAGAAAGGGTGAAGATTTGAGTCTTGGAGAGAAGACGGAGGAGGAGGGACTAAGATACAGAGATGGCCATGGCACTGGTGGAAAGGGAGCAGGGAGGAAGAGGGGAAGCAGGGTGGAGTGCCCACATTGAGGCTCGGCCCGGCCTGTGTGTGACACCGCAGGCACTACATGGCAGACCGTCTCCTGAGCTTGGGCTCGAGCTGGCTGGAGGGGGCCGTGCTGGAGCAGATTGGCCTCTGCTTCCCCAACCGCCTCCCCCAGCAGATGCTGCGGAGCCTGAGCATGTCCGAGGAGCTGCAGCGCCAGTTCCACCTCTTCCAGCTCCAGCGGCTTGACAAGCTGCTCTTGGAGCAGGAGAATGAGGAAGAACAGGGCCTGGACGAAGAAGAGGTAAGAGCAAGGGAAATGAGAGGGAGAATAGGAGAGCAAAAGACTAGACCAAAGAAGGGAGCCCAAGAGCCCTTGAAATCCTTCTATCTCTCAGGAGGAAGCAGAGGAAGAGGAGGCTGAGAAAGAACTATTTATCGAAGATTCAAGTCCAACAGTTTCCATACTGGTCCTGTCACCACGCTGCTGGCCGGTCTCCCCACTCTGCTACCTGTACCATCCCAGAAAGTGCCTTCCCACTGAATTCTGTGATGCCCTTGACCGCTTCTCCAATTTCTACAGCCAGAGTGAGGAGATAGGGACAGGCAATTGGAGATTGGGGTGAGATTTGGGGTGGCAGGAGAGGAAGTGGAGAGGACCTGTGGACAGAAATGTGTAGCTATGAACAAAAATGGTCTCTAGGCAGAGCAGTCTCCTAGGGAAGGGTGAAAAGGTGGGTTAGATCTTTATTAGTATCTTTCATTATTGCTCTCACTTTTGTATGAATTTGTTCTGTTTTTCTAACTTCAAGTTGCATGCCTACTTAACTTTTAGTCTTTTCAGGCTTCTTTCCAAGTAAAAACATTTAAGGGTATTCATTTCCCTCTCAATATTGCTTTAGCTGCATTCTGTAAGTTTTTTTGGTTTTTGGATTTTTTTTAGATTTGTTTTTATTGTGGTATACTTAGTTTTCAGTACAGTATAGAAATCTTAGCTGTGACTTAATGAATTGTATGTACTTATACACTCCCATAACCACCCCCAGAGCATTTCCTGCACCCCAGAATACTTCTTCACGTATGTCCCTTTCTAGTTAGTATCTTCTTCCAAGAGAAACCTTCTGCCTCCTAGTACCGTAGATTTTTGCCTGTATGTGAACATCATATGAATGGAATAATAGGGTATGTATTCTGCTGTGTCCAGTTTCTTTCAGCTTAGTATCTGTGAGAGCTATCCAGGTTGTCAGTTATCACTACTTTTTTCTTTGAGTTACTGATTCATTTCCATTGTATGAATATATTTGCCCTTTCTGCTGTTGATGAACATTTGGGATGTTGCCTAAGTTTTTATTATGTAGGATGTTAGTATTTGGTATTTTTAAGTTCTAAGAATTTTCTAATTTCCATTGTTATTTCTACTTTGGTCTATTCATTTTTTAAAAGCATATTTTAAAATTCCCAAACCAGTTTTTCTTTGCTTAGTTGTCTTTTTATTTTAGATTTTGACCCTCATTCCATTGTAGCTAAAGAACCTGGTTTCTGTGATTCTGAATCTTTGCAATATGTTGAGACTTCCTTTATGGCCTAGTAGATAGTCACATTTTGTAAATGTTCCATGTGTGATTAAGAAAAATATGTATTCTTCAGCTGCTGGCTATAGGCTTATTCATATTCCATTAAATTGACTTAATTACATTGTTCAAATCTTACAAACCTTACTCATTTTTGTCTGCCTGTTCTATTACTGAGAGAGGTGTATTAAGATCTATTATGATAGTGAATTTTTAAACTTCTCATCATGTCAGTTTTGCTATCTATCTAACTAACTAACTAACTAACTAACTAACTAACTAACTAACTAACTATATTTTTAAGTGGGCTTCATGTTCAGCATGGAGCCCCACACAGGGTATGAATAATGACCCTGAGATTGAGAACTGAGGTCAGGCATTAGATGCTTAACCAACTGAGACACCCAGGCACCCCACTTTATATATTTTTTGACTATGTTATTAGATAAAAGTTTTAAATCATTCAACAGTACTGTCCAGAACTTTCTGCAGTGATGGAAAAGTTCTTTTCTGCACTGTTTGGTATGGTGGCCATTTGTGGCTATTGAAGTGTGACTAGTGCAACTGAGGAATTGAATGTTTAACTTTGTTTAGTTAGCCAGTTTAGCCACATGTGGCTACCATAATGGACTATGCAGGTTTAGAATCTTCATAGTTAATTAAACTTTTTAAAAAGTTTACTTGTTAATTTTGAGAGAGAGAGAGAGAGCAGGGGAGGGGCAGAGATAGAGGGAGAGAGAATCCATAGCAGGCTCCTTGCTGTCAGGGAGCCCGATGTGGGGCTCAATCCCATGAACCATGAGATCATGACCTGAGCCAAAATCAGGAGTTGGATGCGTAACCAACTGAGCCACCCAGGTGCCCCTCAACTTTATTATTATGAAATCATCTCCTTTCTTTCTAGTAAAGCTTTTTCTCTCAAAGTCTATTTTTATCTGGTATTATTAAATACCAGCTTTCTTTGGTTAGTGATTTTCCAGAATATCTCTTTCTATCCTTTTACTTTTTAAAGAGGGATTGATAATTTTTTTAGATTTCTTTTACTGTGGTGAAATATGAATAACATAAAATTGCCATTTTAATTTTTTAAGATCTGATTTTTTTTAACTTTTTAATGTTTTTTATTTATTTTTGAGAGAGAGAGAGACAGAGTGCTAGCAGGAGAGGGGCAGAGAGAAAGGGAGACACAGAATCAGAAGCAGGCTGCAGGCTCTGAGCTGTCAGCACAGATCCTGACATGGGGCCTGAACCCACGAACCGTGAGATCATGACCTGAGCTGAAGTCAGATGCTTAACTGACTGAGCCACCCAGGCACCCTGAGATTTTATTTTAAGTAATCCCTACACCCAACCTGGGGCTCAAACTCACAACCCCAAGATCAAGAGTCATATGCTCCACTGACTAAGCCAGCCAGGCACCCCCTCCATTTTTAACCATTTTAGGTGGACAATTCGGCTATCCTTTTACTTAAAATTTTTTACTTGGAAATAACTTCAAATTTACAGAAAATAATACAAAGAACACTCATATACTCTTTATCCATGTTCACCTTTTGTTAACATTTTGCCCTATTTGCTTTTATCATTTGCTCTTTGTGTATATATACGTTTATAAAATGTGTATTTATGTGTGTGCGCGCACACACACACACACAGACATCCTTTTTTCCCCCAGACCACTGTGAATAAATTGCATATATGCTGGCCTTTTGCCTCTAAGTACTTTAATATATATTTCCTAAGAATCATGCTTTTCTCCTATATAATAATCATTCATTTATCAGTTTCAAAAATTTAACATTGCTATAATACTTTACCTTCCACATTCCAATTTTGTCAATCGACTCTATAATGTCTTTTTTTAGTTGAAGACAACATTCAATTTAGGATCATCTATTATGTTCAGTTGTCATGTCTCTAGTCTCCTTGATTTGGAACAGTTCCTCAGCCTTTTTTTGTCTTTTATGACATTGACGCCTTTGGAGAATATAGTCATTTAAAATTTTCTAGGGGCATCTGGGTAGCTCAGTCATTTAAGTGTCCATCTCTTGATTTTGGCCCAGGTCATGATCTCATGGTATGTGAGATTGAGCCCCATATGGGGCTCTGTGCTGATAGCACAGAGCCTACTTGGGATTCTCTCTCTCCCTTTCTCTCTGCCCCTCCCCTGCTCACACACACTCTCTCTCACAATAAATAAATACATTTTTAAAAAATAAAAGTAAAGTTTTTTTTCTAAACTTTCTTCATTTTAAGTTTGTATATTTCCTCATAATTAGATTCAGGTTATGCATTCCCAGCCAGAATCCTAAGTAAATGATATTAAGTTCTTCTCCACATTTCATTTGGAAGCATATAGTTTCCGTTTGTTTCTCTTTTTTTTTTTTTTCCAACATTTATTTATTTTTGGGACAGAGAGAGACAGAGCATGAATGGGGGAGGGGCAGAGAGAGAGGGAGACACAGAATCGGAAACAGGCTCCAGGCTCTGAGCCATCAGCCCAGAGCCTGACGCGGGGCTCGAACTCACAGACCGCGAGATCATGACCTGGCTGAAGTCGGACGCTTAACCGACTGCGCCACCCAGGCGCCCCTGTTTCTCTTTTTTGATGTGAATTTTGACAACCTGGTCAAGAGGTTGTTTGATTTCCCACTGTATAGTTAATATTTTTCCTTTGTGACTATTGATAAGCAGCCTATTGGGGAGATACAAACCATGCCTATATTCTGCTCTCATCAGAATCTCCCCCAGTATCATTTACTTTTAACTTTGCCATACTCTTATTTTAGGCATGTATCTTACAAATACCTAGAATTTGTTTTGTATTCAACCTAACAATCTCTCCTTTTGGGTTATCAATTTTATTAGCCTCTTCATAATGATTATGAGTAATGATATATTTGGCTTTTATTGCTAACCTCTTACATTTTAGTTTACTCTTCTTATAATTTGAAATTTTAGTTATTTAATATATAAAAAAGAATATATAAAACATAGGTACAGTTGAAAGGAGAATAGTAAATTGAACACCTTTACAGATATGTTTCCACCCTGGGTTTTTGTGCATTTTTTCCCCTCTCCTTTTGTATTTTACTTAATTCCTTTTTTGTGTCTACATATTTTGGACATTCTATTTCTGTAGTTGATTACCCTTATGTTTTTAACCTGTATGTTTGACTTGTACCTGAACAATAAGAGGACCAAGAGAAAATCTTAACTCCAGCTCTCACTCCCATCTTACTCATTACTATTGTTTGATATTTTAGGATTATCTTTTTTTTACTTCCCAAAATTTATTATTATTATTATTGTTTTATTCAGTTGGTGTGTAGATTTGTTATCATACTAGTTGTTTCTGTCACTAATCCTTTTGCATCTTGATCCTTCTGAGTTCAATCTCCTTCCTAAAGTACATCCTTTAGAAGTCTCTTCATTGAGGGAGTATTGATGGACAACTCTATCAGTTTACCTTCACCCTAATTAAAAAAAAATTTATTATTATAAATTTCAGACATACACAAAAGTAGGCAGGATAGACTCCAGTGTACCAACGTGGGTCAATACATGGCCAATCTCATTTCTTCTGTACTCCCACCCACTTTCCCCAGCTCTCAAATTTAAAAGATAAGGATTCACTCTCTCTTTTTTTTTTAAAGTTACCATTAAATTTTTTTTCAAGTTTATTCATTTATTTTGAGGGAGGGAGGGAGGCAGAGAGAGAGAGAGAGAGAGAGAGAGAGAGAGAGAACAAGTGGGAGAGGGGCAGAGAGAGAGGGAGAGAGAAGATCCCAAGCAGGCTCTGCCCAGGGCTCAACAGGGCCCAACACAGGGCTCAAACCTACGAGCCGTGAGATCATGACCTGAGCTGAAATTAAGAGTCAGATGCTCAGTCAACTGAGCCACCCAGGCACCGCAGGGATTCTCTTTTTATTTATTTATTAAAAAAATTTTTTTTAATGTTTTATTTTATTTTTGAGGGACAGAGAGAGACAGCATGAGTGGGGGAGGAGCAGAGAGAGAGGGAGACATCGAATCCAAAGCAGGCTCCAGGCTCCGAGCTGTCAGCATAGAGCCCAATGCGGGGCTCGAACCCACAAACTGCGAGATCATGACCTGAGCCGAAGTCGGATGCCCAACCTACTGAGCCACCCAGGCACCCCAAGGATTGTCTTTTTAAAAGCAAAGGCACTACAGTGATCAAACGTGAAATTAATAACAATTCTTAATATCAAATGGTGAAGTGTTCATATTCCTCCCGTTTCTTCAAGTTTTCAAAATTAGTTTTTTCTTTATGGAGGATCCAAAGAAAGCCCACACCTTAATTTGATTGAATTCGGTTTTCCGTCTCCATTAATGTATAGGTCCTGCTTTTCCTTTTTTGCTCCCTTATAATTGTGCAGGGAACCGGATTATTTGCTACACAGAGTTGTCTACAGGCCAGATTTCCGCTGACCATATCCACGTGGTGTCCTCTAGCATGTTCCTCTGTTTCTTTCATTTCCTAAAAACAGTTACTTAGATGTAGAAGTTTATTCCGATGTGGGTCTGATTTCTTGGGCAAGAACTCTTTGTAGGTGGTATTGTGTTCTCCCACCAGGAGGCGTGTGACATCTACCTGTCTCTGTGATGTGCAAATGGAGCAGTGAATTTTAGCATTGCAAGTGTGATCTGTGCTTTATATGGTTTCCTGTCAGCTTTCCACTAGGCAGTCATTCGTTATCATTGCCTAGCTCTATCATTTCACTAAGGGTTACAAACTAGCACCATTCTAGTCTCACCATTCCTTCATATCTGAGCTGGAATGTTTTCTCTATAAAGAGAAACTTCCGGGGCGCCTGGGTGGCACAGTCGGTTAAGCGTCCGACTTCAGCCAGGTCACGATCTCGCGGTCTGTGAGTTCGAGCCCCGCGTCGGGCTCTGGGCTGATGGCTCAGAGCCTGGAACCTGTTTCCGATTCTGTGTCTCCCTCTCTCTCTGCCCCTCCCCCGTTCATGCTCTGTCTCTCTCTGTCCCAAAAATAAATAAACGTTGAAAAAAAAAAATTAAAAAAAAAAAAAAGAGAAACTTCCTCTCAGTGACTTTTTGGTTATTCTGAAGTACCGTTTATACAGGAAAGGCTTGACTCTCTCTTCCTCCCCCCTTATTTTTAACCAGTTTTCAAAATACTGTTGTCTAGCATCCTCCAAAGATAAACGGTGAAATCTTTTTTTTTTTTTAATGTCATTATGAACTCATGGATTTTAAGATATTTCACATGTCTCAGTCCAGCACAGGTGTTATTTTTTTGATGTTCCAATTGTCCCATCTTTGGCCAGAGAGTATGTCTCAGACTGGCTCCTTTCGATATTCTCTTCCTTTGACGGCATTCTTGCTTTCTAGTATGAGCGAATATCCAGGCTCGTCGTGCCTGAGCTGTGACACAGAAGGAGGAAAAGATACAGCCTAGTGGATCTTTGAAACTGTCAGCTCCTTGAGGGCAAAACTCAGGTCTCTTCTCTCCAGTGTTTCTTCCATGGAGCCAGCCTGGCATAGGGCGAGACACAGGGTGGGCTCCCAGATATGTGTAGCTTGCCAGGGGGGGCAGACATGGAGGAGGCTGAACTCTGGAAGCTTGACAAGTCACTTCTGTGGGGCCCTCCTCCCCACAGAGATTAGCAGGAACAAAGCTTGACTAATGGTACACCCTTGCCTCAGCCTCTAACCCCCTCATTTCCCCTGCTCTTTATCTCTACTCTTCTCCTTGGCACTTTCCCAGGTCAGAATCACCCAGTCCTGGACATGGGACCACATCGGCGACTGCAGTGGACGTGGCTGGGCCGGGCTGAGCTGAAGTTTGGGGACCAGACCCTGCACGTGTCCACCATGCAGATGTGGCTGCTGTTGCATTTCAATCAGACAGAGGTGCCTCGGCTCCTTAGGCTCTCTCTATCTTCTCTTTTCCTGTCTGTCCCTCCTGTTCTCCTAAACTCTGTTCCTTCTTTCCATCCTTCCCCCGCCGATTCTCTGCTCTTGACTCTGTTTCTCCTTACCAGGAGGTGTCTGTAGAGACCTTGCTGAAGAATTCTGACCTCACCCCAGAGCTACTTCTCCAGGCACTTCTGCCCCTCACCTCTGAGAATGGCCCTTTGACCCTGCATGAGGGTCAGGACTTTCCACACAGGGGTAGGTCACTGGGGGCTGGCCTGTGCCTCTGCTCCTGGAGGGTGGGTCTCTCATGGTGGGCGTGGGGTAGGGAGTGAGAATGGGGTTGCCCCCACTCACCTCCCCCTTCCCCTCCTCGGGTGCTGACGGAATGAGTTCCAGGTGTGCTGCGGCTTCGGGCGCCTGAGCCCCAGCGCTGTGGGGAGGCCCTGTGGCTGATACCTCCCCAGACATACCTGAATGTAGAGAAGGATGAGGGCCGAACTCTGGAACAGAAGAGGAACCTCTTGAGCTGTCTTATTGTCCGTATTCTCAAAGTCCACGGGGAAAAGGGCCTCCACATTGATCAGCTGGTTTGTCTGGTAGGCCCAGGGGACCATGAAGTTAGGGGAGGGAGGGAGTCATGCTCAGGGTTGGGGCTTAGAGCCAGGGATCATCACAAGGGAAGGTAAACTCTGTCAGTATGAGACCTTGTAGAGTGACATTTTTGTTGGAGTTTTCTATTCCTGACAGGGCAGTTTGTTAGACAGCAGGCAGAGGCAAGACATGAGTGTCTACTGTATACTAGGCCTTTTTCCAAGAGTTTGCATGATTAGGTCATTTAATCTGCACAGCAGTCTAATGGGGGTGGTGATGGTGGTGGTGGTATTATTATTATTATTATTATTATTATTATTATTATTATTTACTCTTATTCTCATTTGACAGGTAAGAAGAGTGGGGCATGAGAGTTAGTAACTTATCCATAGTCACATAGCCAGTAAGTGAAAGAGCAGAGCATTGAACCCAGGCATGCCGGCCTCTCTGGGTAAATGTGGCCTGCCTGTTTCCTCTCCACCCATCTAGGTGCTGGAGGCCTGGCAGAAGGGTCCAAACCCCCCGGGGAGCCTGGGCCATGCTGTTGCAGGAGGCGTGGCCTGTACCAGTACAGACGTCCTTTCTTGCATCCTGCACCTCCTGGGCCAGGGCTATGTGGAACGGCGTGACGACCGGCCCCAGATCCTGATGTATGCCACCCCAGAGCCTATGGGGCCTTGCCGGGGTCAGGCAGAGGTCCCCTTCTGCGGCAACCAGACCGCCAAGACCTCCAAGCCTAGGTAGCTGTCCCCAGCCCCGTTCCCTGCTGCTAGGGCTCCAAGCCAGGAGGGAGGGCTGGGCTCCCAGGGACAGACGGCACTGCAGTGACACGGGAGTTTTAGTGCCAAGGCCAGGCTCTTTTGTGGAAAAGCACTTCATTTCTGTCTTTGTGTACCCCATTTTCCCTGCCTCTCTCATTTCTCCCACTTTGCCAGTCCTCATTCCCCCTGCCAGCACCGTCACCCCTTCTTTGCCTTCCTAATCAGGGGCCCTGCTGTCCCCATTCTCCTAGAGTCAGCCCATAGGCAAGGGGCCCAGACACATAAGCTTCTGTATAGATAACTCTCATTCTAAGCAAAAATGCAGTATCATACAACTGTGTATTGAGTGCTGATTATGCTCTCTGCTCAATGAAATGTACAAACTCTAGTCTTCAAGAAGCCTGTTCTACAGAGGAATTTGTCATAGGATCCCCCTAATTAGCTGGCACCCCTAAAGCTTGTTATATCACATTCAGCTCACTAGAAGTTGTTATGGCACAACTCTTATGCCTGCTGCCTGCACTGTATATAAAGTAAGTTCTCTAGAGAAATCTTTCTCAAACTTTCACTTGCACACATGTCACCTGGGGATCTTATTAAAATGCAGGTCCTGATTCAGTAGAGCTCCCTGTGATACTAATGGGAATACCCACTGACCATGCTTTGAGTGGTAAGGCCACAGATTCCAGTTTCTCCCCAGATGTGTTGCTGCTGTTTTAGGTGGGGCTTACGGTGGGATTATCCCATCCACTGTGGGTCAGTTTGCTTCCCGATGCCTGCCTACCAGATTCCTGGGGTGTTAGAGATCATTGTGACAACCAGCCCCACTCGCCACTTACAAACGCTTCTGTGGAAAGCAGCTCTGACAGTTGGTTTGGGTGGCTACCCTTAGGTTGGTTAGGCAGGCGCAAGCAGGCGTGCGCAAGTGGGGAGCTGAGGGCCATGGTGGGGTTCATTTAGTAGATAAGCAGAGCAGGGATATTGATTGCTGAATCTCCTCTTCCCTCAAGCCCAGAAGCTGTGGCTGCCCTGGCGTCTCTCCAGCTGCCTGCAGGCCGCACCATGAGCCCCCAGGAGGTAGAAGGGTTGATGGAGCAGACGGTGCGGCAGGTGCAAGAGACGCTGAACCTAGAGGCAGATGTGGCTCAGCACCTTTTGGCTCATTCCCACTGGGGTGCTGAACAGCTGCTGCAGAGCTACAGTGATAACCCTGAGCCGCTGCTGCTGGCAGCTGGGCTGTGTGTACCCCAGGCCCAGGAGGCCCCCGCACGCCCTGACCACTGCCCTGTCTGTGTCAGCCCCCTGGAGCCTGACGACGACTTGCCCTCTCTCTGCTGCATGCACTACTGCTGCAAGGTGAGGCCCCGCCTGCCCCTCTCCTGCCCCTCTCCTGCCCCTCTTCTGCCCCTCTCCTGCCCCACACAATTCCTCGTGAACTCTGGGCTTCTAGCCCAGCATTGCCATTTCCCAACCTGGGCAGTGTCGGACAAGGCTCTTCGTCCCTCTGAAACTGGTTTTGTCATCTAAAAGTGGCGCCCCTAGCCTCAACACTCTGAAGAGTGGTTGTTGTTAGGATCCAGTGAAATGTATAAGTGGCTCTAAAACTTTGCCAGTGGCAAAGTTTTAATAGGTGAATATGCTAATAATATGCTAAAATATGCCGGTGGCATATTGTGATCACTGGGAGCTTTTAAAAAGTCCTCATGCTCAAACTGTTAAATTGGAATCTCTGGAGGTGAAACCCAGGCATCTGGAGTTTTAAAAATTCCTCAGGTGACTCCAGTGTTCAGCCAGGTTTGAGAACTATAGATAGATAGGTAGATAGATAGATAGATAGATAGATAGATAGATAGATAGATGGGTAGCACACGCATACACGTAAAATATACATCAAGGCACTTCATAAATGAGAAGTGTTATTACATTGATGATGACTATAGGTTTATGTTTCCTAATTATCATTCAAGTCCCTTTATCTCAGAACATGAGAATAGCACAGAAGTCAAGGGAATTATGGGAAGCCAGATCTTGCTACTGTACAGCTGAGCAGAGGAGGCTGTAGATGGGGGAGTGAGTTGTCTTCAGTGGCGGGGGAGAGGGGCCGAGGTGCAGGGGACCAGAGTGCTGAGTGTCCCATGTTCCCTGCCTCACAGCTCTTAGAACTGATGCCAAGCCCAAACACATCAACTTAACAGGATGAGCGCGCTTGTTGCCCTGAATCTAGCTGCCTCTCCCAACAGCGTCTCCCCAGTGGTGGGTGATCTGGGACGCGTGCATTGGCATGTGTGTGTACGTGTACTTTTCCTCCTTCCTTTTTTGCTCTGCTTCAAGTTACTCTTCTCACACGGTTTCCTGTGCCCCCCTTTTCCTGGTTCTTAATTATTTCCTTCCCACTTTCACTTTTTCATTCAACTAATGTTTGTCATGAACTCACTGTGTGCACAGCACCGGGTGCTATATGAGGGGGTGGGAAAATCCAAGCCAGAAGGGCTAATAATATCAGCAGCTAATATTTATGGGGGATGCATTCTGGGCCGTTCTGCTGTTATATATGCATTATCTTGCTTAATTCCCATGAAAGTGTGTGAGGTCGGTATTTTTACCATCCCCATTTTGCTGGTGACAGATGGAGGCGCCTGGAGGAGAAGTCACCTGCCCAAGGTCAGGATTTGGACTTTGGCAGTCTTGCTCCAGGGCCCTCCCTCATGCTTTTATGACAAGTGAGGGGAAGGAAATACAACAGGGTCATGTCATAGGAAGTGACTGAGGTGAGGAGTGGGGGGAGAGTCCCTGTCGGGGACTTTAGATTGGGGAGGCCAGGGAAGGCTGTCCTTGAAGAGGTGACTATTTGGTGGAAGAGCGTGGCAGACAGAGGGGACAGCAATTGCAAAGAAGCTGAGACTGGTGGCTAAAGCACAGTGATGTGGTGGGACAGTGGAGGGAGAGATTTGGGAGGGAGATGGACCCAGTGGGGTTGGGATTGGCATACAGTGGGCTTGACTTTATGGAAAGCCACGATGGAGTTAAGCAGGGGAGTAATTGGATCTGATTTTCATTTTCTAAAAGATCACCATGTGTGGAAGAAAGGCTTGGGCAGATCTTGTGTGGAAGCAGGGGCACCTGTTGGGAGACTGTTGTATAAAGAGGCAGGAAGCGGTGGGTGTTTTCCCAGCGTTTGCAGTGAAGAGAGAAGGGGACAGATTGGGGTACATCAGGAGGCAGAGCTGACAGGGCTTGGTGGAGCTGATGGGGGGCTTAGGACAAAGGAATCAAGGGTACTTCCTGGGTTTCTGACCAGAGCATCTGGGTGGATGAGATATGTCATCTTCTACTGAATTTAGCAAGCTGTTGGGGCTGGGGCTGGGTGTGGAGGGCAGGTTTTTGAGGGAAAATTAAGTCTGTTCTGACCATGTGAAGTTTGAGCTTCTCGTTGGACACCTGTGTGGGACTGGACAGCAGAATTTGGAATTAAGTGGAGAGGCCTAGCTGGCATCCTGCAGAGAGAGAGAAGCAGGTCCAGAGTGCTGAGCTGTATAGATCCCCCTGTAGAGATGGAATGACAGGGAAAGTGAGAAAAACAGGCTAATTGGAGATGTCCCAGCCAAGGAGGAGCCTATGTTTAAGTCACAGCTGAGAGGCACAATGAAACATAAGGGAACTCAGAGAAGGGAAGTCCTGGGTTTGGAGCTGTCGATGGGGGCGGTGGGGGGGGGGGGTGTTCCCCGTGTGAGCCTTGAGTGACAGGCAGGGTTGGCAGGTGTGGGAGGGGAGTACAGGCTGGACAGAGACTGCATTCCCGGTGGGCTGGGCAGGGGGGACGGCAGAAGCGGCAGAAGTGAGAGCAAGCCAACAGCAGAGGGGCTCCTTAGGGGAGTGGGATGGGCTCCAAACCCAGCTGCCAGCCTTTGTCCTCTGTGGCTGTAAGGGGCCCTGTTGTGCCCGTATGCCTGCAAGCATGAAGTCTGAATTTGGAGTATTTTCCTGTTTTCTCTCAAAAATGCAGGAATTCTGCATTCAATTTCCCACCTTATCTGGCTTTATTTCACCATAAAAAGGGTTTTGTTTTGTTTAGGGACAACAAACAAACAGGAGGGATCTGGGTAGGAAGACCGTTTATGGGGACAAGCAGTTTAGGGGTTAGGGGATAAAGGCCTGGTTTAGGGTGGTGCAGTGACATGGGAGCTAGAAGAGAATCCAAGAGATGTGAGGGTTCCGACACCCGTGACCAGGATGGGTGGGGGGTTCAGTGGGCGAGGCTTTTTTGTGGAGAAGAGGCTGAGTCTGGGAAGATGGGAGCACCAAGGAGCTAGGTGAGCAGATGGAGCTGGGAGGAGAGGCCACAGCGCTGTTTGCAGTGTCCAAGGCCAGCTACCCCACAGGGAAAAGGCACCCTACTGCCCCAGGCCTCCTTCCTCTCTGGCCTTCTTGCTCTCTCCGGATCTTTCTTAGAACTTGAATCATCTCCTTTGTCCTGATTCTCTTACCCATTCCCTCCATGTCCATCTCAACAATAATTAAAATGAGGCCACTACCCTGGCCCACACATCCTCAAAGGCAACTGTGATTTGGGCCAATCCCAGGAAAACCCATAGAAGCCAGAAAGATTAGGGTCAGTTTTGAGGTTGCTCCAGAAGCAGGCTTGTCTCTGGCCTTCCATAGTCAGGAGGGGGGGTGCTAGGTTAATTACCAGTCCAAGATGTCCTCCTGTGCTGCTCCCCTACTGTCCCTAAGCAGCCCCTCCTTTGCCCTCCAGTCTTGCTGGAATGAGTATCTGACAACTCGGATTGAGCAGAACCTTGTGCTGAATTGCACCTGCCCCATTGCCGACTGCCCTGCACAGCCCACTGGAGCCTTCATTCGGGCCATTGTCTCCTCCCCAGACGTCATCTCCAAGGTAGTCCCTCCTCTGCAGGAGGATTCGGTGTACAGCCAAAGGGGCAGGCCCCAGGGGGTGGGCCCACATTCCGGGTGCCGGCGGTGGGGGGGAGGGGGGGTCTGGAGGTGTGGCATCCTGGAGAGCCATGCCCTCACCTGGTGGCACCTATGCCCCCATAGTACGAGAAGGCCCTCCTGCGTGGCTACGTGGAGAGCTGCTCCAACCTGACGTGGTGCACCAACCCCCAGGGCTGTGACCGCATCCTGTGCCGCCAGGGCTTGGGCTGCGGGACCACCTGCTCTAAATGTGGCTGGGCCTCCTGCTTCAACTGTAGCTTCCCCGAGGTGGGTGCCTGCCCAGCCCTGCCCCTGAGCAAGGCCTGTACCTCTCCTCTGCCAGCACTCCGCTCTGCGACCCGCCCCCACACACACACACCATGTCTTGTCCTCACACGCTGTCACCTGGCTGAGCTCTGTTCCTCCTCCTGTAGTCCTCCACTTGTGACCTCCCTCCCTCACACACTCGCAGTGCCACCCTTGGTTAGAGCTCAGCCATGTCCTCCCCTCTTGCCCTAGGCGCACTACCCTGCCAGCTGTGGCCACATGTCCCAGTGGGTCGATGATGGCGGCTACTATGATGGCATGAGCGTGGAGGCTCAGAGCAAGCACCTGGCCAAGCTCATCTCCAAGCGCTGTCCCAGCTGCCAGGCTCCCATTGAGAAGAATGAGGGGTGTCTGCAGTAAGAGGGGGTACTTTGGTCATTGGTGGGGTCAGAGAGCATGGGAGAGGGTGGGAGGCCTGGTGGTACGGAGGGGCCGTGGGGCTGAACAGAGCTGAACAAAGGAGGCGGCCTCCAGTGATTCCTGCATCTTTTTTTTTTTTTTTTTTTTTAATTTATTTTGAGAGAGCGAGAGCGTGGACAGGGAAGGGGCAAAGAGAGGGAGAGAGAGAGAATCCCAAGACGGCTCCACGCTGTCAGTGCAGAGCCAGATGCGTGAACCGTGAGATCATGACCTGGGCCGAAATTAAGAGTTGGACGCTTAACCGACGGAGCCACCCGGGCGCCCCCAGTGACTCCTGCATCTTAATGCTCCTTCCCCCGCCTTTATTTTTTTAATTTTTAATTTCTTGAAATGTTTATTCGTTTTTGAGAGAGAGGTGTGTGCACAAGCAGGGGAGGGCAGAGAGAGGGGAACAGAGGATCCAAAGCGGGCTCTGCACTGACAGCAGAGAGCCTGATGCTGAGGGGTTGGAACGCACAAAATGAGAGATCATGACCTGAGCCCAAGTCAGAAACCCAACTGACTGAGCCACCCAGGCACCCCACCCCCGCTTTGAAGTTTGCACTGTAAGGGGCTCAGAAGCAAGGGTGTGCTCAGTAGGCATTGATGAGGTTAAGGAGACTGTAAGGGCATGGAGGGGCCAGGGGCATGTTCCGTGGGGCACCCAAGCCCTTGGTGTTCCCGATGTGGCCCCGGCCAGGAGCCCTCTGACCAGCCAGCTTCCTCCATAGCATGACGTGTGCCAAATGCAACCATGGATTTTGCTGGCGCTGCCTCAAGTCGTGGAAGCCCAGTCACAAAGACTACTACAACTGCTCTGCCATGGTAAGGGCCGGGGCCAGGAGGAGGCCCAAGGGCAGTCAGGATGGGATGCTGCTGCTGGGCCCTGGGTGTCCTGAGCAGCTGAACAGCTGTTGGGACAGGGGCTCAGTGGGAAGACAGAAGCCGCCTGGGCCTACAGGTGCTGGAAGTTCTGTCCTGGGAGGTCTATATTCTCAGGAGGCACCAGGCCAGAGCAGAGCAGGTGCCGTGCGTCAGAGCCTGGCACCACTGCCAGGGCATTTGCCCACACCTCAGCCTCACCTGTACCAGGGGATAATAATGTGACCTGCTTCACAGAGTTAGGATTAAATGATGAGGTCTGGGTGAGGTGTCAGAAGGCCTCCACGCAGGGTACCTAGTGTGTTAACCCCATCCTGCCCAGCAAAGCACCCTAGAGCCCTCTCAACCTGCCCTTACCAGGTAAGCAAAGCAGCTCGCCAGGAGAAGCGGTTTCAGGACTATAACGAGAGGTGTACTTTCCATCACCAGGCCCGGGTGAGCAGGGAGGAAACAGTGGTGTCGGTGAGAAGGTCAGAGGGGTGGGGTGGATGGCCAGGCAGGGGCCAAAGATCCAAATTGGGTGGGTGCTGTTCTGACCGGGTGGGGGAGGGCTGCACGCAGCAGCGCTGATCCGCCTTCGCCTGCACAGGAGTTCGCCGTGAGCTTGCGGAACCGCGTGTCTGCCATCCACGAGGTGCCCCCACCCAAATCCTTCACCTTCCTCAGTGACGCCTGTCGGGGCCTGGAGCAGGCTCGCAAGGTGGTGGTGGTGCGGGCCGGGGAGGGGGTGCGGGGGATGTGCCAAGGGGTTCTGGTGGGCTGGGCCGCTTTCCTCTAACCTGCCTGGATGGAGGGAATGAGGAAGCAGGGAGGCCCCCTGGCCTGAGCAGGGAAAGGGCTGACTCGGGCTCCCACAGGTGCTGGCCTATGCCTGCGTGTACAGCTTCTACAACCAGGACACAGAGCACATGGATATGGTGGAGCAGCAGACCGAGAACCTGGAGCTGCACACCAACGCCCTGCAGATCCTCCTAGGTGAGGCCTGGCCCCCTGCCTGCTCACTCCCACCTCCTGCCCACCTCCCTGCTCTGAGCAGTCCATCCCCGCAGACAGTGGGTGAAACAGCACCCCCCTCCCAGCTCCCCACTGTGCTCTGTCCTCTTCCTCCACCTACTTCTTCACAGCCTTACAGATGCAGATATATCGACCTTTTAAAGTCAGGTATGAAGGTGTGTGGTACATGCCCTCAGGTGCCTAAGGGCTTCACCTGACCGGTTTGATTACCATCTGTCCCCCTCTGCTACGATGTAGCCCGCCCCCCGCCCCCGCCCCCAGAATAGGTATCTAGGGCTATGATAGAACTTGGTAGATGTTCAGTAGGTGTTTGTTGAAGGAAGGAATGGAAGAAGGGAGGGAGCTCCTGTGCCCTGCCCTCTCTGCAGAGGAGACGCTGCTGCGGTGCAGAGACCTGGCCTCGTCCCTTCGCCTCCTGCGGGCAGACTGCCTCAGCACGGGCATGGAGCTGCTCCGGAGGATCCAGGAGAGGCTGCTGGCTATCCTGCAGCATTCAACCCAGGTATGTGGCCCGATCCCGGGCCCCCTGGGCCCAGCACAGCCCCTGCCCTAGGGGCATCCAAAAGCAAAGGCAGGGAGGGTGAAACGTGTTTGGAGACATGGGCTTGTGCCCCAGCTCCTAGGCCAGCCTGTTGGATGTGGTTGGACCCTGCCACTTAACCACCTGGTGAGTGCTGCAAGAGAGTTAGCCCTGATCAAGGGTATTTGCCCAGATGCTTATCAAAATCACTTGGGGAACTTTTTCATACTTCTCAGATGTAGACTCAGTATCCCAGGAGTGGGTGCCGGGGGACTGGGATCCACCGAGTAAGGGATCTCTGAGGTTCTTCCCAGCTCTAATACACTGATGTTGCATCTAAACTATGAGTCCTGCCCTCAGGGAGCTTACAGACAAGTAAGTAACTTGGGCAGACAAGATGTGAACATACACTGCCAGCTCCTGAAGCACGGGGGTGGTGTGCCTCACCATCGCAACCTGTCCCTGGAGACTGCCTGAGTTACGTTTCACAAAGGCATCGGTTTGTGGAGTCCTGGGATGAGGGAGGGACGAGGAGGTGGGAGCATTCTTGCCGGGAGCCTGGCACCTAGAGCAGAGGGAGTAGGCCCTCACAGAATGTTCATTGAAGGAATGATGGGCAGAGGCCCAATGTCCTCTACTCTCCCACTTCCCACATCTCCCTGTCTCCTTGCCAGGACTTCCGGGTGGGTCTGCAGAGCCCATCATTAGAGGCCCGAGAGGCGAAAGGATCCAATGTGCTCGGCAGTCAGTGAGTAGGGTGGGCAGAGCCATGGCGGGGGAGTGGGGGATGCCAGGCTTCTTCTGGGGCTGAGTGTGGCTCTCTCCCTTGCTAGGCCGCAGAGCTCCTCGGGGCTGGAGGTGGATGAAGAGGAGGAGGAGGAGGAAGATGATGAGGATGATGTGCCCGAGTGGCAGCAGGATGAGTTTGATGAGGAGCTGGACAATGATAGCTTCTCCTATGACGAGTCTGAGAACCTGGACCGAGACGCTTTCTTCTTCGGTGATGAGGAGGATGATGATGAGGCCTATGACTGAGGGCCAGGACGCAGGAACACCTGGAGCCACCTCAGAGTCACGGGGGCCAAGGGGGTGAAGTCACCCCTTCCTGCCATTGTTGGGGGAAGCAATTCCCAGTGTCTGCAGTACCTTCTGTTTACCGAATAAACTTTTTCACATACTTCTCTGGAAGCAGGCTGACACAGGTGCGTCCCCAAAGGCTAGTGTCAACTCCCTACTCCCTCCACACACCCCCCTCCTCATTGTTCACTTTTTTTTTTTTTTAACCTCCAGACTCTTGTGTTCTCAGAGAAGGTCCAAAGCAGACCCACTGGACCTAAATTGACAAAGGGAAATGAAAGTCTACGTGGTTCAGGGCAGGCATAGGCCTGCCCGCTTGCCCCAGACCCAGCCTAGCATCAGAGACAGACAAACAGCCACCCCCCACCCCGGCCCAACCTTCCCATACTCTTCAGTGTTCCCGGCAGGAGCTTGACGGCATTAGATAGCACCCTCTCTTGCGGATCTACAGAATGTTTAATGTTCTCTACATCTTGAAGTGAAATGCAGCAGGAAAAGGATATTACTGAGGACTGATCCCACGCCACCACTCATAGACATAAAGTTAGAATTTTAAACATACCTTTTAATTTGGAACTGGGGCTAGGAGGCAGGAAGGGCACTAGGGCAGAGTCTGGGATTAGAACATAACAGAGCAGGGTTAAGTCAAGCGGTTGGGTCAGGGGTGACAGCTGCCTGCTAGAGGGTCAGCCTCAAAGTATCGATCCAGCATGGCCTCCACCTGTCCCTCTTCATAGTCTAACACCTGGAACTTCGAGCCGTCTGCCGCTCCCCGGATCATGGCTGAAAGCACTGAGAAGGGTGGAGGAAAGTAATGGTGGCTCCCATCCACACACACCCCCCTCCGCTCCCCTCCCTGTCCCATTCTGGGGGTAGGCACTGTACCCAGAGCCCCCTCAGGGAAGGAGCTGAGGGCTGGGTCCACAGAAAGCTGGGGTGGAGAAGGGGCCATCCAGGGCTTGAAGTGCTCACCTCGGCCAGATTGTGGACGGAACAGGCACAGAATTCGCTTATTGAGGGCCATGGCCCGGCCCAACTCATAGCCTACCCCCAACGACGGTTGGGTCACTTCTGCCACCACCACTGGGAAGAAAAGAGACTAAGGCTCAATACCCGGGGCTTGTGAGGGAGAAATGACAAGAGTCTGGGTGTGGTGAGAAGAGAACTCTGGGGAGTCCCTTCTAGGTGTGGACGGGATCTAACATCCCAGAGGAGTTTGTGGATAGGAGGTGCAGGGGTGAGGGGAACTGCTCACCATCTGCCTGCTGCAGCCAGGCCAGGTCCCGCTCATGGATGAAACTGTCACCTCCAGTAGCCTCTTCCCCTGTGGATGAGGAAAAGCTGGTCAAGGCCAAGCCCCTGCCTGGTCCTCGGCACTCAGTACCTCTCCTATGCCCTTGCCACCCCCACATTCACCCTGCCACATGCTAGGTGACCAGGGACCCACCTAACACTAAGGTTCCATGAAAAGGAGTGAGGAAATGAAATAACCACAAGAAAGATTCAATCCCATGCTAGGAGGGATGTGTGATTAGGGCCAGATGAGTGACACAGATGAGATTAAGGGAAGGACTATACCTCAGTGTGTGACAGGGATCAGAGATGGAAAGGAGGAGGAATATCCTCCTCCAGTGCGGGATGGAAATGGGCAGTAGCAAGAGACCGCCTGTGCAAAGAAGGATGAACAACTAGGGAGCCTGAGTGGCTCTCGAGGTTTGGTGGGTGCCAGAATCAGCCGAGAGCTCGATATGAGGTCAGGCTGCTTCAGGAGCTCTTCAGAGGAGTGTGAACCGCACCAAACTTTTGAGCACCAGTGCTGTAATACAGCGCATGACCAGTAGGAGGTGGTGGAAAGGAGGGTAGGAGAGGCTCTGACTGGGATCAGTATCTCATTTCCAGCTTGATTAAACGTTACCTCCGGAATCAGAGCAGAATCACTGGAGAGTCCGTTAAAAATGAATTCTAAGCCTTCAACCCAGACTGTGCTATGTGAATCTGCATTTTAAACAAGTTCCCTCAGACTTCCTTTGAGCACACTGAAGTTCCGGAACCAGTAGGTGGGCGTGGACGGGACTAGCGGTGAAACCAAACGAACCTTACACTTCTGGGTCCTGCACTTGCACAAGCCCTTCCCAACGCCCTAGCAATTTTGTGATTTCACCTTTTTAAAGAGGGCTCCCATTATTGCATTAGATATTACGAATCCTGGACCCGCTCCTCGGTCGGGCGAGGGGAAAAAAAAAGGTTTTCTGAGCAGAAGTTACGAGAGTTTTGGCGCGATTTTCAAAGTAGAAAACTCGCCGAGATTCCAGACCAAATCTGATCAAAGCAATATTTTTGAAAGACCCAGCAGCCAGGAAGTAGCCTGATGAGAGTACGTGAGAGAAGGTGGTGGCAAGAATTGGGGTCCTTCGGGCCCAAGACAGGGCGGATATCTTGACCGCAAAGGGGGATAAGCTTGATCTTAGGTAGGGGAGCAGATGCCAGCGGGAAGCTGGGAACTGAAGCAGCCCCATTCACTCCCATTCTGCTCCTCCCTGCTCAGTCCCTGGAAAGAGGTGAAGTTCTCCAGGAAAGAATCGAGGTCAAGATAACAAATGAATGCGGAGACTGAGCTCCCACCCGCAAGTTCACGGGACCCACATGGTCCGAACTTCGGCTCCCCTTCCCCGCTGGGCAGGAGGGAGGGCTCCGGGCCGTAGGGACGCGCGGCCGGCCGGTGGTCCGATGGCCGCCGCCCAGCGGAGTGCAATCTCGGTAGCGGGGCGGGAGCGGCCCGCTCCTCCGCCGCCCGCGCCCCGGGCCCGGCCGCGCGCGCCCGCCTCTCGCCTCACCGCGCGCGCTCAGCTCCTTGGCCGCCACGTGCTCCGTGAGCACCGCCCCGAAGCGCCGCAGCCGAGACACGATCCGTTCGTACAGCGCCCTGTCCTCGCGTCCGCCGCGGATGCTCCCGCAGAAGTACAGGGCCTGGCGGCCCCCCTGGCCCGGCTCCCCGCATTCCCGCGCTCCGGCCTCCGCCGCCGCCATCCTCGCCGCCGCCGCCGTCTCTCCGTTTCCCGCGCCAGGGGGCGCCCGCTCGCGGCCACGTGACTCGGCCGGCCCTCCCTGGGTCCGGGGAGGCCCCTCCTAAGACTGGCGGCGAGCTGGGAGCGTGGCATTAGCCTCCAGACGCTGAGGACAGCACAGGCCAGGGGCGGAAACCCACCGCCCCGACTTCGTCACTGCAGCTTGCCTCCCACCCCCACCCGGTCCTGTTGGCCTTGGCCTTCCCCATCTCAGCTAGACGCAAGTGCATCATTCCCTGGTGATTCTTACCTCGCGGACCCCATCTCCTACTACTACCACTCACTTTTCTGCAGCCACGCTGGCTTTCCTGGCTGTTCTTCAAGTGTGCTGGCCATGCCCTTGCCTCAGAGACTTTGCATTTGCTGTTCCCTGGAACTCTTTTTCTCCCAGGTAGTTCCCTGGAGCGTTCCCTCAGCTCTTACAAGTCTGTTCACGGGTCACCCTCCCTGACCACCCTATGCAACACGGCAGGCTCCTATTCCCAGAACTCCCCATCGCTCTTCCCTGCCTTACCTTTTCTCCTCAAACTCATGAACTGTGTCATCATGATCTGAGCCGAAATCGAGTTAGAGGCTTAATGACGGAGCCACCCAGGCACCCTTGTTGTATGTCTTTCTATGCCCAGTAGAATATAAGTCCCCAGAAGGGCAGGAACTTTTATAGTTTTATTTACTGCTATATCCCTGGATTCTAGAACTGTACTTGGCACATAGGAACGATTTACCAAATATTTGTTAATGCATGAGTGGATTCAAATGAGAAGTTCTATTTGCAGCACGTTGTAATCTGCTCCGCCCTGTAGTAGACTGACAGAAGCAGGAGCTCCAGGGAGGCTGGCAAACACACCATTATTCCCTGGTGGTAACAATGGTCTCCCCCTCATTTTACTATGAAAATAACACAAATATAGGACCAAAAAATCAAACGGAACAAGAGAGTACCTGGTGGAAAGTGAGTCCTGAGACCCCAATCCCATTCCCTAGAGAAAAGCACTGTTCTGCTTCCTTCTGAATTCTTCCTGAATGATAACTGTAAAATAGCTAAGTATGGGTTACAGAGCTGACATAATTTTTTTTTAATTTTTTTTTCAACGTTTATTTATTTTTGGGACAGAGAGAGACAGAGCATGAATGGGGTAGGGGCAGAGAGAGAGGGAGACACAGAATCGGAAACAGGCTCCAGGCTCTGAGCCATCAGCCCAGAGCCCGACGCAGGGCTTGAATTCACGGACCGCGAGATCGTGACCTGGCTGAAGTTGGACGCTTAACTGACTGCGCCACCCTGGCGCCCCTGACATAATTTTTAAAAATGCAAAAGATGCAAGGGTGCCTGGCTGGCTCAGTTGGAAGAGCGTGTGACTCTTGACCTCGGGGTTGTGAGTTCAAGCCCCACATTGGGTGTAGAGATTACTTAAATAAATAAATAACCAAACAAGAAATGCAGGGGCGCCTGGGTGGCTCAGTCCGTTAAGCATCCAACTCTTGATGTTGGCTCAGGTCACCATCTCAGGGTTGATGAGATCCTCTCTTGGGATGCTCTTCCTCCCTTTCTCTCTGTGTCTCCCCCACTTGCATGCATGCACATGCACTCTCTGTCTCAAGATAAGTGAATAAATACTTTTTTTAAAAAATGCAAAGACACAAAGAGAAGGCAAAGAGATTTTAGTATATCTCTGTCCTCTGTGGGCACGGCCACAGATAGCTGGACCGTGGGGCAAACATGTATGTGGAGCCATGCATTAGGGTCCCAGGCTCTCTCTCTCATACACATTCACATACACCTTTAGGAAAGAAGCTTCGTGTGCCAGCTCTCTGCTGTCAGCTCAGAGCCAGCTTTGGATCCTGTCACCCTCTCTCTCTGCCCCTCCCCCACTTGTACGTGTACCTGTGCGCGCTCTCTCTCTCTCAAAAATAAACATTAAAAAAAAAAGGAAGCTTCATGTGCCAGATAACTTGATGGGCAATCTCCTTTCCCCTCCTGATTCTTGCCACACTTTCCCATAGGAGAGGGACCCATGTACACACGTACACACAGAGCATCCTGTCTCTGCCTCTATGTCTTAAAGAAAATAAACCAGCCTCTCTCTCCTTAGGGTCACACCTGTGATGTGGCTGCCATTCCCCGTTCGACCTCAGGCTGAAGGCGAAAGAGTAGAAGGAATATTTTGTGTTTCTCCAAATGGTAAAACAAAGCCCTGAAATTTGTTCTATATCCACTGTCAGATGGGTGAGGACGCAGACCCAGCTGTGGCTTGCAGCTCAGACCCTCCAGCTCAGTGCAGGGAGGACTGAAGTGGCGGATGGGGCGCGAAGTGGTGGATGGGGGCCTGGGGGAGGGGGGCACTCTAGTGAGACAGCCCGATGGAGGACAGTATCTCACCACATGCCAGGAGGCCAGAATCAAGTCCTAATTCAGTTTCTGGCGAGCTCTGTGACCTTGAGCACGTCCCTTAAGCCCTCTGAGCTTCAGTTTCCTCATCTCTAAGTAGGAAACGTTATGCTGCCTTCACTTATGCATTTGGAGTATGATGCAATTCCCCTGAAGTATGTGAGAGCACTTTACAAAACACAAATGCTCTACAAATCTAAGTCATTGTTCAGTTCAACAAAACTGTTTCCATTACAGACAATGTCAAACTTATATCCTAGTAGGGAGAAGAGTGGAAGAGTATATAGTGCATAATTCCATTTAAATGATCTGCGTGCTGTCTCTCTAAATAGGGTTTTTCTGGACATGTCATTTACATGGACTCATTTAATAATTTTCACAAAGGATTACTAAATTGTACACTTATAATCGATAGAATGTATTGATGTGTAAATTATACTTCATAAAGCTGTCTTTTTAAAAAAATTTTTTTTAATGTTTATTTATTTTTAAGACAGAGAAGAGACAGAGCATGAACAGGGGAGGGGCAGAGAGAGAGGGAGACACAGAATCGGAAACAGGCTCCAGGCTCCGAGCAGTCAGCACAGAGCCCGACGCGGGGCTCGAACCCACGGACCGTGAGATCATGACCTGAGCCGAAGTCGGACGCTTAACCGACCAAGCCACCCAGGCGCCCCTAAAGCTGTCTTTTAAAAGCAAAACTAGGGGTGCCTGGGTGGCTTAGTTGGTTAAGCATCCGACTCTTGATTTAGGCTCAGATCATGATCCCACGTTCATGGGATTGGGCTCCACATTGGGCTCCATGCTGAGCATGGAGCCTGCTCAAGATTCTCTCCCTCCCTACTGCCATCACTCATGCTTTCTTTCTAAAAAAAATAAGTAAAACTAGGGGTACCTAGGTGGCTCAGTGGGTTGAGCGTCCGACTTTGGCTTAGGTCATGATCTGGCAGTCCATGAGTTCAAGCCCTGTGTTAGGCTCTGTGCTGAACACTCAGAGCCTGAAGCCTGCTTTGGATTCTGTGTCTCCCTCTCTCTCTGCCCCTCCCCCACTCATGCTCTGTCTCTCTGTCTCAAAACAAATAAATGTTAAAAAAAATTTTTTAATAAAAAAAGTAAAACTTAAAAAATGATAAATAGGAGCACTTGGGTGGCTCAGTCGGTTAAATGTGCAACTTCAGCTCAGTTCATGATCTTGTGGTTCGGGGTTCAAGCCCTGCGTTGGGCTCACTGCTGTCAGCACAGAGCCTGCTTGGGATCCTGTCTCCCTCTCTCTCTGCCCCTCCCCAGCTCAAGCTTTCTCTCCGTCTCAAAAATAAATGAAAACATTTAAAAAATTTTTTAATAAATAAATAAAAAGCAAAACTAAAGTATGGGAAATAAGAAATAATATAATGAGACTCAGCAATTATCGATTTGTGGCCAATCTGGTTTTATCTATATATGCCCATGTCCAATTTCCTTGCTCTACTGTTTTGCTGCAAATTCAAGATTACATTATTTTGGTTGTAAATATATTAATATGTGCTTCTAAAAGATACTCTTTTTTAAAAACATATAACCAAAATATCATTATCCCAGCTAAAATATTTGACAAGATTTTTTAAAGTCATCAAATATTCTACCACTGTTCAAATCTCCAGTTGTCTTAAAAATGTTATAAATGTTTTTGTACAGTTTGTTTAAAAGCAGAAGCCACATAAAATCCACATGTTGTGATTGGTTGATATGTCTTTTAAGACAATTTTAACCAATATGTTGCCCCTCCATATCATCGCCTCCCAGCCCCTCATTTGTCCTGCAGTTTCCTACAGTCTGGACTTTACTGATTATATTCCTGTGGTGTCATTTAAAGTGTTCCTCTGTCCTATAAGTTGGAGTTGGATGTGGAAGCTTGATCAGATTCATAATTTTGGGCAAGACTATTTCACAGGTGTACTCCCATCGTGGAGCACATAGCGTCTGGATGTCCCTCTTTTGATGTTAGCAGCCAAGGATGCTCAATGCCCTGATTCATCCCTTCATTCATTCGTTCATTCATTCATTCCTGGGACATACCAATACAAATTTTTTATTATAAGATAAAATCCACCTGCAGCAAACTACCTTAAAGCAAATTAATTATTATAAAACAAACACTCTCGTAACCACCATTCACATCAAGAAATAGATCTTTAGCCTCCCAGAAGTTTCCATGTGTCCTATCCCAGTGACAGCCTCTTTATTGCCTCCAAAAGTAGCCACTGCCCTTACTTTTTATAGTAAGGACCAAAAAAGGGTGTAAGTAAACTTTCTTATGCTTCTTTATGGTTTTATCACCCAAACGTGCATCCCTAGTCCTATGGTGTAAATGGACTCATTTTTTATATGTTTTTAAAGTCTCTTTTAATCTACAGCTTTGAAGATACTTTTTTTTTTTTTGAGGTATTTGTTTTGTGTGAGACACTCAGTGGGCACTCAAGGAACTACAAAAAAAGGAGTACAGTCTGAAACTTTAGACTCTGGTCTGGGGAAGGGCCAGCCTTGGCTCAAGAATAGACATCAACTAGGGCCCTCTGGGTGGCTCAGGCGGTTAAGCCTGACTTTGGCTCGGGTTAGGATCTCACAGTTCATGAGTTTGAGCCCCACGTCAGGCTCTATGCTGACAGCTCAGAGCCTGGAGACTGCTTCGGATTCCGTGTCTCTCTCTCTGTCTCTGCCCTTCTCCTGCTCATGATCGACAGAAATAATAAAATATTATTTTCTTATTATATTATATTTCTTTTTTATATTTTTTATATATTATATTTTTTATATATTATATTTTATATATTATATATTTCTTTTTTATATTTTTATTTTATATTTTATATTTTATATATTATATATTTCTTTTTAAGGGGCGCCTGGGTGGCGCAGTCGGTTGGGCGTCCGACTTCAGCCAGGTCACGATCTCGCGGTCCGTGGGTTCGAGCCCCGCGTCAGGCTCTGGGCTGATGGCTCAGAGCCTGGAGCCTGTTTCCGATCCTGTGTCTCCCTCTCTCTCTGCCCCTCCCCCGTTCATGCTCTGTCTCTCTCTGTCCCAAAAATAAATAAACGTTGAAAAAAAAATTTTTTTTTTTTAAAAATTTCTTTAAAAAAAAAAAAAAAAGAATAGAGGTCAGCTTAATGCCAAGCAGCAATGTGCAAAGGGTTGAACAGTTCCAGGAAAGCAGAGATCAAGCACATGGAATGTACTTTCCAATGTATCCTCCCACTTCTGCTGGTTAACACCCAGATCAAACAAACACCTGCTTCCCACCAAGAAGGAATAGCAGGGACCAGATTTACCCTCCCATTGTTCATTTTGTGCTCATTTTTTTTTAATGTTTATTTCTGAGACAGAGAGAGACAGATCATGTGGGGGGGAGGGGCAGAGAGAGAGGGAGACACAGAATCTGAAGCAGGCTCCAGGCTCCAGGCTCTGAGGCTCCGAGGCTCCTAGGCTCCCAGCACAGAGCCCAACGCGGGGCTCAAACTCACAAACCGTGAGATCATGACCTGAGCCAAAGTCGTCGCTTAACCGCTTAACCGACTGAGCCATCCAGGCGCCCACCCCATCATTTGTTTGTTTTTCAAATGTGATGTTCCTTTCTCAGATACGTTGTGGAGAAAGCAGGGTTGAGGATCTCTCTCTCTCTATAGTATATATATATATATTACTATATATATATACTATCCGCTTTTAGCGGAGCTTGAACTCACGAACCATGAGGTCATGACCTGAAATGAAACCAAGAGTCAAACGCTTAATTGACTGAACCACCCAGGCATCCCTCTTTTTTTTTTTTTTTTTTTTTATGCAAAGTCTCCACCCAACATGGGGGTTGAACTCAAGACCCTGAGATTAAGATTTGCGTGCTCTACCCTGTGTCAGGCTCTGTGCTGACAGCTCAGAGCCTGGAGCCTGCTTTAGATTCTGTCTCCCTCTCTCTCTGCCCCTCCCCTGCTTGCAGTCTGTCTCTCTCAAAATTAAATAAACATTAAAAAATAATTAAAAAAAAAAAAAAAGATTTGCATGCTCTACTGACCGAGCCAACCAGGTGCCCCCTGGAGTCTTCCTCACCATCTCAATTGCTAGGATGTTTTCTTGCTAGTGGCATCACTTATGATGGGAATTTTGTGCAAGGAGGGAATACCTAGACTCATACTCCACTCTTCTGTGTTAGGCATCCGTAGAGGCCAAAACAGGGAGTTCAGCCTTAGTCCTCAATTTTAGATTTTTTTTTTTTGTGAATAATTATTAATTTAAAATTTTATTACAAAATATTTCAAGTATGAGTGAAGTTTGGAGAATGGTATATCAAATATCCTAGTATCCACTACTCAGGTTTTTCAAATCTTAAAATTTTTTTATATCTATTTCAGATCTGTGTATTTTATATATTATAATATCTATTATAAATATTATCTGTTACGTATAGAATAGATATGTATGTATATAAAATCTAGGTACAATAGATATTTACATATATAACAGATAATATATCTAAAATAGATAGATAATGGATAATAGATAATATATTACCTGCATATAATCGTCTATACACATGTACACTAGATCAAACTTGTTGGTTATATTTTTATTTTTCATTATTTTTCTTTTTTTAATTGTTTATTTATTTTTGAGAGAAAGAGAGACAGAGACTGAGAGAGATAGAGTGCCAGCAGAGGAGGAGCAGAGAAACAGGAAGACACAGAATCTGAAGCAGGCTCCAGGCTCTGAGCTGTCAGCACAGAGCCTGATGTGGGCTCAAACTCATGAGCCACAAGATCATGACCTGAGCCAAAGTTGGACGCTTAACTTACTGAGCCACCCAGGTGCCCCTATATTTTTATTTTTCAAATATTCTATAACTTTACTTTTTTTTTTTTTTGGCCCATTTATCAATTACTGAGGTAATTTTGTTAAAACATCCCTTTGACAGTCGATTTACATTTTTTTCCATGTAATTTTACCTATTTTTACCCTGTTTTCTGAAACTATTATTAGGTGAGTACAAGTTTAGACTTTTTATATGTTCTTGGTGGTATACTTTTTGTCCTCATGATGTGACCCACTTTTTTCCTGATAAATCCTTTGGACTTGCATATTTTTACATCTTCAGTTTTAACTTTTTAATCCAATGTGTCTCTGTTAAGCAGTTTATATTTGCATTTTTAAGAAACCGGTGCTCTATTAATCAATGAATTTCTTCCATTTATATTTATTGTGATTAATATTTGGATTTTTTCCTCTTATCCTCTTTTGTGCTTTATATTTACCATGCTTTTCCTTGCTCCTTTTGTTGTATGTCATGCTTTCTTTTCTGTGATTAAAAAATTTTTTTGTCACTGCATTAGTTTTAGATGTACAACATAGTGACCTGATATATATATATATATATATATATATGTATATACTGTGAAATGTTCACCACAATAGGCTTAGTTAACATTCATTACCACACACAGTTATAAATGCTTTTTCTTGTGATGAGAACTTTTATGATGTACTCTCTTAGCAACCCTCAAATATACAATGCAGTATTATTAACTGTAGTCACCAGGCTGTACCTTACCTACCCAGGACTTATTTGTCTTATAACTGGAAGTTTATATCTTTTGATCACTTTCTTCCACTTTACTCAATGTTCCACCTCCCCTGACTCTGGTAACCACCAATTTGTTCTCTGTATCTATGAATTTGTTCTTGTTGTTGGTTCAAGATGGATCATAGCCATTCTAACAAGCATAAGGTGACGTATCATTGTGTTTGGATTTTTTAAAAAAGTAACCTGTACACCCAACATGGGGCTTGAACCTACGACCCTGAGATCAAGAGTTGTACGCTCTACCGACTGAGCCAGCCAGGCATCACAAAGATTTTATTTTTAAGTAATCTCTACACCCAATGTGTATTTTTAAGTAATTTCTACACCCAACTTATAACCCTGATATCAAGAATTGCATGCTTCACCAACTGAGCCAGCCAGGCACCCCTATCGTTGTGGTTTTGATTTGCATTTCCCTAATGATTAGTGATGTTAAGCACATTTTCATGTTCCTGTTGGCCATTTGTATGCCTTCTTTTGAAAAGTATCTATTCAGGCCCTTTGGCCATTTTTAACTAGATCATTTTTTGTGTGCTATTGAGTTTTGTGAATTCTTTATATATTTTGGCTATTAACCCTTTATCAGATATATTGTTTGTAAATATTTTGTCCCATTCTGTATGTTGTCTTTTCATTTTTCTGACTTTTTTTTGGGGGGGGAGTGGGTTTTGTTTTTGTTTTTGTTTTCTTGCCATGCTGAAGCTTTTTAGTTTGACGTAGTCCCACTAGTCTATTTTTGTTGTTGCTTATACTTTAGGTGTCATATCAAGAAAAGCCCAGTGCCAATACCCATGCAAAATAGCTTTTTCCCTATGTTTTCTTCTAGGAGTTATATGGTTTCAGGTCTTACATTTAAGTCTTTAATCCAATTCGAGTTAATTTTTTGTGAGTGGTATAAAATAGGTGTTTAGTTTCATTCTTTTTTTAAAGTTTATTTATTTTTGAGAGAGAAAGAGAGAGAGAACATGCACACACACGGGGGAGGGGCAGACAGAGAGAGGGAGACAGAGAACCCCAAGCAGGTTCCCAGCTGTCCGCACAGAGCCCGAAGTAGGGCTCAAACCCATGAACCGTGAGATCGTGACCTAAGCTGAAATCAAGAGTCAGATACATAACCGACTGAGCCACCCAGGAGCCCCTCATTTCATTCTTTCACATGTGAATATCAGTTTTCCCAGCACCGTTTATTGGAGAGATTGTCTTGTCCAAAAACAATTTTTTTTAATTGAAGGATAGTTGACACACAATGTTTCAGGTGTACCACATAGTAGCTTGACAAGTCTAGACATATATTCACCCCAAGTGTAGCTCCCATCTGACACCATACAACACTATTACAGTACCATTGACTATGTTCCCCATGACTTATTCCATAACTAGAAGCCTGTATCTCCCACTTCCTGTCACCCATTTTGTCCATTCTCCCACCACCTCCCCCCCGGACACCATGTTTGTTCTCTATATTTAGGAGTCTGTGTCTCTTTTGTTGTTATTGCTTTTTGTTTGTTTTAGATGCCACATGTAAGTGAAATCATAGTGTCTCTCTCTGTCTGACATATTCTACTTAGCGTGATGTCCTCTGTGTCCATCCATGTTGTCACAAATGGCAAGATCTTATTCTTTTTTATGGCTGAGTAATATTCCACCGTCTACATATACCACATCTTCTTTATCCATTCATGTATCGATGAGCATTTAGGTCGCTTCCATATAATGGCTATTGTAAATAATGCTGCAGTGAACTAAGGGGTGCACATATCTTTTTAAAGTAGTGTTTGCAGGGGTGCCTGTGTGGCTCAGTTAAATGTCTGACTTAGGCTCAGGTCATGAGCTCACGGTTCATGAGTTCAAGCCCTGCATCAGGCTCTGTGCTGACAGCTCAGAGCCTGGAGCCCGCTTCGGATTCCGTGTCTCCCTCTCTCTTTGCCCCTCCCCTGCTCACGCTCTGTCTCTCCCTCTCAAAAATAAATAAACATTAAATAAATAAATAAAACAGTGTTTTCATTTTTCAGTTTCTTCAGATAAATACCCAGAAATGGAGTTACTGGATCATGTGGTACTTCTATTTTTTTTTTTATGATTTTTTTTCCCCAAGTTTTTATTTAATTCCAGTCAGTTAACATACAATGTAATATTAGTTTCAGGTGTAAAATTTAGCGATTCAACACTTGCATACAACGCCCGGTGCTCATCACAAGTGCCCTCCTTAATCCTCATCTTCTATTTCACACAACCCTCCACCTCCTTCCCCCCTGGTAACCATCAGTTTGTTCCCTACAGTTAAGAGTCTGTTTCTCGATTTTCCTCTCTTTGTCACCCCACCTATGTTCCTTTGTTTTGTTACTTAAATTATGCATATGAGGGAAATCAGATGGTATTTGTCTTTCTCTGACTGACTTATTTCGCTTAGCGTAATACTCTAGCTCCATCCACATTGTTGCAAACGGCGAGATTTCATTCTTTTTAACAATTTTATTTTAAAAGTTTATTTATTTTGAGAGAGAGAGTGTGCAAACAGGAGCAGGAGAGGGGCAGAGAGAGAGAGAGAGAGAGAGAGAATCCCAAGCAGGCTCCACACAGCACAACATGGGGCTCAAACCTCCTGATCATGAGATCATGACCTGAGCCAAATCAAGAGTCGAATGCTTAACCGACTGAGCCACCCAGGCACCCCTAAAATTTTTAAAGTTTGTTTATTTTGAAAGAGAGACAGACAGACAGACAGACAGAGAGGGAGAGACAGAGAATCCCAAGTAGGTTCCGCACTGTCAGCGCAGAGCCCGATGTGGGGCTTGAACTCGTGAACCATGAGACCATGACCTGAGATGAAGTCGGAGGCTTAACCAACTGCCACCCAGGTGCCCCTAAAGATTTTATTTTATTTTATTTTATTTTATTTTATTTATTTATTTTTTAACATTTATTTATTTTTGAGACAGAGAGAGACAGAGCATGAAGGGGGGAGGGTCAGAGAGAGAGAGAGGGAGACACAGAATCTGAAACAGGCTCCAGGCTCCGAGCAGTCAGCACAGAGCCCGACGCGGGGCTCGAACTCACATACCGCGAGATCGTGACCTGAGCTGAAGTCGGAAGCTTAACCGACTGAGCCACCCAGGCGCCCCTAAAGAATTTATTTTTAAGTAATGTCTCCACCCACATGGGGCTTGAACTCACAACCCTGAGATCCAGAGTCGCATATTCTACCGACTGAGCATCCAGGTGCCCCTGTTTTTAGTTTTTTGAGGAAACTCTGTACTGTTTTCCACCGTGACTGCACCCATTTACACTCCCACTAACAATGCATGAGTGTTCCCTTTTCTCCACATCCTTGCCAACACTTGTTATTTCTTATCTTTTTTTTTTTAATTTTTTTTCAACGTTTATTTATTTTTGGGACAGAGAGACAGAGCATGAACGGGGGAGGGACAGAGAGAGAGGGAGACACAGAATCGGAAACAGGCTCCAGTCTCTGAGCCATCAGCCCAGAGCCCGACGCGGGGCTTGAACTCACGGACCGCGAGATCGTGACCTGGCTGAAGTCGGATGCTTAACCGACTGTGCCACCCAGGCGCCCCTTATCTTTTTGATACTAGCCATTCTGAGGTGTAAGGGGATGCCTCACTGTGGTTTTGATTTGCATTTCCCTGATGATTAGTGATGTTAAGTATCTTTTCATGTGTCTGTTGGCCACAGGTATGGAAGAGACTGTCTTTTCTTCACTGACTATTCTTGGCTCCCTTGTCAAATATTAGTTGGCCATATATGCATGGGCTTATTTCTGGGCTCTCAGTTCTGTTCCATTGGTTATGTGTCTGTCTTTATGCTGGTACCTTACTCTTTTGATTTTGTAGCTTTGTAATGTAGCTTGAAATCAGAAGGTGTGATGCCTCCCACTTTATTCTTCTTTCTCAGGACTACCTTAGTTATTCAGGGTCTTTTCTGGTTCTGTATAACTTTTAAGATTGTTTTTTCTACTTCTGTAAAAAATGTCATTGGATTCTTGATAGGGATTGCTTTCAATCTACAGATGGCTTTGGGTAGTATGGTACATTTTCATGTACCTATTGGCTAGTGCATGTCTTTTTTGGAAAATGTCTATTTAGATGCTCTGCCCACTTTTTGAGGGGGGGGGCGCAAGTGAGCAAGGAGCAGAGAATCCCAGGGGGGAAAGAGAGAGAGAGAGAGAGAGAGAGAGAGAGAGAGAAGGAGAAGCAGGGCTCACCCAAAGCGGGGCTCACCCAAAGCAGGGCGTGAGCTCACCTGATGTGGGATTCAAACTCACAAATTGAGAGATCATGACCTGAGCCAAAGTCAGATGCTTAATGACTGAGCCATCCAGGCACCCTGCCCATTTTTAAAGTGGATTGTCCTTTCATCCCCCCTATTGAATTGTATGAGTTCTTTATATAGTTCAGATATTAACCCTTTACCAGATATACGATTTAAGAAAAAAAATTTTTTTTACATTTTATTTATTTTTGAGAGAGAGAGAGAGCACAAGTGGGGGAGAGGCAGAGAGAGGGAAACACAGAATCTGAAGCAGGCTCCAGGCTCTGAACTGTCAGCACAGAGCCCGACGTGGGGCTCGAACTCACAAACCATGAGATCAGGACCTGAGCCACCCAGGCACCCCTACCAATATATGATTTGCAATCATTTTCTCCCTTTCCATAAATTGCCTTTTCATTTTATTGATGGTTTCCTTTGCTGTATAACCTCCCATGTTTAACAAGCAAAACAACTGGACAGGATATATGAAACAATGATGTTTGAACATTGGCCATCAGGCAGTGTAGGACGGCAAAGAGGAAAACAGCTCACCTGAAAACAGCCAGGTGAGCTGTGTGTCCCCCCCTCCCCCATGTTGCCTGCAGGGCTTCCGGGCTTCAGAGGGGAGGAACCAAGCTGAGCCCAGCAGTCTCCTTGAGCTGAGGAGGCCACAGAGGCCAAGGCAGCTGGTTTGTAGAACAGAGCATAGGATCCAAGAGAGAGCTCTGGAATGTTCAGAGGGCACTCCGTGACAGATCAGCACATGTGTGTGAGGAAACTGAGGCAGGAAAAGAACCACCTGAAAGTAGCAAAGTGAATCTCCAGAGCTCACACAGCAGTGGAAAAGGTGCCTGTTCCCTCCAGCTGAGGTGGAAAAACCTCATCATGCATGGGGCATGAGGTAAATTATGCTGAAGGCTTGTGCCTCAGTACTGGGCAAAATTATCCCTGGTCTAGAAGCTGTTTAGGTCCCACCTAATAAAGCTTAAAAAGTAAGCCTTAGTGGATCAAACTTTCTAAGTAAATGAGTTGCATCCTGGAGCAAAACTCAAGAGTATTTACTGAAATACAAAAATATCCAGGGGTGCCTGGGTGGCCCAGTTGGTTAAGCACTCGATTTTGGCTCAGGTCGTGATCTCATGGTTTGTGAATTTGAGCCCCACATCGGGCTCTGTGCTGACAGTTCAGAGCCTGGAGCCTGCTTCAGATTCTGTGTTTCCCTCTCTCTCTGCCTCTCCCCCACTTGTGCTCTCTCTCTCTCTCTCTCTCAAAAATAAATAAACACTAAAAATTAAAAAAAAAAATCCCAAACCCAACAAAGTAAAACTCACACTATTTGGCATCCAATAAAAAATTAGTGTGTGGAAAGAAGCAGAAAAACAAGAGTGAAAAGAAAAAGCAACTGAAACTGGTCCAGAAATCATTCAGATAATAAAATTCATAGGCAAGTACATTAAAATAGTTATTATAACTATTCCATATGCTTAAGAAATTAGAAGGAAAATTGAACATGAAAGATTTTGTAAAGACCCAGATTGAATTTCTAGAGATGTATACTAGAATGAAAAATACATCCAATGGGATTAATACCACCTGCAAAAGGTAAGATTAATGAACTTGAATACACAGCAGCAGAAACTATGCAAAACAGGGGTGCCTGGCTGGCTCAGTTGGTAGAGCATGTGACTCTTGATCTCAGGGTTGTAAGTTCGAGCCCCATGTTGGGTGTAGGATTACTTAAAAATAAAATCTTAAAAACACACACACACACACACAAAACACAGTGAGAAAAAAAGACTGGGGGAAAAATGAACAAAGCATCAGTGAGCTATGGAAAACTCAAGTGGCCTCATAAAAAGGCTAATTGGAGTCTCTGGGAAAAAAGAGAAGGCAGAAAAAATATTTGAGAAAATAATGGCTGAAATTTTCCCAAACCTGATGAAAACTATAAATTCACAGATACAAACCCCAACCACAAGAAACATGAAAACAAAACAAAAACTATGGCAGGTCACATTATAATCAAATAGCTCTAAAAACAGTGATAAAGAGAAAATCTTAAATGTGGCCAGAAGAGTAACAGACATTACATACAGGGAAACAAAGACAAGGATAAGTGTAGATTTCCTAACAGAAACAATGCAAGCTAGAGGAGAGGAGAGTGACGTTTTTATAGGACTGGGGATAAGACTGTCCACCTAGAATCCTAACTCAATACTTGGATCAGACTTGATCTTCAGTGATTTCCTGTATGAAGGTCCAATTCCCCTGGACATTGACTCTGAGACGGACAGGATCATGCAGGAGGTTGATAGGGAGGGACTCTGGGGATCAACATCTGTGGAGTAAAGAAAGCAGGGCTGGGCGGAGCTTCAGTGCAGCCTCAATAAAGCTTAGGGTGACCCTCTCAGCAGTTTTGAAAGTGGATGTCCCTTCAGAGCTGTCTTGAGTTGGGGTGAGGGGGCCAGGCCTTTGTCCTCACAGGTTGATCATCAATCAGATATCGGTTGCCCCAGAAAGGGTTCATGATCTTGAGTTGAGGCAGCTCCCTTGGCCAGGGGCAATTTCCAGAAAAAAGAGTCAGCTTAGAGTGCTCAGACTACAGCATCCCAGGCAGGCGGAGGGATGAGTACCTAGATTCTGAAGGGGGATTTGGATGGCTTGTGACATTATCCACTATATTTTCAAAAACTAAGTGGAGAAAATCCAGTCTTCTTAGCATAGTGCACAGTGCCCTTCATGATCTTGTACAGGCCCACCCCCAGCTCACCTCATGCCCTCTTCTCAGCCTGGGAGCCTCTCCCACCCTCTGCCTTGGCCCCACTTACCTGTTGGAAAATAACTAATCCTTCGAATTACAGTTGAACGCACCTCTTCCAAGAAGCCTCCTCTGAATGGCCTTGTTGACTCAATGGTCCTTCCATCGTGGTTAGGAGCATGGACTCTGAAGCCAGGGTTTGAATACCAGCTCTGCTGTATTCAAGGTGACTCTGTAACCTAAGGCAAATTACTCAACCTATCTGTATCTCAGTTTCCTCATCTATAAAATGGGTATAACATTAGTACTGCTATGTCATTGGGTTATTATGAGGATTATATGAGTTAATATGTGTAAGTTAGAACAATGTCTGGCAGGAGTAGATAGTTGCTGCTATTATTATTGTTGTTGTTAGTGAAGGCACTCAGTATGCATTTGTTGAAGGCACAAAGGATGGAAGGAAGGACCTGAGAGAGACAAAGTGCAAAGTATGTTCAGGGAATGCTGAGCAATCAAATTTGTCAGAAGGGTGGTAATAATCTCTATACGGTATTATTACCCATGTTGGGAAGACTGTTTAATGTCATGGTAAAGAGTGTGCATCCAATTTGTAAGCAATAAGAAATTTGCTTGACAGAATTTGTCAACAGATGGGAGAGAGGGCCAAAGACAGAGAGGGACAGGTTGAGCCAGGAGGTAAGGCCTATGTGTGGAGTGGTGAGTTCTAGGCAAGGGACGTGTGAGAAGAAATGGCGGACGGGGACTGTGGGAGGATGGACACAGGTGAGGGGAGCGGCGTTTAGAAGCAGGTAATATGAACACATGGAAGATGCGGTGCGGAAATCAGTTGAGGCTGATAGGGACAGGCAAGGAGTGACTGGGAGGGGAAAAGATAAGGGGTGATGGAGACAGGTGAGTTTTATGGGGGCAAGTAAGGAGTGATGGGGCACTGCAGGGGTGGGGGCGGGGTGGCGGTCAAGTAAATGGCAATAACCAGTGAGGAGAACCGAAGAGCTGAAGCGGGACCATCCGAAGGAGAGCTCTAAGGCTGCCGGCGTGGCGAGAAGAGCGGAGTGGAATGTGATGTCAGAGAGAGGGCGGTGATGTAAGAGCCGGGCGGTGGGGTGGTGATGTCAGGGCTGGTGCTGATGCTGGCGGCGCAGTGCATTGTGGGCAGCTCCCCGCTCCGCCGCTGCCTCCGCCGTCGCCCGAGGAGGATCGGGGCCGGGCCGGGCCGGGCGGGGATGATCCCGGGCGGGAGGCCGCCACCGCCGCCGCCGCCGCCGGAGGGAGCGGGCCGCCCCGCGCCGCACTGAGCCGCCCCCGCCCCCGCCCCGCCCCGGCCCCGGGGGATGCGCCGCCCCGAGCCGCTGCCTCCGCCGCCGCAGCCGCAGCCGCAGCGGGCACAGAGCAGGTGAGGCGGGGCGGGGCCGACGGCGGGCCGGCGGGGTCGGGGCGGGGGCTCTCCTGCGGGCTCCGCGGGCCTCGGGCCCGGCTCGCCTCCCAGCGCAGCCTTCCCCAGCTCCCCCTCCCCGCGCGGTGTCCGCCCGAGCCGGGACGCCCGCCGCTGGCCTACACAGCCTGGGCCGCATCCCGAGGCCTGGAACGGCTCCCTGCCCCCCAGCATACGCGCCTGCCTTCGCCAGCCGGCCCCCCAGAGCCTCTGCCCCTCGCTTCTCACCCCTGTCCCCGTCCCCGCGGCTTCACCCGGCTGTCACCCTGACAAGCCCTTCCCCGCTGCCTCCATTACCTCTCCCCCTTGTCCTCAGTCCCTGCGTGCCTCCCTGCCTGCCGCTAGCTGCCTTCCCAACCTCCTTACCCCTTCGGCGGTGCCCAGAAGCCTCTCCCAGGGTCCTGCCGCTTCCTCACCAGTCATTAGGAAGGCTCACCTGCTTCTGTCTTACCCAACCCCCTCCTCCAATCCTGTCATCCCCCCCAACCCTTCCCTTTTTCTCTGCCTTCTTCCACACCTCTTTTCACCTGTATCCACCACCCCTCACTGGGCTCCTTCACCTCTCCTTACCTGCGCTCCCAGATCCCCACATACACCTGGCTCACACCTTGCGTAGTTACACATCAACACCTCTACTCACACACCATGATGAGCTCCCTCTCTCTCCCACCCTCCCTGGATGTCTCTCCTTCCCTGTCTCCCCACCCCACACCCACACCCCCACACACATACCCACACCCACACCCACACCCACACCCACACACACAGTTGGCCTCACACTGTCTGACAGATATCCATAAAAACCTCTTCCACAAGCCCTCTCACACGACACACCCATGCCTCCACACACCCAAAAGGTCCTGAGGGGGCAGTAACGGGGCAGCCAAGTTCCTCGTGGCCTGTTGTCCAACCTAGTCTGACTTGAACGTAGTCCTTTGAGGCAGAGTGAGGATGGTGGACTGGGAGAGGCAGGGAAACCTCATTTATCCTCTGGTCTCCATTCTCCCTTTTCCCATCTCACCTGTTCCTTCTAGGCTGCCCATCTATAAACTGGGAGCTGCACCCAAAATTTTCTCATCAACCTATAGAATCCACCATTACAGGATGGAAGACCCACCGGAGGTCACCAGTTCAATCGCTCCAGGCTCCCTCCCTACTGGTTCAATTGCTTCTTCAGTCTTGTCCTCAACCTCTTTACCTTTATTCCAGAAGCCCCCATCCCCTCCCTCTCCCTTTGCCCTGCCATTGCCCTCACTGCCCTCTGAATTCCTGATGCCCCACACGCCACTTTGGCAAAAGGTGGGCAGAGGCCTATTTGACATCCCCACAGCTCTGATACTCTGAAGTTGGGTGGACTGGAGGAAAGAGTCAGCTGAGTCACTTGAACAGGATAGGAAAAGAGTGACAGTGTCACTCCGCTTTTCTACATGTCCCTCACGGTACACCATGACCTGTTGAAGGTTGTTTCTGTGCCTTTACTATCCCACACTGCCCCCTGTAGCAGGATGGCTAGACACAGGAGCCTTGGGAAGTATCCTGTCCCAAGGAAAGATTGGTTTATGGAGTTTCTGCCCCATCCATAGATACCTTAGGCATTTTCCTCCTCTCCACCTCCCTTCCACCCCACCCTGTCCCCAGCTGGAGTAACTGCCTTCAGTCTGTGACTCTCCAGGATCATTGTGAGGGTAGAGCAATGTGCTTATACAAAGTGTATATAAGTGGGGGGGGGGGGGGGGAGAAGAAAAGATCCTGACTCCAATCCTGTACTGGGTTGCCAGAAATCTCAAAAAGTGGCCCCCTGCCTATACACATGCACATCAAAAACAGACACAAAACCACATAAGCACATGCAGACAGAGGTACAGGCACAGACACAAAGACACACACACAGACACATAAACACACAGAAAGACACACAAAGACATATACGTGTTCACAGAGGGACACATGCACAGATTCACGTGCAGACACATATGCGTGCACACACTTACATTTCCCGAGATAACACTGGCTGGCTTTCCCAGCCCTCGCTCACAGTTGGGATGCTCTCCTTGATATTCAACTTCTACCTTTGCCAATGCAACCAGAGCTGTCTTCCTTCTTGTTGTTCCTGAGCAGACACAGAAAGGTGTGGTCAGAGCTCTCTCATCACATGCCCACCCAGACCTGCTGCTCCCTGTCATTCCTCCTGCCTCCTGTTAGACCCATCCCACTCCCTGTGGTCCCCAACCCCCCCCCCCCCCCAATTCAGCCTGTCTCTCTCCCTTGGAGTAGCTGCAGGGCCGCAGTCCCTCTAAAATCCATGTCATGAGTCCCTCACCTTATGTTCACCCCACAGCTCACATCCTTGCTTTGGAACCATTAGCTGTCAGTGGGTTGGACTCTCCCCTGAGAAAGGTGTCTTTCTCACAGCTGCATCCTCCTCACTGGCATTAGCATCATCCTCAAGGGGCTTTCGTGTATCTCATTTTCTTGATTATCCCATGCCCTGGTTGATTAGCAGGTCTCCATCACTCTGGTGTGTGTCTCCCATGGGTCACCCCTTGGTCAGCAGTTCTCCCCTTTCAGACGCACAGCTCCATGGGCATTTGGTGGCACAGGGGAAGTGTGGGTGCCGGGGTCTCAGATCAAGTCACTCAGACTGGTCCTTCTCAGCCTAGGTGTCCCCTACACAAGCATGGGTCCTAGACTAGTATGCACCCCCTCCCCCCACGTCCGCCCCCCACCCTCGGGGTCAGCAAGTTTCCTCCACATTAGTTAGCATGTCTCTCTTTGGGAAACGCTTTCCCCATAGCCTGTTCACATGGCATTTTTCTCTCCTTTTTTCAACATGTGTGTTCTGCTGCTGTTTTTCACATCTCCAGTTTGTAGTTTGTATCTCCCTTCCTGTGGATAGTATTTCTGTCTTCTCCTCTGACCTCCACCTGGGTGTTTACACAATGCTTCCCCCAGTAACCCCTAGAGCATCTGCCCACTGGGCCGAGGAAAGATGCCGGCCAGGAGAATGAAGCTGCCCTCCTCCATATCTGCAAGGTGGTCCTGGTCCGTAGCCTGCCCCACTCACAGTCCCTCCCCACTCCCCCAGGTAGATGGCCCCCCCAGGGCAGGCCCTGCGGACACCCCTCCCTCCGGCTGGCGGATGCAGTGCCTAGCGGCCGCTCTTAAGGACGAAACCAACATGAGTGGGGGAGGGGAGCAGGCCGACATACTGCCGGCCAACTACGTGGTCAAGGATCGCTGGAAGGTGGTGAGTGAGTGACCCGACGGGGCCAAGGGAGGGGTAGGGAGAGGAGGGGAGGAGAGGACCTGGAGACGTGTTAAAACAGTTGCCCCCAACTCTTCTACCCTAAGAGGGAGGTGCCCCTGAGCTCATTTGCATACTGCTTGCAGTCACTATTTTGGCGTACACTGGTGGACAATCGCTTTCTCCCAGAGCCCTCTCTCACCCCCTTCCCCGCTAGGTCACGTTGCTCCGGCCCAGCCTGGAACAACTCTTGGCTGGACGTCGGAGCAGGAGCTGCAGAGCTTAGTGGGGGAGGCGGGCAGGGTGGGGGAGGGGGCTCTTTCGTTGCCGGACCTTGGAGAAGGGCAGTGAGTGAGCATGTGTCCCTCCGCTTCCGCAGAGGACAGAGAGGCCTGGCATCAGGGAAAGAGGCCCTGCGGGCTGCTCCCACCGCAGCCGCACTCCATCTTCTCCTTCCACCCTCCTCCCCTCACTGGTTCCTGCGGCAGGTGCAACACGCCGAGACTCCATCTCCCAGCGTGCCTTGCTCCTCCAGCCCAGGACTTCAGGCTGTTCGGCCTGCTGGGAGTTGTAGTCCGAGCCTCCTCCGGGTTTGGGCCTGGATGGGAGGGGGACACGTGAGGGGCTTGGGGAAAAGCAGTGCCTGGGGAGCGGGACCTACTGTAAATCAATCCCTGTCCCACCCACCCCCCTCTTTCTTTCCGTCGCTTGAGATTGCGCTGGGGTCCTCTTATTGTGGGGGCAGGATGGTGTAGGGTGGATTGCAGGGCGATGGTGTGTGATCTTGTGGGTCTGCGTGGCAGAGTGGGGAGCCTGGAGGAAGGGAGGGAGAACAGACAGGCCTACACTGAGCCTCTATGTGGGGGTGTGTGGGAGTGGAAGGAGGAGGCTCAGCTCACCTGAGCTGTCAGGCTGAGAGGAGAGTGGGGCCTGGGTGCTGGCCGGTTTCCATGGCAACAACCACGCTTCGGGCAGATCCCCTAGAGTCCCAGGGATAGGAGCAGTTGTCATTGTCTCAGAAGTCTCTGGGACTGGGGAGGGCCAGGAGAGCTGAGGGAAGGACTGCTTGGTCCCAGAGGAGGACTTCCTGAGAGGGAGAGTGACAGGACCGAAATTGGGGGAGGAGGAGCCAGGGCAGAAATCAAGGGAACGAGGGTCTGGCCAACTGAGGAGTATTTCTCCAAGAACCCTCCGGTCCCCTAACATGAGAGCCTAGTTTCTGACAGATTGGAGGCAGAAGGACATTTGCACTGAAGAGGTGAGAAAAAGATGGTGTTCACACCATACTGAGTTTGGATTAGAACTTTGTTGTACTTTTTGAGGGAGGGGATGGGAGATGAGTGGGGAGAGAAATGGCAAGAGGGAGTTGGGGGGGGGGAGGGGCAAGCTCACAATCTTTGCCAGGCTGACTCCCGAAGAACTAGAGAGGGTGGGGTGCCAGATGGCTCCCCTCAGCCATCTCCCTGTGAGGGGTGGGACATGGGCATGAGGTAGAGCTCAGGAACCAAGAACAAGCTCCCTGAAGAGAAAAATGAGCTGGCTAGGGGAAATTGAGGGTCAGTGGCACTAGGTGGAGTATTTGCAAATAATAACGTTTCACTCTTCTTGAGGGGTGCTTCTCAGAATCAGAATAGCAAATAATAATAATAATAAATGATAAAAAAGCAGCATTTGTTTTGAGCCCCCACTGTCTCCAGACACGGTGCATTATCTCAACAAACGATGGAGTAGATGTTGTTGTTACCCCCTTTTCACAGGTGTGGAAACAGGGGTAGGGATTAGCTAACCTGCCAAGTTCTTAAGACTGGGTGGAACCAGGTCTGTCTGACTGCTGGGTCAGCAGCCACTAAGCCATACTGCTTCGCAAGAATTAGCCCACCCAAGAATCAGGAGCACGGAGATGAAGGAGTCTTTCAGACCCGTTCTAGAACAACTCTTTCATTTTACAGAGGAGGAAAAGCGGAGGCACAGAATTTAAGAAACTCACTCCAGGTGACCCAGAGCTAGGCCAAGAAACCAGGTTTCCTTTTTCCTAAGTAAATGTTGGTCCTACTGTGTCGTATTGGCCCTCCAGTTTAGGGAGTTCCTTTGACAGGGGAGGGGATCGTGAAAACAACTAGGGGAGGAGGAATAGGGTCTGGCAAAGGGAGATTAAGAAAATATTTCTGTTAGCAGGCTTGGGCAGGGCTACATTATGACTTTCATGGGCCCTGGGCCCTTTTGCCTTCACGGACCCCTTTCTCTATAATAAAGTAGTAAAAATCATATTTTATGACTGCACTGGTATACAGAGGAATGAATTAATATTATATGCTACAATTTTTTGACCTTCTGATTTGAAATATTGAAATGTTTTTATGGCTCCCTGTAAGTATTATGGGCCACTGTGCCTGCTGTGCCCGATGGTTAAGTGGGCCCAGACTGTAGGGCCTGGAGAGGAGGGGTGTTAGGTGAATGGGTGGGTGCAGATACCCAGCTTGCCTCCCTGGGAGGTTCTGTAATGGGGTGGGGGGCAAGGAAGGGACCAAGGGAGGAGAAGAAATAGCCTCTTTGGAAATGAAGACGGTAGAGAAATGCTATTGGCCACCCTTGGAAATTGGGGAGCAGGTACCAGAAATGTCTTGGCTGCCCCGAGCCCTCCTTACCACCTCCAGTGAGGATTTTGGAGTCTGGCAGATCTGGGCTTGAATCCCAGCACTCACACTTTTAATCCCTGTGCTGTCAACAGTTTTCTATGATATCGCGGTTAAGAGCGTGGGTTCTGCATCAGATTGCCTGGGTTCAAATGAAACCTGGCTTTGCTACTTACTAGCAGTGTGACCTGGGGCAGAGTACTTAACTCTCTGTGCCTTAGTTTTCCTTCTGTGCAAAATGGTGACTCTTATGACCTTTCCCACGTGTTGTCAGGAACCTCAGGGGATGAGCTGAGATGATCTTTGTGGGTCGGGAGCACAAAGCCTGAGATGTGATTATTGTTCCCTCCCCTCCCCGTCTTCCATGTTCACGTACAGCAAACCATAAAGGATTCTATAAGATACTATCATCTCCCCTGATTTTAAAGTTCCCCAGGGGAAGACATGACGCTGCTTTCCTTGAGTCTGTATCTGTCCCCTCCTTATTCTGAAATTCTTCGATGAGTCTGACTTTCATCTCAAGTAGAGAGAGATTCTGGTTTCAGACTGTTCTTCCCCCTTTCCCTTTTCCTGCGTCCTTTCTGAGCACGAGAGCCTTCAAGATGCAGCCAGACTTCCACTTCTTTTCTGAATCTTCCCTTCTTCCTCCTCTCTCTTCCTAGAGTTGTTTCAACTGTAACCTGCTGGGAACTCCCAGTCCTTGGCTCAGCCCTGCACCCATCCCCCACTCCATCCCCTAGCTTCAGCCACCATTAAACATTTAATGGGGTCTGAGTGCTGAATAAATGCTAAGGGGAGGGCTTGGAGATGCTAGAGGCTCAGAGTCCGTTTACAGGCTGGCTGGTCAGAGCAGCCTCCGCCCAATCACTAGCAAGCCCAGCTGTGCTGGTGAGTTAACAAGCCAACCGGAGGCAAGTGAGGGTTCTGGAAGGTGCTCAGCGAGGGCGGGCCACCCATGAGGTGAGCTGTACATCTTTTTTAAACCAAACAGGTCCCGACTTAGAAGTCTGCACCTTCTCCTTGTCCTTTATCATTGCCAGTAGCACACTCCAGGGACCCCGGGGCCTCTGACTTGAAGTGATTTTAATTCCTTCCCATAGCTCAGCTTTGCTCATCCACCCTTGCGAACTCTTCCTCCAACACAATTCTCCCCTCTGCCTTTTCTCACTGCCTGCCCAGGGATGCTGGAGGAGGAGGGCCTAGAGGGTCAGGTCTGTACTGCCCCGTCCCCTGGGGGGATAGACAGACTCTCCAAACCTCCATTCCCACCATGGTCCCACAGTGCCCCCTACCCCCAGGGGAAGCTCACCCGATTTGAGGCATTTGACCAGGGGTCTAGGGAGTGCTGTGAGCTTCAGCAGCAGGATGAGCATTGAATACCCTTTGCTGACTCCTCTCCCCCAAATACTTCTCCCCCGCATTACTCTCTCCCTCTAATGACACCTGTCAGGACATTGCCAACCCCAGGAAGGGCCAGCTTCCCTGGAGGATCCACCCTGAAGCTGGAAGGTTCTGGAAATTAGTTTTCCTTCTGGATGGTGGTTGTTCAATCTAGTTTGGGGGATGGGGAGAGTGTAATATTTCTTGTCCTTCCAGAAAAAAAAAAAAAAGATTTATGGTGGCCCATGATGTCTTCAGAATCCTACACAGGCTCATCTCCATGTCTACATGGGGTCAGAGGTCACATACCCTCTCCCACCTCCCAGCCTGACACCTAGCCCTGTGTGTGCATGCACATGCATGCATGGGCTGAGCTGTCTCTGGCACTAGGAGGGGAAGTGGGGACACAGGTGGGTGGGGCAAGGAAGGCAGACATAGGGTCGCCCCCTTCAAAACTAGCCCTACCCCCACCAACGAAGGGTATGACCCAGCAGCGTGTGGGATGAGGAGCTGCTCAGCCTGATCCCTGGGTTTCCTATCCCCCTCTTCCATCTCTGTAGCTGAAAAAGATCGGGGGCGGGGGCTTTGGTGAGATCTACGAGGCCATGGACCTGCTGACCAGGGAGAATGTGGCCCTCAAGGTGGAGTCAGCCCAGCAGCCCAAGCAGGTCCTCAAGATGGAGGTGGCTGTGCTCAAAAAGCTGCAAGGTGCGGGCCCTGGGCAGGAGGATGGGAGGGAGGAGGTGGAGCCAGGGGCTAAGGGAGAGCTGATGGGGATGGTGAGATGGAACCGGAGTCTAAGGGCGGTGATGGGGAGAGGGGCATGGGGAGGTGGTGGCAGAAGTGGTCATGGGACCAGGAATCAAGAGGGCACCAGAGACACCTTGGGATCGGAAGTGAGGAAGAAGGAGTGGGAGTTGGGAGACCCCTGTCTGTGCCCCCACAGGGAAAAGCCACGTGTGCAGGTTCATTGGCTGTGGCCGGAATGAGAAATTTAATTATGTGGTGATGCAGCTCCAGGTGAGTCCCTGTGGGATCCTCCCTCCACTTACCCCCCAAAGCTTGGGTTGTGACCCCTGGGGTTGAGGAGTGGGCACAAGCCTTTGGGGACGAGGCTGGGCAGAGTGTCACGGTGGTGCCGGTTGGCATGACAGCTGAGCCTGGACCTCCCCCCTGCCCCCACCCTCAGGGCCGGAATCTGGCCGACCTGCGCCGCAGCCAGCCGCGAGGCACCTTCACGCTGAGCACCACGCTGCGGCTGGGCAAGCAGATCCTGGAGTCCATTGAGGCCATCCACTCGGTGGGCTTCCTGCACCGTGACATCAAGCCGGTGAGGGCTGCCCCACCTGCCCCCTCTTCCAAAGCACACCCCCTCCCCCACCCTCTCCCTCTGTGGGTCCCATGGTTTCTCCTCCAGAACAGTGGTTTGGGCAGGAGCAGCCTCTCCTACCTGTCCCCTCCTCCTGCTTTCCACCCCAAGCCCCTTCTCCCCGCCTGCCAGGAGAACACACCCCTGCCTGCCCCTTGCCCATGTCTCTCTTCTGTTCTTGTCTTCTCCCTTACCCATGCCCTGATTAGTCCTCGAACCTCAAAAGGTGCAGGGGCTGGGGAAGTACAGAGGAATTGATCAAAAGGGGTGGAGGGATGGGGCTCCCAGGTGGCTCCCTCGGTTTAGTGTCCCACTTCGGCTCAGGTCATGATCTCACGGTCCATGGGTTCAAGCCCTGCGTTGGGCTCTGTGCTGACAGCTCAGAGTCTGGAGCCTGCTTCTGATTCTGTGTCTCCCTCTCTCTTTGCCCCTCCCTTGCTCATGCTCTGTCTCTCCCTGTCTCTCAAGAATGAATAAACATTAAAATTTTTTTTCTTTTTAAAAAAGGAATGGAGGGGCTGGGCTTGGTAAGAAATTCCAAGCAGCTGATTTTGTGGCATCTTGGATCCCGGTGTTGTAAGAACCTCCAATTTAATAAGGGGTAAAAACTGAGGCCCAGAAAGATTGGTTGAATGACCCAAGGTCAGACAGCAAGAACAATGCAGGTCTCCTGCTGCCTTACAGCAGGACAGTGACCCTAAGCCACACTGCTCTGCTGGGGAGTTCTAAGGATTGGAACCCCCAGCTGGGTTGTCACTTTGCTTTGTGATCTTGGAGAAGCCCCATAAGCTCTTTGGCTTTCAGTATCCTCATCTGTAAAATGAGGGTGCTCCCACCTGCCCCTCGGATGGGATGCCATGGCCTATGGCGCATGTTGATGTTTTCTCTTTATGTTTATTTTTGAGAGAGACAGAGAGAGCACGGGGGAGGGGGAGGGGAGGCAGAGAGAGAGAGAAGGGGACAGAGGGTCTGATGCGGGCTCTGTGCTGACAGCAGAGAGCCCAAAGAAGGACTTGAACTCTGTGAACTGTGAGATCATGACCCGAGCTTAAGTCAGACGCTTAACCCACTGAGCTCCCCAGGCTCCCCAAAGCTTACTCTTAAACACGTTTCTTGGCACTCCTTGAGGTGGGCCAAGTGGGGTTGAAGCCCCACGGTCACAGCCACTGTCTTTCCCAGTCAAACTTTGCCATGGGCAGGCTGCCCTCCACCTACAGAAAGTGCTACATGTTGGACTTCGGGCTGGCCCGGCAGTACACCAACACCACGGGGGATGTTCGGCCCGTGAGTATCGCTGTTCGTGGGAAACCCTGGCCCCCTCACCCGGCCCCTGACCTTCACCAATTTTTCCTGCAGCTGCCTAAGCAAGCCCGGCCCGTGTTCAATATGAGTGTCACCCAGCTCAGTCTACGCTTGGCCCGTCTCCTGGCTCCCTGGGCTCTTGGTGGATGCCACATCCACACCTTGTGATCTGGCTGCCTACCTTGGTCAGAGATGGATACAGGGGCAGGGAGCAAGGTCAGGAGGCAGGTGTAGGACTGGGGTTGGTGTGTCAGGCTTGCCCCTGACCAGGCCAGCATGGGGGTTGGTGGAGAGGGAAAGCAGTCAGGGTTAAAGTAGGCAGTTAGGCTCAGTTAGCAGGGCTGAGATGTGGCCCAAATCAGGGGCAGCGGGTGAGTGTCCTGCTGTGTTCTCCCTTCTACAGCCTCGGAATGTGGCCGGGTTTCGAGGGACTGTTCGTTATGCCTCAGTCAATGCCCACAAGAACCGGGTGAGTGGCAGAGCTGTGGGCCTGAGGATGCGGGGGCAGCAGGGCCCAGGTCAGGGGCAGAGGAAGGGGAAGAGGGTCGGGTGGGCAGCTGTTGAGGTGGGGAGAGAAGTATGGGGCAGGGGCCGGAAGCTGCCACGCCAGAGGCCATGAGTGGAACAAGATTTTGCAGCCATTTCTCCATGACTTTACCTTCTTCCTTGTTTTTCGGGATTCCCTCCTCTCTGCTCCCACCATCAATCTGTGTGGACACAAGTTTTGAGACTCATACTCGATGTGTGTTGGAGGATCAGGGATAGAGCCAGGGTTTGGCTGTCAGGGCTCCCTGAAGGGTCCCCTCCTTGTGAAGGATCAGTCCATGCTCCCAGGAAGGACCTGAAAGGTGTGGGTGACCTCCCCTGTCGTCCCCCCCCCCCCCCCCCAGGAGATGGGCCGCCACGATGACCTGTGGTCCCTTTTCTACATGCTGGTAGAGTTTGCAGTGGGGCAGCTGCCCTGGAGAAAGATCAAGGACAAGGTGAGCCCTGTGCAGGTGGGGCTGAGGAGGTGGAGGGGGCGTGGGGTCGCTGGGGCTCCATTACCCTGTGCCCTGTTGCCTCCAGGAGCAGGTAGGGATGATCAAGGAGAAGTATGAGCACCGGATGCTGCTGAAGCACATGCCCTCCGAGTTCCACCTCTTTCTGGACCACATTGCCAGCCTCGACTACTTCACCAAGCCTGATTACCAGGTGGGAGCCTGCCACCTGGTCCCTGCACCCCCAGACATCTCTCTGGGGGTGACCATCCCCAGCAGCACCCATACTGCTGAGGCCCCACTCCCCTGTTGGCTTAGCCTCGTGTATCTCCCCCCCGGTCTTCCAACTGCATGAAACTGTTTTGTGCTCCTGTGAACAGTCTTCATGGCTAAGATTTCTTAACAGCTTACTCTGCTCTCAGTGCCTTTCATGCATTAACTCATTTAAGCTTCAAAACGAGCCTTCGGTGATAATGCGTGTTCTTTATGTTACTATTCTAACACTTAACGGTTAATGAAGCCAAGTACTTTCGAGTACTTTTCACCGAAACTCTGCATTGTCCCCATTTCATAGATGAGGAAACGAAAGCCCGATAGCAAGGCCGTGAGCAGGGCTGGGCTCAGGCACATCTTCTGACTCCAAGTCCAGTGCTTTTTCCAAGGTGCCACCACCACACCCCTAGGGGACCCACTGATCCCGACAGGAGAATGAGGATACATCAGCAGTGTTCTGCCCAGGACCCACTATGTGCCAGGCACAAGTCTGCACACCACAGGGAGCATAGCATCGGGCACACAGTGGGCCCTCAGTGAAGTGGGTCCTGCCAGCAGAGAGAACCTGCCCTGTATTCTGGAGAGAGTTAAGTCAGAAGTGGAATGGTCCGGGGTGCCTGGGTGGCTCAGTCGGTTAAGCATTCAACTTTGGCTCAGGTCATGATTTCACGGTTCATGGGTTCGAGCCCCGCATCAGGCTCTGTGCTGACAGCTCAGAGCCTGGAGCCTGCTTCGGATTCTGTGTCTCCGTCTCTTTCTGTCTCTCCCCTGCTTGCGCTCTGTCTCTCCCTCTTGCTCTCAAGAATAAATAAACATTAAAACAATTTTTTTGAAGAAAGTGGAATGGTCTGGGGGCCTCTGATGTTCTACAGGTGCCCACCGCCTCCAGAGCCTAGAGCCTAGAGGTCGTGGACAGAGATGCCTCACTTGCGCAATAGAAGGCCCCCCTGCCCCCCTCCCCTCGCCCAATCCTCAGCCTCCTGGGGTTCCCCAGACCAGACAGCTGCGAGTGAGCGAGCACACGGTGTGCGGGCCCGTGCTGGCTGCTGAGGAATGTCGAGCTGCAGATCAGGAAATGTGTGGGTGGGGGAATCAGGGAAGGCTTGTTGAGCAGAGAGGATTGGTGGTAAAGGCGGTGTGGGCGGAGGAAGCAACCTGTGCAGAGGCATGACCCCAGGTGGTGGTTTTGGGAAATGACCGGTGCTTCCAGGCTGCGGAGGCTTCCCCCCCCCCGCCCCCCCCCCCAGATGGTGGAAATGGCAGAGCAGGCTGGGGATGGTGAGCAAGGGACAGATCTCAGAGGGCTTGTGTCCAGCCAGCGGGGCTCAAACCAAGATAGTAATTTGCGTACTGATTTGCATATCATGTGCATGTTTTCATTTAAAATCAATGTGCCCTTCTCCTTCCAGTGCCCCTTCTCGGCCTATCCCTGTCCTGGAAGGCCCCTCTCTTCCCTCTGCAATCCCGGCAACTGTCCTTTCCTCCTGGCTAGCCCCAGGGTCACCTCTCTGTCCTCCCGCCACCCCCACCCCTGCAGTTGATCATGTCGGTGTTTGAGAACAGCATGAAGGAACGGGGCATCGCTGAGAATGAGGCCTTTGACTGGGAGAAGGCGGGCACCGATGCCCTCCTGTCCACAAGCACCTCCACTCCACCCCAGCAGAACACGCGGCAGACGGCAGCCATGTTCGGGTGAGTCTTGGGAGGGATGACAGCCCAGTGGGGGGCCAGGTGACCTCTGCCTAGTGCTGTCACCCAAAAAGCCAGCCCTCTCCTCCTCTTCTCACCTGGACACATCTGGCTGTCTTTCCCATCCAAGGTGCTCAACAGTGGGGTTCTCAAACCCCAGGCGGTCCTGCCCCATCTCCACCTTCAATCTGGGGACAGGGTGCACATCCTCACTTGGAGTTTTTGACTTTACGGGGGAGTGGGGAGCCCTGAGTGAAAATACCTGAGCCCCAACGTCTGTTTCTGTTGCTCACATGCATCCATTTAGTGAACGTGTCTCGAGCCCCAGCACTGGGGCCTGTGGGGGCTCAGAGAAGAAAGTTGCAGCCCCCGCCCTCAGAGTGCTCTTGGTTGGGTCTGGGATATTTGTAACGGATGGGTCAGCGATTCCAGAACCCTGTGGCAAGCACAAAGACAGAGGCACCTGGGGAGGGGCCAGAGTGAGGAGGGACACCCCACCCTGCCGCGGGGGCAGCCAGGGAGAGACAAGGGTAGGGGCTCCAGGAGAGAGACCCGTACTGTAAAGATACCGCTCAAGGAGTTCCACATGACTCCTCTTTACACCCATTCCTGGTCTAAATGAGGTCAGCCAGTGAACTGCGATGGAAATCTGGCTGGGCCTGGAAAGCAATGGGCCTCTTAAATTAACAGGATGAGGTGGTGCCGTGCCCATCCCGGCCAGTCACATCTCCTTGCAGCCCTTTGCCGGACTAAGGACAGTCTAGTTGCAGGCTTTGTGAGCCAGGGATGGGGATGGGCCTAGGGACATCCCCACCCCTGCCGAGGCCTCTACTGTGCCTACTCCCATGGGTGGCAGTGATCTCCAGGGCCTGTGCTGGGAGGAGAGGGAACCCCTGCCAGCCTTGCCCATGGCCCCTCCTGGCCTCTCCAGGGTGGTCAACGTGACGCCAGTGCCCGGGGACCTGCTCCGGGAGAACACCGAGGACGTGCTGCAGGGCGAGCACCTGAGTGACCAGGAGAACGCACCCCCAATCTTGCCTGGGCGGCCCCCTGAGGGGCTGGGTCCCAGCCCCCACCTTGCCCCCCACCCCGGGGGTCCTGAGGCTGAAGTCTGGGAGGAGACGGATGTCAACCGGAACAAACTCCGGATCAACATCGGCAAAGTAACTGCAGCCAGAGAGAAGGACGTGGGTGGCCTTCCCCCGCTCCCACCCTGGTTCCCAACCCATGGCCCCCCTCCCGCTCCTCCTGTGTGCCCTCTCCCCAGCCATGTGCCCACCTGCCCTGTCTCCGTGGCCTTGCCCCATGTCAGGATCACCAGCGTCGACCTCCCTCAATCTCCTTCACCCTGGGAAAACCACTTGACCCACAGCCGCCCTGTCAGCCCCAGTTCATGGCACTCCCCTCTCCTGCAGACCCCTTGTGTGGTGGAAGAGGAGCAGAGCCGAGGTGTGGGGGTCCCCAGCTCCCCGGTGCGTGCCCCTCCAGACTCACCGACAACCCCAGTCCGTTCTCTTCGCTACCGGAGGGTCAACAGCCCTGAGTCTGAGAGGCTTTCCACAGCGGATGGGCGGGTGGAACTGCATGAGAGGAGGTAGGTCTGGGGCTAGGGGGACGGCCAAGGGCCTTCTGGCCCCCTCAGCCTTCACGTGGCTGGTCTGTAGGAAAGATTAGATGCAAGGTTGGGGGGCCCCAGGAGTGTTGAGAGGGTTATACTAGGGCCTGGGGTGAGACTTGGTTGGTTGGAGGGGGGCAGATACAGAGGCCCCAGCTCATGCCACAAAGGGATGTAGGGTGGAGGCATGCCATACGAGTGGGAAGCTGGGTCCCTTGGCCCAGGAGGAGGCCAAGGGGTGAGGTGGTAGGTGGGTGTGCTTCCAGAACCTCTCCCTAGAGACTAATTACAGGTGCCTCAGAGCAGCTGACTAGGCTCCCTTCAGCTGTGGGGGAGGGCCCTGGGAGGAGAGCCCAGGGAGTGCTCAACTCCAAGAGTGGTGGATCAGGTTTTGGGGGTCAGGGCTCAGGGATCTGAATGTCACAGGGGGGACCTGGTTGGTGGGAGGAGAGTTTAGAGCCAAAACGATCCTTCAGGATGGAGGAGGGGGGGGTGCGAATGTGAGGGTGGTCCATGGCCATCAGGGACCAGAGTCAGAAGCCTGGATGAGCTGTCCAGTGGGTGGGACAGCTCAGGTGGGAGAGGCCTGTGAGAGATGTCCCCACCCTCGCTTGGCTCTGGGCGGGGCTTGACCTCACAGCAGGGCTGAGGTCTTCTCCGCACCAGGAAAGGGGTCTTTTCCCAAGACCCAGCCTAGGAGGGCCCAGTGTGCCTCATCCCCATCTCATTCATGGCCCCTCCTCTGGCTTGTGCTCCAGACTGCACTCTGCCTCTGGGATGGGGCACGGCACCCCTTTGGAGCATGGCAGTACTCAAGACAGGGGAGCCCTATACCAGTCCCCACGGCACCCCCAGGACAGAGGGATGTGGGCCCTGTGCTCAGGTGGCCAACAGCCCTCACACATACACTCACACTCACACAGGTTGGCCTCCCTGGGACTGAAGACCACATTTTCATCCATGGTAGCCCAGAGGGTTCAGGAAACAAGGAGAACTGAGGAACGGCAGTTTGGAAGGGATATCAGTGGAGAAGAGAGGTGGGAATGCCCCGAACAAAGACAGTCCTGAAGAGCAAACTGGTTTGATTCAGAATGAACACCTTGTTTCAGGGATGATGGGAAGAGGAGACGGCTGAGGAGAGATTTTCTGGAAGGGAAGGTTCAGGATCTCGTAGGCAGGGCAGAGGGTTTGGGTGGGCTCTGGGACACCTGGGAGCAGGAAAAAGTGTGAAGCAGATGGGATTTGGATTTCCCTCCTTCTCCCCTTTCCTCGCCCCCCTTTTCCCCTTCAGCCCCTCTCTCCTTTGTGTCCATCAAAACAAACCATGCTCTCAGGAAAGGAAGCAACACCAGCCATTCGCATGGGAGCATCAGTGTAGGACCCTGGGTGGCCCACCTCAGGGATGTTTGTATTTAAAGCCTTATTAAATCAATACAAATCTTGTGGAGAGGGAGGAGTTGGTAGGTCCCACAGACCAGGGCAGGGGGGCTGTTGAGAAAGCCCCACAGTGGCTCTGAACTGCACCCCTCTGTCTCACAGGCTCAAGGCTGCGGGAGAAAAAAAAGGCAGCCCCCTGCCCACAGCCTGAGCATGAGGGTGTGCACAACCCCAGGGGAGCTAAGCCTCCGTGGTCCTTGGTGGGGGCACCCTGGCCTTTGTGTAGCTTCCTGCAGGCAGCAAAATCTTCACCTTGGCACTGGTACCCTCCCCTCCAGTTGAGAACCTCTGGAAGTAATGTGAGGTTCACAGCACAGTGTAAGGTAACAACGGAAGAGGTGTCCCAAGGTAGGATCACTGCCCCAGAGTGAGATGGGGCCCAGTCCCTGGCTGGCAGGGCTCACGGCCTCGTGGGGAGACAGGTATGTAAACACACGTGCTCCACTCTGTGAGGACAGGGGCGCACAGACAGTGCTGGGAAGGCAAAGTAGCCCCCCAGGCAGGATGGAAAGGCTCCCCCCACAGGAGGTGACATCCAAGCTGCTTGGGACAGCAAAGGGTGGAAGGTCAGGCCATGTGGAGAGAGTGACATGTGTAATGGCACAGAAATATGAGCACATGCGCAATTTGGGGAAAAGCCAGTGACCCTGACTTGGGTCCGACTGGGAGAATGGTGATACTGGGCCTTAGTCTGGCTGCTTGAGTGCCATGCTAAGCAACATAGACTTTGTCATCGGGGCTGGGAGCCACTGGAGTTTGCTAGGGGTGGTGAAACCAGCCAGCCAGACCTGGAGGTGGTGGAAGAAGTTAGAAAGCTCATCTGCAAACTCAAGGGCCAGATGGGTGTGTTTGCCCTGGAGGCAGCCTCTGACGGAGTGTGAGCACTGGACCAGCAAGCATAAAGTGGGCCTTAGGGAGATTAAGTTTCCTGGCTGGTCCAGAAGAGAGCGTTCCTTGGGCACAGGAACCAGGTTTTATTTTCTTCATGTTTGTATTCCTGGAACACAGTAAGCATTCAAATACATGTGTTGAAGGGAATGAATGCATGAATGGATGAATGAAATCTTTGTGGGGAGTGAGGTTAGGGGGTGGTAATCTAGGAGGTGACCGGGCCTGGCCCAGGGTGGGAGAGATGCTGTGGTCAGTAGGTTCTAGGGGTCACATTGCACCTGGTCACCTACTCGAGTTCCTTGGAGATTTGGAGAGGCTTGGCACTGAGCCTCCTGTGGGCTGGCTTTGCAGGTCACGAATGGATCTGCCCGGCTCACCCTCGCGCCAAGCCTGCTCTTCGCAGCCGGCCCAGATGCTCTCAGTGGACACAGGCCACGCCGATCGGCAGGCCAGCGGCCGCATGGACGTGTCAGCCTCCGTGGAGCAGGAGGCCCTTAGCAACGCCTTCCGCTCAGTGCCGCTGGCCGAGGAGGAGGACTTTGACAGCAAGGAGTGGGTCATCATTGACAAGGAGACAGAGCTCAAGGACTTCCCCCCGGGGGCCGAGCCCAGCACATCGGGCACCACGGACGAGGAGCCCGAGGAGCTGCGGCCGCTGCCCGAGGAGGGCGAGGAGCGGCGGCGGCCAGGGGCAGAGCCCGCCGTCAGGCCCCGGGGACGAGGCATGCAGACGCTGGCTGAGGAGGACCCTCGGCAGATTCCAACCCAGCCCCTACCACCCCAGCTGAGCCAAGCTGATGGCCGGTCAGAGACGTCGCAGCCCCCCACACCCGGCAGCCCTTCCCACTCGCCCCTGCACTCGGGACCCCGGCCTCGACGGAGAGAGTCCGATCCCACAGGCCCGCAGAGACAGGTAAGGCGGCTTGCACCCACTCCCCACCCCTGGATGCCTATAGTTTTTGCCTGGAGTGCTCTTGATGTGCTCCTTGTGTGCTCTATGGGGGTTATTGAATAGCACCCAACAGTTGCAGGCTGTGATGAAGGTAGACAGATTTCAGGGTCCAAAACCATGCTTGGGGGACAGTCAAAGCTTCCAGAGAAGGCACCCTCAACGTCCTGAGTTGAGTTTTTCATTATGAGCAGTGTCAGCCAGGTGACAAAGCAGGAGAAAGGCCTCCCAGGCCAAGCAGACAGTGTGTACAAAGGCCCGGAGGTGGCAGTCAGAAAGCACTGCGCTGATTGCATGTTGCAGCAGATGAGGCTGAGGGGTAGGTCCCTGGCTCCATCCTGGAGGGCCTTGGGGCTGAGCTAAAGGGTTAGAGCTTGATTCTGAGGACTCGGTGAGCCACCCGAGGCTTTTAAACAGGGGTGTGACATATGTTTACCTTGGTCCTCTTGAATGATCCCTCTGGCTGCTGTGTGAAAATGGATTAAAAGGCACAGAACTGCCAGTAGGAAGGCCACACAGCAGGTGCCAGCAAGAGAGTGCCCTGGTGGCTTGGACCAGGGTGGGTGTTCTGGACGTGGGGCAAGGTGGACAGAACCAAGAGGTGTTGGGGAAAGAACTGAGCGGGCTGTGAGCAGAGGGTTCCCGGCTGAGTTCTGGATGGACAGCAGTGCTGTCACTGGTGGTTTTGAAAGGAGCATGTCTCCTCTGAGGGGCTGAGGAGGGCCAAAGAGGTGATGCTGGAGGGCTCTGGGGCTGTGCCGCGTTCCACTCAGTCACCCCCCGTTAGGGGTGTGCACCAGGTGGCTCTGGGAAATCCAAGGAGCAGGGCCCAGGGCCGGGGTCAGTTCTGCTGTGTGCTCAGATTGGGAGGCCCAGCCTGGGAGCACGTGGGTGCCCTGGAGAAGGGCAGCTCCAGGCAGGGCTATGTTCAGGCCCCATCCCCACGTCTAGAAGAAAGGGTCTCTGAGCTGAGATCCCAAGGGGTGTGCGTCTTAGCTGTGCCCTGGATTCTGGACTATAAAAGTGGGAACTCTGAGAGAGGTCCTAGCCAACCTAAACTGGAGGCTCAGCCAGGGCAGAGTATGGGCTAGTATGACTGTTGTTGACCTAGACATTGTGCCCACCAGGCCAGCACTGGGTAAGCAGAAGAAGCAAGATCGGTTTGCGATTCCACCTCGCTCCCCTCTCATTTTTTCCTGCATTCATTCATTTGTTCAATACCTAGTCATTCCACACTTGCTGAGCATGTAGCCTGTGGCAGGTCCCAGAGGCACCAGAGGTCATTTGTACCCACAGGAAGTGCAGAGTCTAGGAGGGGAGACTGACAGTGGTGGTAGAGGGTAGAGAGAGACCAGAATCCAAGTCAGGAGGCTTAGATTCTGGACCTGGGCTCTCTGCTGGTCCCCTCCTGGTGACTGCAGGCCAGTTGGGTCTCAGAGAGGGAGCTGAGCTATCTGGGAGGTTTTTCTCACCTTCAGATTCCTTCCAGGTCCTGGGAAACACCCTTGCTTTGGGGAATTCCAGCCAAGGGGGTAAGGAGAAAGAGTTGGGGAAGCAGGCGCAGGGGACTTGTTCAGTCTCAGCCTTGGGCTCAGGTCTTGCTTGGGCTGTGGACAGGCAGTGAGTTGTATGTGTCTGGAGGGGGCGTTAAGTGGGGACTTGGTTTCCCCATAGTGCACGGCAGCGAAGTTGGTTAGCATTCTTTGGCTGCGTGTGTGCATTTCTGTATCAGCTCAGCTCAGGAGCGCACATGGGTGTGGGTGTGCACACACAGTGGTGTGTCTGTGGAGCATGCAGCGGGTCTGCAAGAGCGCAGGGAACCCTGGGAGCCGGAATAGCAAAGCTGGAGGGCTGATGATCATCAGAGCAAAAATTGTGGTGACAGTGACTAGAGATGCATTGCTCTTAATGCCTCCATATTTCACGTGTGTCTTCCTCACAACAATTAACGCAAATAAGGAGACACCCCCCCCCCCCCCCCCCGCCTTCAAAAGGTAAGGAAACCAAGGCTGGGAGGGGCTAAGCCTTTAGCCCAAGATCACCAGGGGGCAAGAGGTAGAGCTGGGTGAGCGCTGTCTGAGGCCTGTGAGTTTAGGAGAGGAGCAAACACAGGCCAGAGAGAGCAGCATCGTGTAGGGTCAGAGAGAACCGGAGTACTTATGTGTGAATGCACGTGTATGTGTTCACCCGCTGGCTGGGCCACATCAGCAAGTGTGCCTTGGGCACAGCAGTGTTCACGGTGGCCTCTGTGTGTGTGTGTGTGCGGCTATGTGTGAGCACACGGGGTGTGACATGTTTTACCGAGTATTTCAGTACAGCACAGTCCAGGTGAAGGAGGCAGAGACCCTCCTTGTCAAGGGCAGAGGAAGACAGAGAAGTGGACTGGCACATTTGTTCTTTCTTTCTTTGGTCTGAAAGGAGTCCTGAGTCCAGGCTATGGGGGGGCTCCCAAGACTGGCTGCACACTGGAACCACCCTGCCACCTTTCTGCAGGGAATCCCCTCCTAGATCTAGCTTGCTCTGCTCAGCATCTGATGTGTGAACTTCCTCATAACAGTACTCCTTAAAGATACAAACACCTGCAACACTGTGGGGAGCAGGGACGAGGATAATGTGGAACCAGGCGCAATTTTAGAGCATCTATTGTTCCTTGGTGTGAATGCCATGATATGTTAAACTTTCTCTTTCCACACACACACTGCTTTCTTCTGCAGGGAATTTAAGGTGCAAATTAGTCGTGGCTGGAAAGCTAAGGCCGAGGGGAAGGCAGCAGAGGGTGTGTGATTTGGGGGAGAGAGGTTTACCATCCTTTGCCGGTTGTCTCTGGCTGATAACACAGCAGGCCAGCATTCTCTGAGTGCATGGACATTTGCTTGGCCGCCGCTAGAGCATTTCTCTGCCACGTGCCAGGCAGCGTGCTGGGGGCTGGGGACAAAGATGAATAAGGCTTCACAGTTCTGCTCTTTCAGAGCCCGCAGTTCTCAGGCGTGGGTGGGGATGCAAAGGTGTGGACATGGGTGTTTACTGGCAAGGGCCATAAAGCGGAGAGCAGAGAACTCTTCTTTGCTAGAAGGGGGGGGGCCTGCCTGGGAAGCTGGGTGGTCTCTCAAAGGTGGCACTTCAACCGGGCATGGAAGGCAAGTGAAGGGCAGGAGCACGCTGGGATTAAGTCCTTCCGGAAGCTGCCACACTCTGGCTGGGGTGTTACACTCAGACTGCGCACGTGTGCTGCGAGGGGAGCCGTGGGCTGGTGTCTCTATCGCTTGGATGGAGGGCCTCGGACCCCTAACCCTCAGTGCAGCCAGGACCACCAGCTCAGAAGGAGCTGGAAGGAAAAGCAGGGTGGGGCCAAAGACAGTCCTATCAGAATCTTCTGTCTCCCCCTCTCTCTGATGGAGGCTCCATGTTGGGTCCCTGTGTCCCCATTTGACATCTATAAGGGGGCACTGGAACTGAGTGTCCTGGGCCCACCCCACCCCACCACTCCTTCAGCTTTCTGGCAGCTGGCCCAGCCCAGTCCTCAGGACCCACCAAAAGCTATTTAAACTGACTTCAGTCACAGGAAGAGCTAGGGGTCAGGATGGGAAAGGTCTGGTGACACCCCAGTCACCATTTCCATCCCCACGGGCCTGGGATGCACAGGCCCACTTTCCCTTTTCCTTCTCAGGGTATGAGGCCAAGAGGGCACAAACAGGATTCTTCCAGATATCTGTGAGGTGGCCAACCCCCTCCCACCGGCTGCCTTGTGGCTCCGCCTTGGAGAGGACTGGGGGAAAAGCCACTTTGGAGAAATGGTTTCTGTTTGCCTCTCCTACCAGTCCTCTATTCCTTTCCTCATTCTCAAGAGTGACTTAAAGGATACTGGAACAGCTCACATGACACAGCATTTACTCCAAGGCAGTCCTAAGTGCTGTGCATATTATAAACACCTAATCCTTATAACACCCCTATGAGGTGGGAACCATTATTACTCCCATTTACAGGTGAGGAAGCTGAGGCAGGAGAAGTGAAGTGGCTTGCTTGAGGTCACCCAGGTAGTGAGTGGTAGAGCTGGGATTCAAACGTGGATAGCGGGACTCCAGAGTCCTACCATTCTGCTACATTTTGTTCACTGAGACCCTGGCATCCCGCTGTGGTACAGGCAGAGGGTGTGCAGGGAATGTTCTCTGGACCGCGTCATGAGGAGTAAGGAGTACAGCTGGGGAGACAGATGGCAGGTAACAGTTGCAGAGGGGCCTTCCTGGGGGGGGAGGGCGGAGGACTCCTCAAGCCCAGAGGGAGCTCTCAGCTCCCACCGGCTAAGGCAGGAAGGCTGCCCAGGGGAGGTGAGTGACCAAGGTCTCCGCAAGGAGACCGAGGTGTGAGAAGTGCCAGAGAGGAGGAAGACTGGGAAGGGAGTTGGAGGCCAGAGGCTAGGTTCTGAGGTTGGACGGGGCAGTGTGCGCCCCTCCACCTGGCCGACCCTGCCCCCCGCCCTGCCCGGGACGCCAGCGCCGCAGGGGCTGTGAGCGGTGGGTGGCCCCCGAGACGGAGCTGTCGAGTCTGTGCCTGACGCCTCTTTTCCCTCCACTCTCTTGGTCTCTTTCAGTTGGAGGAGGACAGACTCTCGGGGCACTCCCTCCCGCGGTACAGCCCTCTGCGACGACTGGCGTCCTCCGTGTTCTCCTCCTCCACGCTGGAGACCGAGCATTACCCTCACCCTGGCGGCGGCGGCTCCTCCGGTTCCCTCATTCAGCGCAGCCGCTCGGCGGAGAGCAGCCCCGTGCGGGCGCCCCACCGGCGCCACGCGCCCCTCGCCGCCGGCAACCACAGACTCGTGCCCTCGGTGCTCCGCATCTCGCGGTCCCAGCTGCAGCAGGTGTGGGCCCGCTTCACCCACAAGACCTAGGCTGGGCTCCCCCCCCTCCTGGAGGGGGCAGGTGGGGGGGGTGGGGAGCAGGCAGAGACCATGGTTCCTTCCCAGGTCGCAATAATCACACACTCACACACCCCATCCCATCCCCATCATGCAATACAGCCCCATATAACGTTGGCCCAAGGTACTGTAATGCCCACCCCCACCCCCCAACGTCTCCCTTTGCTTGGTGCCAGCCAAATGGTGCAGGGAGGGGTGGGGCTGTCGGTGCGCCTTCAGGGACAGGACAGAAGCACTGGGCTGGAGCCACTAGTGGGTCCAGAGTCCGGTGGAAAGCAAGGTGTCAGGGAGAAAAGGCATGCTGGGTCAGAGTCGGTCTGGCATGGAGTTCATTCTGTTTAATCGGTGACTTCTTGGCATGGCGGGGCGGTTCAGCCCTGGGGGAGGGGGCAGAAGATTGAGACCCTCTCCTGTAATGTGTCTGTTTATCTGTGTGGGGCAAGGCATGTGGCCCTGTGTATGAGCCGGGGGCCTAGTCAGCCAGATTTGGGGCTCGGTAGAGAGTGCCTCCGTACTCAGTGATGTGAGGGAAAGCAGGCTTGTGATGCAGCGAGTCTTTCCCATGCCCTTGTCACAGAGGACAGAGCCCCTACCTCCCACATCTGACCCAGGAGGCCTGAAGCTCAGTCCCCTGTAGGCTGCCCTTGGCCCAGGGCATATGTGCCATCACCCCCTGGTGGGACTGGGTTGCCCAGCTCGTTTGGAGCTGAGGATGGACGAATGGGGGCCTGGTGTCTGCCCCTCAGAGGGAGCTGGAGCCTAGGATGAGGGGGCTCAATCTAGAAGCAGTGGCAGAGAGGGTGGTTGTTAAGGATGAGGCGGCACCTGTGAGCTCAGGACAAATCCCAGACAGCAGCAGCCCCACGAGTGTCCCTCTTAGAGGATGACTACTTCCTGTAAGTGCTCAGCCAAGCCAGTTGGCCCCCAGGGACCATGGTGAAGAGGGAGCACAGGGTAGGCAGATCACACGGGGATCTGGAGATGGGTGCCAGATTGCTATGCCCTTTCCGCTCATTTCTCAGCCCCCAACCTGTCACTGCAGGGACCCCCCAAGGTTCCCTTTCCTCATTCCTGCCCCTGTCAGCCAGCACCTCTGTTTCTCTGGGTAATGGAGTAGTGGTGGGGAGGGTGCCAGGAAGGGTAGTGCCTATGCCTATTTAGAAAGGGAAGGAAGGGTTGAGGCCTGAAGGTTTGCAAAATATTTATTGCAGTGAGGCTGTGTTGGTGTATATGCTTGTGTGCACACATGTACACTTGTGAGTGTGAGTGTGCTTACATATGAATATTTGGGCATGTGGCAAGGCTGCCATGGACAGGTGCTGAGGCTGTGCACTGCACAATTCCAGGGAGTACCATTTACATAGATCCTAATGTGAATGACACCCACGGAATTTGCAGTGTTGCAGCCCTATGTGTGTGGGTGTGTGTGAGTGTGCATGTGTGTGTGTTAGGGAGTCAGAAAAATATTTGTGCAGTCCTTGATAGTTTCCTATGTACCTGCTCTCATCCTGGCTCCTCTCTCTACCCCCTTTTCCCCTTGACTCTTCTTCCTTCCCAGGTCAACTCCCTTCAACTCTCCAGCTATCTCTGGTTGGAGTAGAGGCCTCAGCATCCTTGCCCCAACTTGGGGGTGTCATAAGCGGGTGGGCAGTGCTGTTTGGCTGAAATGTCCTCACGGCTGGCTGGCACTGTGTATAGCTCATTCACATGAGCTATACCCACACTCACTACGTTCTTTTCTCCAAAATCTGTTCTTATCTGAGGATTTCTGGGCCAAGAGCACCTTCCTAATCTAGGAATGAAAGCCAGACTCCTGCCCTAGTACTTGTGCCCCACTCCCACCTCATCCCAGCTGCTTACTTTTGAACCTCCCCAAGTTCAAGCCTCTGTTGCCCTCCAGTGTGTTTTGGGTGGCTCTACATCCTGCTGTGGCAGAGGGGAGAGGAGCGGCAGGGTAGACCCTTTGAAGAGAAAGGACAGAGAACACAAAGCACAAAGGTTAGGGGGTGGGATGGACAGTAGCCCCACTCCCGCCTTCCACATTCTGGCACTGCCCCCTTCCCTTCCCCCTACCCTCTGGCCCTCTTCCCATCTTCCCTAGCTAGTGGCAGAGGGTGAAATGAAGGGGAGTCTGTCCACCAGCAGCTCTGAAAGTCAGCAGCGGTGGGGGCAGGGCCCCTGCTATCCGGGGTTAGACGAAACCAAGCACTCTGTTATCCGGCATTCCCTTCCAGAGGGTTCTGCTACCTGACCCTGAGCACAGCTCCCACTCGGTGACCAGAGCCCTGAGGTACTCTAAGATCCCAAAGTGCCTTGTGACTTATCAAAGATGATGGCACTAGCTTCAGCCTCTGTTTTAGCATTAAATATTTCTGTTTCCAAAGCTTATGGAGGTGGGGAATCCTGTTAAGCATTCCAAAGGTGGTTGAATTTTCACAGACACCCCTCCCCTCCCAAACTGATACCTGTGGGAGAGGATGTGTCCTTTAAGATCGTGATTCAAACATTCTGTCCTTTAGGGGACCACCTTCTGTGGTGATGGGGAGAGTATTTTGTAAGCCATAACACTCTGAGCCAACAGGAGGTGATCCTGATAACATTATTATCTTTTGAGGGTGGCTCTGATTTCTGGAAAGAGCGAAGGCCATTTGGAACTACGTGTATTGGGTCAAGTTTATGCGCAACTCGGTAGAGCCATGCATGCTTTGCGTGCACGAGTATAGTTGCTTGTCTGTAAGGGCCCAGGCTGGGTAGGGAAGTTGTGAGTCTGCGGTGTTGTTGGGCTCTTTTTCTGCAGGGTTTCCCAAAGAGGAGGTCACACACAGCTTCCCCAGGGCCAGCTTTGAAAAGAGGCAGCATTCTTTGCTGTACTTCCAAAATGGTGTCTTTGTACTTTATAGTCACACCCTGCATATAGTGATGGCTTCCAATTATTATTTTTAAATTTTATTTAATGACCAGTGGCACATAGTACTTTATTATGTGCCAGGCAGTGATCTAAGCAGTTCACAAAATTAACTCATTGAATCCTCATAATAGCCTAGGAGGTAGATCCCAGTATTACCTGCATTTACTAGATTAATCAGAATATTTAAGTTACCAAACATTAAAACACTCACCAATGCCGAATAACTGAGGTCTTGTTTGATAGGCATTTTAGAGCATTTTAGTCTGTGTAGTGGTCTATTTACTGTCCTTCCTGCTTGGCTCCTCCTTGCTCTACCTAAGAGGCAGGGAGTTGTCTAGAAGCCAGACTCTCCTCCCTTCTCCATTCCCACTTCAGTGTGGGATGGTGTCCAGGTGGGGATCACTCCAGAGTACCAGGGTCGGTTGCAGTGGCCGACCCTATCTCTCCAGAGACCCCACCCTCTCCATCCCACAACCCCAGGCATCCCAAAGCAGCTCTGGAGATTCAGAGGGTGGAGTAAGAGCTACAGTGAGAAGGCAGGTACTCAGAACCATGACCTTGGAGTATTTTGGACTGGGGTGGGGAGGGGGGAGGGGTGTTCCTGGGCTTCAGGCTCACAGGGAAGGTACTGGCATTGGTTAGCACTGGCCATGGGGATTTGAGCTGTCACCAACTCACACCTCAACAGGAGCCAAGCAGTGTCAGAGAGAGGGCAGGTTTGGGGACTGTGATAAATGGGAGAACCATCCCCCCATCCTCAGCTCAGCCAATTGTTGCCACTATCTTCCAGTTTTTTTGTGTGTGAAATCTCCCAACTTTTAATTATTGGCATCTAATTTAAAAAAAAAACACAACACCACAACTTTTTAAAGAAAAAATCACTGTGAGCCAAACAAAACTGGCTTAAGGGCAGAGACTCTGAACACAATTTGCATCCTCTGTGAGCCTGAGGACTCCCTACCCACCTCTTCTGTCCAAGGCTGCAGCACTTCAAGGGGGATGATGTTTCAGGAACTCAAAAATCAAGTGGGCTTCTAAAAGGAGGCAGCTCACGGCCAACCAGTGGGGAATGTGTGGCGTGTGCTATGTGTGCATGTCGGTGACCTCATGGTGTGTGTGCCTGAATGTGTGTGTGGTCCAGTGGGCTTGGGATAAGTGGGGTTCTCCTGATAGGACCAGTATTTTCTCTGATGGCACAGGACCCTAGGTCAGTGAAAAATACTCTAGTAAATTCTCAGTAATGAGTAAACACCCCCACACACTCAAGGCAGCTTGGGTCACAGCAATAACCACTGATCATTCATCCCAACCACTAGCATCCTGAATCCATCAATCTCCCTCTGCATTTTCCAGTTTGGGGGGAAATGGGCATAGCCATGCCCAGCATGTGGGGTAATGATGGGACCTTTGAGCCATGCGTGTACATTAACCCTTGCTTCCCCAGCCAAGGGGGTTGGGTAGACCCCTCCAATCCCAGGAAAAAGTAGGGGTCCTCTCTGTAGAGGGTCCCGGGACCCTCCTTTTCTCTCCTCTGCCCTGCCTAGATCCCTTTTTCTGAGGAGGGGGTGGTGCTGTCTGCCCAGGTAGTGGTGATGGGGAGCCTGGGCCACTGGATGGCAGAGGAACTGTGGCAAATGTGTCTATATTGGATGGCCAGGGAAGACCATGTGTAGGGAGTGTGTGGGGGCCCCTGGCTGTGGGAGAATGCAGTATCCTCTGTTCTCTTTGGGTTGATTGGATGCCTGAGAATGGACCCCTAAGGAGAGCCTGAACACCACCCCACCCTACCCCAAACTCCACTAAGATTCTGACCCAAAGGGCAGGAATGTGCCCACTGCCATAGGCAGTCCTTGGTAACAAGGAGTGTGGCAAATCACTCTCCTTTTTCTTTTATGTTTACTTTTGAGAAAGATAAGAGTGTGAGCAGGGACAGGGCAGAGAGAGAGGGGGACAGAGGAGGATCCCAGGTGGGCTCTGTGCTCACAGCACAGAGCCCACCATGGGGCTCTATCCCACCAACCTCGAGTTCATGACCTGAGCCAAAGTCGGATGCTTAACCGACTGAGCCACCCAGGCGCCCTGCAAATCACTCTCCTTAAGTTGGAGGGCATGTCCCCAAAGTTTGCATTATTCCTATTAGGTACAGAGGTGCCTCCTGGGACTTGTGGGTCAGCCTCTGAAAATTTTAAAGCATCCTTCTCCCTAAGGGAGAGGCTCCCAGCCTGAGGACCACATCCCTCAAATATCCCCAATGGCTCCCCATACCATCCAGTGGGCTTCCTAGCTCAGGGCGCCCCGGAGCCTGAGTGGACCCCTTCCCCCCATGTAAAGAGTTGAGAAGCAGTAGGGGAGGAGAGGCAATGAAGCCCAGAGGACTATGGGAACCTTTCTAGACCTCTCCTTTCACTTGGCTCCGCCGTCAGTCCCGTAACATACCGTCCCTTCTACCTGCACAGGCTTTGCGGGTGCGGGGGGTGGGGTTCACCTTGCCACAACTAACTGGCCCGCACACACACGCACACTCCATTGCTGCGCGCACATTTCATCCACTCTCCGGACAGCAAACTAGTAGCCCCCGGCCGGGAGAGCACAAAGATCGCGTTTCCGGGCACCCCTCGCAGGTTTATAACTACTGTAACGGGACCCCAACCGCCACTTCCACTCTGTCCCCGCCCCCGGGACCCGCCCCCACACGCCCGTTCCCGCGGCCAGCGCGCCACGAATGTATGGTCCGTCTTTTTAGCTGCTACGCGCGCGACCAGGGTACCGCCCGACAACCCCCCCCCAGCCCCGCCTTCCACGTCGCTCCGCCTCCGCGCGCGCCCTCGGGACCTTCGACCCCTAGCCCCCCGCCGAGCTGCCTGCTGCTAAAGTACCCCTTCTCGGGGGTTAGCCCTCCCCGCCGCCCCGCCCTCGCGCCAAGTTTGTGTTTGCTTTCCCCTCCGCCGGCTCGCGGCCACTGGGTCCCCGACCCTGGGGCGGGGGCTCGCCCCTCAGTGCTTCCAGGGCTGGGGTGCAGACGAAGGGCTGGGAGGGGGAGCTGGCCAGTTCTCCCGGCTCGAAGGGCCCCCGTCGCCCCACCCCAGATTCCTGTTACCTCAACTGCCCACAGCCACCCCCACCCCCCCATAATTGGCCTTGCAATTGGATGCCAAAGAGCCCAGAGTTGAGGGGGAGACAAGCTTTGAGCCTAGGTCTCTCAGAGCCACCCAACACCCCCTTTTTACCCACGCCTCCACGTCTGTGTCTCCTGCCCCACCCCACTCCACACTGCGGGCCCTGGGGGTCCCCAAACATGCCCCCACTTCCAGCTCTTCTCCCTCCCCACCCCCGAAAATAAAACTCAGGGACCAACATCTGCTTCCTTTGCACTTGCTCTGTCGACCCCTCCCCTCACCCACACTTGGAGGGGCTTCCGTGGGGGAGCAGGCGGGGTTCGGGGCCCTAATGTTTGCCAGTATTTAACAAGGAGAGGGCTGGCCCCTGCCCCCTGAGAGGTGGGACTGGTGGGATGGGGGAAGTTCAGCCCCGGGCCCAGCTGAGCCCCTTCCTTCCAGGGACCCAAGGATCCCCTCCCAGCGTTGGGAGCTGCTTCCTAATCGTGGTGGGGAGGGGAGCGAGGGATGGGAAGGGGGTTGGGGAGAGGACCCTTCCGGAGGTCCCGAATTCCAGCCAGTTTATTCCTAAGCCTCCCCCCTCCCATCACATCCCCCCTCTTTTGTACTGCAATAATACTGTATTATAAGCTTGCACTGTTCCCCAACCCTAGCCGCGTAAGCATGCACGGGAAACTCAAGACCACACACACACACACACACACACACACACACGAAGATGGGACGCTTTTTTTTTTCTTCCTCTTTCTCTCCGGGGTGCGTCCTCAGTGTACATAGCGGCGTCGGGGGGGCCCCGGGCCCGGGTGGAAAAGCATGCACTGAGCCCCCGCCCCTAGACTGCGAGTACTGTACAAATCCAACACTTGAAACCGACACGCACACGCGCGGCGCCGCCACGGGGGTGGGACACGGACACGCACCCACGCGCACACGGCCGCGCAAGGGCGGGGGTGGGGGGCGCCCCGCCGTCACGCGTCGCTGTGCGAGGGATCTTGTGCCTTTTTAAGTCCCTGTATGTTAATGCAGACAATCCGGAGAGCTTGTGTACTACCAAAACCTGATTAAAGACGCCTTCCAGGAACCTGCGCCTCGCTTGCTTTCTTTGATACTTCTCCTTCCTAACCCACCCCTCGATGCAGACTCCAACTCCGGGGGTGCCTGGCTGAGCAGAGGGCAGGAGCTGATCTTGCTGATTCTGGGATTGGGTGGGGGCAAATTCCAGATCAAGGGATCCAGCCCCACCCCTACCTCAGCCGCCCCTAAGACAAGGACCAATGGAGAGGGGGAGGGGGACCGCAGGAGGTTTCGGGCCTAGTTGGACTCTAGCAACCCGCACCCTGTCTTCTTTCATCTGGAGGACTGGTTTGGGGATGGACCCTGGTCTCTGGGGCCTGAAACCAAATTGCCAACTTACAGGAAGAGGGATGGGAAGTAGGTGGGTGCGCACCTAAATCTGTTCTCTGTGGATCAGATTATTGAGGCCAAGCGCCTGTGCCTGCCTGCAGTGGGAAGGAGGCCAGGAAGCCAGCGAGCTCTGTGAAGGGGCCATAGGAGCCTTCCCCTGCCCCTCTGCTCTGATGGGGGATCTGAGATGGCCCTGGCCTGGGGGAGAATGGTCTGTCCAGGGGGATCAGTGAAAGAGTGGATTGTGCAGAGCCTGGGGCGGGGGTGGGAGGCTGACGACGGATAGAATGTGGGTTGAGGGAAGACCAGGTCCATGAGAGGAGTGGGACTGGAAGAAGGAGGATTGCTGCAGAGAGAGAGAGAGTGCGTGTAAGAGGGGAGGCTCTCCCTCCCTCGTCCTGCACCCGGCTCCTGCAGGTCTGCTGTCACAGTGCCACACTTCACTCCTTGGGGCCTAAAGCAAGTGTGGGGGCAGAAGGGTAAGCTAGAGCTGCATTTCTTGCCCCTGAAGCATTTAGAGTGTTCTCATGCTGTGAGCTCTCCGGGGCAGGCAAGGATGGGTTGGGAGCACTGAGACCTGGGATTCAAGTGTGCGAGGATCTGCTTAGACCCAGGGTAGGCGGCCACCTTCTCAGGTCTTCTTACCCCTCCCTGCCCCCAGATGAGCATCAATGGCCAGTGTGTCCAGGTGGGTGGCCCTGGGGTGGAGGAGTGCAGGGAGGGCTGTGGCTTGGCAGGTGTGGTTTGAGAGTGGAAACTCGGATAGGTAGCTGAAAGGTCTGGGAAAGGCAACGGTGGTCAGAGTGCTACACTGCCCACTTCTCATCTCTGGTTCCAGGTGGGGGAGTTATGGCAATGGGGGCTCCCTGGGAGGAACAGAGATGTGGGGCAATTATGGCAATGGGGGCTCCCCAGGAGGATGAGAGATGGGAGGTGTGCGCCAGCCTTGTGGGGGAGGGGTGGGATGTCCCCGTCCATCCCACAGCTTTGGTCACTCACCAGCCCCCCTTCTTTGACCTTGGGACTGTGGGCTGAAGTGCAGTGTGCAATGTCTGGGCTTGGCCAGGGTCCAGGCAGAGCTGCTCTCTGCACTCCATCTAGGGAATGGAGGTATGTAACCCATCCAGTCCCCGGCGTGGGGGGTCACTAGTGTCAAAGGCTGAGGAGAGCCTCAGCAGCAGGGAAAGATCAGAGGCTGGTCCATCCCTCCACTTTTCCTGTTGACTGGAGTAAACATGGATTAGGGCTGGGCTCTGAAGCTGGGGAGGCCACAGCCTTGGGGTCTGGGCTCAGATCCCAGCAAGGGGAGGGCTGGGACTTTCATTCTCTCTGAGGGTCTTAGCTCCAGTGGCCTGCCTCACCTTCTCCATGATTCACCCTTACAGTAGCAGCCTTTTGCCAAACTCCATCAGAACCACCAGGGAGATTTAAAATAGAGAGATTTCTGGGCCTCGTCTCTGACCTACAGACTAGGGGTGGGGGGTAGGGAATAGGACTCAGGGCTCTTTGGGTTTAAAAAGCACCCCGAGAGACTCCAGTGGCAAGCCAGTCTGGAGAGCCACAATAAGTAAATTGGAATCATAAAGGGTCGCTGACCTAGGAAGGGAGTAGGAAGGTGTGAGTCCTCCCAGATGCTGAGTTCCCCTTGCTGACACCCAGCACACTTGCTGCCCTCTGAGCTGGAATGGGAGAGTGTCACTGCTGTCCCCCTCCCGCGGTATCCACAAATCTACACGGCCGAGCACACAGAGGCTGTCTAGTGAACTCTGGCTGAATGAATGAGCACAGGATGGCATGGGCAAGTGGATGAATATTCACTGGGCTCAGGCATTCAGGAGAGGGTGGGGGAGGGTGAAGGGGAACTCCCACTCTCTGAGGAAGGAGGAACTTGAGCCCAGGCCTGTCCTTCCCAACATGGAGCCAGATGGGGAGAGGTGGAGGGACTCTGAAATGGAAAATCCAGTATGCCCAGGCCCTGGGTGGGCTTGTCAGTGATCCTTAGGGCAAGTCTGTCCCCGTTCTGAGGTTAAGGTTCTTCCTGCTAAAGGGCAGAAGGTCCCAGGTTTCCCTGCATGGGAGGGTGGGAGGCCAGTGAGGCGATGGAAAGAGTTTGGGGTTCTGGGCCAAGTTGGTTGATGTGCTTTGTGAAGTGGGCTTGCCAGTGCCTCTCTCCAGGCCTCAGTTTCCCAGTCTGACATTGTCACTGATGCCTGATTTCAGTTCTCATCCCTCCTCCCTCCCATGTAACAGAAGGGGAGGGCTTTGAGATGGAAGGAGAAGGTTCCACCTGTGATCATCTAACATGGACATTGTGAACAGAGGGTCTGTCCTATGGATGGGTCTTTTCTAAAGGCTAGAGGGAAAGGTAGTTGTGCCACGGATGCTCAAAGTGTCAAAGATGGGACAGGGAAAATAGGCAGAGGTTCTGCTGGGTGGGTGAGTTCTGAGCTAGACAGTAGGGAGACATGATCAGAGCTCCGTGTCTGTCTATAGGTACCTAGCACTCAGTACGGGCATCTACACCACGGTGGCAACTCACCCAGGGTCTCACAGCATCCCCCTCACCCCTGCCCAGTCTTTAGCCTTACTGTAGGTAACTAAACATGACAAAGGGCCCCCAGCACAAGGCCTGGCACAGAACTAGGGCTTAATATTTGCTGAATGAATGAATGAATGAATGAGAATAGTGTAGAAAAAGAAAACAATTGCTGAGGACTTCCAGCCTGGATGTGAAGGAGAAAAAGCTCTAAGGCCATCTGGTGCCTGGCTCAGACAGGGTGTGCAGGGGTCCTGCCTGGGGTCGGATGCTACCCTATCTTGCATGCCCCCAACCCTCATTACATCCTCATGGATGGTCTGATCGTGCGAAAGATTATGGCAGTTGAGGAGAGGAAAAGTCACAGCCTTGGGCAGATCCTCAGACTTGGGGATTTCCACCTTCCCCTCTACCAGCCTTTGGCTATTTGCAGAAACCTCAGCTGGGAGAGGCCCTCCTTTTCTCACCACCCTATCTCCCATAGGTGTGGCATCCAGGCATTTCTGGGCTTACAGAGGGAGGCAGTGATCTCCAAACCAGAGAAGCAGGGCAGGGGGCAGGAGGTGGGGGTCGGAGGGAGCTGATATTTATTGAGCAACTGCTATACGCCAGACCCATTGCTTATCTGATCTCATTTATGATCACAATCTCTGTGGAGTATGCATTATCCCAATTTCATTTCCTAATAGAGAGATTGCACACTCTGTGAAAACAAGGACCATACCTATCTTGTTCAATACCTGATGCACAGATGCATAGGCTCTAACATGGTGGCCAGGACAACAGACATTCTAGGGCTTCTTCTTGAAGGAAGGAAGGGAGGAAGGGAAGAAGGGAGGAAGGAAAGGAGGAAGGAGGGGGGAGGGAGGAAGGGAAGAAGGGAGGAAGGGAGGAAGAAATGAGGGGGGAGGGAGGGAGGAAGGAAGGAAGGGAGGGAGGAAGAAGAGAAAAACCCTCAGGGAAAACAAGTAGAAGGGAGGGTGATGATGCCTGCTTGGTGGGTGGACAGGAAGGTGTTTTGGAAGGTTGTTTTAAGCTCAGTCCTGGAGGAAGAATAGGTATTTGTCATGTGCCCAGAGGAAGTGACAGGGACTCAGGCAGAGGGAACTGCCAGAGGGAAGGACAACAGTGTGAGAACCATGATACCTTTGGGGAACTTCTGGTGGCATCAGCATGGCTGGAGCACAAGGCGGGGATCAGAGGGCGCTGATGGAAGTGAGGCTAGAACTGAAGGTAGGAGCCGGACCAAGGAGTGAGAAACAGGATTGTCATGTGCCAAGCCAAGAACTGGAACTGTTTTCTGAGGACTGTGGGGGCTCCTGTAGGTTTGTGCAGGTTTGAAGTGGAGAGAGAGAGAGGATCAGATTCAAGTTTCAGGAAGATTACTGTAGCAGCTGTTGGAAGGATGGGTGGGCAGTGCGGGAGGGACAAAACAGGCCACCGGCTGGGGAACCACCAGGCAGATGTGCCCATGTGCTCTGCAGCTGCTGAGGTCCTGAGAAGGTGGTCGGGTCTTTCCAGTCCAGAAGGGAGGAGGCTAAGGGGAGATGTGGCAAGAGCCTAGAAAACCAAGAACAGGCCATCACATTGCCAAGCTGGACAAAGCTTCAAAAGGGAAAACTTAATCAACTGGAAAGAAACTGCCCTTCGTAAGCTGGCTGTGAATTCCCGAAGGAAGTATGGACTCAAAACACACCTGTAGAGGGCTGGACAGTTCTTGACTGACAGGAGGGTAGGGGGGCTGGAGCTCCAGGGGCCCAGCCTGCATTTTGGGGTGTGGAAGACTGCCGAACTTTGCCCTTGTCCTCCACAGCTCTGATGGCCCTGGTGGCCAGCTCCCTGGCTGCAGAGAAACTGTGCCCTACAAGGAGCAGTGAGGGCTGACCCAGACACTTGCTGCCCCCCTCCAGACCTGATTTCCTCATCTGTCAAAGGGAGGGTTGATCTACATGGCGGCTACGATGCCTTGCAGCTGTCATTGTCTTCTACTGACTGAACCAGAGCTGGCCCTGGGTTTTGGAGGCAGGGAGAAGAGTGAGGGAGATGGAATATGGGAGACAGAGAAACTGCCAGGATCAGGGCCGGGGTCCTCAGGGGAACTGGAGCATGCACACAATCCTTCATCAGAGATTTACTGAGCACTTACTAGGTGCCAGGGACCATTCTAGGCCTTGGGGGACAGAGCAATGAGCAAAACAGACCCAGTGCCTACGCTCATGGAGCACACACTCTGGTGCACATGGCTGGGCACGTGGGCCTCTTAGCTTGTGGGCACAGCCCAGGTCTCCTTGGGCCCGGCAGGGTGGGTGACCTCAGCCAGTCCCTGTATGTGCCTCTTGCAGGTGTTCTCCGTGGCATCCCCGTTTGAGGTCAATGGTCTCCCACGAGCTGTGCCTCTGAGCCTGCCCTACCAGGACTTCAAGAAAGACCTCTCTGATTACCGAGAACGGGCTCGGTTGCTCAACAGGGTCCGGAGGGTGGGATTCTCCCACATGCTGCTCACCACCTCCCAGGTCCCACTGGCTCCTGTTCAGCCTCAAGCTAATGGGAAGGAGGAGGAGGAGGAGGAGGAGGAGGAGGAGGAGGAAGAGGAGGAAGAGGAGGAGGAAGAGGAGGAGGAGGAAGAGGAGGAGGAGGAGGAAGAAGAGGAGGAGGAGGAGGAAGAAGAGGAGGAAGAAGAGGAGGAGGAGGAAGAGGAGGAGGAGGCAGTGGCTCTAGGGGAGGTGCTGGGGCCTCGCAGTGGCTCCAGCAGTGATGGGAGTGAGAGGAGCACTGATCGGAGCCAAGAGGGTGCCCCTTCCACGCTGCTGGCTGATGACCAGAAGGAGTCCAGGGGCCGGGCCTCCATGGCCGACGGGGACCTGGAGCCTGAGGAGGGCTCCAAAACGCTGGTGCTCGTCTCCCCTGGCGACATGAAGAAGTCGCCCGTCACTGCCGACCTGGCCCCTGACCCTGACCTGGGCACTCTGGCTGCCCTCACTCCTCAGCAAGAGCGGCCCCAGCCCACCGGCAGCCAGCTGGACGTGTCTGAGCCAGGCACCCTGTCCTCTGTCCTCAAGTCTGAGCCCAAGCCCCCTGGGCCTGGAACAGGGCCAGGGGCCGGGGCAGTGACCACAGGGGCAGGAGGAGTGGCAGTCACCTCCTCACCCTTCACCAAAGTTGAGAGGACCTTTGTGCACATTGCAGAGAAAACCCACCTCAATGTCATGTCTTCCGGTGGACAAGCCTCCCGGTCTGAGGAGCTGGGTGCTGGGGGTGAGCCGGGCCTGGAGGCACCGTCTGACGGGAGGGTTGTGGAGGAGGGGGCCTCCGTACCCCTGGAGAATGGCATCGCCCAGTCAGGGCTGGAGAGCTGTGTTCTGTCTGGACCCCCGATGGATAGCCCCTTGGAGGTGGCCACAGGCTCACTGCCCAATGGCCCAGCCCTTGTTAACGGGCCAGCTCCAGCATCCCCGCTGGAGCCAGGCCCAGGGAAACTGGCCACTGTCTCCCCCAGCCGCCATGCCATGCCAGGCCCTCGCCCCAGGAGCCGGATCCCTGTCCTGCTGTCTGAGGAGGACACAGGTTCGGAGCCCTCGGGCTCACTGTCGGCCAAAGAGCGGTGGGGCAAGAGGGCCCGACCACAGCAGGACCTGGCACGGCTGGTGATGGAGAAGAGGCAGGGCCGCCTGCTGCTGCGGCTGGCCTCTGGGGCCTCGTCCTCCTCCAGTGAGGAGCAGCGCCGTGCCTCTGAGACGCTCTCAGGCACGGGCTCAGAGGAGGACACGCCTGCCTCGGAGCCTGCCGCCCCCAGGAAGGCAGGGCGGGCAGCTACCACCCGGAGCCGGATTCCCCGCCCCATCAGCATCCGCATGCCCACGCCTGCTGCAGCCCAGCAGTCCCCTGGCAGACCCCACAGCGCTGCCCCCGCATCTGACACAGCCACCACCAGCAGGTGAGAAACCGCTGCCAGCCCCAGGGTGGGCAGAGGGTGACCACAGAAGGCCTCCACCAGCAGGGGCCTCCCCAGAGCCAAGGTCAGGGCCTAGTGAGGATGCAGCTACACCTGTTCACCACCTTCCCCATTAAGTGTCTCTTCTGACTCAGGTCCCAGCCCTGTCACTGGGCTCAAGGGAGGGACTACAGTGAACATGTCTAGAGGGGTGCCAAGGAGGCCAAACTTGGGAAAGGTTAATAGGAGCTCACATCACAGCCTCAGGTATGTCATGAGGCATTTGAAGCCAAAGGATAAAGGGCAGAGTAGTTGGGAAAAAACACGATTCATATCAATGTAAACACGGGTACATTATAGAGTAGAATGTAAAATCCATGAGAATTTCAGAGATGAAACAGTGATATCCAAGAAAGCCTACAGCAAGCTCTTGGGGAGCAGCCTGGGAGAGGGTGGACTCTAGAGGTCCCACCCTGGAGGATGAAGCACCAGGCCTCAGTTTATTCACCTGCGCCATGATCTCCCCAGCCTCATCCAGCTCTGAAGACGCAGGACTCTAGGGCTCAGTGCCCAGAGATTCTGAAAATGTCTCTCCTTTTTTGTTTCTTTGCCCTCTTCTTTTCTCTTGCCTTCTGCACCCCTCCATCCTCCTCCTCCCGCAGGCTCCAGCTGCAGAAGCCCCCAGGGTCGGCCGTTGCTGCTGACCTCCGCCCCAAACAGCCCCCCGGCCGTGGCCCGGGCCCAGGGCGAGCCCCAGCCGGCACCAGACCCCCCGCCCCGCGAAGTCCAGGCCCCTCCACCTCCGCCGCGCCACGCCAGCCCAGCGCGTCCCCCCGGAGCCAGTCCCTGTCCCGCAAAGAGAGCTCCTCTCCCTCGCACCAGGCCCGGCCCGCAGGTCCCCCGCCCCGGGGCGCCCCGCAGGCCCGGGCCCAGCCTGATGGTACCCCCTCCCCGGGGGGCCCCAAGAAAGGACCCAGAGGGAAACTCCAGACTCAGCGCGCAGCAACCAAAGGCCGGGCGGGGGTCGCGGAGGGCCGGGCCGGGGCCAGATAATGACGCGCGAGGCTCTCCGCGGCCCCCCACCCTCACCCCGGCCCCCCATCCGCAGCCGGCCACACTGAAACAGCTCCCAGCACAGCCTTACGCGCCTGACGCGCGCCACCCGCGGCCCCAGCTTCCCGCCTGCACCCGCGAGGACGCGCGCCAGCATTCGCCGCGCCCGCCCGCCGGCCCGGCCGGAGGGGGACGCCTCGCCGCGGGGTGGGGGAGGGGGGGGAGTGCCAGCCTCCCGGTACTCCGCCCCCTCCCCGTGACCCCTGCCATCCCCCCTGCCGCCCTTCGGGTGGGGCAGGCTCACCCTCCGCCCCGGGGAAGGCTCAGCCACTTTTTCACTGAGGACTCCACTAATGGGGACGCCCCCTCACCCGCCAGGCCTCTGCTGCTCTTCGTGCTCCCACAGGGACCTCTGCTTACACCTCCTGCGGCGCCTTTTCCTCCTCCCGGCCTTCTTCCAGCCCAAGCCCACCCACCTCCACTTTGAGAAAGGCAGCCTCAAATTCCGGAAGTGGAAGTTCCAGCCTCCCCACCAGGGACCAATACCACAATCTCCTGGAAGCTGTGGTGGTCCAAAAGGCCTCCTCTTCTCAGCTGCTAGGCTGGGGTTGGGGAGCTGGGATCCACGGGCCATTGGTCTACTCAGGTGTGAGGGGGCAGATCTGACCAGCCCCAAAGTCCGCTCCATTCTGGACACCCCTGTGGAAGATGGTGGGCAGGTGATTGGGGGGGGCTGCTCTTCTGCACCCCTAGAGTGCAAAGTCCTTCTCCCCATAAATTTGGGTGGGTCCTCAATGGGAACCAGAGAGCGTGTGTGGGCTGCCTTCCTGGGCACATGTTTCCCAATGGGAAGTTGGAGGGGGGCTTTAAAAAAGGTTTCACCCCCTCCCTTGGCCTCCTGATCTAGTGCTCAGGACCCCTCACCATCAGGAACTCCTTCTTGCCATCTAACCTCAATCCTGCCTGCTGCAGTTTCAGCCAACTTCCCTCTCTCCTGAGTTCAGTGGAGGTGGAGAATGGCTGTTTTTCATCTTCTCTGCACTGGCCCTTTAGAGATTCATGGACTCAGTTCTGGCCGGGTCACCCTGTCTGTCCTCCTGGGGTGGAGAGTGGGCTGGATCAGACCATCATCTGGCCTGACAGCTGGCCCCTGGACTCAAGACAGAAAGGCCCTTCTAAGTCCAGATGGTATGCTTGTGTGATGGGTCCAGCCTAAGTCCCCTCCTCCCCCAGCTAACCCTTCAGCCTGTCTCCTCTTGTCTTAACCCCAACCCATGCAGCTGAGCTGTCCCTGCAGAGGGTGAGGGCTGTGCTGCTCCATGAATGGATATGGGGCTTCCTCCTGGGTCTGGCTCCTGCATAGCTCATCCCATCTCATCATGAGCCTCAACTGCCTACATCTTGGCCAAGCAGCACACGGGCTGCAGAAGGGACAGCCGACCCTGTCTATCTGGGACAGGTCCCCTGCAGGCCTTCTCCATCCTCGCACCCTCAGCCTCTGGCCCCTGGCCTGGCCCCTCTGTTCTTCTGTGAGTCACAGAGAACAAGGCTAGACAACCAGGGGAAGAGGAAGAAAGGCCCCAGCAAGCCCCAGTGGTCTGGCAGCATCCAGCCACCATCGCTTAGAAGGATGCCCATGAGGAAGTTGGCCCTGGAAGCAGCCTGGTGGTGCCAGCTGAAGCCCCTCTTGGAGAGTCAGCAGGCTTGGGCAGCTGTTTCCACACCAAGGTGGTGGCTTCTCTGCAAACCAGCCCAGGGGAGGACTCCAGGGTGGACCGCCTTTGAGGTCCATCCCATGCTGACACAGAAGCTCCCAGAACACTCAGGAAACCTCTCCGGACAGAGCCCTCTTTGTCAACCCAAGACCCTCCCAAGGCCTCTACTGCCCTCTGGGTCCAACAGAGGGGGTGGAAGAGGGGCCACTCCCTGCCACCTAGAGCTTCTCCGAATGACAATCAGCTCGTGCCAGGTGGGGACCAGGGCATGACCCCCGGTGCCCAGGTCCTGGGCCTGCTCCTTGCCACCAACCGAACCGTGAATGTAGGGCCCCCAGCTTCACCTCTGCCCCAGGACCAACAACACCCTGGTTTGGTGTTGGGAAGAAAAGGGGCGGCCTGAGAGAGCCCCAGGCCCATCTGACCCCTAGCTTCACCCAGCACTGGAGCTGGGCAGAGACGCAAAACCCTGTCTGCTCTCGGGATTCCAGACCTCCCTAGGGCTCCCAACTGACCTCAGGCCTCTGCGTCATGGAATGTCACCAAGGTGGGGGAGGAGGGGTAGGGGTGAGTGTGGGAGGGGACTAGGGAACTGACTCTGCTCTTCTCCCCAGGAAGGATCCAGGGCAGAGGACACCACACCTCCCAGTGTCCCCACTCCCAGCTGCAGCCTCTTCCCCCTTGAACATCCATCCCCTCCACCAAGCCCCCCTGGGCCTGAGCCCTTTCTCTATAAGAGTGCCACACCACCACCACCGCTACCACCACCTCACCCCTCGAGCACTTCCCCATCATGACAAACCTGTGTCATTGGCTCAGACACAGGTCTGCTCACCCCAGAACATGCCTCCCCTCCCAAGCCACACTGTGCACGAAGCGGGTGCAGGAGAAGGGCCATGTCCCATTCATGTGGGCACCCCCCTTCCGGGCTCCTCACGGGGGCCTGGCTCAGTCTTCTCAGCTCCGGGGATCAGCCCTGGTGGGCATGGAGTTGGGGGCAGGGAGGTGCCCTCCCCCTCCCCCAGGGAAGCCACTGAAGAATGTTTACATGCCAAACAGAATGTAACACCCTCCCCCACCTCTTCCCAGTCACTGCATGGCCTCTGCCCACCCTGCACCTGTCCACCCCCACCCCAACACCCTGGAAGCCGCTGTCATGATTAGATCGGGTCTTGGAAGGGAAGTAGCCATCACACCATTAAAAAGCCTGTGGACCTTTCGTTCTGTTGGCCTGGACTCTTCTTCCTTTGGGGAAGAGGGAAAAGCCTAGGCACTGTGGCTGGGAATGGGCAGGGGAGAAGAGTGCAAGTTGGTGGGCAAGTGGGAATGGACTGCCATGGAGGCAGATTAGATTGTCTCTATGGAGATGGAAACAGACGCTCAGGACAGGAACAGATAAAGGGTCACACAGGTGGAAGAGGGCTACTCTCTGTCTCTGATAGCAAAGCCTCTGCTCTCTCAGCTCCCCTGGTTGTCTCTCCAAGGAGGCTCAGAGTCTAGCTTTGTGCAGGGAGGAAGGGAGGAAGAATTTGCATTGCCCCAAAGTTAACAGACACAAGTGAGTTTGGAAAACCATAAAGCTAAAAAGCTCACAGGCAAGGAGAAACAATGGTCATTATTCTAGAAAAATCTATGAAAATTATAAATGAATGCAGCCTATGACCTAGCATTGCCACTGACAGAATCGTATTATGGATTCGTAAACTTGTGAAATTCCATGTGTCCAAAGTTACTCACTGCAGCATTTTCCATGGAGCTCCCCAAACCTCATCTGCTATCTCACACTCAAAACATTCTGGAAATGGGAGTTTTTTCATTAGATTCACACACACTCATGTGGTATCAAAACTTGACAAGACCATTTATAGTCTTCATTAATTCCACTTATCATACATGTTTGCAATGGAAATATCAAGGTGTTGGATCCTATTAGGGTATTTCATAATATATGGAATACGCACTAAGTATGTATGTGTGTATATATACATACACACACACACACACACACACATATATATATATACACATAATTTTTAAAATGTGAATTCCAAAAGAATTCTCATCCCAATGGTTTGGACAAGAGACTGTGGACTTGTAAAAGCAAAAGTTCAGAAGCAATCTAAATGTCCCCTAGTTGGGGCTGATCAGTACAGCATGGCCAGCCATATGATGGGGACCCTATCACAGTGTACTGGGAGGCTCTACAGTGAAGGAGGTGTAGACACTTTGTATACACTTAAGGACTGGTCTCCAAGACTAAGAATAGGTAAAAGAACCACGTGTATGCGGTACAGCTATTTATAGATGAGTGAGGGATCTCTGGTTGCTTCAGGGAGGAAGGCTGTGGAGAAAGGGAGGCTTCGCTGCAGTGTACTTGCGGTACCTTTTGTAGTTTGGACCCTGTGTTCACCAGGTGTAAAATTTTCCCCTAGGCAATACATAAACAATTTCTGTCTCAGGACAGGCTTCTGGCTGTGCCTGGGATCAGTGGTAAAAGAGACAGGTTCTGAAGTTCTACTTTACAACTCAGATGCAGCTCTGACATTCCAAAACCTGTGTAACCATTTCGTATTCCCCACCCTTGCCTCCTGGGATCCCCTTTCCTCTGACATGCATGCCAGGGGGCTCTAGGTCCTAATTTACCAGACTTCAGTGGGGCCCCCACATGCTTTCACCTTCCTTCTTGTTTAAAAATGTCAAAAGCAGGGGCGCCTGGGTGGCTCAGTCGGTTGAGCGTCCGACTTCGGCTCAGGTAGTGATCGTGCGGTCTGTGAGTTCAAGCCCCGTGTCGGGCTCTGTGCTGACAGCTCAGAGCCTGGAGCCTGTTTCAGATTCTGTGTCTCCCTCTCTCTCTCTGATTCTCCCCCGTTCATGCTCTGTCTCTCTCTGCCTCGAAAATAAATAAACGTTAAAAAAATTTTTTTAAAAATAAAAATGTCAAAAGCAGGTCATATTTGTAGTATAAAAGTGAATGTTATCAGCATATAGAATAAAACAGGAAAGCCCCCTGTCCATGAATCTGATCATCTAGAGGTAACTCCTATAAATGGATTTTTTAAAATGTTTGTGTGTGTGTGTGTGTGTGAGAGAGAGAGAGAGAGAGAGAGAGGCAGAGAGAGAGAGCGGGACAGATCATCCCAAGTGAGCTCTGTGCTGACAGCTTTGGTGCTGACAACAGTGAGCCCGATGAGAGGTCAAACTCAAGAACCGCAAGATCACGACCTGAACCAAAGCCGGAAGATGGACACTCGACCCATTGAACCACCCAGGCACCCAATGGATCATTAAAAAAAAAATTTTTTTTTAATCTCTACACCCAACGTGGGGCTCAAATTCACAATCCCGAGATCGAGAGTCACATGCTCTAACCACTGAGCCACCCAGGTGCCCCAATGGCTTTTTCTTTATGTTTATAATAACTCTCTCCCTCCCTCTCCCTCTCTCTCCCCCCTCATAAATAGAAGAGCATATTATACTTGCTATTCTGAAATGATTTTTATGCCCAGCGATATCTTAAAATACAGTTTTTAGTGTATTCACAGAGTCGTGCAACCATCACCACAATCAATTTTAGAACATTTTGATCACCCCAAAAAGAAACTCCTTATCCGTTAACAGTCACTCCCAAATCTCCCCAACACCTCCAGCTCTTAGGCAACCACTAATCTACTTTCTTTTTCTGTATAGATTTGCCTATTTTGAACATTTCCTATAATACATGAAATACATTTCATACAATATGTGGCTCTTTGTGACTTCCTTCTTTCACTTAGCATTGTTTTCGAGGTCCATCCATTTCATGGCTGAATGATATTCCATTCTGTGAATAGACCATATTTTGTGTATCCATTTATCAGTTGATGGGCTTTGTGTTGTTTCTACCTTTTGGCTGCTGTGGATAATGCTGCTATTAGTATTTGTTTACAAGTGTTTGTGTGGACATATGTCTTCATTTCTCTTCGGTGTATGCCTAGAAGTAGAATTGCTGGGTCATCTGGTAATTCTATGTTGTTTTTTAAATCAATTTTTTAAAATGTTTATTTATTGTGTGTGAGAGAGAGTACAAGCAGGGGAGGGTCAGAGAGAGAGAGAGAGAGAGAGAGAGAGAGAGGGAATCCCAAGCAGGCTCCATGCTGTCAGTGCAGAGCCTGACACAGGGCTGGACTTTATGAACCATGAGATTATGACCTGATCCAAAACGAAGAGTCAGATGCTTAACCAACTGAGCCACCCAGGTGCCCCTGGCAATTCTATCTTTAACATTTTGAGGAATTACCAAACATTGCACCATTTTACATTCCTACCAGTAATATATGAGGATGTTCTTTTTAATGGCTACATAGTAGTCCATGGCATGAATGATCCATAATCTATTTAACCTACTCCTTGTTGATTTTTCATTAGATTCTCTCTAACTTTTCACTCTTTCAAGTAGTATCAAAGTTAACATACTGGCTCCAATCTTTGCTTATCTCTGCAAGTCTAGTGCTAGGAAAAATTCCCAGAATAATCAAATAGATGAAAAATGGTATCTTGCCCAATTTTTTATTTCTCTTACTATTACTGAGAAGGAAGGAATGCCATGATTACTCATTCATTATTTAACATTCTTTCAATCATTCATTCATTCAACTAATTCTTCAGGCCATTGCTGAGCTCCACATGTACCAGAAGCTATGCCAGACATGGGACATTGTCTGAGAATTGAGGCAAAGCATAGAGGGCTCTCAAGAAGGTGGTTGTAAATTAACTTTCACTTGACATGTGCTATATGCACTCAGGCAGAGACTCCTAGCCCAGACTGGGCCCTTCAAGGAAGGGCCTCAGATGGATATGATTCTTAGACTGAATTTTGAAGGACAAACTGAAGTTGGCCAGATGACGAGGAAAGGACATTCCTGGCAGAGGGAGTAGCATGGGCCAGTTGTGGAGGAGTGAGAACTACATGTCATTCAGTGTGGTGGTTATAGGTGTGAACTGAGGGATAGAGAGAGGAGTGAAAGGTGGTGGGACTGTGCCAAGGAGGACAGCTTTATAGGGTTGTAGAGAATCCCTGCTTTCCCCATTCTCCAAGCCTGAGATCTGCTGGGCACACTCACCTCCTGAGGCCCAACATGACTGCCACAGCCTACATGATGCTCCATGGGTGAGGAGCTATGGGAGCTCTGAGGACATGGGCACAGAGAAATAAGTGGCTTCATGGAGGCTGTTCAGTCAGGGGCTAGAGAGGGGCCATAAGATCAAGGACATTGGAGGTACATTTGTTAGTAGAGAGAGGTCCCTTGGGTATACCTGGAGAAAAGAGACAGGGTAGGAGTAGGGTGGGTGGTGCCATGCCTCTGATCATCAGACACTGGGGCCTGCTGAGACTTTCCCACTGGCTACTCAGGAGTCAAGGCCAAGCCAAGACTGAAGGACGGTCAGGATAACCTTCTGAGTCCTCAGAAGATGTCATTGCTCATGGTGATGAGGTGATGGGGAGGGGAGGCTACATGGTCATAGGAATGTGGCTATAGGTTAAAAGGGACACATGACACAAGTTCATGTTCATCACTCCAGGTGGCATTTTCTGCATTCCTTCTCATCCCATGTACCATTAAACCCAAAGTGGCATAACATTACCCATTACCACCACCATCAAATTTACCACAATTAATACCTCTATCTCCATTACCCACCTCTAACTCTATTACCAGCCCCATCATTACTCAAATCACAGATACCCTTCTCCCAAACTAGGCTCCGTCACCACCATTACCATCAACATTACCAGCCTCTGATGACAGAATGACTAACAAGAGAGATAAGATTCTTGCTCTCAGGGATCCCGTACGTCTTCATCATGACCACCACCACCACTTTCACCACCACAATACCATCACCATAGCCACACCCACCATCACCTCCTCCACCATTAATACCACCACCACCACCACCACCATCAGTATCATCTACAATATAACCCTTGTAACCACCACTGCCTTCATAACCACATCAGTATTACTATTATCCTAGCCCCATACCCCTCACCCCTACTCCGATCATCCCCATCACCACCATTTTACCATCAGTATTCCCATGTGATCACTATTACACCATCCCGTTACCATACTTATCATTAAATTGGGATCCCATCAGTTGGAATTCCACCGTCATTACCACCATCATCAATGTAGGAAATAATTACATGGGTTGCAGTTTAATGGTGCTTTAATAATGCTTTAAGGGAAACCCCAACTAAGAAGGGAAGGTCATCTGAGGTCACTCAATGTAGAGAGGGGAAAAGAGTAATAAGTCTGTAAGTGTAAGAAATCTGTATTGCAAGCAATCCCAAATGGGAACTTATTCTTCTCCAAATCCTCTAACAGTTCTAGCAATAATTTCAACGAAGGAGTTGCTATTTTTTCAGTGCACAAGGCTCCTTGTCCTCTAGTTTGGTATAAATGAATGTTTCCTCCATCTTGGCCTCTGAGCTCAAGTTTGGATTCCCAGGTTGGAGAGGGATGAGAGTGGTTAAAAATTTAATCAAAACCAGCTCTTAACTAGTGGTTTAGAGCTGATCTGCCCTCTGGTTAGACCCTTGGCATTTCAAACCTTGCCTGTCTATTTCCATCATCTGCCTCCACACATCATGGTCACTGTCACCACCACTCCTTGATGACATGAGAGAGGAGAGTTGCCATACAGCGTGGAAGCAGGAAATAAAATGAAGACAGGAGTACAATTAATGCCAAATCATTCTCTGTAGAAAGTGGCTGCATATTTAGAGCTGAGTTTCCTAGGAGTCAATGCAAAGAGGGGAAGGTAACCACTATCTGACTATCAGCTCTTTCTCATATTAAGGCAAGAGAGAAATTCCCATGGTGGAGGAAAAAAAAAAAAAGGCATCACAGCCATGTCCAGACTTGGCCTCATTGGCTGTTTCCTTTGGCTATGAAAACTTCAGAGTATTTCCTATGAACCACGGGGGTGAGATGCCTGCAAAACTTAGCTCTTGGAGCTGCAAATGGTTGTGGTTATTTATTTGTTTGTTTGTATGTATGTATGTGTTTGTTTGTTTGTTTGTTTGTTTTTAAAGTAGGCTCCGTGCCCTCACCATCCTGAGATCAAGAGTTGCATGCTCCACCAACTGAGCCAGCCAGGTGCTTCAATATTTTATATTTTTATATAAATAATATGATTATGAGGGAGGAACCAACAGGGTAGAAGTCACATGTAGGTGAGAGCAAGAGGGGCAGGGCTGTGTCACTCGTAAGCTGGTCTCCAGGGCAGCTTGGGCATCCACCAAGTGAATAAAAGCGAGGCCAGTGCTGCCCAGGGGACTGCAAGGAGGTGTGAGGTGCCAACAGGCTGGTGTATTGGGGGAACTGGAGGGAAGGGGGCATGGTAGGGAAGGGCCAGCGTGGGGCTCAGGGAGAGGGGCAATCCTGGAGGGGGGAGGGGAGGAATCACATGGGTCAAATGGAGAAGCTGGACTTTCACCCTCCAGCAGTGGGAGCTTTGCTCTGGGACGCTGCCCTGTTAGCTTTGTGTTTCTAAATGTCCACTGTGGCAGGTGTGCAGAGGTGAGAGGGGTGAGAGGGGTAAGACTGGAGGCAGAAAGCCTTGTTCAGCTTGTTCTAACCCTCTTGCTAGACTGTGTGCTCCCTGAGGGCAGGGGCTGTGACAGGCATCTTTGTACTCTGCAGAGTGCTTAGGTTATCTTACTGTTATCACCTCCTGTCACGGCCATTAGATCACTGTCCTCTCATGCTGCCACGTTATTAGCACCACCCTTACCACACATCATGTCAGTGGGTTAGTTCCTCTCCCAGAGCTTTCTCGGGGAGCCCAGCCTAGTGCACACAGAACATCCTCAGTGCAGCAGCAGGTCAAAGGCCTGGGCAGAGGCAGGGATCCTGGTCCTCTTTCCAGTTCTGCTGCTGAGTCACTGTGTGGCCCCAACAATGCCCCCGCCCCACCCCCCATCACCGTTTCCTTAGCTGTTCAAAATGAGAGCTACATTAAATTAGTGGTTTTCAAATTTTTTTTTTAGGTTGGGCCTTTTAGAAGCCTATTTGCTTAGAAATCTGGAGCCCTGGGGAAAACAAATTTGACAACCTCCCAGTTCTGCCAACCCTGAGTTTGGAGAAGCAGATGAGAATAAAGCTGCTATTGCTGGCCTCTGCTGTGCTTTTGCCGCAGGGGCCATGAATGGGAACTGAGTGGGGAAAGTCAGACAAATCCTGAGTCTTAGGCATTGCAGCTACCTATGGTGGGACCTTGGCAAACCACTCTCTCTGCCCACTCAGTCCCCCAAGGGGAAGCTCCTGAAAAGAGGGGCAGGGGGAAGGCAGGAGGGACTATGTGTATGGGAAGTGGGACGGTGATAGGTCTGGGATCTTCCAGATTGACCAGGCTGCCCAGTGCAGTTCCAGGTGTGTCTCAGGCCAGGGCATAAGCTCCAGGTGGGGGCCTTGGGGTATAGGGAGGCTTTGTGACTCAGCAGAAAGAACTCTTCAACCTGGTTAGGGCCTAGCTCTCAGTCTTGAATCCTGAGGGTCCAGCCAAGCTGTGGCTTCAATACATAAGGCTGACCTAAATCTTCACAGGACAAAGGGCATTCCTGGAGAGTTGCCATCAGGCCCCAGGGGACTCCTCCTCTTAAGGACTCTTGGAGCTCAGTTGATCCTGGGGCTAGGGGCTCACTTCCTGCACACCTAGCTACCCCATCATGGCAACTGGAGGCTACCCCTGAGCACCAATATGTAAGTCCTAGAGCCATGGAGTCGGTGACCTCTGAATGGACGGCCCCTCACCCAGGCCCTGGGCCAAACAGGCAGGGATCCCTGGAGACCTGGTGACCAGGGAGGGCTCAGTCCTGGCCCAGCCCCTGAGGGCTGGATTCTGACGGTAAACTTCTGCTCATCAGTCTACTTGCTCCCGCCTCCAGAGTCCAAAGGTCCAAGTGGTGGGTGGACTGTGCTGCACTGAACGCTACAGAGGAAGCCCGCACTGAGACTGGTCAGTGGGTGGGTGGGCGGCATGAGATTTGAAGAGCTGCTAGATCAGGTGGGAGGCTTTGGGCCTTTCCAACTGTGGAATGTGGCACTGCTGGCCCTGCCCCGAGTGCTGCTGCCCATGAACTTTCTCCTGCCCATCTTCCTGGCTGCCGTACCTGCCCACCGCTGTGCCCTCCCTGGTGCCCCTGCCAACTTCAGCCACCAGGACGCTTGGCTGGAGGCCCACCTGCCCCGGGAGCCCGATGGCACCCTCAGCTCCTGCCTCTACTTCAATCACTCCCAGGCCCTCCCCAACACCACATTATGGGGAGCGGGGCAGAGCCCTGGGCAGCTGGAGGGTGAGCCTTCCACAATGCCCTGTCCTCAGGGCTGGGAGTACGACCGCTCGGAGTTCTCCTCCACCATTGCAACCGAGGTACCTGAGCAGGAGATTGGGGGACATGTGAATGGGATGGGCCTGCCACTGCCCTGGGTGATTAATTACTGTGTGGGCATTAGACCTGTTACCTTACCTTACCTAATCTCAGCTTACCTATCTGTAGATGGGGTCTATGAATTTAAAGCACTGAGCTTAGTTCCTGGCTTGTAGTAAGGAGCCCATACACCAGAGCTGCTATTATTAATTAGGAGGTGATTAAGGCAGGTAAGGGCTAAGATGGCTCTAGGGAGTTGGGGAAGAGTTGAGAAAGGTGTTCTGCAGTAGGAGAAGGAGACACAATAGAGGCTTCCTTCTTTCCCTTCCTTTTGGGCCCAGGTCTGGGATTTACTTAATCTACCTAGAGGTGAGTGCAGATGGGGCAGAGTCTCTCTAGAGAGGAGCGGACCTGTTGTCAAGGTCAAGACCCTCCACAGAAAGAAGTTGAGGCTACAGAATTGGGGAAGGGCAAAGTCTCTTACCCCTCAAATTGGAGTGAATAGTTGAGGGTTTATTATCTGACACGGAGGTACCAATATGGAACAGTTGACCTCAGGAGGCTGAGAGTCTGGAGGTGGGGGGGTTGGTGCTACCTGGAGAGGGCCTGTGCCCATGAGAGGCCCCTCCCTGTCTGTCCCTGCAGTGGGACCTCGTGTGTGAGCAGAAAGGCCTGAACAAAGCAACGTCCACCTTCTTCTTTGCTGGTGTGCTTGTGGGGGCTGTGGCCTTCGGATACCTGTCTGACAGGTGGGGTGCAGTGGGGGCCAATAAGGGAGCGGGCTGGGGCACCCTCTCCCACTGGTTGGGGTATGGGCCTAGTCTACCTCTGTCGTGGGACCTCCCCTCTACAGGGAACTGACTCTGCATGACCCCTGTGCAGGTTTGGGCGGCGCCGTCTACTGCTGGTGGCCTATGTGAGTTCCCTGGTGCTAGGCCTGGTGTCTGCAGCCTCAGTCAGTTACATCATGTTTGTCATCACCCGCACCCTCACTGGCACAGCTCTGGCTGGCTTCACCATCATCGTGATGCCACTGGGTGAGGCAGGCAAAGGACGGGCAGGGCCCAGAAGACTGGAGGGAGGCAGTTGTCAAGGGTGAGACTGAACTCATCTGGCCCTTGCTAACTGTCTTCCTGTCTCTGGCCCCTGCCCTGGGCCCAGAACTGGAATGGCTGGATGTGGAACACCGCACCGTGGCAGGTGTCCTGAGCAGCACCTTCTGGACAGGGGGTGTGACGCTGTTGGCACTGGTCGGGTACCTGATACGGGACTGGCGATGGCTTCTGCTGGCTGTCACTCTGCCTTGTGCCCCAGGGATCCTCAGCCTCTGGTGAGGACTGTGGGCAGCTTGGGAGTGGGAGATAGAGGAAGCCAGAGATAGAGTTAATCAGAGGCTGAGATTAGAATACAGAGTGACTGAGATATGAAAAGAAAGAAAAAGTCAGTGACCGAGAAACAGAAAAAGAGAGAAAGAGAGACAGACCAGTACAAAGAAGATGGCAGTGGGCATGAGAAGCAGAGAAACACACAGTAACATATTGAGAGACAGTGGAGAGACAGAAACAGAATCAGTGAGAGATAGCAAGTGGCAGAGACCAGGACTGAGGGGCAGATTCAGGGGGACAGATAGAGATGGACATGGGGGTCACAAGAGAGACAGGGATGGAGAGACAGGGCCAGCATAGGGGTAGGGAGTCCAAGCAGGACAATAGGAAGCCAGGCAAGGTGGGCATTTCATTGTCTTCCAAAAATGAATTGGCTTTTGATGCCCCTTGGGGATTTCTGTATGTCGGTCTCTCCTTCCTCCTATGCCCTCCTGTCACTTATGGGAGAAGTGGGTGGCTGACGCTGGGGAATGAGAATGAGACCAATCCAGTTGAACAGAGAAGGGAATCCCAGGCTGTGGAGGAACTAAACCTGGGCAAGGAAGTGTGGCAGGGTGGATTTTAAGTTGGGCTTTAAAGGATGAATAAAAGTTTGTCAGGTGAGGAGGGTTTGAGAAGGAGAGCACATTCCAGGTTGAGGGGACTGCATGAGCAAGAGCCTGGAGGCTGACAGGCTGTGGTGTGTCCAGGAGGGAGATGTGACTGTGGGTGCTGACTCTGCCTGAAGGGCCTCCTGCTGTCCCCCAGGTGGGTGCCTGAGTCTGCACGCTGGCTTCTGACCCAGGGCCGTGTGGAGGAGGCCCACAGGTACCTACTCCGCTGTGCCAGGATCAATGGGCGGCCTGTGGGTGAGGACAGCCTGAGCCGGGAGGTGAGAGTGAATGTGTGTGTGTGAGCACATGCAAGTCCATGTGTGTGGGGACACGCACGTGTGTGTGTGTGTGTGTGTGTGTGTGTGTGTGTGGCCGTCCTGTGTCAAGCGTCCCCTTCCTAGGGCCCACTGTATGTGCAGGAAAAGCTCCTGACCCCCAGTGGAGAGTTTCCAAACTCATTGGGATGTCCTACCTGGCTCTGGTGGGCCACACCCTTGACTCGGAGCCCACCCGACTCAGCCTGCACGTGCATCCCCACCCCCACTATTGGAGAAGGGAGGAGGAACAGAGACCCAGAGAGATCAGTGTGCCTAGCTAAGGCCCACAGCCAACTCTGATGTTACAAACTCTCCTCCTCTCCCACCAGGCCCTGAGCAAAGTGGCCGCCAGAGAGCAAGTGGTCCGCAGACCCTCGTACCTAGACCTATTCCGGACCCCAAGGCTCCGACATATCTCGCTATGCTGCATGGTGATGTGGTGAGGAGCGGGGGATGGGTGGACAGAGAGGCAGACTCCAGAATGATGCTGAGTGTGAGTTGGAGGGACTGTAACCGTGCAGGGCAGGAGGACCAGCCTCTGGGGAGATGGGACACGGGAAGATCACAAGATGGAGCAGGCATCAGAAGCAGGGCTCAAATTCAGGTGCTGCCACTTCCTGTGAGATCTTGGACAGGTCACTTAACCCCAAGCCTCAGAGCCCCTTCTGCAAAACAGGACGCTGTTAGTTCCTACCTCACAAGGTTGCTGTGAAGATTAGGTAAAGACGCTTTGGCCACTGGCACGTGCTGCATACTCCGTGGGGATTATGAGGACAGGGATGGTGGTGGGCAGTAGGCTCTGGAGGCGGGGGAGGTGGTCCCTCTAAAAGGCCAAGGCTCCCTAGGAAGACAGGACAAGGGGGATGAAGAGGAGGGCCCCTGAGTGCATTGCGACCCCTTTCAGGTTTGGAGTAAACTTCTCCTATTATGGCCTGAGCCTGGACTTGTCGGGGCTGGGGCTGAACGTGTACCAAACGCAGCTGCTGTTCGGGGCCGTGGAGGTGCCCTCCAAGCTGCTGGTCTACCTGTCGGTGCGCCACGCAGGACGCCGTCTCACGCAAGCAGGAACGCTGCTGGGTGCCGCCCTTGCTTTTGGTGCCAGACTGCTGGTGACCTCGGGTGAGCCTCACCTGGAGGCCCCGCCCACTCATCGGAGGCCCCGCCTCCTGGCCCAGAGCTCCTGCCCTTTCGCGGAGGCCCCCACTCAAAGCCCTCCATTTGGGCAACCTCCCACCCTGGAGTTCTCGGTCTCGCACAAGGCCCGCTCACTGCCTGAACCCCTTTTCCTCTAGAGATGGGATCTTGGAGCACCGCCTTAGCAGTGATGGGAAAAGGTTTTTCTGAAGCTGCCTTCACCACAGCCTATCTGTTCACATCGGAGTTGTACCCTACCGTGCTCAGGTGAGGGGAGCCTGACAACCTATCCGGGGGGGAGGGCTTGTAATCACGTCTCTTTACCAACCCCCCCTTCCCCGCCACGCGCGCGCACACACACACTGCAGCCCAGTTCCTCCCACCCATTCCTTATACCACACCCAGAATACAGAGCTAATCAGAGCCGTCTGCGTTTGCTTAAGTCTGGGAGAAGGCAGAGCATTTTATCTTTACTAAGTGACCCTGAGCGAGGTCACACTTCTCTGGGGCTCCTTTAAAATAAAACAGTCGCAAAAGGCGCCATCTGTACCTCCCTCCCATTTACCACAGCCCAGGCAGAGCTGCCCTATGGGGTTGTCTCTGAAAGTAATTTCTGGGGCCCTTTCAGCTAGCTATTGGCAGGTGGGGAGACTTGTTGGTATCTGGGTATGCTTAGAAAGCCTTGCTCCTCCTCTACCAACATGACAGGGTCTGTAGGAGCTGCTGTCCCTCTTCCTTCCACATCACCCTACTCTCAGAATAGGGTCCCTGGCCTGGGGACAGGTGGGAAGACCACCTGAAAGAAGCCTTAGCTTTCTTAGCCGTCTGGGGAGAAGGGGACACCAGGGCTTGCCAGCCCAGGATGGGGGAGCCCTGTGAGGCATGACCCTAAGTAGGTGTGAACACCTACCTTCCCCTATCCTCTTTCTGAACAGACAGACAGGAATGGGGCTGACTGCACTGGTGGGCCGGCTGGGGGGCTCTTTGGCTCCACTGGCAGCCTTGCTGGATGGAGTATGGCTGTCACTACCCATGCTCACTTATGGGGGGATCGCCTTGTTGGCTGCCTGCACTGCCCTCCTGCTACCAGAGACGAAGCAAGCACAGCTGCCAGAGACCATCCAGGATGTGGAGAGGTGTGTGCACAGAACTATTTGTGTCTGTGTGAGCACATGCATGTGGGAATGGGTGCCCAGGTACCTGACACCTTAGGTAGGATTCAGAGAAGACCTGTGTGCACATTGTGTATCTGGTGCATATGTGCAAGCGTGCATGGGTGTATGGCCTGAGGTATGCAAACTGCATGTGTAAAAGTACACAAGTCCATATATGTGTGTGTACAGAGATGTCCAAGATTGTCCAGGAAGAGGTGGATGTGTGCACCCCTTCACGTATGCCTGCACATCAGAGATGCATACAAGCATGTGTGTGAGTCACTGGCAGAAGTATACATGTTTGTTTACCAGCAGCTGGGGAGAGGCATAGGCCAGCCATGACGAGGCAGGCTTGGGTGGTAGGCCCAGGGGCTAAATCCCACCATTGCTCATGACTCCTTCTTCCCCAGTGCCCTGTCTAGGCTTCAGGAGGAAGAGATGCCCATGAAGCAGATCCAGAACTGAGTGGTATCAGGGGCAAGCTCTCTACAGAAGTTCTGCAGCAGGGGCTGGAAGATTAGAAGGGCAAGCCCTGTGGCTGGGGCTACAGGCATCAAGTCCCCTGCCCAGGGCTGGAGTTGCCACGAGTTCCCCCTTCTCTGTGCTCATCCAGCCTTCACTGTTTGGCCTCCAGCAACTGGGCAACTTCCTAGAATGCAGTGGGCTGCTGGACAATTCTGGTACCCCTCTTATTCTGTAAATAAAGGTGTCCCGTGGGTTTGGGGCAGCAGTGAGAAGCTGTGGGATGAGCCCTGGATGGGAAGCCAGAGTCTGGCCCTGGGTTCTAATCCCAACTTTGCCACTGATTTGCTGTGTGACCTTGGGCATGTGGGTTTCCCTCTCTGGGCTTCAGTCTGTTCATCTCTCAAACGGATAATGAAGCCTCTTGGCAGACCTCACCACAGGATCTGTCTGTTGTCATGCTCAAATGAGATGTTGAATAATGTGTTTCTCCTAGAGATGGTGCTAAAGAAGGAATTGCCCTATGATAACTTCTGGCACCAACCGAGCTGGTGGGCATGCTGTCCACTCACTGCGTGGAGCTGGGAACTGTCCAGGACCAGGGTTCCAGGAGAACAGAGCTCTTTGTTCCCATGGCCGGCCCTATACCTCCCAGGTAGTTTGCAGGGTAATGCATCCCCCCTCCCTACACTTCCCATCCTCCAACCCATTGATTAGGCCTCATGCCCAAAGAAGCATTGAAGGCATGGGAGCCAACATTTTATTGGAGAAGCCAAAATAAACACATTTTATAAGTACGTTGAAGTTATCGAATTTGCTAGGGAAAGGGATTGGGAAGGCCAGGAGGCTACCCTTTAAAATGTGGTAGCCTAGTTCCCCTGACCAGATAGAAATGGGAAAGGCAGGAATTGGCAGAGAATGTCTAGACCCCCTGGTCTACCATAGAGCCTAGGCCCAGGCCACCTGAAGCCCACCTTCCCCCTGAGGGACTGAAGAATTCTGTAGCTTCCAGTAGGACCATGGAGGGAATGGGTGAGGTCCGAGTTAGAGTGACCTCTCCTGTGAGCATCTCATTTGGATTTTATCTCCACAGGGTCATAGATGTAGCAGCCCACATCACCAATGTTCACACCTGAGAGAGAGAGCCCCATTACCAAGGGCCCTGGTGCTGGGGGGTGTTGGGCTGAGGGATGAAAGGAATTGGGAGGGGTCTGGGGTGTGTTTGACCACAGGGAAATTTGCCCACACATCCCCACAGACCCACATGCCATACTTTAGGCCCACTGTCTGGGGTGTGGCTGCCCACCTTTGGGGCCAAACAGGTAGCCGTAGCAGGGGATGTGGCAGTAGGGGACGCCGTCATGCTGGGACATAAAGAGAAAGAGAGCCATCTCAGCTTGGCTCTCTTCCCATCTCCAGCCTCCCTCCTCCCGACACAACCACCCATCCCTACCCTGTTCACCTCAGCATGACTCCCAGCAGTAAGGGTCTTCCGGCAGCGCTGGCACCTCAGACAGGGTCGGTGCCAATTTCTGCCCAAAGACATCACCTTCTCAGCTGGTGGTGGAGACATTTGGTAGTTCTAGGGGCAGGGCAGGGAGACCTGCCTACTTTGCACCACCTCCCTACACTTTGATGCCCATCCTCTGGCCCCCTCCCCAAGCTTTCCATTATCGCTTACCAAAATAGACAGGTTCTTCGCAGCCAGGGCACAGTGAAGTCTCTCCAGTAAATGTCTTCATGTGGGGATGGCCTTTAAGGGGAAGAGGCCCTGGCTAGGGCTGAGGTGGGGGCCATGCCTAAGCAGGGCCCACCAGCACTGGCCCGCGCACATGGCTTCTTCCAAAAGCCATGCTTATCCCAGAGCCCCCCACCCAGGTGGCCATGAGTCTGCTTTCTTGGACACAGCTCAGTTTCCTGTGGCCCCTCATCCTGCCCCATCCCTATCTGTAGGAGGGACCACCCACTTCCTTCTCCTCCCAGGGGCTCAGGTGCCCACCATCCCAACCCTGTCAGCAACTCAATCCTCAGGAAACCTGAGCTGATACAGGAGCTGGCCAGGGCATGGGTGTCAGGTGTTGGGGAGCATGGTGTCATTGCCCACTCTAGGTGGGGAGGAACAGGGAGAGGGGAGAAGTGGAAGAATATGAGGGGCTGGCCCTGTCTCAATGACCCCTCGCTCCTAGGTCATCCTTTCCATGGCCTTGGCCTGAGAGAGGCCTGAATTCCAGGTCAGGTTTGCCTCTGACTAGCTGTGTGACTGCACAAGCCACACACTTTGCTGTCTACACACTTTGTTTTCCTCACCTGTAAAATGGGGATGATAATGCCATCTACCCAATTTACCTCTTAACTCAGCAGCTGACATAAGGGAACCCCCCTCTCCCCCGCCAAAGTGCCATGGACAAAAGAAGACTTTGCCACAAAGTTGTAGGAATGTGAAGCAGAGGACTAGGTGGGAGACTGCCACCTGGTCCTACCCTTTGTTCCAGCCTAAGGATGAGGAGTAGCTGGGGCCCAACTTCACTTACTTTTCTTGCCCTGGGGGAGGCCAGTCCTGGGCCTGGGGGGGCTAAAGCTGCTGGGGCTGAGGGGAGTGGTGCTGGCAGGGGTGGGAGTGGGGGAGTTGTAGAGGTAGGAGCCCACACCACCAATGTTCACCCCTGCAGAGAAAACAGGGGCAGTCAGCCTTGAGTCTCCAGCTCCCAGCCACAAGGAAGGTCCTGCTGTCCCCTGGCCTCTTCTAGGCTGGTACTTACCCCTGGGTCCGAAGAGAGCCCCATAGCATGGCTTGTGGCAATACGGCCTCCCGTTGTGCTAGGCACAAGCAGAGGAAAGAGGGTTGCTCAGGGCTAAAGGGGAGGGGGGGTTCTCCTGTGTCCTACAGGCCTTCCCTCAAGTCCGGTTGCCAGGTGTATCTGTCTACTTGCCTGGTGGGGCTGGTGAGGCTGGGAGGGTGGAGGGTAAGCTGGCATGCTAGAATTGCCACTGTGGACAGGAGAAAGGGCAAGAGCAGGCCAGAAAACAGCATTGCTTCTCTCCCCTCCCCACCAAAAGGCACCGGGTCCACCAGCACAACTCAGGCGTCCCAAGTCCTGGTTGGTGTGGGGCCCTCCGGGTAGTTGGTCTTGGTAGCTGACTGCTGAGGTTGCCTTCGGTGAGCTTCCTGAGCGGAAACTGGGGACTGGTGCTTGGAGAACAGGGACAGACAGAGGGCTGTGCGCCCTGGCCAGGCCTCACCTCTGCATGCCCTCCTGGGGACAGGACGCTGTGGCAGCGCTCACATTTCAGGCAGAAGCGATGCCAGTTCTTGCCCAGGGAGCTCACCTTCTCCGCTGTGGGGGACAAGGTGGAACCGGGCTGTGGGGGAGCCAGGCCTAGCAGCGGGCGCCCCCATTCCCCTCCTCAGCCCCGCCCGCCCTGCTTCCTAGAGACTACGAGGAGTGTCCCCGGGAGGCCAGTTCCAACCCGCCCGAGTGCCCTGCTCCCGAGAGGTGGAAAGGGGGTCTGAGAACACACGGTCGCCAGTTCCTCGCGTTCTCAGAGGACGTCCCATCTCCCCCTCCCTCCTCAGCCCGGACCTCACCGAAGAAAACGGGTTGCTGGCAACGCGGGCAGGTCCAGCTCATGGCTCCGCGCAGGGAAGCTGGCGCCGCACACAGTAGGCACCACCTAGGGGGGCTCCGTTCCCGCCCCCTTCGCTGGCCCCTCCCATGGCTCAGCTTTGAGCCTCATTGGGCTGGATCCGAGGCGCCTCGGCGCCTATTGGCCGTCAGAAATTTAGAACAACTCCACCTGGGAGACGGTTACTTCCAAAACTAAAGCCTCCGGCCCGGCGGTGGAGAAAATAGAGGGACTTGAAGCCAGACTGGAAAGGAAGATAGAAATGAAGACGCCTGGAAGGGTGGCACTAGTTTTTGGCTTGGTACAAGAGGAAAACTATCCAGGGTGTAGACGCCATGAAAACACTATTATTTCCTTAAAGTGAGGGGTCAGGCATTCTTTGAAATGTTTTAATTCAGCCTTGACAGTCTCGCAGGTGGTTGGTTAAGAGCAATGGAATCTGGGGCGCATCTCTGCTATTTACTCTCTGGCTTCAGGCAAATTACTTAAGCTCCTTCTGCATCCGTTTTATTTGTATAATGAGTATAATGACAAATCTCTACCTCATAGGATTGTTGGGGAAACTTAAGTAGGTTAATACATGGAAAGTACCCAAACAGTGCTTAGCACATAACTGCTATAAAAGTGATAGCTATCATTATGATGGATCTCATAATGAACTCAAGATTCTTTGTTTGGAAGCCTCAAAACCGGTATGGATACAATCGCTTGCTTGTGAGGGGCGCATGGGTGGCTAAGTCGGTTAAACGACTGACTCTTGATTTCAGCTCAGGTCATTATCCCAGGGTGGTGAGACGGAGCCCTGCATTGGGCTCTGCACTGACAGTGAGGAACCTCCTTGGGATTCTCGCTCTCCCTTTCTCTCTGCCCCTCCCCTGCTCACACTCTCTAAATAAACTTAAAAACAACAACTTTTGCTTATGACATTATAATGCTTATTTTTAAGATTTTAAAGTAATCTCTACAGCTAATGTGGGGCTCTAACTCACAATCCCAAGATCAAAAGTTGCATGCTCTTCCTACTGAGCCAGTTGGGCTTTATAATGCTTATAAATTTAAAGCTATAATTCAGACACCAATTACATATTCCTAATTTTATTTTGAGGTGTTTTAGTATTTGTTAAAAGTAGCCCAGCAGCACCTCAAAGGACACTTCAAGAAAATCCACAGAGAATGGGAGTAAATATTTGCAAACATGTATCTGATAATGATCTAATAATCAGAATATATAAAGGACTCTCACAACTCAGCAATAAAAAGACAACCTGATTTGGGGTGCCTGGGTGCCTCAGTCAGTTGAGTGTCTGACTCTTGGTTTTGGCTCAGGTCATGATCTTGTGATTTGAGTTCGAGCCCTGCATAGGGCTCTGTGCTGACAGCATGGAGCCTGCTTGGGATTTTCTCTTTCCCTCTCTCTGTGCCCCTCCCCTGCTCATACTCTCCCTCTAATTAAAAAAAAAAAAAAAAGAGAGAGAGAGAGACAGGGGCGCCTGGGTGGCTTGGTCGGTTAAGTGTCTGACTTCGGCTCAGGTCATGGTCTCGCAGTCCGTTGAGTTCGAGCCCCGCGTCGGGCTCTGTGCTGACAGCTCAGAGCCTTGGAGCCTGTTTCAGATTCTGTGTCTCCCTCTCTCTCTGCCCCTCCCCTGTTCGTGCTCTGTCTCTCTCTGTCTCAAAAATAAACAAACGTTTAAATAAATAAATAAATAAATAAATAAATAGAGACAACCCAATTTTAAAACGGGCAAAGAATTTGAGCAGATATTTTTCTTTTTTTAAAAAAAATTTTTTTTTTCAACGTTTATTTATTTTTGGGACAGAGAGAGACAGAGCATGAACGGGGGAGGGGCAGAGAGAGAGGGAGACACAGAATCGGAAACAGGCTCCAGGCTCTGAGCCATCAGCCCAGAGCCCGACGCGGGGCTCGAACTCACGGACCGCGAGATCGTGACCTGGCTGAAGTCGGACGCTTAACCGACTGCGCCACCCAGGCGCCCCCAGATATTTTTCTAAAGAAGATACACAAATGGCCAACAAGCACACGAAAAGATGCTCAACATCATTAGTCATTAGAGAAATGAAAATCAGGATCACAATGAAATATCATTTTAGACCTATTAGAATGGCTATAATAAAAAAGAGGAGGGGCGCCTGGGTGGCGCAGTCGGTTAAGCGTCCGACTTCAGCCAGGTCACGATCTCGCGGTCCGTGAGTTCGAGCCCCGCGTCAGGCTCTGGGCTGATGGCTCAGAGCCTGGAGCCTGCTTCCGATTCTGTGTCTCCCTCTCTCTCTGCCCCTCCCCCGTTCATGCTCTGTCTCTCTCTGTCCCCCCAAAAATAAATAAATGTTGAAAAAAAAATTAAAAAAAAAAAAAAAAGAGGAGTAATAACAAGTGTTAGGGAGGATGTGTCAGAATTGGATTCCTCATATGCTGTTGATGAGAATGTAAAATAGTGCAGCCTTATGAGAAACATTCTGGCAATTCCTCAAAAGGTTAGACAATTACCATATGACTCAGCAACTGCAATCCTAGGTATATGCCCAAGAGAAATGAAAGCAAAGCACGTGTCCGCACAAAAACTTGTACATGAATGTTCATCGTACTGCTATTCACAATAGCCAAAAGTCCATCAGTTGATAAATGGATAAACAATGTGGCATATCTGTGATAGAATATGATTCAGCCATAAAAAGGAATGAAGTACTGATGCATGCTACAACATGGATGAACCGTAAAAACATGCTAAAGAAGCCAGACACATAACACCACATGTTGTATGATTCTATTTGTATAAAATGTCCAGAATAGGAAAATCCATAAAGACGGAAAGTGGATTAGTGGTTGCTAGTGGTTTGGGGTGGAACAGTTGGGCATATCTGCTAATGAGTATGAGATCTTCTTATGGGGAGATAAAAATGATCTGGAATTGGTGGAGGTAGGTGCACAACCTCATGAATATACTAAAAACCAATGAATTGTATACATTAGAAGGGTGAACTTTATGGTGTGTGAGCAATTTCTCAATAACAATGCTTGAAGAGAACTTATTTTTTTTAAAAAGGTAGCTCAAAGGGTCACCTGGGTGGCTCAGTTAAATGCCCAACTTCGGCTCAGGTCATGATTTCACGGTTCTTAAGTTTGAGCTCTGCATCGGGTTTTGTACTGACAGCTCGGAGCCTGGAGCCTGCTTCAGATTCTGTGTCTCCCTGTCTCTCTGCCTCTCCCCTGCTGTGCTCTCTCTCAAAAATAAATGAACACAAAATATTTTTAAAAAAAATAAAAAGGTAGCTCAGCAAGTGAGGGGCAGGAAAGAGAGCTGATTACTGTGTGCCAGTGCCCCAGCAGTGAAAAGAATACCTCGATGAAGTATTAGGTGGTAAAATTAAGACTTTTCTGGAGTAAGCTTCTTTGTTTTGTCAAGTCAGCTCAGAAACAGCTGAAGGGGACTTTGTGCTAAAGTTATCCTTCAGCTGCAGTGCTCTGCTCTGCTGGGTAAGAGGAGTCTGTTTGTGTCTCAGGAGTCAGAGAACCCTCTCTGGACTTGAGTTCCCTCAACTGGGCAATGGAATGGGACTGGTGTCTATGAACTTCCACTTAACACTCCTGTTTCTTCACTTGTCTCCATCAGTACTTTTTGCTTATAACACTTGTTTTATCCTCCTTGTTGAATTATAAAGGTGCAAGGCTGCACACTGTGAAACAAACTTTTCTATACATTTTCATTGTTTCTTGTTTTGGGAACTATTTCAAGATCCTTAGTTTTGTTTTTGTTTTTGTTTTTTTAATGTTTATTTTTAAGAGAAAGACAGAGTACACATGGGGGGAAGGGCAGAGAGAGAGGGAGAGACAGAATCCAAAGTAGACTCCAGGCTGTCAGCACAGAGCCTGATGTGGGGCTCGAAACTCACGAACCGGGAGATCATGACCTGAGCTGAAGTTGGATGGGTAGGGGAGCCACCCAGGCGCCCCTAGAGTTTTGTAACTTTCTTGATGGGTTTCCTTTTACAAATTTGCAAAATATTAGTTTTAGTCTCCACCAATGTTTACTCTTGTGTTTCTGCCTCTCTCATTCATTTCTTCTTAAAGAAGGCAGCTTAAGATTCATTGCTTTTTGTTCTCTATGGTTCTCATGGAGGTCCCACTTCAGGAGGCTGGGAGGACTTCGTTGTAGTTATTCTTAGACATTGTATGTATTCTCCTTTAGGAAGGTTAGCTTCATTTGTCCAAGGATCTATCCTTTGAATTTCCAGAGCAATCCTTTCCCAAGGCCCTGTAGCTCTTTGTGCTGGATCACCTTGGACACATGCCTCAGCCTCCTAGAGAGGTCATCTTTACCCTTGCATCCAGCACAGGGCCCCACACAAAGAAGCCAGTGTTGCAGTGTGAGCACCATGGTGCTTTCACACAACTTGCACTGAGTTGGGGGGCAAGTGCTTTGCTGCTCCTCTCTTCTGTGGCCTTCCTGTACTGTATGGCTGTAACAAACACAGTATGCCTTGTCTTTTCTATGTCAGTGCTTAGGAAAGACTAGTTGAAACTCTTCCTTTCTAAATATTGGCCATCCATTTGTACATACAGTAAATCACAGTATTCCACTCTTCTTCCTTGCCTGGCTGCTATTATTCTGTCTCTTTTAAAAGAGGCTTTATAAAGAATGTTAACAGGGAAAATGAACACTTCTTGTAGAAATGCACTTGTTTTACTGACAGTGGCTGTTTTGAATACTTTGTGTGACTAAAGCCTCTAAAGTGATATTTTAACAAATACCACGCGTGGCTAAGTCCAGTTGAGTGTAGGTATTACCCATTCAGTTGTCAGGGTAGAGTTTGTGTCATCTAAGAGGCAGGTTCCTCTTTCATAAAGATGATTGTTCCCTTGGTGCTCCGCCATTACACCCTACTTTTTTTCCTGCACAGACCGGTCACAGTATCTGTATACTTGTGTTACACTTATTTACTTGTGACTGAGACTCATCTGTTTATCTATAGCACCAAGTATAGTGTGGGTGCTCAGTAAATGATAGCTACTATTATTATTTTTTAAGATTTTTAAGTAATGTCTACACACAACCTTGAGATCAAGAACTGCATGCTCCACTGACTGAGCCAGCCAGATGCCCCTTTTATTTTTATTAAAATCTATCGCTAACACTTTTTACTTCATGTTTTCAAGGTCTATTGTTAGGTACATGTATGCTTTAGGATTGCTGTCTTTCTTGATAAATTGACCCTTTAAAAAAATTTTTTTAGTGTTTATTTTTGAGAGAGAGAGAGAGAGACAGAGTGTGAGCAGGGTAGAGTCAGAGAGAGAGGGAGACACAGAACCTGAAGCAGGCTCCAGACTCTGAGCTGTCAGCACAGCAGGGCTCGAACTCACGAACCATGAGATCATGACCTGAGCCAAAGTCGGATGCTTAAATGACTGAGTCACCCAGGTGCCCCTGAATTGACCCTTTTATTGTTGTTGTGAAGCTGAAGAAATAAGCTCTTCAACTCTAGGTGATGGCGAAGATAATGGCCTCAAACACCTCAGGGCTGTCACATGGACAAGGCATTAGGGGCACTACTGAGACCCCTGGAGAGAGGTCACAGGGAAGCAGATTTGGATTCTGTCCAAGAAAAGAACCCTTTTGCAGAACCCAAACATGAGTGGATGTTTCAGACAGTAGTAAGCTTCCTGTCCCTGGATGTTATAAATAATGCTGGACAACAAACCAACTGATCGCCAGCGTTGCAGAAGGATTGCAAGCATCATACACAGGCAGACCTTCGGGGTTTCTTCTCAATTTGACAGGACAGTATATGATTTTGTGATTCTATTCCCAAAGAAGAATGTAAAATTTGTGTTAGCAAGAGAACACTGTTAAAATAGAGACAGCTACCACCTATGGAGTACCAGTCATAGGCACTGTACCTGTTATTCCTGACCCTACAACAGCCTGATGAGGGGTTTAAATGCTACATTATCAATTGTACATAAAAGGAAAGTGGCCTGGAGAGGTTAAAAGATTTGTTCAAATCATACAGACCCAAGACTCTCAAGCTCTCAAGCTCTCTCCACCCCCTGCTTCTAAGCATGGTTTCTGCTATGTTGCCGGTGCGTTTCAGTCTGAAAAGATACTACACCTGTCTGCACACCACCTCTGTAAAGATAAGAGGACCTATCCAGGTAAATAATGGGTTACAAGAGACAGGGAAATGTCACTGAAACTTTTCCATGGCTTCTCAGTACCCTCAAGGTAAAGTTTTTAACTTGGCTCTAAGGCCTACACCTTTCCAATTCTAGCCATTTCTCCTGTTTCTCCCGCCAACCATACTAAATGAGCTTCTTAAACCTGCCAAATTCCTTCCTGCCTCACGACCTTTGCAAATGCTATTTCTTTTCTGAGAACTTGCCTCCTTAAGATCACTAATTCCTCACTAATTCCTGCCTAACTTTAGGTTCCCCTCACCTACTCAATACCAGGCTACTGGCCCCCGGCACTCTCTCCTACAATATCCTGTGCTGGAGGGCCCAGGGGGTACAATTGATGATAACTGTGTTTTCCTTGCTTGAGAGTTCAACCACACAAGGAAAAAGACAAATGGAGACTCATGATAAAGTCTACATTGGTAGCTTAGTGGGAGAGTAAAACAGGTCCGACAACTTCCTGCCCACCTTCCCCACTCCAGTCTAGGCTTTGTCTACCCATTAGTCTGTGAGCTCCATAAGGGCATGGACCAGGAATGCTTTGTCAACCACTGTGTATTTTTGTCAACCAGGTGTGTATTCCAACACCTCGCTCAATCTCTGATACACAGTGCTCAATAAATATTTATTGGTGAAAGAATGTTAAATGTTATATACAAGTCTCCCTCAAAAAATGGGTAGATGAAGGCTAGTGAAGAGATGTGGAGTTAGGAGGGGACTGGTAGGAGTTGAAAGTTTTGGTACAACAAAAGCCCCGGAGCAAGGGAAGCTTAAGTGCCGAGGAGTAAGAACTCAGGAGTTTCTCTCTTAATATTCATGAGGATCAGCATGTATGATACAAACCAGAATATGATTTAAGTTGATCCTGATTATAAATACTAGGTAACTAATAAAATGAGAACTGAAAATTTGCTTTGGCAGCAAACCAGTTCCACTAATTACAGTCATTCACAAGAACTTACTAATTAAACTTAATTAGTATGTAGCACAATTATGTCTATCATTAAATATATGGCAAATGAGAGAATGTGGCAAAGTGTTATGTAAACTGTAAAGCACCATACAAACTTGGCTGCCATACTGCAGTGGGTTTTGATTACAACTATAAAGTCCACTTATTTTATATCTTTGTAGATTTGTTCAAGTATATGAGCACATGCTTGACTTTTAAGGCATTACCAAAAACTTTGTTCCTAGATGACTCTTGAAAGGTTTCATTCAGTTCTGGCATGTTAATGAAAAATTAGTCTTACCTCTTGATCATTGTGTTTCTTAACCTTTATTTCCCATAACCTGTGTTCTCACTCCATCTTCTGAATATCCCCTCCAACCAGTAAACTTTGTCATTTATATTACTTTAAAAAAATAGAAACATATACACAAAACAAAAACAGACTGAAATGCTTTCTTAAAAACACACCAGCAAGTGTGACCTTTTCCTTCGTTTTCCACTTATCATTACACGAACCTGGAGAGCCCCCTGTATACAGCTACTTGTGGTTAGCTGCTTAGGGTTATTAAGTGGGCTAGATTTTGTGATTCAGTGGCATCAGCTGTGCGCTAATTCAGACTGAAGATTGTAGGAAAGGACCCTCTGATCCTTTACCACAGTTGCCTTCAATTTATGCTCATGAAGAAATCAACAACAGCTTCAAATGGTGGTTTTCCATAAAAAGATGAATTTGGTTTCTCAAATATCACTTCGAAATGTATATTTCATCTCAAAGTATATAAAAATAACTATATCCAAATAATTTGCAGCATGAACAATGTATTTATATGCTGGAAACTGAGAAGAAAACAAAAAGAGTGAAACTTGGTGGTCAGCCTGCTATAGACCTGATATTCATCGGCAACTTCCTCATCTAAGGTGTGGTGGGTAATTTTTTACAATATATAAGAACAGTCCTTCCAGGTCATGAGACCATGTTAATGAAACTAAAATAGTTTAATCTTATGAATTCAGAAAAATGCAAATGCTTACCTTTTTATAGAGGAGTTTCTCAGTTCCTCTATGAAACTCAAAATCAGAGAATCAGGAGTCAAGTTCCAGGCTCTTCCCACTCCAAAATGATTGGCTTTTCCCCTTCTTCTCTGGGACTTTTGGAAGAGGCAGAGCTAGAACATCTTTATTCATAATCTCTTACCACCACCACCCTCCACCAAGGACAAGGCAATAATTATCATATCTTGTGGGGACAAGAACTTGAGCATCCGTATTGTGATAAAAAGCCACTAAAAGAAAGGTTACAAACGTAAAGGCAGCACTGAATCTTTGCAGCTCTACTGAGGACATTTTATTTTCTATTTAGAAGCATTTCCTTTGGGGGTGCCTAGGTGGCTCAGTCAGTTAAGCATCCAACTGTTGATTTTCACATCAGGTCATGATCTCACGATTTGTGGGTTCGAGCCTCATATTGGGCTCTGCACTGACAGCGCGGAGCCTGCTTGGGATTCTCTCTCTCCCTCTGTCTCTGCACCCCCCCCTCAAAAATAAATGGGTAAACATTTAAAAAAAAAGAAAGCTTAAAAAAAAAGAGAAGCATCTCCTTTGAGGAATCTCACCTTCCCCCATTCCACATGAACTCAACTTAGTCTAGATTGTTCTATAGGGTAGAGCCTGCCTTTCCATGGTGAGCTTATGAGCAGGGCCTGGTGTGAGTACTTCATCCACCTGGCCATAGTAACTGTTCAGGGATAGGAATGTGGACGAAGTCACACTTGTCTTCATCCCAGAGATTTTTGGTGTTATTAGGAAAAATACATTTTTCATTTTCTAGACAGAAACCTATAAGGACCATGGCAGCTTGAGACTGTAGGGACTATCCTGCCCCTGAGTGAAGAGAGAATGAGGCTAAGCAAAGCTGAGGGAAAGGGGAAGAGAGGGTCCTAATGACATCTCTGATCTCCTGGATATAACGCTGCCCCAGTTTTCCAGTTACCAAATAAATTATCCCCTATCCATTTTTTTCTTAAGCTTGAGTTAGGTTTCTGTTATAACCAAGAGTCCTAATTAACACAACATGCATCTTTACACAGGTAGAAGTGCCTCTTCTTGTACTTAAAAATTATGTCATGTTGTATAAAGTTCTGACACTGTAGATACCTTTATATACATGTTTTCTTAATACATGATTTTTAGGATAACCATGTAAGAAAAAAGACTAGACAATGATATATTAAAAAATGGATCTTAGACAAGTTATCCAATTAAAAAATGGGCAAAGGATTTGGAAATTTTTCCAAAGAATATATACAAATGGCCAATAAGCACATGAAAAGATGCTTGACATCTTTAGTTATTAAAGAAATGCAAATAAAAACCATAAGGATATATCCTTTTACATCCACTGGGATGGCTGTAATCAAAGAACAATAACAGAAAATAACAAGCGTTGGGAAAGATGTGGAAAAAATAAAACCCTCCCACTTCTGGTGGGAGTGCAAAGTGGTGCAGCTGCTATGGAAAGCAGTTCAACAGTTCCTCAAAAAGTTAAATATATTGAGATGTCACAGAAATGGCATGGTAGAGAGTTACAAGAATCAGTCCTCCACTGAAGCTATCATTAAGCTGGCAAAAACTGAAAGAAGCAACTTTTTCAGAACTTGGGAGTCTAATAAAACTTACAATGGAGTCTAACCAGTGGGGTGCTTAATGAAGGAAGCAGCTATTAAATATCAGTAACAAAACGTGGCATTTTTGTTTACCTGTCTACCATCCCCTCTTCTCCAGTTTGGTGGTGGCTGTGGGACAGTGGCCCACATTCCTAGTGTGGCTTGTTAGTGCCAGGGGAGGATATATGCATCCTTGTTCTCAAAAGATTGTGGCTGTAAATTCTGCCCTGTCTAGTGGTTCCCCAGGGGACCCATGCTGAGTCTGACCTCTTGTTTTGCCCGCTCAGGTTGAAGCAGATTTCCAAGTAGCATCTGTTGAAAGTATTTAAAGACATATATACTACTGGTGGTTACCTAAAGCAAGAGATGGAGAACGGAATAAGCAGCAGATGGATTTAAAAGCCTGACAAGTAGGAGCATGAGGAGAAAGCTACATGGGAAAATAAGGACTCTGAAGGGTTATCATGTGATTGGGGAAACCCAGCATGAAAGTGCATGTTCAGAAAAGAACTGAGAGGACCCTAGACTTGCACCTTTGGATGATCTTTGGGCTCCATGCAATCAGGAGGTGAAGGCTGAGGCAGAGTTTCAGACAAGTTGGTTTAGCACTGAACTAGTGCCCCAGCTCAGAGTCAAACTACAAAAAGCTGGTGGTGGTGGTGTTTTCACTCCAGGCATTTAAGGAAATTTCTTTCAGGTCACTGACTGACTACTGAGATAATGAAACAGTTTCAGTAGTCACACACAACAAGAAATATAGTCTTAGCAAAAAGAGTTTGGAAAAGTTAATAAACAAATGGATGACAACAGTCTTCAATAATCAACAGCAGCAAACCCTGGGAGGGCGATCTGATTCCCAGACTGACACACTGTAATATTCAAAATGTTGTTTTAAACAAAAAAAATCACAAGGTATAAAAAGAATAAAGAAAGTACGATTCATTCACAGAAAAAAAGTTTATAGAAGCCATCTCACCAAGGAAGTTCAGATGTTGGACTTAACTAGGCAAATATTTTAAATCAAGGTTTTCAATATGCTCAAAGAGCTAAAGAAAAAAATAGGCAGGGCCACCGGGGTGGCTCAGTTGTTAAGCATCTGACTTCGGTTCAGGTCATATTCTTCCAGTTCATGAGTTGGGAGTCCCACATTGGGTGATCTCGAGCCCCACATCTGGTGAACACAAGTCCCAATTCAGGTAAAACATAAGCCCTGCTTCAGGTGAGCCCTGCTTCTCTCTCTCTCTCTCCCTCTCTCTCTCTCCCCCCACCTCCCTCTACCTTTCCTGGGATTTTCTCTCTCTCTCTCTGCCCCTTGCTCACACTTTCACTCTCCCCCCCAAAACAAAACAAAACAAAACAAATAACAATAGACAAAAACACTAAAGGAAACTAGGAGAATGAACAAATGAATAAAGAATATTAATAAAGAGAAATTATTTAAATTTATATTATTTTAATATACATTTATTATCATAATATTATATAAGAACTAAATAAAATTCTAGAGCTAAAATGTATAGTAGCTGAAATGGAAAACTCACTACAGGGATTCAACAGCAGATTCAAGCTAGCAGAAGAAAAAAATGAGTGAACTTGAAGATGGACTATTGAAATTATTCTGAGTAGAAGAATAAAAGACTCTCAACCAATATTCTATATCCAATAAAATTATCCTTCAAAACAAAGGGGAAATTAAGACCTTTACAGAGAAACAGAAGCTGAAGGAGTTCATCACTAGTAGACCTGCCTTACATGAAATGCTAAAGGGAGTCCTTTAGGCTGAAATGAAAGGGCACTAGGACAATAACTCAAAACCATACAAAGAAAGAAATCCAGTCAAAGAAAACACATAGGTAAATATTAAATCCAGTATTATTCTATATGTGGTTTGTAACTCCCCTTTAGTTTCTCATATGATTTAAAAGGCCAATGCCCAGGGGTGTCTCAGTGGCTCAGTTGGTTAAGTGACCAACTCTTGGTTTGAGCTCAGGTCATGATCTCACTGTTTGTGAGCTCGAGCCCCGCATCAGACTCTGTGCTGACAGTTGTGGAGCCTGCTTGGGATTCTCTGTCTCCCTTTCTCTCTGCCCCTTGCCCCCACCCCCCCCCCCACCATCTAAAATAAATAAACATTAAAAAATTTTTTAAATAAAAGGCAAATGCATAAACATTTGAACAACACTGAACTAAGTAGTCCTAACATACAGAATACTTTATCCAAAAACAGAATATACACTCTTCTCAAGTACACATGAAACACTCTCCAGAATAGATATGTTAGTCCACAACATATCTAAAAAATAAAACTCGATACATTTAAAAATACTGAAATCATACAAAGTATCTTCTCCAATCATAATACAATGAAGCTAAAAATAACTGAAGGAAAACTGGAAAATTCACAAAAATGGAAATTAAACAACACACTCTATACAGTAACCAATAGGTCAAAGAAGAACTCACAAGAAAATAATAAAATACTTTGATGAATTCATCAAAATGCTTTGATGAATGAAAATAAAAATACAACATACCAAAACTCATGGGATGCAGTGAAAACAGTGCCAAGAGGGAAATTATAGCTGTGAAATGTTTTAAAAAAGATCTTAAATCAATAACCTAACTTTACAGCTTGGGGAAACAGGAAAAAAAAAGAGACAACTAAAACTAAAAGACAGTAGGAAGAAAGAAATAATAACGATTAGAGCAGAGATAAAAGATAAAGGGAACAGAAAAACAATAGAGAATCAATGCAATCAATCAAGAGTTGGTATTTTGAAAAGACTGACAAAATTGGCAAAACTTTAGCTAAATTTACTTAGAAAAAAAGAGAGAAGATGCAGATAACTAAAATCAGAAATGAGGGACCTGGGTGGCTCAATAGGTTAAGCGTCTGACTCTTGATGTTGGGTCAGGTCATGATCTCATGGTTGTGAGATCGAGCCCCACGTTGGGCTCCATGCTGGGCATAGAGCCTGCTTAAGATTCTCTCTCTCTCTCTCTCTCTCTCTCTCTCTCTCTCTCTCTCTCCCTCTGTTCCTCTCCCACCCCCAAAAAGAATAATGGCTTTACTAAAACTGATACGTAGTTGGACAAAAAATTAAAAAAATATAAAATCAGAAATGAAAGTGGGACATTACTGCTGACCTCCCAGAAATAAGAAGGTATTATAAGATAACCCTATGAACAACTGTGTAATTAAGTAGGATTTATCCCAGGAATGTAAGGGTGGTAAAACATAAGAAAATCAATCAATGCAATACACAACATTAATATAATGAAAGAAGAAACCCCACTCATAATCATCTCAATTAAAACATAAAAAGTGTTTAACACAATTCAACACCTTGTCATGATAAAAACTCTCAGAACATTAGACACAAAAAGGAATTCCTTCAATATGATAAAGGTCATTTATGAAAAACCTAGAGCTAACATCACAATGGTAAAAAGCTGAAACCTTTCCCCCTAAAATTAGGAAACAGACAAGGATGTCACTTTTACCATTGCTTTTAAACATTGTACTAGAAGTTCTTGCTAGAGCGATTAGGCAAGAAAAAGAAATAAAAGATATCCAAATTGGAAAGGAAACAGTAAAACTATCTCTATTCTCAGATAACATGATCTTATGTATATATAATATATATTATACTATATTAATAATATGTATTTATTTTTTAATATTAATACTATAAAGAGTCCACACACACACATTCAGCCAAGTTTCAGGGTATAAGATCAACACATAAAAGTCATTTGTGTTTCTATACCTGCAGTAAATAGTACAAAAGGAAATTAAGAAACAATTCCACTTACAACAGCATACAAAAGAATAAAACACAGAGGAACAGGGGCGCCTTGGTGGCTAAGTTGGTTGAGCATCTGACTTCGGCTTAAGTCATGATCTTGTGGTTTGTGGGTTCCAGCCCCACATTGGGCTCTGTGCTGACAGCTCAGAGCCTGGAGCCTGCTTCGGATTCTGTGTCTCCCTCTCTGCCCCTCCCCCACTCACACTCTGTCTCTGTCTCTCTCTTTCTCTCTCAAAAATAAACATTAAAAAAATTTAAAAATATATATTAAATAAAAAAATACAGAGAATCAAATTTAGCCAAGGACGTGAAAGACAAACACAAAAAACTATAAAATATTGCTGAAAGATATTAAAAAAGACCTCAATAAACAAAAAGGCATCCTATCTATGTTCATGGATTGGAAAATTTAATATTGTCAAAATAGCAATGCTATCCAAAGTGATCTACAGATTTAAAACAATTCCTATCAAAATTCCAATGACCCTTTTTGCAGAAACGAAAAGCCAATCTTCAAATTCATATGAAACTGCAAGAGGGCCTGAACAGCAAAACAATCTTGAAGAACAAAGTTGGAAGACTCATACTTCTCAATTTCAAAACTTACTACAAAGCTACAGCGATCAAAATAGAGTAGCACTGGCATCAGGACAGATATGTAAACCACTGGAATAGAACTGAGAGTCCAGAAATAACCATATATCTACAGCCAATCAATTTCAACAAGAATGCCAAGACCATTCAATGTAGAAAAAAGTTTCTTCAATAAATGGTGCTGGAACAACTGTATATTCACATACAAAAGAATGCAGCTGGACCCCTACCCCACACTATATATAAAAATTAACTTAAAGTAGATCAACAACCTAAACGTAAGAGTTAAAACTAAAAAATTCATAGAAAAAATTGATGGGTAAATCTTCATGGTCTTGGATTTGGCAATGATTCTTAAATATTACACCAAACCAACAATAAAAAAAAAATGGATACATTGGACTTAAAAAAAATTAAAATCTTTTGTGCATCAAAAGAACAAAGTGAAAAGACAGCATACAGCATGGGAGAAAATATCTGCAAATCATGTTATCTGATAAAGGTCTAGTATCCAGAACATATAAAGAATCCTTAAAATTCTACAACAAAAGGGCGCCTGGGTGGCTCAGTCAGTTGAGCATCCAACTTTTGATTTCGGCTCAGGTCATGATCACAAAGTTGTGAGATGAAGCCCCGCATTGGGCTCTGCACTGAGTGTGAAGCCTGTTTAAGATTCCCCCCCACCTCTCTCTCTCCCTTTCTCCCTCTCCCTCTCTCTCTCTCTCCCCACCCTGCCCCTCTCCCCCACTTGCGCTCCCTCTCTAAAATACATACACACATACATACATACCATTCTACAACAGAGAGACAAACAACCCAATTAAAAAATGAGCAAAGGGCTTGAGTAGACACTTCTCTAAAGAAGATATATAAATGGCCAAATAGTATATGAAAAGATGTTAAATATCATTAGTTATCAAGGAAAGGTAAATCGAAACCACAATGAAATACTAGGATGGCTATAATATATATAAAAAAGGAAATTAACAAGTGTTATGAATATGGAGAAATTGGAACCATTGTATATTGCTGAAAGGGATGTAAAATGATTCAGGTGCTGTGGAAAAGTTTGGCAGTTCCTCAAAAAGTTAAACATAAAAATAATCACCCAGCAATTCCATTTCTAGTTATATACTGAAAAATAGTGAAAACAGGTACTCAAACGCATACTTATTCATGAATGTTCATAGCAGTACAATTCACAATAGCTAAAAGGTGGAAATAACTCAAATACCCATCAATGAATGAATGGACAAACTGTGGTATACACATACAATGGAATATTATTCAGCTATACAAAGTAATGAGCGACTGATACGTGCTACAAAATGGATGAACCTCAAAAACATTATGCTAAGTGAAAGAAACCAGACAGAAAAGGTCACATATCCTATGACTCCATCTATGTGAAATAACCAGAATATGCAAATCCATAGGGACAGAAAGCAGATTGGTAATTGCCAGGAGCTGAAAGGAGGTAGGAATGAGAACTAACTGCTTAATAGACACAAGGTTTTATTTTGGGGTGATGAGAATGTATTGGAACTAGACAGAGGTGATGGTTTACAACATTGTGAATGTGCTAAATGTCACTTGTTTATCTCACCTCCATAAAACAAAAACAAAACCAAACAATACCTCAGATAGCAGTCAAGAAAAGTGGTTACATTTCTAAAATGTGTGTGTGTGTGTGTGTGTGTATAATGTTTATTTATTTATTTATTTTGAGAGAGAGTGCAAGCAAGGGAGGGAGAGAATCCCAAGCAGGCTCCACATTGTCAATGCAGAGCCCAATGCGGGCTTGAATGAACAGTGGTTACACTTTTGAAAGTGTAGTAACTGGATGAGGACATGAGAGGGGCTTCAGGGGTGTTGGTTATATTCTATCTTTTGATTTGGTTGTTGGTTACCTAGGTGCGTTCATTCCATAAAAATTTTTGAGCTTAACACTTGTGATGTGTGTGCTTCTGTTTTCTATATGCACCTTATACTTTAATATAAAACTTCATTTTTAAAATGTTAGAGAGTTGGCCATAGGACCCAGGATATACTCAAGAGAACTGAAAAACTTGTGTCTGCAAACACATGCATACAAATGTTCATGGTAGCATTAATCATATTAGCCAAAAACCAGAAATAACCCCAAATCCCGTCAATTGGTGGATAAACAAAATGTGGTATATTGACGAAATAGTGTATTTTTCAACCACAAAATACAATGAAGTACTGACACACGGGACAACGTGAATGAAGTTTGAAAACATGTTAAATGAAAGAAGCCAGACACAAAAGACCACACATTGTATGACTCCATTTATACAAACTACCCAGAATAGATAAAGCCACTGAGATGGAAAGCAAATTGGTGACTGCCAGCAGCTTTGGGGTAGGGAATAATTGGGAGCGTCTGCTAATGGGTATTTTTTTTAGGGGGGGTGGTACAAATGTTCTGGAATTAGATAGTGGTGATAGTTGCACAACCCTGAATATATTAAAAACTACTGGACTGTATACTTTAAAATGGTGAATCTTATGTTACAAAAAATTTAACATTATATAAAATATATTTCAACAAAAAGGCCTTAAGTATCTTATCATTATAATATGTGTGAACTCTAGCATATCAAATAAAAGTTCAGAGGGAAAATATTACTCTAAAAATGTTCCCTTTCTAGGGGTGCCTGGGTGGCTCAGTCGGTTAAGTGTCCAACTTTGGCTCAGGTCACGATCTTGTGGTCTGTGGGTTTGAGCCCCGCGTCAGGCTCTGTGCTGACAGCTTGGAGCCTGGAGCCTGCTTCGATTCTGTGTCTCCCTTTCACTCGGCCCCTCCCCTGCTCACATCTGTGTCTGTCTCTGTCTCTGTCTCTCTCTCTCTCAAACATTAACAAATTAAAAATTAAAAAAAATAGTAAAATAAAATAAATAAAAATGTTCCCTTTCCCCCTGCCCATCCCCCAGATCAGCACATCTTAAAGGTGGACCTCAGATACCACTGGAGAATGCAAGCAGGAACAGTTAAGAATGAAAGCTGTGACCAAACACCTGATTGTCCCTGAACAGAGGAATGTGGTAGCTGATGAGAAACAGGTCTTGGGTTGAAGCAAGGGAGAGAAAGTAGAAAGTGGTGGTGACAAAGTGTTGGCAGCCCTGGCACCAGAATGCTTTCCATTGCTTCATCCACAGGGTCATACCTTAGGAATGAGTAGTCCTTAACTGACAGAAGCTCAACAGCCAGAGGCCCTGAGATACTTTTTACCCCTTATCCCCTTACTTCTTATTCCTTTGGTGGCTTTGGTTGTATATTATGCAGTTCTTTGTACTTGTAGTGTTACAAGTATTCCCAAAACTTACCCAAACCACAGATTTATTTGGGTAGTAAATTAGACCTCTGGGACTCTAAAAATGCCTGGATTTACAAATCATGAACAAAAGTAGGCTAAGAGTTTTAAGGGCAAATCTGGATCAGGGGGAGCTCAGATTTAAATGAATCTCAGAGTTTAAAGGACTTAAAGGTCAGCTAAAATTTTATTTGATTTTGGTTTTCTTCCTCCACAGTCCCAAAGTGCAAAAAGGAGTAAATAAAGTACCTACTAGCATTTTAGATAGAGAGTAAGGGGTTTCCCTGGTAGTTTGAAATGATGCTTGCCCGCTTCTGTGTACTAGATGTTTCAGTGAGTGTAGGAGAGGTAGTAAGTCTGAATGAAAAGTGGTAGACAGCGGTCCTGAAGTCAGAAATCCTGAAGTCAGGATTTTTCAAACACTACCTTTTGTGATTGTCTCCCCATCCCTCTGCCTCGTTTGTCCATTCATACCCCACTCCTCTAAGGACATGCCAAATTTTTACCTTGATTCTTAAATGGACAAGAATGAAACTGAGACAGTAGATGTTCTACTTGCTGGGAACACTGGGGCCCCTGGATCCAGGACGGATGAGAAGACCTGAACTCCACAGCTTTAACGTAAGTGTGGCACAAAATGAGAGATGGAAGTTAGGAGATAATTGGAGATGAGGAGTGGCAAGTTTAAAATATACATCTATATGCCTATCCTTATCTCGTCCCTATTCTACTGCTACAAAAATACAGACATACATACTCGCTCACCCAATTCACCACTTCCTGGCAGTTAAAAACACAGGGTCTTCTCCACAACCCATTCCTGCCCCAGCAGTCATACCCACCTTCTGAAAGTCAGACCTTAGAGGTGACTACCTACTGGCCCCAAGGGCGCTCATCATTTCTTTGGTCTCTGTGGCTTCTATCCCTGCCTCCCTGAGGCAGAGATGTCTTCTGCAGTCCTTCCTTCTGGAAATCTGAAGACTTCTGCAATTGCTCCTGAAAAGAAAGGAAGAGAGGCGGGCAAAAGTCAGTAAACATCTTCATAATCATCCTTATGTAGGTAGGCTGTTGGAGAGCTGGGTGGAACTTTAGCAGGGGCAGAGTATCAGAGGAGATGAAAGAAAATACCTCAATATGCTTGACTTTACCTCTTTGCCATCTTTCTCCATATCCTCTATCATGTAACTCTGCCTCTACTTTCACCCTGCTGATTCACTTCCCTTAAACATGCTCATTTCCATTGTTTTCTACAAAACACCTTTCTCTCCTGATCTTCCACCAGTGGAATGAACAAAAGCCTATAAAGCTTTTAATCAATACATCTAGATATGAATTAACCTTTATCCTCTTGAATGCAGCAAAGACTGTGTGGTATCTTTTGTGTACCTGCATTAAAGTAAGCTTTGTGAAGACAAGTAGCTCAATTTATAGTATTTTATTGCCAAATGCTTGTATACTTGGAAATACATAAACAGCTAAACAGAGGCGGGGGCAAGAGAAAGGGAAGAGGAAAAGAGAAACAAGAAAAGAATAATATTCTTCAAGAATGGAGGCTGAAGAATGTACATTGCCCAGCCTTGATGGGAATACAGGAATTTAGGGAGTCTTGAAGGAAAAGCAGCAGGACCTATTTATAATGATAGAGAACTGGTAAGAATGAAGACAGGGATCCACTGAGTGAAAGAGACACATATTTAAAAATACACACACAAAGGAAAAAAAAAAAATCTGGTCTACAATTCCACAGCACCAGATAACCCTTACTGACATAAAGTTACATATTTTACGTGTGTGTGTGTGTACTTATTTTATATGTGCGTGAAATATTTATATTTTATATAAAATGGTCAGGATGTTGAAACAAAAATAGAGAGTAAGAAGTGAAAGCATCCCTCCTCCTTCTACCAACAGCAAACTTTTTGCTTTTTTTTTTGTTTCCTTCCGGAAATCAAATGGCAGCTTGGCTTAGTTTTTATGAGGTGACAAAGAGGATGTTGCGCCAAATCAGAGATGTGGGTTTGACTGACTGACTTCAACGCGCCTATAAAATCTGGCTGGAAGGAGAAAGGTAGCCATCTGAAAATTAGAGTCCAAAAGTCTTTTATTGGTAACTCTAAGGTCAGTTTATCCCCATTCCTACCCTCAATTTTTCTTCTAGGAGCTTCAGGGGCAGTGTGTCCCCCTCCTGGCCAGAATGCTGTTCAAATGAAGAGGCCACTGGCAGCCTTGATATGCATTTGCTGTTATAGGCAGTGCTTTGTATACAAAGATCCAGGACAGAAGCAGTCTTTTGGAGTGCTAAGTACCCAACAAATACAATCAGCAGTTTGCAGCTTTTACCCACTTATAAATTGCCGAGTATTCAAAATCAGTTAACAAAAAATAGCTACTATTACCACATTGATTCTTTTAACGAATTTTTATTGAGCACTCTTATGTGGGTCAGGCAACTGTGCACTGGGAATACAATCATGAAAAAACTGTAAGCAAAGACAAACTTCTTGCTTTGGAGAGTTTATAATCTAGTTGTGGGGGAAGGCATATATTGATCAAATAAACACATAAATGTAAAATTAAAACATTAATTGCTACAATGAAAACATACAGAGTCCTCTGAAAGTGTATAAGCATTGAGGGCAAACCAGGATGGGAGTGATTTTTTTTTAAATGATAGATTTTCATTATCAGTTCCAGTGCTTGGCTTATCAATGAACAGTTACCATATACAGAACTTTTTTGGTTAAAAATTCCATAAACGTTATTACAAAATTAAACTCTAAAGAAATGTGTTCACAATCCCAAACTATTTTCATTTGTCCATGTTCTCACAAAATTGTTAATAAATGAAGACCTTGCTTAGGTTCTCTCTTATCCCAAGCTTGGCAGGTATGTTTTGTTAAGGTGAAAACCAAGGTTTAGGGATATTTATTTTCTTTTTTATTTTTTTTTTTATTTAATGTTTATTTATATTTGAGACAGAGAGAGACAGAGCATGAACGGGGGAGGGTCAGAGAGAGAGAGGGAGACACAGAATCTGAAGCAGGCTCCGGGCTCTGAGCTGTCAGCACAGAGCCCAATGCGGGGCTCGAACTCAGGAACCATGAGATCATGACCTGAGCCGAAGTCGGACGCCCAACCGACAGAGCCACCCAGGCGCCCCGGGATATTTATTTTCTACATAAGCTCTAGATCCAACATAGGGCTTGAACTCATGGCCCCGATATCAAGAGATGCATACTCTACTGACTGAGCCAGCCAGGTGCCTCGGGTATATTTTTTAAAAACCCATCTCACAGGGTGCTTCGATGGCTCAGTTGGTTGAGCATCCAATTTTGGCTCAGGTCATGATCTCATGAGTTCAAGTACCATATCAGGCTTGCTGCTGTCAGCACAGAGCCTGCTTCAGATCCTCTGTCCCTCTCTCTTTGCCCCTCTCCTGCTTATGCTCTCTCTCTTAAAACTAATCATTAAAAAAATATATACCCATCTCACTTCTTTATAGGCTGTCTCCTCTCTGAACATGCCTCTTTTTATTTTTTAAACACATACTTAATGTCCCTATAGGATGCCTGTTTTTGTATGTCCAACCATCCCTGCTGCCCAATGCCTCACCATTCTTCCGCAGTCCCTGAATCTGGCAGTTGATAAATGGACATATGTCCTGGCATGCTTTGGTACCAAAGCATTACCTAGCTTTTTGATTTTAATTTTTTTAGAGATGAAGCTGTATTAGGTAAAATGAGAATACTTACCACAAAGATTAAGAGTATTATTTGCCCCGTGAATAGGAGGAAGATGGCTTACGAAGCAAAAGGTCTCCATTCACAAAGCCAAGTGGAATTTGGGGGGGTTATTTACACAAATTAGGTAAAATTAGGTTTGCCCAAATTTAAACCTAACTACTGATAATTTGTTTTCACAGTTGAGAGATTCCAATAAAAACTTTCTGATGTTTGCAGAATATTAAAATAGTTATCTCTGACACCATAAGCGACATACAAAGATTAGGGCCCACTCCTTGCATGTGCCTGTCTCCTAAGGTGAACATTTATTCAGTGCTGTGATAGTGCTGAATAAAAATAGGCCCTACTTTTAGATGCTGGCAACTGGGTTAGAGTTCTGCCTTTCCTATCACAAGGCTTCTCTGGATGGGCTCAAAGCTAGATCCTACTGATCAAAGAGAAAGCCAGCAACACTTCCTGCCCAGACTACAGAATCCTAAAGGCTCTCCTTCTGCTAGTTCAAGGCAGATATGAAGAATACTATTGTTTCTTACAAGTAGGAATCCACTCACTATTCTAGAAAAAGCCTGAAGGTATCAAGTACAAGAAAATAATTCAAAGTACTCCAGCCACAGCTACTTGAATTAGTTCTGTACTGCCTAGATTTTGCCTCTTTTCTCTTCCCTACCGTTCTCCAGTGTCCCTCTCCTAACCTAAAGAGGAAGATTCTGACTCCCTCAGATATAGAATAAGGGTAAGAGATCTGGACAAGATTAACCCCTCTCCACTCTAAACACAACCATCTGTCCCCAAAGGGAGATGAACTCACTAAGTAATATCTGGCATTTTAAACTCTTAGGTTCTCTGATTCCTGTAGATAGGCTGCCAGAATAGGGAAGGAGTAGTTCTCCAGAAAAACAAATACATCTCCGAAGCTCACCTGGGTTTACGTTCATCTAAAGGGCACCTTCTGAGTCAGTCTATTGTTTCTGGGCCAGAAAAGTGCATTAAACTCAAGCTTCAGCCTAAAAAGCAGGCCTAGGAAGACTACTAGGGATGGCATGACCCTGGATACATTTGGTGCTGCAATGGAGATAATGATCCTCATCTTAAAGGAGGGAAAAAAAAAAAATCCCTGTGGCACAGTGAGGTGTGGTAACTTGTCCAATATTACAGCAAGGCAAATGGCTGAGGAACATTCAAGGACTTAACTCTCCCAAATATGTGCCCTTTCCACAACATGAACAACAACAAAGGCCAGGACATCTTCTAAGTAGACATTAGTCAAGGCTTTAGAAAAAGTAAATAGCCTCCCCAAACTCAACCTAGGATTCTGCAGCTCTGCAAACAAGTTAACAGGGAAAAAAATTCCTAGGAAAAAAGATCAGCAACTTTGCATTATTTTTGAGGGAGTGGGTAGAAAACAAGACTCTTAAGCCTCTGTTGAGCCAGGTTATAAATTTCTGACAACAAGAAAGTAAAGAGGAAACTGGGACAGAGATCAGAAAATCTGAGGACTGGGGAGATGGTTAAGCACCCGACTTTGGCTCAGGTCATGATCTCACGGCTCGTGAGTTCGAGCCCTGTGTTGGACTCTGTGCTGACAGCTCGGAGCCTGGAGCCTGCTTCAGATTCTGTGTCTCCCTCTCTCTCTCTCTGCCCCTCCCTTGCTCATGCGCTGTCTCTCTCAAAAATAAACATTAAAAAAAAAGAAAAGAAAAGAAAAAAATCTGAGGACTAAGCTTTCTGATCCCCAAGAGCACCTTCAGCAAGAACATGAATGTTCTATGGGGAGCTCAGCTTCCAGAGCACAGGGAGAGCCAATATAAGAGTTTATGAAAAGCTTCACAATAGGAATATACCAAAACCAGACCACTATTGCCTACTCACTACCCACCCAGGCAGCACTGGGCACAGACTACATAATTTAACAATCTTACATGATGGAAGCAGCCCTAACAAATGGGGGGAAAAAACGACTGGGAGGGAGGAGATAGACAACAGGACAGCAGGAGTTCATTGTTCTAGTTTTCCTGTGGAGTTCAAATGTGTGTGGTTTTCAAAACAAAATCCAGAAAGAAACATGAGGTTAATGCATTTATTCCAAGTAATTAACACATTAAAAATAAAATTAAACTTGTCCAAGCCAACTTATAAATTCTTTAATCTTTTGAACAAAATGTACAACCCCAAACATCACACTATGGTGGAAATAACTTGGGAAAGGGAGAGGTAGAGGAAAGAACACATATGGATTGTGGAACAGAGAATGAGTCCAATCCCAAAACAAGTTTCAGCTCTTCTACCTCTTCAGAACAGAAATGGCTGCTACACAATTTAACACAAAATGTTACTGGATCACAATACAATGAACACAAAGGCTGTTTCAAAAATAAAAGTGACCCAAAAAGCATATCTGCTCCTGGCATTGAGCCATGAATAAGCCTTACCGATTTGTCGTCTTCCAAAAGTGAACCTGCTAGATTTTCTTCATTTATTGAGGCGATTTCCAAACAGGTTTGTGGGTTAGCAGAACCATTTCAAGCAAAGGCAACAGGATAAAGGAAGTGTGGGGTTGACATGGCACAAGGAAGTAAACAGTAAACAAAAGAGCTACTCACGCTGCATTTCAAACAATGTTAAGGCAGGCCCATCCAAATGGAAGCCTAAGAGATGAACAATCCTTCCTTCATTAGTAGTTTTCCATTTCAGCAGGCTTTCTGGTGTTTCTCCCAGAGATCCATCAGCTGCCCAGGAAATTGGGTAGGAATACAACATAGCAATCGAAGTCAGCTCTCTGTCTCCCTCCTCCCCCACATTCCAGAAATGGCAGAGTCAAAGCCAAAATACAATCAATCAAAGCACACTATGTGGTGAGCCAGACAGACATTTGATTTTAATGACAAAGTAGGAGAAAGCAAATTGGCAAAAAATAAAAATAAAAATAATAACAACAGAAAAATACTTTTTTACAGATATGTATAGAAGTTATGACTGATTTGTCTGGTATCTTAAGAAAAAAGGAAAAAAAAGGAAAGAGGTAAACTTTTGGCTTCCATGAACATTTACTGTAAGATGCTTACTGCATCTCTTGGTGTAGGTTCCAGATGAGATAGCCAACTAGTCCTGGATCATCTGGGCACCTGATTTCTAGAAGCCAATTTGATTCATCCACAAGTAGCTCTGGATGTGTACTTTTAGTCATGAACACTGGATTCTGTGTGGTCCTGGGTGGCAGCAACTGAAGCTTCTTGTGCAGTTATTTCCTGAGGGACCATATTGCCTCCAACTATTTGCTCCCTTGTAGGAGACCCTGAAGCCAGAGATTTTGCCAAATTCAAAGGGTGGTCAGTGTCCTCATCTACTTGAGGAATTGCTAGATGTGTGATGGATACTTTCGGTATTTCTAGCTGTAGTGGTCCCGTCTCCGGGGAACTACACTTAGGAGGGTCACCTGGCTCAGAAAGAAGAGAACATATCTTCTCTTTTTGAACTCCAGATGTCCGTGTGACAAATTCAACAAGGTCTGGAAGGCAAGGAGATGGCCCAAGGCCTGCAGGATTAATTGTTTCCGATTCCAATCTGAGTGAATCTTGTTTCTCTAATTGAGAAGTTTCTTCCACTTCTTCAGGCATCATTCCTCCTGCTAATAGGTCAAGTGCTTGGTGTGTTCCCTCTAAGCTCCCCAAACCAAGGTTAACATTTTCTATAGGAAGTCCAGTTTTCAAAATGTTAGGGGTGATCCTTCCACTTCTGGGATTAGATGAGTTTTGTTCACCTTCTGCTCCAAAGTTAAGCACCAGGGTTTTGGGAGAATCTAATGGAAACTCAGAAAAGGATGGGATTGGTTCCAAGTCAGGGAGAGTGGAGGGATTACATCCTATAGGTGACATAGAATTTTCTTCACACACTTTCTGAGACAGGACATTTGGGGATCTATGTGCTTGGTCTACCCGAGTATTGCAGAAATCAACACCCATATCCCCCAGGTTCCCCAGGGCAGCAAGCTCTTCTACTTTTAAGTCTGTAACTGCAAAGTCTTCTAAGGCCTTGCTTTCTATTGTCACTGTTAATTCTGGATGGACATCTTGTAGCTCCAGGGTTTCTGTTTCTGGTTTCTCTGGGTTCTCCCAGGTCTCTGACTTATTATTTTCATCCCAAACAGTCAGTTCATAAATCATTTTACCCTGCAAGTCTTTTGATCTTTCTCTCTGGAGTTTGAGGCTTCTGTAACTTGTCCTGGAAGAAGATTCTGGAGCTGAATTTTCTAGCCACTCTTCATTACCAGTTGAAACTCCTTGTTCCTGTGCACTATCTGTTAAACACATATCTGATCTGGCTGGGGACTGGAGAAGCAATTCCGGAGCAGAAACTTTCACAGGTATATCTTGTGGGTTCTGGAGTAAAGACCTAGCTTCTGGTGGAAATGAGTCTATTTTTGCCTTTGTGGAAGAGGGAGCCTGTGCACTCAAGTCACTCACTACTTTACTTTGAGTTTCACTTACTGTCATCAATTTCCTGGACTGTTCAGCCTTTTTGTCAGTCATTTGCAACTCAGACTGTTCTATTTCTCCCTCCCATGTACATCTGTCCCCATGGTTCAAATTAGAATCCTCTATGCTATTGGGCCCAACACTGATACCTGTTTCCTCTCCTACCATCCCTTCAGAAAGCTTTGGTCTCTTTTCTCTTAGTTTATTGTTTACCTCTACCTCACTTTCCTCACAATCCTTAGATTTGTGGAGCTCTTGAATTTCCTCATCCTGGTTACCAGAGTCTATAAGGTGGGTTTCTACCAACTTCTGAGATTCCATGATATGACAGTGCATATCTGACAGCTGAGGGGCTGGCTCTACACCTGGTGGTCCTGGTTCTCCGAGATCAAGCTCGATTTTTCCTCCTGGAGATATATCCCTATTAGTATCACTCTGGAAGGAGCTAGAAGTCCACATGGCCAAAGTATCTGTCTTTGGGGTAATAGTTTCGTAAGGCCTGCTATGGCACAACCTTGTCAGAGGCTGTAGGAATCCATAGCCACTGCCTCTGTTTTCTGAGTCTGTGTGTTCTACAACTGACCATTTCCCTAGGGACACCAGAGTTTTTGCAGTGGGCTTTTCAGGAGCAGAGATCAAACTTCTATCTGGAGGCAATCCCTCTTGGGATGTACTGTTGTTCAAAGTGGAAGTGGAAGAGGTGTCTGAACTTTCGACTCTAGAAAGAGTGCTATTTTCCCCATTGGCCAACAGACCGCCACTCAGCTTAGTCTCAGGGGCCCCCTTTCCACCACTACTGTAGAATATATCATATAGGTCCTTAGCATTGGCTGTGGCTAAGCATGAATTTCGCTTTTCCAATTTTTTGGCTTGTTCACTGAACACACTTGAGAGGGGAGGTGGAGGACGCACTAACACAGAGAAGAGGGTCTGGTCTCGGTCACTCTCACTCACCCCAGGAGCTGTCTCATCGGAAGGAATGGCAGCTGGCTGTGCCGACGCCATGATGGCTACTGGCAACACAGGATTCAAAATGTTAGGACCCAGGAAGCCAGGGCTGAGAGTGTGAGATACAGCTGGGTTTGATTTGACTGGAGCCAAGACAGCATTTGTCTGAGCAGGAGATGGAGAAGCTAGATGAGGTATAACTGGGGGTGGCGGAGGTGGTGGTGGAGGGGGTGGTGGAGGAGGTGGTAGCACTTGTTCAGGTATATGGGATGGTTCATTCTTTTCAGCCAGTACCATTTTTTCCTCTGGAGACCCTTTTAGAATCACTTCTTCCCCACCAAATGCTTTGGAGATGATATCAGGAGGCAAGAGAAGATCAGCTGAAGACTCTTTAACCACTGGCAGAGGCTTAGCAGTAGTTCCAGAGGATTTGATGGACAGAAAGGTGTTAAGAGGAGCTGGCTTGCTCACTGTGGCTGAACCTGACTTGCGGAGTACTGTGGATGGGATAGGCAGGTTGGGTCGGATCTTAGTCTGGGTTGAAGTTGTCACAACGGGCATCCAAGGGCTCGTATGTGCAACAACTGTTTTCCCAGAGAGCTTGATTTTGATGGGCTTTGCCTTCCCAGCCTCAGCTTTCCCATCCTCTTTGTCCTTACTGTTTTCCACAACCTCTTCCTTAGGAATACTTGGGACCATTGAACTTTTTTCCTCCTCTTTTTCTGGCTTCTTCCAGCTGAATTTCCCAAAAGATGTTGGTGATTCTTTCTTTACCTCTTCCTTTAATTGCAGTTTGATGCTACCCTTCCTTTTATTTTCAGCCTTTTCAGGGGAGTTCCCACCCTCAGAGAGTTGGTCCTCTAATTCCTCAGAGACTCTGTCATCCTCTTTTACTTCCTTCAAGACCTTTGCCTTTTTTTCTTTCTTCTCCTCCTTTGGTTTCTCACTAAGTTTGCGCTTTAGCTCGTTCTGCCGTCGCCGTTCTGTCTCTAGGACCACAGCCAAGCCAGCTTGGCGGTCTAGATTCCGCCGCTCCTCATACAATGGGTTTTCAACCACATATTTCTGGGAAGAGAAAACATAAAGGCTCAACAACTGGTCAAAATACAATAAGAAAGAAAATCTTGGCCCTGCTACTACTGGAATTCAATTGGTAGAAACCCCTAGAGTCATCTTCTTCAAGGATATAGATGGTTCTACCAGGTCAGCATCTCTTATTAAGACTGACAAGAACTTCCTAGAGATTACATGGAATTTGAAGTATTAACAACTTTTTCTGGCTCTGAAGTGGTTTGACAAAGTCAAAAGGATTACTGGAGAAAGTAGGAAACTCCACAACTACTACAAAGACCAACCTTGTATTTCTCATTGTGTTGGTGACCCTTCACATGTTGCTCTCCGGAAATTGGATCCCCCAAAAATTCCTCACAGAGCTGGCAGTAATATCCAGTGATGGGAATCAGAAACTCAGACCCTGGAAGAAGTAGAAGTCAAGAAAATAAGTCATTCCCACCCAGGACGTCAGTAAAGGAAATCCCACTTCCCTTTGCAGTAAAAAAGTTAATGGTATATAGGACCTTACCCACTTTCCAGTCAGAAATGGCATTTAGATGAATCCAAATGGCACAGTTTTCCCAATTTAAAGCTTCAACTCAGGACCTCTAGCCCTTCTACCTCTTGGGAACACTAACTGGTTAATTCAGGAGTTTTCTGTGCCAGACTCATTTCTGTTGTTGACTCTCCTCAAACTCCAACTACCACTAAGCATTGTAGGATGCTAGCTCAGTACCATTTGTATGAGGATCTCTCATGTTGGTATTGACTCAGGAATCTACCTTCTATAGATCTAAAGGATGGAGCAGCGTTGACTACTTACAAAGGTAAGAAATTGAGAAGTAAAAAGACAAAAGAAACTTTCTACTTCTCAACTTATCCCCAATAACAACTATTCAAAAATATTTTCTAGTTCTTAGTTGAAAAGGCAGTTAAATTACCATACCTTTTACTGTTCTTTATTTACGTGGACTCTAAATAAATGAGATTTTAGTGCATAAATCAGTGACGAAAAAAAGTATACATATATTAAAAAAAAATTTTTTTAAGTAGGCTCCATGCCCAACATGGGGACTGAACGCATAACCCTGAGATCAAGAGCTGCATGCTCTACCGACTGAGCCAGTAGTATGTGGTATGTATATGTCACATGTGTTAGAATTTTGGCCATATGAGTAGAGAGCATTCTTGTCTTACAGATCTCTATTTCTTTAGACTCTAGTACACTGTTTTGCACATAGAAGGCATTCTTACACCGTTGTTAACAAAACAGTTATGTCTCATCCTATGCTGCTTCCTAGTACCTAGTTCAGGGACACCTCTTCTTTGGCTAAATGTAAGGAAACTACAAGTGGAGCCAGGGGGGAACATACCTTTTGCAGGAACAGTTATCTTGTCAGTACGTTTTACAGCATCTTGCTTGGCCTCACTCTGGGTCTTTGAAGCCCAAGGTCTGTTGTAGGGATCCAGTGTCTATTTGCAAGAGGCAGAGGTGCTCACATAACAGCACTAAAACTCAATGACCCCTTTTCTTTCCTTTTTCTCCCCCACACCAGGGGGGACCAGAAGCCCCCAGGTACCCACCCCCACCCTCTCTGCGAACTGTTTAAACGGAAATCACCTGTGGAAAAGGTAAACACATGTTAGAGCAAGTACTAGCAATAGATAAAATGAAACAAATAATCAGGTACTCAAGGAATCAAAAGAGGCAGAAGCCTCACTTACACTTGTCATGGTGTTTAGTTACAGGCAGGTCCCCTGGACTGAGCCCTGGGGATGGTGTCTCCTTTGTTGGTATCTCTTGGCTCTTCAGATTGGGGCTCCTGCCCATATGAGAATGTTTCATTTTCCAGCTTTGTAATGCAGATGGGGGTATAGACGTTTGAGGGGAAGGAGGGCGAGAATGGAAAGAACAGTGGGCATGATACCTACCTGTGTGTGCTTCTTATTGTGCATATGAGTGAAGAAGTCAAACATGGTCCCACAGATGGTGTTGCAGTCTTTGCACCAGTGATTGCCAGCATCATAATACTCATAGGCAGCAATGGGCTGATCAGAATGCTTAGTAGCTGGCTGGAGGCTCTCAGCAGGCTTGGGGCTCTTAGTATGGGAATTCTCACTGTTTATTTTGGATTCCTAGAGGGAAAACACCTGCACTCAGAAGGAATTCAAGGTAGTCTAGACCTGTCTTCTCTCAGAAAAAGCAAGCAGCTTACCACTATAATAGATACAGGGCCATATGACCGTATTTCCAGGGCCTAAATCTATATAAACCAGGGAAAACCCGAGAAATCTGTCTGCAAGGCTCAAACAGAACTAGACTCCATAGTGCTGCCTTACCAGGGAGAATACATCATAATGGCAATATACTTACTTATGTATCCCAAAATATTTAGAAAAATACTCAATATTATGGAAACACTGGCTGCCTCTGGAGAAGGAAGTAGAGAACAAAGATGGACAGGAGTCTTTTTATTATATACCCTTTGGTAGATGTTGAATGTGTTCTCTATGCAATTAAATATGTTAAATTTAAAAATCATAATGACAACTACGAAGAAAAGAAAAAACAATATGGAAAAGGTAACTGACAGGTTAAGCAAATGCAGGAAAACAAGTCAAAGTCACATCCAGGGACACAAAACTGGAAAGCAGGGTGGGCACTGTGCACAGATAAAGCAGACAGTCATCTACATGGAATGACTTAAAAGAATCTGGGTAAAATATTTCAAACTGCCTAAAATACCATCTTTAGAATTTAACACCTTTGAGTTAATGTGAATCCTCTTTTAAAACATATCAACTCTCCAGATTAAGTTATCAGTAATAAATACTTTAATATGAATTCATGTGTCAGCAAGCTGGGAATAAGGTACTTAGGAAGTGAGAATCTTGGTTAATGTTGAGGAGTGAGGCACAGAAAAAAATAATTTGGAACACAGGGAGGGTAAGTATGAATGAGGAGACAAGGTCAGAGAACTAGGCACATGGGTTAGTAGGGAGAGGAAGATAGGCTGGAGAAAGAGAAACAATTAGGACTTCAAAGAGAATCTTTCCTTATTAGAGTCTTATTCAAGAGTCACTAAAGAGGGGTGCCTGGGTGACTCAGCTGGTTAAGCATCTGACTTTGACTTACGTCATGATCTCCTGGTTTGTGGGTTCAAGCCCCTCATTGGGCTCACTGCTGTCAGCGCAGAGCCCACTTCAGATCTTCTGTCCCCTTCTCTCTATACCTCCCCTGCTTGTGTTTCTCTTTCTCTCTCTCTCTCAAAAATAAATGAACATTTAAAAAACTTTTTTAAAAAAAGAGTCACTAAAGAAATCACACCCAGCAGGTAAGGGATGGGTTCGTGTATACACTGCTGGCAAGTACTGACTGGCGCTATCTTTCTGAAAAATAATCTAGGAATACATATTACATATCTCAAAATTCTTCATACCCTTTGACCTAGCAATTCTACTCCTTGACATTTATCCAAAGTAAACAATTTTGTCAAACAGGAGGTTATTTGACTGGTTAAATAAATTTTGGTATCCATACAATAATTTCAAATTAAGGTCATTTAAAATATTATAAGGGCACCTGGGTGGCTCAGTCACTTAGGAGTCCAACTCTTGATTTCAGCTTGGGTCATGATCTCATGGTTCATGAGATCGAGCCCCGTGCAGGGCTCTGCATTGACAGCACGGAGTCTGCTTAGGATTCTCTCTCTTCCTCTCTGCCCCCCTCGCCACAATTAAATAAACTGTAAGAAAATATTTTAAAAATAAATTATAGAAATCTATTTATTAACATGGCAAGATGTTCATGATATACTGAAAAAGCAAGTAACTAAATACATTTGAATAATCAAAAAGGCTATGCAAATAGGACACAATGTCAAATATCATCTTATCCAAACAACTTTCTGTAACTACTCATATTCCTTTATCCTGTTTTTTTTTCTTTCTTTTTTTTTTTTTTTTTAGGCATTTATCATCACCTAACCTGTACTTGCTTTTGTATTATCTTTTTCTATTTCATGAGAGTTAGGACCTTGTCTATATAGTTCATTGCTATACTTCCCTCTATCTAAAATAGTGCCTGTCACTTTCTTGGGAGATCAATAAATATCTGTTTAACGAATTATAAACAGAAAATGAATAGCTGGAATAATATACACCAAGGTATTAATGACAGTTGTCTCTAGCTAGATGAATTGTGGACTTGTGTGTGTGTTTATTTTTACGAAATGAATAGAAAGAAAACCTCAAGCCAGCTATGCATTTTAAAGTGAGGCAAAAACAGAAAAAATACCAACCAGAGGAAGGAACAACATTCCTTACTATTGAAATGAATACTAACTTGTAACATATCCATATTAGCTTCAGTGAAAATGAAGCCAAATTCAAATCAAGATGACAGGCCATCATGGGGCTGGTGCATAAATGGACCCCAAACGATGTATAAGTCAACTATAAAGGGTCAGAACTTTTAAGTTCTTCTCCCATCAAAGGCCCTGAACTCAATGACCCTGGTATAAAAAAGAGCATAGTCCTACCTGGTTGAAAAGAAGACTCTCCCAGGAAGGCATAGAAAAATTAGAGCTTGGACGATAGAGGATACAGAATATCCTCTTCTCTACCTCCCCAACATTAACTGAGCACCTACTATGCCCTAGACAAAGTGGATACCATGGGAAACACAAAGATAAATGAGTTTTACTCTTTTATTCTCAGGAAGTTCTTACTTAGTGGAAGAGACAGGTGTGATAACAGACATGATCTTAATTAAGTTTTAAATAAGATAGAATGAAATAAATCTTATACGGTAACCATAATACATTATGAGAGAGCTCACTACATATTTAATATATTAAAGAAGGGGTGGGGTGAGGCACCTGGGTGGCTCACTTGGTTAAACGTCCGATTTTGGCTCAGGTCATGATTTCATGGTTCATGGATTCAAGCCCTGTGTCAGGCTCTGTCTTGACAGCTTAGAGCCTGGAGCCTACTTCAGATTCTGTATCTCCCTTTCTTTCTGCCCCTCCCCTGCTCACGCTCTGTCTCCTCCTCTCTCTGCCCCTCCCTTGCTCACTCTCTCTTGCTCTCAAAATGATTAAACATTTTAAAAAATAACTTTTAAAAGTTTATTTATTTCGAGAGAGAACATGAGTGTGCACACAGGGAAGGGGCAGAGAGAGAGAGAGAGGGAGGGAGGGAGACAGAGAATCCCAAGCAGGCTCTGCCCTGTCAGTATGGAGCCTGATGCATGGCTCAAACTCACAAACCATGAGATCATGACCTGAGCTGAAACCAAGATACAGCCGCTTAACCGACTGAGCCATCCAGGAGCCCCAAAAGTTTATTTACTTTGAGAGAGTGTGCATGTGAGTAGGGAAAGGGCAGAGAGAGAGAATCCCAAGCAGGCTCTGTGCTGTCAGCATAGGGTCTAATACAGGGCTCTATCCCACAACTCTAGGATCATGACCTGATCTAAAACCAAGAGTCAGACACTCAACCAAATGAGCCACACAGGTGCCCCAGCCAGTATGAAATTATAATGAGCAAGGGGAAAAAGAAGCATGAAATGAGGCTGAAGAGGTAGGTAAGGGAGTATTACAATCACTGGCTTATACTTGGAGAAAGGATTAAGAGTATAGCCATATAAGCAAAAATTAAAGGTGGCTTGAACTTGGATGGAAACAAAGATGGTGAGATGGATGAAACTGAGATTTACTTTGCAGGGAGAACTGAAAGAATCTGGCATTGATTTTGTATGGAGCAGTTAAGGAAAAGCAGCACTAAGAAAGCTTTTCAGGTTGTTGGCATGAAAACTCTTGGACACTGGGGCCCTTGAGATGGGTTAACAATGAAGGCAGAAAAGAGGGAGGTTGAGCACATCATTAGTTTGTTTAGTTTAGTTTAGGGTATGTTGACTTTGAAGTGTCTATGAGACAATGAAGTAGAAATGGTGAGTAAACCATTGGACCGCAGGTTTGGATCTCAACAGACTCCTTTGAGTTAGAATATAAAACTAGAAGTTGTCAGCATGGTATTTCAGCGTAGACCTGAATGAAATGACCTAGGGAAAAAGCAGAATTCTGGAGAACTGGGCTATGACTGATTCCTGAAGAACTAAAATATTTAAATATCAGGCAAAACACAATAGGCAGCAAAGGAGACTAAGCAGCAGCAGCCAGCATACTAGGAAGAAAAGAAATGTGAGAGAAGCCAAGGGAAGAAAGCATTTTTAGAGAGAGTGCTTCCCTGTATTAAATACTGCTTTGAAAACTAAAATGTATTCACTGGCTATGCAGCATGGTGGTGACCCTGTTGCTAACCATGAACCCACAAAATGGTATACATAAGTTACAAGAAGATTAGAAGCCAGGCTGGAGTGGGTTAAGCAATAAAGGCTAGAGCAAGAACATGGGGGGCCCTGAATGCTGAGGATTTGGGATTCTATTCTGTGGGCAATGAGAGCTGCTAAAATTCTGAAGTAGAGTCCTGTTGTCTGACCTACGCTTTACAAAAATAACTTCAACAAGAGTAAGAACAGGTTGGAAAAGGAATCTAAGAAAATGGTTAGAAGGCTTCTTTAGGAGCCCATGGAAATAAAAGATATAACAGAAACAGAAAGGGGCACCTGGCTGGCTCAGTCAGTAGATCATGCAACTCTTGATCTCATTGTTATGAGACTGAGCCCCACACTGGGCATGGAGCCTACTTAAAATTAAAAAAAATTTTTTTTAAAGAAATGGAAAAGTTGAATTGTTACCTTGCTATTTGAAGAGGAGCTTGAGGATGATGACACTTTTTCTGGGCTCTTAGATTTTTCTGCTTTCCCAGCCTTCTCTGTAGTCTCTTTACTGTCATTTGAAGACTTTTGGGATTTATCCAAAATGTTTATTCCCAAGATCTGAGCCACTTTGTCCAGTTCAGACTGCTTCTTTTCTGCCTCTTCTGCTTCTTGTCGAAGTTCTGCAATGTCCTTCATGATGTTATCCTGAAGCCGACTCACCTCCACCAGGAGTGGGTCTTTGTGGCCATCCTTCTCCCTTCGTTTCTTGCGCAGCATTTCTCCTGAGCAGATGAATGTCAAAAGAAAGAAACACAAGGAAAGTAAGACAGGTCATTTTTCTGTTACAAGTAGTAATCTCCCAAGAGTCTATGGTCAGAAAATCTTTTCCCTTACAACTTTCCTTTATAAAGGCAAGAAAGACTCTCCTATCACATGGGCTAGTTTAGGTGAAGCTTCTATGGAGGTAAAGGATGAGTGATTACATTATCTCTTATGTAGGAGTTATTAGCTAAGGATCTACAAGCAGGCTTCAGGAGATCCATGAATCCCCAAAATGGTATATATAAGTTTATGTGCATTTGTCTTTATGTTGTTAACTATGAATCCAGTGACGGTCTTCTTCAGAGAACCAAGGAATTATTCAGAGGACGAAAAGAATTCAGTTACATATTTGACTTTACCTGATTTAAGGACCCTTTACCAGTACCTACACTGAGTGTTAGGTTTTGCCTCAGGTTCACCTAATGTTATCTCCTATTCCAAACAGAAGGTCCTCATGAAATAATCTTCACAGGATTAATAACTAAATTTCTTATCCATAAACAGTCCAAATCCAAACAGAAGAAAGTGTATCTTCTCTCACTCTCTATCATTCCAAGCTGTCATCAAGCTGTAATATTTAGAAGCCTTATTATGTTCTTTCCTCAGTGTGCATGTGAATTCCTAAAGGCACAGGTGAAGAGATGGAATCAAGAGGCATCATGGAACATCTTTTTGTGCAAAAAATAAGGAAGTACTTAAAAAATGATGGAGACATATCAAAGGACACAGGAGACCCTTTAAGGGCTCCCACTGGCCAAATCTGGGGCAATTTGGGCATGAAAATAAATGACAGTATATAATTATAACTTGTTAAATGAAGAATCCATGACTTCACACCAATATAAATGACCAAGAGATGGGAGAGGAGGGATGGGTAGGAAGCTCTTCATCCTAGTAGAAAGCCAACTAATAAAGGTAGAAGGAATAATGAGATTAGAAAATCACTATTTAACAACCATCATAACAAATGATTTAGGCAAGAATCACCAATGAATGCTCAACTAGTGAGAGGAAATTTGAGGACTGACTAAACATTTACACAGTCTAGAAGTATCTCTCCTATAAGTTATTAATTATAAAGGGTAAAATAATAACTTTGCAGCAAAGAAATTCCTGAAGACACCATCTTAACCAAGTGATCAAAGTTGATATCACCAGTAATGGGACAAATTAATACATGATACAAACTCAGCATCACTTCTGTGATGCTCTTGTCAAAAATGCATAACCTAAATTTAATCATAAGGAAACATCAGACAAACCAAAATTAAAGGACATTCTATAAATATGTGACTTCTTTTCTACAATGTCAATGTCATGAACTGTAAAGATCCAGGAAATGTTATAGGAAAAAAAAAAAAAGAGTGAAAGAAATGACAACTGAATGCAACGTATAATTTTCCATTTTCTTTTGCTTTAGGGCATTATTAGGACAGCTAGTGAAATATAAATAAGATCGGTAGACTAGTAGTACACTATGGTTAATTTCCTAATTTTGATAAGTGTACTATGGTTATACAAATGAATGCTTTATTGTTAGGAGACACACAATGAAGTTACTTAGGAGTTAAAGGAGTATCATATATAAAACTTAAAGAATTCAGGAAAAATCACACACATACACAGATTAAGAGGAAAAAAAGGATATAGAAAATATGGTAAAATGCTAATAATCATGGAGAATATCTGAGAATTTTTACACTATTACTGCAACTTTTTATGAGTCTAATTAAGCCAAATTTTTTAAAAAGTGAGGCTTCAGATCACTGAACTTATCTGAGAGTCCCCACAGTTCTCCATTTGGGTCTCCTACTCAAGTTACTACAAAAAGGCACTTATGCACAGGAATGTCTGATACCTTGTTGTTTATGAAGCCGCTCCAATTCAGTCCTGAGGTAGTACATCTTTTTTTGGCGAGCTTCCCGGTCACTCTTTAGCTTTTCCCTCTCTTCAATAACCTGCAAAGTACATAATAGTGTCCTTCAGCCTCCATCATTCTCCTTTTCTACTACTCTCTTCTGTAAGTCCTCATGCCAGATGATACCTGAATCCAAGGACCCAAATGTCTACACAGAGAAGTTCTGACTTCATAACAAAGTTGGTATTTCATTCTGATCCAAATTCCAGAGTAGAATTATCCTCTTCAGAACTACATTGCCCAGAAAGCATTATTTTTATGCAGGAAGCACTGTACTATTAATGTTAACCTAAAGGCACTGACAGCAACTATTAGACAGTGGTTCTGAGCTCAAAGGGAACCATCAAGAAGTGAACTAATGAGTGTTACAGGTGACACATTGTGTTAGTTGCATTACATACATCAATTTATTTAATCCTCATGACATTATCCTTGTTTTACAATAAGAAAACTGAGGTTGTGAAAGATAAAGTAACATATCCAAGGTCATACAGTAAGAAGATTTAAAATCCAGGTATATTAGATAGATAGATAGATAGATAGATAGATAGATAAAATCCAGGTATATATAGCCTAAAGCACACATTTCAACTGTATTACTACTAGTTGATGGAAAAAACAAATATAGTTTGTATATAATGGACTAATGTGGAAAACCTGTATATTATCAGCCCTGACTTAAGTGCTAGGTTCTTGAAGGGGAAGTAAAAGGAAAGCACTCAATCTCCAAACAGTGTCTGTACAGTCTCAGGTTTTGTCTATATTGAACCTTTCCCTCCTCTTTTCCAAAAGGCTTCAACAGAACAAAAGACTGAAGCTCAGAGTATCTAAATGCAATAAAAAATTAAGAGGTGATTTTTGTTTTCTCAAGAATCAGCTAAATTTCTTTTAAACTGGAAAAAAATTGGCCCTCTAATTTTTCCTTTCCTTCTTTTTCTTTAGGTTTTAATTACTTTATTAGCAAACCAAATTTAATATATTACATTTTTACGCTCCTAAACAAAGTGAGTCATTAGTTACTAAGGATCTTTACGTTAAGAATACGCATTAATTTTTCCATTTGAAATTCTGCTATTCTGTATTCCTCATCCCTAATTTTTACCTGCTGTTTTAAAATATCTAGAATTATTACATCATTACCCCAGCCAGTTCCCTTCTTATACCTGAGAACCCAATGAACTTTGTAGTATAAAAACTACTGTTTTTTTTAAGTGTCAAAAAATATGTTGTATTCTTGGACTCTAAAACAAACCAGAAAAAGCAAAGCTGATTTTTTAATTACCAAGCAACAACCAGGTATTAGCTTTTAACCCACATAATCACGACAGGAAATGGATCCAAAATTCACTAAGATGAAAACACATTTACTGATCGTCCTTCACCCAATCCAATTTTGGTTCCTCACTCCCTGACGAGGTCATATTGAAAACTTCAAGGCTCTCAACTCCTACCCATAGTATTCTAAGGCCAATAATTCTGATAGAGAAATAAACTTAAAAAAGAAGTCAAGAAATCACAGTGGGACCTAGGGCTAGAATTTAGTTTAGTCCTAATGAGAAAATGTGAGAAAAACAGAGGGAGTATATACATTACTTAGAGTGAGGACAGCAGCCTCCAAAAACTTAAAAGGGCCTTACACCCTCTGAAAGGCAAATACCAATTTATGTTAAAATAGAAGACTCAGGCACAGGATGCCCAAAGCTAATATTCACCTTCTGCTTCTGGGAAGCACGGTTCTTCTCATCAGAGATCTTCTCCGGATTATATCTTATGAGTGATGGGATGGACACCTGGACAGGCACTTGAGCAGTAGGAATTGAGCCTAGCACTGACTCCTCCTGCTTGGGCTCATCAGGAGTCACAGTGGGGATCACACGGAGATTGGGACGGCTACGAGTAGGCTGTTTGGTAACTGGCATTACCCTGTGTGGTTCAGGTAGAGAGTGGTTTGATGGTTGAGAGGCAGGGTACATGGGCCACCTGGAGGCTGCATATGCCATGTAGTGCCTATAGGCATCAAAGGAAGCAGGGGGAATGGCAGGTCCCTGATAGTTAGGAGGTATCCGAGCTGCAGCAAACTGAGAGGCCCTTGGCATATGAAACTGTGATAAAGAAGCAGGATGTGGAAGTCTAATTGGGGCAGATGGGGCTGATGGTAACATGCATCTGACTGCCACAGATGACTGAAACCCACTGCCAACCACCTCTGGTCCTGCAATATGACCCACTGAATGGTCAGACTTTAGGAATGGGGGGCTGTTTTTTGTGAGCAGGTAAGGGTCTACAGGGGAGACTGGATGTGGATGGGACACCTCTGGGGAGTGGGTATTGCTATGGTGTGCCTCTCTGCTCTCCAGTCTGTGAGGCTCTGAGGAGTGCCGATCAGCTGAGAAATGGTGGTCAACTGAGGAACAGCGTTCTGCTGAAAAGTGCCGGTCAACTGATGGACGGCGGTCAGCAGAGGAACGTGATGGTTTCTTGCCATGAAGTCGTTCCTGAGTGCGTGCGGCCAGTTTACTAATCTCTGCTACCCCAATATCCAGCCCTATGGTCTTGAGCAAGTCATGAATCTTGGCATATTCTGGATTGGTGTCTTCTATTGATTCTAGTTTTACAGCTGGAGCTGAAGAGGGCAGGGAGCTTGCCTTCTGTCTCATGACTTCATTCTCAGAGCTCCCAAGGGGCTTTGGTGGAGATTCTGCCTTTAAATCCTCTTCTTCGTCCCCATAGAGAAATTTCTCCTCATCCTCAATGTCAGGGAAACTACGGCGCCTTTTTTCCTGTGTACTGGTAGAATCTGCCAACATGCTCAAAATGCGGGAAAAACCACTGCCATCCTGGCTAGCTCTCTCATGGGGCAGCAAGAAGTCTGTGTGTCGTTCAGGCCCCTCAGGCTTCATATTCAATTTTTCCTTGTGGCACAGAAAACTTCCAAACTTCTCTCTGAGAGGACTGTTGTCTTTGGGCATCCCAGGGAGGGGACCCCATTGATAGAGGTTGCCCTGAGGTTCTTTCAAGGTAGTCTCTACCATAGTCCCCTTGTTTTCAATTTCTGAGGCAAAAGCAGCAATAGCACCACTTAGTGGAAGAGATGGGTGACCAGAGTAGACAGGGTGATCCTGGCTGGGGCTGGTATTGCTGGAAAAACTCTCAAGCTGTAAAGACAGACACAACTGATTTAGCCTCTATGTAGAATCTCAGAAAACTAGTAACTGAGACAAATACTTAAATAGTTGGTTCTTCTTGAATAAATAGGGGGATGCTAAGTATGAATGAAAGGGAGGTACAGTATCCTTAGGCAGGTTCAAGATTTGGGTCTCCATCTCTCCAGATGCTTCTGCTGTAGCAAGGGGAAACAGGAAATAAAGTAGATTGGCATGAATCTTTACTTTTGCCCATTTCTTGTACTCCTTACCAAGCAATACGAATTCAAAAGGATTTTAGAGATATACTCTAGCTTACTTGTTTTTTTTCTATGGGTCCCTCAAAGGGGGGGAAAAACATATAAAAGTGGAGCCACTTTGAAGTGAGATAAGGAAACTCTGAAACCTAACTGATCAACCTCCCCTTGCTTCCTTACATGCCCTTAGGTACTTCTCCAGAAACTTTTAGCTCCTAGGAGAATAGCTAAAAACTAGCGTTCATGCTTGACCATCTTTTCAAAGATGAGGAAAAAACATCAGGGCCCAGTAACTTGTCTAAAAATCACACAGCATGTAGTGGCAGTGGGATCAGAATCACCTGGTTTCTGGTCTAGTGCCTAGTGTCTACTCATAAATCTTTTCTCTAAAGAGAAATGAGGAAAATTCAGATCATCTACTCTCTTTGCCCTTCAAGCTTCACTTCCAAGAAACCCATATTCAAAGATTCCTTGAGGGCTATCCAATTTAGAGAAAAAAACTTTCAATAAATACTCTCCAAAATGTTTACTTAGCCTAATATATGACAATAGAAGCCCTCCACTGATGCATTATGAGGCCTACAGTTTACTCTGGAGAATCTTGGAAGATACTATATTACAAAGATACCATTAGGGACACAACCCTCAGGAAAGTAACTGAGTTTTAAGATATTAGAGGGACAAGTAAGAGATTCTAGAAGAAATGCAGCAGAGACCTGAATGGAAGGCTCCATGTCCACCTCAATCCGTTTCTTCAGAATTGACTTCTTGGGCATAGCGGATACTTCCTCAGGGCGATGTAAAGAATACCCTGGCTCTGATGTTGTTAGGACACCTGATAGTCCAGGAATAGAACAGCTAGTGTCACCACCATCAACTCCCACTAGCTCCTGACTCAAGCTCCTACTTCGTTCTTCCTCTTCTTCTCGTTTTCGCCTGGCAAGGTCCAGCTCTCGAAACTCAGGATCTAGAAACCTAGGGCTTGGGCTTCGTCTACGCTGTCGATAGTTGCGGGTCCCTGATGAAAAACCTGAGTGATCACCGCCCATGCCATGTATCTTCTCTGTGTCATCATAACGGGGCCGTTTGGCCTCCCGGCTCCTTTCCTCAGGTCGTACAGAGTAGGAGCCTTTGAGTTTATCTCTATTCCGCTCTGTTCCCCGCAACAGCTCATCATGACAACTGATATGGGGACTATAATCAGAACGATGCAAGAAAGTTTCTCTTGTCCGGTAGTCCTCATCAAGTTGTCCCAAGAAGGGACTGAGAGGTCCCTCCTCCCGAGAAATATATCGTTCAAGACCTCGAGAGCACTGGGAACTTCGAGTGAAGACTGAATCATCAGTCAGGTCATCCCTGAGGAAAGAGACAAGCATCAGTGAATACAATGGACTTGGAAAGAGCAAGAGCAAACAAGCCTCTAAGAGGCTGACATTCAGCAAGGGGGCTACAGAATGCTTAGGACAAAAGACAAAAATCATGAAATCCAAGAACAAATCTATGGAACATTTCTTCTCCCTTTCCCCTGGGCATAAGCAGCTTCAATCTCTAACCAAAGGGAACTATTACTATCTATCTAGACAGAACTTTTAGGCTAATCTCTTTGACTAGACTTTGGGGATGCAGAATATCACGAGAGGGTCTGGGAGATGTGAAAACATCACTACCAGACTACAAAAAGTGTGGGTTACACAATTCCATGCTAGTTTAAATTCTAGCTCTTTGCTATCAAAAGTGTGGTCTCAATTAGCAGCATGAGTATTACCTAGGAACTTTTTAGAAATGTGGATCTCAAGCTCCATCCAGGCCTACTGATTCAGAAACTGCATTATTTTAATAAGAGCTTCAGATGATTTGTATGCACTTTTAAATGTGAGAAATGGGAGCACCTGGCTGGGTGGCTAGGTCAGTTAAGCATCCAACTCTTGATTCTGGCTCAGGTCATGATCTCATGGTTCGTGAGATCAAGTCCTGCACTGGCTCTGGTGCTGGGTGGGGTGCCTGCTTAAGATTCTCTCTCTTCCTCTCCCTCTGCAACCCCCTCTCAAAATCATTAATCCATAAATGAAATGTGAGAAATATCAGGCCAGGTCAATAATTTTCAAGCTGTGTTCTACAGAGACTCTTAAGAGTGCTTAGGAGATGCCTAAAGGAAGGACATGCTAAGAAAGCAGAGCCTGCATGACTCTGGGCCTTCCACCTCACTGAAATCATACTGGCCCCAACTTTTACTGTTTTAATGTAAAGTTCTGTATAATATTTGGAAAAGAAGTATTTCACTGTGGGGAAGATTTTTTTTTTTAAACTACTGAGCTACCTAATTGGCACGATTTTCTCACAAGTTTTAGAAGATTCTCCAATGCTCTGTTTTGCTAGGTCACGTATTAAAAACCATAAAATCCCTTTACAGCCTGTTTTGTTCTCTCTTTTCTACTTTGCTTGGATATCCACAAGCACTCTGCTAATCCTGGGTCTATGAAAAAGTATGGAATGATTTGGCTCACTATATATTTTTATTTTCATAGAAATAAAATGGTCTTTAAAAAAAAAAGAAATAAAATGGTCTTGGACCTTTGTGGCACAAAGATAAAAATACAGGATGGGACACCTGTCCTTTCAGCTCAGAGCTCTTTATAACACAAAATCGTCCTAATCTTTTTGGGTACTATGGTCACAGAGTTTCTACTGTCCAAAAAAGAAAATTTCTGATTCAATCATAGATAGAAATAAAGATCCTCCAGCACTCTAACTTTTAAGTAATCTGAATGAAACATTTACATGTCATGGCACCTGGGTGGCTCAGTTGGTTAAGCATCCAACTCTTGATTTCAGCTCAGGTCATGATCTCACAGTTCATGAGCTCAAGCCCTGCATTGGGCACTGTGCTGACAGTGTAGAGCCTGCTTGGGATTCTCTGTCTTGCTTTCTCTCACCATCCACCCCCCGCCAACTCCTGCTTGCACGTGTGCTCTCAAAAATAAACATTTTTTAAAAATGTATGTGTCATTCACACTCCACTCACATTGGTGTTTTCTAGTTTCTAGTATGTACTTTTGTGTTTTGTAGAGTTTCTGAGAAATAACTTTTCTTTGATTTTGTTTTTTTTTTTAGTTGCTTTCTCTGGGACTGAGCAGAACATCAAAGAGTTGCCTTTTCTAGAACTTTGTTCAAAGTTTTAGACCTGGGTAACAGCTATAAATAATTTTACGAAAGACTACCATAGATAAACTTTATCACTTCCTCTAAAAGAATGCCACCCATGAGAATCCAGGTTCCTGTTACCCACCACCTCCCCAAGAATCTGGGGAATTTTGAGGTCTCGATATAGTATAAAATAGGAAAAATTGGAATGAATCAGGGATGATCTCTGAAATCAAACATAACTAGAGTAATATATTTTACTCTATGGGTTTGTCAGCCATGAACACGCCTATTTTCAGGGAGGAAATGTCCATGAGCCACTCTATTATTACAACACCATCTACCATGAAAAAGTCTCTGATTGTATTAGTGTAGAGGAAAAAACACAGGCTCCATGGGGAGTGGCAAATTCATCCATACTTCCATGTTCAGCTCCCCACTAGAACTATTACATATCACCACCAAATGGCATACTAGCTCAAGATCTAATCTAGCACTAAATATCAAGAAGCTAGAAATAATGAGATGACTCCCAGACAGTATCAATCCAGACTTGTAACCTTCAGCAAAAGAAGGCAAAAACAACACAATGAAAAAAGGTATGTTAACAGTTAAAAGAATAAACTATCATATGTATATCATGCATATATATCATGCAATACAGAAATCATTGATTTCTATACAGGCAGAAATCAAGATGCTTATTAGAAGCTCATGTCTTCCTTCCCCAGGTCTCCCAAAGGATAAGAGAAAGAACTGGCTACGGTAAAAGTGAGCCCTAAAAAGGGTCCCATCCTCTGTAGCTTAGAATAGTCCAGGGACAGACTCTCTCTGAAAGTTTTAGTTAAGTCCAACTCTTTTCTAAGGTTTTAAATAGTGTATAAGGTCTATCTATTTAAAAAACTGACAGGGTGCCTAGGTGGCTCAGCCAGTTAAGCATCCGACTTTGGCTCAGGTCATGATCTCATGGTTTGTGAGTTCAAGCCCCTCATCAGGTTCTCTACTGACAGTGCATAGCCTGCCTGGGATTCTCACTTTCTCACTCAAAAATGAATAAATAAACTTTAAAAATAAATAAATAAGTAATTGATTGTTGGATTGCTGGATGGGGACATGGGGGCTCACTGTATTATTCTACTTTTTTTTTTTTTTTTAAGCTACTCATGAATTGGTCAGCATCTCATCTAGCAAGTAGATGGGAGCTCCCTCTCTGTACTTTTGTATTTATGAATTGCATTAAACAAGTAAAAAAACATATAACATATACCCACATAAAACTTTGTACACCAATGTTCACAGCAGCATTATTCACAATACCCAAATAGTGGAAACAACCCAAATTTATCCATCCAATCATCTCTGATGAATGCATAAACAAAACACATACAATGAAATATTATTGGTAACAAAAAGAAATGAAGTACTATTATATGCTACAACATGAATGAATCTTGAAAACATTATGCTAAGTGAAAGAGGCTAGTCACAAAGGACCATATATTGTATGATTCTATTTATATGAAATGTCCAGAACAGGCAAATCTATAGACAGAAAATAGATTAGCGATAAGCTATCGCATGTGGGGGGGGGGGGGGGGGACAACTAATAGCTAAGAGTGCAGGTAATAAAACTTTTCTAAAATTAATTGTAGTAGTGGATGCATAACTCTGTGAACTCAGTGACTAAAAGTCACTGAACTGCACACATTTTTTTTTCTTTAAGTAGGTTCCATGCCCAGCATGGAGCCCAGTGCAGGGCCTAAACTCACAACCCTAAGCTCAAGACCTGAGCTGAGATCAACAGTTGGGTGCTTAACAGACTGAGCCATCCAGGCACCCCTGAACCATACACTTTAAAAGGGTGAATTTTACGGTATGTGAATTATAGCTCAATAAAGCTGTTAAAAAATGTATATGATTAAGAAAAAAAAGAAGAAAAAAGACCCTGTAGAGTCCAAACTTCCCATTCTTCTGCTCTGATTCCCTAAAATGCCTGGAGAAAGCTCTTTGCTTCTGTCTTTTCCCTAAGGCAAATCAGAAAGAAAAAATTCTGCTCTTTCAACCTAAGTCAGGGCAAGGAAGAGTTAAGATAAGAATTTTGTGACTGCAACGTGCAGACTACTTTGTTAACAGGGTAAACTGAACTCACATCCACAAGTCTTTAGAAGCTTAAATTAGAGCACGTGCGCTCTCTCTCAAAATAAATAAACTTTACAAAAAAAAAATAAGGGAAGAGAAAGATTATCAGGGTCCTAGGAAAAGTTTATTTTTAAAAATTTTAAGTAATCTCTACACCCACAACCTGGGGTTCGAACTTAACACTCCCAGGAACAAGAGTCCCTGGGAATGAAAGTGGCATGCCCTAGTGACTTAGCTAACCACGTATCGACAGGAAAAAATGTAAAGCACCTACATACAAAGGATGGAAATGGCCTGTTTCATTAGCTGAACTGGATACACTGTCAGGAGACATCATGAGAATGCCAGTGGTCCTATGGCCTGGTATTACTGGACAGTAATTATCCACACAAACCATATAGAGAAAAAATACAGGGGACAAAACAATATAAAGAATGGGTTGCTACCTCCTTTTATTATTATTTTTTTCCTTAAGTAATCTCTATGCCCAATGTGGGGCTTGAACTCATGACCCCAAGATCAAGAGTTGCATGCTCTACCAACTGAGGCGCCCCCGATAGCTCCTTTTAGAACCTTAGTCTCATTTTCTCTAAAACAGACTTGTCTCTCTGAAACACATGATTCTGGGAAGACAATTACTATCCCAAACTCCCTAAAAGGCAATTTTTAATTTTTACAACTTAAAAAAGGACAATTCACTATCTGAAGCACACGTGCATAACGAAGCTTATAGAAAGGGGAGGTGACAAGAGGAAATGCTATAGTTATCTCAAAACCTTAACAAGGAAGGAAGAGAGTCACACCTGGCACCACCTACTCAATCATTTCCCAAAATAGAAGTAGCCAGAAGGGCAAGGGCTTTTGCCTCAATTAAGGGATACAGTCACATAACTTAAAGCCCTATGTTCAGAAGTTTCTTTTTTTTAATGTATTTTTTAATGTTTTTAGTTTTTTTTGAGAGAGAGATAGAGCATAAGTGGGGGAGGGGCATAGAGAGAGGAGACAGAATCTGAAGCAGGCTCCAGGCTCTGAGCTGTCAGCACAGAGCCAGACGGGGGACTCAAACTCGTGAATCACAAAATCACGACCTGAGCCCAAGTCGGACGCTTAACCTACTGAGCCAGCCAGGTGCCCCATGAAATTTCTGTCATATGACACAGAACTCTCCTGCCTTGGTCTGCCACATCAAATTGCCACTGGAGCTTTGAAGTAAATATCACCAAAGAGTAACACTGGTCTTCAGACTTCCTGCCCAGCCGTCCCCCACCTGTCTGCCTATGTTCAGTGTACCACTACATGGACAGTCTCAGTTTGAAAGAATATTACATTGACTTGTTGCTACTGCTAATCATTTGTGAAAATTCCCAATATGCTGGGCAGAGACCACAACAGACATGGTTCCCAGCTCTCAGAAAGCACTTTCCCTGTACTCCCATTCTTATTTATTTACTTTTGTGAGGTGAAAAACACCTAATGTGATTAGTTAACTTCCCATGTGGTGATGTTCCTAATACCTAAGATCTACATTTAATACTCTGTGGAGTGTATTTGTCTGCCCTCAGCATTCAATAGTTGCAAAAACTGAAATTAAACATTTTTAAAGAGCTTTAACTTTTCTACTAACGCTTAATATACTTAATATACTGAATTTAGATACATGTTAGATATGAATTTATCTAAAACCTTTCTGAATCTATATTTCAGCCTGACCAAGCTGAAAACGCCATTTAAAAAAGATTTCCTATTTTGTCCAGAACTTTCTTTTGTAGAAAGGATCCTAGTTCCAGTACTTTAGAATCCTTACCATCTCAATTGTTTACGTATGTCCTGTTTATGTCCCCTCAGCCTTCCCCTTTCTAGATGGACCAGGATGACATTCTAAAGTCTTTTCTTCTATGTAATTCTTTCAGCAACAGAGTCTATGTCAATACACTCTTCCCACTTAGAAAGCCTTTTCCAATGCTATACTTTGTACTGGACACAGGGTGTAACTTCAATGCTGGCACCACTCTTTCAAATACATTATTCAGAAAAAAGCAACTTTTCTAGCTTCAAGCACTATTATAGTGTGCCCTACCCCAAATGAAGCCTACCTGTCCACGTCCTCCAGATTATCCACTGGTGACCCCAGTCGATCACTAAGCCGCCGCCGTTCTGGTATGCCAACACAGAAATGGTCATTGCCAACAGTGATTCTTAAGCTCTGTTCCAAAGAAGAGTCAGAACGCAGACCAGGAGAGCGTCTCTACAAAAGTAAAAGATAATGTAATATTCTATAGGATCAAGACATCCCTATACCCAAAAATGTACTCCTCAGAGGTCATAAAATTGTCACCCAAAAAGGAGAGAAATGACTATGGTAAGATACTACTCCAAAAATAAAGCATGTTTTTAAAAATTATCATTTTCTTAGATGAAAGACCACACTTCCAAGCCTCCCAATCAGAGACCTCTCATTCTTTCATTTACTAGTACTGGGCATGGGACTAAAAGAGTAAATTGAGTCTGTTCTCAGAATCTATACATTTCTGGTGAAGTAAGCAAGTAACAGGTTTTGTGTGTTTTTTAAAGTACTTCTGATAGCAGTAAGTGCTATAAAGTCATTAAAAAGTGATAATATGAAAGAGATTAGAGAAAAGGAACTACTTCAGATAGGATGGTTAAAGACAGCTTTTTCTGAGGTGATATTATTTCACCTGACCCTTGACTGATGAGATGTCAGCCTTGCAAACAGATGGAAGTATGTTTCTGGCAAAAAAAACAAGCTGTGGAATGAGCTTAGCATGTTCTGAGTAACAGAAAGACAGCCAGTGTGACTGTAGCAAAGTGACAGAAGAGAGGAAATTTGGATTTTATTCTTAGTGTAGTAATAAACCACAGAAGGAGTTCAAGCATTAGAGTGATATGATCTGACTACATTCTTCCTCCAGATGCTTGCATTGCTCCTACTCTCATCTCATTCAAGTCTTTATTGAAGTCACCTTCCCAAGCCTTCCTTGGCTACCCTATTAAAAATGATGAATTCCTTTCTGTTTTTGTTTTTACTTAGTACTTAATCCCACTTAATATGCCAAAATATTTTACTTCTCTTATTGTCTGACTCCCCCTGGTAGAATATAAGCTCTACAAGGGCAGGGGTTTTTGACCGTTCACTGTTATATCCCCAGTGCCCAGAACAGTGCCTAATATGGTAGATATTGAATAAATACTTCTCAATTGTATAAAATGAAGATTAACAAAAATTATCTTGATTGCTAGGTACAGAATAAACGAGGTGGTAACAAGAATGGAATGTAAAGGAAACTAAGGCAATAATCCACTCAAAAGGCAATAGGGCTTAGACTAATGGCAGGTGGACAGTTTGGGGGATGTATCTTGGAGGCAGAGCTGACATGTTGACACATGGAGTGAATCTGACGGCTTAGACTTGGGAGAAGGGAAACCATCACTATCTCTGGCTGAGCAATGGGTGATGTCACTGACTTGAGAAGAAAAGCTTGGAGCATTGAAGAAAAGGGAGGCTGTGGGAACTAGTATTCAATTTTCTTTGCTTCCTCTGTAGAACTTCTTGCTTCCTCAGACTATAGCTGCTCAGCTGTGAAAATCTTAAGATAGTGACAAGTCAATTCACCTACGACCAGAGTACCTAGAGCACGTCAATACTCTTAGAGAGCCAGCAGAGAAAACAGAAACTTTGTCATGGGTTTTTTTTTTTTTTTTAAATTGATGAACTGAAAATAAAAACAAATTCCAAAACACCAGTCCCAGGCCAGAGGCAGTTATGGTGAGGGGTCAATATTATGTCTAAACTTCTATCTTTTTTAAAAAAGATTTTATTTTTAAAGTAGTCTCTCCACCCGATGTGGGACTTGAACTCATGACCCTGAGATCAAGAGCCCTAGGCTCTACAAACCCAGCCAGCCAGGTGCTCCTAAACTGAACTTCTTAACCTCATGTCCCATCCCTTTAGCAGGGAAACATAACCGTTAAAATTATGGATGGTGGGAACCGGGTACGCATGGACTGAATCACAGCTACACCGCTTCTTAGTTGTATGACATTTTTTAAAGTTGCTCAAACCTCTCTGGATACCTCAGCTATTCAATAAGACAAAATTTTAACTTCCTCGCCTCAAAGGGTTGTGAGTGTTCAAAGGAAATGTGTAAATGAAGGTCGAAGCATAATCCTGCCACATAACTCAATAAATGGTGGTACTTATTAATGACTGTGTGTATGCACAGTTCATTTCGGAGCAGCGCCAATTTGCTAACAGTTTACACTCTAGGTGTCTTCGCTGATGAGGTTTAGGCAACCCTAACTGGCCACAAAGACATTTCAGCTTCTTTTCTAAGATCCACGGGGCAGCTCAGGTCTTAAGGGGATACCAAACCACGCAACTCTGAGGGAAACATCGACTACTGAACAAGTACCAGGCACACAGTTTGGAGGACATTCCCCTCGCCCTGGCAAACTTTTCCGCATCTCACCCAGAGTGAGACAAACAGCCTATTCCTGAAATGATGCACTGCCTCCCGAACCAGGCGCCCGTCTGGGTCCCGAGTCCGTTATTGTGTAAAGCGGCTCCCAGGGCTGACGGGGAACCTCCAGGTTCGGACGTCGCCGAGGGACCCCGAGGGGGGGGGTAGAGGGCCTTCGATCCTGGGACTCTGGCCTGGAGGCCTTGGGGCGCCTGTGCTGCGGGCGTTTCTGAAAGCGGGAAGCCCGGGCGAGGGGGCTAGGGTATAGAGGGAGTCCCGGTCGAGGGGTGGGATTACCCGGCTGCCGCTGTCGCCTGGATGGTCTCCACGGCCGTCCCGGGCGAAGTCCGCGCGGGACTCCCCGCGGCTGCTGCCTCGGAAACCGGCCGGGCCCGGCGGGAAGAGTCGTCGGCCCCGCGGCGGCGACGGGGAGCCGCGACGCGCCCGCGGCGGGGAGGGGGAAACGCGACGACCCCGCGGCGGGGACGGCGAGGCCCGGCGGCCGCGGGGCGGGGACGGGGAGCCACGGCGACCCCGCGGCGGGGACGGCGAGGCCCGGCGGCCGCGGTGCCCTGAGGGCGAGCGGGGACGGCGAGCCGGGTTCCGAGACGAGGAGGAGCTGGAGGGCAGCGGCGAGGTGCGGCGAGCCGGGCCTGAGGAGGAGCCGGAGCTGCGGCCGGTGCGCGGGCCGCCCCCGCCGCTCTCTTTAGGCCGGTGCGAAGAGACGGAGGAGCGGGCGCCGCTGCGGTACATGGCTCCGGCAGCAGCAGCCACGGCAGCAGCTCCGACCGGGGGGCGCCCTGGACGCGGGGCCCCAGCGCGCCGCCGCAGCTGCAGCCACGGCCGCCACGCGCCGCCCCCGCAGCCGGAGCCGCCCCCTCCCCTCGGCCCCGCGCCGCCGCTGGGGCCGGCCGAGCGCGCGGCCGCTGCTGGCGGTTGGAAGCGCGAGCACGCGTCCGACACACCCCCCCGCCCTCCGGGGCTCCCCGCTCCTCCACTCAGGGAGCGGCCACAAGAGCCTGAAGTGGGGAGGAGCGCAGAAGCCCGAGCGAGGCAGGGCGAGGGGAGGGGAAGCGGACGCGCGACCTGCGCCCCGTACGCTCCGCCTCCGAACCTGCAAGATGGCGGCGGCTGGGCCGCCCACTTCCCCGTCCCCCGGCGACCACGTGACTTCGGGAGCCTCCGCGCAGTTAGGCCCGGGCGGAAGAGAGGATTAGCGGGAGCTGAACTGGCTTTTCTGGGGTTGCTCGAGGCGTAGGGTGACATCTGGTAGCATCTTCGCCCTTCTCCTGTCCCCCAACCCTGTTACTTTATGTGGAGACGATAAGTGGTTATAAGTGATGGGAATATAAATAAACCCAAAACGTTAGGTATGGAGAAGGTTATGGCACTTAGTGACCACCAACGCCCCGGACCCCACAGAAGACGCATCATTTTACTTTCCATTTTATCTGATCTCTGTCGATTGAAGTTGGGGACGGAGAAATGCGGAATGGGGACGGGTTTGGGGGGCGAGAGTCAAATCCAAAGCAGACATCAGAGTAAATTGTTCTTTCAACCAGAATTCATACGGTCATGGGGAAGGTCTCATTGCCAACGGGTCCATATCATGACAGGAAGACTGGAGAGTTTTTTGAGCGATTCAGATCCTCCAATCTAGGACCAGAATTTTCCTGGACACCTGACTGTAGTAGTCCCCAGTCTCAGGGCCTGCATACTTAATACAAAAGTCAAGAAGTCAACACATGAAAGAAGAAAAACCATGGTCAAAACAGAAAAAAAAGTTGACCTTAACCAAACTCTTCCAAACAAAACAATGCTTTGACAGTTTTCATCTATCAGCTAGAAACACAAAATGTGAAATTGGTATGAGAATTAGACTTCTGATTCCCAAGCAAAGGCAGAACAAAAAATTTTAAACATGAAAGATTTCTATCTTCTAATTCATATATTACAACATTAAATTTAAAATATATCCAATTTCATGACGTTTGCTTATATCATAGCTCTGTAAAAATAAATTTTTTACTAGTTAATTTCTCTTGCACTCAGCTTAGTTCCCTCCTTAACATTACAAGCTTGCTCCCAATAGGCATTTGAATTTTTGATTCCTGACTTTTGGGTTTCATGGCTTAAGGTCTTCATCATGTCAAGGTTATTAATGTATTCTGCATATTTTTTAACACTTGAATGATTTTGTTTTCCATATTTAGTTTATCTGGGATTTTACGTGTGAATTCCCCCATAATCAATTCATTAAGTTAAAATTTAAAATTACTTTTCACAGGTAACCAATTTTGTTCAAAACATGAGTTGGGATTACCTGTATAGTGGGAAGTAAGTGTGAGGGAGTGAGTTACCCAGCTAATGAATGAACCTTGCCAAGTGTTCACCATCCACGACTCCGCCCATTTTCTTTTCTTTTAGTTGTGTAATTTAACAGTAAAGAGATTTTGTTAATGGGATTTCCTTGTGAAAAGAAAACAAAATATCAGTATTGATGATGGAAGTAAAAGAAAGTAAAGCAGTCTGAGAAAGCAATGGCTCTTAACCAGAATATATGAGTTATTCATATATTACTCATTATTCATATTTCACATATTATTCATTATTATTCATGAATTCATATTATTCATTATTCTTATATTATATTATAACCATAATATATGAATGTAAGGTTTTTGTACAGTTTAGAACATATTTCATAATGTGTGCTGTGCAGTAGAGACCTCTACTCAGAGATTTGATTATACCAGCTAAGTAGCATAAAAGACTTGTCAGATTGAAAATGGGGAAAATTCCTGCTCAGACTATAACCTAAGGCCCGTTTTTTTTTCAATATATGAAATTTATTGTCAAATTGGTTTCCATACAACACCCAGTGCTCATCCCAAAAGGTGCCCTCCTCAATACCCATCACCACCCCCCCTCCCTCCCACCCCCCCCCATCAACCCTCAGTTTGTTCTCAGTTTTTAACAGTCTCTTATGCTTTGGCTCTCTCCCACTCTAGCCTCTTTTTTTTTTTTTTTTTTTTCCCTTCCCCTTCCCCATGGGTTTCTGTTAAGTTTCTCAGGATCCACATAAGAGTGAAAACATATGGTATCTGTCTTTCTCTGTATGGCTTATTTGACTTAGCATCACACTCTCCAGTTCCATCCACGTTGCTACAAAGGGCCATATTTCATTCTTTCTCATTGCTAAGGCCCGTTTTTTAAAACAATAAACTTTAAAACTGCCTCTGAACAGCAGACAGCCCAGGTAAAATATCATAAGAATGTATAACTGCTTCTATGTATGAAATGTCTCTGAGGCACAAGTCACAAGACACTTAAGCTTAAGTTGTCTTCCAGGAACTAAGAGGCCCACTTTCATCCAGTTCAGACGGGTCAAGACCCTCCTACCCGAAGGTGTGTGGGGCCCGCACAAATCTCCATAGGTGACATTTTGATGTCAAGGACCCTGAAATCTCCACCCCCTAATCTTGTCAATACCCCATCTTTGAGCATGTGATATATGAAGAAGCAAGATGATGGACTGTGCCTGCATAGATCAACAATTCCCTGACCTTTATCTCACCCTCTCTAGCTTCCAATCATATCCCACCACACTGTCCCTAAAATCCCATAAATACTCAAGAGACTTTTTTTTCAGGAAAGGTGATATGAGACCTGTTCTCCGTCTCCACACTTGGCTGCCTTGTGAATAAATTCCTTTCCCCGCTACATATCTGCAGGTCTCAGTGATTGGCTTCTGTGCATAGGGCAAACTGAACTGGTTAGGTAACAACTGAAGGGTGACAGTCTATGTAAGTTAAATTGCCATATAAAAGAGTCCAGAGAAGGGGTGCCTTGCTGGCTCAGTCAGTAGAACACGTGACTCTCAATCTCAGACTTGTGAGTTCAAGCCCCCATATTGGGCATGGAGCCTACTTTAAAAAAATAAAATAGTCCAGGGAAGATGATTTTAGTCATCCCTGGGTTGGTGAGATTCAGAGATCTGGGAGACTTTAGCAGGGCTTATTGATCATCTGTGTTTCCTCTCACTTAGGGCACAAAGAAAAGGACATTTCCTTCCTTCTTTCAGAAAGGGGGTCACGTGACTATCTCTATCCACTATAGACTGAATGGAAGCACTTCCAGGCTCTATCAGAAAGGAATGGTTATAAGATTTCCATGCTCTTTCCTCCTTTGCTGTGGCAAATGAGGAAGCCACATGTTACAGATGATACAACCTGTCAGCCTAGGTCCCTGAGTGACTGTGTAAAACAGAGTACCACCCCCAACCCTGAGTTGAACATACACTATGAGCATGAAATGAAGCTTTGTTGTGTAAAACACTGAGATTTTGAAGGATAATTTGCTACCACAGTACAACCTTGACGAATGTGACCATTATGAAAATGTTTTTTTGGTTGTTTTGTTTTGCATCTGTATTTTCTGACTCTAAAAATTAAAAATCTATAAATTAAAAATTAAAAATTTATAAAAATTAAAAATCTATAAAATTGTTTGAAAAAATAATTAAAAATCTGCCAGAGGGGTGGTGCCCTGTCTTTGTATTAGCCTAAACATGAATTTCAGTTACTCATGTTTTTGGTGGGATCTAAACAAACATGAAGAAAAGTTAAAAGATGTTCACAGACACTTGGAGTCAATACATTTTATTTATTTTTTTACACTTGATCTTAGCCAAAAGACTGAGAAGCAATTATTATTATACTTTTTTAAGATTTTATTTTAGGGACGCTTAGGTGGCTCAGTCGGTGAAGTGTCCAATTTCGGCTCAGGTCACGATCTTGTGGCTTGTGAGTTCAAGCCCTGCATCAGGCTCTGCCCTGATGGTGCTGAGCCTGCTTGGGATTCTCTCTCTCTCTCTCTCTCTCTCTCTCTCTCTCTCTCTCCCTCTATCTCTGTGACCCTCTCCCATTCATGCATGTGGTCTTTCTCCAAATAAATAAACTGAAAAAAATAATAAAGATTTTATTTTATTTTTATTTATTTATTTTTGAGAGAGAGAGAGAGAGCAGATGAGGGGCAGAAAGACAGGGAGAGAAAGAATCCTGAAAGGTTCCACCCTGTCATTGTGGAGGCCAAGACAGGGCTCGAACTCACAAATATGGAGAACATGACCTTAGTCGTAATCAAGAGTCAACGCTTAACCGACTGAGCCACCCAGGTGCCCCTAAAGATTTTATTTTATTTACTTATTTTTTTAATGTTTATTTTTGAGAGAAACAGAGTGTGAGCGGGGGAAGGGCAGACAGAGAGGGAGACAGAATCCAAAGCAGGCTCTAAGCTCTAAGCAGTCAGCACAGAGCCCGACAGGGGCCCAAACTCACTAACTGTGAGATCATGACATGAGCTGAACTCAGTCGCTTAACCGACTGAGCCCCCCAGATGCCCCTAAAGATTTTATTTTTAAGCGATCTCTACGCTTAGCGTGGGGTTCGAACTCACATCCCAAGATTAAGAGTCACACACCCTACCAACTGAGCCAGCCAGACGCCCCTGGAGTCAATACATTTTAAATCAGGATTAGTTAGGGGCACCTTGCGTGGCTCAGTTGGTTGGGCATCAGACACTTGATTTCAGCTCAGGTCATGACTTCTTGGTTCATGGGATCCAGTGGGAGAAGTCAGGCTCTGTGCTGACAGTTTGGGATTCTCTCTCTGCCCCTCCCGCTTCCCCACTCACGCCCACACACTCTCTTTCTCAAAATAAATCAATAAACTTTAAAAAATTGATAAATTAAAACAAAATAAATCAGGGTTAGTTATACTCTATATCAAATTCTCCTCTTCAATCCTTCTCCCATACTGAATAGCTATTTTTACCAAGGGATTTGGCCTCCATGGTGTAGAATTGCAAAACTCTTCTGCTTCTCCTTCACATCTGCCTTACGCATAGTTCTTTCCATGTCCCGCATGAAACCTCTTGCAGATTCCTTCACTTTTTAAGTACTTTTCAGTCACAAGAATAGTCTCATTGCAGTAGTGAAAATGTTTTGTCCAGGGTAACAAGTACCACTCTAAACCTCAGTTTATGAGGTTCTCCCATTCCCCAGTTCTTGCCTGCTACAGATGGGAAATTTGCTGTGATGAAGGGAGGAATGCCAGGCTTCTCCACATCCCTGCCTTTACTCCTCAGTGTATATTGCTCCTCTCCCACTGGCCAGCTGCTGTTTCTGAACTGCCCTCCTCCAGCATTTGGTGCAGGAAAAGAATGGATTAGGGGGAAAGGGCCGTCTTTCCTGGGTGGTGCAGAATACTGTTATCTTTGAAAGTTGGTTTCCCATGCACGTGGAGGATTCACAAATGTTGGCTCTTTCTCTTGTATGTCACCTTTGTGGGCTTTTTTATGGCTCTCCTGTTGGGACCTCAGTGATGCCTCTTCTCTGGTTGACTGCCTGTTACTTTTCTCCCCACAGTCCCTGGCCTTGTAGAGATTCATCCCACATAAAACTCACTCTCCTGGGGTCCCTTTCCTCTTTGGGCACACATCATGGGAAAGATCCTTTCATTTATTTGCTTGTTTGTTTTAAGTTTTTATTTAAATTCCAGTTAGTTGTCATACAGTGTAATATTAATTACCGGTGTACAATCTAGAGATTCAACACTTACATACAATACCCGGTGCTCATCACAAGTGCACTCTTTAATCCCCATCACCTATTTACCCTGTCGCCCCATCTGCCTCCTTTCTGATAACCATCAGTCTGCTCTCTATAGTTAAGTGTCTGTTTCTTGGTTTGCCTCTCTCTCTCTTTTTTCCCCTATGCTCCTTTGTTTTATTTCTTAAATTCCACATGAGTGAAATCATGTGGTATTTGTCTTTCTCTGATTTATTTTGGTTAGCATAATACTCTAGCTCCATCCATGTTATTGCAAATGGCATGATTTCATTCTTTTTTTATAACTAATATTCCATTGTATATATACACCATATCCTCTTTATCCATTTATCGGTTGATGGAATTTGGGCTGTTTCCAAAATTTGGATGTGATAGATAATACTGCTATAAACATTGGGGTGCATGTGTCCCTTTGAATTAGTATTTTTGTATTCCTTGGGCAAATACCAAGCAGTGCAATTGCTAGATCATAGGGTAGTTCTATTTTTAACTTTTTGAGGAACTTCCATACTGTTTTCCAGAGTGGCTGCATCAGTTTGCATTCCCACCAACAGTGCAAAAGGGTTCCCCTTTCTCCACATCCTCACCAACACCTGTTTTTTCTTGTATAGTTGATTTTAGCTATTCTGACTAGTGTGAGGTGACATCTTATTGTAGTTTTGATTTGTATTTCCCTGGTAATGAGTCTGTTGGACATCTGGATGTCTTCTTTGGAGAAATGCCTGTTCATGTCTTCTGCCCATTTTTTAATTGGATTGGGAAGGATCCTTTTAAAATGATTCCATGTTGGTTTCTTTGTGGGGACACTTGGCCCACCGGACCACTTATGCATCTTTGCCCTGCTAACAAGGGCAGTGCAGTTCACTCTCTATCCCACACACCTTACTTGCCATGTCAGTCAGCTGGCATCTTGCTTTTGAACTTCCTCAGGTGGGAGTTAGGATATCATTCCCTATGGACTTCCAGACCCCAGGAGATATATGCCAAACATTCTGAGAGGTGCTAGTGGAAGCCTCTAAGTCACTTGGCCTTAGGCGAAGGGAACAACCCTTCTCCCTCCCCAGAGTGGCAAAGAGGAAATTCAGAGCCCACAGGTAACTCCCAACACAATCCTCATTCTCATATACAAACTGTAGAACATTAGTAAAGCTGGCCAACTGGATCACAATCTCTTCCCTTCTCCCTTTGAGGTGGATGGTGGGGGAAGGGGGTGCCTGGCATCTATTGTGTTCCTTTCTGCTTTTGAGGCCTTTGCTGAAACTCCAAAGACAACAGGGAGAATCTAATTAACATCCTATCACAACTGCTGTCTGTCACCAGTTCAAGAAATTCTTACTAGACCCCCAATGAAAATGGTGAAATGGGTACACACACACACACACACACACACACACACACACTGCAGCAGACGTATAGCAATGACAGATAAAACCTGAAAAGGGAAAAGAGACCTAGACTTTAAGACACAATACACCTTCCCTGTGAATATGTGCAAATCCACAAACTTCCGAGGCTTTGAAATAAGTCTAGATAGAAGTAAGGGTAGCTATCAGAGATTTCACTCCTGTGTGTGGAGATATAAGTGCCTCCCAGGAAGTGGAGGACCTGGGCCAGGTTTTCAGCTTGAAGCCAAGGACACTCCAACCCTATGTGCAAACTGAACACAACTATTGCCAAACCTCTGCTTGGGGCTATAGCTTTATGGGAAGCTGTGTGCCAAGTAAGCAGGAGAACAAAGTTGTTGAGTCTTTAGATGAGAACTGAGCTTAGGCACTGCCTGTTCGGTGAGTGGAATGGCTGTACCTTTGTATCACCAGCTCCTATATGCTAGCAATAACCAATTAGAAAATATGATTTTATGTTAGACATGGTGGATTCAATCCATGCATTATCACTATTAAGTCCCTAAACCCCTCTAAAATGACAGTAAATGTTTCATTTGTCTGTTTTTTAAGGTGTATACTCCTACATGCAACCTGTAAATGTGAGGGAGATAATGCTCCATGGTGTGGAATTTTGACCAGTGGGAGACAAGAGCCTGTGAATAATTTATCTCCATTTCTGCCATTATCTCACCTCTCCCAGGATGGTTTTGAGAAGCAGTTTGTTTATTGAGGACACGGTGTCCAAATCCAGCAATCACTTTCATTTAGTGGCCGCCAGGTATCTGATGAAACATCCTCCTGTTGTTTCTCCTTTCTTTCCTGCATCACTCTCCTTGTCCCTCACACCTGCACCCTGGACTCCCTAATAATACAATGAGGCTCCGGTTTAGGGAGAACCAGGCTAACACAAATGACAACAAAAAGAATGATATACTTGACTTCACCACAATGAAGAATTCCTGCTCATCAAATGGCACCATTAAGAGAATGGAGTTGGATGGGAATGCAAGCTGGTGCAGCCACTCCGGAAAACAGTATGGAGGTTCCTCAAAAAACTAAAAATAGAACTACCTTATGACCCAGCAATTGCACTACTAGGCATTTATCCACAGGATACAGGTGTGTTGTTTTGAAGGGACACATGTACCCCCATGTTTATAGTAGCACTATCAACAATAGTCAAAGTATGGAAAGAGCCAAATGCCCATCGATGGATGAATGGATAAAGAAGATGTGGTATATATATATATATATATATATATATATATATATATATATACACACACACAATGGAGTATTACTCGGCAATCAAAAAGAATGAAATCTTGCCATTTGCAACTACATGGATGGAACTGGAGGGTATGATGCTAAGTGAAATTAGAGAAAGACAAAAATCATATGACTTCACTCATATGAGGACTTTAAGAGACAAAACAGAGGAACATAAGGGAAGGGAAACAAAAATAATATAAAAACAGGGAGGAGGACAAAACAGAAGAGACTCATAAATATGGAGAACAAACTGAGGGTTACAGGAGGGGTTGTGGGAGGGGGGATGGGCTAAATGGGTAAGGGGCACTAAGGAATCTACTCCTGAAATCATTGTTGCACTAGATGCTACTAATTTGGATGTGAATTTTAAAAAAATAAATAAAACAAGTTAAAACAAAAAAAAAGAAGACATACAGATTGCAAGTATGTGCATAAAACAATGTGCAAACATCAGGAAAGGTAAAGTAACAGTACAATGAGATAGCACTAGAAAACTATTAGAAAGGAGAAAAAACTGAAATTTCAATTACTGGTGAGAACACAGAGTAACAGGGGCACTCATACATTACTGGTGGGAATATAAAATGATATATCAAATTTATAAAACATATATACTTTCAAAAAATAGGTGTGTACACGTTTAAAATTGTTATATCATCTTGGAAAATTGACCCTTTCTGTCATTTTTTAATATCCTTTTTATTCATGATAATTTTCCTTGTTCTAATGACTATATTGTCCTTATACCCATTGTAGTTTTTTCTGGCTATTTGAATAGTATATCACTTTTACTTTTTTTACTTAATATAATTTTCCTTCCTAAAATATTAACCATATTCACATAACATGGTTGAATACGATTTTCTTAATCCACCCTGAAAATCTCAGGCTTTTAACTTGTATATTTAGATCATTTTCCTTAAAATCATTGCTAATGTGAAAAATAAATAAATAAAAATAAATAAAAAGTCAGTATGGCTCTAAATCATACACTGATATATACAGAAACTTAATACAAGGAAAGAAGCATTTAATATCACTTCTGCTGAGATGCCCTCACTGACCATCTGTAATAAATTAGATTCCCCTTGCTGACATCCTTATAATATCTCCAGTATAATTATAATTGCTTGTTTAATATCTGTCAGCTCTGTGAGACTGATGGCCATGTCCATTTTGTTCAAACTTGTAAAATCTACATGTAGCACAATACCTGGTTTATAGTAAAAAATACATATTTATAGTCAATAATTTTGTAATATATTTACTGTGGTGAGAATTTGGAAATGTGTAAGCTGCTAAATCATTATGTTATACACCTGAAACTAATTTAATATTGTATGTCAACTATACTTCAATTAAAAACAAAAAATAAAGGGGCGCCTGGGTGGCGCAGTCGGTTGAGCGTCCGACTTCAGCCAGGTCACGATCTCGCGGTCCGTGAGTTCGAGTCCCGCGTCGGGCTCTGTGCTGACAGCTCAGAGCCCGGAGCCTGTTTCAGATTCTGTGTCTCCCTCTCTCTGACCCTCCCCCGTTCATCTCTGTCTCTCTCTGTCTCAAAAATAAATAAACGTTAAAAAAAAAAAAATTAAAAAAAAAAAAACAAAAAATAAAAATAAGTTTAAAAAAAGAGAATGGAGTTGGAAAAGATATGGTACACGTAAAAAGGACTCGTACATACAATATATAAACAACAGTTAAAATACAAGAAAAAGACAGACACCTCGATCAAAACATGGACAAAATATTTAAGTGCTCAAAAGTAGAAATCCAAATGGCTAGGAAACATGTAAAACCTCACAAATAATCATGAAAATGAAAAGTAAAACCATAATGAAATAACACTTTACACTTACTAACAGGGCTAAAATTCCAGATGTTGGTGAGGAGGTAGAACAAAGGACATGCACATACACTTCAGATGGGAGTGTAAGTTGGCACAGCCCCTTTGAGAACAGTTTGGCATTATCTGCTAAAGTTGAAAATGACTATTTAATTCTATTCCTAAGTATATATCCTAAGAAAATCATGTGCAGGTATACTGGGAGATGTGTGTAAGAATGCTCACAGAGGGGCTCCTGGGTGACTCAGTTGGTTAAGGGTCCAACTCTTGATTTAGGCTCAGGTCATAAACTTCTGGTTGTGAGCTGTCTCCTAACAGTGCAGAGCCTGCTTGGGATTCTCTCTCTCCCCCTCTCTCTCTGCCCCTGCCCCACTCACATTCGTTCGCTCTCTCTCTCCCTCCCTCGCTCTCAAAATAAATAAGTAAACATTTTTTTAAAAAAAGAACCCTCACAGAAGCTTTATTTGTAATAGACAAACAGTCCACATATTCTTCAACAGCAAAATGGATTCACTTTGTATGTTTATAGAATGGCATACTATACTGAGTTGAAAATGAACGAACTGCTTAATTCAATAACAGAAATAAATCTTAAGAACAATATTGAGCCAAAGAAAATAGATACAAAAGTACTACATACTGCATGATTCCATTTGTAAAAAATTTTCTAAACTGGCAAATTAAACTATAGTGAATAGGAGTGCATTCTTAGGTGGTACATTATAAAGAAAAGTAAACTGAAAACCCTAAGAATCAGCATGGTGGTCATCAAAAGTGTGGAAGGCACTGTGATTCAGGAGAATGGAGAGGGGTCTTTTGGAGTGTTGACATTGTTCCAGATCTTCACTTGGGTGATTGTTTTTCCACAGATATCAGTTTTTTCATAACTTAGTAAACTGCACATTTATGTTTTACGCACCTTTTATGTACAGTATGAAAATTTTTACAATATAAAAGGGTTAAAGAGAGAAGACAAAACTGTAGCCTATGAGATTTGAAGTCCAGATGATATTATTTTTGTGCTAGCAAGAAATTTATGTTCCTCAGATGTGGTAGCCAGCCTCCAAGATGGCCTCCCATGATCTCTGTCTCCTGGTATTCACATCCTTGTATAGTCCCCTCCTATATGGCAGTAGGTTTGGTCTGTGTGACCAATAGAATATGACAACTTATAAAATAATTTAAAAACTAACATTAATAGGGGCACCTGGCTGGCTCAGTCTGTGGAGCATATGACTCTTGATCTCAGGGTTGTGAGTTTGAGTCCCACATTGGGTGTAGACATATATAAATAAAATCTTTTTAAAAAATGAACACTAGCAACAATATGAACAGCTAACACAAATGTTTATGAAACAGCTAACATTTACAGCAATGTATCCCAAAGTGTAATATATACACCTGAAGTAATTCTAGAGATTTATGTAAAACAAACTTTTGTATGTTAATAGACAAGTGTTTGCTTAATTGATTACAAAATGGCTTGCTGGGGTGCCTGGGTGACTCAGTCAGTTGGGCATCCAACTTTGGCTCATGTCACGATCTCACAGCTTGTGAGTTTGCACTTTGGATTCTATGTCTCCCTCTTTCTCTGTCCTTCCCCCCCCCCAAAAAAAAAAAACATTAAAAAAATTTTTTTAATGGCTTGCTGAAGCATCTGAGTGGCTCAGTCAGGTGAGTGTCAGACTCTTGATTTCAGCTCAGGTCATGATCCCAGGGTTGTAGGATTGAGCCCCACATTGGGCTATGCACTGAGAGTGGAGCCTGCTTAAAATTCTCCCTCTCTCTCTCTCTCTCTCTCCCTCTGCCCCTCTGCCCTGCTTGTGCACTTTCTCTTTCAAATAAATAAATAATGAATTTAAAATGGCTTGCATATAAAATTTATATCTTCATAGATATTGCTAAAATGGAGGCAAAGTAAAAAGAAGTTAAGGTGATTTTTTAAAAGTTTATTTATTTATTTATTTATTTATTTATTTATTTAATTAATTAATTTATTTATTTACATAATCTCTATTCTCAACCTGGGACTCAAACTCATAACCCCAAGATCAAGAACTGCATGCGGGGGACCCCTGTGTGACTCAGTTGGTTAAGCATCAGACTCTTGATTTTTGGCTCAAGTCATGATCTCACGGTTTGTGGGCTCCAGCCCCATGTTGGGTTCCATGCTGTCAGCTTGGAGCCTGCTTGAGATTCTCTTTCTCCCTCACTCTCTGCCCCTCCCCCACTCACATGTGTGCTCTCTAAATAAATAAATGAATGAATAAACATTGGGGCACCTGGGTAGCTCAGTCAGTTGAGTTTCGGTTTCGGCTCAGGTCATGATCTCATGGTTCATGGGATAGAGCCCTGCATCAGGCTCTTCTCAGGTGGAGACTGCTTGGGATTCTCTCTCCCTCTCTCTCTGCCCCTTTCCCTCTTGCACTTTCTGTCTCTGTCTCAAAATAACTAAATTAACATTTAAAAAATGAGTAAACATTTTTTTAAAACCTACTACCAAAAAAAAAAAAAAAAAGACACAAAAAAAGAGTTGCATGTTCTTCAAGTGAGTCAGCTGGGCACCCCTAAGGTTGACTTTTAATGTTAAGGAAACTGTAATACTATGGTATTCTTCTTCTTTTTTTTTTTTTTTGGTTAAAGTTTATTTTATTCATTTTTGGGGGAGAGGGAGGGAGAGAGAGAGAGAGAGAGAGAGAGAGAGAGAGAGAGAGAATCCCAAGCAGGCTCCAAGCTGACAATGCAGAGTGAGACATGGGGCTCAATCTCATGAATCATAAGATCATGGCCTGATCCTAAACCAAGACCTGGAGCTTAACCGACTGAGCCACCCAGGGGCCACCAAAATCAATTGTATTTCTATATACCTATGGAAAGAAACTAAAATTTGAAAAACAGGCCTATTTTCAATAACTTCAAAAAATTCCAAGTACTTAGAATAAATCTAATAAATGAAGTATAAAATCTCTTCAGAGAAAACTATAAAACATTAATAAAAGTAAGTAAAGAAGATCTAAATAACTGGAGGGATATACCATATTCGTGGACTGAAAGACTCAATATTGTAAAAATGTTAATTAACTCTTCCCAAATTGATCTATAGATAGAGTCGATGTAATCCTAACATATTTTTTGGTAGGAATCAACAACTTGATTTGAAAATATGTATGGAAACACAAAAGTTGAAGAATGGCAAAAGCACTTTGCAAGAAGAACACTACCAGATATTAAGACTTATCAGAAATCTACAGGGGCACTTTGCTGGCTCAGTTAGTAGAGCATATGGGGTCATGAGTAAGAGCCCCATATTTGATGTAAAGATTACTTTAAAAAAAAAAGATTTATCAGAAAGGTACAAATTAAGATTGTATGATATTGGCACAATGAGACAAATAGATCAATGACTACAATTCAGAGTTCAGAAACAAATCCATGCTTGTTTTAGGACAAATTTGTCACTGCAGTGCACTGGGAAACAGAAGATATTTTCAGTTAATGGGCTGGGTCTGCTGGGCATATAACTACAGGAGAAAAAAATGAATCTTGACCTTTATCTAATACCATACACAAAAGTTAATTCCAGATTGATATTATCTACATGCAAATTTCAGATTGTAAAAGGTAAAACAATTAAGTTTCTAGAAGATGACATAGGAGAATATCTTCATGACTCTCAATAGGCAAAGAAAGATTTCTTAAATAGGACACAAAAAGCACTAACTGTAAATGAAACAACTGGTATATAAGACTATATTAGGGGCGCCTGGGTGGCGCAGTCGGTTAAGCGTCCGACTTCAGCCAGGTCACGATCTCGCGGTCCGGGAGTTCGAGCCCCGCGTCGGGCTCTGGGCTGATGGCTCAGGGCCTGGAGCCTGTTTCCGACTCTGTGTCTCCCTCTCTCTCTGCCCCTCCCCCGTTCATGCTCTGTCTTTCTCTGTCCCAAAAATAAATAAACATTGAAAAAAAAATTTAAAAAAAAAAAGTGGAAACTTTGGTTGCTCAAAGGACACCATTAAGAGAGTGAAAACATAAGTCATGAAATGAAGGACGATATTTGCAAAACATCCAAGAAAGAGCTTGTACTAGTATAAAAAACTTGCACATCAATAAGAAATATATAGGCAATCCAATAAAAAATGGGCAAAGGACTTAAATAGTCATTTAAGAAAAGAAGCTCTCCGATGGCCATTAAGCATGCGAAAAGGTGCTAAACTGTCTTAGTTATCAGAGAAATGGGAAAAGATACACTGTACTAAACACTTATTAGGTTAATTAAAGGATTAATACAGCCCTCTCATACAGGGCTGGTGGGCATGTAAATTGGTACAACCACCTGGGAAAACTGTTTGGCAGTATTTACTAAAATTGAACATTCTCTATGACCCAGCATTTCCTAAGCATATGCCCATCAGAAATATGCACATATATGCATCAAAAAAGATATATGTACAGGGGTGCCTGGGTGGCTCAGTTGGTTAAGCATCCAACTCTTGATTTCAGTTCATGTCATGATCTCATGGTTTGTGGGTTCATGACCCACATTGGGCTCTGTGCTGACAGTGCAGAACCTGCTTAAGATTCTCTCTCTTTCTCTCTCTTCCCTTCCCCAGCTCACACACGTGCTCTCTCTCTCTCAAAAATAAATATGTAAACATTTAAAAAAAAAGACACATACATAAAAATTCTGGAAATGGATAGTGTTGATAGTTGCACAACATTGTGAGTATACTTAATGCCTTTGAATTGTACACTTAAAAATAGTTAAAAAGTTAAATATTATGTATGTTTTCCCACAATAAAAATGACATACAAAAACGTTCTTATGGCATTATTTATAATAGTTGAGATTTCAACTGTATAATGAACACATTGTAGTATATTCATACAATGGAATACCATATAGCAATGCAAAAAATAGACTATAGTTATATGCAATAATTATATGAATTTCACAGATTCAATGTTGCATCAAAGAAGCCAGACACACAAAAAATACAAACTGTATGATTTTATTTATACTGGGTTCAGAAAGCAGGCAAAATTAATTATGAGGTTTGAAGTTCAATGGTTACATGAGGGGGGCTTCTGGAATCCTGAGAATGTTCTATTTCTTGACCAAGATGTGTTCACTTTGTGATAATTCATCAAGCTAAACACTTAGGATTTGTGCACTTTTCTGTATATAGGTTTCAATTTTAAAAGTTTGTAAAAAGGGGCACCTGGTTGCCTAGTCGGTTAAGCATCTGACTTTTTTTTTTCTTTCAGGACCAATGATCACAAGCTGCCTGGGTACCAAAAAATTATGCTTCTGAAATCTCTTGATGTCAATTCCGCACGAAGAGCAATGGAGCTGCCCTATGTGTGCCACTCACAATAGAAGCCCTTTTTTAAGCATCTGACTCTTAATATCAGCTGAGGTCATGATCTCACTGTCATGGGATCAAGCCCCTTCTCACACACTGAGCAAGGAGACTGCGAGGTTTCTCTCTCTCCCTCTCTCTCTGCCCCTCCCCCTCTCTCTATCTCTCACAAAATAAATAAATTTTAAATAAACAAATCAACCAACCAACAAATAAATAAACAAAAAGTTTACAAAAAGGAGATGAAGACACAGTCCCTGCTCTCATATAACTTAAGGTCAAGATGAGTTGTATGAGAGTCGTATGCTTTATTAATAAACAAACAAACATAAAATTACAACCGTGATAAGTATGATGAAATAAAAGGCATGGGATGGTCTGAGAACATATACTAAGGAGATCTGACATGGCCAGAGAAGTTAAAGAGGGCTTCCCAAATAAGTGATGTTGGTGTTGAGTTCTGAAGATGAGAAGGAGGCAGAAGTGGAGGGTAAAGCCTTCTAGGTAGAGGGAACCCTTTATCTGGGACTTCCCGATATTTTCATTTTTCATTGTCCTTGGCTCTGTCCACTCTAGTCACCTAGTCAGTCTGTACCTATTCCTGCTCAGGACTGAGGGGAATAATTTCTTTTCTTTTCTTTTTTAATGTTTATTTATTTACTTTTGAGAGACAGAGAGCGCAAGCAGGGGAGGGATAGAGAGATAGAGGGAGACACAGAATCAGAAGCAGACTCCAGGCTCTGAGCTGTCAGTGCAGAGCCCGATGAAGGGCTGGAACTCACAAACTGTGAGATCAAGACCTGAGCTGGAGTCGAACGCTTAACCGACTGAGCCACCCAGGTGCTCCAGGACTGAGAGGAATAATTTCTTGACACACTTGTAACCCATTCCTGACGTGAGGTTTGGAAACAACTTGCAAGTTACACAAATTACAGAGCTTTTTTTATTCTTGAATGGTTTGAGAGTAAATTGCTACCTATTGCCCCACTGTTTCTGAGTACTTCAGTAGGTGTTTCCTAAAGTAAGGACATTATCTTACATAACTCCCATACAATATAGATTAACATTGATAAAGAACAACCACTTAACTTGCAGACTCTGCTCAAGAGCCTCTGGTTGTCCCCAAAAGATCCAGATCATAATCATAACACTGCATTTAAGTTTTATATCTCTTTAGTCTTATTCATCAGGAACAGTTCATTTCTTTGCTTGACATTCATGACCTGACCTTTTAAAAGATTATTTTAAAATATTTAAAAGCCACCAGGGCACCATGGTGGCTCAGTTGTTTAAACGTCCAACTTAGGCTCAGGTCATGATCTCATGGTTTGTGAGTTCGAGCCCCACATCAGGCTCGACACTGGTGATGAAGAGCCTGCTTGGGATTCTCTCTCTCTACCTCTCTCTGCTCCTCCCCCACATTCTCTCTCTCTCTCTCTCTCTCTCTCTCTCTCTCTCTCTCTCTCTCTCAAATAAATAAATAAACTTTTTTAAAATTTAAAAAAAATAATTAGATCTTTAAAAACAAAAAAGATTATAGGCCAGTTATTTTATGTGTCTCAATTTGGTTTTGCTGGGATTTCCTTGTGGTTGGATTCACACTATATATCATTGGTAGGAATACTATAGAAGGGATGATATGTTCCTCTCATTGCATCCCATCAGGTGGTGCAAGACTTCAAATGTTCCTTTATAGTGCTGATAAGGTGAACTTTCCCATCACCTGAGGAAGGTGATATCTGCCAGGCTTATCTACTGTGCAGTTTCTCTTTTTTTAGGAATTTGTTAAGTATTTTGCATAGAAGCATTTGAAACTATAATTGTCCTGTTCATTATATAATCCATTCATTCATTTATATCACTATTGGCTTATGGTTTTCGATTATATTCAATGAACTGTAATCTGTTACTATCATTATTTATTTTGATCCTCAAAGTGTCTTCAATTTAGCTAGTGAGAGCCCATTCTGTGTTCTTTTGATACATTTCCATTACTCTTTGAGTACTTCCTTTTTTGGGGGCACAACAAAATGTTCAGCCTATCTTGTACTTTCCTTCTTTCCAGTGGTGGAGTCAGCCATTCCTGCAAGAAGCCCTTTCAGTGAGACATAATACTTAGAATCCAAGATCTACGAAGTTGGTGTGTTCGTTGCTATAGGAGTGTTGCCACTTCTTGGCCTTCTCAGTGCACAGAACTAGAAAATGTATATATACGCGTATACATTTACATATCTACCTATCTTATTTATCTTATCTTTTTTTAAGTTTATTTATTTATTTTGAGAGGGTGGGGGGAAGGGGCTGAGAGAGAGGGAGAGAGAGAATTCCAAGGAGCATTAGCACTGTCAGTGCGAAGCCTGACTCTCAGTTGGAACTCACGAACTATGAGAACCTGAGCCGAAACCAAGAACTGGATGCTTAACCCACTGAACCACCCAGGCTTCCCTTCGTTATCTCATCTCATCTTATCCTATCTATCTCCTTTTTTAAAAAAAAAAATTGTTTAATGTTTACATATTTTTGAGAGACAGAGACAGAGTGCTAGCAGAGGAGGGGCAGAGAGAGAGGGAGACACAGAATCTGAAACAGGTTCCAGGCTCTGAGCTGTCAGCACAGAGCCCGATGCAGGGCTCAAATCCATGAACTGCAAAATTATAACCTGAGCCAAAGTTGGACGCTTAACCGACTGAGTCATCCAGACACCCCTATCTATCTCCTTCTTGAATAACATGGGTTCACAATGATATCTCTAATTACAGTATGACTCCACAGGGCTCCATCTAGTTTCCTCCCCTTCCATACTTGCTTTTCTCTTCTGCAACACTGAGAAACTTGGATCCTTAACGACTTTACTTATTTATCAGCCTTTCTGCTTGTAACCAGTCTCCCATTGCTATCACCACCCCTTCCCTTGTGCCGATACCCTTTTCTCAATCCACTTGGACTCTGACACCCTGTGCCAGGGTGATGTGTGAACACCCTCCTATGACATCCCACATAGGGCCACCACATTCTTTCCCTTAGGGGCTCTAACACCAATCCCAGGCTACCCTTGCCTAGACAACCTCCTTACCTTGTTGCACACGACAAGCCCAGTGATTCTTTCTCTGAGTAAGTTCCTACCTAACATCCATGCCGCCTTTATGGGTTGAATTGTGTCCCCCAGAAAAAGCTGTTGGAGTCCCCCCAGTACTTCAGAACGTGACCTTACTTGGGGATAGGAATGCCCGAAATGCCACCAGATTATTTGCTTTCAAATGGTTAATTTTTTGTTATGTGAATGTTACTTCAATTTAAAAAGAAAAGACAATGAAGGAATTAAAAAGGCAAATATTTAGGGACAAAAGGAGTAAGAGGACTGGTGAGAACAGACAGGAGATGCTGACAAAATTTAGGAAAATGGAAAGTAAATGGTGATGGGTAACTGACTCAGCAAAGCAGAAACAGGCGTGCAGGGAGGTAGCCAAAAAGAGACCTGATGATTCATACACACAATTCTCACGATCCTAGAGACCTCAGGTACCTCTGATGGTGGGAGGGGAGGTGGTGCTGAAACAGTAAAACTGGGGTTCAAGTTGGTATAATAAGTAGTTGGACCCTTTGACCTCTTCCTCTAGCCCACGTAGCCAGACAGCTGCACCTTCCCTTCCCCAACAGTTGGGAGCAGTCTCCACAGTAGACCAATCTCCACAGCAGAGCATGGTGATGAGATAGCATACTGAAAAACAGGACAAAAGTCTGGCAAGACCTTCCAGTCCTTTTTTTAACCAGCTTCCAGAATGCAGGCAGGCAGGAAGCCTATATTCCTAGCCAAGAGACTGGAGGACTTTCCCTTGAAGAGATCGAATCACCCCCAGAGAAAATGTCTATAGACACCAACGTTTGGGGCACTCTGCAATGATACCGACTTGCCCACAAGCCCACACCATGGAGCCATAGTTACTCAGCTTCTTAGTGCCTCTCTCTTAAATACAAATGACAGCCAAGGATCACCCATTGAGAACCACCTATAGGCTAAACATCAGGAAAAAAAAAAAAAAAAGAAAGAAAGGAAGGAAAAAGAAACTCAAATGGAACAGAAGAAGTGGGCCAAAAGAAATTTAAAACTAAAAGTAACAATATCCCCCAAAAGACATGAGATGATATTGCAATCATGAACCAAGTGAAATGGACTATAAAAATGAAATCATAGGGGCACCTGGGTGGCTCAGTTGGTTAAGTGTCTGACTTCAGTTCAGGTCATGATCTCACGGTTCGTGGGTTTGAGCCTCACATTGGGCTCTGTGCTGCAGCTTAGAGCCAGGAGCCTGCTTCAGATTCTGTGTCTCCCTCTCTGCCCCTCCCCTGCTCATGCACGCGCATACACGGGGTCTCTCTCTCAAAAATAAATAAAAACATTAAAGAAATGAAATCAAAAAGGGTATTTGAAATTAAAACATTATTGGGCAAAATAACAATTTAAATTGAAGAATAGAATTTAAGGACAAGAAAATCTCCTAGAAAGTGGGACAAATGTGGGGCGCTTGGGTGGCTCAGTCAGTTAAGCATCTGACCTCAGCTCATGTCATGATCTCACAGACGGGCTCTTGAGTTTGAGCTCAGTGTTGGGCTCTGTGCTGACAGCTCAGAGTCTGGAGTCTGCTTTGGATTCTGTGTCTCCCCCTCTCTCTGCCCCTCCCCTGCTTGTGCTCTGTCTCTCTGTCTCTCAAAATTAAATAAATAAACATTAAAAAAAAGTGGAACAAATGCCAAAGAGATGGACAATGGGGAAAAATAAGACTATAAGATTAGATAATCAGTTCAGGAAATCTTACATCTGACTATTAGAAATTCCAGAGAGATCAGAGATAAAGGAGGGGAAGAAATTATCAAAAAATATAATAATAATAATACATAAAAATTCCCAGAACTGAAGGATGAGTCTTTAAATTCTAAGGCTCTCTGAGTTCCCAATACAATGAATCTAAAAGACCCATCTAAAGAGTACCAGAAGTTTCAGAACGCTGACAATAAAGAGAATATCCTACAATCTTCCAGACACAAAAAGAGGCCATGTATAGAGAGGTTAGGGATCAGAGTGGTATTCAGCTTCTCAGTAGGTACAATGTAGCAAAAATCTTGAGTGAAAAATGATTTTCTTCTTTTTTTTTTTATGTTTATTTTTGAGAGAGAGAGAGAGATAGAGAGTGAGCGGGGGTGGGGGGCAGAGAGAGAGGGACAGAGGATCTGAAGCAGGCTCTGCACTGACAGCAGAGAGCCCGATGTAAGGCTCAAACTCACAAAACATGAGATCATGACCTGAGACAAAGTCGGATGCTTAACCAACTGAGCCACCAGGCACCCCTGAAAAATGATTCTCAACTTAGACCTGACACCCAGCTAAACTATCTGTGGTAGCTTTGCAAAGAGGGCTCCCAATGAACTACACTTCCTAATGATTATACCCTTGGGTAGTTCCTTCCAACTCTAGATGCAGGCTGGTCTATGACTCACATTAACCAATAGAACATGGTGGAAATGACACTGGGCCAGTTCTGTTCCTGGCCTTTAAAAGGACTGGCAGTTTTGACTTCCTCCCTTTTGGAAAGCTTTTGCTTTGAACAGCCTAAGGTGCTATGCAGGAAGTCCAGCAGTCCACTGGAGAGGCCAATCTATGTGGAGTGAGACTACAGAGAGAATGAGAGAAAGAGAAGAGAGACAGATTATAAGGAATTGGCTCACATAGTTATGGAGGTCCAGAAGTCCCAAGATCTGCAGTCAGCAAGTTGGAGATCCAGGACACCCAATGGTAGAGTTCTAGTCCAAAATGCCAGCAGGCCAATGTTTCAGTTGAGCCTGAAGGCAGAAAAAAAAAACTGATGTCCTAGCTCAAACAGGCAGCTGTTCCCTCTTACTTGCAGGAGGATCAGCTTTTTTGCTCTAGTTAGGCCTTCAACTGATTAGATAAGCCCACTCACATTAGGGAGTACAATCTGTTTTACTCAGTCTATGGATTCAAATGTTATCTCATCCAAAAACACCCTCACAGACACGGCCACAGTAATTTTTGACCAAATATCTGGGCACCTCATGACCCAGTCAAGTTGACACATAAAATTAACCATCACAGAGATTTTGTCATTAGTCAAAGTTTATCTGTCAAATGCTCTCTTCCCTTAGAATGAGGTATTTCCCAAGGATGTTCCCTATACTAGTTTATCAGGCCCTTGCCACTGGTTCATCAGACCACTGGCTAGAATCAATCTCAGAAGTAGACATAGGTTGGATATCCTTTAGATTATTAGTGGTTATATGAGCTAAGTTCTGAGGAATTAATAATTATACCTCAACTTTCTTGTCCTCAAAGAGCTTACGGTCAAGTAAGGACCAAGAAATAGTAGCTTCAGAAATTAAATTATAATATTCTTCATATGGTATACCATAATTTGTTGTGCTCTTCACAGTGATTTATCCTTCTCTGGAAACTGCCTCCCCCAAAGAGATATGTCATTTCTAATCATGTTTGTGCTCTATAGTCAGAATTGACTGAAACATAGATAGATATCTGATTTTAGTTAAGCCAATCATTTAGTCTCTCCTGGGAGTTTTAACAGTGAGAGACACCAATGCACAGAACTGTTACAAGCCGAGTCACATCAGTGACAATGGTGTAAATAACTCCAGCTGCTTATATTCCAGAAGTTGTGCTGGCTCCTTTTCTTCTCAAGATCTAGCTGTTAAAACTTTAGTTGGATTTCATGAGATAAGTCTGGAATTAATCCTGGATGACTCTTTTCTAATACCACCAAGCAATTCTCCAATTCTCAGTGGACACCACCTAGATGTCCTACAAATTTAACTCAGTTCTAACACTATCCACCTGGAGATGATGTCAAATCCCATGGGGTCAGGGCTCCATCCCACAAGACTGCTCCTACCTCATGGGGCACCTGGGTGGCTCAGTTAGTTGGGCATCCGACTTCGGCTCAGGTCATGATCTCATGGCTTATGAGTATGAGCTCCACGTCCGGCTCTGTGCTGACAGCTCAGAGCTTGAAGCCTGCTTCAGGTTCTGTCTGTCTGTCTGTCTGTCTGTCTCTCTCTCTCTGCCCCTCCCCCTCTCAAGCTATGTCTCTCTTTGTCTCTCTGTCTCTCAGGGGTGCCTGGGTGGCTCAGTTGGTTGAGCGTCCGACTTCAGCTCAGGTCATTATCTCACAGTCTGTGAGTTCGAGCCCCACATCAGGCTCTGTGCTGACAGCTCAGAGCCTGGAGCCTGCTTTGGATTCTGTGTCTCCCCCTCTCTGCCTCTCCCCTGCTCATGCTCTGTCTCTGTCTCAAAAATAAATCAAAACATGGGGCGCCTGGGTGGCGCAGTCGGTTAAGCGTCAGACTTCAGCCAGGTCACGATCTCGCGGTCCGTGAGTTCGAGCCCCGCGTTGGGCTCTGGGCTGATGGCTCAGAGCCTGGAGCCTGTTTCTGATTCTGTGTCTCCCTCTCTATCTCTGCCCCTCCCCCATTCACGCTCTGTCTCTCTCTGTCCCAAAAATAAATAAACGTTGAAAAAAAAATTAAAAAAAAAATAAATCAAAACATTAAAAAAAATTTTTTTAAATAAATAAACACTAAAAAAAAGAGAGACTACTTTCACTTCAGATGCCATTCACAAGTCCAGGCTGTCACCTGTGCTTCTGACTAGCTGTAATTCAGGGGGTCCAGTAACCCCCTCTTGAGATTAGATAATTTTTTGGAATGGCTTGCAAAGATCAAGGGAACACTTACTTACATTTACCAGTTTATTATTTTTTTTTAAGTTTATTTAGTTTGAAGATGGCGGGGGGGGGGGGCAGAGAGAAAGGGAGAGAGAAAAAATCCCAAGCAGGCTCCTCACCATCAGTGCTCAGAGCCCAATGCAGGGCTCAAACCCATGAACCACAAGACCATAACCTGAGCTGAAATTAAGACTTAGATGCCCAGCTGACTGAGGCACCCAGGCACCTGCATTTACTAATTTTTTATAAAGAGTATTGGGGCGCCTGGGTGGCACAGTCGGTTAAGCGTCCGACTTCAGCCAGGTCACGATCTCGTGGTCCGTGAGTTCGAGCCCCGCGTCGGGCTCTGGGCTGATGGCTCAGAGCCTGGAGCCTGTTTCCGATTCTGTGTCTCCCTCTCTCTCTGCCCCTCCCCCGTTCATGCTCTCTCTCTCTCTGTCCCAAAAATAAATAAAAGTTGAAAAAAAAATTAAAAAAAAAAAAAATAAAGAGTATTATAAGTAATACAGATGGACAGCCAAATGAAAAGTTGCATAACAGTGAGGTCCAGAAGGGTCCTGGGCAAAAGAAGTTGTGTCTTCATGGAACTGGGGTGCACCACCCTCCCAGCATGTAGATGTGTTTACCAACCAGGAAATTGATCAAATCTCATAATTAAAGAGTTTATAGAATTTAAGCTGCAGCCCTTCTCCTTCCTCTTTCCAGAGGTCAGTGGGTGGGGCTGAAAGTTATAACTTTCTAATCACTTGGTCTTCAGATGACCAGCCCCATTTTAAGGCTATCTGGGGGTCCCACTCTAAGTCACCTTAGCATAAAGTCAAGTGTGCTTATTGGGGCTCCTTATGAATAGCCAAAACACTCCTATCAGGAATTTCCAAGGGTTTTAGGGACTTTGTGCTAGAAACTGGGGGAGAAGGCCAAATATATTTCTTATGACACACAACAACCTAATAACCTTCTGTATTAGTCAGGGTTCTCCAGAGAAACAGAACCAACAGGATGTAGATATATATAGAGATTTATTTTAAGGAATTGGCTCATGCAGTTGTGATGGCTTGGCAAGCCCAAAGTCTGCAGGGGAGGCCAGCAGGCTGGAGACCCATGGAAGAGTCTAAAGGCCGTCTGCTGGCAGAATTCCTTCTTGCTTGGGGACGTCACTTTGTTCTATTAAGGCCTTCAACTGATTGCATGAGGCCTACCCATATTACAGAAGCAATCTGCTTTATCCAAAATCCACCCATTTAAATGTTAATCTCATCCAAAAAACACCTGCACAAAGACATCCAGAATAATGATTGTCTAAATACCTGGGCACCATGGCTAAGCCAAGTTGACACATAAAATTAACTATCACACCTTCTAATTGATTCCATTTTTAGTTTAACTTAGCTCAATTGGTACTGTAATTTGCAAAAAGAAAAAAAAATTAAATATCCCTGAATTGTTGAAAACTCTAATCATAATAGCTGCCAGGAACACTGTTATGTTTTGATCTATACAGATGAGTAAGACACAGTCCCTCTCTTTGAGAAGCTCATAGGGTTTGGGGGGTGTTTTTTGGTTTCTTTCTGTAGAGTTCAAAATATCGTAGCTGAGGAGCAGGAGTGCAGGAGCACTTGGCTCCAGGGGTCCCAAACACATCAGGTTTGGCTACTTGCCACTGACAAAATCCAAAGGCAGAGGGATGAGTAGTGGTGAAATAAGACAGGAATTTATTTCCGTTCAAGACAGGGGCGCTTGGGTGGCTCAGTCGGTTAAGCATCTGACTCTTGGTTTCGGCTCAGGTCATGATCCCAGAGTGGTGGGATCGAGCCCTGTGTTGGGCTCTGTGCTGAGTGTGAAGCCTGCTTAACAGTCTCTCTCTCCCTCACCCTGTCCCCCTCCTCTGCTCCAACTCTCTCGCTCTCTCTCTCTAAAAAAAAAACGGGGGGGGGGGTTATTTCAGTAAGGCCCACCCCAGGAAGGCCCCAAACTGGCATCTCAAAGACTGTCTCCAAAGTGCTAAAAATACTTCCTGGTTTATGTAAGAAAAATGTGGGACAAAGGTCAGTGGGTACATGCAGGTGGGCAGGTGGATTATGGTCTTGGAGTCAGTCACACAGGGTCTTGGTGGCTCAGGGCAGTCCTTATTGCTTGAGGGGTAGTTTCAGTTCCCATCAGGGGATGCTTTGCCCATAGGGTCTTTTGCCTGAGTTATGTAAGCTGGAAAGAAGAACTTAACCAATTAGAAAGTACAAACTGAGGTCAAAATGGGGGTAGTTGAAGTTCTCTTTCATTATCAGTAAAAAAACACATGGGGCACCAGGTGGCTCAGTTGGTTGAGCATCCGACTCTTGATTTCGGCTCAGGTCATGATCCTGGGGTTGTGGGACTGAGCATTGGACTCTGTGCTGAATGTGGAACCTGCTTGAGTTTCTCTCTCTCCTTCTGCTCCTCTCCCCCCATTCGTGCGCTCTCTCTTAAAAAAAAAAAAAATCTTGAGGTGGTGAATCATTAAGTCCAATTGTTGCAAACAGGAGTTTTGTATATGGAGACCTCTTTGAGGACTGGGACGTCAAAGAAGGCTACATTCCTTTGTCCTGAGAAAAGTTTACATTGCAATGTTCTTGGTGATTCTCTGGGCACCCAAGAGACAATCTGGCTTGAATGCTGGACTTTTAGAAGGAAGCAGGCAAACACGCATTTGGAGAAGAGCTTGGTCTCAGTCTGGTGAAAAACCCTGCATCTCAGTGTAAGGAATTTAGAATTTTCCCTGTTAGTAGTGGGGAAGTCTTTGGACATTTCTGCCTGATAAAATAAAGTGATCTACCCTTTCTGTGTTTTAGGAAGAGGAAATTGGTAGGTGTGAAGAGAGAGGGGGAGGGATAAGGCAAGCCGGGAGGCTGTGTCAATCAGGGTGTTTAGCTGTAAGTGAGACATCTCAACTCTGGCTAACTTAAGCAGAAAATAAAATGATTGAAAGTAAATTGTGCAGTTCACAGTGTTGATGGGAAAGGCTCAGAAAATCCCTCCTGCTGCCTATTATCCACATGCATTCTTCTCTTATACTTAGTCTTCCAGAAAGTAATTCTATTCAGCAACGTTAGATATTCCTTATACAAATGAAATCACCCACTACCTCCTCGCAAAAAGACAACTTCAGGTTTCAGTAGTCACTGCACCCAGCTCCAAGTCCAGTGTCTGTTGATGCCTACTTCCCTCCTAGCTCTGTCCAGGCTCATCCTGATACTTCTGTAGACTAACTTGTAAAGTTATCAATCACCATTTATGGCATTTATGTTTTCCAAAAAGTGGGAAAGTAGGGGGCCTGGGCTGGCTTGGTCGGTGGAGCATGTGACTCTTGATCACATGAGTGATCAAGCCCCATGAATTCGAGCCCCATGTTGGGTGTAAAGATTATTTAAAAATATGGGAATGCAAGCTGGTGCAGCCAATCTGGAAAACAGCATGGAGGTTCCTCAAAAAACCAAAAATAGAACTATCCTATGACCCAGCAATTGTACTACCCGGCATTTATCCACGGGATACAGGTGTGCTGTTTCGAAGGGACACATGTACCCCCATGTTTATAGCAGCACTATCAACAATAGTCAAAGTATGGAAAGAGCCCAAATGTCCATCGATGGATGAGTGGATAAAGAAGATGTGGTATATACATACAATGGAGTATAACTCGGCAATCAAAAAGAATGAAATCTTGCCATTTGCAACTACATGGATGGAACTGGAGGGTATGATGCTAAGTGAAATTAGTCAGTCAGAGAAAGACAAAAATCATATGACTTCACTCATATGAGGACTTTAAGGGACAAAACAGGAACATAAGGGAAGGGAAACAAAAATAATATAAAAACAGGGAGGAGGACAAAACAGAAGAGACTCATAAATATGGAGAACAAACTGAGGGTTATGGGAGGGGTTGTGGGAGGGCGGATGGGCTAAATGGGTAAGGGGCACTAAGGAATCTACTCCTGAAATCATTGTTGCACTAGATGCTAACTAATTTGGATGTAAATTTTAAAAAATAAAAAATAAAATTTAAAAATAAATAAATAAATGCTTAAAAAATAAAAGTAAAATAAAATAAAATAAAATAAATAAACTTTTCTTAAAAAGTGGGAAGGGAGGGGCACCTGGGTGGCTTAGTCGGTTGAGCGTCTGACTTCAGCTCAGGTCATGAGCTCACGACTCTTGAGTTCAAGCCCCGCATCAGGTTCTGTGCTGACAGCTCAGAGTCTGGAGCTTGCTTCAGATTCTGTGTCTCCCTCTCTCTCTGCCCCTTCCCCCACTCACACTCTGCCTCTCTCTCTCTCAAAAATAAATAAGCATTGGGGCGCCTGGGTGGCGCAGTCGGTTGGGCGTCCGACTTCAGCCAGGTCACGATCTTGCGGTCCGTGAGTTCGAGCCCCGCGTCGGGCTCTGGGCTGATGGCTCAGAGCCTGGAGCTGTTTCCGATCCTGTGTCTCCCTCTCTCTCTGCCCCTCCCCCGTTCATGCTCTGTCTCTCTCTGTCCCAAAAATAAATAAACGTTGAAAAAAAAATTTTTTTTAAAAAAATAAATAAATAAATAAATAAGCATTAACAAATATTTTTTTAATGTAGGGGGTGCCTGGGTGGCTCAGTTGGTTAAGCGTCCAACTTTGGCTCAGGTCATGATCTCATGGCTCCTTAGTTCGAGCCCTGCGTCTCTATGCTGACAGCTCAGAGCCTGGAACCTGCTTTTGATTCTGTCTCCCTCTCTCCCTGCCCCTCCCCCGCTCATGCTTTGTCTTTCAAAAATGAATAAACATTAAAAAAAAATTCTTTAAAAAGTAGGAAAGGAATGAAAAGAAAAGAGAAATTAGTTTAGATAGATAAATATATTTAGGAAAAATTGAGGAAGGAAATATGGGTAGAGACTCCAGTTCTCATTTCCATAACTGATTGTAAGGCTGTGGGTATTTATAAATTTTGCCCTCTCTGATTGGTCCATGTTCTCCATGCCTTTAGGCAGAACTTCCACTGGCTATTGCTTTGTACCCACGGTGTGTCCCAAATCTCATTTCTGAGGGATCCAAGCCCTCGGTGGTCCTGCTTATACAAGAGGTTGAAGGAGTCCTTCATTAACTTCTTGTACTGGATGTGACTGTATAAGGATGTACCCCTGGGAACTAAGTTTGAAATAGTCAAACTTATTTCTCCTTGAAAATTAGGATTAATGATTATAGACAACACTGTAACTTTTACTTTTCTCTGTTGACCCACTGCAACGAGGAGTCCAAATGGCCAAGTGGCAACCTGACTCTCCCTATTGTGCCAACTGGTCAAACCTTTCCTCCTAGCAGAGCTCAGAGTTGATGATGTGGTGGGCAGAATAATGGTCCCCAAATATGACCACATCTTAATTCCTAAAACTTGTGAATATGTTAGGCATAGCAAGAGGGATTAAGGTTGCAGATGGCATGAAGAGTGTTAATCAGCTGACCTTGAGATGGGGAGAGTATCCTGCATTATCCAGGTGGGCCCAATGTGTTTACCACATAAATGAAAGAAAGAGGCAGGAGATTCAATGTCAGTGATAAAGCATGAGAAAGAGTTGACCAGCCATTGCTGGCTTTGAAAATGGAAGGGAGTCATTTCCATAATTTGGCAATTGTAAATAATGCTGCTATAAACATAGGAGTGTATCCCTTCAAATTAGTAGTTTTGTATTTTTTGGGTAAATACCCAGTACTGTGATTGCTAGATCGTAGGGCAGTTCTATTCTTAACATTTTGAGGAAACTCCTTACTGTTGTCCACAGTGGCTGTACCAGTTTGCATTCCCACCAGAGGTGCAAGAGGTTCCTTTTTCTCCATATCCTCGTTGATACCTGTTGTTTCTTGTGTTGTTGATTTTAGCCATTCTGACCGGTATGAAGTGATAGCTCATTGTAGTTTCGATTTGCATTTCCCTGATGATGAGTGATGTTGAGCATCTTTTCATGTGCCTGTTGACCATCTGGATGTCATCTCTGGAGAAATGTCTGTTCATATCTTCTGCCCATTTCTTAATTGGATTATTTGTTTTTTCGGTGTTGAGTTGTATAAGTTCTTTATATATTTTTGATACTAATTCTTTATCAGACATATCATTTGCAAATATCTTCTCCCATTCAGTAGGCTGCCTTTTAGTTTTGTTGTTTCCTTTGCTGTGCAGAAGCTCTTTATTTTGATGTAGTCCCAATACTTTATTTTTGCTTCTATTTCCCTCTTGCCATTTGCAATGACATGAATAGAGCTAGAGAATATAATACTAAGCAAAATAAGTCAAAGAAAGACAAATACCAAAAGTAGAACTACCCTATGACCCAGCAATTGCACTACTAGGTATTTACCCAAAGGATACAAAAGTGTTGTTTCAAAGGGGCACATGCACCCCAATGTTTATAGCAGCACTATCAACAATAGCCAAAGTATGGAAAGAGCCCAAATGTCCATGGACTAATGAATGGATAAAGAAGATGTGGTATACATATACAATGGAATATTACTTGCCAATCAAAAAACAAAAAAAAAGAAATCTTGCCATTTGTAACAACATGGATGGAACTAGAGGGTATTATGCTAAGTGAAATAAGTCAGTCAGAGAAAGACAAATATCATGACTTCACTCATGTGTGGAATTTGAGATACAAAACAGATGAATATAAGGGAAGGGAAGCAAAAATAATATAAAAACAGAGAGGGAGACAAACCGTAAGAGACTCTTAAGTATAGAGAACAAACTGAGGGTTGCTGGATGGGTGTAGGGTGGGGGATGGGGTGGGCAAGGGACATTAAGGAGAACACTTGTTGGGATGAGCACTGGATAGTATATATGTAAGTGATGAATCACTAACTTCTATTCCTGAAAGCATTATTATACTATATATTAACTAACTTGGATTTAAATCACAAAATAATAATAATAAATAAATAAATAAATAAATAAATAAATAAGCCTATGGAATAAGAACTGCTATGTTGGAAATACCCAAATGGTAAGTATGGTGGCATTAGCTTCTTCTTTTCTTACTGTTCACCAGCAGTGTTACAGGATACATGCCATTTCTGCTGCATGATATCAAAGAGAACAGATGCTGTAAATTCACATTCAGTCAGGGCACAGAAAGGAGAGTTCAGAATGTGTGCATAACAAGAAATCATTGGTTGGTTCTAGTTCTGCTGTCAAAATGTTTTGGTTTTTGCCTTCCTATTCTCTCTGACTTTGTTTTCATTCAGCTTTACTTTTTTTGCCCCACATTCCTCCTCAGATGAAATGTCTGCTCATTTACATTTGTAATGCTGCAAATTTTTGAATGATATGCTTAAGTATCAAAAAAAAAAAGAAAGACAAGTACCATATGATTTCACACATATGTAGAATTTAAGAAACAAAACAAACAAGCAAAGAAAAAAAGAGAAAGAAAAACCAAGACACAGACTCCTAATTATGGAGAGCAAACTGATAATTACCAGAGGGGAGGTGGGTGGAGAGATGGGTGAAATAGGTGATGGGGACTAAGTAGGGCACTTGTCATGATGAGCACTGGGTGATGTATGGAATTGTTCAATCACTATACTGTACACCTGAAACTAATATAACACTGTATGTTAACTACACTGGAATTAAAACTAAAATTTAAGGGGCTCCTGGATGGCTCAGTCAGTTAAGCATCCAACTTTGGCTCAGGTCATGATTTCATGGTTCGTGGTTTTGAGCCCCTCATTGGGCTCTGTGCTGACAGAGCAGAGCCTGCTCCAGATCCTCTGTTTCCTTCTCTCTCTGTCCCTCCCTTGTGCTCTCTCTGTCTCTCTCCCTCAAATATAAATAAACATTGGGGCACCTGGGTGGCTCAGTCAGTTAAGTGTCTGACTTCGGCTTAGGTAATGATCTCAGGGTTCAGGAGTTTGAGCCCTGCATCGGGCTCTATGTTGACAGCTCAGAGCCTGGAGCCTGCTTCAGTTTCTGTGTCTCCCTCTTTCTCTGCCCCTCCCCCGCTCATTCTCTGTCTCTGTCTCTGTCTCTGTCTCTCTCTCATAAACATTAAAAAATGTAAAAATAAACATTTAAAAAAGAATTAAATTTAAAACTCAATAAAGAAAAAAGAAAAAAAAAGAAAATGGAAGGGGGCCATGAACCAAGGAATGTGGGCACTCTCTAGAAGTTGGAAAAGGCAAGAAAACAGGTTTGCCCCTAGGGTGTCCAAAAGTCATATAGCCACAATGACATTTGATTTTTCTCAGTGAGAACCATTTCAAACTTCTGACCTCTAGAACTATAAGATAACAAATGGGTTGGTTTGGGCCACTATGTTTGTGGTGATCTGTTACAGATGCAAGTGTAATTTTAAGAGGCACCCCTTGTGAATTATGGGCATGAGAAACATAGTTCCATTATACTTGCTCACGTTCAGAGCACACAGCACATTGTATAGAATGGCGCTCTAATATTATGAATTGCTGTCCTCTGGATGGCAAAAGAACGAAGACTTCAATAGGTCCGTTGTATAAGGCCAGCTGGAATACATGAAAAGACAAAGGAGTACCATAAGGGTTAAACTGTGTCTTCCAACTGCCCTACTTCATTCACTGTGAATTCCCTTGGTCAAAAGCAGTGATGTGTGGAATGTCAGCTTGATATATAAGGCATTCCATAACTTCTTGGATGGTGGTGTTAGCAAAAGTACAGTAGGCAGGGAAATATACAGAAATCCAAAATAAGTTTCTTCTATAGTGAGGACATATTAGTGCTCCCTCCATGCTGGAAGGGGTCCAAGTTGGCACTAGCCAGGTTAGTTTTAGCATGGGAAAGTCCCTATTGCTGAGCCCTTGCAGAACCAATCATCCCAAGACCACTTTGTTTATGAGCTCATAAAGCAAGCTCTGGAGTAACTAGGGTGGAGGCTGGACACCATTCACAGACTAGGTCATGTTGTCTACCTGATTGTTTAGAGCTTCTTCTATAGCTGGGACACAAATATTTTCCCTATAGTAGAATGGTGCGCTCAACACACATTCCAAACTTCTCCTAGTGTACCTTCCTATACTCAGCCTGGAAAGCTAAAACAAAGTCTTGGATCCTATTGCTGTCAGGGTTCCAGACGTGATTGAGATTCTGCCAATCTTGCGCTTACATGAAACTTGAATTGAAAACTGAATTAACTGAGTTAAGGGCAGAGGAGGCAGAGTGTGAAGTATCTACTTTGCTGCTGTGGATCATGGCAGAGAAACTGCATCTGTGGTTACCAGTTCACTAATCTGACAGTTTCCTGTGGTGACAGCCATAGCTTACCCAACTGTAGCAGAACCGGTGAGATTCTAGGGGCAGGAAGTTGCTCTTACAAGCTCCACATAAAATTTATTCCTCTAGCCCTTCCAAATGTTGCAGAAGCCACCTTAGAGTAAATCCCTTTTCCCTTAAAGCAGATAGTGGTATCTGCGGTCTGCAACCAAAGCCTGACAGACATTCTCACATTTGGGACATTTCTGAGAGTTTCATCTACACTCTTCCTCTCCAAACTTCCTTTTAACATTACTTCTAACTCCCCATCTAGCAAAACCGTTAGCCTCTGTCCAAGAATCAGTGCATATTTTTACTTCAGGCCATCTCTCCTTTTGGGAAAACTACAGAGATGTATTTCTGGAAGTTCTCCCCACCCCCAATGTCCTCCAGGGTCACCCTTGATTTGGGGCCATAATAGTGCTGCAGTCTGTTTCTTTCTAATGCCAGCATATCAGGTAAATGCAGCTATAAACTAATATTGATGTTTTTCCACCACAGCCAACTGATAACAGGGCACATCTCACCAGGTCATAGTGACGGAAGCAGGGAAGCATAGTGGTAATACAGAAGTACAGGCATGGGTCCTGTGAGACACTCGTGTCATCAGGATCTGCTCAAGCATCACCATATATATATCATTTCTATTTGATAATGGATCCATATCCAGCTTCGTATTTAGGAGGACAACAGAGCTTGTGATGAACAGCTTGAGTTCCATGGCAATTCTGTGTCTAAGGCCCAGCAGCAAGCCGAGAATTGATTCTCAAAGAGACAGTTACTTGTCAAAGGTCATGGTCACAGGGCCTCTGCTGTGACTCTCCTGTCAGAACTTGACCCAGGCTCCATACAGTACCTCTGTCACAAACAGTGCACACCAAAGGGATCATAAAGACCAAGTTGCACTGCAGACTGGACCAGCTGGAGAAGCTTCTCTTCCTCTGAGTCTTACTCAGATGTGGCTTCTTTTCAGGTGACCAGGTAAGGAGGTCAGAGCAGCACACCTAACTATGGTAAACATTGTCTCTCAAGTCATCTGAATGTTGTTTCTTTGTTTTTTCATTTAGTGATAGCTAGCACAAGTAAAGCAACATGTCCTTCATTTTGGAGGGGACACCTGTATGCAAAAGCACAAAACACCTCAATGAAGTGAAAGCCTTTGTACTTTAGTCTCCCCATCCTTTGGTATTCATGTGTTTCCTAAAGCAGGTAAGGTACTTGCCATTTTACACTCTGTGTGTCCTGTTAGTCTGATGTCATCTATTCAGTGGATCAGTTCTGTCTGATTTGGCTACAAATCGGGAGTTGTCATTGCCATTGCCATTGCCATGACCCCCTTCTCAGGTTTGATCATTTGCTGTAAGAGCTTACAGAACCCAGAGAAATACTTTTATTGGTTTATTATAAAGGATACAAATGACCAGCTAGATGGAAGAGACACATAGGGTGAGATCCAGAAGGATCCTGAGCACCGTGTGCTAAGTTTCTGGCACATGGATATGTTCACCAACCTGGAAGCTCTCTAAACTCTGTGGTTCAGGGATTTTTATGGAGATTTCATCACATGGGCATTGTTGATTACTAAGTTAGTCTCATCTCTCATCTCTCCAGAGGATGGGACTGTTGTTGTTGTTGTTGTCGTTGTTTTAATTAAGTGCTCCAGGTGAGCACTAAGTGAGGCCAAGGTTACACAGAAAGGCTTTCCATTAATTTATGAGAGTTGATTGCAGGCTTTGGCTCAAGGAGAGGTAACTGGATCTCTATAGGAGTTGGGGAGGGTCAGGTCCATGTAGCAAAGTATGCCTATGCTCAAGCAGAATTTGTGGGTGTCTTTGGAAGGAGGGGCCCCTGAAAGCACAGAAGGAAAACTCAGAGACTGGTCTGCAAGGAGGAGCTCCTAGTTTCTGAAAAGCTCCTGACGTAAAAAACTGGGAAGTTGGGCCTTTCTTCATTTCAAAGTCCTGCTTGCCAGTGAGGAGTTTACTAGTGAAGAGGCTGTGTTGGTGGCTTTAAAGGCATTTTTTCCTGGGGCGCCTGGGTGGCTCAGTTGGTTAAGTGTCTGCCTTCTGCTCAGGTCAAGATCTCACGGTTCGTGAGTTTGAGCCCCACATCAGGCTCTATGCTTACAGCTCAGAGCCTGCAGTCTGTTCAGATTCTCTGTCTCCATCTCTCTCTGCCCCTCCCCTGCTCACTTGTGTGTGTGTGTGTGTGTGCGCGCGCGCGCGCGCGCGCGCGCGCATGCGCGCACTTGCGTGCTCTCTCCCTGTCAAAAATAAACATTAAAAAATTTTTTTCCTGATACAGCTGTGATTTCTCCACAAACATCTTCTGAGAAAGCAATCTAGAGAATGAGGTGAAAGAAGAAATGCCCAGGTGTCAGGTAAGCCTGGTGTTCCGGGTCATAGGCTGTGTCATCTTTTTCTCCTAAAATTCCATGCACTTAGAAATCACAATGTTGGTTTCTCTACTTCTGATGTTTCTGTCTCATGTTTTCACCTACGTTTTTAAACCTTCTCAGAAATGATGCTCAAGGTTAGGTCTTTATAACACTTCTCCCCTATAACCCTATAAATATGGCTTGGTCTTTCTGGTGACCAGGCCCGTTCCAAGAGTCCACCAAGACCCACCTCATTTGAACAAAAGACATTCCAATCACCAGGGAAAGTCCAAGGGATTTCAGAGCTCTGTGTAAGATGCTCCTGTCACCCCTGTTACTCAGGAAATGACATGGATTTTAGGAGCTCTGTGTTTAGGAACAAGGGCAGAGATCGAATATATACTTATTATGTCACATCCAGCAAGAAATCTTGTGGAATGGGTATGATGGTCAAAATCCCTATGTACTAAATTGTGGCATGAAGCCCAAGAATTCATGTAGCCATGAGACAATATAATAAATGTATATTGTTGTGTCTCATATCTGTTTTCTGTTAACTAAGCCCAAGAAAAAGACTTCACCAATTCAATATTCTTGTTGTGCCCCTCCTTTTTCAGTAACGCTCCCCCTAAGAAGATGAAACCACTATTCTGACTTCTAGTACCTTGATTAATTTTTCCTATTCTTGAACTTCATTTACCAGCAGCGTATGAGCCTTACAGTTGCTCCCCACATCCTTGCCGGATCTTGGTACTTACAGTTTTTCTTTTCATTTTTAGCCTTTCTAGTAGAGGTAGTGCTGTTCTGTTTTCTTAGATTCTGCATTTGTCTATTTGGCATCCACTAATCACAGGGCCAAACTAACAGCCAAATTGTTTGCATCTCCCCTGCAATCTGGCTTTGTGAGCCTGCAAAAATCACATGACAAACCCCTCAACAAAGCCCACATCCATCCTCCCAACCCCCTCTTTACCTAACTTGCGCACACCAAGCCAACATTTCCCCTGTCCGAAATCATCCAGGGCTAGGTGCCAGAGAACTAGAGACCACTCGTATAGCTGACATTATTCAACTGGCCAATCCTAAACTGTTTACCTTGTCCTGCCTTGCCTTTCTTGCAAAAACCTCAATAAAGGCTGTGGCCTATCCTTTTCTCTCACTCCTGCTTCTCTCTGCTGACCAAATCTGGTGCTTCCCCATGTGGCCCAGCATGGCATGTGTCCCCTCTTCTCCTAGAAACAATACATAATACAACTCTTCTCTCAAAGGCATCTCTCTTCTCTCGTCTCTCCATGTCATTACTCAATTACCTCTGTGAATCCTGTAGGCATAAGTGATATAAGTACTATATCATTGTTGGGTTAATTTCCACATCCCTGAAGACAAATAAAATGGAGCATCTCCTAATATGTTTATCGGTCATTCAAATATCCCTGTGTGAATTGCCTGCTTAATTCTCCTGCCTATTCTCCCACTGGATTATCCTTTTTCTTATCAATTTTTAAGAGTTCTTCATACATTCTGCTGAATCCTTTGTCAGTTATACACATCACACATGTTTTCTTCCATACAGTGGCTTGCCTTACTTTTTTTTTTTTTGCCTTCTTACTTTCTTAATGGAATGTTTTGATATCTTAATCAACTCTTGCTTTTTAAAGTTGCTATTTAAAAAAAATTTTTTTTTCAACGTTTTTTATTTACTTTTGGGACAGAGAGAGACAGAGCATGAACGGGGGAGGGGCAGAGAGAGAGGGAGACACAGAATTGGAAACAGGCTCCAGGCTCTGAGCCATCAGCCCAGAGCCTGACGCGGGGCTCGAACTCACGGACCGCGAGATCGTGACCTGGCTGAAGTCGGACGCTTAACCGACTGCGCCACCCAGGCGCCCCTAAAGTTGCTATTTTAAATTCATGGCCAAGAAAATAATTTGAGAGAAAAGTTTTCAGGGTAAAATCCCAGAAGCTGAAAAGCCTCAATTCAAAAATTTTATAAACAATCATCTTGAAAGAAAAATCTCTGAGACAGGTCTTTTTCTCAATAGATCCAGAAGAAATTAGTGATTCCTTAAGTCGGGGTTGCCTGGGTAGCTCAGTCAGTTAAGTGACTGACTCTTGGTTTTGGTTTAAGTCATGTTCTTATGGTTAGTGGGTTCCAGCCCCACGTGGGGCTCTGTGGTGGTGGTACAGAGCCTGCTTGGGATTCTCTCTCTGTCCTTCTCTCTCAAAATAAACAAAAATTTTTTTTCTAATTCCTTGAGTAAGGGAAGAAAGGGGAAGTCACAGGTAAGTCAAAGAACTTGAACTCTGAGGGATTTGAGAGGTAGGTAACCTGCATCTCCATTCGCCTCTCTTCCTTGCTATGCATAGAAGTGTAGACATGGTAATGTGCCCTAACTAGGCAAAGAGGGCCTCTGAAATTTCCTGAGACCTCACAGTGTTTCAGAGGAACAGTGTTTCAGCTTGAACCAAAATGGTTCAAGGACATGGATGAGACTCAGAGAGATCCTTAGAGCCAACAGGAACCAACATGAGACTGAGTTATCAGTGGAGGTACTGCTGACTCATGACTGAACCAAGAAATTAGACCAACATTTCATCACATGCAGACTTCAAGGGTAGTTGCCAACAAGGTTCTCAGTAATCAGCAAGGCAGACAAGGAAAACTGCTTCAGAAACCAGAGGTGCCAGAGCCCCTGTGAGAGCAGATCTAAGACTCTCTCTCCCCATTTACCAGGAGGTCACATAGCCATTTCCCACTCTAGAAGACAAATCAGAAAGAAGAGGAGGAGGAGACAATGTAAAGGCCTAAGAATTTACCTGAATGAGTTGTTTTGCCACGAAGAATCTGTTTAGATAGAAAGAGATGGCAATTCTATTAATTGGAAAGTTTAAGTTACCAACCCACTAGTGGTACTGGGATTGTGAAGATTTGATCAGGTTCTAGAAAATCAAAACCACAATGAGATACCACCTCACACCTATCAGAATGGCTAAAATTAACAACACAAGAAACAACAGGTGTTGGTGAGGATGTGGAGAAAGGGAAACCCTCCTGTATTGTTATGGGAATGCAAACTGGTGTAGCCACTCTGGAGAACAGTATGGAGGTTCCTCAAAAAAACAAAAATAGAACTACCCTATGATCCAGCAATTATACTATTAGGTATTTATCCAAAGAATAAAAAAATACAGATTCAAGGGGGTACATGCACCCCAATGTTTATAGCACATTATCAACAATAGTCAAACTATGGAGAGAGCCTACATGTCCATCGACTGATGAATGGATAAAGAAGATGTGATACATATTAAATCGAATATTACTCAGCCATCAAAAAGAATGAAATCTTGTCATTTGTAATGATGTGGATGGAGATAGAATATATTATGCCAAATGAAATAAGTCAATCAGAGAAAGACAAATATCATACAATTTCATTCATATGTGGAATTTAAGAAACAAAACAGATGAACATATGGGAAGCTGGGGAAGAGAAGAAAGGGAAACAAACCACAAAAGGCTCTTAATGACAGAGAACCTGTCAGGAGGAAGGTAGGTGGGAGGGTGGCAAGATGGTGATGGGTATTAAGGAGGGCACTTGTGATGAGCACTTGGTGTTGTATGTAAATGATGATCACTGAATTCTACTTCTGAAACCAACATTGCACTGTATGTTAACTAAAATTTAAATGGAAAAAAAATCCCTAATAAAAAAAGAAAATGAGCTATGTTTTCTTAGCACATGTGATTGTATAATTAATTTTGTAACCACATACTATTATAAATGTAAACGATTCTTTTTTTTTTTTAATCTTTTTTTTGTACGTGTGGGGAGGAGGAGAGGGAAGGAAAGAATCTTTATGTATGTATGTATGTATGTATTTATTTTTTTTTTTTAAGATACTGGCTCCTGTTTTCTTTTTTAATTTTTTTTTTTTAACATTTATTTATTGTTGAGAGACAGAGAGAGACAGAGGGTGAGCAGGGAAGGGGCAGAGAGAGAGGGAGACACAGAATCTGAAGCAAGTTCCAGGATCTGGGCTGTCAGCACAGAGCCTAATATGGGGCTCGAACCCATGAATCGTGAGATCATGACCTGAGCTGAAGTCAGACGCTCAACTGACTGAGCCACCCGGGCATCCCTTTTAAAAATTTTTTTAAATGTTTATTGATTTTTGAAGGAGAGAGACAGAGCATGAGCAGGGAAACAGCAGAGAGAGAGAGGGAGACACAGAATCCAAAGCAGGCTCCAAGCTCTAAGCTGTCAGCACAGAACCCGACGTGGGGCTTGAACCCAAGAACTATGAGATACATGACCTAAGCTGAAGTTGGACGCTTAACCAACTGAGCCACCAAGTGAGCCACCCAGGTGCCCCGGGAGGGGAGGAATCTTAAGCAGGCTCCAACACTAGGCTTGCAGGCCTTGCAGGGCTCAATCTTCTGGCTCTGAGACCATGACCTGAAGCGAAATCAAGAGTTAAATACTTAACCGACAGGCAGAGCCACCCAGGTGCCCCTAAGTGTAAATGATTCTAATGCTCCCTGCCTCTGGAGGGCGCTTCTTTCATAATTATTCTCATTCTTTGGTATTCATTTAAATGAGACCAGGGGCAGGCACCTGGATAGTTCAGTGGGTTAAGCATCTAGGTCTTGATGTTGCGGTCTTGAGTTCAAGCCCTATGCTGGACTCTGCACTGGGCGGGAAGCCTACTTAGAAGAAAACAATGAGCCCAGACTCCCATCTCTTTGTGAAAATAAAAAACCTAGCACAGTTAGGGGTTTTTATGTTTTGCATTATGCCAATCATCCTCTTTTGAAGTGAGGAGACAGTATTTATATTTTTAGTATTCTTAGCGTTTAGTAACAAAAATACCAATTGGCACAATATTATTAGGGCAATAAATCAAGCACATGATCAAGTAAGAAAACTAATAAGAACCATAGGTTTATTTTGCCCCGGGACAAAAGTGTTATATGACCGCTTTATTCAAATTACACTTCCCAGGACAGATTTATATTAAGAGACAACATAGCAAGGGCGCCCCCCCCCCCCCGGGTGGCTCAGTCAGTTAAGCATCCGACTTCGTCTCAGGTCACGATCTCATGGGTCGTGGGTTCAAGCCCCGCATCAGGCTCTGTGCTAACAGCTCAGAACCTGGAGCCTGCTTCAGATTCTGTGTCTCCCTCTCTCTCTACCCCTCCCCTGCTTGTGCTCTCTCTCTCTCTCTCTCAAAATAAATAAACATTAAAAAAAAAGTCCATACTACCCAAAGCAATCTACAGATTCAATGCAATCCCTATCAAACTTCCAATGGCATTTTTCACAGAAATAGAACAAACAATCCTAAAATGTATATGGAAACATGAAAGACACCAAATAGCCAAAGCAAACTTGAGATAGAAGAACAAAGCTAGAGGCATCACACTTCTTGATTTCAAAATATATTACAAAGCTATAGTAAGTAATCAAAATAGTGTGGTATTTGATATGAAATGTTGGAATCCAGGAGTGAATAGTCAAGAAAGAATTCTTGAGATGTCTTCAATGCAAAAAGATGGTTTTATTAAGGCACGAGGACAGGACCTATGAGCAGAAAGAGCTGCACTTCATATTGTGTGGGGTGACTGACTATATACTTTTTAATTAGTGGGGGTTAGGGATAGCGTTAAGTCTCTAAGGAATTCAGAAGCAAGGTTGCCAGGACCTTGAGGGGCTAGTTCTGTTAAGGTAAGGTTATTTACTATTGTCTAGTAAAATATTAGTCACAAGACCCTTAAGATGTATACCAGTGGGCCATAACTTTGGAGGACTGCTAACATATATGGGGTGGGGGGGGGGGGAGGACAGTAGATATAAAGGAAGTCTCCAAAAGGATTTTTTTTTATAAGTTTATTCACTTTGAGAGAGAGAGAGAGAAAGAACGAGAGCTGGGGAGGGGCAGAGAGAGAGAGAATCCCAAGCAGGCTCCACAGTGCCAGCATAGAGCCCAACACAGGGCTCAAACTTACGAACCATGACATCATGACCTGAGCCAAAATCTAGTCAGACACTTAACTGACTAAGCCACCCGGGCGCCCCTCCAAATGGATTTTTATATGTTAAAGAAGACGTACAGGATCTTGGAGGTCAGGCTAATGTCAGGCTAAGGTTATTTTTTGTCTCTAGCAAAGTATTACCATTGAGATAGTTGAGCTCCTTAAGGAAGGTCACTCTGCTGTCTCAAGTACTTATCAATGGGCTGCAAGTTGTAAAGCGATTGAATTTTTTCTACATTTCTTTTGCCTTTGTTCTCTGTATCAGTATTGCCATTAAAGTAGACACCTAGATCAACAGAACAGCAGAGACCTCAGAAATAAACTCATGCATATATAGTCGACTTACAATAAAGAGCTGTGAGAAGGGAGATGATTCATTTTCAGAAATACCAAATAAAAACCATGCTGTCTAGTTAACAGCAGGTTTACAACATATTGGAAATATGTACAAACCACCCCCCACAATGGAATCCCAAACCCTGGACACTTCACTTCCCGTTCTTCCCCTCTCTGTTTCGTGGGCTTATTTTCATGTGTTTGCAATGAACATGTGCCAAAGAACAAAGGAAAAAGGGACTGAAAGTCTCTGCATCACCTCAGGGAATGTAAATTTGTTCCAGTCAGACTACTTTTTGCCTTACGTGGGCATAGGCAACCTCTGGGTAAGGCTATAACCTCTGTAGTATTCAGCCAGTGAGGAACCAGGGGAGGGACTTGCATGCTAGGAGATAAATTGTCTGCTGTAACTGCCCCGAGTGCATCTGTTCATCACACACCCACTCTTGCAAGAACAATGATTAAAGCCTTGCTTCACTGTGCTCTGAGTCTCCGCACCCCTCCTTTGATTGGGTTGGTGAGCTTATTTCTCACAGGAGCCAAGAATATACAATGGGGAATGGAGAGTCTTTTCAATAAATTGTGTTGGGAAAATTGGACAGCCACATGCAAAAGAATGAAACTGGACCCCTATCTCACACCATACACAAAAATCAATTCAAAATGAATTAAAGACTTGAACAGAAGACTTGAAATCATAAAACTCTTAGAAGAGGTAAGGGCAAGCTCCTAGATATTGGTCTTAGCAATGATTTTTTAGATTTGACACCAAAAGCAAAGACAACAAAAGCTAAAATAAACAAGCAGGACTACATCAAACTAAAGAGATTCTGCAGAACAAGGGAAACAATCAATAAATTGAAAAGGGCAACCTACAAGGGTGCCTAGGTGTGCTCTCTCTCTCTCTCTCTCTCCCTCAAGTAAAAAATATATAAAAGAAAAAAGAAAAGAGTAACCTACAAAATAGGAGAAAATACTTACAAATCATATATCTGATAAGAGATCAATATTCTAAATATATAAGGACAAATACAACTCAATAGCAAAAAATGATTTGATTAAAAAATGGGCAGAGAAACTAAATAGACATTTTTCCAAAGAAGACAAATAAATGGTTAACAGGAACATGAAAAGGTGCTCAGTATCACTAATCATCTGGGAAATGCAAATCAAAATTACAACAAGGGGCAGCAGGGTGCTTCAGTCAGTTAAGCATCTGACTCTTGATTTGGGGCTCAGGCCATGATCTCATGGTTTGAGAGTTTGAGCCCCAAGTCAGGCTCCACGCTGACAGTGCAAAGCCTGCTTGGGATTCTCTTTCTCTGCACCTCCCTCCCTGCACGTGGGCACAGGTGCACATGCTCTCCCTCACAAAATAAACAAATAAATAAACTTAAAAAAAATCACAATGAGATCCCACCTCACACCTATTAAAATGGCTATCATCAAAAAAGACAAGAGATCACAAGTGTTGAGAATGTGGAGAAAATGGAATTCTTGTCCGCTGTTGGTAGGAATGTAAACTAGTGCAGCTGATGGGGTTGGGAATGATGGTGGGGGTCGGAACCAAAGGCCAAGAAAGAATTCTTGAAGATGTCTTTGGTGCAGAAAGGTGATTTTATTAAAGCACAGGGACAGGACCCATGGGCAGGAAGAGCTGCACTGGGGTTGTGACAGGTAACTGATTATATACCCTCAGGTTGGGAGGGGGTGAGGGACAGTTTAAGTCCCTAAGGTATTTTGGAAGCAAGGTTTCCAGGACCTGGAGAGGCTAGCTGTTGTTAGGAAAATCACCATTTATTACCGTTTAATAAAACCTCAGTCATGAGACCCTTCAGATGTATATTAGGGGGCCATAAGCTTGGAGTATGATTGCCAGCATATATCTTGGGGCAGTTGAGATAAAGGAAGTTTCCAAAGGAATTTTTATATGTTAAACTAAACTTACAGGATCCTGGGGAGGTCAGGATGACGTTAAGTCAAGATTCCCTTTTGCCCCTAGCAAAGTGTCATCATACAGATAGCTGAGCTCCTAGAGGAGGGTCACTCTGCCTGTTTCAAGGACTCGTCAATGGGCTGTAGGCGTAAGGGAATTTAATTTTTCATTTGCCTTTGTTTCCTACATCATCATCATGGCAAGCACTTAATCCCCCTTACATCTTGATGAGGGTGATATTAGGGCTCCAGGAAATGGAGTCTATAGGTTTCTGGAGATTAGGCTATGGATAAGATTGCCTTTTTCTTGCAGTTTACTAAGTTATCTGTAAACTGAAGGAGACTCCTGTCCTGCATGCCTATGATTTCTATCAGTCAACCATTTGCTTTCTTTCCTTTCCCCTGCTCTTGAGCAGCCAGGAGTGTCGGAGGAATATCCCACATATCCCACTTGGGGGTGGGGGGAGGTGCTGTTAGCCCGTACTTTGCCCTCAGCTTGCCCCATGCTCCCTCATCACAGCCACTATGGAAAACAGCATGAAGTGTCCTCCAAAAATTAAAAATAGAACTACCATATGATCCAGCAATCTTACATCTGGGTATATATCCAAAGGAAATGAAAACAGAGTATCAAAGAGGTATCTGCACCCCCACGTTCACTGCAGCATTATTCACAGTAGCCAGGATATAGAAACCACCTAAGAGTCCATCCATGGATGAATAAAGAAGATGTGATTATGTATATATGGAATATTCAGCCATGAGAAAAAAAGGAAGTCCTGCCACTTGCAGCAATATGGATATACTGTGAGGGCATTATGCTAAGTGAAACAAACCAGAGAAAGAGAAATACTGCACAGTGTCACTTATGTGTGTGTGTGTGTGTGAGGGGGAATCAAAATTATAGAGACAGAGTAAAAAAGTGGTGGCCAGAGGCAGGGGTGGGGTGAGGAGGGTGGGGGCAGAAGATAAGGAGAGTTAGTAAAAAGGTACAAACTTCCAGTTATAAAATGAGTTAAGTTCCGAGGGTCTGATATAAAACACGGTGACTACAGTTTATAATACTATATTGTGTCATTGAAATTTGTTGGGGGGGGCCTGGTTGGCTCGGTCGGTAGAGCATGTGGCTCTCGATTTCAGGGTTGTGAGTTTGAGCCCTACGTTGGGTGGAGAGCTTACTAAAAACTAAAAATAAATAAATAATCTCCTTTTAAAAAAGGAATCTGCTGAGAGTAAAACTTGAATGTTGTCACACACACAAAAATGATAAATGTGGGAGATGATGGATGTGTTAATTACTAGATGGGGAGGATTCCTTCACAACACATACATTTATCAAAACACCACGACTTACACTTGGGATGTCTTACAATTTTTTTTGTCAATTATACCTTAGTGAAACTAAAATTTAAAAAAAGAAATAAATGCAATCAATGTACTTACAGAAGAATCATACTTATGTTTGAAAGCATAAATGTATTTCATTAAAATAAGTGTAAAATTATAATGCATTATCTTGTATTTGATTTCCTTTGTTTGCAACATGTTGACAAAAATAAATTTAAATGAAATTGTCACCAGCTTCTTCTCAAGACCTGATCTTTACTGCTCACCTGCTTGTACTCACCAACCTTTGTCCCATATTTTTTCCTTTTCTTTCCAGTTTATCTCTTAACTCGGGCAAAGGGAAAGCAAAACCACCCCTGGAGGAAGAGTGACTGCCCTGACAAGACCTCCAGCTGTTCCAGACCAGTTTGAACTTAACCCCTGACTCTTACCTGCACAGATGGACCCTGGAATGAGGGAGCCAAAGACAAACTGAGAGCAAAGCATAAGCTAACACCCCACGACAACCCCCCACCCCCAGGTGGGATCTGTGTGACATTCCTCAGGCACTCTAAACTGCCCAAGAACAAAAGAAAGGGAAAAACAAATAGTTCTGAAGGACATGAGTCTCCATCAGTTTGCAACCATCTTTAATGATATGCAAGAAAAAACACAATCTCCAGAAACCTATAGACTCAATTTCCTGGAGTCCTGATGTCACGCTCCCCTCCATAGAATAGAAAATCTTATATAATCAGTCATTCCTCAATTGCAACTCTTTCTGCCCATGGGTCCTGTCCCCGTGCTTTAATAAAACCACCTCTTTTGCACTTAAGATGTCTCAAGAATTCTTTCTTGGCCGTCAGTTCTGAACCCCAACACTTCAAACCTTATCAGAATGACCTCTAGAGTGATCAACAACTACCTTTATCTCATTATAATACTAAAATCTCTGGGGGTACCTAGGTGGTTCAGTTGGTTAAATGTCCAACTCTTAATTTTGGCTCAGGTCATGATCTTGTGGTTCGTGGGTTAGAGCCCTCCACTTTCAGTGTGGAGCCTACTTAGGATTGATGAAGTTTTGGGGTGATGGGGGGGACCAGAGCCGACAGCCAAGAATGAATTCTTGAAGACATCTTTGGTGCAAAAAGGTGACTTTATTAAAGCACAGGGACAGGACCCCTTGGCAGAAAGAGCTGCCCTGGGGTCTTGACAGGTAACTCATTATATACCCTCAGGTTGGAGGGGGTCAGGGATAGTGTAAGTCTCTAAGGCATTTTGGAAGCAAGGTTTCCAGGACCTTGAGGGGCTAGCTCTTGCTAGGGAAACACCATTTATTACCGTTTAATAAAATCTCAGTCATGAGACCCTTCAGATGGGTATCAGGGAGCCATAAGCTTGGAGTATGATTGCCAGCATATATCTTGGGGGCAGTTGAGATAACTTACAGGATCCTTGAGGCTGGGATAATGTTAAACTAAGGTTCTCTTTTGCCCCCAACAAAGTATCATCCTTGAGGCAGCTGAGTTCCTAGAGGGAGGTCACTCTACTGGTCTCAAGGATTTGTCAATGGGCTGTAGGCAGTAAGGGAATTTAATTTTTCATTTGCCTTAGCTTCCCATATTACCATGGCCAGCACTTAAACCCCTTTCCTTTCCTTTGTTCTTGGATAGCCAGGAGTGTCCAAGGAATATCACACATATTCCACCTGGGGAGGGGGTGCTGTTAGCCTGTATTTTGCCCTCAACTTGCCCCACCTCCCTCATCATATCCCCCTTGAACAGTTTTGACCCTTAAATCTTTAAGGTTGCTGAAAGTGGAAGATATCGTCTTCTGTAATTTCTTCCTGCTGAGTTGGGGTGGAGTTGTCCCTACCTATATGGGTCAATATAAATCAGGTGGGGAACACATGGAGGAGTTATGAAAAGCAGAGGCAGCTGAATCCAACATGGACAGTAGGTGGTATCTCCGTGGGTAAGGATCATTTGTCGTGGAGAAGTCATTGTAGTGATGGAGTCCTGGCACCAAGCAAAACGACGTGGGAGAAAACAGCAAAGCACAAGTAGAATAACTAAGAAGATCAGCCCAAATGAAAGTTCTTTGGTAGTTGACAAGAATCCTCCAGTCCAGGAGTTTAACCAATCATTGAAAAAGAGAGAGGAATTTTGTAAAGCCTCAATTTGGGTATTCATATCTTTTAAGAACACTGAGATGTTTTTATGATAGTCCAGGATATACACAACATTCTGTTTTAATAATAGTGCATGTGTCACCTTGGGCTACTGATAAAACATCTAGAGCCATTCTATTTTTTTTTTAATGTTTATTTATTTTTGAGAAAGAAGGCGGGGAGAGGCAGAGAGCAAGGAGACAACAGAATCTGAAGCAGGTTCCAGGCTCTGAGCTGTCAGCACAGAGCCTGACGTGGAGCTCAAACTCACAAACTGTGAGATCATTATCTGGGCCAAAGTCTGATGCTTAACCAACTGAGCCACCCAGGCGCTCCCAGCCATTCTATTTTGTAGAACCGTTTTGCACATCTGTGTGAAATCAAGTTGCCAGTCCTCTCCTAGATATGATCCACGCCTTTGGACTGGTTTTTTTTTTTTTTTTAATTTTTTTTTTTAATTTTTTTTTTCAACGTTTATTTATTTTTGGGAGAGAGAGAGAGACAGAGCATGAACGGGGGAGGGGCAGAGAGAGAGGGAGACACAGAATCGGAAACAGGCTCCAGGCTCTGAGCCATCAGCCCAGAGCCCGACGCGGGGCTCGAACTCGCGGACCGCGAGATTGTGACCTGGCTGAAGTCGGACGCTTAACCGACTGCGCCACCCAGGCGCCCCTGGACTGGTTTTAAAAGTGGTGGGAGGCTGACTGCGCCCTCTAGATTTATCTGTGCACAAATAATACGGTATTGGCAGACCTGTTTTATTGTAGCTGTTAAATTTTCTCCATCAAATACATTACTGATTAAATGTCTAAGAGCATCTTTGCCCAAATGGGTACCTTGGTGTAAACCTATATTACCTTCCATTGACTATTTTTGGGTATAAAGGTTTTTCCCTCATTATTAACAAACCAGTCCTGCGCATTTTTAGTGTAGCTTCGTTCCTGGGCAATGTGGATCTCCTGGTCTGAATAGACTGGAGTTATGTACTCCACTGGGGTTAAGACTGATATTAGACTTAGTTGCTACTTATTCTGTGCTGCCAATTTGGCTGCATGATGTGATAAATTGTTTCCATTAGATTCTAAGGTCATATCCTTTTGATGCCCTTTGAAGTGAATCACGGCTGCCTCCTTAGGTAGGTGTACAACCTCAAGAAGAGCAAGAATGTCAGGTCCGTATTTGACTGGGGAGTTATGGCTTGATAACAGTCCGCTTTCCTTCCAAATTGCTCTATGGGCTGTCCTGGTCACTTAGGTGGCTGTCCCATGCCCAAGACAGACAACTTTGTATAAGGACAGGAATAAAGAGAGGGCATCAAGTTTCTGGGTCTTAATACCATTCTGGCCAGGGTACTAACTTCCAACCAAGAAGCAGGCTTTCTCCTCCCCGTTAGAGCAGCCACAGGCTAGAGGACTGTAGCCTGAGCAATTGACATGAAAATGTTCCAATAAGACCATACTTCTCAAGAAGTCCCTGAAATGAGAGTAAAGGAGGAAAAGAGAAAGTATACTCACCAAATTTGTGCTGGGTCAGAGTCCAGATGAAAAGACTCTAAGCCCCACGTTGGGCGCCAAATGATGAAGTTTTGGGGTGATGGTGGGGGGTCCAGAGCCGACAGCCAAGAATGAATTCTTGCATCTTTGGTGCAAAAAGGTGACTTTATTAAAGCACAGGGACAGGACCCATTGGCAGAAAGAGCTGCCCTGGGGTCTTGACAGGTAACTCATTATATACCCTCAGGTTGGAGGGGGTCAGGGATAGTGTAAGTCTCTAAGGCATTTTGGAAGCAAGGTTTCCAGGACCTTGAGGGGCTAGCTCTTGCTAGGGAAACACCATTTATTACAATTTAATAAAATCTCAGTCATGAGACCCTTCAGGTGGGTATCAGGGAGCCATAAGCTTGGAGTATGATTGCCAGCATATATCTTGGGGGCAGTTGAGATAACTTACAGGATCCTTGAGGCTGGGATAATGTTAAACTAAGGTTCTCTTTTGCCCCCAACAAAGTATCATCCTTGAGGCAGCTGAGTTCCTAGAGGGAGGTCACTCTGCTGGTCTCAAGGATTTGTCAATGGGCTGTAGGCAGTAAGGGAATTTAATTTTTCATTTGCCTTAGCTTCCCATATTACCATGGCCAGCACTTAAACCCCTTTCCTTTCCTTTGTTCTTGGATAGCCAGGAGTGTCCAAGGACTATCATACATATTCCACCTGGCAGAAAGGGGTATTATTAGCCTGTATTTTGCCCTCAACTTGCCCCACAATCCCTCATCAGGGAGTCTCTCTCTCCCTCTCTCTCTGCCCCCCCACCCAGCTCTCTCAAAATAAACTTTAAAATAAGTTAATTAAATAAATAAAATCTCTGCCCAATGAGGAGCACAAGCCTCATTTACATAACATACAATGTTAGGTAAATACAATATAGTCATGTTTCCTTAAGGTGCATGCATGACCTTATGCCCACCTCTACATATCATGGCAAGGCTCCCTTATCATATATTCATCCTAACCCTAAATAAAAGAAACCCATCCACCCTTGCTCCCAGAGTCCTGGCTTTGGAAGCTATTCCCAGTGATCTCCCTATGTGCTGCAAATAAAGTTTACTTTGTGTGACAACTCAACCTGGTGGAGTTTCTGACTCACCAAGGAGTGAACTCACATTGGTTTGTACCAAAAAAAGAGAAGAAAGAAAGAAATATATATATTTAGTGTTTTGTACCAAAGAAGGAAAGAAAGACATGTATGTATTTAGTGTTTGTCCCCAGTTTCTGGCACCCAGAACTTCTAAAACCCTTGTAATCATCTTAGTGTTTAGAGTATCTTTTGTATGTTAATGAGATGACTAGTGCCTGGGAGACTGTAAATGGCTTGGGGGGAAGGGTTTGGTTGCTGGTAAGACTAAGGCTTCATTGGAGGGTTGGAACGTTCAGTCCCATCCTCCACTCCCCACCTCCAGGAAGGGGAGAGAAGCTGGAGATCGAGTTTAATTCCCAATGGTCAATGATTTAATCAATCATGCTTAAATAATGGAACCCCTAACTGATGGGGCTGGGAAAGCTTCCAGATTGGTAAACATACCAAAGTGCTGGGAGGGTAGCATGCCAAGAGGAAGTTCCATGGTCCTTCCCCCCATATCTTGTCCTATGTGTCTCTTCCATTTGGCTGACCTTGAGTTGCATCCCTTACAATAAGCCAGTAATAGTAAAGTGTTTTCTTGAGTTCTGTGAGCCATTCTAGCAAATTATTGAATCTGAGGTGGGAGTTGTGAGAACCCTCACAAGTTATAGCCAATTGGTCAGAAGTGCTGGTGGCAACCTGGAACTTTTCAGTGGATGTTTGAAGGAAGGGCAGTTTTGGGAGATTAAGTTCTTAAAGTTATGGAGTCTGACGCTTACCCCAAGTAGTTAGTGTCAGAAATTAATTGAATTGTAAGACACTCAGTTGATGCCTGCAGAAAGTTGCTTGGTATGGAAAAAAAAACTCACCCTTGATTGAAAGAGCGGACCTATGCCGGCCGACTCCATCTTGTTCTGTGTCCTCCACCTTGAGTGACTATGTCCCCGACATGCCCCCTTTCTGGGAAAATCTCAGAAACCTCAGACCATGCCTCCTCCCCTTGAGTAACCTCACCCGTTCAAACTTCCCCGATCAAAACACGCCCGGTGGCTTGCGTAACAGGACTCCGACCCTTCCCCAGCCAATCGGCTGAGGCCACAGCCATTACCTCACCAACTGCCCCAAGACCCCTATAAAACCTTTGTGCTTTTGAAACTCGCTCTCTCTCTCCCCAGCATCTCACCGCTGCCTCGGTGCAGGTAGGGGATTGAGCTCGAGAGCTAGCTCGAATAAAGGCTCTTTGCTTTTGCATTGGACTCGGCTCCCTGGTGGCCTTTGGGGATCACGAATTCTGGGCATAACATCGATGTCACAAGTATTGTGAGTAAAAAACAGATCATACAGCCCTAGCAAACTAATACAATACAGAATGTCTTCACAATCTTGGGGTAGACTGAGATTTCTTAGACATGATGTAAAAGGCATTGGTCATAAAAGAAAAAACAAAAAAGACAAATTGGACTTCATTAAAATTAAAAAACTTCTGCTGGAAAACTGAAAACAATCCAAATTTCCATCAACAGATGAAAGGATAAACAAATTATGGTATTTTTGCAGTGGAATATTACTTAGGACAAACTTATATACACAATAGCATGGACTAATCTCAAAAATGGGATGTTAAGGAAAAGAAGCCAGACACAAAAGAATCCACACTGTTCATATAAAGTGCTGGAACCAGGGGCGCCTGGGTGGCTCAGTCGGTTAAGTGCCCGACTTTGGCTCAGGTTGTGATCTCGCAGTCCGTGAGTTCGAGCCCCACGTTGGGCTCTGTGCTGACAGCTCAGAGCCTGGAGCCTGTTTCAGATTCTGTGTCTCCCTCTCTATGACCCTCCCCCATTCATGCTCTGTCTCCCTCTGTCTCAAAAATAAATAAAGGTTAAAAAATTAAAAAAAAAATAAAGTGCTGGAACCAGCAAAATTCATCCATGGTGATACAAACCAGAACTTTGGTTGCCTCTGTGGGGGCCAGGAATTGACAAGAAAGGGTTGGGAGGAACTTTCTGGAGTGATGAAAATGTTCTAGAATTTGATTAGGGTGATGATAGTATGTATTTGTTATAACTTCTCAAACTTTTTTGAGATCTGTGCATACATACGTGAATGTAAATTATAACTCAGTGAACAAAAAGGATTAAGACGTTATATGAGATACTATGTATAGCCACCAAGTTTTTGGGTTTTTTTAAATGTTTATTTATTTTTGAGAGAGAAAGAGTACACAAATGAGGGAGGGACACAGAGAGAGGGACACAGAGAATTCAAAGCAGGCTCTGAGTTGTCAGCACAAAGCCTGACATGGGGATTGAGTTCATGAATCATGAAATCATTACCTGAGCCAAAGTAGGATGCTCAACCAGCTGAGACACTCAGGCGCCCCTAGACACCAGTTTCTTTTTTTTTTTTTTTCAAAGTTTATTTTTATTTTTGGGACAGAAAGAGACAGAGCATGAACGGGGGAGGGGCAGAGAGAGAGGGAGACACAGAATCAGAAACAGGCTCCAGGCTCTGAGCCATCAGCCCAGAGCCCGACGCGGGGCTCGAACTCACGGACCGCGAGATCGTGACCTGGCTGAAGTCGGACGCTTAACCGACTGCGCCACCCAGGCGCCCCTAGCCACCAGTTTCTTAAAAATTATTAAGTCTCATAATGCCAGGTGTCAGAAAATATATATGAAATTCTCATCCACTCCTAATGGGAGTGTAATTTGGTTCAACTACTTGGCAAAACAACTTATAACACCATCTTGTGAATTTGAACACTTGTGAACCAATGACCTAGCAATTCCACTCAAGAAACACTTGCACTTGTGTTAACTGACAGGCCATGAGGAATAAAGAAGATTCAGATAAAATAATAAAAATACTGGAGGAAAGTCATGGCAAACATTTGTATAACTTTACGATAAGGGCAACCTTCTGAAGCAAAAAAGGAAAAGACACACTTAACATAAGGTTTAAAATTGAATAGCAAAGGACACTATAAAGGAACCACAAAGACAATAAACTGAGAATAAATATTTGCAACATGTAGGACAGGTACAGGCTCACACCTGTAATCAATGAAAAGCACCTGCAATTCCTTGGGGAAAAAAACACCTCTATAGAAAAATAAGCAAAATATATGAATGGGCGGGCAATTCACAAAAGAGGAATACAAGTGTCCAAAGAACAACAACAACAACAAAACACTGAAAGATGATCATCTTCATGAGTAATCAAAACACACTGTGCTTTTGCGATGATTAACAGAGGGAAACATTATCAATATTTTTGATACTAGATTCCTCCTCATCTTTATCCTCATTTTCTCTCCAATTCTCTATAATTGGATTTGACCTCAACATTCGACTGAAATTGCCCTTGGTGAGGTCTTCCAAACACAAAGAGCACTCCTAGCCTTTCTAGAATTCTCCAAGGCACTCGGAGAATCATTCCCACCATCCTAGACCACTTCTCGATCTCTTGACAGACCATTCCCTTTCCTTCTGCCCTCTAGGTTTGGCCAACTGTAGGTGGACATTTCTTTTTTGAGGGGTGTGGGTGGAGGCTACCTAGCATCTGAGAATTTCCCACCTTATGAATCTTTTATGCAGACCCCACTTGTCACTTTAGAAGCTGCAAATATCAGGTATTTGCTTTCCCAGCCCCGTTTTGCAGCTGGTGCTGGCACTGACATAGGCTGGGCTGATCAGATGCAAGTATCTTAGACTTTGACTCTGGAATTAACTGGTGGAAAGAAGCAGAATCAATGGAAGAGTGTTCCTGGCAGCACCAACTTCCAGTTTCCTTGGCAGTCAGTGGAGCTCAGTTCTCAGCCTGATGATGTAGGTGGTGTGAGGAGTGACATCTAGTGGACAGCGGTGTTCTCACCAGACACTGATTATGGAGTGATTTTGGCTGTGATTTTAGCTGTTAAGCCTCTGAGCCTGGTTCTCCAGCTTTCTCAGTGATTCTGTGAGCCGTTTATAGCTTAACTTAAAAAATCAGAATCTATTTCCATTGCTTGTTCCTGAGAATTCTAAGACAGCTGTCCTCAGTTCTGTTTCTCTATGCCACCCAAAAGCACACTTACCTCTCCACCTTCTAAACTTCTATTATATTATTAAAGAATCCATGAAACTTAGCACATTATCATTTGCTACCACATACTTTAATTTTTCATTTTCTCTCTCTCTTTTTTTTAAGCAGGCTCCACACTGGGCATGGAGCCCAACGCAGGGCTTGAACTCACAACCCTGAGATCAAGACCTGAGCTGAGATCAAGACCTGAGCTGAGCTCAAGAGTTGGATACTTAACTGACTGAGCCACTTAGGTGCCCCTAATTTTTCATTTTGATATGTTTATTCACAGGCCCTGTTGTGCCTATAAATTATGTCTCTCCAACAAAACCATGGACCATGAGAACAATTGCAGTGGAAGATCACATGGCTTTATATATTTGCTGATGGAGATGATGGGAACAGGACAAACAGAGGGCTAGCTACATGGCTGGCAGGTGTGGTGTCCCTGAATAGTTGAGAAGAGAAGAGATCCAATACCCAAGTCAAGGAGTTGGCCTTGGGAGCAGAGACAGTATAGCCATAGCAGGAGGAGAGCAGAGTGTCAGTGGTAGGCGTGGTGGCAAGTGCCTTAATTTTCTCCTTGGATTAGTAAGCAGTGTCAAACAAACAAATGAAACAACCCAAATTTCCATCAACAAGTGAAAGGATAAAAGGAACTTTCACCTACTAACTTCCCCTCTTCTGCTCTTTGGCTAGTGTCAAAGCTCCTCCTGAGGAAGGGTCCTGTGAGAACAAAGCAAAGAGAATGTAGGTAAGAAATACAGCAGATAGGAGTTCCTGGGGGACTCAGTCAGTCGGGTGTCTGACTTTGGCTCATGTCATGATCTCACCGTTCCTGTGTTTGAGCTCTGCATTGGGCTCTCTGTTGTCAGCACAGAGACCGCTTCAGATCCTCGTTCTCCCTTCTCTCTGCCCCTCCCCCGCTCTCTCTCTCTCTCAAAAATAAATAAACATTAAAAAAAAAGTACAGCAGATAAGGTCACTTTATTTCCTTCAAAGATAAATTCATGGCAAGATGCCATATCTTCTTAGTCTATTTAGCATAAACTTCAGAGTGAGATATTGTTGTTATTACAGGGTCATTCTTAACCTGTTTATTTCAATTGGAAGATGACGTATTTGAGGACAGACTTTGTCAGTACATTTATATGGCAGACATTTTCCATACATTTAATGAGTTAAAAATATACAGCTCAGAGATTTTGACAAAAAAAATATTTAAAATATGTTATAAGATAAACATGTTGTATTGTAAATACTTAAAATTTTTTCTGTATGACATTTTAACATGTTAAAAAACCTTTCTGGCTGGGGAGAGACTGCCTCTCCCAGGCTAGCCTATAAGCATGCCTTTCACATGCAAACCAACCCATCCAGAGTTTATACTCCCAAATACCTTCTGATCTAACTCTCACACACTAAGCCAATATAGTTGACCCTTGAACTACATGGGTTTGAACTGAAAGTCTACTTATACCTGGATTTTTTTCAATGAATATACAATATTACATATTCAATTTATATATTCAATGAATATATAAATGTACAATCTCTGCCTTATATTTTTCTTAATGACATTTTCTTTTCTCTAGCTTACTTTATTATACGAATACAGTATGTAAAATACATAACATACAAAATATGTGTTAATTGACTATTCACATTAGCAGTAAGGCTTCCAGGCATCAGTGGACCATTAGTAAAGTTTTGGGGGAGTCAAAAGTTATGTGCAGAGTTTTGACTATGCACAGGGTGGGGGATAGGGTGTGTCAGTGACTCTAACCCACACATTGCTCAAGGGTAAACTGTATTTCCCTCACCCTAAATCATGCCAGTTCCCAGTACCAGGTTACTGGGACCAGCTTACAGCTGACCAAAATTATTTCAAACTAGCCAATCCTAAACTGTTCCTTCTGCCTTGCCTTGCCTTTTCCGTGGAAAGCCCAATAAAGGCCATGAACTGTGCTCTGCCTCCTGACCAATGCTGGTGCTTGCTCTGTGGCCCTGCATAGTGTATGGTGACCTCTCTAGGATATGTGAGTATTAAGGTTTGTTTATTTGTCTGTTTATTTTAAGTGTAAATTTGGCCATCCTTCCACTCTACAGATTGTGAATTAACTAGTGACCACTGAGTTCCTCCTCTCCCTCTCCACCTCATATTTGCACCTGGCTGTCACTCCACTTACTAACAACTCCCCCAAAGTGGAAGGAAGCAGACAGACTTGTACCCTTGGCCTCGTTTTTTAGAAACTATGGGATAAAATTTCTCTGGGAATCTAGGTGAAACTATAGGGCCAAATTATACGGACTGGAGAAATAATTTGTTTCAAATCATTTTTCCTCCTCTGTGTTCTGGGGAAAATGTAAATTATTTGGTTGTTTGTGACAGTCAGAAATTATCCTGCTAGAGCGGTGACTCCTTTGCCCAGCTTTCAATGGAAAATTAGGGCACTGGAGTGTTATGAAAGTGAGGGAGCCACATCCTGCACCACCTTCTTCAGATGGTCAGTGGAAACTTGGGCCCCTGCAGTGTGCCTGAGCACCTAGTTGACCATGGATTAGAGTGGAAGATGGCAAAGGAAGAGTAATCTTTAACAGAAGCATTAACTACCCCTCTTACCCTCTTTTCAGAAGTGGCCTTTCTAAAGAGTCCTCTTGGTGTGCCTGGGTGACTCAGTTGGTGAAGCATCCACCTTGATCTCGGCTCAGGTCATGATCTCATGGTTCGTGAGTTGGCAGTGCAGTCTGCTTGGAATCCTCTCTCCCTGTCTCTCTCTGCTCCTCCCCCACTCATTCTCTCTCAAAATAAACATTTTTTTTAATTAAAAAAAAAAGAGTCCTCTTGTCTTCTGGCTCTTAGATCCCCACACTTAACTTCACCCCATCCTGCTTTGTACACAGGCAATGAAATACACTTTAGCTCAGGCGTCTGTATAGAATGATGTATTTATTTACAGTGGCTAACATAAACTTGTGAACATCTGCCTACTTGCAGATACCTCTGTTGTGCTGCTTAACTGTCTTCTATATTTCCTGCCAGTAGATAATCAGATGTAGTGACTTGATCAGATTCGAGTTAGATTTTTTGACAAGAATATTTTATTTTTCATAAGGAAGCATACAATGTCTGGTTGTCCCTCTTTTTGTGGGTTAGCAGCCATTGGTGATCATTGCCTAAATGATTCATTAATTATTAGTGGTTGTGAAATGCAAATCTACATTTCTTAACTTGCAAAAATAGGAACACTAATTTCCGACATTAGAGATATGAGGCATCTTACTGAGATTAAATGGGGTAATCATAGTTATTTGTTGAGCTATTTTTTAACTTTATTTACTTACTTAAAAGTTTATTAAAAATTTTTAAATGTTTATTTTTTTTTAATGTTTATTTTTGAGAGAGAGAGCACATGTTAGTGGAAGAGGGGCAGAGAAAGAGAGACAGAGGATCCAAAGTGGGCTCCAAGCTGACAGCAGAGAGCCCAATGTGGGGCTGGAACTCACAAACCACAAGATCATGACCTGAGCTGAAGTTCACTGCCCAACCGACTGAGCCACCCAGGCGCCCCAGAAGCTTATTTATTTATTTTGAGAGAGAGTGTGAGTGAGCGGGGGAGGCGAAGAAGTACAGAGAGAGAATCCTAAGCAGACTCTAAGCTGTCGGTGTAGAGCCCTATGTGGGGCTAGATTTCATCAACCATGAGATCACGACCTGAGCCGAAATCAAGAGCTGGACACTTAACTGACTGAGCCACCCAGGTGTCCCTGCTGTGTGGGGTACCAGTGTCCCTTTTGTAAGGTTCCAGTACCATGCCCAATAAACAGATATAAAACTAATATGAAGCAATAACTTGTCCAAGGCAGACAGCCTTTCCTTTGCTGTCCTGCTTGCCACTCCCTTGCAGTGTATTCAACAAACTTCTATCTCCCTAAAAAAAAAAGGAAAAGGAAAAAGAAAAAAGAAGTAACTTGCCTGAGATCACACTACTAAATATTGGTGGAGTCAGGATTTAAATCCAGGTCCATCTAACTACAAAGTTTATGTTCTTCCCACTGCTTTTCTTTTTTTTTTTTTTAATTTTTTTATGTTTATTTATTTTTGAGAGAGAGGAAGAGAGAGAGTGAGCAGGGGAGGGGCAGAGAGAGAGGGAGACACAGAATCGGAAACAGGCTCCAGGCTCTGAGCTGTCAGCACAGAGCCCGACGCGGTGCTCGAACTCACAAACCGCGAGATCATGCCCTGAGCCGAAGTGGGACGCTCAACCGTCTGAGCCACCCAGGCGCCCCCCCCCCCCCACTGCTTTTCTAAAATGTATTTATTTATTGTGGGACTACTCTCAGCAAGGCACTTGCCCTAAACACTTTATTCAACTCTCTCAGCAGTACCTTGGCATTGGTATTGTTGCCCACTTTGTACAGGCAAAAATAAATAAAAAACAAAACAAAAAAACCCTTAAGTTCAAAGAGGTCAGTAACTTCCTCAAGGTTATGCAGCCTTGGAGTAAAGAAGTAAATGGCCTAAGAGTCCCTAAGTGGCATTATACGTCCGTGTACCTCGCACGTTGGGCTTCTCAGTTCTGTAAGCTTTAAGAATTAGTGCAATGCACGTGCCTGCTAGTAAACAGGAGACAGATGGGAGCTAGTACTCTACCTGAGCGTGAATAAATGACGTCGCAGTAGAGCTGACATCAGTTCCTATGCAAATAAGGTAGCGTAAACCCGCGGCAGGGTGGGACTGCCGCGCCAGCACGCCGGCTCAATGACACCTTCGGCGGCAGAGAGAAGTGCGCACGCGCGCAAAAGCCTGGCAAATGGGCGGGGCAAACGGTGCCAGAGAGGTCATCCCGCCTATAGGGGGTGCCAAGCGAGCCAGGCTAGCACCCTAACCCAGCAGCAGACTCTTTTGCATTCACCAGTGCTCGGGATCTTGGAATCCGGTGGCAAGTAGCTTCTCCAGGTCAGAAGTTCCGGATCTCTGGGGGCAGAGACACAAGAGAGGGGGAAAAGCGAGGTCGGGTATGTAACCAGCCCAGAAATCCGCCCGCTCGGGGAGCCGGACTATTTCCCTTTGAGGTAACGCGAGAATGGGCGGGGTCTGGCCTCCGCGCCAAAGCGAGGGGAGGTCCCGGTTCGGGGGCGGGGTTAGAGGCTGGCAGACCCGGCTGTCAGAGCCCTCTGACACCACTCCGGCTTCTTGGTTAGCGCCCCCACTACGTCTCCCAGGGTGTCGGCTCCCTGCCTGGACTTCGCCGTTGGGAACACGGATTCCCCTCTGTCTGGGAGGAACCTTTCCTCCCTCCACCTCGGCTTTCTCCACAGGTGAAGCCTCCATGGAGCGGCTCCTGGCCCAGCTGTGCGAGACCAGCGTGTTGCAGCCGCTCCCGGTGTGGGAGGGGGACACCACGGGCCACTGCTTCACCCAGCTGGTGCTCAGCGCCCTGCCCCACGCGCTCCTCGCCGTGCTGAGTGCCTGCCACTGGGGCACCCCGAGGTGGGTAGAAACAGGTGCAAGACATCTGTCCGTGTGTGCCTGCAGACCTCACCTGAAACCCGCATATCCGAGGCAGTTTAACCAGAATAGTGAGGTCTCCGGAGTCGGGCAAAAATAGAATAGGATCTGGGCATTAGCACTTTGCAGCAGTGTGGCTCTTTTGGGTCAAGTTACCGGTCTTCTCTGGGCCTTATAGCATTATTGGGAGCAAAATCAGATAATGCTTTTAAGCATATAGCGCCGTGCCTGGTACATTTTTAAAGGCCAGATGCTTGGTAGAAAGCATCACTTCTGTAGATTTTTAGATGCACAAACCCAACTGCCATGAATTGGAGGCATAATTGAGTGAACAATGTTTTTAGACGGAAAGGATAACTTGTGTTGAAGTTGTAGGATCAGTTTATCACCACCACTTCCATGTATGAAAACTGTGTTCCTTGGGGCTCCTGGGTGGCTCAGTCAGTTAAACCTCCCACTCGATTTCGGCTCGGGTCATGTTCTCATGGTTATTGAGGTCAAGTCCTACATCGGGCTTTGTGCTGACAGTGCAGAGCCTGCTTGGGATTCTCTCTCTCTCTCTCTCTCTCTCTCTCTCTCTTTCTTTCTCTCCCCCCTCCCCCGCTCCTCCCCTGCTCACACTGTCTCTGTCTCTGAAAAATAAGTGAACTTAAAAAAAATTTTTTTTTTTAATAAAAAAGAAAACTGTGTTCCTAGACTAAGAGAGGCATATGTAACCAGCTGGAGAGGAAGCAGTTAGTAGAAGAGAAGAACAAAATCAAAACTTTAGTCTTTCTGGGTTTGGGTCTCTAAGGTGCAAGTGCCAAACCCACTTTGATTTTGTATTTATTTCCTGTATGACTAGATATGTCTAAAGTTACTGTTACTCTGGCTACTGACAAGGCAGGAGAGAAATCTAGTCTCTGCCATTGAGAGTCCCTAGTCTGATAGAGGGAATGTGTCCCTATCCAAGATCAGTCAGGGCTTATGAATCTCTCCCTTCAGGAGGAGAAACTTGGGATCTGCTTGGTCGGGGGGGGGGTGGGGGTGGGGGGGGGAACTCTTGATTTGTATTTTACACAGAATGAGACAGAAGTCTAGAGAGGGTTAGTCAGCAGACATCCAAAGCCTGCTCAGAGGTGTATCTATTAAACACAGTTCTTTGGGAACTCACAGTCTAAGGAGCAGGCAAGAAAGACCATCATATAATCAATAGAAACCATGGTTATCTCATTTCACTTACCAGACACTTTGTACATTGCTGAAAAGGTTTAGAGAGATCCAGAATCTCAGACAAGAAAAGACATTAGAGGGCTTTGAGTCCAGACTCCTTACTGCTCACTGTAGAAATGAAGAAAATGAGATGCAGAGAGAGAAGGAGACTTGCCCAAGGTCATAAGACTGGCTGATGGCCAGCTTGGGACCTCCAAGGGCCCAATGTTCTGTCCCCACATCTTAGAAAATAAAATTCTTAAAGGTTGACTTATATTCCGATATAAAGCACTCCACATAGCTGTGGTTAGCTGGACTTTTTAGAGGCAATCCAAAGCATGCTAATCTACAGTTAAACTTTTTCAGTAATCCAGCCTTGCTAACAAAGGGAATAATAGATTTAACCTCACTGTGTGAACCTTCAAGGCATTCTAATATTCACTGCCACAGGTGTGTTATCCTGTACTTGGTTTTCAGTGTAGACAGATCACCCTTTTGTTCACTAAAACTGTTTTTTGCATGCCAAGAAGATAGAGACAAAACTAAAAAGAGGTTTTTCTTCAGCAAATGGAGTCACGGAATATGATCTATACCACCTTCTACAACCACTGGAAAGACAGAGAGTAGAATATTCTGAGGCTTCATAAAATTTAGGCTATAGTATAAGAGTGTAGAAGCCATATATAAGTTCATCTAATAGTGCTTCAGGTGAATTTAAGGGTTATTTTAGGTAGATAATTTTATAAAAATAAATACTCATTCCTTAGTTGTTATCTGTGTGAAAATTTAGGATTTTAAAACCTTTTTATTTTCATTTAAGTAATCTCTGTACCCTACATGGGTCTCAAACTCACAACCCCAAGATCAAGAGTTGCATGCTCTTCTGACTGAGACAGCCAGGTGCTCCTGGGATTTTTTTTTTTCTTTTTTCTAATTAGTCTTCATGTTCCACACAACCTTAACTAAAAATTGTTAGTTTCTGTGGCAAAATAATGGTCAGAAATTATATGGGTAGATTGGAAAATGGGTTAGGTTGTGACAGGGAGACTTCCTGGAGGAAAAGCCCTGAATTTCAGAGTAAAATGGGATAGAAATAAGGTGTACAAGGCAGGAAAGGGAACTGACTACCTCTAGGTAAGTGAGTTATTATTTAATGTCTGGGTCTCAGTCGGCCATTATGTGCCTCCTTTTCTTTTGCCCCCTTGTCTCTAGGAATCCAGATTACATCCTGCACTGCAGTCCTGGCTGGCGGCTCCGACTTGCAGCTTCCTTCCTGCTCTCCGTCTTTCCACTGCTAGACCTCCTTCCAGTTGCTTTGCCACCAGGGGCAGGCCCAGGGCCAATAGGGCTGGAAGTGCTGGCAGGGGGCGTGGCAGCTGTGGCCTGGACCAGCCACTGCCTGGCCTTGTGGGTGTTGGTTCATTCCCCTCATGGCCACTCCCGGGGACCCTTGGCCTTGGCTCTGGCTGCCTTCCTGCCAGCCCCAGCCCTAGTGCTCACCCTGTTATGGCATTGCCAACGAGACACACTTCTGCCTCCACTTCTCCCAGGACCCCTATCCCGCCTATGCCTTCTCATCCTGCAGCTGGCTGCACTCTTGGCCTATGGACTGGGCTGGGCAGTCCCCGGGGGGCCACGGGAGCCCTGGGCCCAGGAGCCCCTCCTGTCCCAGGAACAGGAACCTGAGATAGCTGAAGATGGGGAGAGTTGGCTGTCACGCTTTTCCTATGCCTGGCTGACACCCTTGCTGTCCCGAGGAGCCCGTGGAGAGCTACGGCAGCCCCAGGACACTTGCCGCCTTCCACACAGGCTGCACCCCACCTACCTGGCTCGAGTCTTCCAAGCATGCTGGCAGGAAGGGGCCCAGCTGTGGAGGGCCCTGTATGGGGCCTTTGGGCAGCGCTACCTGGCACTTGGACTGCTAAAACTGGTGGGGACCATGCTGGGATTCTCGGGGCCCTTGCTGCTTTCCCTACTGGTGGGCTTCCTAGAGGAGGGGCAGGAGCCACTAAGCAATGGCCTGCTCTATGCCCTGGCACTAGCTGGGGGGGCTGTCCTGGGTGCTGTGCTGCAGAATCAGTATGGATACGAGATACGGAAGGTGACACTTCAGGCACGGGGGGCTGTGCTGAATATTCTGTACCGAAAGGCTTTACAGCTGGGGCCCAGACGCCCTCCTGCTGGGGAGGCCCTGAACCTGCTAGGTACCGACTCTGAGCGGCTACTCAACTTTGCTGGGAGCTTCCATGAGGCCTGGGGCCTGCCCCTGCAGCTGGCCATCACCCTCTACCTGCTGCACCACCAGGTGGGCGTGGCCTTCGTGGGTGGTCTGATCGTGGCACTGCTACTGGTCCCTGTCAACAAAGTGATTGCCACCCGCATCATGGCCAGCAACCAGGAGATGCTACAGCACAAGGATGCGCGGGTTAAGGTGAGGGGCTACTTGGGGTCCCTCAGCAATCCGGAGACCCCGCCCAGCATCCTGCTCCCCAGGTCCTCCCATGCACAGTGCCTGAGGGCGTTAAGATCTCAGACTGCTAAGAGCTAGAAGTTAAGAGCTCAGACTAGAGAAAGACAGACATGGGTTCAAATCCCAAATCTACCACTTACTAGTTTCATCATCCCAGACAAGTCACTTAACCTCTTTGGGCCTCTGTTTCCTCATCTAAGAAATGACCATAATTATATTAGGTAACACTGGGTACAGGGCAAGTCACAAAGTAAGCACTAAATGAACAGGGCCCATTAGTAATACTATAGTATTAGCTTATACGGCAATCCTAGGAGGTAGGAAGTAGCCTGTCTGGACCAAATAGGTTTTTAGTATTAGTGCTAGGACCCGAGCCTCCTGCCTCCTCATCTAAGGGCACAGACCATCCCGTAGCCATAGTACAGAGGCCTGGGAGAACCCCATCTACATCTAAGGGGTGGGTTGTGGGGGAGGGAGTAGGTCAGTCTTCGGTCTAGACCAATGCTAGGTGAGGAGGGGTCTGGCTAAGTCAATTCTGGGTTCTGCAGTGACTGAGGGATGGCAGGCCTGGAGCTCCACGCAGCATAGTTATCAGCTTCTTCTGGGAGTAGCTCAGAGTGCTAACAGGGAGGAGGACTCTCATAGTTGGTTATGGCCCAGGGCCTCTTCCCCTACCCATGACAGCTACAGACTAGATCTCCAGCACCATCTGGGAAGACTCCCAGTGCCAACCTGGCTTGCAGGCTGGGGATGTGTGAGTGTTGGGATCCAAAGAGTTTATCTGGCCCTTGCCCATCTTGCCTGGGCTCGTTGGCCTGTCTGACCCTGGGTTTTGTTGTGGCCTCTTACACCTGTATACTCTAGCCATGGGCCATACTGGTGACTAGCTCCTGAAACCATCTTCTTCTGGCTTTGGGAAGTAGTCTTAGTCCCTCACCTCATGGAAGGAGTGCTTTTACCCCAGTGTGGTAACACCCCTGTAGTTTCTATCACTTCATCTCCTAGGAAGGTGGGGGGGTTTCCAACTCTGACTTGTTCCCTGCTGGAACACACGTGGAGGAGAAGTAAAAGACTGGCAGGGGAAGCAACTCGGGGCTGAAAGAGATTTGAAGGCAGGGCTTCAAGTTAGGGCTGAGGTGGGAAGAAAACCAGGGCTAGGAAGTACAGAGTATCTGGGAGCTTGGAGTACTTGGCCTCCTCTGTTAGGAGCTTGGGGAAGACTGGGTAGAGGAGAATGGACACACATGAGCAGTATTTCCACTTCACACTGCCCTCTGGTCTCTATCCCTAGCTCATGACAGAGCTGCTGAGTGGCATTCGAGTCATCAAGTTCTTCAGGTGGGAGCAGGCCCTAGGGGCCCGAGTAGAGGCCTGTCGAGCTAGAGAACTGGGGCGACTCAGGGTCATCAAATACCTGGATGCAGCCTGTGTGTACCTGTGGGCTGCCCTGCCGGTTGTCATCTCCATCGTCATCTTCATCACCTATGTTCTCATGGGGCACCAGCTCACTGCCACCAAGGTGAGGGCCAGGAGAGGAGGGGATGGCTGTAGCAAAGCGTAGAGAGAGGCAGCAGCCAGAGACTGCGATGGAGTTGGGAGGTGGGCTCAGACCCTCGGGACTACTGGGAAGGAGGATCCCTGGGTGCCTTACCCTTTCCTAACCAAGCGGGAATTCTCTGAAGTTTCTGGGGTCTCAGATCTATAACCCTTTCTCCTCTGTGAAGGCATTCCTTTTTTTTCCCTCTCTTCCTTCTTCTCTGACTTCAGGCCCAGTCTCCATGTTAGGTCCCCTGATCCCCATTCTGATAGCCTTGGGCAAAAAAGGTCCATGATGTAGTGCTGGCTCTGGCCAGGGCCAGATGATGTCTGTCCTTAGAAATTCTGAGAGGATCTCAGAATGCGCCAGGCCTCTGTGCTTATTGAGGTGCAACCTGGATCCCTGGAGGAACATCTGGGATTTCTAGGATTCTGAAGTGACTACCTTTGCCATCTCTGACCCAAGGATTTTCCAGCCAACCCCTCAGTTCTGCTGCTGCTGCCCTGTTCTTCCCTCCACACACCTGTCCACAAGGCCACCCATAGAGCAGGCCTTCAGATAGCTCCAGGGCTTCAGGTGATGCTTCATCCCCTTTCTATCCTACTTAGGTGTTCACGGCATTGGCACTGGTGCGCATGCTCATTCTTCCCCTCAACAGCTTCCCTTGGGTGATTAATGGCCTCCTGGAGGCCAAAGTGTCCTTGGACCGGATTCAGCGTTTCCTTGACCTTCCCAACCAGAACCCCCAAGCCTACTATAGCTCAGGTAATGGGAAGCTAAAGGGAAGAACCTGGCACAGGGTGAGTAGGGAACTGTAGCCCCGAGGATGCTGTACATAGGTGCTGGCAAGAAGAGCCAGAGGCAGCAGAACCCAGGCAGAGCAAGTGGCCATTTCCTGGGGGAGAATCCTCAGACCAAGATAGGCTGAATTAGCACTGGGCAGGTAGATACAAGACAAGCAAGCCAATGACACACTCCTGGTTTACCCTCCCCAAGTAGGTAGATTGTGCATTAGAATCCCAAGTTGAGTGCCTTTTTCCCTGTTTAGATCCCCCCACAGCGCCATCTACGGTGTTGGAGCTGCATGAAGCCCTGTTCTCCTGGGACCCAGTTGGAACGAGCCAGGAGACCTTCATCAGTCACCTCGAAGTGAAGAAGGTTTGTTGGTTAGACAACCTAGGGGAGTCCCCAGATGAATGAGAGAGATGCGGACTCAGTGACAGATAAGCAAGGATGGTGCCAATCGTAGCTAGGTGGCCTACGTCTCTAATCACTGAGGGAAAGACTGGAGGGGCTGTGGTGAGCAGGTCTACACTTATCTCTGACCACCCTCCCATTAACACAGCTTTCTCAGAGTTGTCCACTCTCTCCCTGGTCTTTAGACAGGTATATCCTCCTAGTGCAGGCCAACAAGTATGTCTGTCTCCATTGTCCCTCAGAGGCCAGCAAGTTGAGAACAGACCCCAGAGCTTATTCAGCATCTGCCCCAGGCTGGGACCAGGGGAGAGGCCCAGGAGTCTCTTCTGAGAAGGATTTTACAAAGAGGGTAGCTAATCCTCTATTTAGCCTGGTGAAAAGGAATCACACCTTGTGACTCACACCATAGCATACACCCTCAGACAAACACTTGAAAGAATATTCCTGGCAGGACAGTGACTTCTGTTTACCCAGCTTCTGAGTTTTCACTCTTTTCTGACCCCTATCCAACCCTTTGCCCCACAGCTCAACCCAGCATTCTCTAGTCTGTACCACATTTGGCTCACATTTCTGGCATGGGCTGTATATTTTGTTTTTCTTAGTTCAGGCAAGACAAGGCTGGAATTTTTCAAAGGAATTTTACTAATGTGTCGGTTGGGGCTTTTTGGATATAAGTCATAGAAACAGGAGCTAGCTTAAGCAAACGGGAATTTATAATGAGGATATAAAGATGAATTGCAGAATCCAAGGGCATGCATGCAGCTGGATCTCAGCAGCAACCCAGAACCAGGACTCAACTCCTAGAACTTTCCTTCTGTCTACTTCTCTCATCTGCCTCCTGCTTCTCTCAGTGGACTTGCTCTCCACTGAGCAGAAGATGTGACTGCAGACAGCCCTCCCACTTACAGGCTAAGCCAGAAAGAGGGAGAATTCCCAGGGGAGGGTCTCAGCTTGGTCTGGTGGCCACTCAGAGACGGGTCAATACTGGCTGACAGATTGGGGGCATTATAGAGCTTCTGAGAGCTCTACTTCTTTCTTAAAAAAAAGGGATTTTTTTTTCCTTTAAGTGCAGGGAGATAGCCCCATGAATGTATGTTACCACTAAGAAATGAAGGGAGAACAGAAAATTTGAAACTGTAAATCACAGAAATGGGCATCTGTGCAAAGTACTGCCTTTTACTCTGAGATAGCAGAAGTCTAGCCACAGGTGGACATAGTTAGCCCAGCATCCAGGCCCCAAAGCCTGGAGTCCCTCCCCTCTCCTCTCCTTCTGGGCTCCCTACCTTGACCTTTCCTTGGAAATTCTGGGCAGATTTCCACCCATTCTCTCTAGCATACTCTCTGGCTTCTCTCCAGAGGCCCTTCACACAGACAGTGAAACTGATCGCTCCTCTGAGTGGGGAGTAAAGCACTGTACTTCCTAGGTGCTGCACAGTGTCTCTGAGGCATAGCTCAGCCTGAGGGCTGGAACATTCTTTCCTTACAGACTAGTGCGGGCCCAGAGAGAACCCTCTGTGGAATGTTTGGCAGCCCAGGGCCTCAGGAGGGAGACCTGATACTTACTGTCTGGCTTCCTTGCAGGGTGCCTTGGTGGGCATCGTGGGGAAGGTGGGCTGTGGGAAGAGCTCGTTGCTGGCCGCCATTGCTGGGGAGCTCCACAGGTGAGCAACCTCTAGTGTCCCGCTGTCCTCAGCTTTGACCTTCAGCAGACACTTGCCTAGCCCCTGCCATGTGGTGGACACCATTTTAGGGTCCAGAGATGCCAAGAACAAGACATTGTCCCTTTCTTGGGAGAGTTTTCAGTCTGGAAAGGGAAAGGCAGTCAAGAAAGTGAGTTATAATCATCACACCAACGTGTTGCAAGTGGTATAATAGTGAGTGAAGAAATAAATGGAAACATCCTGCGTCAGCCGCTATTTCAGAAAATGTGGTTATGCAGGGAGGGATCCAGAGAGGAGCAGAAGTATGAAAGAAGGGCTTTTGTCATGAGAACGAGTGAGTGCAGGGTGGTGGCCATGCTCTCCTCTGAGCTTCTGAGCACATCCAGATCTGACAGCTGCTTGGCTGTACCCAAAGAGCAATTTCTTCCCTTCCCAGACCAGAATGACCCCCCTCCCCCAGCCTCATTAGGACGCCTCAACCTCAGTGGCTGCCAATTCAGAGACCCATGTGACATGAAGGGGGACCTGATGTAGAAGTCTAGAGACTTCTAGACTGATGGCAGTCTAAAGAAGCTTCTGGGGAGCAGGGGCTGGGTATGGAGGGACCCAGTGGGAGCTGGCTCCCCATGCTGCTGGCCTTGCTCTATGCAGGCTGCATGGACGGGTGGCAGTGTGGGGGCTGTCCAAAGGCTTTGGCCTGGCGACCCAGGAACCGTGGATCCAGTTTGCCACCATCCGGGACAACATTCTCTTTGGGAAGACATTTGATGCCCAGCTGTACCAGAAAGTGCTAGAAGCCTGCGCCCTCAGTGATGACCTCAGTGTGAGTGCCTGGCCCTGAAACCTCCTGGCTACCTGCTTCCCCATGTCCCTGATACCTCAAGTCAGAGACTTGCTTCTCTGGGAAGGGGTTGCTTTTACTCAAGCACCATTAACCAAAGACTGGCTGTTAGGTTTGGTCCTCCCAGAGTGTCCAGCTGCGTGGTTCCCCCTTCCGTGTAGGACCCAGAGCCGTGGTAGTGATGGGGTGTTCCACACAGCCACTAAGGGAACCCTGAGGCCTCTGAGGCTAGGGGAGGCTTCCCTCTCAGGCTTCGCCCTACATAGGTTTGGTTCTGATTCAAGAGGCTCCCCCACCTCCCACTTAGAGAGAGGCTTAAGAGAGTCAAGGTTACTCCGGGCAAGTCCATTAGATCCCCTATATCCTATGTACTAAATTTAGAGGGATGAGATTCCAGATTTCTCCTGTGACTTTCCCACTCAATCCCATGTTCCCTGTAGGACTATTATCACCACTACCCTGTCCAGGTAAATGTGGAACTTCCCTGGAAAAGAGGACCTTTAACATTGACCATGGGGTATCCTATGCCCATGTATCATTTATTTCTTTTTCCCTTTTTTTTTTTTTAGTTTATTTATTTATTTTGAGGGAGGGGAGGGACAGAGAGAGAGGGTGAGCGAGAATTCCAAGCAGCCTCTACATTTTCAGCACAGAGCCCGACTCGGGGCTCAATCTCGTGAACCATAATATGGTGACCCGAGCTGAGATCAAAAGGCAGATGCTTAACACACTAAGCCACCCAGGTGCCTCATATCATTTGTTTCTACATCAAGCATTTCTCAGATGTCTGCTGGGTACTGGGAACTGTTCTAGGCACTAAGAAAAAAGATGAATTACAAAGCTGTTCCCTCAGAAGGAAAAGCTGTCTGGTAGACCACAGGTGCTTCCTCTGGTATGCGTACCTCTTAGCTAAGGAGACCACTCCTGAGGCCACAGGAAGACTTGGGGTACATTCCTTCTCATTCCTTCTGGAAAAACCTATGAAAGCTATCACACTGATTTTGCCCATCATCATCCTTGCCTGTTAAAAAGGCAAGCTAGTGAGTGGGACAGGGTGGTTAAAAATCTATATTCATGTCCTACTACATACGAGCTGTGGAACAACCTTGGGCAAGGTAGTTACTCTGAACTTTGGTCTCATCTGTGAGAGACAAAAAATACCAACTTCATGAGGTCGTGGGGATTAGATTATTGGAATTATGGGTTATCCCCTGTGGCTTGCTCACCCCAAATTCAAGTCTCCTCAAGCTCCCTGGCTCTCTTGACCCCCTCTACCTCTTCCCTGCAAAGAGATGGAGTAGAAGGTATTGGGGAGCCCACTGACCAGTGCTGGGGGGCCTTTTCTGTCAGATCCTGCCTGCTGGGGACCAGACAGAGGTGGGGGAGAAGGGTGTGACCCTCAGCGGGGGACAGCGGGCCCGGATTGCCCTTGCTCGTGCTGTCTACCAGGTAAATTAAAGATAGGGGAGTCTGCAGCCTTGGAGGGAGGGGGGGTGGAGATATTTTCATTAGCATCTGGTTTCTTTCCTCCTTACTTAATGTTCCTGAGGTGTTGGGCCCTTGGCCACCCCATCCCCCTTTTGCAGATTGAAGGCAGAATTAAAGGCCCTTTAAAAAGCATTGTGTAATTTGAATTGCTGGGACCCAGCAAAGCTGAGCACAGGCCTTGCTTGACTGGAGGGAAGTTCACCCTCAGCTCTTACCTCCTTCTCTTATGCTCTAAGGGTAACCCCTAGAGTTCCTCTCAATTGTCTTCTCTACCTCAAGATTGTGTCCTAGGAGAGGTCTGGGTTCTAACCAGAGGACCTGGACTTGGTGCCCATTGTGCCCCTACCTCTCCCTAGGAAAAGGACCTCTATCTCCTCGATGACCCTCTGGCTGCTGTGGATACAGATGTGGCCAACCACCTGCTGCATCGGTGCATCCTGGGAGTGCTGAGCCACACCACGAGGCTGCTGTGCACCCACCGCATCGAGTACCTGGAGAGGGCGGACATGGTGCTGCTGATGGAGGCCGGGCGCCTTGTACAAGCCGGTAATGTGGGCTACAAGGGTGGGAGCCCACCCAAGGAAGAGAGCCGTCTGCCCAGGTGTAACAGGGGAACATGGGCAGGTGGACTGTTACATGTAGACTCTGCCACCTCCTCCGTGTGTGGCCTGGGCCCCTGTCATCCTTCTGTCTCTGAAAGACCTTGTCCTGCCTTCACAGAACTGGTGTGAGGCAAGAGAGGAAGAGAGAAAGGAGCACGCTGGTGCAATGCCAGTGGATTTGGGACTTCGGCTATGTAACTGGGTGCATTGGGAACACAGAGGCCCAGGATCTCTGAGAACACTCTTGTCCTTTGAGAAGAGAAAGCAATCAGGTTTAGAATAGTCTTTTTATTAAAAATATAAACAAACAAAAATCAACAAAAACCCCACCTCTGATGGATTATTATCCAGTGGGACATGACTGTCTGCAAGTTCACTAGGAGAGAAACAGGAGGAAATGAGGCTCCACCAGAGTTTTAAAAATTTCATGTGACATGAGGAGAAAGCTCTGTAGTTAGGAGAGGTGACTCTGGAAGAGTGCTCATGGGTGGCTAGGACTGTCCTTCTGGGGGTGAACATTTTCTGTCTGTGCTGCTTGGACTGCAGACACAGAGAGATGGACTTGAGGGTCCTGCTCAGAGTCTGGGGGTCCAGGGCAGGACCCTGCTAGGGAGGGTCAGGGAAGGGATCCAAAGAGAACGGGAAGTGAATTGGCAGGTGCATTGAGAAGGGCAGAGTACATACCCAGGACAGCCCCATGCTGATCTCCCTGCTGCCTTTCAGGGCCTCCCTCTGAGATCTTGCCATTGGTGCAGGCTGTCCCCAAAGCCTGGGTTGAGGATGGACAAGAGTCTGACTCAGGTATGGCTCAGGGGTGAGGAAAGAGCTTGCCTGTCACCACCATACTGTAGAGCTACATTTTCCTCAAAGCTCCCCTGCCCGTCTGCAACCCTGAGGTTTAACTGTTGTCCTGCAGACATAACCCCCCATCCCCACCCCCCACCTCTCTGATCCTCACAGCCACAGCACAGTCTGGTCAGAACCTGGAGAAAACAAAGGCGGGGCTGGAAGTGGAGAGGAATATATGTGGCCGCCTGCTGCAGGAAGAAAGCAAGAAGGAGGGTGCTGTGGCCTTCCACGTGTACCAAGCATACTGGAGGGCTGTGGGCCAGGGCCTGGCCCTAGCTATCCTCCTCTCGTTGCTGCTCATGCAAGGTTGGAGTGAACCCCAGAGCCCCTCATCCCAGCACAGCCAAGGTCCCCATCACAGCCATCTCTTTGTCCGGATACTTACAAAGCCCTGAGACTCACCAGGCAGGGGCAGCAGCTGAGAGAGTCCCAAGGGCGGGAGGGGTATACTCTGAGGCCATCTTCTGATTTGTACCACACACCCCCACCCCCCAACTAGCCCTGACTCTGCAAATGCCAGATCATGCACTCCTCAGAGCTAAAGGGTGATAGGCACACTGAGGAGGACATGGGATAGTTGCAAGGTGAGGAGGGCCAGGGGGGTGAAGAAGAGTAGAAACCAGAGTCCAGGGCAGAGGAAGGGGGTGTTTGAAGGGAACAAAAGAATGGGTCTCACTTACAGCTTTTCCCTCCCAATCCTCACCCAGCCACAAGGAATGCTGCTGACTGGTGGCTCTCCCACTGGATCTCTCAGCTGAAGGCAGACAAGAATAGCTCCCAGGAGGCACCAGCCCCCAGCAGCCCGGGATCCACGGGGCTTCTCTCTGCCCAGCTGCTCCTCTTCTCCCCAGGAAGCCTCTAGTGAGTGGCTGGGGCTAGAGCAAGCCTGGCAATCTCCCTGAGGTGTTGCCAGGCAGGGCTTGAGAGGTAGGGGGCTGGTGTTCCCGGGGTGTGTCTTCTGGTGGGGAGAGCTGGCATGGGGGAGGGGAAGGGACCCCTGGGGGGCCTTACTTTTGGTTACCCACAGCCCCCTCCTCACCACCCAGCACCTCAGTGTCCCCACTGCCGAAAGCTGCCCCCAATGGCTCTTCAGACATCCGTTTCTACCTCACCGTATATGCGACCATTGCTGGCGTCAACTCCCTCTGCACCCTTCTCCGGGCAGTGCTCTTTGCAGCGGGCACCATCCGAGCGGCCGCCACCCTGCATCACCGCCTGCTTCGTCGAGTCCTTATGGTGAGGGGATGGGAGGGTGGAGGTGGCATGAGGGAGCCCTCTCAGTATCTAGGCTCCATTGGGGCCCCATCCTACCTCTTAGTCCTCAGAAAAAGATAGCCCTCACAGGAGAGTGCAGCACTTGACTCAGAAGGCCTGGAGAGCATCTACCTAGGTTCAGACCCAGTTACTTAAGCCTATAGCTTTCTCATCTGTAAAATGGGGAGAAGAGAATCTTTCTCAGAGTCACTTCTGTTCTGGACTTCAAGTGCAGAGGCCTGAGTTATTCATGGAACATAGGACACCCCTTAGATCATGAAAGATCCTTTTTTAATTTTTTTTATATGCTCCCTGTTATCTGCATACCCTATTTCCATTTCTGTCCTTTCCTTGATAAGCAACCATTCTAAGTGTGGTCAGTTAGTATGTGTCTTTGTGGGATTTGAAAAAAATTTTTTAAATGTTTATTTGTCTTGAGAGAGAGAGTGAGAGAGAGAGCACGTGCATGGGGGAGGGATAGAGACAGCAAGAGAGAATCCCAGGCAGGCTCCAAGCTGTCAGCACAGAGCCCAATGTGGGGCTGGATCTCACAAACTGGGAGATAATGACCTGAGCTGCTATCAAGAGTCAAGAATCGGATGCTTAACCGACTAAGCCACCCAGGTGCCCCAGTATATATCTTTGTGTTTGTCTTTTTGCAAATGCGTATATTTTGTGTGCCAGCATTTTTTATAAATGATGATCCATTTCTTACAGTTTTTATTTAGGACTGTTTCTAAGATTGATCCCTATTGCTATGTGTATATCTAGTCTGTTGCTGACCCTGTAGACTTACGAGGATTAAATTAGTGCATGGAAAGTGCTTAGAATAGTGCCTGACACATACTACTCAATTAGTAATTATTGTTAATGATGTTGTTCTTGTTATAAAGCCCTTTCATGTCTGTTACCTGGGTCTCATAATAACCCGGTGAAGTAGGTACTGTTATCCCCATTTTGCAGGTGAGGAAACTGAGGTTCTGAGAGTGAAGTTACCTGGGCAAACCTAGTTCTGTGAAGAGCCAGGCCGTGAACCGGGTACTACATAGGTCATCCTGTTGCCTGTCAGGGAGTAGCTGCCCACTGTTCTGCCTCTCCTCCAGGAGCAGGGCATCATCAGGCTGTGATAGAATTCCTTTCTTATAAACTGGCTTTAGGAGGTGCTTCTGAAAGTCCTTTGCCCTAGTCCCCTGCCCTAAGAGGATTGTTCCCCAAGTAAAGGCAGAGAGTTGGGGGGATGGAGAAGGTAAGGAAAGGAACCGGCTGTCTTTGAGACAGTCCCTCACAGTAGCCATCTAAACAGCTGGTGGTTGCTGAGCACTTACTCTAGGCCAGGCAGGTTGTGCTAAGCACCTGACTGCTGTATGTGGCTTTCAATCCTACCAGCAGCTTTGGGAGCTACCATTCTGTTATTATCCCTGTTTCTGAGATGAGAAACAGGGGCCTTTAAGAGATTAAGCTCCTTGCCTGGAGTCTCCCAGTTACATCTAGTAACTGGAAGGGCTGGAATCCGAATGCTTAGCCATGAGATAATAGTGACTTTGACTGCTGTCCTTATCACTCTGTCCACCCACGGGTAATCAGGATGTTCCTCCTGACATCTAACAATCTCACTCACTGGCCTGAAGTCCCCATCTTCTAGCGAAAGACTGGCTCCCTGCCCTTGAAAGGGGAGTAGGTATGTCTTGCATGGAGGTAGAGGAATGGCCAGCATGGCCTGTTAGGGTCACCACTGGCCAGGGGGATGGGATAGTATCTTTCCCACCCTGGGGTAGTCTTCCTCCAAGCTCCACGTGCCCCTCCTCTCTGCCCCCAAACTCTGGGAACATTTTCCTATTCTGTACTTTGGGCCTTTGTCCCCACCCCACCATGCCCCAGTGCTGTTCCCAACCCCTCTTCTGCCAGGCCCTGCCTTTGTGCAACCACACCCCCTCTCCCAGGCGCCAGTGACTTTCTTCGAGTCCACACCCGCGGGCCGGGTCCTAAATCGCTTCTCCTCCGACGTGGCCTGTGCAGATGACAGCCTTCCCTTCATGCTCAACATCCTGCTGGCCAACGCAGTAGGCCTGCTGGGCCTCCTGGCTGTGCTGGGCTCCGGCCTGCCCTGGCTGCTACTGCTGCTGCCACCTTTGAGCATCATCTACTACCGCGTGCAGCGCCACTACAGGGCCTCGTCCCGGGAGCTGCGGCGCCTGAGCAGCCTCACGCTGTCTCCCCTCTACACCCACCTGGCCGACACCTTGGCTGGCCTCGCAGTGCTCCGGGCCGCCGGGGCCACTCACAGGTGATGAAGTCTGCCTCTCCCAGCCACGGGGAGTGGGGGAGGGATGAGGTGCCGAAGGAGGGGAGAAGGACTCCTGAGAAGAAGGGCACGTGGGTGCGGTGCCCTAGGAGAAAAAGGAAGGAAACAGAATAAAGGGATAGTGAGGCCAAACCCTGGCCCCTCTATACCCCTGAGGAGAGGCCCGTGGGTGTGTAGATCAGCTCCAAGAAAGACGTGTTTCGGGGAAGAAGTCTGGATGGGTCAGTGCAACAATGGAGTGGCCTTGCTTCCCTCCTGGCCTTCACCAGGTTTGAAGAGGAGAACCAGAGACTCCTGGAGCTAAACCAGAGGTGCCAGTTTGCTGCCAGCGCCGCAATGCAGTGGCTGGACATTCGGCTGCAGCTCATGGGGGCCACAGTGGTCAGTGCCATCGCGGGCATCGCCCTGGTGCAGCACCAGCAGGGCCTCGCCAACCCAGGTGCCACCTCTCCCCTCAGAAACTTCACTCTCACCTCAGAAGCATGTTGTCCCCTCACTCATTTCACCCACCAACCAATGGTGTCACCCACCAACATTTCACCTCCCACCCAGGGGTCCTGGGAGGAGTGTTGTGATTCTCATTGCCTGCATTGTAGAGTTGAGGAAACTAAGTCCTAGGGAGAAACTCGCCCAGGTGGTGGTGGGTCTGGGACTAGAACTGAGTCTTCTAATCTTCACCCCTTACCTGCTCTTCCCCATCCCCAGCACTCTGTCAGGCCCGTCTTCCATGGTCTTCCCTTGCAGCCTCGCCAGGCCCATTGTGCTCCCTTGTGGCCAGCCTCCTGTGGTTCCTATCTAGGTCTTGGTGTCTTTCTGCTTCTCTGCTGGCTTCCTTTACATGCCCACAGTCCATGGTTTGAAATTCTCCCGTTCTGCCCCACCCCTGCTCCACATGCACCCCCGTGTGCAGGCATCCCTTAGTGGCTTGTGCTCCTCTCCCCTAGGACTGGTGGGCCTGTCACTATCTTACGCACTTTCCCTGACGGGCCTGCTCTCCGGCCTGGTGAGCAGCTTCACGCAGACAGAAACCATGCTGGTGAGCGTCGAGCGACTGGAGGAGTACTCCTGTGACCTACCCCAAGAGCCCCAGGGCCAGCTGCCACGGGTAGGCCTGCACCCCCACCCCAGGCCTGGGCACTGGAACCCTGGAGGACCCTCCTACCCTCCTGACATGCCCCATCTCTCCCCCACTTCCTTTCCTTTCACTCCTCACTATCTTTCTCAGCTCCTCTCACGTCCCCATGTGATCCCCCATTCTTCACGGCTTCCCTCATCTTTGTGCCCATCAATAGGGCCCCGTCTCTGTGGCATGCGCCCTTTCCTCTCACACCAACCCTTTCTCTTTATTCTTCTCTCCACTCTCCATTGCCCCTCCTCCTCCTGATTTCTTCCACCTCACCTGTCTCCCTCTCTCTCCCACCCACGGACCCACCAGCTGGGCATTGGCTGGCTGACCCAGGGGAGCGTGGAGTTCCAGGATGTGGTGTTGGTGTACCGGCCAGGGCTGCCGAATGCCTTGGATGGGGTGACCTTCCGCGTGCAGCCTGGAGAGAAGCTGGGCATCGTGGGCCGCACGGGCTCTGGCAAGTCTTCCCTGTTGTTGGTGCTCTTCCGGCTGCTGGAACCTAGTTCGGGGCGAGTGCTGCTGGACGGTGTGGACACCAGCCAGCTGGAGCTGGCCGAGCTCAGGTCTGGGGGAGAGAGAAGAAGGGAACCAGACTACTGGCACTTGGAGGAAGGTCCAGATAGGAAGGCTATATATCAATTCGGGGCGGCCAGGGCCAATCAGGGGCGGGATGGAGCATAAGACAAGGAGGTGAGGATGGTGAGCTCCCGGTGATCAGGTCCAGACTCATTCATAGCTGTGGTCTCAAGGTCTGCAGTCTGACCCAGGCCCACCTTTCCAGCTTCACCTTCTATTTCCCAGCACATAGCCTCCGGTTGAGACCCACCAGCCTGTGCCTCCTGAACCCAAGCCTACCAAGGGCAGTGCCCCATACTGATGCCCTCAGCTCTGATGCTCAGCAGGCGGTGCTTGGGACAGCTCGAGACCTGGGCCAGTTGCCCCTAGCCACAAGTGGCCTCTTCTGGGGCTAATCATCTCCTTACCCCCAACCTCCAGGTTTACCTAATATCACTTTTGCTGGGTTTCATGGTATGCACGAGGTAGGGCAGCTCTGTCTTCTAAAGTCCAATACTGATCCCAAGGCCTGGCTCTGCTCTTCCTGTCTTCTTTTTTATTTTTAAAAAATTTTTTTAAAAATGTTTATTATTTCTGAGAGAGAGGGAGACACAGAACCCAAAGCAGGCTCTAGGCTCTGAGCTGTCAGCACAGAGCCCAACATGGGGCTTGAACCCACGAACTGCAAGATCATGACCTGAGCTGAAGTCAGACACTTAACCAACTGAGCCACCCAGGCACCCCTCTTCCTATCTTCTCTTACCTGTGGTGGCCTTATCTTATAGCTCCACCATGTAGCTCCTCAGGACCCAATTCCAGGCCCACCTCCAACCTTGAAGTGTCCCCTACCCATTCACACTCTGGTTATTCCTTGCCACTGCTGCCCCAGTGGCTGCTGGAGTCAGGCCCACACAGTTTATCTCACTCCTGCTCTCCGTGTCTTATACCTCAGTGAGATGTAAGTTCCTTAAGGATAGAGTCAAGGCGTTGGATGTCTTTTTGATATTCCTCTTGGTACTGGCACAGATCTAAGTATGTGGCTGGCCAACTCGGGACCAGAGTGGGAGTTATGTTTGGGTCTTGCCCCAAACTTTCCCAGAAGGGCTAGCTAAAATCCTGTGCTAGGAACAGAAGTGGCCACATCTCTAGTCAGGACTCCATGTCCTGTCCCCACCTTATCCCCCAGATCCCAGCTGGCTGTCATCCCCCAGGAACCCTTTTTGTTCAGTGGGACTGTTCGGGAAAACCTGGACCCCCAGGGCCTGCATGAGGATAGGGCCCTGTGGCAGGCCCTGGAGCAGTGCCACCTGAGTGAGGTGATCATGTCCATTGGTGAGTACTAGGTCCTACCCTGTGGTGGCAGGAAGGAGCAAGGAGGGAGCAGGATGAGGCCCGGGACCTGGGAGTGAGGATGCTGTGCCTTGCAGGTGGTTTGGATGGTGAGCTGGGTGAGGGAGGCCGGAGCTTATCCCTGGGGCAGAGGCAGTTGCTGTGTCTGGCCAGGGCTCTCCTCACGGATGCCAAGGTAAGGCAATAGGAGGAGATAATTAAGAGGGCCCAGAAGAAGGGAGGGGACAGTCAGGGTGAGGAAGTGAGCTGGGGAGAGGTTTTGAGAGACTAAGACAGCTTTCCTTTTAGAGCTCGAGGTGGGGGATCTGTAGGCTGGGCTGGGCTGGGCCTGGCCAGGAGGGATGGTGCTTAGGTCGGAGCCAAGGCTAAGCCTCTTCCTCCCTTTCCTCCCCAACCCTCTCCACATGTTCCAGATCCTGTGTATTGATGAGGCCACGGCAAGTGTGGACCAGAAGACAGACCAACTGCTCCAGCAGACCATCTGCAAACGCTTTGCCGACAAGACAGTGCTGACCATTGCCCACAGGTGTGCCCGCATCCAGAGTGGGAATCTAATCAGGGACTATGGTGACATGAACCCAGAGCCTCCCTTCCTTTCAGGGACCCCAGGGCTCAGGGCTCTGGAGATTCCAATCCCTCGTGAATCTCAGCTCCTCGTTCTCCAGGCCCTTTATATAGTAACACATTGTCCAAGGGTATCTCCAGCCAGGAGCTAACGCCTGTGGGGCAGACCTGTGCTGTCCAGGGGACGACAGGAGGGACAAGCAGCTCAGCTTTATTCTTTAGGGCCTTGTCCTCCACTCCCCACTGACCACCTTCTCCCGTACAGGCTCAACACGATCCTGAACTCTGACCGGGTGCTGGTGCTACAAGCGGGGAGGGTCGTGGAGCTGGACTCCCCTGCCGCCCTGCGCAGCCAGCCCCACTCACTGTTCCAGCAGCTGCTACAGAGCAGCCACCAGGGATCCCGCTCCTCTCCCTGAGGGCCCTGAGCCTGACCCCCGTCCCATAGTCTTATCCTGAGCAGGTACAGAGGTGCTGGCTTGCACCTTGCTTACGTTCTCCTTTGTGGCTCTACCTCTCCCTCATTTCCCAGAGGGGAAAGGGGGACCCTGGGTTCTCCTTTGGAAACTGTGCTTTCTTGGGGAACATAGTCCTGAGGCTTCCCCAGAGCCAGGCCTCTGCTCTGGCCATCTTGCAGCTGGGATTCCAGGCAGGTTTTTCTGGCAAAGGAGCCCACGTGCACTTTCAGAGTTTTATTTGATAAAATTTCCATCTTACAGTCTATGTATTAAAAAAATAATATTTCTGGTGTGAGGCTGAGGTCCCTCAGTGTGTGTACCCCAGGAGAGGGGTGGCGAGAAAGGGCTACTCCAGTCTGAGAAGCCAAGGAGGTGAAGGTGGGGGCCGGAAAGCCCCCACCTCCATCACAGTGCTGTGGTCTTTCCAGGCTCAGGGGGCAAGTCAGGAGACAGGGAGAGCCCTGCTGGCAGCATGCTAACCTGACACTCTTGATCCTGGCGTGCTGGAGCATAGTGTGGGGCGGGGAAGCAGCAGGGTCCAGGGGGACAGACACCCCGGCGCCAGGCCCTCAGGGTCAGCAACATTGTGGACAGGACCAGAGCAGCAGTGAGGGCCCCAAATACCACCACGGCCACCAGGCTAGCTGCACCTAGCCCAGCCTCTTGCCTCCGCACCACCTCCTTCACTGAGATGCGCAGCAGACCTGCCCCCACACTGTAGGGGACAGGCCCCGTGGCAGGTACCGCCACAGCTGAGGTGGGCCCCAGGGGTATGTCCACTGTGGTGGCAGGATCTGGGACTGGTAAGATGAGCTCACAAGTCTTGCCGCCATAGCCACTGGGGCAGAGACAGTCAAAGTCATGGACACGGTCCCGACAGCGGGCCCCTCTCTGGCATGGGCGGCTGGCACAGTCATCCAGGTTGATGGTGCAGAAACGTCCAGCAAAGCCCTCAGGGCAGAGGCAGGAGAAGCGGTTTATGCCGTCCAGGCAGGTGGCGCCATTGGCACAAGGCCGCATCAGACAGTCGTCTACATTGACCTCACAGCGGGCACCCACGAAGCCGGCCAAACAGCGGCAGGTGAAGTTGAGGGCAAAGCCCTGGTCGTCCTGGCACTGCCCACCGTTCCGGCATGGAGAGCTGCAGTGGGGGTGAAAGACGCCACTGATGCCAACTTGGCACCTGCAGGGTAGCCCAGGTCAGCATCCTGACCACCGCCACCCTTCTACCCCCTTTCTAGCTATGTCCCCTTGAGCCACTGTCTCCGAGCCTTGAACGCCTCATTCTAAAAGTGAGAATAAGGGGGCTTCTGGCTGGCTCGGGTGGTAGAACATGCAGCTCTTGATCTTGGGGTTGTGAGTTCAAGTGCCACATTGGGTGCAGAGATTACTTAAAATCTTTTTTAGAAAATGAGAATAGTACCCAGCTTCCCAAACTGTGAGAGTTAAATGAGATAATCCAATGTCAAACAAAGGCCAGGCTCAAGGCAAGTGTGCTATTATTATCCTCATAAGCTCTCAGGCCTGAGGCAGAAATGAGGACAAGTCCAGCCCTGCAGCCCCATTTCTTCATTCACAGTGAGGCACAAGGCTGCTGTGTGCAACATCTTTAGGGGCTGTGTGCCAGCTTTCCCGAGGTAAAGTCCTACGTCCTCAACCTCCCCACACCCACCTTCCCCACCAGAGCAGTCACACATTGATGAGTTACACCTCCAGCTCCTACAGGTTTTTGTTGTTGGGGAAATGGTTCCGATGGTACCCGAAAAGTTGAGAAACTCTGAACTGGGGACACTTTGGCAGGCTGGGGTTTTATCCTCAGGTGCCCCCATGTGGGACTTCTCCTCAGCCCTAATACTTCACCACCACTCTCTCTACAGTCCTGCTTCTTCTCTGTCACCAGACTGTCCCTTAGCCTCCCACTCACCCCCAGGCCAGCACTCACCCTGCCTGTTCACAGGGTCCAGCCTTGCGCTCACAGTCATGCCCATGGAAGCCTGGTGGGCACACACAGTGGTACTCGCCGCCCCCATCATAGACACACTGGCCTCCATTCCGGCAGGGGGTCTGCGTGGTACAGATGTGCTCGTCTGGAGAGAGACCGGGAAGGCTCTGGGATAGCCCCTCATCTGGCACCCAGACCTGCCCAGGCCCCACCCAAAACTCTGTGGGCATGACTTGCACTACAAACCCACCCAGAGCTTGTATGGTGTGGTGTGGGGAAACAACACTGAATCGGACTCTGGAGGCTCCTAGCCCTAGCACTGTCAACCTGTCTCAAAGTGATGGGGCAAGTTGTATCTCATCCATGGGCCTCAGTTTCCTCATTTGTAAAATGTGAGTATATTTTCAGCAGCTGCCTGGCTCACCTCACAGGATTATGTTGAGGCCCCATTTAGGCAACAGGCATAAAGTCTAAAATGATAAAATACCATGTATTTGAGGGTTTGAGCCAGACACAATAGGTATTAAATCTGGATGGATTTTTTCCTAAAACACACAGGGTCCCCAGCCCAACAACTAACCTCTCTACTCCCCTACCTTTGTCACAGAATTTGCCCGCCCAGCCACTGTGACAGATGCACTGCCAGGGCTGGTGGCAGGTACCGTGCTGGCAGCCAGGCATCCTCACACAGCGCTCACAGTGCAGCCCCTCCCAGCCTGGGTCACACCTGATGGGGAGAAGCACAGGAGCAGGACTCTGGGTAGGGGAGTCTGAGGAAGTGGATGAGGGAGGACCAGATCTTCTAGAAAACAGGACCTATGAGAGCCCCTAAAGGGAAAGCTGGCCTATCCCAGGTAGGTATAGGGTTCTACAGGGTCAGAGGACATACATATAGAATCAGACCATCAGACGCCAGCATGCAAGTCCTCGTTCTGCACTTTGTCTAACCTTTTTGGGCCTCAGTGTTCTCATCTGTAAACTGGAGATATGCTTGGCAGGGATGGGTTGAGGAAGAAATTAAGATATTTGTAAATAACCCCATTGCCATTCCTAGCATGTCTGAGGTGCTCAGAAATGGTTTAAAAAGAGTGACCTTGAAAGGTCATCAGGACTATCCTCCCATCCTAATTTCAGGACAAAGGTCTGAACTATTTCAGAGTGTCCCAAACACTGCCAGCCCCTCCGGCCCCTTGCTCTGTCAGCTCATTTCCTTATGTGCACTTTTCTCCTACTACAGACTTTGCCCATCCCCCACTCCAGTGAGTCAATTACTCAAATGCATCAAGAAAGATCCTCTTTCCTGAGTGCTTCTCCACAGCAACCCTTCCGCAGCTTTTCTCAGACTAAACCCATTCTCTTTATATCATTATCTCCCCCCTTTCCTCATGGGCCCCAATCTCCAAACTCTCTCAAGCTTCAGGTCTTCCTCCTGGTATCTTGAGGAGGAACATTTCAGAATGCTTGGATGAGCCTTGGGAGGGTAAAAAAGTGGGGAGGCATAAGCGAGAAGCAGCATTAAGAGGCAAAGCAGAGGAGAACTGGGGGTAAAGGAGAGGCTGACTAGTCTGTCCTGTGGCCATGAGGGAATAGGGAGTGAACAGCAGGATTCTAAGCCCCTAGACATTCTGCCATGGGGCTTGACCTGGTTGTGGGTGTGGACCTGCTGGGAAACGGGGAACAAGGGGGTTTGGGAGCACGTGTTCGAGAGAGCTACCTGCAGGAGCCGTCAGGCGCGCAGCAGCCGTGGGCCAAGTCACAGTGGGAGCTGCAGTCATCAGCTGCAAGAGATTGACGTAGGACGGGTGAGACCGGGTTAGGGTTCGTCTCCCTGAGATGCGGGGCTTGGAGGACGAGGGGTCTCAGTAATTGGGGAGCTCCCCTTTGGGCTCAGGCAGAATAGAGACTCCTCGAATTGCAACGGGACTACCTGGGTCTCGCCAACCCCGCGGGTCGAGCGGCTGCAGTGCCGTCTCTGGCCGGCAGAGGTCAACGCGCAAGCGAGGGATGGCCGGGCAGGGCCGCGACCTGAGTCCCGGGGCGCGCTCACCTCGGGCGGGCTGAACGGGTGCCCCCAGGATGCACAACAGGCACACGAGATGTAGGCAGCGGCAGCCGCTGGGCATGGTCAGCGCCGGCCCCAGGAGGACGGACGGATGGACGGCCGGACTTGCGGACACCTGTGGGACGGCACAGGCTGGGAGGCGGCCGGACCTGGATTCCGGTTCTGAGTGATAGGAGCCGAGGGGGAAGAGGGTCGTCGGGACAGAAGGAGGTGGGGGCAGCAGGAGGGCGGAGGCGGGGAAGACTGAGCAGGCGAGGAGACTGGAGACAGGAGCCCGGGAGTGGGCTCTGTGGGAAGGAAGCGAAGGATGGGCAGCGCCGAGCGAGGTCAGGCGCTGGAGGGGCCCGGGCAGGGAACGCAGTCCGCAAGGAGGACTCCGTGGGGATGGGGACAGCGTCGAGAGATGGCCTCGGGCACGAAGGGGACGCGGGGGCCGGTTCCGGGCAGCGAGCAGTCTCCGCCCCCCACCTCAACCCCCCTCCCCCCCGCCCGCCCCGGGACTTGCTCCCACGTTCCCTTCCTATCTCCGCCGCACTCGGTTCGGCCGCGGCGCGGGGCCTGGACTCCCCAGAGCGCCCCTAGCCCTGCGCGCCCCTGCGCTCGCGGTGCTCACCTCGGGCTGGGAGGCAGCGCGCCCCGGGACGCAGAGCGGGGCCGGATCCGACGGGCTCCGCCGAGGGCCGGGGCGCTGGGCCGCCCCTAGCGGGCCTCGGAGACGGGCGCCGAGGCGGCTGCCATGCGAGCGGAGCGCTCAGGAATCTGGGGCTCAAGGCGGCCCCGAGCGGCAGCGGCTGCGGCCGCTCCTCGCGCGCGATCAGGCCGCCTGCCAGGGGCGGCGTGTGCCGGCGGAGCCCGCCTCCCCCTCCCGGAGCTGCCGCCGGCCCGCCCCCCACCCGCCCGCGTCGGGCGCCCACCCCCGGCGACGCAAGGCGCACACCTCGCCCCTGCGCTCGCCGGTTCCCTGGCGCCCCCCGCGTCCCCCGGGGCCTCCACCCTCCTCTGCCACCTAACCTCTCCGAACCTCGCTTTCTTCAAAGAAAGGAGGAAATTAGAGGGATCTAGATGGAAGCAGACTGCCAAGTGCCGGCCAAATGTGCACAGCCGTTATTCTCCCATCTTGCATCCCCGCTATCCTGACCCGCGCCCCTCACCCAGTGCCCCACCTCTGCTCTCGCCAGTCAGCTTCCCATCACGCTTCTCTTTTATATCCCTTGTACGCTTAGGGCACCCTTGCGCCTCCAGGCCCTCCTCCTGTCACCAGCCCACGCCTCCTCCGTTTGTAAATCCTACATCACCTGCTTCGTCGGTCTGCTCTTCTCCTCCACGCCCTCCGCTTCTTTCTTCATTGCCATCCGCGGCATTCCAGGATTGACCCTTGCCAATCTAAGGATCAGCCTCATCCCTCCCTCCGTCAGATCTGTCTTTTCCACCCCGTCCCTTTCTGCGACCACTACTGGGAAGACTTTCTGGACGGGAACGCCCCTGACTTCTGTAGATGTACCCCCCGCAAGTTCCCACCTCTGTACTCCAGTCATATCCATTCTTGAACTCAGGCTAATTGTCAACTGCCCAAATCCAGAGCTCATACTGAGAGAGTTAATCTGCAGGTGGGGGAAAGACTACTCCTCCAGGCTGATGGCTCAGAGACACCTGTGTAAGGCAAGGACAGGAAACAATTTCCTGTTCTCGAAGGGCAAGAGGGCAGAGGGCAGGGACGCCATTGCCCATCTTCTAGTCCTTCAGATCAAGATTTCACTATCTTTAATTTCAAAACATTGGAAGGAGGAGTCCCTAGCCCGTGTAGAGCAGCTGCCTACAGACACCCGCAACACACAAGGGTGGAGCCCCCGGACTAATTTTTCTTGCAGCCTCCATTGCACCCACCCCATCTCTCCAGCCAACTTCCCCGAAACTCTGATCATCTCTTTTCCGAAGAGCTTTCTGAATTTGAGTAATACCATGACTCAAATTATTCATTTAAGTGTTGCTGTTGTTGTTGTTGTTGTTGTTTTTAGTGAAAAATTGCAAACGACCTACGCTGTAGGCCAAATAGATTATGGCATGTAAACACTACCTGACTACTAAGAATCACCTTTTGAAGTCCAAAGATGTCCAAAGAGCTAAGAATATGTTGAGTGTGTGTGTTGGGGGAAGGGGAGCAAGAACAAAGCAGAACTTATCTCATTATTGGCAGTGATTTTTTTCTGAATGATGGAATTATGGATTTTTTTTTCTTATTGATGCTTTTCAGCATTTTCCACAATGAATGCGTACTTTTTTTTATTATTATAAAAGAAATGCAATAATATTTAAAAAACTTTTAGAATAAAGTCAAAAAGAAAAAAAATCACTCATTATCCTCCTGGCCACTGTTGTTGTTTTGAACATTTTTCCTATCCAGATGTTTTTATACAGTATCTATAATGTGGTATCCTGCTTTTTTAAAAACTTCATGTTATATATTGATTGGTAGCCTCAAAGCCATAACTTTTTATGGCGGCAGGGTATTCCATTAAATAGGTATACTGTAATTTTTATTTAATCTAGCCCTCATTATTGGATATTTAGGTTGTTTACATTTTTTGCTATGATAAGTTCATTCAACAAATATTTACTGAGCATCCATGTGCTTCTACTATATGCCAGACATCATTGCAGGCACTGGGGATATGGCTCCCAGATAAATAGTGCCACAAATTTTCATGCATACAGTTTTTTCCATGGTTTAAGTTATTTTCTTAAGATAGAGTCTAAATTGATGAGTGACTGAGTCAAAGAAGTTGTGAAAAATGAACAGTTCCTTTTCATTAATGAAATTCATTGACATTCACCAATGAAACAATACAGATATTTGAAGCTTTGAAGTTGATGGCATCAGATTACATTGCTCACTACTCCCTCATGCTTTGAAGATTTTAGCACCTGGCTTGTTGTCACTCACTTTACTCCCACTGGCATCAACTTCTCGGTGATTCTTGATGACTCAGTATCACATAGACAATTCTTCCAATAAGTGTGATAAGTTTGTTTGCAAAGATGGCCACTCCACTGTCTCCTGTCCCACATGACCCTTTGTAGTGATTTTGCTGCTCCTCCCAGCAAGAAGTGGAGTCTTTCTTTAACCCCTTGAATCTGGGCTGAGCTTCTGACTTGCTTTGATTAATGAATGGTAGCAGAAATGACATCGTGTGAGTCCCCAGAGTCTGGGCCTCAAGAGACCTTGCAGCTTGCCTCTTTGCCCTCTTAGAAAACTTCCAACAAGATGTAAAGAAGTCCAGTCTGGCCTACTGGAAGATGAGAAGCTCCATGGAGCCTTGAGGTGCTCTGGCCAATAACCACCAGACATGTGAGGTCACATTAGCCATCTCCAGTCAAGCTTCCAGATGACTGCAGCCACATGAATGAGCCCAGGCAAGACCAACAAAAGAACTACTGAACTGAGCTCATATTACCATGGGTTGTTGTTGTTGTTGTTGTTATTGTTGTTGTTTTAACATTTATTTATTATTGAGAGAGAGAGCGAGAGAAGAGCACAAGTGGGGGAGGGGCAGAGATGGGGAAGACAGAGGATCCAAAGCAGACTCCACACTGTGAGCACAGAACCCGATGTGTGGCTCGAACTCATAAACCATGAGCTCATGGTCTGAGCCAAAATCAAGAGTTGGCCACCTAACCAACTGAGCCACCCAGGTGCCCCAATGGTGGTAGTTTTAAGCCACTATATTTAGGAGTACTTTGTTAATATGGCAATAGAAAACTGATAAAACTGGCTTCCATTTCCTTGATTTCTTCTCCACCAACGGGAAGGATGCTCACCAAAGCCTTTTTACTATAAGTAGCTTCACATACTTCATAATCTCAGTTTTAAGTATCATACTTTCTTTTTAAAAATTTACTTATTTTTTTTAATTTTTTTTTTCAACGTTTATTTATTTTTGGGACAGAGAGAGACAGAGCATGAACGGGGGAGGGGCAGAGAGAGAGGGAGACACAGAATCGGAAACAGGCTCCAGGCTCTGAGCCATCAGCCCAGAGCCTGATGCGGGGCTCGAACTCCTGGACCGCGAGATCGTGACCTGGCTGAAGTCGGACGCTTAACCGACTGCGCCACCCAGGCGCCCCAGCTTATTTTTTTTTAAGAAGACTCCATGCCCAACATGGGACTTGAACTCATGACCTTGAGATTTAGAGTCACATGCTCTACTTGCTGAGCCAGCCTAGCACCCTGTATCATACTTTCTTATTATCAACTCTTCTGTTTTTAGCCCATGCCTTTAGTACCAGGACTCAAACAATTCTAGATATTTAGATTATGTTTACTTTTTTGCCATTATAAATGCATTCAACTATATTGAATTGGATCCACTGGGATGACTCCTAAGGGCCACATTACAATTTTTGTGAGTTCCAGGCACTTCGTCTTCATGGGTTCCTCTGAAAAAGAATATTAAAAATTATATTTATGATTGCACTGGTATAAAGATGAATGTAATCCTGGCTGGATTCATTATTGTGTATTTGTTTTTATTACAGTCATCTCTTCTTCTAATTGTTTTTATGTTTTTATTTTATTTTTGAGAGAGAGAGAAAGTGAGAGAGAGAGACAGAGACAGAGACAGAGAGACAGAGCATGAGCAGGGATGGGGCAGAGAGGGAGGGAGACACAGAACCTGAAGCAGGCTCCAGGCTCTGAGCTGTCAGCACAGAGCCCAATGCGGGGCTCGAACCCACGAACTGTGAGATCATGACCTGAGCTGAAGTTGGATGCTTAACCGACTGAGCCACCCAGGCACCCTATCTTTTCTTCTAATTTTAAAATGAAATTAAAACATTTTGTAGACCCCTAAAAGTATCCTGGACCTCAGGCATTGTGCCTCCTGTGGATAAACTGACCTTGTCTCTTATTCATTGATGCTATCTCCTTGTTGTTGTCCCCTACCCCCATCACATCCAGCTCTCCCTCCTTACTCTACTCTTATTCCACGATCTATCATTACCATCAATTCCTTGCACACACCAACTTCCTGGCTCCTCTCTCCCATCATATTCATCCAGCAAAACCCCACCCCTGTGGCTTCTCCAGCCTGCACCCAAGTGGCCAAAGGCGGCCGGAAAAAACACATCTCCAGGCTGACTGGGCTCACTTAAAATTCATGCCCCTCAAAGGTCCTTTGTGTTAACCACCAATGCTCCTGCATTTCCTCAGTTCTGTGCACTCTCCCACCTTCCCTGAAAGCTGTTTTTACCTTCTCCTCTCTCCTCCAACCTCCAATCACTCCTCCTTTCTCCTCACTCTGCTGGTGGTCTTGCTTCCAACTTCATGGAGAAAATAGAAGCAATCTGAAGAGAATTTCTACATGCTTCTACCGCCTACATGCAGCTGTTTCCATACACTGCCATCCCTCCTGTTACCATAGATGCACTGCCTGTGTTCTTACCGAGGTATAAGCCCCTCCACCCGGACCCTGGTTCTCATTCTTTTCACAGTGTAACTACAGGGCTCCCCAGTTCTCCCTATCTCTTCTATATCAGCAGTTTGCTATGGGATCCTCTTTCCCATCTTAAAATAAATAAATGTCCTCGCTCAGTCCCACGTTCTCTTCTAGCGACATTTTCCCTCTCCCCTTTACTGAAAACTCTTCAAAAATATTTGTCTGGGGTACCTGGGTGGCACAGTCAGTTGGGCAACCAACTCTTGATCTCGGCTCAGGTCATGGTCTCACAGTTCGTGGGTTCGAGCCTCACAGCAGGTTCTGCACTGATAGTGTGGAGCCTGCTTGGGATTCTGTCTCTCTTTCTCTCTGCCCCTCCCCTGCTTGCACTCACTCTCTCTCTCTCTCAAAATAAATAAACTTAAAAACAAATATTTGTCTGTGCTTGTTGTCTTTACCTCTTCTTCTCTCAATTTCTCTTGAACCCTCTCACCCCACCACTCCACTGGAATTACTCTTGTCAAGGTCACCAATGCCCTCACTGTTGTCAAATCCAATGATGACTTCTCAGGCTTCATTACAGTGGCTCTGTAAGCTGCGTCTGACACAGTTGTCCCCGGGCTTCTAGGATCCTTCTCATTGGCTTTTCCATCCTACCTCAATGGCTGTCCCCTCCCCACCCCCACCCCCAGTCTCCTCTGCTTTCTTCTCATCTTTCCAATTTCTTCTGCATCCCCAGGGCTCAACCTTCAGACCTCTTCTCTTTTCTGCCTTCACTCATTTCCATCATGATCACGTCCAGCCTAATGGAGTCTTAATTAAGTCCTAGCTATAAGCTAAGTTCTTATTTCCCGAGTTCATACTTCCAGCCAAGATTTCTTCTTGAAATACAGATTCATGTATCTGACTGCCTGCTTGACACCTCCACTTGGATTATCCAACAGGCAGCTCACACTTACCATGTTCAAATACAAACTCTTGACTTTCAGCCTCAAACAGGCTTCCTATGTTAGTCTATCTAGATCAGTAAGTGTCTGTTCCATCTATTCAGTGTTTTAGACCAAAATCTTTGGCATGATACTTGACTTTCCTTTTTCTTTCACATCCCACATCCTGCAAATCCTGTTGGCTCTGCCTTCAACTTCATCCAGAATCTGACCACTTTTCACTATCTGACCTCTGACATCTGGTCCAAGCCCCATCATCTCTTGTTGCCTGGACTACCACAACAACTTCTTAACGCGTCTTTTATTATCACATAGTAGCTGGGGTGATCCTGATAAAATAAGAAGCCAGCAAAATGCAATGTGGTATCCTAAATCAGATTCTGAAACAGAAAAAGATCATCAGTGGAAATACTGGTGAAGTCTGAGTAAAATTTGGAGTTTAGACTACACTAAGGTACCATTGCTGGCTTTTTCAGTTTGACAAATATACCACAGTAATGTCTAATATTAACACTAGGGGAATCTGGGTAAATGGTGTATGGGAACTGTCTATTATCTCTGCAGCTTTATTTTAAATCTAAAAATATTTGAAAATAAAGTTTATTTAAAAGGTGGAAGTTAGATGATGTCACATCTCTGCTCAAAACCTTCCAGTGGATCCCATCTGGCTTTATCTCCTATATTCTCCTTGTTTCACTCTGCTCCAGCTAAACTGGCCTCTGTGTTGATTCTTGAACACATCAAGCATGCTCCCTGCCTCAGGACCTTTGCACTAGCTGCTTCCTCTGCCTAGAATGCTCTCACCCAGATATTTTCATAGCTTACTCCCTTCTTTCATTCAGTTCTCTGCTCAAGTTTCATGGTAGTAAAGAGGCCCTTGCCGATCACCCTGTGTAATAATCCCACCCTCGCCCTGGCATATTTCCCTTGTCCTGCTTTATTTTTCTCTACAATGTTTTTCTCTACCTGGCATACACATCTATTATATATTGACTGGTTCCCTCCACTCTGTGAGGGCAAGGGCTTTGTTTTTTGGTTGCTATTTTTCTTTAAAGATTAAAAATCTTTTTTTATATTTTGTTTTATTTTTGAGAGCGAGACAGCGGGGAGGGTCAGAGAGAGGGAGACAGAGGATCTGAAGTGGGCTCCATGCTGACAGCTGAGAGTCCAAGCGAGGCTGGAACTCACGAACTATGAGATATGACCTGAGCCAAAGTTGGACAATCCAACTGATCAAGCTGTCCAGTCACCCCTAAAAATTGTTTTGGCCCCTAAAGATTTTTTTTAAAAGCTTTTATTTATTTATGTAAGTAATCTCTACACCCATGGTGGGGCTCAAACTCATGACCCCGAGATTAAGAGTGGTATGCTTTTCTGACTGAGCCAACGAGGGGCCCAGCCCTGTTTTGTTTACTTCTATAAGTAGCTCTTGATTTATCATGTCATGTCTTACACTGTTTGGCACTGAATTTGCACTCTTATTTGCCTTAGTTTTTGTCTTTATTGAGATTCGAGTCTATTTCATGGGCAGGAGGAAGGATTTAGGTTGATGGTGTGGTCCCTGCTTTCTCATAACCTGGAAGAAGAAAAAACAAAATTTCTATGGGCCGGGCCCTTCTGTTGCATCCTCCCTACAACCCTGCAAGATGGGCATTGCTATTGTTTCGACTTTGTGGATGAGGGAGGAGAAGATAACAAGGGCTTGGGTGCCTTCCCCAAGGTCGCAGAACGAGTGAGTGATGAAGCCAGGTGTCAGACACAGGCGTGCTTCTCCCGTGCCATTAATTGTTCCTAGGCAATTGTGCACGGGGGTGGCAGTTGCATTTTCTAAAGATGGCTGCCACAGATCTCCCACCCCACATGCTCTTCTTATAATGTGACTTTAAAACAAATTTTTTTTTAAGTTTATTTATTTTGAGAGAGACAGAAAGAGCAATCAGGCAGAAGGGCAAAGAGAGAGGGAGTGAGAGAATCCCAAACAGTCTCTGCACAGTCAGCACGGAACCCGATTTGGGGCTTGAACTCGTGAAACGTGAGATCATGATCTGGAGCCAAAACCAAGAGCCTGACTTAAACCAAGTGCTTAACCGACTGAGCCACCCAGGTGCCCCTTTTATAATGTGACTTTGACACTCCTCCCATTGCGAGGTAGGTTCTGTGTTCCTGTTCCTCGACTTCAGGCAGTCTTGGAACCATGATGGAAGTGAAGTTATGTGACTTCTTAGGGTAGGTCACAAAAGATGATCCAGGTTTGATGTGATTCTCTGGAGACACTTGCCTTCAGAGATCTGAGCTGCTGTGTAAAGCATGTGATTACCATGAGGTCACTGTTCCATGAGGAAGCCCAAACTAGCCCCAGTGGAGAGGCTACCAGGAGAGGACTTACGTGGAGAAAGAGAGAGGCCCAGGCAGTCCTTGAGTGCGTCTGCTGTTTTAACTCCAGCCACTAACTACAGTTGCAGGCATGAGGGACAAAGTCAGAACTGCCCAGCTGCGCCCTTCCTAAATCCCTGACCCGCAGGAATCTGAGAGAGAAAAGACTATTGTTGTCTTAAGCCACTCAGTTTTAAGGTAATTTGTTATATGCAATGGTAAACAACTGGAACAAAGGGATGACAAAATGTCAGAAGTATTCAGTGGGCAAGTCACTTCCTTCTGGGCTTAAGTTTCCCTTGTAAACAGTAGGCATTAATCCGTGGTCTCCAAGAGTGGTTCCAATGCTGACGTTTAGTGCTTATCTATGATGTTACCACATCCTCCACTATCCATTTTCACTCCCCCGTTAATACTAGATCATTATGCCCCCCATTCTATTATTTCCAGAGAGAAACGAACACCCCTGGGCACCAACGGATGTCTGTGGATCTGTTGGGGAAAAGAAGTGGGTGCCTCTGGACCCAATTTCCTTGAGATATCTTGAAATGGAGGTGTGGTGTATGGAAGTAAAATGAACAGGATTTGGAATCTGGTCACTGATTGACATTGACCGTGTGACCTCTGAGAAAGTCTCATAATCTTTTGGGGCCTCAGTTTACTCATCTGTGAAATGGGGAGGATAGTACCAGCCTTACTCTCTCTCAGGGTGGCTATAAGGATAGAATGAGATAGTGAACGTGAAAGTGCACGTATGTGAACAGGTGGCGGGAGGGTGAGGCCTGGGGGTGAGTGGTTACTGAGGCTTTGGGGGTTCCTGGTAAAGTCAGTGTCCTGCCCTGGAGTAGGGAGGGGGTTGGCAACAAGAACAAAAAAATGGGACGTTGAACTGGGCTGTTCTGAGCTGTGCTTGTCTCTTAGCAACTGCTTCTGAGGCAGTATCTCTGAGAATCCATCCACTACTAGGGATGGAGGCCCCTTGATATAAAAGGCAGCGTTTCGTCTCGGCAAAACTGCTTTTGTTTTTGAATGTTTATTTATTTTTGAGAGAGAGAGAGAGAGGGAGAGAGAGAGAGAGAAACAGCTCGTGCAAGCAGGGGAGGAGCCAAGAGAGGGAGAGAGAAGATCCAAAACGAGCTTTCTGCTATCAGAGCAGAGAGTCCCATGTGGGGCTCGAACTCATGAGCTTTGAGATCATGACCTGGGCCAAATTCAGACGCTTAACCCACTGTGCCACCCAGGTTCCCCCCCTTTTTTTCCCTGCAAAACTGCTTCTAACTTACACTCCCTCCCCCATTTAACAATGACCCAGGAAAGAGGGCTTGTCTCACTGCTTGGATTTCCAAGAACCCCCCGGGACCAATCATCAGTTTCTGGCAGAGATTCCCATTAATTTTTGGATAACTGAGGCTTAAAATCTTAAGGCCATCCCTAATTCCTCTCTTTCCCATTTTTCTGTTCTGGCTGCTCACCAAATGTCATTGGGTCTTCCTCCTGTGGTCCCGGGTTCATTCTATCCCACTGCCTCAGGCCTTATTAACACCTTCCTGGCTACACTAGACTCATGACAAGCATTTCCTAAGTGGTCTCTCAGGTCCAGGCCTGCCCCTTTCTCCCGTGCATCCATTCTGCCGGGTGTCTTGAGGATAAATGTTCTCACACCACCCTTGTCATCTCACTCCCTGGCTCAGAGCAGCCCGGGATCACTCTGATTACTCTCCAGGCTGTGCAATGTCAAGGCAAGGGTACCACAAGCTGCTGCAGATCCTAGCTCCAGCATTCGTAGCTGCGTGACCTTCAGGAGACATCCAGCTTTTCTGAGCCCCGAGGTTCTTGCTGGTAAATAGATAAGCGCTTTACACGCATGAACGCCTTTGAGCCTCACAACAACGCCGTGAGGTAGGTACTGTGCTTAACCCACTTTATAGATAGGGAAACTGAGGCACAGAGAACTTCAGTCATTTGCTTATGTTCATGCAGCTCGTTAAGTGATAGAGCCAAGTTATGAACCCAGACAGGCTGCTTCAGAGATCCTGTTCTTAAGCACTGTCCTATCCTTGGGAGAAGTGACTGGCATGGGCTATGCGGTGCTGAGAGCCCTCTGGCTGATGCGAACCAAACCTTAGCTTTAATTTTTGCTTCACAGTGCAATTTAGGGAGGACTTTAGCAGTGGATTGGGCAGGGAGCCTGATCACTTTAGGGTCCTCCTAAGCCTACCCTAATAGTGGCCTCTGTTTTGGGTAGGTGCCAATAGACATAGGAGGTTCCCTTCTGACTTTCATCCCAGACCTGGACAGTAACTACTGCTCTAGAACACCCCATTCTCCCAAACCTGTGGGATTCTCCACTTCCCTAGCATTTCTTTCCTGAGTACCTGTCAATAAACCCCTCCTCCAGGGCCCCCAGCTACATGGGTTCATCTTTCTTGGCCTCTCTGCTGCTCACTTGAGGGGTGGGTTCCCAAGTTACCCTCTTTTCTCCCTAGCCTCCTTTCCAAACAAGTTTTGGGTACTACCAACACCAAATAGGGGTACAGAGAGAAGAAAATGGGGCGCAAGGGGAGGCGGTCATTCATTCACACATTCGTTGACCCACTTACAAATATTTCTCCTCGTCCCTCTCAGAGCCTAGCATGATAGTAAGCGCTGTGGCCAGAGGTTAGGAGGGGACCCCAGAAGCTCAACAAGCGTGAGTTAAATAAGTGAATGAATTAATATGATTGAAAAGAAGTGCTGGGCCCTGACTTCAAGCAGCTTATAGCCTAGTAGGGCAGGCACACCCACTCACTGTCACACATACACTTCAGATAAAAGGGGGACCAGACACACCTGAGGGCCCTGGACCTCATGGAGACCCAGGGGCACGCAGGCCTGGCTCTAGTCCTCACCAGCTAAGGGCCAAGCACCCACCTGCTTCTTCTGTCCTACTACCATCTCTCCCAGCCAGTCTGACCAACCCAAAAAGTGGAGGCTGCAAGTGGGAGCGGAGCTGGTGCAGGGAGGATGTCAGGCATATCCAGACAGTCCACTCCCTTGATACTTTCTGCCAGAGCAGGGACCTTTAGGTCCCGAAACCAGTGTCCTCCCCCCTCGTTGTTTCCTGTCCTCCACCCCCACTCCTATCTCACAGCAGGAGTTGGAGCCGGCTGCTCAAGGGCTGAAATCCAAACCAGCCATTGTGTCCCACCTTTGGGCGGTGTGTGACGATGTGTGTGTGTGTGTGTGTGTGTGTGTGTGTGTTGGCAGGGCCCGCTGTGTGCCTCAGGGGCTGGAATGCTATGTCTCAGGCCCTGGGATGCCATGCTTGGGGTACCAGGAGATACCTGCTCACAAAAAGGGAAGAAGCTGGGCAAGGTAGATACTGACTCTGTGCTCTGGTGTTACTTGAGAAATGGCAGAGGGGAGATACTTTGCCTGCTGGTGAACCCAGTATGCAGTCATGTAGCCGGTGTCCAAAATGTCAAGAGAGGGAACATGTAGGGGTGCCTGGGTGGCTCAGTTTGTTAAGCACCTGACTTCGGCTCAGGTCATGATCTTGTGGTTCGTGACTTTGAGCCCCGCATCGGGCTCTCTACTGTCAGTGCAGAGCCAGCTTCTGATCTTCCATCTCCCTCTCTCTCTCTGTCCCTCCCCCACCTCGCAATGCTCTCTCTCTCTCTCTCTCTCAAAAATAAATAAACATTAAAAAATTTTTTTTAAATATCAAGAGAGGGAACATGTCTATTTGGAACCACCAGAGTGTGCTGACCATGAGCATAGGCCTGGAGAGGCAAGAGGTTCACCTATATCCAGAACTATGGTGTAAAGTATAACAGTAACAATTGTTCACACACACACACACACACACACACACACAAAGCCCTTGCTACCCTGGAACCACCCGATGCCCATGATGGAGTGAAAGAGGCATCAATAGCCCAGGCAGGTCATGCTCCAGCTGCTCCAGCAGCTTCTGAAAGAAGTTTATTTGAGGCTTCTAGAACCTGAGCCTCTTCTCTTAACCTTTCACGTATAAAGAGTTGCTTAATCTATGGGATAGCACATTCATTCAAAGCCAAGTTTTGGGTTCAACAAAGAGACCAGGAGGCTGCAGAACTATCCAGCCCCTATTGGGTCAGAGTGAAGCAGGGCCTGGTGAATGGGTCCCAGTACCATCCAGAAGACCGAGATAAGCTGTTTCTTCTGTACTTTCTGAGCTTCCCCAGGACTCAAAATTGAAGTGTGAGAGGGGAGGCACAGGATTTTATCTCAGGGTACCCAAAGTCTGAAGGGAGAGTCCCAAAGTCTGCCCCAGGGAATCCCTGCCTTAGAGTTGGGAGAGGTAAGACTCCACCAGAAGCCAGAAAACAAGACTTGGTGTCATGTAAAATTTATGGAATATATATTTTAAGTAGTTTTTTTTTTACCTTGAAATATGTTCCGTTATGGTAAAATATCCATAATATTTACCATTTGAATAGTTTTTAAGTGCACAGTTCAGTGGCATTGGAACTGATTGCCAACATTCAGGCTACTGGGCAACCAGCTTGACTATCCAGCTCCAGAATTTTTTTATCTTTCCAAACTGAAACTCTGTACTCATTAAACACTAACTCCCTATCCCCCCTTCCCCACCACTTGGCAACCACGGTTCTATTTTCTGTCTCTAAGAATTTGACTACTCTAGATACTACCTCATGTAAGGGGAATCCTACAGTCATTGTCCTTTTCTGATTGGCTTATTGCCCTTAGCATAATGTCCTCCAGATTCATCTATGTTGTAGCATGTGTCAGAATTTGCTTCCTTTTTAAGGCTGGAAAGATATCCCTTGTATGTATAGACCACATTTTGTTTATCCATTTATCCATTGATGGACATTTTGGCTGTGGTAATAATGCTGATCTGAATAGCATTATTACATATATGGGTGTAGAAATATTTCTTTGGATTTCTGCCTTCCATAAGTATTTTCCAAGAGTTAAGTGGCTCTAAGAATATTAAAGCCTGCAAGATCCCACCAAGTTTCAAGGTCTTTAAAATGATATTTCTGGGGCGCCTGGGTGGCTCAGTCGGTTAAGTGTCCGACTTCGGCTCAGGTCATGATCTCGCAGTTTGTGAGTTCAAGCTCCACATCGGGCTTTGTGCTGTCAGCCCAGAGCCTGGAACCTGCTTTGGATTCTGTGTCTCCCTCTCTCTCTGCCCCTCCCCTGCTCATGCTTTGTCTCTCTCTGCCTCAAAAATAAATAAAAAACATTAAAAAAATAAAAAAATAAAATGATATTTCTTAGGTTCCCATCAAATTCAATACCCTAAGTTAGGAAAAGACAATTACCTATAATAAAAGCTTATCCACCTGGGTGGCAGTGGTAGATTTCTATGAATATAAGAATTAGGAAATGTGGATAACTTTTTTAAAGTTTATTTATTTTGAGAGAGAGTGTGTGTAGGAAGGGCAGAGAGAGGGGGAGAGAGAATCCCAAGCAGTTTTTGCACTGGCGGCACAGAGCCCGATGCAGGGCTCGAACCCACGAACGGCGAGTTCGTGACCAGTGAGATCATGATGTGAGTTGAAACTAAGAATCAGACACTTAACCAACTGTACCACCCAAGTGCCCCAGGAAATGTGTACAGCTAAATCTAGGGAAGCACACTAAGTTATCACCTCTTGAAGTTTTGAAATCATTCTCCAAAAAACCACGTAAATAGGGTTCAGCATGTCCAATCAGGGTCATAAATAAGAATATAGATTTCAAAATGTTAGTAGACAAGGTCAATTGCAACCAAAAAAGTTGCATATGACCTATAGCCCTTCTAGCTATCATGATGAACAGTTCAAAAGACTCTGGGGCTGAGCCCTGGCTAATTTCAAGTCTTTCCCCAACAGTTTCCTCCAACACCTGGAGCTCAAATTGCTGTTCTTGTCCAAGATGGCACTTCTAGTCCAAAGCCCTCTGCACCTACGTAGTCTGTCAGGCCAACCCTGGACTCCACATTGACACATCCCTTCCAGCTGGGAGATTAGGTCTACATAAGTGAAATCAGGAGAAAGAATCATCTTGGATCTAGGTGGATTGTGTGTTAGGAAATATTCGATGATGCTCGTACAGATGGGCCCTGCAGCCCCCAGTCCTGTGGACACCAAGGCACAACCATATGGAAACTGCCATCAGAACATAGTGAACCTGACTCTTCTGTAAATTGCATCTAGTTCGTAAAACCCTGAAAGTCTAGAAGGGGTCTTTAATCTCCACCCCCTTCCTCGCGGGTCTCTTAAGTGATGGTGAACAATGATGTAATTGTGGCTTAATGAGTATAGAGGCGTACACATGTGCATTTTTATATCCACAGAGTGGGGAGTGATGAGGTAAAACAGTGTCATAGTAAAAAGAACTTAATCTCACATATCCTAGAAGCTAGAAACTGTGGACTGTGGCTCCCCTTCTTTTCAAAGGTATGTTCACGTTTATTGATCATTTTCCTGTTTACAAAATATAAACTTGGGTTACTTTTCAAATTTATATATCGTAAGTTTGTTTACCTGAGAGTTCATGGGCTTCCCTCCCGATGTAGATCCGAACGCAATTTTTGGAAAGGTAGAGCAGGGATCTGAAGGCTGTACCTATTTAGAAAAGAAAACCAGCTTCCTCTGTTCTTCCTTTCAGACAAATTTTTTTTAGGAAATTTTCTTTTAGGAAAATGGTAAAAGGCATATTTCAAAAAAAAAAAAACTGAGTTTGTGCTCTTGCAACGCAATGAATGTCACATTTTGAAAGTACTGTATGGGCAATTTAAGGGAAACCATGTGGAGATGTATAATGATTGGGAGTCTTTATTTTAAGCTCTGCAAGAACCAATATGATTGATTCGTTTAGTGTAATCTTATTAAGTTAACAATAATAAAAAGTTGTATGGGACTGAAAACCATGGACAGGATGGCAAATAAAGATGACTGACCCTGGGAGTCTCTGCCAAGGTTTTATTTGTGTGTGTTGGTGGAGAACTGAGGGCTTGAGGCCAGCTCCACTAAGGGACAGACCCAGCTCCCACCCGTAGGCCCAGGGAAATGGGATACCTCTCCGTTCTGAATTGTTGATGAGCTGTGGAGGGGAGAAGGACAAGAGAGCAGATGGAATTCCTGGACAATTGTTCCAGCTGTCACCAGAGAGGACAGGCAGGAGGGAGCACTGGATAATTTACAGAGGAACAGATGCTAAGGCTTCTCCGGAACCATCTGGCCAAGAGGGGCCTGGGCTTGGGGTGGATGTTGTCTTTAGATCTGAGTAAACTTTAGCCTCCAGCCCACCCCATTCCTTCTACCTGAACTGTGGCTTTCCCAAGAGGGCTCTGCTCCCAGAGTACACACCTCCAGAGTTCCATCTGGCTCTCATCCCCCTCCCTCCTTTGCTGAGCCTGGCTTTTGTCTTTCCTACCATTCCTGATAGGGCCAAGTCTGGCCCTGGAGGCCTGTAACTTCCAACTATGCATTTCCCCATTTTGTAGTATTTTCAGCCCCTCCTCCCCACCAAGATATCCCCAAATCCCTCTATCATTCATCTCCATACCATTCATTCATTCATTCATTCATTCAGTAAATGTTTATTAAGCACCTACTCTGCCTTGCATTGTTTCAGACACTGAGGATGCAGCGATGAATGAGAAAAAGTTCTAGATCTCTGGAGTTTGCAATGGAGATGGTCAATAAACAAATATCAGATAATGAGTGCTGTGAAAAGAAATATTAAAGCAGGGTAAGGGTGAGTGACTGGGAATGCTGTTTTAGGTAGAGTGGCCAGGGAAGGCTTCTCTAAGGCACTAACATTTGAACAGAGATACTAATGGGAGTAATATCTAGAGGAAGAACATTCCAGGCACAGGGAACAGCAAACCTAAAAAGCCCTGAGTATGCTTAGTGCATTGGAGGACACCACGCTATTTATTCATTAAGCATTTACTGTGTGCCAGGCACCTGCTAGGGAATATGAACATACAATCAGACACAGTTTTTGCCCTGAAGGAGCAGCAGCTTAGTGAGGGATGCACCTAAGTGAGGGCTTAATGGCCTGAAAACAAAGGACAATTGAGAACCTGAAGTCTCTGGGAGAGGTGGGAAATTAGTCGGGTGAAGGTGGAAGAGGGTGGGTCACACGGACCTCTGCGTGGCAAACTGAGAAGCTGCTTTCATTCTTTGGATGATGGGGAACCAGTGCTAACACTATTCCACCATATTTTTGTGGTTTTTCTCTTTCTCTCTTTTTTTCTTTAGTATCAGAATCTTTCCTCACCCTTCCCGCTATTGCCCTACCCTTGACACCTCCTTCCTTCTCCACCCGCCTGGCCTCCAAACCCTACTCTCCGGATATCCCATCTTTCCTCTTCACCTGGTGCCCTAATTCCCCATCCCGAAGCTACGCCCCTAGCCACACCCCCCGATGACGCTCCGCGCCCAGTGCGTGGGGATTCCCGCGGCCTTGGCCGCTACCCGGCCTGCCCCGCGGCAAGATGGCGGCGTGAAGGCGGCGGGCAGCGGCAGAAAGTTTGTTGTGGGGTTGGAGTAGTTGGGCCGGGAGGCTAGAGTGGGGGGGGATCGTAGGGACACTAGCGCGGAGTAGGGGCGGAGGAGGCACTAGCTCCGGGGTTAAGAAGAGGAAATGGAATGGGGGAAGGTTGGAGGCGGAGAGAAATAAAGAGGGAGACAGGGGCGGAGGGGAGGGGGCCTAGGATCCAGTGGCGGCCCTGGGGGACCGGTCTAGCGCCGGGGAACAAGAAGTAGGTGTGCAGGCCCTGAAGAAGCAGTCACGAATTGGAGGGGAATTTCTTAGCCAAGAGTTAAGAAAGAAGCCTGGAGCTTGTGGCCGAGGCCCGACTGTACCCGGCCGGTAGGAGAGAGGTCTTTCCCGTGGAGGAGGATAGTGGGGAAGGGGAGAAGAGAGACCTGGAGGATGTTGGGCAGGTTTGGTAAGGAGGGAACTAAACCCAGTCAGATGACCCTTCTCCAGACTTAGATCAGCCTTTCCAGAGTTCCTATAGCATCTGCCCCAATTTCAGCTGAAGACTCAGGGGCCCCAGGGACTGGAAGAAATCACAGTGCCTGCTTGGAAAGAAGAAGAGGTAGCGACTTGCCCCAGCTCAACCCCAGAGCGGGTAAGGTGGCCTCCAGTGACAGGCTGGCATGCTCCCTGCAAGCAGGATGCATGAGTTCAGAGTGATACTGAGAATCATTTAATCTGAAAAGGGCTCTCTTCTATAGAGGTTACCTTTTGCCTGTGGTCTGTAAGTTAGTGTTCTGTTTAGATTGTATGGTGATTTTTGAGAATTGGGTGTAGATTTGAGCCTTGGGTGCTGTCACCTGTGCAAATGAACATGGTCGGGGGCCTAGAGGTCAGGCTGAAAGTACTTGAACACATCCCTGTCACAAGCAGTTTCCTACATGCTCCCTGTGTCTTTTTCAGTCTCCCCATCACATCTTCACTTTGTCATCCTACCTGAAATAGAGGTTTGTGGTGACAGATTGGGGGGAGGGGGAATCATGAGAAAAAGTGTGATTGCGGTCTGTCACCAACTCATGAATTCATTCTTGCTGCAGGTCTACCTCTTTTGATCTTTCTTTTTGTAAGAAGGGCTCATTAGTGTTCCTTTGGGGATGTGGATTTTTGGTGGGTAGGTGGGGTCAGTGGAGAAGGAAAATCAGGTTGCGATTAGGGAGAAGAAACCCAGATTAGTTTATGGTAAGGGGTCAAACTGACTGGTGTAAGGCTCTGGGAATATTTATTGTATCAATCTCTGTCCCTGAGATCCCTGATATTCGAGAGCTGCTTTACCGAGCGGGTCAGTGTGGTGATGGAAGGAAAGGATTGTAGAACTTTTCGGGTAGCTTTCTTCTCCTTTGTAGTCTCCCTGTCAAACCACATTAGGAAAAAAAAAAAATCAGTTTCACTAACCAAACTAAGCATGGCTTAAGAGATGGTGGATTTGGGGTTGGAGAAAAGGGAAGAAGGGGTCTGGAGCCACAAAGTGCAGTGAATATGGTCCTCACTTCCTTCCGTGCCCTGTGGGTATGCCCAAGCCGGAATTGGGGACAGCTTACTGAAGCTTGTTTCATGACTGGTATCTGCTGCATGATTAGATTAGCAGATCTCATTTGATCCAGGACTCCTCACTGACCGTCTCCTGCTCCCTCCCTGCCCCCCCCCCCCAAAAAAAAGAGGCTTGCTACAGACAGACCAACCCAAATCATTGTCACTAGGTCAGCTTCAATACCTTCAGGTATCTGACCAACGGATGTTATTTAGCTGTGACTCTAGAAGGTTGGGAACTTTCTCTGAGGACAATTTATGGATGCCCCCTTGGAAACTGAACAGCAAGGACAGTGTGGTGAGCACACTTAGGGGTTAAGAGCACTGACTCTGGAGCCAGAATGCCGAGTTCAAATTCTGGCTTTGCCACTTGTAACTGTGTGACCTTTAGAAATTGCATAGTTCTCTATGCCTCAGCTTTCTCATCAATCAAATGGAGATGGTAAGAGTACCCATCTCATAAGGTAACAACCTTAACCTAAATGCATTAATATATTTAGAACAGTGACTGACTCTATATGTATTTGTTGTTGTTACGCTGGTCAGATCTCAGTACTAACTTCTGCTTTATGATTGAACCTAGTGTCTCTCTTTGGAGGCCCCGTACTGGTTTGGGCTACTGTCTTGATGTTAGAGAAATGGGGCTTAGCTTTTGGATGTAGTGAGAGCATCTTCATCAAACTATTTAAAGTGACATTAAAATGCCCATGATTTGGGGCGCCTAGGTGGCTCAGTCGATTAAGCGGCCGACTTCGGCTCAGGTCATGATCTCGCGGTCCGTGAGTTCGAGCCCCGCGTCGGGCTCTGGGCTGACAGCTCAGAGCCCGGAGCCTGTTTCAGATTCTGTGTCTCCCTCTCTCTGACCCGCCCCTGTTCATGCTCTGTCTCTCCCTGTCTCAAAAATAAATAAAACGTTAAAAAAAAAAAAATGCCCATGATTTCCTGTTTGAAGCTGTGAGGCTTTAGGATTATCTTTCCATTTGAACAGTAATAATAGTGGTGCTTACTGAGCACATTCTGTGTGTCTGGCACTGTTGGAAGTGCTTTAAATGTATTAACTAATTTAATTTTTATAACCTTATGAAGGAAATACTTTCATTATCCCCATTTTGCAGATGAATAAATAGAGGTGAAGAGTGGTTAATTTGTTCAAGGTCACTCAGCTAGTAAGGGGCAGAGCTAGGATTTGACTGTCTGGCTTCAGCAATTGAACTTTTGAGGGGGCGGGGGGGGTTGGTATGAAGTTAACTTTATTAAATATGCTCAGTGGCAATTTGTATCTTTTGTTTGTCACGATTGTTAGATTGTAGTAGACTTTTTTCAGTTATTTAAAAAACATTGTAGATGCTGAGCTCTTCACCACAGCTCTCTCCCCAGAGATTAAAAGCTGGTGCAGGGACTGTGGTGAGGGAGCCCTTTGCCATGGTAGCCACATCTGGACTCCCTCTTCATGATTTGGCTTTGGTGACTGTCCTTTGGAAAACCTTGAGCCTGGGTTGGGTGAGCAGACTGACCTAAGGATCCACTCTTAGCATACCTTAAAGGGGTGTGTGTGTGTGTATTAGTGTGGACATTAAGGCTCATTTCTGACTTTGATTACTGACATGAAGTGTTGAAGTAACCATAGTGTTAAATTCATAGACAATCTGGATGTCATCTTTGTTTTAAAAATAGCAGGTAGCGAACTACAGAGGAAAAAAAAATAGGTGGCATTTTAAATACGCACCATCCTCCCCCCCCAGCTTGAGGGGAAATGGAAAACAGATGTGCTTCTGCTGAAACTTGTGTTGTTCTGGAAGGTCCTGGCCTAGTGCTTCTCTTTCCTTTTAGCCTAGCGGGAGGCTGGTGTGTAGCCTTGGGGCAGAGGTGTGCCCAAGGTTTGATTGACTGGCTTTTCCTTTGCCCTGCACTTAAGACTCACTCTTCCCCTCCTTCTGAGTCATGTCCTGTCTATTTAACACACCCTCAGGGCCCATCTTTTTCTTTAGTAAATGACTCTCCAACTTGCCATCAGACTAGGCACGCGTCTGAAGTCTGACCAGATTTCAGGGTAATTGGGGGCTCAGGACTTAGGGCTTTTTCTGGGAATTCTGACCCAGCCCTCAGATGACCTTTTTCTATTGTTATGGCACATGAAGTTTGGAATTAGTATCTGTCTGTGTCTGTTGCCCTCCACCATTACCTGAGGAGCCATATATCTCAGAAGAATGTACTTTATCTCAATTTGTGATGCAAACAGTGTGCTGAAACGTGTAATCTCCATAGAGTGCACCTTTGTGTGTGTGTGTTTTAAGTTTATTTATGTTGAGAGAGACCTAGAGAGCGCAAGTTGGGGGGAGGGCAGAGATCAAGGGAGAGAGAGAAAATCCCAAGCAGGCTCTGTGCTGCCATCACAGAGTCTGACATGTGCCTTGAACTTACGAAACCACGAGACCATGACCTGAGCCAAAACCGAGAGTGGGACGCTTACCTGACTGAGCCACCCAGGTGCCCCTACACCTTTGTGTTTTGGTAGAAGTCCTCAGACTTTCAGGATTCAGGTCTCATTTTCGCAAATGAATGAACTGTGGTGTGAAGGCTGATAGATTTGGAGCCAGTTCTCTGCCTTTACTGTTCTGGTTTTGTCATTCTTAAAGCCACTTTCTTCACACCCCTTAATCATGTGTAATCTTTGCATCTAATCCCTTCACCACCTTTTTCTCACCTCCATATTTTTTTTTTCAACGTTTATTTATTTTTGGGACAGAGAGAGACAGAGCATGAACGGGGGAGGGGCAGAGAGAGAGGGAGACACAGAATCGGAAACAGGCTCCAGGCTCTGAGCCATCAGCCCAGAGCCTGACGCGGGGCTCGAACTCACGGACCGCGAGATCATGACCTGGCTGAAGTCGGACGCTTAACCGACTGCGCCACCCAGGCGCCCCACACCTCCATATTTTGAGTGCTGAGGATGTCTGGGTAAACCAGGTCTTTGTTTCTCACCTGGATTCAGCCTCCTAACAGCTCTCGGAACTTGTTCTCTCTAGCTTCTGGGCCTTTGCACATGCTGGCCTTTCTGGGATGCGCTCCCCCTCCACTCTTTACCTACCTCTTTGTCCTCTAGACAAATGTGACTTTGTGTGGGGATCCTCACTCCTTCTGCCTTTCCTCTGTGCTTGTGTTTTAACACTTAGGCTGCATTGTGATTATCTGTTTACTTGTCTGACTCTTACAGGGCTGTGAGTGTCCTGTCTACAGGTACTAGGTCTTATTCATTATTGTATTCTACCATTTAGAATAGTGTGTGGTGCTTAACAGGCGCTCTACCATGCGGTGGGGCTTAGACAATGAATGAAATGTGGTGGGCAGACTCTCTCCACTCCTGTAGCTTCCAAGCTGCTGTGAGAATTATTTTCCTGTGAAAAACAATGTTCTGTTCCCTTAAAAATGCCATGGTTTCTGCCTTGTTTAGGATAAAGTCCACACTCTAGCTCAGCATGCGGGAAGGTTGTTTATACTCTGGCCCAAGACTCCAGCTTCTGGCTTGAGATGCTGTCACCTGTACTTCTGTCCTGTGCATCATTGCTCCTAAATTTCCCACTGCTCCTGGACCTGTCATGGCCATCCGTTTACTGTATTCTTCTTTGCTTGTGCATTTTGCTCTCTCTGTAATGCTGTCTCTAAAACTCTGCTCATCCCCCAAGACCCAGCTCCTTTGTAACCTCCAGTGAGAAGACTTCCTGCTTTCCTTTCTTCCTCTCGACCCCCAGCAGCACTTTGTGTGAGCGGCCTCAGTTCTGGCATTTCTCATGTTGTGTGGTGATTTCTCTGGTGCTTGTTGGCCTCTTTCACTGAGCTGACCCTCTGTAGAGGAGGGTCCCTCCCTGATTGTGGGGTGAGGGTGAGGGGTGTGAAGGAGTCTGATTTTGGAGGGAGGCAGACCTGGTTTAAATCTTGATTCTGGCACTTACCAGCTGTGTGACTTCAGGCAAGTTGCTTAACTGGTAGGATTCTTTGTCTCGTCCCGTATAAAATGAGGGTGACATTATCTTTTTTGTAGGAGTATTGAGCATGTAGCATGGTGCCTGTCATGTGAAGGATACTCAATATTTGTTGAATAAATGAATGCCATTTTGGAAAACACAGTGGATAAGAAAAGGCTTTTTTTTTTTTTTAATTTTTAAACGTTTTATTTATTTATTTATTTATTTATTTATTTATTTTAATGTTTTTTTAATTTATTTTTGAGACAGAGAGAGACAGAGCATGAATGGGGGAGGGGCAGAGAGAGAGGGAGACACAGAATCGGAAGCAGGCTCCAGGCTCTGAGCCATCAGCCCAGAGCCCGACGCGGGGCTCGAACTCATGGACCGCGAGATCATGACCTGAGCTGAAGTCTGACGCTTAACCGACTGAGCCACCCAGGCGCCCCAGGCTTTGTTTTATTCAAGCTAGAATCAGCCTTTTGATTTCTGCCAGGTAGCCAGGAGCATTTTGAGGTGGGAGTAAAATTGAGAGAGTCTCTTTTCTTGTGATGAAGCAATAATAAAAGGTGAGGTTGGGGACATCATCAATGAGAAACCCGTGCAAAACAGTTGATGTTTCCCCCCATTTTTTGTGTTGTAATGATTCCTTTGATGGATCACGTTTATGTGAGATTGGTAGTGACCTTAGTGGATATAGGTGGGGGTGGGTAGGTGGTAGATTTGTAATGTACTTAAGTCTGTGGGTGACTGGATGGGGTGTTTAAGGATTCATGTTCCCTGGTGTTTTGTGGATTGAAAAATATTGGATGAAGCTGATAGAACACATCTGGGCATTCAGGAAGCTACACTTCTTGGCCCTAGTTTTCTTAGGGCTTTGATGATCTTGTGTCACAGAACAGGCTTAACTTAGATGTTCCCCAGAAATAGGGCTGGTAGCTAGGAGTTCACTGTCCATTCTTTTTGCCTTTTTGTTTTTAGTGTAGTTAATGGGGGTAGTTCTTAGGGCACCAGTTCCCAACGAACACCAAAGGAATGTGTTTCCAGAAGTCTAGACCTCTTCATTGTGTAATGCCAGGTGGTGCTCCAGTGTGAGTTTACAGTCCTGAAAAGGAAGATGTGTTTGAGTTTTTCGGAGGGCAGCCTTCTTGTCTGGTCCTTGAACCCCTGCCCCAGCCAGGAGTCTCTCCTCTGGCTCTCCAAGCACATACCAAACTGTAATCCAAATGGCTGTTAACCTGTCTCTCCTCCTCTTGGGGTAAGATTTTTCTTGGGGCCCTATGCAGTAGGTGCTGAGCAGTCTTGGTTATTGTGTGACCCAAACCTGTTCTTCCTTCTTGAAACAAAGCAGATAGGATCCGATTGGCAAAATCCTTTGAACTCTTAGGAAGGAAGGTCCTGCATAAGCAAAAGGTGATAGTATTAGCAATAGCATTACTAATTATTTTCTAGAGTTAAGTTAAGGTGGTTAAATGATCATCCAGGTGCTTGGCTTCAGCTGTCTCCCTTTTCAGCCCTATATTCTTTTTTTTTTTTTTTTTTAGCCTTCTTATCGTCTAATAACACATCCCTAAGCCAGCAGAAAAGGTTAAAAGCAGAGGTGAAGTACGCTCCCGTATATTTTCTTGCTAATCACTATCTTCTAAAAAGTCTGGCTGCTGGCATCTTTTTTGTTATTCATTAAGCTCCTTTTCATGCCCCATAAGCTGCTGGCTTTTCTGGCTGTATTGCTCATTCTGTCCAGGTATGCTCCACGCTCACAGCCAGGACCTACTACGACCTTGTTAATGCCGAGACAAATCAAAAGAATGAGACCAGTAGCTGAAAGTGGAGGGATGGATGGGGTTTTCCTTGGGCTCAACTCCTTGTCGCTCCGTGTAGGAGTGCACACTGCAGTGTGGCATTTCTTGGCAGGGCTGGTAAGCTGCATCGTATGTTCGGCAGATTTGAGAGGAGATTGGGTGAGCCAGCAGGACTGGCTTGTGCTGTGTTCTTTTCGGTTTCAAAGAGGCTGAGTCTCCTGGACTGGCCATGAGTGGAAGAGTGGGACCTCTTCTTTGTTAGTACTCTCTCATAGGTGCCGGCTGTCTGTGAGGTAACACTTGGAATCTGTAAAGGACATGCACTCTATTTGTGAAGAGCTTCTGTGCTTTCCCAGTGAACTGTGGGAGGGGGGACTCCCTGAGGACCGGGGCCGCCTGGCGGGAGGCAGTCTAGATGGTGCTCAGCTGACGGTAGGATAGAATGCTGGGCTGACCATTTTGGGTACTCAACCTCTTTGCACCTTCACAGGTAAGCCCATGGGGACTTCAGTCTCAGAAGCCTTTGAGGGTGTTTCCATCAGGGCAGAATTGTCATGGCTTTCCTATGGCTCCCTAGAGGAGGCATCTTTGCCCTGGGATTGGACACAGAGGGTTCTCGTCCAGTTCTGTCTGTGGTCTTGGGCAAGTCACTTGTCCTTTCCCTTCAGAATAGGAGAACGCCACTTGTTCTGTGGGCCTCAGTAGGCCACGAGGATCAAAGGACATATAATGGAAGGGGAAGCGTTTTCAGGATAGTAAAAACACATGGCAGATGGAGGGGTTTGTCCTGTTTGTCTAGGAATTCTGTGTTTTCACCATAAGCATAATATATGTCCTTGTAGAAAACACCAACCATATGGATAAATATACAAAAGAAAAAGGACCCTCTCTCCCTTTCCCAGAGACGGGGAACTATCATGTATCCTTCTGATCACTTTTGTGTGCTTCTAGACATTCCTCAGCATGTATCTTTTGTAAAATAAACAAGACTCAATAGTGGCACATGCTCTGTTCTTCAGCTTGCTCTGTTCACCTAACAAGTTCAGGAGGAGGGTGCCCCCCTCCACGTTGAGCAGCCCCGTGTTGGAGCCTCCTTCCCAGCATTGGGCCTTCCTCTGGGGCTGGCTCCTTGGAAGGGGTAGAGAATCTTCCCTAGGGGTTCTCCCCACAGCAGGTACCCTGGTTATCTGAGGGGTCGTTTTTTATTCTGAGGTGAAGTAGTCTGGCAGGAGTGCCCTTGAGTGGGAATCGGGACGGTTGTAAACGCGGCGTGGGCCTCACCACTTCCGTCTCCCGTGTGTTTCTCCCCTTTGCTCTTGTGTTATCTGTGGCCGGGAAGAGAGTAAACTTACCTGATTTCTCAACCTCTGTTTCAATGCAGAGAGCGTCACTGATTTCTGGACCTTTGGGTTTCCTAGGTGTTTTGCTGCTCTGTGTTTTGAAATCAAGCCAGACCCAGCTGATGTTTTTTGGTCTTTTTTGTGGGTGAGGATTCTGAAGGTAGCCTGTCAATGGCCATGCATTCTTCCCGGTCTAGGGAAGAGGTCAGAGCCCACAGGAAGAGTTGTCTTCTCTTCTAGATGGTTATCTCCCCCTCTGTGGTAAGGCCTTGGCCTTTGGAGCTCCGGGGCTATTGTCAGAGTAATACTGGGAGCCCGAGGAGTAGGCAGTTCGGAATGATGAACTTGGGCTTGGGAGAAGGGCCAGGCCCATAAGTAGCGCCAGGGTGGTCACTGTTCTCCTCTACCCTGAGCCATCTCATCATCTGCGGGGCTTTCCAGACAGAAGGGGAATCCTTCTGCTTTTTCTCGCCAACATGCTGCCCTTCTCCATAAGCACAGGCAGTGTTTGCTGATACATTTGCTGTAGTTTTCCTCTCCTGCTGCTCCATGGGTCACATCTTGTGGGGGTTTGGGGATTCCACTCCTGTGGCTCCATCTTCCTTGAGATCTCTAAGCCAGGGTGTGTCCCTTCCCCTAGGATGGTATTGGAGGCTTCAGGAAAGGTGTTTTCTGCTGTTTCCTGGGCTTTCTGTGATGGGAACACTAGCCTCTCTGGCATTGCTCATTCTGAGCGGGTGGAATAGTCGCCGTTGGAGTCCGAGGAGCCTGGCTGCAGCATAGCCTGTATCCTTGCTCTGTGGGTTCCTCTGGGGCCAGCTTCCTGGGAAGCGCCATCCCCCCCGGCCCTTTCAGAAACTGAAAGGTGGCAGTGTGCCACCCCTTCCCTGGCTGGCCCAGCTCCGGGCTGGGTCATACACTGCCCCATTGTATTGTGCCTTCGATGCAGTTCTTGTTGCAGCCTCTGATCCCTGGGCCGGTTCCCTCTCGGCCCCATTCCTCAGAGCCTGTGGGAAGTGGTGGGGTGGACTCTGCTGGCACAGGCAGGGGATGGGCGGCAGCTGCAGCTGGGGCTGGCTTTGTTCTGACACCCCAGCTTTCAGAGCTGTGGTGCAGCCTGGCAGCCGGGTCCAGGGAAAAGGCAAGACGGGGGAGCTCCCCACCCCCACTCCCGCAGCAGTGCCCCCTTCCACCACAGCTCTCGTCTCTTTTTGTTGACCAACCAGAGAGCCCTGTTACCTGGGGTCAGCAAGCTGGACTCCCTGGTTGGCAGGGGGCATGCTGCACTTCCACCTGGCATGGTTTTTCAGATGGGAGAAAGCCCCCGAGGCTCTAGTGGTAAGTCTGCAGGAGCTTCCCCTGTCGGAAGAGCGCAGTGTGTACCCTCGGGCATCTCGCAGCTTGGCATTCCTTCTGCTCTCTCTTTGCAGCTCCGGAGTTGGGCTGCTCTCAACCAAGCTGTCTGTTTATATGGAGTGCCTGGAGGGCGTCTGCCATGAGTCTGTCGCTAACCGTGCTAACCAGGAGAGCTGGCTGGTTGGGGAGAAGACACTAACCCTGTGAGTCTGACCTGGGCCAGCTAACCTGCCCTGGGGGTACCACCAGCAGTGCCTATCACCCCTCCTCCCCCTAGCCCGGTTGCCTCCTCCCCTTGGCTTGCCTCATGCCACCTCCTCTGCTGTCTTGTCCTTACTGCTGGGTTCCCTCCATCTTCCCAGTCTCCTTGCTGTGGGTGGGGACATGCTCCCTCTAAGGCCAGAGGAGGGGGCTTTCCTATGCACAGACACCTGCCAGCCGGCCTGCTGGCCTCTGCCCACCTCATGATCCCCTCAGCACCACGTTGCCCGGTTCTCCCTTAAAACAGAATTGGTTGGAGTTTCTGTTCAATCTGCTTTAAGCGTTATGGAGTTTGAGAACATTGCGCAGTTACCACGCTGTGTTTCACACCTCAGAGATAGATGGAGCTAGAGTGGGAGGGGGATTTTCTTCTCGACTGGATAGTTGCTTCCCTTTGTCAAAAGGGGAAGATTGAATGGTGTCCCCATTAGTCTCACCCCGGGATAATAATTTAGGGTCAGTTGCAAGGTTCTCCTTAAGGTTGTTGTTGAGGAAAACCGCGGTCTGGCTGTGGGAAATTCCCAGGGCCTTGAGTGAAGCTACTTAGGACTAAAAGCTGGAGCCCAGAACCAGGTATCCACCTGAGACGTAGCTCGTGGTGTCCGTTGCTCTGGCAGGTGGAGTGGGTGGAGTCAGGCTCCCCACTGCCTTTCACATGTGGAACTTCAGGTGGACTTTAGCCAAGAAGGGCTGGAAGGGCACCTTAGCCACGACGGGCGGGACCTGGCTTTGGACTCCACAGTGGGCCTGGGAGAAGCCTTGGCCTCAGGCTGGGAGACTGGTGAACAGCTTGCCATGGGGAAGTTCCCACCAGATTGCCTTCCAGGTTTGGAAAGAAGGGGGCTCTGGGGATAGCAGGAAGACTGAGTGCTCGGGGGTCTCTGGTGTTCTGCACAGGTAGCTCCTTAGATGGGCTCTCTGGCTGCAGCCTCTGGAGGCAGAGCAGTATGGGGTAAACTGGGTGGGGGAACTTGGGATCCGAAGGCCCTCTGGGTAGGCTCTGTTTCCCTTGGGTCAGGAGGGAGAAGCAGGGAGCTTCCTGTGAGTATGAGGTGGGAATGTGTAAACGGGAGAGGGTATAGGTGTTGCACAGATGTGTAGGGACCCTGAGTAGGGAGGAGCAAGCTGGAGGGGTGCCTGGTGGCTGGGCTGACCGGGAAAACAAAAGGGGCCTGGAGCAGAAGGCTGGTTCAGGACCACCCCTTACATTGCCTTTCCTGAGGTGAGGGCTTGGGGACTGCTGTCAAGTGCTGGTTGATCTTGGGGACTTTTTGGCCCTCCCTTTATTTAGGGGAGGTTGCTTGGATCATCATCAACTGTTGTCTTCAGCCCCTTTGTTCTGTCAGGTGTTTGCTTGAATGAGACACCAGCTGGATAGACTTGAGGTATTTACTCAGGTGGGAGCCAGGTGAGCTCTTTACAGGTCCCCGGCAGTAGTTTGGAGTCCTCAGGATTACTGTGGGGCAGAATAATTCCCACCCATTTTGGTTTTTAAAAACCTGTCTGTCGATTCTGCTTAGAGCAGGCAGAGGGCCAGGTCAGGGCCGCAGGCAGCTTGTCCCAAGAGGGTGAGGTTGTACTTGCCCAGAAAGGTGGCAGGCATGGCTGTTGGAGGGGCAGCAGGGCTGGTCTGGGCACAGACTGGCATCTCCCAGCCTAGTCATCGGCCCAGAGCGGAGCCTGCCCAGGCCCCACCCCATGCTCTGCTGGCTGCTTGCCTGCCACGCGCCCAGGATTGCTGAGGGCTTTGCTCATGTACCTCAGGAACAGCTGCATGCCGGAAACTGGGGGCTGGTAGCAAGCAGGAGGGGCACCCAGGGGTCAATGTGGAGAGGGCTGAACCCAGCCAGCTTTGGTGGGATCTGAGGGACTGACAGCCAAAGTCGGGAGGGGCTGTGTTAATGGGGCGGGAGAGCCCTTGCGAGCGATCCCCAGGGCCTCTGCTCAGTCACCTGGCTACAGGGCTGACCCTTGCAGGTGGGGGTTTGTGTTTCTTGGGCCTCAGTTGGATGCAGACCCTGAATTTCAGAGGCTCAAGAAGTAGCCAGACTTGTATGGCTGGAGTGTGTCCTGCCCCCAGAGGTGCAGTTTCCTCCAGGCCTACAGAGTTCAGAGACTCTATATCTAGGGCTTATAGCTGAGGGCGATTCCTACAGAGGAGACACTAGTCCCTGCGTGATCAGACATTCATGTTGTAGCCATTGATGAGGGGCTTTAGGAAGGTCCTGTGTTTATTTGTATTACTTATTTGTATCCTGCTGGGTTCCATGGGAATTAAGGCAGTATAGAACACAGCTGAGTGTTCTGGAAAAGGGCCAGTTTCCTTTTATTCTAAAAGCAGTAGTGATTGCTAATGAGTGATTCTGTTTGACTTCTTCGGGTGAATTATGAAGACTTTTAATGTTTTTAGTGATGCTGGGTGGCCTCTCTCTGATGGTCCCTCATTTGCTTGAGTCAGTGACAGCTGTGAGTAGAAAGGAGTATCAATAGGTTAGGAAATGGTCTGAGCCCAGATAAACTGTTGGGGCCATAATTTCTTACAGAGAGTGTGGGTGATGTGGGGAGCAGGGGAGGCGGTTGGTCTCTCAAGGTCAGGGCAAGTGAACTGGGGAGGGTGGAGGGAGGTAGCAGTGCAGAACTTGGGGGAGCTGGATGAGATGTCCACGGGGGCAGGCTCAAGTTTGAAAAGCCAAAGAGCCCCACCCATTTTGGTTTCACTCCTGTCTCCCTCAGTAGGGAGAAAGCTGGGTGCTCGGACCTCCCCTCCTCTCCTGCACCTTTGACTTTGCCCTGGGCAGACCCGCAGAAAGGATGGCGGAAGGAAGTGAGAGGGCGTCTTTGGCTCTTGGGCTTGAACCTTCTTGCTGTTGCCTACTCTGGGTGTTGGCAGAGAGTGGAGTAAGGATATGGTTTGGAGAAAATCAGGATGCTAAAGGTTTTTCCTTATCCTACTCCATCTCCAGCAGCGGTGACTCCTAACCATGGTGGAAGCCCAGGTCACATGTGGGCACTTACCCATGAAAGGGCACAGGTGTGAGTCCCATCTCCTGACTTAAAGAGTGATGCTTGGCAGATTTTTTTGTCCTTCGATTAAAGGATACCGCTCAGCCAGAGTCTGGCACACGTTTCTCCTTATATCTGCCCCTGACTACGCTCTCTGCTCAGCTGTTCAGTGGGTTCACAGTGCAGGTTTGCTGTGCGTGCTGAGTCCCATTTCTAATGAAAGTAGACTTTGTTCTCAGGAGGCAGCTAATCGTGCCCCATGGGCTGTAATCAGGGAGAAGGTATTTAACACAGGGCAGGCGGCAACAGGCGGCCGCACTGACTGGCAGATTGCAACATGGCAATTAGGAAGCTATCCACCCCCCTTTCCACCCCAGCAGAGCCAGGCTGAGTCTATCTGAACTGAGTTGAGTGAGTGAAGAATGAATGCTATGCAGAGGAGGAAGGGGGAGGCGGGGCTAGGCAGGGCTAGGCGGGGCCGGGGTATGAGGAGAGCAGCTTTCCCTTCCCACTGCTGCTGTGGGTGTCTCCCTCAGCAGTGCCAGAGGAGCCCCAGACCACACTGGGTCAGCCAGAGGTTTTAACCTAGGCCTCAGCCTTTCTCCTGGTGCACAGCTGTTCTTGTAGTGCAAACCCAGCCCATGACCTGGTAGCCCTACGTCCTGAGTCCTCTGCCCCCACTTCTTTGAGGCTCAGGTGGTTTGGGGTGAGGGTTGGGAGTGGGATTCTTCTCGGTCAGTTTCTAGACTTTCCAAAAGACCATTTTCTTGGAGGTGCCCTGGAACCAGGCCAGCAGCCAGAGGCCAAGAGACCCCAAAGGCTGCTTGCTTGCTTATGGTGGCCCATATCTCATTCCGAGTTATCTGGCTACTTTCCCTGGGGACTTCCTCTTCTTGACGTGGGATTGGGAAATCCTGTTTGGGCTGAAACACTCCAAGGCAAGATGGGAATCTTTGGGTGAAGGAGATGTGACCACTGGAGGCCGAGACCGGTAGCTGGGTCTTCCTGGCGGGACTGCCCTGCTCTCTTGCAGCCCACCTTTTATCTTCCCCTGGCTGTGAGTCTGGTGTCCAGCTGCTTCTTGCTTTGTTCTCCAGTGCACCTGGCGTTGCTCTCACTCTAGGGTCTGTCCTTCCCTGCCACACCCCAGTCAAGGACAGTGGCCTGTCAGCCCTGTTGCGTTCCTGTTCAGTGATGGAATCGTCCCACCCCCACCCCTACCCCCTGCTGCTGTGGGCCCCAACACGTACTGGTATTTATGGACATGGGGCAGGGAGTGAGACAGACTCTCCTTCGTGGGCTTGTGTTCGGGACACTGCAGGCTCCCTAGCAGACTGTTTCCCTGGTGGGCATTGCCTTCTGCTTCCCCAGTTGGGAGTGGTTCCCTTTCTTGTGTCTCTGCTGTGCATGGAGAGAGCAGGCTCTGGCCGGGAGAGAGAACTGCCTGCCATCGCTGGCACCACTCATCCTGGAGCATGGGTGATTGCGGTGCTCCCTGTCTCCCTGTCTCCCTGCCAGCCACTTCCACACTGTCTGTTCCCTCAGCAAGCCAGGTTATCCGGCTGGGAAAGCCCTGGGAGTGTGTGCTGTGGGGCCCGGGAGTGGGGACTTGAGGTCAAGATGAGCCAGGATGTGTGACAAGTAGAGCTAGGGCTTGTGGGCTGTGGAGTGAAGGCCTCCCTCCTTCCAGGGAAGATCCCCAGATACATGAGTGCGTCAGTTTGCTTCCTGCCTGCCCGCGTGCCACCCAGTCAGGTGTCCTGGTGCCTAGAGGCCAGTGTGGGTATTGGTATGAATAGGGCTAAGGAAGAAAAGAAGAGGCTGAGAATCGAGGGGGCCCACAACGTGGCCTGCAGCTGATGGGGATGCAGATGAGGAAGGGCGCAGGCCCAACTCTAGAGTCTCCCTCCCTGGATTTTGCAGAGGTTCTTGGCTACTGTATCTCTTACTCTGTGTTTCTGGCTGTCCTTTTCTAACTCATGTCCCCACACTTAGGCTCCCTGAGTATCAGCACCCAGGTATCCAGGATGGCTTGCGACTTTCTGGGCCTCTCCCTCAGGCCATAGGAGCTCCCACCCTGGGGCCCTCAGGAGGGGCCCCAGGGAACCTGCGGGGGTGTCTTGTTTGCTCCCCCACACCCCAGGAATGTGCTGTCCTTTTGGGCCCGCCCGGATTCCTGTGCAGGGAGTCAGCCCGACACAGCACGCTGCTTGTGCCCTGTGGGGACATGTCCGCCTCACCATCAAAGGGGTGGAGGTTGGCGGCTCGTGCCTGCTGCCATGCCCCAGCTCCCCCCAGAACCCCAAGGGAGAGACCAGGCTGCCCAGACAGAGAAGGGAGGCCACTCCTGCTTCCCCGCCCTCCCTACCCCCACTGTTCTTCCTGCCTCGGGCTCTGTTGGAATGTGACAGGAGTTGGGGCCAGGGCATGTCCCGACGGCAGGAACACATGCTTTAGCCCGCAAGGCTTCCCTCAGCCCCCAGCTCTATTTATGTGAATGGTGGCGGGAAGATTGTTTATGCCCAGAAGGCCACCTGAGGTTACTGCCTTCGTTGGTCCCTGTGGTGGCTGCTGCCCCCGTGCTGTGGCCCCGCTTATTACAGGTAGGTGCAGGGCTCAGCTCAGTGGTCCCACGAACCTGGACAGGACCTCACGTGTCACTCAGTCTAGCCACCTCTGTGTGGAAGAGAAACCAGTGAGGGACTTAGCTGGGGCCACACAGTGTGTCAGAAGCAGCATAGCCTGGAGCCCTGTGTCTCAGCTCCCCAGACTTGGGCTTTCTGCCCCAGAGTTTCTCAGCCTGGGCACTGTCAACCCTGTGTGCTGAGAATTTCTGCAAGCCATGCTCCCCAAATCTCTTAGTTTCCAGACTCTGAGAAGCCTGAGAGATGAACAGGACAGGTGTGGGGTAGGATCGGGACAGAACAGGGCCAGACCTATTCCCAAATCAGGCATGTGGTCAGCAGAGACCACGAGCACATACAAGACACACATGTGTCTTGTGTGGGCCTGTGACAGTGCTTTCACGGGGAAAGGAGCCCAGTGCTTCCAGTCCTCTCCCGCTTCCTCTCCTTTTTCCAGAACTCCTGGTCCATGACTTTTCTGCCTGGCTCTTCCTGGGGGGCCTTCCAAGTCCTGGACTGGGTAGGTCAGTCCGTGGCCCTGACAGACACGCAGCTGACACCTGGTTTCCACTTTCTTCTCTTCTCCGGTTTCAGGAGCTGTTGGCTAGAGGAAGTGGAGGGGCCGTGGGATGCAGAGAGCCGAGGGCTAACTCTGGGACAGCGGAACAGAGAGAGCTGCCGACGATCAGACGGTATGTCCCTGTGGGACCTGCTCCCCACCCCCACCCCCAGGGCTCCCTTCCTGGGAGGCTGGCAGGTAAGGGGGCAGGCAGGTGGCCTCTCTTGGTGGGGGCTGGTGAAAAGAGAACGGTGGAGGCCAGAGATGATTGGCCTTCAGGGCTTACAAGCTTAGAGACCCCACTAAGGAAACTGGGTTGGAGGAGTACCCTCAAACCCTCACTTTCTGGTTACTGGTGTGTTTTGTTTTGGTTTTTTTGAGCTAACACGAATGTTTCCTAAATGCCAGGTAACTGTAAAAAAAGGTTAGTGGTTTATGTAATCTTCACAGAAGGTCTATGAAATTGGTGCTCTCCTCATCCCCAGTTTATAGTTGGGGAAACCGATTCATAGGGAACAGTTTTTCCCTCTGAGGCATTTTTTTATAAGCCCACAAAGGTGAGTGGTGGGCCATTCTTAGATATACTGTCCCACTCCTAGACCATAATCCGCTCTTCCTGGTGCCCAGAACCTAGGCCCTGCCTTTCCCACCCACCTGGCGCATTGGGCCCTTGTCGCCTCCAGCACTCCCCTGACCCTTGGGCATTGAGATACCAAAGTCCAGGTTTCTAATGATCCCGGCAATGGTCCAGGCCTGTCTGCCTGCCTGGTGGCTCCTACACATGTCCCTTTTACTGTCCTTTTTTCCTCAGTCTGGGGGCCTCTTGCCCATGTCTCTGAGCCTTCCCCTCCCTTGCTTCCCCTCAGCAGGTTGAGGAGCCCTCACCTCCCAGGATGACCAGCGCAGCCCCTGCTAAGAAACCGTACCGTAAGGCCCCACCTGAGCATCGGGAGTTGCGGCTGGAGGTTCCTGGATCCCGGCTGGAGCAGGAGGTCAGAAGACTGGTACTCCTGCCCTGGCTGCCAGATGCAGGCCCTTGAGGCTGGGTGTCTGATTGACTTCTCCCACCTGAGGAGATTCTAGTCCCCCAAGTTGGGGTGTGGGTGTGGCATTGCTGGTACATGTTTGGGGTCCCCTAGCTGCAGCACTGCTGGTGGGGGCAATGTAGGCTTATAGGGGACAGCTGTGAGTACATGTCCACATGTCAGGGAACCCAGAGTCTTCATGGCTCAACAGAAATGATCCCAGGCAGTATCATTCTTCCTGCAAGAGGCAGCCCACCAGACTGAGGGGTCCTAACTTGCTGGAGGCTGGGTCTCTGTGGAGGAGGTCGTGCTCCGGCTTCTTCCCCACAGACCAGCTGTTCTTTGCTGCCCCCGGAAGTCCTGGCCCTTCCTCCAGCTTTGCCTTGTTTGGCCAACATTTGTTAAATACATGCTCCCAGCCAGGAACTGTTGTTAGGTTCTTAGGAGGCCTTCTTCAGGCAACTGTAAAACATTGTCCAAATAGGCCTCCCTCATTCAGCTTACTCTCAGGAGGAAAGGAGCTTGCAGTTTAGGTCCCTTGCTACTGTGTTTCTACCCTGTTGCAGCATGTTGAGCACATTCACAGAACTTGAGAGATCATCATACATGCATACATCAGGCGTACCATGGCCCGCTTTGGTCAGATTCAGGTCAGGAATGCTGTGACTTGCCTGTTTTCAGTTCAGGGAACATTAAATAAAAAGGCCAGGTATTGTGCTAGATGCCACCCAGTGGGCATTCCCTTGGTTTTTGTGGATGAGGACGCTGAGGCTCAGCAAGGCTAATGTAAGCAGAGTGTGGCAGAATAGGATCAGATCCAGGTGTCATTAGCTTCAAAGTCCATGGTCTGGGCCACCCCCTCATTTTCCTGCCTGAGATTGGCATTCTGCGGCAGTCAGCTCCATTTAGAGTGGGCTGCTTGACATTTCCCTGCTCTGTGGCTGGCTGAGCTCTGGCTCTTGGGCCGTAACCAGTGTGGGGGCTTGGGGAGGATGGGGCAGGAGGTAAAAAGCCGGATAAGGATGAGACTCTTTACTCCTCTCAGTCAGGCTTGGCCCAAAGGCTGTCCTTCATCTATGTACTTGTTCCTCTGGGGCCTCTGTAAGGGCCTGATTCTGCCCCCACTTCCTCCAGGGCCAAGAGGGCTTTGTTAGAGCTCAGAACCCTACTGTAGCTTGCCTGACTTCTTCACTTCTCTGGAATGTCTCTGCCATGCCTGTAGGGCCCACGGGGAGCCCAGTGAACAGTTGAGAGGCTCTCTTTATCCCTGGGAGATGTGGCGTGGGTACCAGGACTCATTTGCAGCCTGCTCTAAAGTTATGAGGGGGGGTGGAAGTGGTGTGGGTAAGGGTGAAGGTCGGAAGGGGTTCTTGAACCTTCTCATTGGCATGGCAGAGTAGTCTAGGCTCATCCAGGTGATACTGGATTGCCTCCATCTCTACAGGGCCCACTTTGTGAGATTGTTTGGGCTTTAGACATGGCCCTTTCCAGGTCTCTTTGGAGGATGGGCAAGCAGGGTGGGTCAGTGGTCTAGGGCTGAGCCTCAGGCTTCTGTTCTTTTGTGCACAGGAGCCCCTGACCGATGCAGAGAGGATGAAGTGAGTATCTGCTGCCTGAGAGCCTGCCCTGCTTTGCCTCAGCACTTCCCTCTTAGCGCCAGGCAAGGCTGTTGGTATAGTCGGGGTTTCATTGGATTAGGTAGAAGTAAAGGTTGGTGTGGAGCCATAAAGGGCTCTGAGAGGAGGCTGGATATGGATATTCCTTCCGGAAAGAGTTTTTGTTCCATGGCTCCAAGAGAACCTGGAACCAAGGTGCTCTGGAGGCCTGCTCTTGCCAAAGAGCCTTCCCCCAGCTCCTGGCTCTCTTGTGCCAGCTGCCTCCCTGCAGCCTTTTCTGTCAGCCACGTGAGGCCTTTGGAGAGGAGGGCAGTGCTGGGCTGGATTTCCAGGAGATTAATAATGGAGTAGCCTGATTGTACAGTGGGGAAACTGGAGCTGGAGGGCTTGGTGGCCGGCTGGCTTGGGCTGTAACCAGAGACAGACTGGGAACTTTCACGCCTCACACCAATTCTGTCTTCTCATTCTTCTTCCGGGTGGGAGTGGATTCTACCATCCCCTCTGCTTCCCGCCCCTGCCCCCAAGCCAGGCTGTGTTCTCAGGGCCAGCAGGCCTATGGGATATGCTGCCCCAGACTCAGGCTCAGTCTCAAGGAGTCCCCTGTCCCCAGTTGCCTGTGTTCATGTCATCCCTACTCCGTCCTTCCTGAGTCCAGGCTGGGGTTCCAGGGCTGGTCCGTCTACCTCTGATGCTCCGCTGCCCTTGCCCCCTCACCCCGCCAGGCTGTTGCAGCAGGAGAACGAGGAGCTCCGCCGGCGCCTGGCCTCAGCCACCAGGCGCACCGAGGCCCTGGAGCGCGAGCTGGAGATCGGGCAGGACTGCTTGGAGCTGGAGCTGGGCCAGAGCCGCGAGGAGCTGGACAAATTTAAGGACAAGTTCCGCAGGTGTGGAAAGGAGGGGCCAGGACACACCTGCATGCCGCCCCCACCATTCATAGGATTTTAGCTGGAAGAGGCCTCTGAGATCATCTGATTCTGATGGGGAAACTGCGGTTTGGGGAGAACAGCCTGCCCAAGATCCCCTATCAAGGAGGGGCTGAGCGAGCAGGGTCTGAAGAGCAGATCTTGACCCAGGGGTCTGCCTCGTGTTCCTCCACAGGCTTCAGAACAGCTACACGGCTTCCCAGAGGACCAACCAGGAGCTGGAGGACAAGCTGCACACACTGGTAATCTGTCCGGGGTTGGGGGTGCGGTTTCGCTGGCACTGTGCTCATAGCAGAGCAGGGGGCTGGGACTTGCTGGGGGAATGCCACTGGGGCTTGGGGAAGGGGTTGGGACGGCGGCGGGGAGGGGACCGCAGTGTGCTGTGCGCGTCAGGACTGTCTTAGTGCTCACACTGTTTCTCTTCTCTCCCGTCTTCCCCTCATGCTGCCGCCGCCGCCGCCGCCCTCTCCTGTCAGGCCTCTCTTAGCCACAGCTGGATCTTTGCAGTTGCGTCTGAGTTTGTGTGTTTTCTCCCTTGCCCTGGCCTTCTCCTCAGATGAGCTCTGGGGTTGCCGGGGCCCCTTCCCTGTCCCTCTGCCCACTGCTTTCCTCTTCGTTACGTGAGGCCCATTCGGTACAGTGCCTCCCTCCTTGGCTCTGGCAGAGGAACCGGTTGATGTCACCACTGAACACTCACAGCTTCTCCGCTGCAGTGGCAACAAGCCCAAGCCATTGAGGGGGGAGGGGGGGCCGTAGAGCCAGTCCCTGAACTGAAGATCAGAAGGCCGCTGCTGAGCCTGCCGCTCCCTCCTGGCTCAACTAGATAATCTCACAGGCGCCCCCAGCTGCCTCCCAGCCCCACCCCTCCCTCTTCCTGGCCTGAGCCTGGAAGCAGCTCCACACGTAGGCCTCAGTCCCTGGGTTTGCACACTTACTTCTCTAGTCCAGCTGCTTTGCCTCCTGTGTAGAGCCCCTTGAGGGGCAGCTCTTGCCTCTGTCCTGGGCCCAGGTGGCAGCAGGTTATATCCAGAAAGCCCCTACCCCACAGCCAGCCCGGAGAACAGGAGAGGTGGCTGGTCTTCTTCTGTCTGTCCATCGTCTGTCTACTTCGTCCGCCTTGGCTGCCCCAGCACCTGTGGCTTCCTGTGTCTCTGGGTCGGGAGGAAGTGGAGGGGAGGAAGGCCGGCTGGGGTGAGGGCGGGGTTCACACACGTTTTGTGCCTCAGATCAAGAAAGCGGAGATGGACAGGAAGACGCTGGACTGGGAGATCGTGGAGCTGACCAACAAGCTGCTGGACGCCAAGAACACCATCAACAAGCTGGAGGAGCTCAATGTATGGCGGGGGAACCCCTCCCGTGTCCCTGGCTTTGCCCTGGCCTAGGCCCTGCTTGCCTGGGGCGGGGCCGGCCTCTGACCCTTGCCTGTACCTGTAGGAGCGGTACCGGCTGGACTGCAACCTGGCTGTGCAGCTCCTCAAGTGCAACAAGTCCCACTTCCGCAACCACAAGTTCGCCGATGTGAGCAGAAGCCCCCCCCCCCCCCCGCCAGCGCTAGTCCTGCCTTCTCAGGACTCCTCTGACTTGAGTTTTCACACCTCCCTCTATCCTCCTGCCTTGACTCCTCCTTTCTGCTTTGCCCTGCCCTTGTCTGCATGGCTCCTCTCAAGCCAGCCAACTCTGCCACTGGTCGGTGTTCCGTGTACTGTCAAGAGATAGTCACTGGGACTGGGGGGCTGGCCCTGCTGGTATTTCTGGAACAGAGGCAGGGAGAGAGGCACTCAATTTCGGGATCCCATGCGGGAAGGTGGGGTTGGCCAGGGTATCAGTCATAAGAATATTGAGAGAGGATGAGGCCCAGCTGATCCCTTTACCCCAAGGGGCAAGCTCTAGACTCCAGAGCTTCAGGCCCAAGGTTGATAGGGTCTGTAGAAGGAGTGGAGGGACTCATGAGGCTGCTGGCCAGTACAGGTCCTCAAACTTGTCTGGTTTGGGCAGAAGCCACTGCTGAGATGCAGGGAGATGGACGTTTGAGGGCATGTGGGCCTTAGCACCAGTTCTGGGATCAGATGCTGGCTGTGTTCATCAAAAGCTGCAAGTTACTTCACCCCTGCAGAGCCTCAGTTTATTTGTGAAATGAGGCTATACCCTGGCATGCCGGGGGGCCGGAAGATCACAGTGCTGAGCGCGCAGTGGTGCTTGTACGTGCCGGTCGTTATTTTTGCTCTGAGGTTGGGATCGTTCATGTCTCTCTTCCCTTTTCCCACTCTTTTTCCCCAGCTGCCCTGTGAGCTACAGGACATGGTTCGGAAACATCTGCACAGTGGTCAAGAGGCTGCCAGCCCGGGCCCCGCCCCTAGCCTGATGCCAGGGGCTGTGGTACCCACCTCGGTCATTGCCCGGGTGTTAGAGAAGCCAGAGTCTCTACTGCTCAACTCAGCCCAGTCAGGCAGTGCCGGGCGCCCCTTGGCCGAGGATGTCTTTGTGCACGTGGACATGAGTGGGGGGGGCCCGGGTGACCCAGCCAGTCCCCCAGCCCCTGGCAGCCCCACCTCACAACCCAATGGGGAATGCCGCTCCCTGGGCACTGCTGGGGGCTCCCCAGAGGAGGAGTTGCCCCTGCCAGCCTTTGAGAAGCTGAGCCCCTACCCCACCCCATCTCCACCACACCCGCTGTATCCTGGCCGCAAGGTAATCGAGTTCTCTGAGGATAAGGTGCGAATCCCCCGCAACAGCCCCCTGCCCAACTGCACTTATGCCACCCGCCAGGCCATTTCCCTGAGCCTGGTGGAGGAGGGCGGTGAGCGAGCCCGCCCCAGCCCAGTGCCCAGCAGCCCTGCCTCAGCCCAGACCTCCCCCCGCCACGAGCCCAGCCCTGTCGCCCCAGCACTCAGTGCCCCGGCCAGCTCTGCCAGCTCTGAGGAGGACCTGCTAGCCAGCTGGCAGCGAGCATTTGTGGACCGCACTCCACCCCCAGCCGCCGTGGCCCAGCGCACAGCCTTTGGACGTGATGCCCTCCCTGACCTGCAGCGCCACTTTGCTCTTAGCCCCGCTGACAGAGATGAGGAGGTTCTGGCGCCTTCTTCCCCACCTGGTGAGAGTGGGCTTTTGCTGCCAACAGAAGCTGATTCTGGCCTTCCCAGGGAGGAGGAAGAAGAGCTGAACCTGCCCATCAGCCCTGAGGAAGAGCGCCAGAGTCTGCTGCCCGGTGATAATGGCACAGATCAGGGGCCTGTCACTTCCCACACTGACGGCAGGGCCTGGGCACTCCCCAGCTCCAGCCGTCCCCAGCGCAGCCCCAAGAGGATGGGGGTGCACCACCTTCACCGCAAGGACAGCCTGACCCAGGCCCAAGAGCAGGGCAACCTGCTCAACTAGGCCTCCCCCCCCCCCCCCCCCCCGCCCCGTCGCCCTCCTGCCCCTGCTGCTCTGCTCCCTGTGCAGTGGTGTCAGGTGGGCCACGCCAGGCCTTGTAGCCGCGCTGCCTGTGACTGGCACCAGCTTGTCTCATGGCTTTTCCCTTTTCTTGGAATATTTATTCCCCAAGGGTAACATGCAGCTGGGGCCCAAGACCTTTCTTCCGGTTGGCCCAAGTTGGCCTGGGCCGCGGAGGGGTCTATCGTATCAGTGTTCATCTTCCATCCCCCTTTCATACCCGCAAGTTTTATTTTTTGTGGTTCCCCCCCCCCCCCGCCGGGGTCGGGAGGGGGACGTCATCGGGGACGATTAACCTCTAATTTCTATTTTCTGCCTGTTTTCCTCTCCCCTCAAGTCCTCTGCACGAGCTGTTGCCTTCAAGGGGCCCTTGGGGGATGAGGGAGAGGACTCACTCAGGGCTCGCCTCAGCTGTGTCCATCCTCCCTCTGGAAGGGAGGAGAGGGAGGGATTCAGGGGCCTCAAGCTGGGCTCTAGGTGAGGCCTGGCCCCCTCCCGACCTTGGCTCTAGACTGTTACTCCCAGCTTTGGGAAGTTTTCACATCGATGACTATTTTAAAATTAAAACTATTTTACTGATATGGCCCAATTTGTCTCTTAATGATTTTCCTGGTGCCATTCTTGAGCCTTCCCAGTTCTAGTCAAATTCTGCTCTTTGCTAGTGAGTCTCCCCTGCCCTTCTCTGCTTGGGATGTCCGTGGCCACAGAGCGTCACGCAGTGAGAGAAGGTGCACCTCAAGTGACCTTGGCAGGGCCCCTGAGTCTCCCCTTGAGGTAGGTAGGGTCCAGCCCACCTGTGGAGGTGGGCTCTTTACCTCAGTTACGATTCTTACGGGGGGCCTGTGTAAGGTGTCGCCCCAGGACCCCAGGTCCTAGAAGTCCGAGACCTGAGCCTGACCTGTTAGATATTTGGGGCCAGTGGATGCTGCCTGGAACTTGGGCTGTGGGGTGGCACTGCCCCCTAGTGTCTAATAGTTCCAATTCCTCCCCTACTACCAGCCCCCCAGGGACCACAGCCACACACCAGATTGTAGAGTTAATAAAATCTCTTCCGAGCCAGCGGGTTGCAGCCAGAGCTGCCAACAAGTCCAGAGGCGTTGCCTTGGGTTCAAGTGCCCCCGAGGCTGTTGCTCAGTCAGCTTCCAGAGCTTCCCACCACTGCCGGGAGCTACCAGAGCCCCAGCCACCCCCCACCCTCCCTCCCTCCCAGGCCCCAGGGCCTGACCCTGATATTTGGGACAAGGTGCTGGGGACATAGACAAAATGTAATGATGTGCAGAAGCCCAAGTGGAGAGTCACATCTCGGTCTCAGCCAACAGACTGTCACCGAGTCCTGAAGTCATGAGCACCATCTGAGAGCTGGGATCTGTGGAAGGGCAGAGGGGTGTTCAGACCGCCATTCATTCCACCAGGGACACAAATCTGGTGAGAGACAGCCTAGGTTTCCCACACCCACTCTCCCTGGTCCCGGGCCTCTTCCAGATCTGGCTCTGATCAACCCTTGGGGCTCTTACCACTGGGGCACATCCAGGAGCTGCTGCTCCTCTGGTGGGCAGCAGGCTCCCGCCCTCTCTCTCGTTCCTGGGTGTCGCCAGCCCCTCCCGCCACCTCCTCCTCCTCCTCTCCCTCTGAGAGGAGGTCACAGATCTGTTGCTGCAGCTCTGGGCTAATGCTGTTCTCAGCCAACACCAGGCTCCGCAAAGCCGTGGGGTAATTTTCTACCATGTCCAGCAGGGTCTGAGGTGGGGGAAGAATGCAGAAGAGGAGGAACGCAGTTAAGGCGGCTTCACACTCCAGCCAGCCACCCCTTCAGTATGTCCACAGACACGTGAGCTCCCCTGCACCCCCACCTCTAGCCCATACCCAGACATGAAAACTTCTCACCTGAGCTGACTGGTTGGTGAGCCCTGTGCCCTCCAAGTCTAGGACTTCTAAGGTGCGGCTGGAGGCCACAGCTACAGCCAGCATCCCTGCCACATGGTCACCTGGGGAGGCAGCACACATGCACAGTCACCTGCAGTCGTGAGCGGGCCTGCTAACCCTTCCTTCCCACAGCCTCCCCAGTGTCCTAACAACCCTAGATCCCACCCCCGCGCCAGCAAATGCTGACAGTTTGTAGGTGGCCAACAGGGGGGCACTGTGGCCAGTGAACCGATGAAGCAAGCCAGGCCCAGGGGTGGTGATGGATACTTTGATGCACCTGTTGGTCATTTGGTCCTCCACATAAGCGGCTTCTCTGCTATCTTCCAGATCCCCCTTCCTTCCCCCCCCCCACCGTGGTGGGGTTACCATGACAACCAAAGGGTCCTGAACTGGAGCTCTTGGATGGGGATGGGGTGGTGAGACTCGCAGGGGGCTTCCTTGAGCCTCACCCAGGGGGTTGTAGTCCAGATTGAGGACGCGGACCTGGGAGCTGTGGGCCACAGCAATCGCGAGGCGGCTCCAGCCCTTAGGGGTGATGCCAGGGTTGGCACTCAGCGTTAGCTCCTTCAAGCCTGGGCAGAATCGAAGGGAGAAACCAGGATGGAGTCTGTTCCTCTTCAAGCCCCTCCCCTGCCCTGGATCTCTGGGGTTTCCCTGGTGGCAGAGAGCCACCCTACCCCCACCACAGAGCTCCAGGGCCATTAGAGACACATGCCTTCCTTGTCCACTGCAGCCAGGATGCCTGAGTCTCTGTTCTGCTGAGGCCCCAATCCATCTCCTTCCTGAGAGGATTTAAAACACATTCTCACCCACATTCAGAGCCCTCAGCTTTGGACCACACCCCCTGCTCTCTGCACCTGGTTTTTTCAACAAGGCCATACCAGCCCATGCCCTCAGCAGGGCCTCTCTCTCACCTGACTTGGCTCCATCTGGGGGGAGGAGGCCACAGATGAGGTTGATGGCTTCATCACCCAGCATGCAGTCCCCCAGGTCCAGAGCCACAAGGGCAGGGTGGAGGGCCAGGGCTGGGTTCAGCAAGGCCAGCCCTGCATCTGTCAGGGGACTCCCATGTAGGCTGAGGGGGTGAGACCAGAGAGCAAAGGTCACTGCAGTCATCAGCCCTATCTGTAAGGGAAGGATCCCCTTCCCTTATGTGAGCCCTAAAGGTGAGAAGGATACCTGTCATAGCACTTGGGAGAGGCCCTGGGGAGGGAGAAAGAAAATTCTAGATTCTAAAGGAATACAGGTAGAAGGGGAATTTGGCTTCTTTTCTAGGTTAGGGATTGAGATCCAGGACAGAGCACAGAGGAGTGTGGTGGGTTAGTGGGTTGGGATTCTTCAGTGGGCAAATGTAGGGGCAGGGGTCTAATCCCCAGGAGAGTTCCTTCTTGAGACCTGAGGAGCTGCTCCCAAGAAGTCAAGGCCGGTGATTAGGTGGGGAGGTACACGTGCCCTGCCAGAAAGGGGTGGGTATCCCATCGCATTTGGGGTGGGGCTGCGGGTGCAAAGCCCGGAGGTAAGGGATGTGCTTGCTAGGAGGGGGTCGTGGAGGCATGGGCAGAGGGATGGGGAGGTGGTGTACAGGGGTGAGAAGACAGGCTGGTGCAGAGACAGCTATAGGAAGGTGTGTGGAAGAACAGGCGGTGGCAGGGGGCGTGTGAAGAGGGATGCAGTGCCCGGGACCCCCTTGCGAGGGAGCGCACTCACAAGAGGGACTGGATGGAGCGGTTGGTCCGCAGCGCCTCTGCCAGCTGCTTGATGCGGCTGGGACTGGACACGACGCCTAGGTTAAGGTTGAGCTGCGCCAGGGACGTGGCCCCGGCCAGGGCCCGGCAGATGCGGCCGAAGTCGCGGTCGCAGAGGCGGCAGCCGCGCAGTGAGAGCAGGCGCACGGCGTTGTCGCGCAGGCCGCGGCAGATGTCCCGCACCTCGGCGCCTGACAGCGGTTCCCCCGAAATCTGGATGGAGCTGGGCAGCATCGTACCCACGGCTGGGCCTCCGGGGCCGGGGCGCGGGCCGCGGCCGAGGTTGGCGGGGCCGAGGGCGGGGTCGCGGCTGGGGTCGGGGCCTGGGCTTGGGTCGCGGACGGAGCGGGGGCAGAGGCGGTGGCAGAGGTGCAGGCGGCTGCGGCGGCTGCGGCGGGGGCGGGGGCGGCGGCTGCGGCGGCGGCGAAGGCGAAGGCGAAGAGCTTCGGGGCCCGCGGAGGTTGCGGAGGCTCTGAGGTCGCCGGCTGGGCTGAGACCGCGCGGCGCTGGGGTCGGGGCGGACCGTGCCGTCCGTGTCTGGGAGACGGGCCGGAGCGCGCGGTCCGGGGCCAGGCGGGCGCTGCTTCGCGCTTGTCCTCGTTCCTCGCGGTCGCTGCGGCGGCTTAGGGGCCTCGGTTCAGGTCATGCGGGACCCGCTTCGGCTCGGAGGCCGCATCTGCTCTCTCCCTTCCTGCAGCCGGCTCCCCTACCGCCCCGCTGGGAGAGCCCGAAGCGGGCGGGCGGGCAGCGGGCAGCCGGCGGCGGGCGGCAGCACCGGCTGGGGCTGCGGCTCCTGCGCCTGAGCGGGCGGTGGGTTCCCATGGCAACGGTCGCGTCACCGCCGCTCGCCCCGCCCCCTGCCCGGCCTAGGCCACGCGGCCCCGGGTTTGCGCACACCGGGAGCTCTGGAGCGGTGGGGCCGCTCTTCCCCTGGGCGTGGGCCCGAACACCGCTTGGAAAGTAGGTAGTTGAGTTGAGGCCTGGGAGGAGCAGGGGGTGTGGCAGGGAGAAGGCAGTCACGTCACGTGGAGGTGGCATTTGGGACTGTTACCAGCTGCTTCTGCCCATTCCGCCGTCGTTCCTTCTCCCTAAGGGCCAGACCCTCGGTGTCTTCGCCTGCATCTTGTGCACGCCCTCCCATCCAGTGTGGAGGCCCCCACGACCCCGTAATCCGGGCCTCGCCCGCCCTCCTTGACGAGCGGCGCCGCGCACGCTGAGGAGGGGCGGGGCGGCAGGTGAGCACTTCCCCTCGCCCCTCGCCAAGATGGCTGCCCCGCAGCGGAGGCCTCGGGGGCCACGGGCAGAGGTGGTCGTAGCTGCCAGGCACACGGGCACCCTGAAGGGTCCCTGGGCCAGGTGAGCCTCAAGTAGGTGCAGGGTGCTGGTGCCACCCCTTCCCCAGATGCTGACGTCAGTGACTGAGCCTCTCCGTACCTGTGACATTGGGGTAGCCCAATTAAAGGGCGTGCTAGATTCGGCGACCTGGAGTGGTGACAACTGTTAAGTGGGCTGGAACTTTCAGGAAGAGTACACTGCAGAGGGTGCACAGTGCTGTTCTGTTCGCACTCTGTCCACATAAGGGCATGTCACCTGAGTTACCTGAGGCCCCATGTTACCTGATCCACACCATCACCAAGTGGACAAAGTGCCCCCAACGTGGGGCCACATAGGGCAAATGAAGGGCACATCTTTCTTGCCTTTTACTAGGAGGGAAAGATGCTGACCCAGATTAACTCGGGTAAAGATTAAAAAAAAAAAAAAAAAAAAGAATATAAGCATAGTGAAGGGAGGTCGACAATTCTATTTCATTAACCACCTGATTTAACTCGTTAAGTAGAGCCGATTAAATGGATGGTGGGGTGGATGGTGCTATGCTTGGGGTGCTGGTTGTTTTTAGGAACGAATAGCACTCCTGAAAAGGACAGAAGAAACCGATGGCTTTGTTCCTCTGGCCCCAGTATAACCAGCACAAAGCCAAGTTTGGCTTCAAATGTGAGCTCCCACAGGAAAATTATCCCTAGGCAATGGGCCAGGTACATAAGAACCTTGTAATTACATGGGGTTGAATTGAAGTTTTTGACCAATTGTCACTGCTCCATTGGTGTCCCGAGTGAGGCTGAGCCCACTCAAGCTGGGTGCACTCCTCCATCAGACTTAATGGTTCCTGTGTCTGAGGCCTCCCTGCTGCTCCATGGGTCAGGTGTCCCCTGCCCTCAGGGGCAGGTTCCAGGTTCAGTCACTGCTTTCAATGTAGTCTGGGCTGTCCCACCATCATCCTGCCTGGATGAGGGTATAAAAGAGAGAACACGTGCCATTACCACCAGTGACAGAAAAACAGCAAAGCGTATAGGAAGTAGGGTGGCAGGGAGGACCACTGGAATGGCAGCTGCAGTTCCAAACTTCAATCAATATTTTAATTACCAAGTCTATATTTAGCAAGACACCGTGGGAGAGTTAAAGAGGAAGGAAGGAGTAGGTGGAGAGAGGGCCTCAGAGGAGCTGACCCACTTTCTGCACTGGCTGCAGAGCCCTGCAGTCCTGGCCAGGGGTTCCTGGCCTTGTGCCCTTCAGAAGCCCCAAGAGGCATCAGGGAGTTGCTTAAGTGGCTACAGCTCTGAGGCAGCTGCAGACCCCATCAAAAAGACACATGTCATCAATACTGTTCTTTAATCTTCCTCTGCTCCGAAGATGGGGGGAGAGGGGGCCGGCCAAGGGTTTCAGGTGGGGTCAGTGTGACTGCAGGGTCACCATAACAGCCTTGGCTGTGGCATTGAGCACGGTGGCAGGAAGCCTAGCAGCAGGGAGCGCGGCAGGGATGTCTCTGGGGACCCTCTGCATAGGCGGGATGTTGGGGCCCTCCAGCGTGTCCAGGATCCCTGAAAGGAGGAGAATGGAAGGTGAGAGTTGGCTCGACCCTGCCCGAGGAAGCTGTTCCCTTCCCCCACATTCAGGCCCTCCTGTCACTTACCCTCTACCACCTTGTGGTAGGCAAAATGCAGATAGAGCAGGAAAAGCATGTGTAGGGCGGCCAGGGTGCCACAGAGGAGCAGCCGCTGTGTGGGGCCCACAGTCCGTGACACCAACACTGCCACCTAGGGCCACAGGAATACAGCTCAGAGGGCCTAGCTCCAAAGTGAGCAGTGTGGAGAAGACACTCCTACCCAGAGCGGAACCACTTTTGGGCTCTTAGCCATTTGGAGCCCTTTGTGGGGTTCAGCCCAAGGTCTGGGCGGTTTTCCCTAACTCCCTGGGAGGTTAGCCCACCCTTGGCAACCTCTTGCCCAGCTTACCATGCGTAGAGTAGACAGTCCACCCACCAGCAACCAGAAGAGGTAGAAAAGGGCATGGAGGTGGATGTTATAGGTGATGAACAGGACAATGCAGTGCCCAAAGAGGCCATAGCCCTAGGAAAGAAAATGGTGGGGAGGAAAATCACTCAGGCCGGGCTGGCCTCTGAGCTCTCATGGAGACTCTGAGAAATAAATGATCCACTGGCCAGCTCATCCCATTCCAGGCCCTGGGGCCCTAGGACAGATGCAGAGCAAGGCCTGGCTGCTCTTTTTAAGACCACCCTTGCCCACCACCATGCTGGACTCCTTACCAGCAATGCCAGCATCTGGAGCATGGTGATCTGGGCGTTGCACAGGTAGGCGAGGAAGTAAATGAAAGACGAGACACCCAGCCAGTAGCCGAAGCAGGTGCCAATGGCTGTACCCATCAGGGTGCCCTCCCGCTGTGGGGTGAAGGCTCTGCTTAGTCCTGGGAGGCCTCTGGACTCAGCCTCACCTAGGGCTTTCCTCAGGGGCTGCTTCTACCTCACTCCATCGTGGGCAGCTTTCAACTTAGTTCAGCCACCCCCCAAAGTCCTTTGTCCTGCTTACAATAATGGTGTCAGATGTCTTCATCCCATGGAGGAGGATGGCAACCAGCGTGAAGACCAGCATGAGAGGTCCATAGAGTTCACCTGCGATTTTCTGTCAATATACCAACTCATTCAGGCTGGAGGGTACAATGGCTCTTCTGTTTATGTCTTCCTTGGCTTTGCCTGGTGGCCCCACCCTCTGCCCTCGTGCCTCCCCCAGCTCTTCCAGACATGCTACCTTGGGTATTCACCTGGGGGAAGTTGACCATCTTGATAGGGATCATGGACTCCAGGAGCCTGGGAGAAGAGGGGAGAGGAGAGATGAGTAGCCCTAGGCTATGAAGTTCTGGAGGGCCTGAATCTTATTACATCTCTACCTCCAGAGAACATGCTAGATGGCAAAGGGAAAAGAGGGTAGTAAAGACAGACAAGGAATGAGAAAATAACTTCCTTGTCCCTAAAAATGCTCCCAGGAAGGACATCCTTCGGATCTGTGCTAACATGCAAAAGCAATATGGAGAACTCAGAAAGCCCACCTGGGCCTTGTGAGAGGGCTTGGCGATTTACCTATTTGACCTGCTCCCCTTTAAAGACAGGCAAACCTCAGCAGAGAATGCCAAGAATTCAGGGCTGTGATGATGAAGCCCTGGGAGAGGTTTAGAGGGAAAGGTTTACTGGAGGGAACCAGTGTGTCTCCTGCATCTTCCTGCTTACCAATTTCTCCAGGCACCACTGAACATCGTCTCGGAAAGTACATGTGAACTGGTATGAAAACTCCACACAGAAGGAATAAAAGTACAAGTCACTTCTGCCCACTTCTTAGGTGGCCAACTTTTAATAATACCTTGGATTGTGGCTTCATTTTACTTCCTTTGGAAAACCTATCCTGTCCCACCCTCTACCTACTCTGGGTCAGGTGTTCCTTCTGTGTGTTCCATCAGACAAATAAATGCTCTATTGTAACTGCACTCGAAGGCAAGGCTCCCAGCTATCTTCACCCTCTGTCTTCAATGAGACCTAAGTATTACAGGGCCCAGCACAGAGCAAATGCTTAATAAATGGCTGCTAAGTGGTACTGGGTATTTGATAAATATTGCTTAAATTAAAGGATGAACAAAAGATCCAAACCAAAATTAGATCCACTTCTTGAAAAGTCATTCAAAACTATGTGCTGATATTGTGGTTCAGAGACTGTTCTGGTGGTGGGAATAAAAAAAATAAATAACATAAAACTGAGCTCGTTTCTGAGGTCTCTGGGGAGACTGACCCGGAATCAGCATCGCCCAAGCGTCACCTGTTAGAGGAAAGCACAGAGTTCTGTAGGAACACCAGGAGAGGACAAACTGGGAATGGGGTTGAGGAATGGGGGACAGAGGTGACATCTGAGCTAGGTGTTGAGAGAAGAAGAGTAGTTTGCTACACAAGGAAGAGGAGGAAGGCAATGTGTTATCACCATGTCCTGTTCTGTGACTGGTAAGACATACAGTGTAGCTGGGGTACAGGTGCAATGATGAGGGCTGGTGGGGCCATGAAGAGGGGAGCCTAAGGGCTTGGTATCTGGTTGTGGTTTGGATGAAGGATTAGGTGTTAGGAGGGCAGCTTCTATCAGGAGAAGGATCCTCACCTGCTTCGCACCTGGGCAGGCTCCACATCAAAGTAGGGTCTCAGGATGTCGATGTTGGCGTACAAGCTGAAGGCCCTGGAGGCTTGTCTCTTCCCTGCCTGCCACATCTGAAGTAAGGAAGACAGAAGTGGGGTGGGTTGGGATTGTGAGACCCTAGACTATAGTCCCCGTCGCTTATTTTCCATTGGATTTCTACATGGTTCTATGGGGTCAGACAACGTGGGGTGAGCTTCAACACAACTTCAGAACTTGCGGCCTGCCTAGGCATACTTTTCCACCTGCTAGGGATCCAGTCTTGCTTACCTGATCAGCCACCTGCCGGCTCAGCTGTCCCTTGAAGCCCTTCATGCCCAGGAACTCCCCATCCTCCTCTTCCGCTGCAGCTGCATCGGCATCTACTTCTTCCTCGCGCAGGCGCTGATGCAACTCACCCATGTCCTCGAAGCTGGAGCCTGAGGTATCATCCATGTTCTCCATGTCAATCACAGCTGAGCCTCCACCCTGTGAAGACAATGGCTTCTGGAGTGCAAGATCTTTCTGCTCCACCTGTACGTCCTCCTATTGGTCGCAGGGTTTGGGACTTTGTTAGTCCACTGCTGGGGATATGGCTTGGAATCGCCATAGATCAGGCCGCTCTCTTTCCCTCATTTGCTCTCAGAATGCTTGGTTGTCTGGTTCTCTTTTCTAGCCTGGGAAACCCATTCCCTGTCTTGCATATATGTCTTTCTTCTACCTTCCCAGTTAAATTCTCAGAGGGCTGCAAAAGTACCCATTTCCTTTGTCTTTTCCAACCCCCAAACCAGGCTGTGCACACAGCATGGTTTT